>NW_028227275.1:31896666-33202500 GCF_978045245.1 Mus caroli | reverse complement strand
TTTGCATTAGAAAAATTCATTTATCTAAATCTAGCTTTCTATTACTGATAAAAAAACTTCCTACTTACTGAACTGGGGCATACATGTCAGTAATGTTCTTTTCATAATGCTACCTGTTACATCTTCTAATGTGCCAGGATAGGAAAACTGCTTCACACAATTTGGCCAACTCATATTTTTGTGATTTGTTTCTCTCCATAGAGAAAAGCAGTACACTAGGAGCCACAGAAGCTAATGTAAATTAAACCTTAAACACTTACTGTTGCTGGGGAGGCCCGGGTTGTGTGTGTCACTGAGTGACCAGAGTTCTCCATTGAATTGCCGATCAGATAGGTTCCTCCCGAGCTGCTGATGAGTTGTCCTCCTGTGACGCCCATCTGAATCCCACCAGTCCCCACCATACTGTGGGAGGACACCACGGTTGTCACCTGGGCAGAACTTCCTTGAGTATCAAAGTAATTTCCTCCAGTGTTTTGGCTGTACATCTGTGTTTCTGTGTAGGGATAAGTTGTTGTTCGGCTTTAGAAGAAGAAAACAAAGAAAAAATTTATTAGCTTGTTTATATCATGATTGTTCTCTTTAATGCAAATGTATTTTAAAATACATCAATAATATATAGCCTCTGAATCCTGTTAAAATTTATATTTTTTCTGTGAAATACTATTCCTACCAATGGTTGGATATCCAAATTAAATGTCTGTTTCTTTAAAGAGAACCTTAACTTGGTTTTGTACTACAGTGCAATTACTCACTATAGGAGCACATCTCCAAGTAAGAATAGGTCAATTCTCTGCAAGTCTGTTAAGCAAACTCCGTCCTTTCATTTGAAATCTCAGGTATGTGTGAGTGTTAGGAAGACTAGGATCTGCAACACAGAGAGCTGGCTGACAGTCCATCTCTCGGCCACCTCCATCCCTGGATGACTAGTGATTATCCTTCATGTCTGAAGAAGGATCTGGAGCTGACACAGTGCCCACTTCTATCTGGCGGCTTTCTCCTTCACACTCTACACTTAATGACTGTGCCGCCTTCATGTGCTTACTTTCCATTTCCCAAAAGGTCTGGTCAAGCCTCTGACCTTAGCCTTCCAGTGAAATGGCTTTTAATAAGGTCACTTGTTACCAAATGTAAATACCAGGCTAGCAGGCTCCCGTCAGCCTTGTCTCTTTGACCTGCCTGCAGAGCCACACTGCTGACCACTCCATGTTGCCCTTTTCCTCTTTGTCTGTTCTGATGAAGCTTATCTGATTCTTTTACTTTCAGTTGATGACATCTCACATTATAACATACTTTTATATTTCTTTTATTTTGTAATATGTAAAAGCTCACAAGACATTACAAAAGTACAGAAATATAAAAATGTACAGCCACAAACACTTCACATGCTCAAATTCAAAGGATAAACTAACATTTCCAGTTCTTGCTATTCTCTAGCTCCATCCCTACTGTGGCCAAGCCTGACTGTTGGGTAGGCATCAAATCCTTTAGGTATCAACTAGGACAGAGCTTTGTTTTCTGGGGCATTTCATGTCCACTCCTTACATGCACTGTTAACACTCAAACCTCTTTTCTGATCTCCAGATTCCTGGCGTGTTCAATATGCTAGTGTTTGTGCTTGCTGCATTTCTTGTTAATTTACCTTAAACCACAGGCCTTTATCATGTACTACAAGACACACATGTACTCATGTTAAGCTGTCTAGAGTTAGGAAACTTTTCTTATCAAGTTCTAATTTAAGAATTTTAATATTTAAGTTTCTAAGAGTCAACAGTTATTTCTAGACACCCACAGAATTGACCTCTATGTTCTGTCTTTGGTGTGGGAAGGAACTCGCTAGGCTACAAAAAGAAAAATGTAAACATGAAATCAGCCACAAAACCTTTTTCCTACAATCAGTCCTGTCTAAATTACAAGCTAAGGAAATATGGCCCAGAACTCATGGTAGTAGCCAACCAATGTCTTATTTGACTTATGGCCCACTCCGTGAGACAGAACCCATACCCAACACTGCTTGGCCGACCAAGAACCAGAGACTACACAGCCAAGAGGCTTAAGAAAAAGCACTAAAAATGGATCAATAAAATGACTCCTAATAATATTTTGCTGTACTCATAGATCAATGCCTTATTCACTTGTTATCAGGGAGACTGCCTCCTATAGTAGATGGGAACAGATGCAGATTCCCATAGGCAGACATTACAAATAGAGTCCTTGGAACACACAGCACTAAATGGAGTGTATTCATCAAATCCCTTCCCATTGAGTTCAGGGAACAATGTTAAAGAGGAGATGGAAAGAGTGTAAGAGCCAAAGGGGATGAACAAGGCTCTCTGAATCATCTGAGCAAAGCTCATATGAACTCAAGAGACTGAAGCAGCACCATAGAGCTAACAGAGATCTGCACCAGGTCTTCTGTGTATATATTATAGCTTTCAGCTTAGTATTCTTTATGGGACCCCCAAGTGTGTGATGAGTAGGTCCTTGATTCTTATGCCCATTCTTGAAGGCCACTTCCTTCTGTTGGGTTGCCTCAACCTGCTGCTTTTTGCTTCATCTAATATTTTATTTTGTTAGGTTTGGTTGTGATCTTTTAGAAGCCTGGCCTTTTTAAAATGAGAGGCTGGAAGGGACTGGATCCAGAGCAGAGGGCGGAGGTGAGCAACTGGGAGGAGGAGAGGGAGAGGGAGTAAAACTGTAATTAGGATATATTACATGAGAAAAGAATCGACTTTCAATAAAAAGGACGAAGAGAAGAGAAAACTCTCTGCTATTAAGTACCCTCAAAAGTTCTTGTTCTTTTATGCTCTTCTTAGAGCAGAGCCTAATACCTCCAACACCAGTTTTTGACATTCAAGCTAATGCTTCCTTTATGCTGTTATAAGCCAGGAAATCCTAAGAATTTTCTTTTAAATAAATCATGGAATCCTACAATATGCCTTTCCATTCTCATAATCCTTAATTCACAACACCATTATTATAGCTGCCCTCTACTTGGTTTTCCTTCTTCAAACCTGGATCTCTGCCAGTTTTCCTCCAATTTTGCTGCCATGGGAATTTTTCTAAAATATAAATATGGAAACAAAATTTTACTAAAAAAAAATCTTCCCATGATTGCTGCTTTCAAAAGTCTTCCTTACCTTCAAAAAACTGCTCAAAACTTTACAGGAAGCACCAGGATTAGTTTGCACATAATCTCAGAACTCAGTAATGGTCATGTTCTTAAATGCTTACTTCAATAACAACACAATGGCCACCATTTTCCTTCAGAAAGTACCATTTTCTCCAGCCTTTTCCCTTTGCTTGGAGAACTTTGTTATTTCTCCCAAATCTCGCCCTTTGTTCTTCTAATCACCCTTACAGGTTCAGCACAAGCTCCTTACCACAACAACTTTGTATGGCTATAGTACAGCTTCTGAAAGGCTGACTGCTGATTCACTCATGTATCTGTACTTGCATGAAAGGATACTTCACTTCTATCTATAATCGCAACACAATACAGTCCCTATACATAGTGAGCACAGTGAACAGCCAGTAACTTAAACACAATTTCTATTGGTCATAATATTCAGCTTTATAAATTTCAATAAACATTTTAAAAGTTTTGTTAATCATAAGAAATTGTGTGAAGCTAAGACCTTTACATTTTCAATGAGAAAATTTAACCCATCAAAATACTTGCAATTTATATAAATTATATGAAAGTTAATTTTCATGACTCCTGATGACATTTTGCTCGAACCACAGATTAGTGTCTCACTCAGCCATCATCTGAGAAGCGTCTTGTAGTTGATGGGAACTAACACGAGACTGGATAAAGTGCAGAGTGAGTGAGAGGCTTTGGATCACTCAATACTAAATGAGATGCATTCATCAAACCCTCCCCCAGGGCCCAGGCATCTGTATGGAAAAGAAAGTAGAAAGCCTGTAAGGGCTGGGGAGGGATGAGTGCAATGAAATAGTGTTTTCCAGACACAACAGGACTGATGCTCATATGAACTCAGAGACTGTGGCAGCACTCATGGGGCCTGTACATGTACATACCAGATGTGGCCCCAGCAATGAGAAGGGGAGGTGAGTACAGGCTTGCACCCCTACCCAAGAAGCTATACACAATCAGTATCTGTTTGCAAAGAATATTTTTAAAAAACTGAAAATGCCATTTAAAATATATGTAAAATTCTTATCATTGACATAATTTCCCAAACTAGAAGTCTTCTATATTTAATAAAATAAAGATAGCCATGTTGATTTCACATTTATATTGAAAGAAAGAGAAGTTCATGCTAATTTATGTCCACTGAATATAAAAGAGCCTCATTTAATAATGCATAAATTAAGACAACCTGATGTTGGCATAAACTATAGTCAAATGAGTTGTTATAAATACATACAGGGCAATAAATACTGATATAAAGAAGACGTGGCTTCTTTTTTCAGAGTCTAAGAGTGATATGTGAGTATGCACTCTATGGAGATGCTTTACAAATTACAGACATAGTAACAGCTAAAGGCAGCTCATGGGTTTTGACTATTTACTATGCAACACATTCTACATAGTCATAGAGGAATTTTAACCTAGCAACAAGGCTGCTCTGGTAAGGGATCATATCCACAAACCTTTTAGATCTATGTGATTCAGCTGGAGAACACATACTCTGGAGTTACAGTATGGTCTGGCTGGAATATAGACAAGTATTAAATACATACCTTTAATCCCAAACAATAAAAGTAAGGTTAGTTTGTAGATGGAGCCAGCCATGTTTGAGAGTGACATCTAATTGAGGGGCAGACAAAGTGACAAATCAGAGAAAGCTTTGACGGAATGGATCAGAGATAAGGATATGCCCAACTCTCACAAGAAAAGTTGAGAGGTAACTTAAGAGAGTCAGGTAGAAAGAGAGAGGGGACAGTTTTCCTGGGACAGTTTTACAGGGATAGGTTGTCCAGTGAGAAGCCTAGAGAAGCCACATTGAATGAGTCAACTTGGAAAGGACATTGATATGAACAGCCAGAATTAAAAAAGAAGTAGAAAGGGTGAGTTTATTCAGCAGTAAGCCTCTGAGATGACAATTACATGTAGCAAATAAAAGTTACTTTAACACTTTCATGTATTCTTTAATTTGTATGGTATTCTTTGACTGATACAATTCATGTTTCACACATAATCTGAGTAAATACAATTTGGATCAATTCAAAGGATTAGACCAAAGTTAAACATTTATGAAACAAAGATTTAATACTCAAACTCAGCTCATGTTCTGAATCTTATGGAAAGAACTTATGACTTTACACACATAAATTATATCTACAAATAACCAAGAAGGGACCATTCTAAAGGATGGTAACAGGTTCTTAGGATTTTTCTGTTGCGATTTAGAATTGCATTTCCTCAGTTATGACTCCTCTTACTCAGAGTGGGACCCTCAATGCTGAAGAAGGGCTGATAGAGAAGCCAGAGGCAGGTAAGAAGATAGAAAGAAGCATGTGTTAATTTCAGCAGTTTTATCAATATGGACATTGTTACATAACCCTCCGGTCAGTATGAAAATTGGCTATGGAAAGCAAGCTACTCTAGTTTTCACATTTTCTTCTAGCTGGGAATGATTCATGGGCTAGGAAATAGTCATAGAACAAGAGAAGGGAGCAGGCACCAAAGAGCATACCAAGGTTACAGAGCACCATGTATGAACCATAAGGTTGGCTTAGTTGTTTCATAGACACATAGTAGTTAAGACATGCCATGTCTAAATGAGTATTAAAAAAACACAAGTAGGGAAGGAGGGGCATGGATTGTCTAATTTTGATCTTGATCTGATCACACATACACACACACACACACACACACTCACACACGCACACACATAATGACTTTCAAATACTGAGTTGATACTAGAAGTAGGCTATAATATCCTCACTAATTTTAATCTTTGGGAAGCAAACATTACCTTGTTAAATGGTATCTTGAGAGCCCAAATGAAACTACAGTAACTCACAACACCTACAAATCTTACTAAATTTAAATGTTTAAGCTCCTAAATCAGTACCTAGAATGTATCATCATCACCACCACCACCACCACTATTTTGTCTGTGTGACTTTGGTGTTTATGAGACTACTCTCACAGTGTAATCTAGGCCTGACTGGACTCAAGGTTCTCCAAGTCAGCCTCTCACATGCCAGGCAGGTGTGTGTCATCACACTCAGCTTTGAAGAATGATTGTTTGGAAATACCAAGAGAAATGAAGTCGTTCTGTACTAGAAGTGGCTCTTCGGGTACCACAATCAGTTTTTCATACTATAAACACTGAATACATCTTTCATTTTTTCCCCTTCACTCCTTGCTTCAATATTATTTTCCTCAGAAATCTCCTAAACACATTCAAGGAAAACCTCAGGTATGGTCTGTTAGGTGTCTTTGTCTTGACTCAACTTTCCTGAAACAGCCAAATTTCTAGGCAGCTTTATGCACTTTAGAAAGATGTCCTATGTCTACTTTGTTTGTTTCAGACAAACTGCCAAAGGCTAAGAGTCATGAATATGACTCATCACATGACTTCTACAGCTAAAGCAAAACCTTGTATTATCCTCATGTGTATCCACATTTTAAAATGGATGTGGAAGCATGGATATATATATATATATATATATATATATATATATATATATATATATACATATATATGTGTGTGTGTGTGTGTGTGTGTATGTATGTATGTATGTATGTATGTTGTTTGTTTTCTGGCAGAAGCTTCTTCAGAGTTCAATCTATGGCTCTACATAAATGCCAGGAGTCTCACCCTTTTAATTCAGTTAATTAATGCTGCCTTGGCATACACCATGGTTAAGCATAACTCTGAATATTCTCTACTTGCTTATTCATTAGAATGACTAAGCCAACTGAGCTAAGGTTTAACCATCTTTATTCCATTTTTCAGGTTCTAGAGCCTCATATATAAGTCCATAATACAATATCTCTAAATTACGCACTTTGCATTTTATCAAGGATTTGAATATCATGCCAATAATAGAATTGCCATTTTAAAATCCAACAAGATTATAGGAGTAAATTAAGACAATAAATAGTGTGTAAATTTCATACCATAAATTGAATTAAAAAATATAATATAGTAATGGGACAATATTTAATGTTATAAACTCACTAAAGATAGGCTCTCCTACACGGTCTGATACTACCCAAACAATACATTTATTTTCCTTGAATATTTACAAAATAGATCTAAATTTAAAGGACTAGATGCTAATTTAATAAAAACCATAAAGAGTTTAATAAGTATAATAGTGATTTTTAATAATTAGTTTTTAAATATTACAAGTTTTGTTTCTTTCTACAATAACTATGTAAATACTGTATATAACATTTCCAGAAAGAAAGAGAGAAAAGAAAAGGAAAAAAATCAGCATTCAAAAAACTTCAAATAAGTCAGTCTCTGTAGATCACTAAAAAGCAATGCACACTGGAGACAAGACAGCTGGCTTCCATCACTGAGCTTCAGTTTATCTGTTTGTGAAAGGGATAGGAAGAAATGATCTCAGTCTTTCCAACTCTGACATTCTAAGCAGCGACATTTGAATGCCTTTCATCTTTGGAGAGATGGGAGTATTTATGTAGATAACACCAGAAGCCTTTCTCTAATTGTGAAGAGACATAAAAGTTCTTCTCACACAAGGTCATTTCTCCCTCCAAGAAGGCTTCCAATGGAACCAGTGAGCTGGTGAGCTCTAAATTGGAAGTGGATGCCCACACCAGCTCCTGCATGTCTTAGACTATGCATCGTTAGAAGCACAAACGAAGAAAGCATCAATCTCCCCTTAGTTACAGAAATTCCATGAACTCATTTCTTCTAAGGAAAGATGATTTGATAGATAATAAGAAAACCTAACTTTACCTGCAAATTCTGAAATTCAGCTGTGTTACTTAAGGAGGAAAAGAATAAGTTGAAGTGGTTTCTTATTAATCATTTGAAGGAGATGGGAGAGGTAAGTGGGGGCCTTCAGACAATGCACTAACCATAAGAGTTTCAAGAGGTGATGCTTAGAAAATTGGGTCCCATTTTGTTCTCATGCTTATGGATTTTAAATAAATTACAAATGTCAAAAGTGTCATCTTGCAAAGTATACTGTGTAAAAGTTTTGGAAATACTGAGTTTCTTTCCTAAATACTGACTTTCTTTTCTCCCAAATGCAGGATTTTTAAAACCTCAATAGCTCTATTAGTTACTGGGGATCTTCATGAATACTGTTACACATGTTTTACCATTTGTATAAGCACAGTAGGCTTTTAAGGGACTCATACTTTGTAGAAGATAGTTTGGAAAATGTCTTCCATTAGTTGATGACAAATGTACTATCTCAAGAAGAATTGTGACAGAGTTGATCCATAGACTTCACAGCTATGCAAACAACAGATGCCATTACATCCTAAAAAATGATTACCTCTAAACAATAGACAATTTTCATTTATGGTTCACATTTTAAAAAGTCATTATAAAACAGACTTCCTAATTTTGCCATAGTTTAGATTACAAGATTCTTTCCACTCTGAAAATCATGGTGCATGACTGTGGGTGAGGGTAGAAGTCAAAAGAGGAAGGAGCAAAGCAGAAAAAGACTTTTATTTTAAAGATTTGACTTCATCTCTTCTGGTCCCAGGTGCTGCAGGAGCTGCAGGTTACCGTGCAGACATGGCCAAGTCCAAGAACCACACCACGCACAACCAGTCTCACAAATGACACAGAGATGGCATCAAGAAACCCTGGTCGCAAAGATACGAATCTCTTAGGGGGTTGACCCCAAGTTCCTGAAGAACATGCGCTTGGCCAAGAAGCACAACAAGAAAGGCCTGGAGAAGATGCAGGCCAACAATGCAAAGGCAGTGAGCGCATGTGCAGAGGCTATCAAGGCCCTGGTGAAGCCTCAGGCCATCAAGCCCAAGATGCCAAAGGGCCCCAGCCGCAACCTCAGCTGTCTGGTTTTCATCACTCACTCCAAGCTTGGGAAGCAGACTCAAAGCAACATGGCCAAGGGGCATAGGCTCTGCCAACCAAAGCCCAAGGTTCACTTCAAGGCAGAGGCCGCAGCTCCAGCTCAGGCTCCCAAAGGTGCCCAGGCCCCTGTGAAGGCCCCATAGAAAAGGCTCCTGCCAATGTGAAGACAGATGATTGGCTATGACACATCTACCCACACGCTATTTGCAGATGACCAGTATCCTATGCTGTTTTTACAAATCAACTTGAGACAAGATCTGTTTAAATATATATATATCTGATTTATTACTAACCAAGAGATTGTGACTACAAAAGAACTCTCTGATTGTGGTATGAGATATTCCTTGGCTAGTTCAATCACAGTAACACAGATGACTGGAAATTGTAAGTTTTAAGAATTTGTACAAAAATATAACTATGGCCTAGATTTTGGGGAAATATCTTTGGGAGATACAGCTTAGGTTCCTCCAGAACCTGAATAAAATAAGCTGAAGAATGGATGGAGTTATTACCTTTTCCCTTGAGTCAAAAGCAATGATTCTGTGTCAACAGCCAGCATGGTAAAGTAGTCTCAATTGTTCAACTGAAATCCATGCCTACTTGCTAACCCACACTGTTAAGCCTGTTATGCTAGCAGTAATTGTCAATATTCACAGCAAGAACCAGGTAAACACTTTAGTTTCAGCAAATTATGATGATTACACATTCTCGTAAGTGATTACACGCATCTGTGAGTGCTGTCATCACCTCCTGAGTGAGACCCTGTACATTATGTCTACATGAAATGAGAATGCTGGTAACACAGGCTTAGAGACCAGACTTCCTAAGAGTGTGCAGGTTGTAGGGTCCTATATTGGGGGCTTGAAAGTTCATGGTAATGATCAGAGTCCCTCTCCTCTAGGAGTATCATTTCCAAAACGTGGTTATTAGACACAGAAGTGGGACTCTGAGGTCTAAGTCAGAGATCAAATACTAACTGCCTATTAATTCAGTGTGACACAACAGAAGAATGAAGATCATACTTTCCTAACACATATGGAAGTCTATTAAATAAAAACTAAGAATACAAATGACCTCAGATGGGCATCTGATCCACGAACTGTATGCAGTCTAATGGCTTCAATATAAAATTACAGAAAGATTCAAATGGCTTATGATGAAAAAGTAATTATTTTGATGCCTGAGAAAAATATTCATAGTCATCTACTCACTAAAATCCTGGATATAATTCATAGCAGCATGATGGCATTTCCTTGTTGATTGTAAAGGGGATACTTCAGAACTCCTATTCAAATGTATATTTGCTAGTAATGAGGGGTTTTAAGAGGCACATCTTCTCCCCTGACCAAGAGTGCTCACTGTGACATGATCCTTGGAATTGGAGATGCAATCTAGGCCCACACAGTCCAGATCAAAGCTAATTGGACTTTGTAGCAAGTGAACTCATGACCTAGACCTCATTAGCCATGATCTAATCAACTGAACTAGTGGCCACAGAAAATATGTGTTAGCACTAGACAGTTTCTTTGGCATCAGTTTTGCACTTAAACAATTCTTATAATTTTAAAGAATCAACTTTAAAAATGATATTTTTCTATAGTTTTCAAGTGGCATAAATTCATTTAACTCATATTTATTACATGGGACGGTTAAATATGTACAATAAAGAACAAAGGAGCCTGTGGCTTAGCAGTCACAGGCTTATGCCACCATGCCTGATATTCCTGAAACCACATGGTAAAAGGGAAAAACCTATTCTCACAAGGTACCCTTTTGTTTGTTTTTGGTACTCACATACACATAAATAAACTAACAGACGTAAAAGTGCACTATGAAATGCAGTTGACAATGTAAAGAATTTAGGACAGAAACATACAAACAAATCACAGCATTTATCAGCAATTATTTAATGTTTGTACCAATCTCCTGATTGAGTCATAAAGGGCTTCTCAGAGGCTATCTGCTGCCCTAGCTCAGAGTCACATCCCTCTAGGGAGTATAACAACACCCTCTGAACTACTGTAAACCTGCACAAATGAGGAACGACTGTGACAGACTCTCTTAACATCTATCCTAAGTGCCCCTTTCTCTGGCCACCTAGCTTCTGTCACACAGACCTGAAAGATATGAGAACCCACACTCTCAGCTTCTGTGGCCACTCAGCATTCACTGTCAGAAGCAATGACAGCTAACAGCGAAGCTACTACTACAAACTTCTACAAAGTAATTTATTTTCTCAGAGAATAAGGTTTAAGTGAAAAGCTTCTTTTTCATTTGGTGTAAATGCCTACAGTAGTTTAAATTTATCTTAGAAATGTTAAAATCAAGCTGCAGGAGGCCCTAAACCTACCTAACAAATAGGTGAACGTCAGCTATACTATTAACTGTGGAGAGAGTTGAATATCCACTAGAATGACAGAAACTTACTAACTTTTTATAAGTGCCAATGATCTAAATACATTCAAATAAAACAACCAAGCAGCAAGTACTCGTTTAGGGATGTTTTTCCTCAGTATCAGAAACATTATAGGGCATTCATCATACAATACTACATGGAAAATAATGGGTGCTGCTGCCCTGTATAGTGGAAGCTGACTGTGGAAGAGAAGCTAGGTCCAGATCAGCATGAAAACCGTTCTAGGAGGAGGATCACTCTAAACTGGTTGGGGTAGGGAGGAGCTGGAAAGAAAGAAGAATATGCCCAAATGCTATTTAAAAAGAAATATATTTGATTATGGAAACATAATGGTACTACTTCTAGGAAGAAATCAAAGTTGGTACACCGGAAGCAGGTGAGAAGTAGAGAGAGAGGGAGGAAGAAGAATGCCAGTGGCAACGTGTTTATTTTCAGGTAATTAAGGTGTTCGTATGGCAATAAAACATGGAAATCTAGGTAAGATGCTGGATTAGAAGCTGAGTCTGGGTGAATGGATGAATAAAATCAGAAGTCAAGGGCAGATTCTGGCCTGAAGATTCTGAAATAAAGCAATGGAAGCTCACAAAATTCTACTCCTCTGCATGGGCACACTGTCTGAATTATTGAGACTCTCCATCCTTCCCAACCTGTAGAACCTAATACAAATGACAGGGAAAAAATAATCAAATACATAATAGCTGCTATTCTTATGTTATTGTATATTTTTATTTTCAATTCTTGGTTTCTCAATTTTTTTCTATAATTTCTATTAGCATTTTTAAGTTACTGAGCTGTGTTTTTTAAATTGCTTGCTTACGAATAAAAAGAAAAAGGAAGGAAGGAAGGAAGGAAGGAAGGAAGGAAGGAAGGAAGGAAGGAAGGAAGGAAGGAAGATATACAAGATAAGAGAAGACTTCAAAGTCTGGCCTTCCCTTTTCTTGAACTACAAAAATCTTCTCTCTACTTCCAGATCTACAGTATTCTATCTTGCACAGTTCAATCCATTTACATTTCTACCCATTCACAGTCTCCCCTCCCTTTATATTCTTTCCCAATCACTTCTCAACTCCCTACATAGCAATATTGACAGCCCAGCCTTAAAAAAACCAAAACAAACAAACAAACAAACAAAAAACAAAAAACTATCAACTTAATTTTCCCCACTGCTGCTATTTCTGGATCAAATCAGAGACACTAGAGTGTTCTATTGAGAGCAATGTCAAAACAGTCAGTCAGGCACTAGGGAAACACAGCGATTTTTTTACTACAACCAAATAAATAGAAGTAGAGACTATAGTTTGCAATGAAGACTCCTCTTCTACCTCTCTTAAGGACTCATATAAAACAAATCAAAATAAAATAATAGGAAAGGGAATAAAGTAAAACAAAAAGACACATCCATCCTAACAGATGCACAAAATACAACAGAGAAATACAAAGAATGAGACAACTCTCCATAGCACACCTGCAACCTCCCACCACCACTAAAATACAATACAGAGACACTAAGACAGCTAAAATTTCAGAGAAAGAATTAAAAAAAAATCAATGGCCATAGAGGCCACTCAATTAAGCAGATGAACAAAACATGGGGATCCATTCAGGACACAGACAAGAAAGTAACCACAGTGAATTAAATGGTTGGGAACTTGGAGCTGAAACTTTTAAAAACATGGAGAAAAAAAATCAACCAAGAAATTGAGACACTGAGGAGGAACTAAACAGAAACAATGGAAATATATGTCAATTATACTGCAATATTAAAAAAAGAATGGTTCATGAACAAACTAAAGATAAAAATGAATTTAAGGGAATAACAATACATTCAGAAACATGTTTTTAAATATTAATGGGATCATCAATGCTTATGAAAAGTCTGACAACATTAAAGATGCCAAATCTAAAAATCCATGAGCTAGAAGAAATTGAGAGGAAGTTCAAGGGTACAGACAATGGATTCAGTCAAAGAACAGCAGAAAATGTCCTATAACCTTAAGGGTAATGGGAGGAGAGGTATTACAACAAAGAAGACGTTAGAACTGTAAACAGGACCAGAGAAGAGGATCCCCACAGCTCTCCAGTGAAGATGTTCAAAACAGAAAGCAAGAATCATATAAAATGTCATTCACAGACAAAACACAAGTGCTAGAATTATACCACATGTTGCATCAACCCCTACCCAAAGTCAGGAAAGCACAGAATGACTTTTACATTTATCTAGCTAGCTATTTACCTATCTATCATCTACTTATCTATCTATATCTATGTATCTATCTATTTCCATCTATCCCTTCACCCAGCCATCTCTTGAGTTTTGAATTTAAGTAACTTTCAACCAAGGTCAGTAAAGCAAGTACAGTTATTTTTCACACTGACAAAAAGTGGAAAAATAAGACCATTTCAAGACAAACAAAACGAGGGCAAAATACAGAAGCCAACGCAGTTCAGAAGAGTATTATTAAAATAGTGCTAAACATGGAAGAAGAAGAAAGGCAGTCTTACTCATGAAAACACAGAAAACAACATGTTCCATGAGAAGAACAGATTAACCAAGGAAAGCAAGAACACAGCTGATCATATCCAACGTATGTCTAAAACTAACTTGGAAGGAAGAAGAAAACCAGAAATAATCCAACCAGCCACAAAATCAAGAAACAAAATCACTAGAAATAGCACAGCCCTTAAAATAATAATCTTATGGCAAACAGCCTAACTCACCAATTATAAACAAACTGGATTTTAAAAGTATTTCAGCTATCTGCTGCCTAAGAAACACACTTAGCTAGGAAAATGTAAAGAGAGCCAAAGGATGTGCAAGCTGTGAAAGGCTGGCACAATGACTCACATATCTGGGAAAGTAGACTCTAAACTAGAAATCTTCAGAAGAGATAAAGAAAGCTACTGTTGCTATTAATAACAGGAACAATTCTTTAAGAAGCTAACACCTATGAATAACTATGTATCCAATCTTACAGCTACAGTTTCATAAAACAAATAGTACAAGTATAACAACAGGTCACACAGGTCTCACACACAATCATAGTGTGAAACTTTGATACCCAATTAGCAAATTTATGTAAGTCATACAATAAAAATAATAGCAAAGAAATTTCAGAGCTAAATTATGCTATAGACAAATATTCTAACCAACAGAGAGGGATCACATGTTCTTGTCAGCAGTTTGTACAATGTTCTCCAAATCTGATCAGATTTTGGGCCATAATGTAAGCCTTAAATACAAGGAAGTCTGAACTCATTCCTATATCTCATCAGACAACAGTCTGAGTAAATCAACATCAAGAGAAAACTCAGAGATAAAGAACACTTGGAGACTGTACAATACACTTTTGAATGAACAGTAGGGAACTAAAGAAATCAGGATATTTAAAGATTCCTAGAATCAAGTAAAACAAAACTGCAACCTACCGGGGCCTAGCAAACACAGGAGTGGATGTTCACAGTCAGCTATTGGATGTATCACAGGGCTCACAATGGAGAAGCTAGAGAAAGTACCCAAGGAGCTAAAGGGATCTGCAACCCTATTGTTGGAACAACATGATGTACTAACCAGAACCCCGGAGCTCTTGTCTCTAGCTGCATATGTATCGAAAGATGGCCTAGTCAGCCATCAATGTTAAGAGAGGCCCATTGGACTTGCAAACTTTACATGCCCCAATATAGGGGAATGCCAGGGCCAAAAGAATGGGAATGGGTGGGTAGGGAAGTGGGGGGCGCTATGGGGGACTTTGGGATAGCATTGGAAATGTAATTGAGGAAAATATGTAATAAAAATATTAAAAATCAAAAAAAAAAAACTGCAACCTAGCAGAATCAATGAGATACAGGAAGTCCTGAAAGGACAATTTATTATCTCTAACTGATGGCCTAAAATAAGCAGGTTCCCAATAAATAACAGTGATACACATCACCATTTTGAAAAACAAGAGCCAACCCAAACTCAGTCCGTGTGAAAAAATAAAGACGAGATGGAGCACAAATTAATGATATAAAGGCTAAAAGAACAAGGCACAGAACAGATGAAACAGAGATGACTCATTGAAAGATTAATAAGATTGACAACCTCTTAGCCAAACTAACAAAAAGAGAAATAAGACCTAAATTAATAAAATTAGAGATGTAACAGACTCATAATAGATTTCAACAAAATATTGAAGATCATTATGAAACATGTTGAATCTGATTAATTTTGGTGGAGTTATATGCTTTAAATCAGCATATGAAAATTAATACCTTTTCTGTATATCAGTACCAAATTTGCTGAGAAATTAAGAAGAATATCCCAATTAAAATATCTTATAAAAACAAAAAGTAAGTACCTCCTCTAGTAAACCAACACAAAGGTGAAAGCTTTGCAGTGTAAATTTTAAAACACTCTAAAAGGAAGTTGACCCTAGATGGTGGAAAGACCATCCATCCTAAAGCAGAACTGACTCTATTACCCAAAGTAAGACAGATCAGTCTAATCTCCATCAAAATTTGAGAGATTCTTCATATAATTCAAGAAAAAAAAAGCCCCAAAATTCATGTGAAAACAAAAAAGGCCACAAATAGCCAAAGATATTGTAAGCAGAAAGTAAACTGTGAGAGGTGTCAAAATATCATAATAACTGACTTCCTATACTACAGAACCATAGTGAAAAAGAAAGCATGATACACAAAAAGGAAGGAAGACAGACAGAGAGGCCAACCTAGTAAACTCAAGAGAGTACCCAGAGAAAACCTCACATAGCTATAACACCTACTTTGACAAACTTGTCCAAAGAGTACCTGAAGAAACAGAGATCCTATTCAATAAATGGTGGGGACGAAACTGAATATTTACCTGCAGAAAAATGCAAGTAAATCCTTATCTGTTCACCTGAATTAAACATTGGCCTATGGGTAGACACTGATTTAATATCTGAAATGCGGAAACAGCTGAGAACAAGTATTTCAAATCACACTTATAGGCAAAATAGTCCTGACCAAGGCCTAGAGCATAACCCTAAGAACTGGTAAATGGGATATGAATGTGACTCCAACAACACAGCAAATAACCCCGAATTGACAAAAGCAACAAAGGGAATTAAAAAGACCTCTTAGAAAGCCAAGAGACAATCAGCAGAAGGGAGAGCCTACAGATTGGTGCAAAACACCTGCCAAGTATGGAGAATATATAAAGAACTACATGCACACCAATCTTACCACTTCTTTTTTGTTAAGAGAAATAAAATGGAATTAGTCTATATATCCCATTGAAATGTGTACAATAGTATTTTAATCATCCATAAAGAATAGTACATTATAAAACTTACAGGATAATGGATAAATCTGGAATCTATTGTATCAACTAAGGTAAATTAGACTTGGAAAGAAAAATACTGCATGTTGATCTCTTAGGCAGATTCTAATCTTTATTTTTAATTAATTTTTCTACATATAATGTTCTTGTTTACATGTATTTTGTTCATACCTAGTGATTGTAGAGGCCAGAGAAGGCCATTCACTTGGAACACAAGTTACAGATGATTAAGAGCTGCCATGGGTATAAGAATCAAATCCAGAACCTCTGGGAAGCAGCCAGTGCTCTTAACTGCTAAGCCCTCTCTTCAGCCCCTGATTCATATTCACATGGGTGTGGGAGTATATACAGATCATTAAACTCGGAAGGGGATAAGAAGAAAAAGGTTTGAGAAGCAAAGGAGACACGTGTGCTATGAAAAGAGCAAGGGGCTACCACATATGGTAAGGAGGGCTATCTCAGGGGGGAATGAATAGGGAATTTTGGCAAAAACAAATTATGTTTGAAATGCCATAATGAGACCAACTTTGTATTCTAATTCACAAAAGAAAAAGATAGAGACAAAAGAGGAGCTTTCTTTCCATGTCCCACTATCATGTTCTAGACCTCACATCAGGAACATTAAATATATCCTGAAATCCTCTGACACCTGAATTTGATTCGACCATATGCCACCTCCATAAAGGCATAATAGAAAGCTCTGAATATAATACTAATATATGATTAAACCAAACCTAAGCTTTTAGTCCTAATAATATGATGAATAACTTCGAATGGACTCCATCACACCTGCTTGTCTTGTTACAGTTACTGCAGTGGGTAAAAGCCAGGCCCTCTGAGAGCTCACAGACTGGTATCATCGGGGTCAATGGAGCAAGGTCAGAGGAGTTAGCTTGAGGAGCAGCCACACTGCAGGGCTGCAAGAAGCACCCAAGCTACAGGCCCTGAGGAGTGCAGTTGCTACTGGGATGCTAGGAGCATGCACTGCGGGAGGACGTAAACTCCAGGGATGCAAAGGGCATGGAAACTGGAAGGCTGGGGTAAGACACTGAGAGACCTGAATTCACTTAGGTACAATCAGTACCTGCCTGCTAACAAAAACCCAGGCTGGAGTACCTTTTAGTTTCTTCATTTATAATGAGGCATTGACTTTCAATCCAGTGGCTGCAGACAGCCAATAAATACACAAATTGCTACTATTGTCGATGCAGAGGAGATGGCAGTTGGGGAGGCTGACGTGAGAAAGGAAAGAAGATTCATGGAAGATCATCTCTTTTTATATAGATTTAACTGTGTGGAAGTCTACAAAATTCCTTACATATTATTTTATACAAATTTACAGATAAACACAAACCTCATACATATCCAGCTTGACATTTAAAAATCACAGATGTTAAGACATTATTAAAGCACGGACATCGTTAATAAGAAATACAAGTTTTTCTCAATTGAGGGAAAATTGCTAAAGCACACACAATTTGAACAATTTAAAATATTCTGGGAAGGCTAAGTGAAAAGAAAATACAGGTACATTTATTAATAAACATAGACAAAGCTCTAAGTACCACTTTAATTTAAATAACTCAGTAAAACAAAACCAACATAAATGTTTAAAAACATGCAAACAATCCCAGGACTAGATTGGTATTAGCAAACTGATGATCTCTGTATTAGAGATCTAGCTGTATTAGAAAGTACAGTATTTCTTGGAGTTGGTGGAAAGAATCAGATGTCAGCATCCAACTTACATTGCTCCATTGGTATAGACAGTATCACTTCCTTCCACATACTGCACCTGAGCTGGGTAGACATGTTGGACCTGCTGAACTGTCTGTACCTGCTGCACCTGAAAAACAAATATGAAGACTATAGTTAAGTGGTAGACACAGAACGGGTACACCACATTACATCCATGGTAAGTGGAAAACATAAAGGGTACACCACATTAGATCCATGGCAAGGGGTAGTAGACCTTAAAAGCCTACATTGCATTAGGTTCATGGTAAGTGGTCGGAATAGGAAGAGTACACTACATTAGATCTATCTCAAACATTTCTCCTGAGTACTGATCAACAGGAGATGGCTAGTATTGAAATTTCTTAGGATTAAGTACAAGAAATTTTGCCTAGATCAGCTATAGCACATACACAAATAATGCTATAATTTTCTTCTCACTGTGTACATATACACAGCTTTGTTTAACATTCTGAAAGTTTCTCTGATTTTGATGAGTTATGAAATTCTACTCCATTTAAAATTTTAAACTAAAGCTAAATTTATTTTTAATTAAAAACAGCCATCTCAGTTCATATAATGTTATTTATATTTTTTTCTCGTGGCTAAGCATTTGGTATTAGCAAACCAATGATCTCTTTAACCCTAAGAATAGATACAGAAAAGAAACATTATATGGACTCAGCAGGTTGCACTTTATACATTGCGGAATACATTCACACATATACAGACTTAAAATCAATTAAAGAAAAAAAGGTCATGAATTTGAAAAACAGCAAGGGAAAGTTATATGGAGGAGGCTGTAGGAAACAGAGGGAAGTTAGGAAATGATGTAATTGTATTATAATCTAAAAAAATAAAACATTATAATAAAAACCCCATAATATAAAATTTAAACTCTCAAATGTTTAAAATTACCTTAACAAACTTCATGCATTAATTTTTGAAATAACTATCACCATGTCCTTTCCTTTTACTCTCTGTCCACCCCACACATGCAGGATTATAAAAAGCAATTCAAAGATCATATTTCATATACATATGAAATATATATATATGTATATATATTTATGGAAGAGAGACATATGGATCTTGGAAAACATTATACTTCTACCATGTGCATTCTAGAACCAAAACCAGGTTTCAGGTTTAGTAGTAAGAACCTTTTGCCACTGAGCCACTCAAGGGTCACAGTTCGTTATTTCTAAGAAATGAAAATTATTACAAAGATTTATTTCTAATAAATATATATATGCATGTCTGGACCAAACTCAGGTCCTCCACAAGAGCAGGATACATGCTAACCATTGATCCCTTTCTCTAATACCAAGAGATCAAAATTATTAAAGCATTAACAGTGCCATCATGTTATCTGGAATACATCATTCCGATGACCAGTGCAATGTGTGCCTGTTCAAATCAAGATGCTAATACGTTTCCCATAGTGCAATAAGGCACCTCACACCTTAATCAATAAAAGCTTCCTCCTCCTTTTTTTTTTTTTTTTTTTTTTTATATATGCTGCCTCTTATCATCTAGAGGGGAAAAAATGGAGCTTTCTGGCATTCTAGACTCAGTGAACAACATCACTAAATTTTGTGCTATGACTTTTAACATGTCATATAAATTGTTGATTAAAATCTAGCTGCACAGGGCTAGAGGATGGCATATTGTTCTACTGAGGATACACTGGATACGACAGTCTATCTTGAGCAGTTGCAAACACCCCTTACTCCAGCTAAGGTGCCTCAGGCCTCCAAGGGCACCTGCACTCATATGCTCATACTCGCCACTCCAGCCCCCATCCCATATACACAGGATTAAGAGTCACGTAACAATCTAGAGGTGGAAGAAGTCCCAATTTGAGAAGCTGAGATCTTCCTTTTGCACCTGTCCGTTGGCTTATATCGAAGCCATCTGTAATATAGAGTTTGGTATAAGGAGTCGGGTAGCTGTAACCAGACTCTTGAGGTTAATGACCTAGTTTTTTTCCTTGAGAATCCTAGTAATTATCAAAAGCTACTTTCTATAAAAAAAAAAGGTTAATAAAAGTTGTAAACTTGTGGTAGTTAAAATTTTCTGACATTTTCTTATTAAGAGATTGCCATAACAAGCCTGATGAGCAGGAAGTCTGCTGTCTGTCAAACAGTCTCCTAGAAATGGCAGCATAAACAAAACAGTGACAGTACCAGAGGACATGGGAACATGGAGGGGAAATGACTACCACATCCATTTTTATCTCTTAGATATCTCAGTCTTATTATTAAAAGGCATGTTCATGTATTTTGTTTTTCTCGTGTTAGTTCTATAGTGTATGAAGTGTTTTACTGAAATTCTTTAAATACTTCCATTCCTCATAATCTTTAAGGTTTTACTTCTTCTGTTTTTATAAAACTCATTATTTTAAGTGATATTGTAAAACATATCTTCAGAGAGTACATTTTCATGTAGATTTTACATACATTTGTGTCTATGAATCTTCCATGATATATATGTAAGCATATGCCTGCTTTCTTAAGAAAACGCCAGTTATCAATATAATATATTTGGTAGTTTTTATAATTCTAGAATAAGGTAATTTTAAAAGGAAAAATCTCTCATGTTTATTATCAAACTTACAAAACCGATATGCATTGTTCTTCTCTAAATTTAATCTTGTAATTCACTTATTAATAAATTTTATAATTTCCTGAATGTTGGAGTCCTTTTTTTACTGGTTTATGGTAGTTATTTTTATTCTAAACACTGTATTAAATATTGAAGTTTATTTATTCAAATATACAAGTAGATTTTCTCTTCTCCAAGAAATAATCTGTCTGTTTTGCTTCAAAAGTGGCTAGAAATACTATGTATAGTATCTGCCCTATGAATGCTTACCAACTTCTCCATTTTAAAATTATAAAGGACTTCACATTTTTAATCTGTTTATTTTGTTTCTTAAATTAAACTGAATGTGTACTTACATGTATGCTAGTTTCCATACTTTTGACACTTTTTTATTTTCTCAAACACAGTTTTGTCCAGAGAAGTTTTAGTACTATGGAAAAGTCAAACAAAAACTGGGACAATTACATACTAGCACTCCCATCCACACTGAGAGGGGCACAAAAGGTGTAGCTGATGAACTCACAGCCACAGGGCATTATTACAGACTCATACTTTCAGTAGCATTTGATTTGTGTATGTGTATACATATGCATACATACATGTGCACCCACGGATAAGTAAAAGCACAAAGTAGACCTGATGGAGTGACACAGAGTTTGAGTCACACGTTAGGTTCGGTTTTGGTTTTTTTTTATTCTGTAAGTTCATATTACTCTTGCATTTTTCAAAATGCAAGATAATATGCAAGATAATTTCCTTTGCGTAAAATAAAAATAACAGACGAGATTTTTAATTATGCAAATCAATTAAATAAAAGTAAAATATGGTATAGGTCTTTTTGGCAACACAATAAATTTTGATGCCCATGTAAATTTTATTTTCGAAATCTATTATTTTTATCACATCAATAAATTATAAATGTTGATCAGAAATTGCATACATTTATAAGATCTTACTTTTTTTTTTTTTTTTTGAGACAGGGTTTCTCGTATAGCCCTGGCTGTCCTGGAACTCACTTTGTAGACCAGGCTGGCCTCAAACTCAGAAATCTACCTGCCTCTGCCTCCCGAGTGCTGGGATTAAAGGCATGCACCACCACGCCCGGTTCCTCACTTTTTTATTAGATATCTTATTTACATTTCAAATGCTACCCCCTTTCCTGTTTCCCCTCTGAAAACCCCCTATCCGCTGCCCCCTTCCCCTGCTCACCAACCCACCCACTCCCACTTCCTGGCCCTGGCATTCCCACACTGGGATCTAGAGCCTTCACAGGACCAAGGGCCTCTTCTCCCACTGATGACCGATTAGGTTATCCTCTGCTAAATATGCAGCTGGAGCCATGAATCCCATCGTGTGTATTCTTTGGTTCTTTGATAAGTAGTTCTCTATTGTGTAAATGTACCACATTTTCTGTATCCATTCTTCTGTTGAGGGACATCTGGGTTCTTTCCAGCTTCTGGCTATTATAAATAAGGCTGCTATGAACATAGTGGAGCATGTGTCCTTATTACACGTTGGAGCATCTTCTGAGTATATGCCTAGGAATGGTATTGCTGGGTCCTTAGGTAGTACTATGTTCAATTGTCTGAGGAACCACCAAACTGATTTCCACAGTGGTTGTACCAGCTTGCAGACCCACCAGCAATGGAGGAGTGTTCCTCTTTCTCCACATCCTTGCCAGCATCTGCTGTACCTGAGTTTTTGATCTTAGCCATTCTGACTGGTGTGAGGTGACAACTCAGGGTTGTTTTGATTTGCATTTCCCTGATGAGTAAGGATGTTGAACATTTTTTTAGGTGCTCCTTAGCCATTCCATATTCCTCAGTTGAAAATTCTTTGTTTAGCTCTATACCCCATTTTTAACAGGGTTATTTGGTTCTCTGGAGTCTAACTTCTTCAGTTCTTTGAACAGATAGGATATTAGCCCTCTATCAGATGCATGGTTGGCAAAGATTTTTTTCCCAACCTGGTGGTTGCTGTTTTGCCCTATTGACAGTGTCCTGTGCCTTACACAAGCTTTGCAATTCTTTGAGGTCCCATTTGTTGATTCTTGATCTTACAGTCCAAGCCATTGCTGTTCTGTTTAGGCATTTTTCCCCTGTGCCCATATGTTTGGGGCCCTACCCCCACTTTCTCCTCTATGAGTTTCAGAGTCTCTGGTTTTATGTGGAGGTCCTTGATCCACTTAGACTTGAGCTTTGTAGGAGAAGATAAGAATGGATTGATTTGCATTCTTCTACATGCTAACCACCAGTTGAGCCAGCATCATTTGTTGAAACTGCTGTTTTTTTTCCCACTGGATAGTTTTAGCTCCTTTGTCAAAGATCAAGTGACCATAGGTATGTGGGTTCATTTCTGGATCTTCAATTCTATTCCATTGATCTACGTGCCTGTCTCTGTACCAGTACAATTACAATTGCTCCTCAGCCTGAGGTCAGGAATGGTGATTCTACCAGAAGTTCTTTTATTGTTGAGAATAGTTTTCACTATCCTGGGTTTTTTGTTATTCCAGATGAATTTACAATTTGCCCTTTCTAACTCTCTGAAGAATTGAGTTGGAATTTTGATGGGGATTGCATTGAATCTGTAGATTGCTTTTGGTGAGATGGCCATTTTTACAATACTAATCCTGCCAATCCATGAGCATGGGAGATCTTTCCATCTTCTTAGATTTTCTTTGATTTCTTTCTTCAGAGACTTAAAGTTCTTATCATACAGATCTTTCACTTGCTTATAGTCACACCAAGGTATTTGATATTATTTGTGATTATTGTGAAGGGTGTCATTTTTCTAATTCCTTTCTCAGCCTGTTTATCCTTTGTGTAGAGGAAGGCCACTCATTTGTTTGAGTTAATTTTAAATGTAGCTACTTTGCTGAAGTTGTTTATCAGGTTTAGGAGTTCTCTGGTGGATTTTTTTTTTTTTTTGGTCACTATCATGTCATCTACAAATAGTGATATTTTGAGTATTTTTACATCAATATTCAAAAGGGAAATTGGTCTGAAGTTCTCTTTCATTGTTGAGTCTTTGTGTGGCATAGATATCAGAGTAATTGTGGCTTCATAGGATGAATATTATAATCTAATTATAATATTATTAATATTGTACATTATTATTTTAGAATATATTATATTATAAATTAATATAATAATATTGTGATGGTTTGTATATCCTTGGACCAGGGAGTGGCACCATCTGAAGGTGTGGCCTTGTTGGAATAGGTATGACCTGGTTGGAATGGGTATGTCACTGTGGGTGTGGGTATAAGATCCTCATCCTAGTTGCCTGGAAGTCAGTCTTCCACTAGCAGCCTTTGGATGAAGACATAGAACTCTCAGCTCCTCCTGTGCCATGCCTGCCTGGATACTGCCGTGCTCCCACCTTGATGATAATGGACTGAACCTCTGACCCTGTAAGCCAGCCCCAATTAAATGTTGTTTTTTATAAGACTTGCCTTGATCATGGTGTCTGTTCACAGCAGTAAAACGTTAACTAAGACAAATATCTTATTATAATTTAATTATCATTAAAGTAGAATTAAACCATAAATGTCAAGAATCTCGGAAGTAAAGTCCTATTAGAGATTTATCAAGGACAGCAATATACAAAAAGGTTCTTGGTCACATGGAGACATCTGAGGACAACATGAAACTAGGGTTTGATTTTTTTAGCACCTACCAAGTCAAAGAACGGACACAGTGAATGGGGAAAGTTTGCCTAAACAACTGAAATAGTAGACTATAGATGCCCATCAAGCAGTTTCTGCACAGAAACAGATGGAAAAAGACAGACTGCTAAGAAGGTGAGCACACATTCCTCCTAGGATGAATCATAGCGCAGGAGGCAAAACTAGGCACACATCCCCAGTGGTAAAATACATAGACACACACACACACACACACCATAGGATATATCCTGTTCTCTAAAAAGCTAAGATACTTTTCAATTAAGTTTATCATTTAATTTTGTTTGGGAGTGGGGTTCCTTATTAATAGAGGTAGATTATAAAGCCATAGAAATGTTCTCCCCTTTTCCACTCTTCATCAGAGATGGTGAGATCTAGGGACGAATCAAAGCCATGAAGATTGTCTATTCTGATTAGTAAACCCAGTCACAAAATGCAAATTGAGACTGGCAGAACCCAGCCCATTCTATTTTATTTACAAATTAGTATTATATTAACCCAAAGCCCCAAACAGGTTAATATCTATCCATGTATCTCTCTCTCTTTCTCTCTCTCTCTCTCACTCACTATATATATATAAATATATATATATGTATAAATACTCAATAGTTAAATAATGTACTATACCTTACAAATGAATTACCAGTGAATCTTTATAATATATATATATATATATATATATATATATATATATATTATCTTCGAAACTTAGGTGTCAACTTTTATTGAAGAATAATGGAGCTACTGTGGAATATTTATTATTTGAAAGTAAACAAAACAACTTTTAAAGACATATTTTATTTACTTAGATATATCTGTGTGAAGGTATCCTATTTGTATGCATGTGTGTATCTCCAGACACTACTGGAACTAGAGTTGAAAGCAGTTGTGAGCTGTTTGAGATGAGTGCTGGGACCTGGACTCACATCCACTGGACAAACCACAAGTGCTCTCAACAGTCATTTCTGCATTCTCTGGATCAGACCATTTTTAACGCTGCTTCAACCGCACTAAAAATGAAGAGAATTTTTTACATTGCACGCTATTTTCACTTTCTAAAACAACTGATTCAAATTTCTCAAGTATTAATTGATATTCTGTTGAACATTAAGCGATGTTTGGATCTGTGTTAAGAGGCTGTGCATTGGAACCTGATTTCCACTTTAATCTCCATTAGGTGAACGCAGGAAAATTCAAGTAAGCATTTCTGATGGAGCTAGGAAACAAACTCCTGTCAGCATTTCATCAGCATCTCCAAGGCCCTTATCCCCAAATCTCTGTACAATCTCTAACCTGACACATCTGCTGCTATTATCCCTACCCAGGTCCTTAGAAAAAATTAATTACACTGGACTGAAAGTTCATCTCTTAATTTCATTTGCTTTTCCAAATGAATTCCCAAAAAGCTTCTAAAAATAATAAATATTTTTCATTATTTTTAATTTTAGTAAAGAATTAAGACACTGAAATATGACTTGAAAAAGATATGAAGAAAGATGGATTTGATGTAGTTAATCAATAGTTTTTATAATTAAATAATCAGTGAATAAAGAATAAGGGTGTTTGAATACATGAAGGACCGATTTTTTAAAAGCTTAAGAAGTTGGCAGTAATGAGGGTCTCATTAGAACAACATTCTACACCAGATAGTTATTCTGCCAAATGTAAATATGTGAAATAATACATTTATAGTCAAAGTGACTAGGTAATGTAGAAACTTAAGTGCTGCCTATGGATATATATTTAAATAAACAAGCACTTATATGATCCTTCACAGTTTAATACTCTGAGCTTATGTGCTTACTCAATGTATAGTTCTCATGATTTGCCTTATTACAATAGAAGGGAATATCAAAGCAAATTACACACCACAGGAACATGTGCTAGTTCAACAGAATCAATTAGTATATTTTGAGGACAAATTTACACAATATGTTATTTTGGATGTGTTTCAAGAAAAAGAACATGAATCATACTTCAAAGCAGAAATACTTCTCAATAGTAAATGAAATCGCGTATAATTGTTAAGTTCATTAGTCAGTTGAGAAGGTTTCTAGTATCTTTGTAAAAAATTCTTCCTTATGTCAAGATAATTATCTTACTCATAAGTGGAATCCTTATACATTTAGTTGGCACCAAGTGCTTTAAGTGTTCAACTTGAGAACTACAAAAAGCTGTATTGACGTCACTCTAACAGGCCTACAAGAAACAGTGCAAGAGTTCAGACCAGATTAAAAAGATGAGATACAAGAGCAGTTAGGTGAAAGGCTGCTATACAACTGACCAAGAGCTATACAGGAGGGAAAGCACTGTGTAACAGCGGCAAGGGGGGGGGGGGCGCGGTGACATGGGTGACTGTGTAGGAGCAGCAGTAATGACAACAGCTACCCATGAGAAGAGAGGGACCAGGACTCATCCTGACATGGCAAACTACCAAACTGGAGGCATATGACGTAGCCAATGATAGAAAAGTCAAGAGAGCAGTGTGTGCAAGCTGGCCTCAAGATGCCAGAAAGAAAAGGCACAAAGAAAAATCTGCTGGTTTAACAAGCATGGAGCTAGGAAATAGAAATCAAACAAAAAATTGTTTTTCTCAGTCTTGTTAAAAGCAATGTAAATTCTGTCATAAGCTTTTTAATACATCCTACCAAGAGGACTCCTACCATCATTGTGAATACCAGACTGGGTGTATTCATAAAGTGTATTGATTCATAAGCATCGAATCACAGTGAACAAGGAATGGTGAAATCAGAGGACAGTTTAAGGGGAAAGTTACTTAAGTCCTCTCTCACTGCACTTACTGAGAAGAGGGAGTTTCTCTAAAATGTTAGTATTTATAAAGTTCATCCTAGGACATTAAGCGTTAACCAAAATAAGTCGTTTAATCTCCTGAGTGTGGGGAGCCTTTGTGAAGACAAAGAAGATGGGAGATTGATGGTAGGGCATGATTCTCATTTAAAGGACAAAATTCATTGTAACAAAAGCTTGAATTTGTTTCCTTCTGTTATAAATTCATTCAGTGGCCCTTGGGTAGATGCCTCCTCCACTTATACACTGTGTAGCTTCTGATTTCAAAGGCAATCTTGGTTCTTTAAATACTGTCCCTTGGCTTCAAATGAATCTCTTTAAATTCAACCCAGTAAAGACCACCACAAAGCTCATTTCTGCAACAGGGCTATAGACAAACTGAAGTATAAACTCCATAGGATTATTTACTAAAACTAAGTGACTGCTATGGGCAACTTGAAGAAGTTACATTTGAGCTTTGGATATAATCACAAAGCCGTACATTCCTGATGGACTCAGTCACCTCCCAATCACATAAGAACCTGGGAAATCAAATGGTAGACAATTAAAAACATAAAATATTTCTAACTGCCTACCATCTACTGTACTCCCAAACAGGCTACCACCAAAGCACTTGATGCTTGAAGTCACTTGAAAGTGTTCAAAGAGTAACATTTTATCATAGTAACAGTAAGTTCTTAAGCATTATTTCTTCTCAAGGCCCAGTAGAGCATACTATTACCACAATATACTACATACGCTAAGTAATATTTTGAAAAAATAAAATATACACTTTAATGCCTATATACAAATTCCACACTGGCCCCAGCACCTCCTGGAACGATGTATATGTATAAGGAAATGGACATGGTTCTTGTAGGGTCAGGCTCTTAAGAGGTAAGAACATGTATTATCAAGGGGAATTATGGGCACCCTACTCTCCTTCCCGTGATTTACCAAATAACTAAAATATAATGTATTTTTACTAATTGGTTTTCTTTACTCAATAATACAACTGAGAACTGTTTATATCTTTGTGTGTTTATGTGACTGTAAATATATCCTAAAACTACTGTTAACTGATTTTGGAATATCCTACAATATAGATAAAGATTATTTAAATGTTTCACTTGTAGGGAGCAGTAGTTAGGTTACTTTTATTATATAAAGTACTATAAAGAAATACTCCTCATTGTGGACATAGCTCAGTGGTAGAGTACTTTTCTAGCATGTATGTGATGTGAACTCTATGCCAGCACTGCAAAGCAAAGCAAAGTCCACTTGTTTTAAAGTGGAAAAAATATATTTATCTTAAGCTGTGTTTAGTGTAAATGCTATAATTCCAGTGCTGAGGAAGAAGAAAGGAAGACCATGAGAGCAAGGCTAACCTGGGCTATGTTCAACAGCTTAGCTACAATCTCGCAGCATATTTACTGGCCGTTTGGTTTTCATGCTTTGTGAATAGCTTTTCACATCCATTGCCCATTAATCCATGACACTGGTTTCTCATCCATTACTGATTCTGAAGGTTCTTGTAAACAAAGGTTTTCTTTGTAAACCATCAGTGTCATCTTAGCTTTAGGTTTATTTTTGTTGTGTACTAATATATTTTCTTATAATGTTGAGGTTCTTCTTGAACTTATGAGTTCTACTGAGCTTTCCTAACAAGGGGATTATTAATGCTAAACTATTATGCTCAGCATGCCCATCCATGTTGACTAGGTAAAATATCATTTTGATAAACAAAATTCTTATTTATACAAAGATACACTTATTTATTACTAGTCTGATACTATTGTATGCAAGTATGTACACACATATGTGCGGGTGTGTGTGTGTGCGCGTGTGTGAGAGTATGCCTATGTTTGTATTTGGGTGTGTCTGGGTGCATGTGCATATGTGTGGAAGTTAAGCTTGACTATCACTCCTCAAGTACTATTCCCATTCATATTCATATTCTCTCTTTCTTCCTCTCCCTCTTCCTTCTTCCTCTTCCCCTACCCCCTCTCCTCCTCTTCCCAGACTCCCCCAACAGCCTGGAACTTACCTAGTCAGTTAGACTAGCTGGCTAATATGCCCCAGGGATTCCTTTCCCGGGAGGAAGGATTATAAGCAAGGTCCACTCCTACTCTCCCATGCATTTCTCCATGGATTCATGGATTTGGGAGTGGAAGTTGGATTGTCATGATTCAAGGCATGACTTTAAGACAGAACTACACCTCCAGGCCACCACTCAGTGTTTATTACAATAGATTTAGAACAAAATTTTTCTCTACCACTATTCCATTTTGGTCAAATATTCATATATATATATATATATATATATATATATATATATATATATATATACTCTTTCCTGGCAATGTAAGAATCAGTAGGGTCACCTTTCAAGGAAACATTGTGACAAATTTCAGTTATATAACACAGAAATAAATTATTTGAAACACTGAATCATTGGAAACATTGTGACAAATTTCAGTTATATAACACAGAAATAAATTATTTGAAATACTGAATCTTTCTATCCAAGAATAAAGTACTATTATTATATATCATCTGTAACAAATCTCTCCTTTTAGAATTGATGTAATGTAAATTTTCATATGAGAGTTGGATGTTTCATCCTAGGTCACAGTGATGAATAAGCTATTATGATTTCAAAGTGTTATAGTAGGCAGAATTGTCAAAATTCTGTTCCCAAAAGACTACGAATCCTAATTCTTACAACCTGGAATCTGATGCAAAGTTCCTTTGGTGGGTATTACACAGTGCAGGTTACCTATTGAAAGGGCAGGCTGATCTGTAGCCAGCAGCCCTTACAAAGATGAATACTGCTCTAGCTGGTAGCTGAAGAGGAAGTCAGAATCAGCAGCCATAAGATTTCATTTCTACTCAGAAGATAGAATGAGCAGAAGTTCATATGACTAGCTCCTGGAAGTACAGACCAGGGACCAGCAGATGGACAGCAGTGAAACAGTTAGTTGCACAACTGAAAACAGGGCCAGAAGTGGGACACCAACTTCAATGCTTTTGTACAGATCTCTTCTCCAAGAACTCTGAAGAACAATGCCTACTGGGACAGATGAAATTCACTGCCAGCGACTTGCAACAGAGTATCCAGTCTAGCCCAGCCAGCCTGACTTACTTATATCCTATGGAAACTAACATAGCAATGTTGCTGGGAACTACAGAATTTACTACAACTTCTTACAGAGCAAGTGCCCTCACTGGGGTTTCTATTGCTGTGATTAAACACCATGACCAAAAGAAACTTGGAAAGGAAAGGATTTGTTTCAACTGGCAATTCTCAGGTCATACTCCACCAGGGATCCATCCCATAATCAGCTTCCAAACGGTGACACCATTGCATACACTAGCAAGATTTTGCTGAAAGGACCCAGATATAGCTGTCTCTTGTGAGACTATGCCGGGGCCTAGCAAACACAGAAGTGGATGCTCACAGTCAGCTATTGAATGGATCAAAGGGCCCCCAATGGAGGAGCTAGAGAAAGCACCCAAGGAACTAAAGGGAACTGCAACCCTATAGGTGGAACAACAATATGAACTAACCAGTACCCCGGAGCTCTTGTCTCTAGCTGCATATGTATCAAAAGATGGCCTAGTCGGCCATCACTGGAAAGAGAGGCCCATGCAAACTTTATATGCCCCAGTACAGTGGAACGCCAGGGCCAAAAAGGGGGAGTGGGTGAGTAGGGGAGTGGGGGGGGTGGGTATGGGGGACTTTTGGGATAGCATTGGAAATGTAAATGAGGAAAATACCTAATTAAAAAAGAAAAAGAAAAAAAAAAAAAGAACATGACAATTATCTTAAAAAAAAAAAAAAAGAAAGGGAAGCCATAGCAGACACTCAAGTTAGGAACCTGAAGGCAGGAACTGAAGCAAAAGCAATGGAGGAAGCTGTACCCCATGGCTTTGCCTGATTTCTTATAAAAACTTAGTTTCACCTGCCAAGGGATGGCAACCTTCTCCTACCCACATCTCCCAGTGCCATGGGCTGTGAGCATGCACACATCAACCATGAAGGAAGAAAATGCCCACATATGCACCTATAGGTAAGTATGGAGGAAGGTGGAGGAAGGGACTTTCTGTATTCAGGTTCTTTTTTCCAGGCAACTCAAAGTTGTGTCAAGCAGACGAAAGATCCATCAGCATGGAAGAGAAAACTCAATGAGACAAGATCCAGAACAATTACTGCCAGAATCAGGCATGCCCATGGCTTTTGGGATCACTCTTGGAAACAGGGTCAGGGGACACAGGACATAATCAAACACATTTGGATTCTTACAAACCTTATCCCTAAAATTCCTGTTACATTTTAATACCTTGCTAAGATGAAAGGACAGTACCTCCCGAAACCATGTGCATATTATCAGCACAGAGCAAACTGACACAGATATGGTAGACACCACATGTCCTATACATAAGACAAGCTAGAAGCTCAGCTTTACTAAGTAAAAATGTGATCAAAAACATAACACAATAATAATACGATCAAGATCACAAATGAAAAATCAATATCACAAAAGGTCAGGATATGTGATAAAGAAGCATATTTCAATATTTTATCTATATTTATGCAGTGACTATAATGTTTATGGAACTCAATAGTTTGGTAATATAGGAATTAACCAGCAATCTTAATCTCATTAGCATAAACTGCCCCACAATTGACCTTCTATCTGGAAGGAAAAATGACTACTGAATAATATATTAAATTTCTAAAATTTTTCTTACTCTAAGAAACACTGAATTATTCATATTCTAATACATAGCTGAATTATGTAAACTTTGAAAAAATATATTTTGAAAGGAAATTTATAACAGTAGGATAACAAATCTTAAAACGCGCTGCATGTTTTATCTGTGGTTTAAAGTGATGTCTATGTGTCATGTTCACAATGAATTTTGTCCTGCAGACAAGAGAAAAGTCTCAACTGAGTACATGTCAATATCAGAGTGGTCTGTAGGTATATCTGTGAGAGAGTACCCGGGTTGTTAGTTGCTATAGAATGGCAGCAAGTGTGGGTGGTACCACTCCTTGGGCAGGTAGTTCTGGGGATGCACAAGGAAGTGAGCTGTCAATGATCGAGCAAGTAACCAATGCAGTAAGCGGTGCTCTTCCATGGTTTCTGCTTCACAGTCTAGCTTTAGTTTCTGTCTTGACTTCCTCAAATAATGTACTCAGATCTGGAAATGTAAATTAAACAAATCTTTTCTTCCCCTAAGCTATTTTTGGTTACAGTGTTTTATCACAGCAACAGAAAGGAAACTAGAACAAATGTTGATTTAATAAGTAAAGGTACAACTTACCTAGTTGTTGCAGTACCCCAGATGTGGTAAGATTATGTTTCAGTTACCTAGCAAAGCCTAGCCATCTAACATCTATTTCCTACCTGCCTGCCAAAGTGCCTGGTAACTCACAGTATAGAATTATTTTACTAATATTTTATTTATTTGTAAATAATGGAGAGTTAACCTCCCTATCTTGTCATTCACTTCATCTTAATATACGCAGCTTTCTTCAAAACCTATTTTAGATTTGAAATGAAGAGAAAGAACAGTTTTGTATGTGTGAGTATCTCTGTGAATGAAGGACTAGCGCCTACTGCTGAATTACTAGCAACCGCATGCACTAGTATACACTCAAACTCCGGAGCATGGGTTTGAGAAGGGAGAGAGAGCAGGCACATATTAAAACACAACAAACAGCTTTAGGAGTTCCTGAAAAAGAAATCACCCAGGCAAGACAGCATATCAAAGCAAGAAGACACAGAAAAGACAATAGTAAAAAAGAAGAAAAAATTAGTTCTCATGCTATTCCTGTCTTAATCCGTTTGGAGTAAAGTATATATAAACTGGGTGTCTCAAAAACAACTGAAATTTATTGCACAGAGTTCTAGAGATTGGGAAGTCCAATATAAGGAAAATCGGTGACTGATAAGAACTCACTTTCTTCCTCATATATTGAACTCTATGCTGTGTCCCCATGTGATAGAAAGGATAAGGGGTTATTCCATTTTTTGAAGGGCACTGATGGTCTCCAGGAAGGCTCTCCATTTATGGACTAATCAATCCCTCAATCGTTGGGGGATCTACTCTTTAAACACCAGGATTTGGGAAGATTTGCTTCTAAACAAACACTTGGATTATACCAATAAAGCATTTTTATTTCTCTCTACTCTGTAGCCATTTAATAGCTCCATTAATCTATAAAAACACACAGTAGAAATTAAAATTCTATTAGACTCCTTCCAAGGAATTATCATGAAAAGATGTATCACTGTAAAACTTAGATGACGTATCTTTTACACAAACAGAAACAAGCCTTTCTGTTCTGAAGCAAAGAACAAATAACCAAAGAGAATTTCAGGCTGGACTATATAACTAATTACATTTATATATATACCTCATTTAAGAAATCATTTAAGACACTACAAACAATCAGATGTTTTAAGTGACATCTATGAAGTAGGTATGAAGTAGAGAAATCTAGAAAAGACCAATTATTAGATACTGATTTATTGATTTGATCAGTGATTTACCTAGAGCACTGTTAATACTGCCTATCTGCCAAGCCTGCCTTCCCATGTTCCCTCCACCAGAATGACCTGGAGAAATAGCTGAAACAATGAGTCCTTGCCATTAACAATCTACTGCCCTCTATGCTCCTGTAAAACCTCCCTTGCTTGTTGACCCACCTGGTGGTTTTAGATTATAAAATGCAAACCAGACATATGACCAAGACCTCTCATGAGCTGTCCTGGCTCCCAGATGACTCGTGACACCTTACTCTCACTCTCATTGCTGTTGAAGTGCTTATGTCCAAATGTTCCCAAGCAACCGTCCAATGAACACGTGGCGTTTTGGCTTCAATGTCAAATTAATTAAATTTCAAAACCACTTCTATGGCCAACAGGTAAACAATGATAAAAATTATGCTGTGTGTTCATGAACACATTTACCGAATTTTATCACTTCAGCCCTTAACTAATCTGTGGCTCAAGGTAGTATTTAAGAAACTAGTGGAGGAGTGGGGGCATGTCTCCACAGGTAAACGTATTTGTTTGCCTCAAAATCACTAGGATCTGAGTTCAAACCATCATCACTCATATAAATAGTCAGATATTCCCACCATCTGCTGTGGACTCGAGCACTTCCCCCTGCCTCAAGACTCAATATATGGAAACACAAGATACTGGAGCAACCCTTGGGCAGCTCACCCTGCATCTTCTTTTTATTCTCTTTTCTTTTATTGGATATTTTCTTTATTTACATTTCTTTTTAATTGGATATTTTATTTATTTACATTTCAAATGTTATCCCCTTTCCCAGTTTCCCCTCTAGAACCCTCATTTCCCATCTTCCCTCTCCCTGCTTCTATGAGGGTGGTCCCCTACCCACCCACACTTTCCCACCCCCCTGCCCTGGTGTTCCTCTACACTGGAGCATCAAGCCTTCACAGGACCAAGGGCCTCTCCTCCCATTGATGCCAGATAAGGCCATCCTCTGCTACATACGCAGTTGGAGCCATGGGTCCCTCCATATGTACTCTGTGGTTGGTGGTTTACTCCCTAGGAGCTCTGGGATGGGATGGGGGTCTGGTTGGTTGATATTGTTGTCCTTCCTAAGGGTTGCAAACCCTTTCAGCTCCTTCAGTCCTTTCTCTAAGTCCTCCACTGGGGACCCTTGCTCATTCCAATGGAGGCTGCAACCTGCTGATGAGCAGATGAGATCAGTTACAGCCAGCTCCCCCTATGCTGCTGCTGAGGACAATAAAGGGACGAGCAGGCCAGAGAGCCCAGGGGTCAAAGTTCTCTACTGAAGAGCAAGCGAGCAGGGTCTCAACCTATCACAGCTGCCCCAGCACTGGGATCCTGTACACCTCCTTTTTCTCTTAAGCCTAATCTTTTTCCGGTTCATTAATGTTCTTAGTGTTACAGTTTTTATTTTTCTCTAAGAATTGGGCTTACCATGCCCAAGCAGCTTAAATATTTGCATATGATATTTAACACTCGTTTTAAAATTCTCTTTTTTCTTAAATTAAAATAGTTCTGTCTATCTTCTCACTTCTCTTTATTTTTCTTTTCTTTTCTTTTTTTTTTTTTTTGCATTGGGTTGCTTTTTATTTATTTTTTTTATTACATCTTTTCCTCAATTACATTTCCAATGTTATCCCAAAAGTCCCCCATACCCTCCCCCCACTTCCCTACCCACCCATTCCCATTTTTTTGGCCCTGGCTTTCCCCTGTACTGGGGCATATAAAGTTTGCATGTCCAATGGGCCTCTCTTTCCAGTGATGGCCGACTAGGCCATCTTTTGATACATATGCAGCTAGAGTCAAGAGCTCCAGGGTACTGGTTAGTTCACAATGTTGTTCCACCCATAGGGTTGCGGATCCCTTCAGCTCCTTCGGTACTTTTTCTAGCTCCTCCATTGGGGTCCCTGTGATCCATACACTAGCTGACTGTGAGCATCCACTTCTGTGTTTGCCAGGCCCCGGCATAGTCTCACAAGAGACAGCTATATCTGGGTCCTTTCAGCAAAATCTTGCTAGTGATTGCAATGGTGTCAGCGTTTGGATGCTGATCATGGGATGGATCTCTGGATATGGCAGTCTCTAGATGGTCCATCCTTTCGTCACAGCTCCAAACTTTGTCTCTGTAACTCCTTCCATGGGTGTTCTGTTCCCAATTCTAAGGAGGGGCATAGTGTCCACACTTCAGTCTTCATTTTTCTTGAATTTCATGTGTTTAGCAAACTGTATCTTATATCTTGGGTATCCTAAGTTTTGGGCTAATATCCACTTATCAGTGAGTAAATATTGTGTGAGTTCCTTTGTGATTGAGTTACCTCACTCAGGATGATGCCCTCCAGGTCCATCCATTTGGCTATGAATTTCATAAATTCATTCTTTTTAATAGCTGTGTAGTACTCCATTGTGTAAATGTACCACATTTTCTGTATCCATTCCTCTGTTGAGGGGTATCTGGGTTCTTTCCAGCTTCTGGCTATTATAAATAAGGCTGCTATGAACATAGTGGAGCATGTGTCCTTTTTACTGGTTGGGGCATCTTCTGGATATATGCCCAGGAGAGGTATTGCTGGATCCTCCGGTAGTACTATGTCCAATTTTCTGAGGAACCGCCAGACTGATTTCCAGAGTGGTTGTACAAGCTTGCAATCCCACCAACAATGGAGGAGTGTTCCTCTTTCTCCACATCCTTGCCAGCATCTGCTGTCACCTGAATTTTTGATCTTAGCCATTCTGACTGGTGTGAGGTGGAATCTCAGGGTTGTTTTGATTTGCATTTCCCTGATGATTAAGGATGTTGAACATTTTTTCAGGTGCTTCCCTGCCATTCGGTATTCCTCAGGTGAGAATTCTTTGTTCAGTTCTGAGCCCCATTTTTTAATGGGGTTATTTGATTTTCTGGAGTCCACCTTTTTGAGTTCTTTATATATATTGGATATTAGTCCCCTATCTGATTTACGATAGGTAAAGATCCTTTCCCAATCTGTTGGTGGTCTTTTTGTCTTATTTTTCTCCTTTTAAACAAAAACAAACAAAAAACCCACAACAACAACAAAAACCCAAACATTTTCAAAATGAGAGTGGTAGCACCTATCTATCTGTACTGTCAGCAGAGACAGGAGGATCTCTGTCAGTTCAAGGCAAACCTCTACACAGTGAGTTCTGAGCTGCCCAGATCTAAATGATCCAACACTATCCAGGATAACAAACTCTCTTTTAAAAAAAAAAAAGCAAAACAACAAAAATCTTAAAATACTGTGATCCAGCTGCTGTGTCAAAGCTTATGATCCTCGTGACATAAATGTGAAAAAAAGAAACCAGAAACTATACTGAAGAGTGTTAAATATCATATTTAAATATTTGAGCTAAGTGGTACTGCGAATCAGCTTTGGTGCCTTGCAAAGCCTGGCTGGGTGTAGATGTTGTGCTTTAGTCAGGAGAAAATGCACTTCCATCCTGTCATGATCTGATCCAGCCTGAATCCACTGAAAGAACGTGAGAGATTAATAAAGCGTCTAGCCAACTACCTGGGCCCACATGGATAAGTTCCAGTGCAGAAACACAAGAAATAACAGAAAGAAGCAAGATGTTTCCCCTCACAGTTAACACTTCTATAGTAACTGACTGCAATGTTTACAAGAATGATCAATGAATTCACACAAGACTCAAACACATGAGCCCAAAATAAAGAGGACACAAATAAACGTTGAAATAAAACAAGGAAGACAAGCCAGGGTAGAAAAAGAGAATGCTGGACCTTCTTTTCCTCAGTCTCCTCTCCATTTCCATCCCTGTAATTCTTTCAGGCAGGAACAATTATGGGTCAGAGATGTGACTGTGGGATGGCAACCCCAATCCCTCGCTTGATGTCCTGTCTTCCTGCTGGAGGGGGGCTCTAAAAGTTCCCTTTCCCTACTGTCTGGTATTTCATTTAAGGTCCCTCCCTTTGAATCCTGAGAGTCTCTCAGCTCTCACTTCTCTGATGTATTCTGGAGGGTCCCCCTGCCAGCCTCCTATTTCCTAAGTTTGCCTGTTTCCATTCTTTCTGATGGTCCTCAGGGGTTCAGTCCTTTTCCCTCACCAAATACCAGATTAGGTTCCCCTCTCTCCCCCACTGCCCCCCCTCCCCCCATCAACTTTCCCTTCCAGGTCCCTCCCCACTTGTGATTGCTTTCTTCTCTCTCACAAGTGGGACTGAGCCACCCTCACTTAAGCACTTCAGGGAAGGTCCAGCAACAGGCCAAAATGGGATCCAGCTCAAGAGGAGGTCCCAAGGCCTAACTAACACTATTACTGAGGCTATGGAATGCTCACAAAAAGGAACCTAGCATGACTGCACTCCGGAAAGACCCAACAAACAACAGAAAGAGTCAGATGCAGATATTTGCACCCAACCAATGGACAGAAGCAGCTGACCCCTGTTGTTGAATTAGGGAAGGCTGGAAGAAACTGAGGAAAAGGGCGATCCTGTAGGAGGCCCGAGATCTCTCAAACACTGGACCACCAAATAGGCAGCATACACCAGCTAATATGAGGCCCCCAACACACGTACAGTAGAGGAAATGCAGGGTCTGTGTTCATTCAGAGATAATGTAACTAACCCTCAAGAGACTGGAAGCCCCAGGGAGTTTAGAGGTCAGGTAGTGGGGTGGGGACATCCATGTGGAGACAGGGAAGTGGGGAGGTTGTGGAATAGTCAGAGGTGAATAGGGGTGAGGGGATAAAATATAGAGTGTAAAAAAAATTAATTAATTAAAACTAAAGTAAATTTACAAAAAAAAAAAAAAAAAAAGAGAATGCAATGAAATGAGGGGCTGGAAAAATCACATGGAAAATGGAATATTTCCCCTGAGCAAAAGTGAAAGAATAACTTGAGTTTCAAATAATCTCATTTATTTTTTAATAATAAGATACATACTGAGAGGTGATGGCCAAATAGATAATTCAAAGAAAGATTATTTTTACTATAGAAAGAATCCCTTAACTGGACAAAAAATTACTTAATTACCCTACTCTACTTAAGAGAAAATCTTATCGGAAGTAGTCACTTAGTTATTTGTAACTGTGTATGTTGTATATGACTGAAATGTGCTATTAATAATTGCTATCAGAACATATTTTGTAACAACTTTCATAAATTTGATTTCTTTAAAAGTTACATAGTTCTGTTTTTAACAGTAGGAACCTCTCCCTTCAACACACACACACACACACACACACACACACACACACACTGCTAATAGACTTAACAAGATAAAGTAAATAAATTTAGAGACTTGTAAAAAATATAATATAAATATATATTATAAATAATATATATAATATAAATTAAAATATAATATATAGCTAATTCAATTTCTTTAACAGCATATTCATTTCTTACTGTTTAATTTTAATACTTCATTTTTATGAGAACAAAGTACTTAAGATTAACCTAGTGTTTCCACTTACACAGCTCTGAGATACATTTTAATAACTGAAGTAATTGATATAGACATGCTATGACGTTTAAGATAATTTCAGTGATTTATAGATCCTCAAATCATTTAAATTTCAATTCCATGAAGTTATGATATATTATTAATCAAGTAGAAAGTTTTACTTATGGTCAGAAATTTAAATTACGTAACACACCTCTTTAATAAATGTATAATCTTGAAAAAATAGTTAGAGAAAATAGACTATCAAGTTATGAAAGATGAAGAGGAGCTGGAGAACATCCGCAAGCAGTAACACAGATTTGTAAGTGATGGGAAATACTTTAGCTGAAGAAGCAGAAAGTAACTTGCGTTAGGAGAAGACAGAGGTTGGGGAGGAAGTGTCAGCACGACAGCAGACTGCCAATGCTCTCTTCTTAGAAGACAGGGTGTGAGAGAAACTTGATGAGTAAATGAGAGAACTATAATAATATACCAAAACTAATAGCTATAACAATACACCAAGATAATATTCAGTTTTAAAAGTTAAAACATTATCAAAGATAAGATTGTTAAAGAGGTGTCACTGAAGTTTTAAGCCACAGTAGAAACGAATGAAGGCAGTTGCTCTTATAATAAATTTAAATATTTATATTAAATAGTAAACGCCATTTGTGCTGTTTGTACATGCTCATCTATACCAACCCAATGTACAATTTCAGCCCAGTCTCTTAAGGCAGTGCCTACTTGGCTCCCTAGCACTCCAATTCAAAATCGGATATTATGCACATCTATGAATATCCCTCTGGCAAAGACCAATGGGAGTCAGTGCATGACTACTCCAGGAGTCTTCTCACCTCAGAGAAGTTAAATACAGCCCACTTGCCTTGGATTAACATTTTGTTATATGAGTTTTATTTTATTTCCCCTGTTTGTAAAATGTTCTGGATACACTGCTGCTCATTCCTAGGATTTGTGTTTAGATTGGAGGTAGAAAATCCAAGAATCCTACTTTTTACTTGACATTTTCCTTGCTCAAATAATCCTTTACATCCTAGGTGTTCTCCTCTTCAGGTAGTATTGATAGAGGACACCACACTCACCTCTCAACATTTCAAGCTCCTCCCACTACCAGTCCCAGGACATGCCCCATCTCACTGTTGTATTGCAATCCAAGAAGAGCTACTACTTCATCCCACACACATACATACACGAAGGAACACTACCTCAGCCACCTGCACATGGTACAAGAGTCGGTCTGAAAAGAGGGATACGATATAGTTTCAGACATCAAGGTGGTTGAGGAGCAGGCCTTTCCAGCCTGAACCACAAACCAACAAGCCAAACTAGTATCTCTTACCCATGCCTTTCAACTAGCAAAGGGACAATTCCTTAACCTTACTACAGACTCCAAATATGCCTTCCACACTCTCCTGCAACAAGCTGCCATCTAGATGAAGCATGGATTAACAACTAACAACAAGGGGAGGTTAGTAACTATCTCTTCTCAAATTATGGCTAAGCTAAAGGCCTCTCGTCTTACCATGGTCATAGGAATTGTCCAAAACTTATCACACCAAGCAGACAATTATCTGCAAGGGAAATAACCAAGTCAACAAGGCAGCTTGAGCCTCGGATCCCAGAGGCCTAGATTCCTCTCACATGCCACAAGACTTTACAGCCCACATCTGTTCTATCATCCCTAGACACTCAATAAATTCTATCCTATCTGTACCAGCTCTTTCATCCTAATAGCCAGGCTTTGTCTCATTTTTCTAAATCTGTTTACAGCCCACCCCTGAGGATCTTTTAAAAGACCATCACTGCTTCTTGTAAAATCTATCAAATTTCCCATTCAACCTCCAGGTACCACATCTTCCTTCTCCAACACTGCCAGCTAGGGGATCCCTCCCCCGGTCAGACCAGCAGCTCAACTTCATCCACATGCCCACTATTAGACATTTCAAATACGTTTTGATCCTTGTTGACTTATTCTTAGGATGGGTAGTGGTCAGAGACAGTCTCTGATTTTCTCAGGAAGATCACTGCCCATTTCAGAGTTGCACTAACCACAGCTAATCTCAATACACTAGATTCATCTTTCCCATAACCTTCCTTTTAACATTTCAATCTGAACAAAACCTTGCTCCCTTAGACATCAGGTGATACCAGGGCAAACCAGCTTGCTTCCAGTCTCAGAAGAATGTGACCTCACACATCTGCTGAGCCTCGGGTCTGATAATACTAGGTTATGACCCACCTTCCCCTTTTCTTTTTTTTTTTTAAAGATTTATTTATTTATTATATGTAAGTACACTGTAGCTGTCTTCAGACACTCCAGAAGAGGGCGCCAGATCTCGTTACGGATGGTTGTGAGCCACCATGTGGTTGCTGGGATTTGAACTCTGGACCTTCGGAAGAGCAGTCGGGTGCTCTTACCCACTGAGCCATCTCACCAGCCCCTCCCTTTTCTACTTCCTGCTGCTCACTTCTGTTGGTATCAGAGTCCATGTATGGAAATTTGGGATTCAAGAGACTTACACTCAACAATTCACCCAGACCAGTCAAGTGGTAGAAACCAGAGACTGCTTGATGGAAGGTTGATAGTAAGAGATATATATCCCTATGACCCCTACATCAATCTCTTTCATACTTGGCTACTTTGCTTGCTTTCTTTATGACCAAACTAAAAATTATTGTCAATGTTGGCCAGACATTTATGAACATTTAAGACTGTTCTTATTGAATACAAGAGGCAATTCAGGAGGGGACTCTGAATAAGTTTTACAAGAGATGGGAGATTTTTATCTTTGAATTAAGGACCCATATCACTCCAGATGGGAAACAGAAGTCACTAGTAAAATTTACTACCACATTTATCACAATTATTCATTGAGCATGATCAAAATACAAGGAGTATACAACTTACTCTCCTAACATCCAGGTACAGAAAAACCAGATGTGACCATGAGGTCAGAGAGGTGGGATCAATGTTGTCCAGCAAGGAAGACATTAGGGAGGTAATGGCCTCTGATGAATGTCAGATCACATTTTTTAACTCCTCATCACGCCTCTCTGAAATCCCTTTCCCCTCCTTTCCCTAATCCTAATTGTACCTGGTCTTATAAACTCCTTGCCTATGTTTTCTTTTATTAAAAAAATAAATAAATAACAACAGAAACTCTTTCTTCTAGTCCACTTAAAATCTTAGCAAATCTTGGCTTAAAAAAAAAAAATCATTCCCTCTGGGAAAATGTCCTTTGTAAGCTCTAATATGATAGTTTCTTAGAACTAGCTTTTTACTTAAAAGGCATTGGTTCCTCACTTGAGCCCATGAGATAAAGATTCTAAAGGCAGCATGAAAGCCTGCCATGTCTGCCTTCATTTCTTGTCTCTCTTTCTGTATATCATCTTGAATAAAATCCCTACTTGATTCCTAATTTTGTATAACATCTATGATAGTGTGGCTACCCCTTGGAGCAGATCCCATTATGGGAGCCAGATTAATCTCCTCAAGTAAATGGAGTTATTCAGATTACTTTATAGAATAAAGTCAATTACACCTACAACAACAGGGCTGGTTAATTATGTAAATTCTTGCACTCTTGTCATAATTATTTCTTCATTTGAACCCAATGGCAATTTAAATGCCCTAACTACGAACAGAGGTTCACTGGGTCCCATTGTTTGTTCACTTCCCCAGTGTGACTAACTCTCCTCTATTTGCTTTCTACCATAACACACCTCATCAACAGGCATATTAGAATAGGTGGTCTAGCCCAGCCAGTATATGCACATATATATGTTTGATTCTTGAACTCACTTGAAGTACTCAACCCCATGATTTCTCTAGAAGGCATAATAGAGAGATAGCATATTTGCTGATTTATATGCTTGTTGATTTGAGGAGAAAAACAATACATATGTGTCTTTCTCCAAAGAAAATGTAAGTGTGTTAGATAATTACAGCTAGCTGTAAAGGCTGGAAAACTTGAAAAGGCTGTAGGTCCTAGTTCTAATGGTTTAAGATTCATTATCAATATTGGCAATATCTGTAGATGCAGGAGTAAAATAAGTACTGAAATTCTGTCCTGTGCCACAGATCTACCATTAAAAGAACCTGATCTCGATAAGAACTTGTAGGGTAATAGGGTCCCTCTCCTAGATGTTAATTCTGTTAGGCCTAGGAGGATTGTCTCCTCCTAGGATTTTTAGGTATAAAATCACTGCTGTGAAGAAGAAGCTCTGAAAAAATTCTTATACAAACCTCCCTAAGTAGAATGACAAATAGCAAAGAAACAATGTAAGACTAAGAGTCCATGCCTAGTCATAATTTTACAGATATCTAGTCATCTAATCTAGGATTTTTAAAAAGACAAGATGGGTATTATAAAAACTGTCACTTCTAATCAAGTTATACTAATAAGCTGAATCAAAAGAATGAACTACCTTTAACATTGATACTTCATTTCAATCTCCATCAGTTTCCACCAGTATCACAAATAAAAGCTAAAAGTATTCAACAGCATTCTAATTCAGATTTCAAACATTACAGGCACATTAGAGCAATAAATTATTACCACACTATTATTATCAGTTGTGGATGGTTGTATTAAGAATATAACATTCAACCCAGAGAACTTCAAACAAGAAACTCTTTCTAGTAGGCAGGGAGAGAAGAAGAGAAACAAAGGAAAAGGGGCTTAAGGACAAAAGAGAAAAAAATCCTTCCGAGCAGGCCCACTAGGATGATATAACAAGTGTTTCCAAGCAAATCTAACACTAGCCAACTATGGAAAATAAAACAGCGTTGACAAAAAGAAAATAAGAATTCTCACCTTCCATGAAAAGCAAAGGAAGGTATCGCCTGCCTTGCACACTCCAGAGGAAAGAATTTGAGGGAACTGAAAATCTGTTTTCTGAAAGGAGTTCTACAGGATAGCTCAGGAGTTCTTACAGAGTGGTCCAGGTGTACAGGAATTAAGTGTGAGAATGTGTGCGTAACTATATGTGTGTGCATGCAGGCATGTATGTGTGTGAATATGTATACAATCAGCTATTTATGTTTGGTGATACTGACTTTCTGGTAGCAGTCTCCTTTTGAGTGGGACAATGTAATAGAATTTTACAGTGTCCTACAGTTCAGCCTTGAACTTGCTATTGTACTCCAGACTGGCCTCAGTCTTCCAAATGCTGGGATTACAGACATGTACCATCCATCATACTGGTACTTTTTTGTTTTTATTAATTTTACACACATGCATATGCACACACGCACAGCTGTATTATTTAAGACGGAGTAAAATTTTATCAACTCTATGCAGTAAGGTCAAGGATGTTCCCTAACATTCTTTCTTTATTTACTTTATTAATCATTTCATTCATTTACATCTCAAATGATATCCCACTTCCTGATTACCCCTTCCAACAATCTCCCATCCCATGATATCTCACTTTCCAGTTACCCCTCCACCAAACCCTACCCCTTCCCACATCTGCCCTCCCCAGTCCCTCTTTGCCTGTATGAGAGTGCTCCCCCACTCACCCACACTCTCCTGCCCCACAGTCCCAGCATCCCCTTACTCTGGGGTATCAAACCTCCTGGGACCAAGGGCCTCCGTTCCAATTGCTTTGGGGCAAGGCCATTTTCTGCTACATATGTATCTGGAGCCACAGATCCTTCCAGGTCCACTCCTTTGTTGGTAGTCTAGATTGAGAGAACTGGGTAGTCAAGCCAGCCTATGTTGTTCTTCCAATGGGATTGCAAACCCCCTCCCCTCCTTCAGTCCTTCTGCCAGCTCCCCCACCAGGTTCTCTGAGTTCAGTCTGATGGCTGGCTCCAAGCACCTGCATTGGTCAGTTGCTGGCTGTAGCTCTCTAGGAACAACACTTGGTTCCTGTTACAAAGAACCTCTTGACTACAACAGTGTTGGGTTTTGAGTCTGCAGACATTTTGTATCCACAGATGGGGCCATTCCCGGTTGGCCCTTCCTTCAGTCTCTGTCTCATTTTTTGTCCCTGTTCTTCCTTTAAACAGGAACATTTCTGGGTTAAAAAAATTTCAGATGGGTGGGTGGTCCTATGCCTCCACCAGGGGCCATGCCTATCTACTGGAGATGGTCTCCAAAGGTTCTATCTCCGCCCTCTCTATTGGGTCCTGGGAACCTCACCTTTCTCTGGTTACCTTTAGGGAACACTCCAGTGGCTATCCCCATTTCCTCATTTCCCTGCTACCTATTTTTGATTTCCTAACCCTCTGTACCTCTGTCACATCTCTTCCAGTTCCTGATACTGAGTCTTTTATTTCTTCCCCCTCCTTTTTCCCTCCCTTGTGTCCCTCTCCTTCCACCTCCCACAATGTTCCCCGCTCAGTGTAGGAATGAAGCAACCATCCCCTGGTCTTCCTTCCTTCTACGCTCCATATGGTGTATAGGTTGTATCTTGAGCATCGTGAGCTTTGGGGCTAGTATTCAGTTATTAGTGAGTACATACCATATGTGCTCTTTTGTGTCTGGGTTAGCCCACTCAGAATATTTTCTAGTTCCATCCATTTGACTGAGAATTTCATGAGGTCATTGTTTTTAGTCGCTACATAGTACTCCATTGTGTATACAAACCACATTTTCTGTATCCATTCTACCCTTGAGGGACATCTGAGTTGTTTCCAGCTTCTGGCTAGTATATATAAGGTAGCTATGAACATAGTGGAGCATGTGTCCTTGTTATATGATGGAGCATCATTTGGGTATATGCCCAGCAGTGGTAGGTATAGCTGGGTCTTCAAGTAGAACTATTTCCAATTTTCTCAGGAACCACCAGACTGATTTCCAAAGTGGTTTTACTAGGTAGATTTTACTGGCAAAACCACCAGCAATAGAGGAGTGTCCCTCTTTCTCTATATCCTCACCAACATCTGCTGTCACCTGTGTTTTTGATCCTAGCCATTCTGATTGGTGAGGTGGAATCTCAGGGTTGTTTTGATTTGCATTTCCCTGATGAGTAAGGATGTTGAACATTTCTTTAAGTGTTTATCAGCCATTCAAGATTCTTCAGTTGAGAATTCTCTATTTAGCTCTGTACTCCACTTTTTAACAGGGTTATTTGGTTCTCTGGAGTCTACCTTCTTGACTTTTTGGATATTTTGGATATTAACCCTCTATCAGATGTAGGGTTGGTAAATATCTTTTCCCAATCTGTGGGTTGCTGTTTTGTCCTACTTATAGTGTCCTTTGCTTTACAGAAGCTTTTCAATTTTATGAGGTCCCATTTGTTGATTGAAGTTATTAAAGCATAAGCCACTGGTGTTCTGTTCAGGAACTTTCCCCTGTGTCCAAGTATTCGAATCTTCCTCACTTTCTCTTATACTACATTCAGCATATCTGGCTTTATGTGGAGCAACTTGATCCACTTGGACTTGAGCTTTGTACAAGGAGATAAGAATGGATCAATTCGAAAAACCAGCCTGAGTAGGACCACAGGCCTCATCCGGCTGGATCAGCCCCGGGGTAGCGGGAGCGCAGGGTTGCCTGACACCCGCCAGCTACCCACGACCCCCGCCGCAGGATTTTGGGACTGCTGGTGAGTGGAACGCAGCTTCTGCTCCAATCCAATTGCGCGGGACCTGAGACTGCATTAGTTAGGGAAGCAGAAACCGGCCTGAGTAGGGCCACAGGCCTCATCCGGCCAGATCAGCGCCGGGGTAGCGGGAGCGCAGGGTTGCCTGACACCCGCCAGCTACCCACGACCCCCGCCGCAGGATTTTGGGACTGCTGGTGAGTGGAACACAGCTTCTGCTCCAGTCCAATCACGCGGGACCTGAGACTGCTCTGGTTGGGGAGAGAGAAATCCGGCCTACATAGGGCCACAACCCTCTTCTGGTCAGAAAAGCACCGGGGCAGCTGGGGCGCAGGGTCGGCTGACACTCACCAGCTACCCACAACACCCACCACAGGATCTTAAGACTTCTGGAGAGTGGAACACAGCTTCTGCTCCAATCCAATTGCATGCGGGACCAGAGACTGCATTAGTTAGGGAAGCAGAAAAACGGCCTGAGTAGGACCACAGGCCTCTTCCGGCTGGACCAGCACCAGGGTACCTTCAGCTACCCATGACCCCCGCTGCAGGATTTAGAGACTGCTGGTGAGTGGAACACAGCTTCTGCTCCAATCTTTAAACAGTGACAACGATAACAACTAACCCCAGAGATTACCAGATGGCGAAAGGTAAACGTAATAATGTTACTAACAGAAACCAAGACCACTCACCATCATCAGAACCCAGCACCCCCACTTCGCCCAGTCCAGGGCACCCCAACACACCGGAAAAGCTAGACACGGATTTAAAAGCATATCTCCTGATGATGATAGAGGACTTCAAGAAGGACTTTAATAACACACTTAAAGAAATGCAGGAGAACACTGCTAAACAGGCAGAAGACAATAAAGAGGAAGCACAAAAATCCCTTAAAGAATTGCAGGAGAACACTGCTAAAGAGTTACAAATCCTTAAAGAAAAACAGGATAACATAATCAAACAGGTAGAAGTCCTTACAGAAAAACAGGAAAACACATCCAAACAGATGATGGAAATGAACAAAACCATACTAGACCTAAAAAGGGAAGTAGACACAATAAAGAAAACCCAAAATGAGGCAACACTGGAGATAGAAACCCTAGGAAAGAAATCTGGAACCATAGATACCAGCATCAGCAACAGAATACAAGAGATGGAAGAGAGAATCTCAGGTGCAGAAGATTCCATAGAGAACATGGGCACAACAATCAAGGAAAATGTAAAATGCAAAAAGATCCTAACTCAAAACATCCAAGAAATACAGGACACAATGAGAAGACCAAACCTACGGATAATAGGAGTGGATGAGAATGAAGATTTTCAACTCAAAGGACCAGCAAACATCTTCAACAAAATTATAGAAGAAAACTTCCCAAATCTAAAGAAAGAGATGCCCATGAACATACAAGAAGCCTACAGAACTCCAAATAGACTGGACCAGAAAAGAAATACCTCCCGACACATAATAATCAGAGCAACAAATGCTCTAAATAAAGATAGAATACTAAAAGCAGTAAGAGAAAAAGGCCAAGTAACATATAAAGGCAAGCCTATCAGAATTACACCAGATTTTTCACCAGAGACTATGAAAGCCAGAAGATCCTGGACGGATGTTATAAAGACACTAAAAGAACACAAATTCCAGCCCAGGCTACTATACCCAGCCAAACTCTCAATTAACATAGATGGAGAAACCAAAGTATTCCACGACAAAACCAAATTCACACATTATCTCTCCACGAATCCATCCCTTCAAAGGATAATAACAGAAAAAAACCAATACAAGGACAGGAACCACGCCCTAGAAACAACAAGAAGGTAATCCCTCAACAAACCTAAAAGAAGACAGCCACAAGAACAAAATGCCAACTTTAACAACAAAAATAACAGGAAACAACAATTACTTTTCCTTAATATCTCTTAATATCAATGGACTCAACTCCCCGATAAAAAGACATAGACTAACAAACTGGCTACACAAACAAGACCCAACATTTTGCTGCTTACAGGAAACTCATCTCAGAGAAAAAGATAGACACTACCTCAGAATGAAAGGCTGGAAAACAATTTTCCAAGCAATTGGCATGAAGAAACAAGCTGGAGTAGCCATTCTAATATCTGATAAGATTGACTTCCAACCCAAAGTCATTAAAAAAGACAGGGAGGGACACTTCATACTCATCAAAGGTAAAATCCTCCAAGAGGAACTATCAATCCTGAATATCTATGCTCCAAATACAAAGGCAGCCACATTCATTAAAGAAACTTTAGTAAAGCTCAAAGCACACATTGCACCTCATACAATAATAGTGGGAGACTTCAACACACCACTTTCACCAATGGACAGATCATGGAAACAGAAACTAAACAGGGACACAGTGAAACTAAGAGAAATTATGAATCAAATGGATCTGGCAGATATCTACAGAACATTCTATCCTAAAACAAAAGGATATACCTTCTACTCAGCACCTCATGGTACCTTCTCCAAAATTGACCACATAATTGGTCACAAAGCAGGCCTCAACAGATATGAAAATATTGAAATTGTCCCATGCATCCTATCAGATCACCATGGACTAAGGCTGATCTTCAATAACAAAATAAATAATAGAAAGCCAACCTTCACGTGGAAACTGAACAACACTCTTCTCAATGATACCTTGGTCAAGGAAGGAATAAAGAAAGAAATTAAGGACTTTTTAGAGTTCAATGAAAATGAAGCCACAACATACTCAAACTTATGGGACGCAATGAAAGCATTTCTAAGAGGAAAACTCATAGCTCTGAGTGCCTCCAAAAGGAAACTAGAGAGAGCACACATTAGCAGCTTGACAACACACCTAAAAGCACTAGAACAAAAGGAAGCAAATTCACCCAAGAGGAGTAGACGGCAGGAAATAATCAAACTCAGGGGTGAAATCAACCAAGTGGAAACAAGAAAAACTATTCAAAGAATCAACCAATCAAGGAGCTGGTTCTTTGAGAAAATCAACAAGATAGATAAACCCTTAGCCAGACTCACTAGAGGGCACAGGGAAAGCATCCTAATTAACAAAATCAGAAATGAAAAAGGAGACATAACAACAGATCCTGAAGACATCCAAAACACCATCAGATCCTTCTACCAAAGGCTATACTCAACAAAACTGGAGAACCTGGATGAAATGGAGAAGTTCCTAGACAGATACCAGGTACCAAAGTTGAATCAAGATCAGGTTAATGATCTAAACAGCCCTATATCCCCCAAAGAAATAGAAGCAGTCATTAATAGTCTCCCAACTAAAAAAAGCCCAGGACCAGATGGGTTTAGTGCAGAGTTCTATCAGACCTTCAAAGAAGATCTAATCCCAGTTCTTCACAAACTATTCCACAAAATAGAAACAGAAGGTACTCTACCCAACTCATTCTATGAAGCCACAATTACTCTGATACCTAAACCACAAAAAGACCCAACAAAGATAGAAAACTTCAGACCAATATCCCTTATGAATATTGATGCAAAAATCCTCAATAAAGTTCTTGCTAACCGAATCCAAGAACACATCAAAACAATCATCCATCCTGACCAAGTAGGTTTCATCCCAGGGATGCAGGGATGGTTCAATATACGGAAATCCATCCACATAATCCAGTATATAAACAAACTCAAAGACAAAAACCACATGGTCATCTCGTTAGATGCGGAAAAAGCATTTGACAAGATCCAACACCCATTCATGATAAAAGTCTTGGAAAGATCAGGAATTCAAGGCCCATACCTAAACATGATAAAAGCAATCTACAGCAAACCAGTAGCCAACATCAAAGTAAATGGTCAGAAGCTTGAAGCAATCCCTCTAAAATCAGGGACTAGACAAGGCTGTCCACTTTCTCCATACCTATTCAACATTGTACTTGAAGTCCTAGCCAGAGCAATTCGACAACAAAAGGAGATCAAAGGGATACAAATTGGAAAAGATGAAGGCAAAATATCACTTTTTGCAGATGATATGATAGTATATATAAGTGACCCTAAAAATTCCACCAGAGAACTCCTAAGCCTGATAAACAGCTTCGGTGAAGTAGCTGGATATAAAATTAACTCAAACAAATCAATGGCCTTTCTCTACACAAAGAATAAACAGGCTGAGAAAGAAATTAGGGAAACAACACCCTTCTCAATAGTCACAAATAATATAAAATATCTTGGCGTGACTCTAACTAAGGAAGTGAAAGATCTGTATAATAAAAACTTCAAGTCTCTGAAGAAAGAAATTATAGAAGATCTCAGAAGATGGAAAGATCTCGCATGCTCATGGATTGGCAGGATCAACATTGTAAAAATGGCTATCTTGCCAAAAGAAATCTACAGATTCAATGCAATCCCCATCAAAATTCCAACTCAATTCTTCAACGAATTAGAAAGTGCAATCTGCAAATTCATCTGGAATAACAAAAAACCTAGGATAGCAAAAACTCTTCTCAAGGATAAAAGAACCTCTGGTGGAATCACCATGCCGGACCTAAAGCTCTACTACAGAGCAATTGTGATAAAAAACTGCATGGTACTGGTATAGTGACAGACAAATAGACCAATGGAATAGAATTGAAGACCCAGAAATGAACCCACACACCTATGGTCACTTGATCTTCGACAAGGGAGCTAAAAACATCCAGTGGAAGAAAGACAGCATTTTCAACAAATGGTGCTGGCACAACTGGTTGTTAACATGTAGAAGAATGCGAATCGATCCATTCCTATCTCCTTGTACTAAGGTCAAGTCTAAGTGGATCAAGGAACTTCACATAAAACCAGAGACACTGAAACTTATAGAGGAGAAAGTGGGGAAAAGCCTTGAAGATATGGGCACAGGGGAAAAATTCCTGAATAGAACAGTAATGGCTTGTGCTGTAAGATCGAGAATTGACAAGTGGGACCTCATGAAACTACAAAGCTTCTGCAAGGCTAAAGACACCATCAATAAGACAAAAAAACACCAACAGATTGGGAAAGGATCTTCACCTATCCTAAATCAGATAAGGGACTAATATCCAATATATATAAAGAACTCAAGAAGGTGGACTCCAGAAAGTCAAATAACCCCATTAAAAAATGGGGCTCAGAACTGAACAAAGAATTCTCACCTGAGGAATACCGAATGGCAGAGAAGCACCTGAAAAAATGTTCAACATCCTTAATCATCAGGGAAATGCAAATCAAAACAACCCTGAGATTCCACCTCACACCAGTCAGAATGGCTAAGATCAAAAATTCAGGTGACAGCAGATGCTGGCGAGGATGTGGAGAAAGAGGAACACTCCTCCATTGTTGGTGGGATTGCAAGCTTGTACAACCACTCTGGAAATCAGTCTGGCGGTTCCTCAGAAAATTGGACATAGTACTACCGGAGGATCCAGCAATACCTCTCCTGGGCATATATCCAGAAGATGTCCCAACCGGTAAAAAGGACACATGCTCCACTATGTTCATAGCAGCCCTATTTATAATAGCCAGAAGCTGGAAAGAACCCAGATGTCCCTCAACAGAGGAATGGATACAGAAATTATGGTACATTTACACAATGGAGTACTACTCAGCTATTAAAAAGAATGAATTTATGAAATTCCTAGCCAAATGGATGGACCTGGAGGGCATCATCTTGAGTGAAGTAACACAATCACAAAAGAACTCACACAATATGTATTCACTGATAAGTGGATATTAGCCCAAAACTTAGGATACCCAAGATATAAGATACAATTTGCTAAACGCATGAAACTCAAGAAGAATGAAGACCAAAGTGTGGACACTGTGCCCCTTCTTAGAATTGGGAACAAAACACCCAGGGAAGGAGTTACAGAGACAAAGTTCGTAGCTGTGATGAAAGGATGGACCATTTAGAGACTGCTGTATCCAGGGATCCGTCCCATAATCAGCTTCTAAACGCTGACACCATTGCATACACTAGCAAGATTTTGCTGAAAGGACCCAAATATAGCTGTCTCTTGTGAGACGATGCTGGGGCCTAGCAAACACAGGAGTGGATGTTCACAGTCAGCTATTGGATGTATCACAGGGCTCCCAATGGAGAAGCTAGAGAAAGTACCCAAGGAGCTAAAGGGATCTGCAACCCTATTGTTGGAACAACATGATGTACTAACCAGAACCCTGCAGCTCTTGTCTCTAGCTGCATATGTATCGAAAGATGGCCTAGTCGGCCATTAATGGAAAGAGAGGCCCATTGGACTTGCAAACTTTATATGCCCCAATATAGGGGAATGCCAGGGCCAAAAGAATGGGAATGGGTGGGTAGGGAAGTGGGGGGGCGCTATGGTGGACTTTTGGGATAGTATTGGAAATGTAATTGAGGAAAATATGTAATAAAAATATTAAAAAAAAAGAAAGAAAAGAATAGAAGTAAAATGTAAAAAAAACAAAACAAAACAAAACAAAAAAAAAAGAATGGATCAATTCGCATTCTTCTACATGATAACTGCAGGTTGAGCCAGCACCATTTCTTGAAAATGCTGGGTTTTTTCCCACTGGATGGTTTTAGCTCCCTTGTCAAAGATCAAGTGACCATAGGTGTGTGAGTTCATTTCTTGGTCTTCATTTCTATTCCATTGATCTACTTGTCTGTCACTGTACCAGTACCATGCAGTTTTTATCACAATTGCTCTGTAGTACAATTTGAGCTCAGGAATGATGATTCCACCAGAGGTTCTTTTATTGTTGAGAATAATTTTTGCTATCTTAGGATTTTGTTATTCCAAATGAATTTGAGAATTGCTCTTTCTAATTCTATGAAGAATTGAGTTGGAATTTTGATGGGGATTGAATTGAGTCTGTAGATTGCATTTGGTAAGATGGCCATTTTTACTATATTAATCCTGCAAACCTGTGAGCATGGGAGATCTTTCCATCTTCTGGGATCTTCCATTTCTTTCTTCTGGGATTTTTGAAGTTCTTATCATACAAATCTTTCACTTCCCTCGTTAGAGTCACACCAAGATATTTTATATTATTAGTGACTATTTGTGAAGGATGTTATTTCCTTAATTTCTTTCTCAGCCCTTTTATCCTTTGAGTTTGTTTAGAGGTTCAATACCCACACTGAGGAAGACTAATCACCTGTGGTACCATATTGGGCTTGGGGATTGGAAAGAGAGACAAAAAGCAATAAAAACCTGTTTGTCTTTCCCTACCCAATTCCCAACATCCAACCAAGCATTCATTTAAACCCTGTGTAGGAGGCTGAACTAAGTTTTGGTAGATATATTACTAGCCAAAAAAGGAAGACAGAGTTATTAAACAGTATGATTCTGAAGTATAAATCAGTTAAGTGCAACAAGACCCACTAAGGCATTCAGACCAGATTCTTATACCTATATTTTATTTGGTTTGCTCTTGTGTATATTTGATTTGACCTTATGTTTAGAGTTTTTGTTGCTGTTGTTTTGATTTGATTTGTATTGTTCTTTAAGACAGGATTTGATAAGAAAGCCAATGCTGGTCTGTAACTCTCGAGGTGGCCCAGACAAGTGTCAAACCAATGACAATCTTTATATTCACTTCCTTGATGTGGGGTTATAACACCTACTTCCACACATTTTAAATTCGGATAAATACCTAAAGATTATCTACATTTGAACACATTTTTTAACATGAATAGTATAGACAAAAACCAAAACAGGGAAACAAACAAACAAACAAAATTCACTAAAGCTTCACTAAATTAAACCTCCCCCAAGAAAGATCTTCCTCATCCTCCTCCAGGATCGAGTGCAGAACTGTGCCACCTGGCACAACCATAGGTATATTCTATGCCACATCTAGCTACTCTGACATCCTTCCCAGGATCTAGACAAGTGAGTCTCCCTGATGCCCCCTATCTATATGACCTCCCTAACCTCGTAGATCTAGCTCAGATCCCATATTCAGTGTCCTGCTCTATCCAGTTCTTAGGATTATATTGCCTTTATCTTAAGATAAACACAATATAGAACTGGTACAAAAACAAATATGTAGACCAATGGTACAAAATCTAAGACCTAAACATAAGTATATGTGACTTCATACACTTAGTATTAGACAAAGATGCCAAAAACAAAGGCTGGGAAAGAAAAAAAAAACTTCCCATAAATGGGGCTAAGAAAACTGGACCACATGCCAAAGAACAAAAATAGAGCCACATCTATCACCTTGCATAAAAACTAACTCCAAATGATCAAAGTCATAAGCATGAAGCAATGAGACTACCAGAAGAAAACGTATGCGTCAGCCTGCATAACAAAACATGGGGAAAAGTTTCTTAATGGGACTTTATTTATACAAAAATTAAGTGCAACTACCCAAGGAGAGTGAAATCATGGATCTTGGAGGAGAATCTACAAAGACCACTTTAGCAACCCCCTAACTATATTCTAAATACTTGTCTTTATATCCACAGATAAGTGTTGTCACCCTTCATCAAGGAAACTTCTCTTTGCCAGTCTCAACGGATACAGCTTCAAAACAAACACACACACACACACATAAACACACACAAATTTAAAAATCCATCAATCCTAAGGCTCAGGGCATATTGCAAAAGAAGGAGTATAAAATTCTAAGATCCACTCTTCCGGTAAGAAAAGCACCAGGGTAGCTAGGGCGCAGGGTCGGCTGACACTCGCCAGCTACCCACAACACCGCCACAGGATCTTAAGACTTCTGGTGAGTGGAACACAGCTTCTGCTCCAATCAAATTGAGCGCGGGACCTGAGACTGCATTAGTTAGGGAAGCAGAAACGGGCCTGAGTAGGGCCACAGGCCTCATCCGGCCGGATCAGCACCGAGGTAGGTAGAGCACAGGGTCGGCTGACACCCGCCAGCTACCCACGAGCCCTGCCACAGGATTTTGAGACTGCTGGTGAGTGGAACACAGCTTCTGCTCCAATCTTTAAACAGTGACAACGACAACAACTAACCCCAGAGATTACCAGATGGCGAAAGGTAAATGTAATAATCTTACTAACAGAAACCAAGACCACTCACCATCATCAGAACCCAGCACTCCCACTTCGCCCAGTCCAGGGAACCCCAACACACCGGAAAAGCTAGACACGGATCTAAAAGCATATCTCATGATGATGGTAGAGGACTTCAAGAAGGACTTTAATAACACACTTAAAGAAATACAAAGGAACACTGGTAAACAGGGAGAAGACAGTAAAGAGGAAGCACAAAAATCCCTTAAAGAATTGCAGGAGAACACTGCTAAAGAGTTACAAATCCTTAAAGAAAAACAGGATAACATAATCAAACAGGTAGAAGTCCTTACAGAAAAACAGGAAAACACATCCAAACAGATGATGGAAATGAACAAAACCATACTAGACCTAAAAAGGGAAGTAGACACAATAAAGAAAACCCAAAATGAGGCAACACTGGAGATAGAAACCCTAGGAAAGAAATCTGGAACCATAGATACCAGCATCAGCAACAGAATACAAGAGATGGAAGAGAGAATCTCAGGTGCAGAAGATTCCATAGAGAACATGGGCACAACAATCAAGGAAAATGTAAAATGCAAAAAGATCCTAACTCAAAACATCCAAGAAATACAGGACACAATGAGAAGACCAAACCTACGGATAATAGGAGTGGATGAGAATGAAGATTTTCAACTCAAAGGACCAGCAAACATCTTCAACAAAATTATAGAAGAAAACTTCCCAAATCTAAAGAAAGAGATGCCCATGAACATACAAGAAGCCTACAGAACTCCAAATAGACTGGACCAGAAAAGAAATACCTCCCGACACATAATAATCAGAGCAACAAATGCTCTAAATAAAGATAGAATACTAAAAGCAGTGAGAGAAAAAGGCCAAGTAACATATAAAGGCAAGCCTATCAGAATTACACCAGATTTTTCACCAGAGACTATGAAAGCCAGAAGATCCTGGACGGATGTTATACAGACACTAAAAGAACACAAATTCCAGCCCAGGCTACTATACCCAGCCAAACTCTCAATTAACATAGATGGAGAAACCAAAGTATTCCATGACAAAACCAAATTCACACATTATCTCTCCACGAATCCATCCCTTCAAAGGATAATAACAGAAAAAAACCAATACAAGGACAGGAACCACGCCCTAGAAACAACAAGAAGGTAATCCCTCAACAAACCTAAAAGAAGACAGCCACAAGAACAGAATGCCAACTTTAACAACAAAAATAACAGGAAACAACAATTACTTTTCCTTAATATCTCTTAATATCAATGGACTCAACTCCCCGATAAAAAGACATAGACTAACAAACTGGCTACACAAACAAGACCCAACATTTTGCTGCTTACAGGAAACTCATCTCAGAGAAAAAGATAGACACTACCTCAGAATGAAAGGCTGGAAAACAATTTTCCAAGCAAATGGTATGAAGAAACAAGCTGGAGTAGCCATTCTAATATCTGATAAGATTGACTTCCAACCCAAAGTCATTAAAAAAGGCAGGGAGGGACACTTCATACTCATCAAAGGTAAAATCCTCCAAGAGGAACTATCAATCCTGAATATCTATGCTCCAAATACAAAGGCAGCCACATTCATTAAAGAAACTTTAATAAATCTCAAAGCACACATTGCACCTCATACAATAATAGTGGGAGACTTCAACACACCACTTTCACCAAAGGACAGATCATGGAAACAGAAACTAAACAGGGACACAGAGAAACTAAGAGAAATTATGAATCAAATGGATCTGGCAGATATCTACAGAACATTCTATCCTAAAACAAAAGGATATACCTTCTTCTCAGCACCTCATGGTACCTTCTCCAAAATTGACCACATAATTGGTCACAAAGCAGGCCTCAACAGATACAAAAATATTGAAATTGTCCCATGCATCCTATCAGATCACCATGGACTAAGGCTGATCTTCAATAAAAAAATAAATAATAAAAAGCCAACCTTCACGTGGAAACTGAACAACACTCTTCTCAATGATACCTTGGTCAAGGAAGGAATAAAGAAAGAAATTAAGGACTTTTTAGAGTTCAATGAAAATGAAGCCACAACATACCCAAACTTATGGGACGCAATGAAAGCATTTCTAAGAGGAAAACTCATAGCTCTGAGTGCCTCCAAAAGAAAACTAGAGAGAGCACACATTAGCAGCTTGACAAAATACCTAAAAGCACTAGAACAGAAGGAAGCAAATTCACCCAAGAGGAGTAGACGGCAGGAAATAATCAAACTCAGGGGTGAAATCAACCAAGTGGAAACAAGAAAAAACTATTCAAAGAATCAACCAATCAAGGAGCTGGTTCTTTGAGAAAATCAACAAGATAGATAAACCCTTAGCCAGACTCACTAGAGGGCACAGGGAAAGCATCCTAATTAACAAAATCAGAAATGAAAAAGGAGACATAACAACAGATCCTGAAGACATCCAAAACACCATCAGATCCTTCTACCAAAGGCTATACTCAACAAAACTGGAGAACCTGGATGAAATGGAGAAGTTCCTAGACAGATACCAGGTACCAAAGTTGAATCAAGATCAGGTTAATGATCTAAACAGCCCTATATCCCCCAAAGAAATAGAAGCAGTCATTAATAGTCTCCCAACTAAAAAAAGCCCAGGACCAGATGGGTTTAGTGCAGAGTTCTATCAGACCTTCAAAGAAGATCTAATCCCAGTTCTTCACAAACTATTCCACAAAATAGAAACAGAAGGTACTCTACCCAACTCATTCTATGAAGCCACAATTACTCTGATACCTAAACCACAAAAAGACCCAACAAAGATAGAAAACTTCAGACCAATATCCCTTATGAATATTGATGCAAAAATCCTCAATAAAGTTCTTGCTAACCGAATCCAAGAACACATCAAAACAATCATCCATCCTGACCAAGTAGGTTTCATCCCAGGGATGCAGGGATGGTTCAATATACGGAAATCCATCCACATAATCCAGTATATAAACAAACTCAAAGACAAAAACCACATGGTCATCTCGTTAGATGCGGAAAAAGCATTTGACAAGATCCAACACCCATTCATGATAAAAGTCTTGGAAAGATCAGGAATTCAAGGCCCATACCTAAACATGATAAAAGCAATCTACAGCAAACCAGTAGCCAACATCAAAGTAAATGGTCAGAAGCTTGAAGCAATCCCTCTAAAATCAGGGACTAGACAAGGCTGTCCACTTTCTCCATACCTATTCAACATTGTACTTGAAGTCCTAGCCAGAGCAATTCGACAACAAAAGGAGATCAAAGGGATACAAATTGGAAAAGATGAAGGCAAAATATCACTTTTTGCAGATGATATGATAGTATATATAAGTGACCCTAAAAATTCCACCAGAGAACTCCTAAGCCTGATAAACAGCTTCGGTGAAGTAGCTGGATATAAAATTAACTCAAACAAATCAATGGCCTTTCTCTACACAAAGAATAAACAGGCTGAGAAAGAAATTAGGGAAACAACACCCTTCTCAATAGTCACAAATAATATAAAATATCTTGGCGTGACTCTAACTAAGGAAGTGAAAGATCTGTATAATAAAAACTTCAAGTCTCTGAAGAAAGAAATTATAGAAGATCTCAGAAGATGGAAAGATCTCGCATGCTCATGGATTGGCAGGATCAACATTGTAAAAATGGCTATCTTGCCAAAAGCAATCTACAGATTCAATGCAATCCCCATCAAAATTCCAAATCAATTCTTCAACGAATTAGAAAGTGCAATCTGCAAATTCATCTGGAATAACAAAAAACCTAGGATAGCAAAAACTCTTATCAAGGATTAAAGAACCTCTGGTGGAATCACCATGCCGGACCTAAAGCTTTACTACAGAGCAATTGTGATAAGAAACTGCATGGTACTGGTATAGTGACAGACAAATAGACCAATGGAATAGAATTGAAGACCCAGAAATGAACCCACACACCTACGGTCACTTGATCTTCGACAAGGGAGCTAAAAACATCCAGTGGAAGAAAGACAGCATTTTCAACAAATGGTGCTGGCACAACTGGTTGTTAACATGTAGAAGAATGCGAATCGATCCATTCCTATCTCCTTGTACTAAGGTGAAGTCTAAGTGGATCAAGGAACTTCACATAAAACCAGAGACACTGAAACTTATAGAGGAGAAAGTGGGGAAAAGCCTTGAAGATATGGGCACAGGGGAAAAATTCCTGAATAGAACAGTAATGGCTTGTGCTGTAAGATCGAGAATTGACAAGTGGGACCTCATGAAACTGCAAAGCTTCTGCAAGGCCACCATCAATAAGACAAAAAAACCACCAACAGATTGGGAAAGGATCTTCACCTATCCTAAATCAGATAAGGGACTAATATCCAATATATATAAAGAACTCAAGAAGGTGGACTCCAGAAAGTCAAATAACCCCATTAAAAAATGGGGCTCAGAACTGAACAAAGAATTCTCACTTGAGGAATACCGAATGGCAGAGAAGCACCTGAAAAAATGTTCAACATCCTTAATCATCAGGGAAATGCAAATCAAAACAACCCTGAGATTCCACCTCACACCAGTCAGAATGGCTAAGATCAAAAATTCAGGTGACAGCAGATGCTGGCGAGGATGTGGAGAAAGAGGAACACTCCTCCATTGTTGGTGGGATTGCAAGCTTGTACAACCACTCTGGAAATCAGTCTGGCGGTTCCTCAGAAAATTGGACATAGTACTACCGGAGGATCCAGCAATACCTCTCCTGGGCATATATCCAGAAGATGTCCCAACCGGTAAAAAGGACACATGCTCCACTATGTTCATAGCAGCCCTATTTATAATAGCCAGAAGCTGGAAAGAACCCAGATGTCCCTCAACAGAGGAATGGATACAGAAATTATGGTACATTTACACAATGGAGTACTACTCAGCTATTAAAAAGAATGAATTTATGAAATTCCTAGCCAAATGGATGGACCTGGAGGGCATCATCTTGAGTGAAGTAACACAATCACAAAAGAACTCACACAATATGTATTCACTGATAAGTGGATATTAGCCCAAAACTTAGGATACCCAAGATATAAGATACAATTTGCTAAACGCATGAAACTCAAGAAGAATGAAGACCAAAGTGTGGACACTGTGCCCCTTCTTAGAATTGGGAACAAAACACCCAGGGAAGGAGTTACAGAGACAAAGTTCGTAGCTGTGATGAAAGGATGGACCATTTAGAGACTGCCGTATCCAGGGATCCATCCCATAATCAGCTTCTAAACGCTGACACCATTGCATACACTAGCAAGATTTTGCTTAAAGGACCCAAATTTAGCTGTCTCTTGTGAGACGATGCTGGGGCCTAGCAAACACAGGAGTGGATGTTCACAGTCAGCTATTGGATGTATCACCGGGCTCCCAATGGAGAAGCTAGAGAAAGTACCCAAGGAGCTAAAGGGATCTGCAACCCTATTGTTGGAACAACATGATGTACTAACCAGAACCCTGGAGCTCTTGTCTCTAGCTGCATATGTATCGAAAGATGGCCTAGTCGGCCATCAATGGAAAGAGAGGCCCATTGGACTTGCAAACTTTATATGCCCCAATATAGGGGAATGCCAGGGCCAAAAGAATGGGAATGGGTGGGTAGGGAAGTGGGGGGCGCTATGGGGGACTTTTGGGATAGCATTGGAAATGTAATTGAGGAAAATATGTAATAAAAATATTAAAAAAAAAATTCTAAGATCCAAAGGATCTGGGAATTTACTGTGAGGCTGTGTCTCCTAATTATGTCAGGAGGTACACCTATAAAGTCTCACGAACATCACTGACCAAACTTGAGCTGAACAAGATCAATTATAGACACACCAAAGTGGATAGAGGAAAGACTAAATAGTCTCAACTACACACAAAGAATTACAGGCAACTGAAAAATGCTGAGAATGGAAGAAATACTCTTCCCAGAGAAGAGCCCACCAACTGATTATTCAATAAAAAATGATCCATACTGAAAACATATATACAAGTAACATACAAACTGAATTTATGTATTTCAGAATGTATGTGTGTATGTGTGTGTTTGTATGTATACATCTATCAACAAAGTGTAAAAAGAGTCCACGAATTAGAAAGAAATCAAGGAGGGATATATGGTAGGGTTTGGAAGGAGGAAATGGAAGTGGGGGGGAATTATAAAAGTGTATTATAACCCCCAAAATAAATGTTTTAAAAGGCAAGAATACTGTGGTATCTTCTAAATTTTATTTTTTAATTATTAATTTGGTTTTTAGAAATAGGCTATTCTTTATAACTCAGGCTGGCTTCAAACTTCTGGACCTCCTGCCTCAGTCAACCCAGTTTTGATTATAGGTGTACAACACCACACACACTCTGGAACAGATTATCTTGAAATAAACTGAATGAAAAGAAAGGACACCAACTTAGAAAATAATAGTACCTTCATAAAGAAAAGAAACAACTGCAAAATAATGTTATACAAGTAAACATAAATAATTTTCAATAAAAGTATGACATTAGAAATAACAGTTAAAGGGGAAAATGAAAGTCAAACAAGAAGATGTATAAGAACAAAAAGAGGAAACAGAGGGAACACAATCATTTATAAAAACTTAAGATTTCCAGAGCCAAAGGACTGAAGAGTTGAGGGGAGAAAGGCCAACCCAGGTCCCAGCACTGTGTGTGAAAATCTGTCTATCTCAGGCACCACCTTAAAGTTGCAGGAAATCGAGAATTGTTTCATTCTGTAAATTTTAGAGAGAAAAGCATCTCACCGTCCCCATACAGAGGATCAGAAGTCAGAAAAGTGTTTCTCTTGTACATATCAACATTTATTTTAAAGATTTCCTTTATTTTTACTTACGTGTAAATGAGCATCTGTAGGCACACAAAAGTCTTTAGTGCCCATAGAGGGAGGGTACTTGATCCCTCCAGAGACAGGCTTAAAGTTGGTAGACAGCTACTATGTGTACATATTGGGAACTGAACTACTATGTGTACATATTGGGTCTTCCAAAACAAAACAAAACAAAATACACACACACACACACACAAAACCCAAAAACAAAACAAAACAAAAAACACAACCAACCAACAAGAACAAAACAACAACAAAAAAGAAAACAAAACAAAACAAAACAAAAAAGCATGAGCTTTTAACTGCTGAGCTGTCTTTCTAGACTGTTTTTATTTTTATATTTTAGAGCACAGCAATCTCACAAGTGAAAAAAAAATTCACTAAGTCTTTGATTACTATACTAGATGCTAGCAGCATTTCTACATAGCAGCATAAACACTGGATATTGTCCTACCATGTTCAATTGCAAATAGTAGGCAGTATATTTGAAATAATTGCTCTGCATATCAGAGACTCACACAGTTCAAGCTAATACATCAGAAGAAGGATGAAGATATAGATTAATAGTAAAGTACTTGCTGAACAAACATAAGGCCCTCAATTCTACTGTCAGTTCAGCAAAACAAAGGAAATACATACTAAATATTACATACATAGTAACTTTAAAATATTATTACTACCATAAAGAACGGGAAGAGTATGTGTGTTTGTATGTACATGAAAGAGAGAGATCATATATTGAAGACCCAAAGGAAGCATGTTAAATACTAAAAACAAAACAAAAAAGACACAGCAAAGTAGTAAGGATAAGGTATTTCTAAATCTATCCAAGTACACATGAAAACAATGAATGAAGAGACAAACATAGCTCTCTCTGAGAAACAGTACATGGGAAAAGAGGGGTGCCAAGCTCCGATACATTGATTTTAGTAACAAAGTCAATGAATTATTTGGCTCTTTCCATTATTATACATACTATACATAAGCTATAGAAAGCACTGGATAATATGCAATATACAAATTTAATAAAAAAAAAACTGTCTCTGAAAGCTAAAACAAAGAAACAGAGGAAGAAAGTAAGGACTAGGATAGATCAGGATAGATTCAAACCTGCTACCATCTCATGAGAGTAAGATACATACTACAGACCTGCTGCCATCTCTTGAGGGTGAGATACATACCACAGACCTGCTACCATCTCATGAGGGTCAGATACATACCACAGACCTGCTGCCATCTCTTGAGGGTGAGATACATACCACAGACCTGCTGCCATCTCTTGAGGGTGAGATACATACCACAGACCTGCTGCCATCTCTTGAGGGTGAGATACATACCACAGACCTGCTACCATCCCAAAAAGTTACGCTCTGGAACTAGGAACTGCTGGCACATTTATTCTCATTCAAAGTGTCATGTTTTTACATGGGTCGGATCAAAATTAGATCCTGAACCAGAAATCTTACCTGTTCAGAAAGTGCTTAATATTGACAGATTGGTGTTAACTTCTTAACGCAGAACAATGTCTCAATTGATCTTTACCTATTATTCTTTGAAGCAAGTCCTACCTTTTTGAAAAGTGTTAAATTGGTAATCCCAGGGGCTTTTAAGGCACTATTTGTAGAAGTTCCTTTTTAGTACTAGTGAAGAGAGAGGGAGAGGGAGAGGGAGAGAGACAGAGACAAAGACAAAGTCAGAGACAGAGAGAGACTGAGAGAGAGAGAGAGAGAGAGAGAGAGAGAGAGAGAGGAGGGAGGGAAGAAAAATAGGAAAAAAGAAATGAAGGAAGGAAGGAAGGATGAGTGGATGGATGGAAGGAAGGAGGGAAGAAGTGAAATGATAAACGTACCTACTATTTTGAAATATGCAAGTCCTTGCCACTAAAGGGAACAAATAACTCACAGTGTGCTCACAGTCCACACACAGAACTGTTAACTGGCACATAGTACTTATCAGTATCTTTTCAAAACAAGTCAAATTCCCTCAGCATGAATAAGACCTGTACTAAGTATCTGGTGATGAATTCTTCTGCAATTCATTAAATGGGATGAGTCAGATATACAGACCTTTAAGAATATTTTATTTTCACTAAATAGTATTTAGCAGCTAACCAGTGCCAAGGCAATTTCTAAAATACCACAACAGCAAAATTCTTGTAAATAAAATACATCATGCTTTTCATTATTAAGTACAACTCAACCTGAGTAAAAAAAATATATTATTGGTGAAATTTCAATATAAAAGGAGCTCTAGTAAGCAGTGCAAAGAGAGGAGAAAATGTAAAGTGGACAAGTTAGAAAAATCAACTCCCTGTAATCATTAGAAGTTCTTAGGAGAAGAACATGGTCTATAATTTGTCCTATTACCTCTACAGCCCAGCAAGGAAAGGACCCGGCACACCAGGGAACTAACCAAGGAATGTTTGCTAACCAAACTTAATAAGTGAGCTGGAGCACTGCCTCAGTCCTCCGAGAAGCAAGAGAGTAAACCCTAGTCGTCTTTGGAGTAAGCTCCATCAGTCATCACAGACAGCACCTCTCAGATGACCAGGTCCTTACCTGCTGCTGCACTGGCACTTGCTGTACCACCTGTGTAGGCACTGCTGCTTGGCTAGCCACAGACGTCTGCAGAGTCACTGTCGAACCTGTGTCTGAACCCGTCTCTGAAGTCTGCATGATGGTCTCTAGAATACATGAAAACAGTTTAAAGTGTCATGATAAGCATGATAAGTGTCACTGCAGTTCTTCAATCCTATTATGAGGCTTTGGACATATAATACCACTCATACCAATACACTGCCATCACAGCCCATGTCTATCTTTAGTCACTGTCACCAGCTTTTAACTAAATAGAGAAAATTACTATTTTACTTTTAAAAAAAATCCTTATTATACCTCTGGGCCTGAGACTAAGAAGCAGAACTTCTCTGAAAGCTGCTGTCCTTTAATTTCAGCTGTTAAAAGTATTTCAATTCTTTAATGAACTATGGTATAAATATTCATAATATTCAAATCTCAGAACACAATCTGAAATAGATGCCCATTGTAATGAACCATACTTTCTAGATACTTTTCAAGGCTGTTAGGATGTCAATAAAGAATAAAAAGTAAATCATCTCTAAATTAATTTCTAAGTGTGTGTGTCTTTGTGTGTGTGTACACATACATACATACATACATATATATTATATGCTAGTTACAAATTCAATAAAAATAAATGTGAATTTCCTGGTCTGTGGATAAAGGTACATAATTTCAAGGTCTGTAGATAAGGTATGCAGTACTGTTTAACTGGTAGCCTATGAAGAGTAATACATTCAGTTTAAAGTTGTAAGGAACATGGTGAACATTTTACGTTCCTTAAGAAAATTAAATTCTCAAGTACTCAATGCTTGGGGGAGAAAGTTACTTCTCAAAATCTTCGTCACAGCGTGACTAATCCTATTCTTTTTCTACAACCACCATCCCGTTCAAGCTTGCGGTGGACCTTGAAAAACAACAAACCTACTCTTATAATACACAATCTGTAGCCGCGAGAGGTTGGAGACATAGTTAATGTACCAAGAGAATAGCTGGGCCATGCTTGTCATTATGACCTGAGTCATGTTCTCCAGTGTTGTACTGGTATTTCTATACATATGAATTTCCTTATTGCTTTCTTAGTCAAAGTCCTAAAGCTGCACAGAAGCCACAAAAGTCCAGCAGTCACAGCTGCAACAGATTGTGTTCAGAAGAGGATCTTCTGGGGCTTTTTTTTTTTTTTTTTTTTTTTTTTGTGGTTTTTCGAGACAGGGTTTCTCTGTATAGCCCTGGCTGTCCTGGAACTCACTCTGTAGACCAGGCTGGCCTCGAACTCAGAAATCCGCCTGCCTCTGCCTCCCAAGTGCTGGGATTAAAGGCGTGCGCCACCACGCCCGGCTTTTTACAAACATATTTACTCAGGAATAAAGGAATTCACAAAATGACCTGATTTTCACTTTTAATTGAGGGGTGTTGGCTATACTGAAGAAGGAAGAGATGCATGAACAATGAGGACCGTGGCTCCTGGGTCATTTACAGTGATGGGCTCATACGCAGCTTTAAGATATCCTGGATATGTAGGAAGCCACTGTGTAGACAACAGTTGCGATTTTTCAAAAGAAGCTGAAAAATCAAGATTTTTATGTGAAATATAACAAATTGTGGCTCTTTCAAATGTAAAAATAATGTCAATAAATTTTTATTTGGAGTAGCATTAAAACCATGGAGATACCTAAGAGTGAATGAGAATTACATGATTCTGTATACAAAATTCTCATCTGGCTAGGATGATGGCAGACAATGATGCTCTAATGCTGGAAGCCAAAGCTAGTAGTTATAGTTCAATGAAACAGTGCTTACTTAGCCCTAGTTAGATACCAGCACTGGCTATCCCCTTCAAAATTATCTTTTTCTTAAAGGAGAAGAATACATAAATTAGAAACCCTATCTCTTCCTTTTATTTCTTTTTTTCCCTTCCATGACAAGTAGAGAGAAAAACAGCAATCCAAAAATGAATGCAAAAACCTTTTGGGTCCTTTGATTTATCATGTATACACAGAATACTGATTACATTTTGTGCTATAACAAAGGAGCTAGATGTGTCTGCAAGGCTTGCGTTTGTAGGACAAGGCATGGCCCAGGCACAGATAGCGTCTGCTGGGGTGCTCAGTCTCGCCAGCTTTCGGATGACCAGGAGACCTTGTCTGTATGGTGTACAGATTCAGACGGCATGTGTGGCCAGCTAGGGCTTCTCCTGTCCTCTGACTCAGCCTTTAAACATGGGTTTCCACAGTGACACCTCTTACACTAACATCCCCTCCTGCTCTCCACAGAGCTAGCTAAAACTGTGCCAAGATGAGCTTATGTGCCATTATTTTGTATTAATGATTGTAACTAATTAATGAAATTATGATGTCCTTCACTTTATAGGTGAGTAACTGGAGGCCTGGAGATGCCCAATCCCATCCCTGGCTCACTAGCACACACACAGGAAACATAAAGGAAAGGGTTGACACTACAATGAAGTTCATGCTCTCGACTTCACAGGATACATTTGAATCTCTGAGTTTAATAACAAGCAGGGCACAAATAGAATAAAAAGAGTGATTTAAGTTTTAGAATGAGGCAGTGAAAAAGGTAGAAAATATGTCAACTATTCAACAGGAGTAAACTAAACAAGTAAGGAGAAATGCTCGTTTTTAAGTGTAAAGCTAGACTGTAGGAGAGAACCTTTTATTCGTCTTCCAGCTCTGCCTATGCTACATCCAAGCTGGCATCAAAAGCCCAATCTAGTGCACCAAGTATCAGTCAAACCCAGAATACTTTCTGCTTAGTCCCAGTTTCTATGCTTTTGACCAGCTTTTTAAATTTTACTGTATTCATTTTATGTGTTTAAGTGATTCTCCTGCATGTATATATGTGCAACAAATGCATGCCTGACTCTTTAGGAGATCCAAAAAAGGTTTTCCATCCATTGGAATTGGAGTTATGGGTGGTTGTGGGCCACCATGTGGGTGCTGGGAACCATCCTCTCCAAGGACAGTCAATGACGTTAAACCCTGAGCAAGCTCTCCTGACAGACACTGCTTCATTCTTCTCCAGTTTCAACACCTCCTTCAACTCAGAAGAAGAAACTCTGCCAGGTTCATCCCATCACTCCCATAAATGGCCGTAACTGCAATTAGGTCTAGCCTTTCCTGATTGCAGAAAAAAGTCTAATGCCTTACATACATTGATTGCTAGCTTTATGCTCACAGGAAGCCCATGATGCAGATGGTATCCTTAGCTACCAACTGTGTAAACTGACACATGGGTGGGATTTTAAAAAAATTGTTAAAAGCCAGGCAATGGTGGCACACACCTTTAAACCCAGCACTTGGGAGGCAGAGGCAGGTGGATTTCTGAGTTCAAGGCCAGCCTGGTCTACAAAGTGAGTTCCAGGACAGCCAGGGTTATACAGAGAAACCCTGTCTCAAAAAGAAAAAAAAAAAAAATGTTAAAAGCATGCAGGCAGAAAAAGGAAGAATCGGAATTCACTCAACTTCTGTCTGACTTGAAAACCCACGATTACTGGGTGTCCTGTGCTGCAGCCTTGGGTCAGGACAGTTTCTCAACAAAGAGCCTGGGAGTGGCAGTGAGAAAGGTTTGGGATTCTAACACATGTTCTTTTTCCAGAAGTACTTTCCATTCACGAGCTCAGAGGACCTAATCTGAACAGAACAATCACAGTGTACAGCACACTGGGAGAGGATAATCCTCTGAGGAAAGCTTGTTAACAGACTGTTTTAACCTACTGACACACTGTAGTGTTCTGGGGACTCCCCTCCATTTGTGAAAAGTGAGAACTCTCTCTCACAGGAGGGCAGTGCCTGAAGCCTGCTACCTTAGGCTGTTGCTTCAACTCCCCAGCAACACTTGGTGCTTATAACCCATTTTCTCTCATCCACCAGCAGAAGTTTCTGAGGTTTTGTTTACGCCTGGGGTAACTTGCTTAGTTTTTGTCTTTCAGTGCCTGTTAAGTGATATTTGTTTATCGATCACAAATGCAGTCACATTACTCTGTTTTGATAAATTAACCCCCTGCAGTTTGTCACTGATGTAGCCCACATGTAAATGAGTTGTATACTCTTACAGGAGAGACAAGCACAATTTCCGCCTAGTCATCCTTGCCTAATGTGCCTGTCAGGTGTGTCAGGGGCAACAGACGCTTGTTTGACAAAGGACCTTTTTATTCTGGCTAATTAAGCAGTTGGACACACCCGCCTGCTAAGGGTTCTGCTTTGTACAGCCAGCTCTGGATGAGTCATGAGAATCTAAGGCTAAATAGGCCACATTCTGAAAGAAGGCTAATTAGCCCCTAGGAGGAGGAAAAGAATATTGCAAAACCCAGCTGCTGAATGTAACAAATTAGCATCTCTTCAACCTGATGGGCAAACCTAGGCAAATCAAGTGTATTTGGAACAAACATGCCTTATTTCAAGTTTTAAGGCATTCAAATGTCCTTTGGGTGGGGGGCTCCCTGAAGATTATTTAACACACTCAGATTCACAATTGGACTCCTTTTATCACATACAATGAACATGCCAAATTAAATAGATTAATAATCTGACCTAGTCAATTGTTTATCAAACAGAACTTTATAAGCCTATAAGTGACTGTGTCCATCCAGCACTTCCTGGGCTCTTCCTTCCTGAAATCCTCTCTCTCACACAAAGCAAAGGCTGAGTACTCTGTGATTCCTTTAAAATGACTCAGCCTTCTGAATAAAGAATGTGATAAAGATATACAGCTTAATCTTCAAATTGCTTCTTCCTTTTACCGTATAGAAAGACCAAGATGCTAATTCCACTTCCCGTTTAAACCAAATAAATCAAAGTTATTATGATAGTGTACTTTATGGTAAAACAACATGGCAATGCTCGCATAAACTATAAGAATTTTAGAAGACTGATTCAACGTAAGATCATAGCAATCAATGTTCCTTCGTAAGTAAAAATTATTAGTTTTAAACTGGAGAAAAAATAGCTTGACGGTATATTTTTACATAAAGAAAACCAATACCATTATAGAGATTCTGAAACATAAAGCTTTTATTACTAACACTCAAATCAGGATGAGCTAAACCCCCATTAATTAAAATGAATGGGTATGATGGGACTAGAGAGAGTGCTCCGTGGGTTAAGACATTTAGTGCTCTTTCAGAGGAACAGATTTTGGTTGTCAGCACCCACAACGGTCAATTCACAACTCTCTATAACTCCAATCCAATCGATCTGCCAACACCTTTTTCTAGCCTGCCTGCACACACACACACACACACACACACACGCACACACCATACACACACACACACACACCACATACACTCACATAGATAAAGGGATATACTACTTGAATAAAAATTGTAAAGAACACATAGCCCCAGAGGGCATTTTTCCTGAAACTGTGAAAATTGCCAGCCCGGAGGCTACCACAGTTGCACTTCCGGTGGCTACAGATAGTTATGAAAACCAAGTCTCAGAGAATGGGCGAGAATGATAAAGGATGCACGCCTACTGCCCTGAGCCCGATGTGGGACAACGCCATGGGACCGCCAATGGCCCAAGATAACTGAGAGCCAGGCCTTAGAGAGCACGTGTGTGCCTGCGAGTGATAAAGAAGGGCATGAAATAATGTGTGGAACTCCCTAGTTGTAATTGGCTAAATTTAGCTTAAAAACTCTGGTCTGGCATGGCAAAATCGCTCAACTCCTGAGAGCCCAGAGGAGAAACTTCGGGTTGAAAAATAAATCTGCGTGGACCCCATCCGGACACGGCCATCCACTGCTTAGACAGCAAAGCCTGCACACTCGGCTCAGCTCCAGAGGATCGGAAGCAAGGAACATGGAGTTGCACCTTTACCTACCTGCATGCTACCACTGGGAGCAAAGGATACGTCTGCCAGACTGGAAAGGTTAGTGAGAGAGTGCTTGTGTGAACGAATGAATGAGGGCCTGTTTTACCATTTACTTGCTTTTGCCATTTATGAATAAATAAAAGTAATAGAACCTTTCCCACTGGGATTGAGGAATTTGTTTCCGCCACGGTTTACAGCCCAAATTGCGACAAAAATTAAAAACTTAAATGGTCTATGTATTCCATTTAATATGCATTAAATAATCACACGATGACTTTTTAAACCTTAAAATATGTAGAGCTGGTTATTTTACCCACAGAGGCAAGACAGTAAGACTTGATTTTCACTTAGAGAAGTGAAGTTAGTAACTGAAAGAACTATATACTACGGCCATAGCCCAAGTCTTCTATTTAAAGAATATTTTTAGGGTAAATTTGTGCACTGCAAAATGAAATCTTATCCCAACAAGAGATAAAGTAGTTGAGGGATATACAAAGCAAGCCCAGGTCGTTCTGTATGCTAATAGCCCTGGTTTGTACTTTAAGGTTGAAAGCATGATTTTAGAAGGGTGCACAGTAAATCTCTCATGCTAAGTTCATCATTAGGAAAGCTGAGGAAATGATAATGGCATAGGCTCCTCTATAGCCATATGTCTGTGATAATCAATGACAGTGATTAATGTTGGAGATGATGAATCAGCACACTTGTGGCAAACACCGGTTGCCTGGGTAACTTTTTTCACTTTTCAACAAAGGCTTTCTCTTACTTAATTCTTGCCTTGACTCAGAATAGATTATAAAAGATTGTTTCTTCTTCAAAAAATGAAATACGAAAAAAAAACCATTGACTGTTTTTATCTTAAAAGATTAATTACATAAAAAAATAAAATAAAACAAGCCAAAACCACCAAAGCCAAAGCAACAAAGCACAGTGAAAAATGTTTTGCCACTTGCTTTGTAACTGGTTATCAAGAGGCCATCATCGGGCACAGTGCCATTCCAGCCTTTTCTCCAACTTACTCTCTTGAATTAAAATTCGGCTGTCTTGCCCAGATGATAGAGGCCAGACAACCACCACAAAGACAGTGTCCAGCTAACAGTGGTGAAAATTAAGAAAAGCTAAACAAACTAACTCCCTAAGGATGCCAACTCTATTCTTGACTCTGGAAACAAAATTGCATAATATACAGAGATTTCTACAAAAATTTATGAGACAGAGTAAGATATTTTTCCCTATTTATTCATCCAATCTTCAGAACAACCTGAATCTATCAAGTAAATAAGAAGTCTTAGAATTGAAAAGCTAACGAGCAAAAAAAAAAAAAAAGAAAGAAAAAAAGAAAAGCTAAGGAGCACTATTTCACCATAAATGTATTACCACTATTTATACAGATACTTAGACAAGTTACTATGTTTGTCACCTATGGAACAGGTGATTTATATATATTTAATTCTAAAGTTGTCCATAAATATCCTAAATAGTCTAAAGTGATTAAATTATTTTAATTGTTGAATAATTATTAATAACAAAGAGGTATTAATACATAAGCAGGATTCAAGTCCAAGTTTGTCTCAATTTAATAATAATGGCCAGTCAAGAGTTTGTAAACTAGCTGGGAAGGTAAAGGCAGGATGATTTCTGAGTTCAAGGCCAGCCTGGTCTACAGAGTGAGTTCCAGGACAGCCAGAGCTATACAGAGAAACCCTGTCTCGAAAAAACCAAAAACAAAATAAAACAAAAGAGTTTGGAAACTAAAAGAAAGAATTAAAGATTTAAAAACACATATATATCATAAGAATAAGATACCTATATGATATATAAACATATATAATATCTGATATATATATTTTTATATATATTTATATATGACTGTGACCTTCAAAAATTTCTTCCACCAAAGGATCAAGGACCATAGGGGGAATGGGAGAGACAAGACTGAGGTCAGAAATAACCTGAGAATAACAGTATCTTCTAGGCATGGCAGGAACATCGCACTCATAAACTCACCTGAGTCTATGCCTACAGAGGACCTTTACAGGATTAAGTTGGTCAACAGTCCAATATGGGGTTAGGGTTTGCATGTCCTCCCATGCTACTAACTATTGACAGACACTGGGGATGAAACATCAGCTCTATGTGCTTGTGTGGACTCTGGTAGGTGACTCTCAAAGGGCCCCACACCTATGAGTATATAGGCTGCATAAGTATACTTAGTGGCTAATTTTTAAAAAGAAAAAGGACATAGAGTTAGTAGGTGTTGGGCATCAGATCTTAAAGAACTTGGAGGGAAGAGTTGAAGCAGGGGTGTGAATATGATGTAAAGACACTGTATCAATGCATGAAATTCCCAAAGAATAAAAATATTTTTAATATATAATCTGAAAAATTTTAAATTTTGTTTAGAATACATAAGTCTGCATATTCTGGGGGCCTCTTGGGCACTATGCTTCATAACTGCTGATCTCTTCACTTGTATAAGTCAATGATAAGAAACTCAGTTGCTCAACTGTCGAAACATGCTCTAACATCCCAGTAATAGATTTTTACACAGATATGTAAAATACAATAGATAGATACACTACTGTAAGCATAAAACCCAACTTCTGAATTAGCAAGTAACCCCATGATACAACCACATGCTTAAGGAAACCTTCTTGAGGCATATTCAGTAACTGGCCATGAAAAGGGACAATGATATCATTGGAACGTCCAAGAGCCATCAAAGATCAATGAATATAAACTTTGAGTGGTCTCAAGCTAAACCTAAAATTGCTGGTCAAAAGCAACATGTATTAAGTGGGGAATGGTAGCACATGCCTAAAGCCAACACTTGTGAGGTGGAAGCAAGAAAATCAGGTGTTCAAAGTCATCCTTAGCTACCAAGTTAGTTCTCCTATAGGTCACTGAGACTATAGGAGACACGTGTATCCAAACAAAAAGGAACATGTGTACTAGAAACCCGCCTTAGCGTGACCAATAAACTAGTCTCAAGATGGAGCAATGCAAAACAGTCTTTCATAAATTCTGTTACCCAACACAGGTTTCCCATCAGTAAAATGCCTCCTAATGGATTTGATTTTGATCTGTTCAGTCCCAGGTCAGGTGTTCTACCTCTCTTTTTTTACTGCTAATAACTCAAATCTCTCAAACAGTTCTTGAAAAGCACTCTGGACATTTTTAACAGACCACTCTGGTTTGGTTTGGTTTGGTTTTGTTTTTTAAATATTGCCAGATGCCAGGAATGCTGGCAAATGGCTGTAATCTGAGGACCTAGCTAAGCAGCGAATCTCAAACTGCAGGCCAGTTTGGGTTACATAGTATATTCCACAGGACCTGAGATCTTGTCGCAAAACATTAAGTAAGACATCCCTGAAGGGTGTCTCTAAATTCACTCTTAGTAGTTTCACAATCATTGCCATTTTGTGTGGAAGCCAGGAAATCTATATTATTATACACTTTCAAATATGACATAACCCATTTTACAACACTTCCCAAACTTACTGTCCAATCAGTAATTAAAACATGCGATTTATTTCTGATCCCTTTGAAAACAACTGATAAGGGCAAGAATGTCTCTAACAAAGGTTTGGATTGAAATTCTGGAAAATACACATCAAGTATTTGGTTCCTCTAAGAAAGTAGTCTCTTGTTTGTTTTTGCAGTGCTGGGGTAATACCTAGGACTTCACATATGCAAGGAAAATGAACTCTACTCTCTGGCGTCATGAGTACATTATTCCTAAAACATCACACACAATGTGAAGTTTAACCTCCACTCCAGCATACACACAAAAGGACATGTCCAGTATCATGCTTTGGGTTGACAAACAAGCCTATGCTTGCTGAAATAGGGTATCCCTGTGCTAGGATGGCAACAAAGGAAAGGCAAAGATTGTCTCAAAAGGCAGGGAGATTATGAGAACTACTGGAGAAGCAAGCACCTAACAGAAAGTCTGTATTTGCCTTTTATAAGGTACTAAAAAGCAAGAGCAGGGATTCTTTCTTTTCTTCACACCCCAAAGTCAATTTTCCACTTAAATTTCTTGCCCACATAAGGATTTTCCCCATCTCTTTTTCTTTGTATAAAGTAGAGAGTACTCTTTTGCAATTCCGAACTATTCAAACGACAGGCTCAAAGCAATCAACACCATCTACAAAGGGGAAAGAATACTGTGTAATAACACTACTAATAATGGAAACAATATACCCCATTTTAAATGTACAGTAGCTTAAAGTATTAAATTCTCATCACTGACATTTTTGGCAAAAAAAAAAAAAAAAAGTGATTGAGTGGGTGGCCTTCAAAGAAAACCCTCTGTATTTCACACACACACACACACACACACACACACACACACACACACACACACAGGGAGGGGGAGCAGAGACAAAGAGACAGAGAAGCATTTACTGCAAAACTTAATGCCAGCAATCACAGAAAAGACTTACGTCATCTTTCATTACAGAAATGTACTTGAAGTATCTAGCCGCCTTCAAAGATTCACTTAGATACTTACTATCTAAACAGATACCTAAATGTATTTAAAATCTTTCTTTGTATAAGCAAGTAAAATTTATAATATTTGTAATTATTTAGAACCACTGTTCTCATGAAGCAGTTTGAGAATTAGTAATACACTCTATCTGGCTGATCTAATAACTTAGTCTAAAGTATTTTCTTGGCTTTAAAACAGTAATTTCTTCTAAAACTCATTTTAAAATAGTACTACAATAAGAAATAATCTCTTATGTCATTTCATACATGTTTAATATCCCTAACTGAAATAAAGCAGATGTTTAGAAATCAACTTAATTCTTTATGATTGACAGAAGTTCATGTTAGACAACATGTTAAATAAAGATAAAAATCCACACAAATGAGTTTCATTCTTCTTTTTCTTTCTTCTCACTAAACTTTCTGGGTTTTTGTGGGTATAGAATGGATAGAATTCTTCATACTCTACAAATATATTAATAGTTAAGTATTCTTAATACAATAATTCTTTTCCTAACCACATTTGTTTACAAGAACACCCTAATGTCATCATCTACTTTGTCAACTCTACAGGTCATCTGGGTATCTGTTTCTAGCCATCACTCTCCGAGAATCCTTGTTCCAAAGATATTAACAGAAATATCTTATTCTAATACCTTTCTTAGTTTCTGCCTGAATTAATAACAACCTCTTATTTCTGGAAAAGCTCCTTCACAAGATTCTATATTTCTGCTTTTATCCCAATCTGCTGGCGCATTCATTTCTCTCAAAAGTTTCTTCCCCTTTGAACACACACACAACTTGGGTTTGGGATCTATGTTCTACTTTCCTAATACTGTTTTGAAGGATCTAGCATTTATATCAACTGTATGTAGTTAACTTCCCAATAAATAAGCATATTCAATAATTCTACTGAATTGTTCACTATTTTAAACTACTTGTTGAATTTTTTTCATCGCATGTAAGTCTGAATTGTTAAATTTAATCATCAAAGACAAGCTTAATTTTCATCATGCTAATTACATTTCTGCCAAAAATGTGGATGTGTTAGTTCCAGTCTGATCGCAGTGAGTTTAAGATTGACTTATTCCTTCAGACAAGAGGAACTACCTTGGCATCTAGTTACTCTGGTATTTCTATTTCTCAAAGAAATCTACTAATAAGAAACAGACTTCTTTTTTTATATCTCCTGAGTTTAATCAACTACCTACTCCAATGATTTTGCTTCCTAATTAGCCTTCAACATTTATTCTTGGATCTCCATCCTACCGTAACACAGATCCTTGGGGTTCAAGGTCCTAGGTACTCAGGATGAACTGTAAACTTCCTGTTGAGACTTCAGGGGCTCTTTAGAATCCAGCTTCAGTTTACACTTCCCAAGATTATACAATCTAGGGAGATGGAGCCCACATGTACCACAACAGAGCTTCTTCTGCTTCAAACAATGTTTTCCTCCTTGCTTCTTTCATCTTCAACTTTAGATCTAGAATAAATCCTGTGTCCCTTAAGCTTCCCACTTATCACTCCTTCCCCTTCCTCTTAACAAGCTTAGGCCTGGGGTCCTCTCCAGTGAGTCTGTAGCAATCTGCCATTATTCTATGTGCATCAGTTGTTGTTTTGAACTGTAGTGTAATTATTCATCTTGACATGCAAAGAACAAACTTCATGAGCACATGGACTGTGATTACCTCATCACCCACAAATATGCCAGAGTACCTAATACACAAGGATATTCAAGGCACTGAATACAAATATAAATCCCCAAAGAGGATGAGTTTAAGATCCTATTGAAACAGTACTATGCTTTCATTAAGTATTTAATACTTAAAATTCTGTAAAAGTATAATTGTCTGCTCTACCACTGCAACAGTGGGATTCATTAAGAATGTATTTTCTGGGGCTGGTGAGATGGCTCAGTGGGTAAGAGCACCCGACTGCTCTTCCGAAGGTCCAGAGTTCAAACCCCAGCAACCACATGGTGGCTCACAACCATCCGTAACAAGATCTGGCGCCCTCTTCTGGAGTGTCTGAAGACAGCTACAGTGTACTTACATATAATAAATAAATAAATCTTTAAAAAAAAAAAAGAATGTATTTTCTTTATTTTTAATGTGATTTCAATTTCAATTGTATTATTATAATAACTCCCTTTTAAGTTTCAAAATGCTTTGTGCCTACTTTTTAAAATAAAGAAATAAGGATTAACTAAATTTAAATGAACAAATCAAATCTTTTGCTACTGCTCTGAGCATTCAGATGCATCATTTACTTCTTTAAAAAGTGCAAATGGCTCCCTGAATGGCAGTTTCAGAACCAGTGTTCTAACCGTGTCATCTCAGAACAGGTGGGGGCCCTGTTACACTTCCTTTGCTAGACAGACACTAACAGAGCTTTAATTCTCATAGAGGAAATGTTAAGGATAAGCAATTAGCCTATTAGTGATTGTCAACTTCATGCCTAATTAATCATCTGAAATTTATTTGCCAATCCTCAACTGATACTCTCCCAATGTTTCTTAGTAAGTACTGAAACTTCCTACAGAAAAAAGGTATTCCAGAAAGCCTCCACTTCCTAATCAGTTAACATTTTACCTAAAGAATTTAAGTATTCATAATCTGAAAATAAAAGAATTGATGGTTAGAAAAAGAATTTAAGTATATCATTTCATCTTTTTGGAAATCCTGTGAAGAACATACAATTATTATTCCATTTTTCTATGGATGAAAAAAACACATGGTATTTAAATAATCCTATCAGCAGCAAAGTTGTGTAAGTAGAAAAGAAGATGAGGATGTTGTGCAATATATGATCCCTAAGGTCCAAGAGAGGTTTTGCCTTGTTTTCCTTTTTATCTCTCAGCTATACGCAGTACTCGGCTTAGCATATGACACTGTAAATGTTTGACAGATTAACTCTTATGTAGTCCTACATTACAATAATTGGATATGCTGTGAGTTTTTAACCTAGTTAATAATCTTCCATGATATATTATCCTCTTAAGAAGCCTCCATTTCTAGTTCAGCAGCTCACAGTACCTAACAAGGTACTTTGAGCTATTCTTTTCTGTATATCCCAGCTAAGATTATTATAAATCATTGAGTCTGGGGCTGGAGAAAGGAGGTCAGTGGAAAGGCACTTGTCTAGCAGCACAAGGCCATATCTTTGATCCCTAGCACTGCTTCCCCTCCAACACAGACAGACAGACACACATACACATTTAATTCTATGGCCACTATAATCTTCTGGGGCATTAATTAATGGGGCATTAATACAATTAAGCCTGGAATTTGAATCAGGACTTGGGGAATATATTCCTTTTTGAAATCTCACAATCCCACTTCAACTCTTCTAAAGGAAGAGGAGTGGCTTGAAGCTTTTTAGGAGAGTCTCAGTCAGTGGTCTTCTGCACAGGCACCACAGTTTGTGGCTCCCTTTTTATTCAAACACAACCTGCCTCTTCCAAGAAAGTTCCAGAGAATACACTTAAGTCTACAGCCTAATGGCAGTGCCTTTAATGAAAGGTAATAATTGAGAAGTGGGGGTGGGGCCTTTAGTAAGAATGCAGTAAAAATAAAAACAAAAACAAACACCAGTGTTTAGAATAATTTACTGCATTACAGTGCCAGAATAAGGTTCTCTAATTTAATTTTATCTCTGCCCCTGCTTGAGCACAAGGCCATTTTCTTCTTGGCATATGCCAAGAACTTGCTGCACAACTTGATATATTCATTCAGAGACATAGACATCTCTATGCTCGTAGAGACAAAATTCGCTACAGTGGCAAGACACAGTGAGTGTAAAAATTAACTTTCTGGTTCTCATATAGGTCTTTTTAACTTTGCTAGTTTCTCAAACAACCCTTGGTCATACATCGGTCAACATAAAAATACATATACACATAGAATTTCAACATGGTTCGAACTGCAGTTATAGGGTATGGCTGGGGGATGGGGACGTATACCTAAAACATGGACAGTCTCCCTCCCAGCCTCATACTGTGCCACATGCCCTGCCTCCTCCAACCTGGGCAGGAAGGATAATAAAGAAATGAAAAGCCTAGGTTTACAATGCCAAAAATAAATCCATCTTGTCAAGTAACAAATTCCCCAGTTCACCTAAAACTTGTTTGTTTAAAACTTGTGTTATATTGACAGTTAACTATACTAAATAATTAGGTTTATCAAGCTTTGGATGAGTTATTTGATGTTTTAGGACTGATAAGTCCAATGTTTCAATTTACCATGAGATTTACTGCAATCTTGGCCTATGTCTTTGCATACTGTATCTGAAAATTTCATTATTCTTTGGTACAGTAACTTTTGGGAATGAGAATGTTTGTTTTAAATCAAATTATATATAAATTTCTAGAATCCTTTGAGTTTATAAGTCACAATGTGAACTGTTTCATTTGTAAATGTCTTCCATCAACTTAATCCTTTATGAACCTAAATTATTATTTTTCTCATATAGTTCAGTAGGACATATCTTCTGTTTTAACATACTAAAAGCATTAAAGTAACTACATGCAGTTATCAAATACACATAAGAAATTTAGGATTCAATAGAACTGAACTAATAATTCTATTACAAAATATCTGGGGTCAAACGGCTATTATAAAGAAATATTAAAACCAAACAAACTTAATACTTGCCACTAAAAATTCCAGTGTTTAAAGCCATTCTATCCAGACTGATTTGTAATAAACTTTAGACAGATGCAATATAAACACATCTCAAGAAGTTAATAATTTGATATTAAGCAAACTGATGCATCACACTAGTTGGTAGATTAAAATGGATAGTGAAAAAATGAAAAAAATGGATAGTGAGTGAATATATGTTTCAATAAATTTATTTGAGGAGGACTATTCATTGGTAAATGAATCACTCCTCAGTAAATGTTTCTTTGGGCTCAGGAGGATAGTCAATTATCAGGTAACTAACCGCTTTCCCAATATCAACATTTAAAATTCTTATGTGCTCACACTCCCAGTTCAGACTCTGAGACTAAGATTCCAAATGCGTCTATTGGTTAGTATCAGAGCTGGCACCAAAACTCAGGACTTTAGTTCCCAGTGTTTTTTTTGTTTTTGTTTTTTTTTTTTTTTTAAAGCTGTAACAGAGCAAGGCTTAGAAAAGACGAGAAGGCTGTCACAAAGAACAGGGAATGCAGCCAGATGCTCAGGGCCCTTGTTGCACAGGGAAAGAAACACTCATATCACACAGAGAACAGAATCCCACAGTCAGAATCTCGCCTACAAGTTTCCAAGTGTCTTTCTCACATAAATGAATCAGGCACTTTTTCAAGGCATTTAACAAAAATTCAAGTAAATCAAACTATGCAAATGTGTGTGGCAATGCCAACTAAATGTTTGTACAATTGTACATATTTTGAGGGCTTTAGGGCCCATTTACATTATTTTGTGTTATCCTGGGTAGTTGGTATGCTAGGTTCTCTATTTTATTATCATACAGGGTATCTTTGTTGCAGGCTGAGGATTTTATTATTATTTCTGAATGGAACCTACAGTATGGATCGTGTGTTTATTGCAAAGAAGAAACCCAAAAGACTTTCTAGATTATCAGGAAGAGGGGTGGGGCAGCAAAAATCAACACGTAAGTAATTGCAACCAAAATAAACAGGGAACAAATTTTGAATCTTCACTTGAAGGGAGTAAGTATAATTTCAGGGTGAGAAGGAAACCTTTTAAATGAAGTGCTTAGTGTAACAGCTTTTACAGGGTGCACTTTTCACTGTCAAATTGCATGAAACGCTTGTGAGGATAATCGGTTTGGGGGTGTGTTGGGTTTGTTTGTGGGGTTTTGTGGCAATTTACAGGCTTTCCACAGCATGCACTAACTATCCTTATTTTGCAGTTCCTTCTATGTATTTATTGTGCTAACACTTTCATTTTAAAAGATTTAAAATCTCTATTGTGTAAGGGTAAATTTGAAACAACCCATACTGCTTAAATTCTTTAATGGTTCAATATGTTCTGTTAGACTATATTAGCTTAAGAACTGTAGACCTAATGTACACAGAAGTACGAAGGATTTTAAAGCAACATCGAAACAAATACCTTACAAAAATTCTGAAGTATATGTAGCATTTATTATGGTATTATCAAGTATCCCGTTACAACTCAACAGTACTGTAATATTTACATATCTAAAATCACATGCAAGATATTATGGTTATGCCACACTTAACATGTGGCCAGTTTTTTACATTTACAAAAAAATGTTTCTTAAACACAACTGAATAAGTTAATTATAAAAAATGCTTTCTCTTTCATTATAAAATTTATTTCTCACTGAATAGATTCTCTTACACATAAAAGAACAGTATTTTCTTCGTTTTGAGACTAACTAGACACCCCTTCTTTTTTCTTTGCCCTTACATTCTCTGCTGACCATGCTAAATAAAAAGATTCCATACAACAAAGCAGTAGTGACAAGATAGCACTTCTAAATTGCTCTGGTATAGAAACTATCAGGAATGCCATTTATTTTATTTTTCAAGCTTTTGGGGGGGGGGTCCTGACAACTACTTTTTGCATAAACTTTAGGGGCACAGTCATAACCAGAACGCTACAGACATTAAAATCCAGGAAAAGCCAAAACTGTTGGCAACATGTGCAGTGCTCCCATTTGGGAAGAGAAGGAAGGGGAACCAGGAGCACGAGCTCATGCTCAGCTACCTAATGAACCCCAGCCTGGCTCAACAATACAAATCCATCATCTATTGGAAGGAGCACAGGGTCCCCAGTGAAGGAGCTAGAGAAAGGACCCAAGGAGCTGAAGGGGTCTGCAACCCTCTAGGAGGAACATCAATATGAACTAACCAGTACCCCTAGAGCTCCTTGGGACTAAACCACCAATCAAAGAAAACACATGGTGGGACTCATGGCTCTAACTGCATATGTAGCAGAGGATGGCCTAGTTGGTTATCAATGGGAGGAGAGGCCTTATAAAGATTGTCTTTATAAGATTAGTCTTATAAAGATTCTATGCCCCAGTACAGGGGAATGCCACGGCCAGGAAGCAGAGTGGGTGGGTTGGAGAGCAGGCGGGGAGGGTATAGGGGACTTTCAGAGAGGAAACTAGGAAAGGTGAAAGCATTTGCAATGTAAATGAGGAAAATATCTAATTTAAAAAATTCTCTAAAAAATATACAAATTCAAATTCAAATTATTAATTTTAAAACAGGAAAACTATAATGTTATACATTCCTGTATGCCACATGAACAAAAATGTTTCTTATCTGAAAATAATGCTATCGTCATGAAATCAAATCACTGTTACATATTCTTGGCCTGCGCTGTAAGCTAGGGCAGACTGCACTATAGTCACTCCACAGAAGGTCAACAGCGATCTTGTATTACCGACAGGACTGTATTTGAATCCTAGGCTCAGAGAGCAGGGCAAAACAGGCCGTTTGGGCAATGGCCCTGAGTCTTAGTTTACCCTGGGGTTTATCTGCATCTCTACAATGGAGGTTCTACTGGATCACTTGTGAGGAATGTTAGGAGTTGCAGATTTAGCTCAGAACATGACTCCAAGGCAATTCTATTTTTGTTTTCAAGTCCACATACAGTAACTAACAGTCTAAAGGTAAGAAAGCCAATGTGTGTAACAAATCAGTAAGAAAAAATATTTATTTATTTATTTATTTATTTGCCTGTTTTTCTTCTTGAGAGTGCTCTAAAGTATTTTTAGAAAATAAACAGTTTTAGTAAAAAGTTAATAAAAACTGGAATGGATGAGAATGGCATTTATTTCTGAAGCTGCTGCTCCAAATGCAGCCAGCTGGGGAAGCCTCGGGCTGCAGATAGGACAGTGACTGCAGAAACGACTCTACCAATCAAACCCAGAGGCAGTGCGTGCTGTAAGTGCAGCAACCTCAGCGTGAAAGCACTTCCGTATAGAAAAGAAACTTTAGGATCACCTGAGTACTCAGAAAAAAATGCAACTTTTAGTTCTTTATCATTGGTGTTAACATTTTAGCAATAAATTCATTTTCTTCCAAATTGAGCATTAATAATTAATACAGTTGCAAAAAATCAGTTTATTACTTAATGTAAGTAAAATAGAGACCAATGTAAATAAAGAATAGTATAATTTAGAAATAAGATTCTAATGCATTTTCTTCTAGGGAACCTATAAATTCCACATTAAATGCATAAAACTTTTCTTAACAGTAAGAAAGCAAAACTAAAAACCTAAAGAGCAAAGGGAAAAAAAGGAGAGAAATATCCTAACTTAGAAAATACACACATACTTCTGTAAAATGTGTATATTTACTGAAACATCAATTTTTTCAATTATAACCCTTTCTCTTTTATTCAAAACCGTCTACATGTCAAATTGCTTTCCAAGAAAACTCGTTAAAGCAAAATATTGCACATATCTAGTAAATCTCTTTAATAACACAAATTCATCAAAAGAGTCACATTGTGAAATTTTATTAATACTAAGAATTAAATTCTCCTCCAATATTATACAATAAACTGATAACTATTTCCATCTTGAACGAAGTGTAGTATATCTATAGCACACTCTATCGTTTAGGTCATGCTAAGGCACAGTAGCTAGCTACATCTATGAACCTTCTCAGGTTGTTTAGGTCATGCTAAGGCACAGTAGCTAGCTACATCTATGAACCTTCTCAGGTTGTTTAGGTCATGCTAAGGCACAGTAGCTAGCTACATCTATGAACCTTCTCAGGTTGTGTGCAAACTAAAATGGCCAAGTGAACTGTGGTATCTGGTAATTCATTCATATGTGAAAGAAATGTGCTATTTGGACCAGTATCAAGAGCATGAAATAGAGACATGCATAATTGTCTCTGCACATCTGAAAGCTAGCTTCTAAGGGAAGAAATAAGCTTCTACTGGGTAGAAGTTATAAATGCACAGAACATTCTAAATATACAAGAGACAGAAATCATTCTAATCAGAGCATGTACTAAATAATGAGTCACATGTCTTGAACTTTTACTGTCTCTCAGACAGAGGGGAACAAGCTTCCTAGCAAAGCACTATACTGTCATGCTAAATTTGTCTTACCATGCTAGAGAATGGGATCAATGTCCTCTAAAAGTCTCCTACATTATATTGTATGTGCCTGTGAAATACACAACGTAAGATATATAGTCTCGAACCACTAATTTCATAGATGTATTTTCCTGTATATCAGTATTTCTTAAATACATGTTAATTAAGACATATTGCTGTTAAAACAAACATAACGAAGGTAGAATTCTTGGGTAGTATTAACTATCTAATGTTGGGGTTTAGTCTGGTGCTGTTATATATTCAAATGCTAAATTTTGTATCCTAAGAAATGGTTGTCACACAGATGAGAGAAATCTCATGTCTACCACTTTCTGTTGTGTATACCTTGTTCCCCTATTTAAAGCTATTGGTTAAAGAAAAGTGGCTACAGTCAATTACTGGGGAAAAGAGAGGTAGGCAGGGTTTTTGTTACAGAGCTGGGGGTCAGAGGTAAGGAACACAACAGAAAAAGAGGAGGAAGAAGGAGAAAGAAAACAGAGAGAACGGGAGGTTCCCATTAGATGTGATAGGCCAGGAGCACATGCCATGTGAAATGGCCCCTGAGGACAGGCAATAAAGCAGAAATAACTCAGGCAGGACTCTTAACAGCAAATACTTGGGGAACACAGCTACAATTAACAGTCTACCACAGAAAAAATAGATTATGGGTAATATGTCCACTAATGGTACTAAAGTTGATTTAAAAATTGATAGGACTCTGCCTTGATTATTAGGGTGGGAAAGGGCTGGCTGGGTCATATTAATAGCTAATAGAGTTGTTAAATAACATTTAAAATTATCATTTACAACTTAATCATAAAATTCTACCTTGCTGAAAAGTAAAATGTAATTTATAGTGCTTATTTCTCTTTGTTTTGTTTTTCCTTTTGGTTTTTAGAAAAGGTTGCTTATAGCCTAGGCTGGTCTCAAATCATTTATGCCACCAAAGGTAGACCAGAACTCCTGATCTGTCTGCCTCGAATTCTTGGTATCTGTAAATGTATACCACAAGAGCTGGCTTTACTATCTAGTATAATTTCTAATATAATTTCAGTTGTATCTAACAACAGAAGAAAACTACTGAGAAAGAAAAATAGAGCAAGCCCTGTGCTTCCAATGGTCACCATGGACAACTGGGCTTTCTCACTGTTGCACAGGCCAGGTAGGAATATGAGATGAAATAAGGACTTCTGGCAGAAATTAAAAGCTACAGAAGAATGGTAAGGATGGTACCACATGTGATATACAGAAATTGCCTGCCTTCACATTTAGTTTTTACATTTCTCAAAGACTTTCAATTGAGATTTAAAGGGCTGCAAAGAAATTGACTTCATTTTTGTCTTCTGGGATCACACAATCCAGACACAACAGATCTGAGGTTAAAATATTATCTACACTAATTGAATCAATAGCATATTAAGCTATTTGTTGAATATACAGAGACAGATACCTCCTCTTCTAGCAATATAAATATGGAAATAATTTGTCAAATAAATCATACCAGGAACATTAGAATGAATTATATATCAGCATGTTAAAACAAAGTCTAAGTTGCTGGACCATTCCCAAAGGCACACTATCAGTCACCTTTTAAGTTATGTGTTTTGCTACTGGATAAAATTCGTGAGTTATTTTGCTAAGTCATCTCCCTGAAGATCATTCATATAGATACCAAAAAGTCAATTTTAATGCTGAAGCTTTTTTGTAAATTTACAGTAGAATAAACTCAATGTGTATTCCATGATTATATATATATGTGTGTGTGTGTGTAAATAAACATATCTCATCTAAAATTATTGCTTTTTAATAGGACATGCATGGTGGTACATGCTTACAATCCCAGAACTCTGGTGCTTGAGAGAAGAGAACCACCCTGAGTTCAAGGATAGCTTGATGTAAATCATAAATACTAATGCACCTAGAGCTACCTATTAGCAAGATTCACCTCAGAAAAATTTTCAAATATTTTCAAATCATTTTTTATTCATACAACAAAAACTTCATACACAGAAAAATGTACTATAATCCTAAAATATCAACTTGAAAATTGATTTTGAGCTCAATAACACCTTTATTTTTCATGTCTTTTTTTGTATGTGTGCTGTGTGCTAACACAGGAAACTCTAAGCAAGTCCTTTCCCAATGTTATGGGTTCACAACCCTGGATAATTCTTATGAGGATTTCTCAAACTCGTAAATATTTTTTATTCTTACCATCTATTTTGTCAATATCAGCCCTAAATTCAATGAAATACTGTAAATAAATAAATAATTCATTACACTGTCACATCCTTAAATTTCACAGGTCTAATCTTCATTTTTCATTAGGCTTAAATTAGGACCTCACTCTTTTAAACATTTAGTATTTTATATACCAGTCTCCAAAGCATTTCACTTGGATTACAAAACTAAACATAAATCTGAGTTCTAATTCTTGAACTGATAGGCTGGAAACAGGAAATGCCCCCTTTACTGTCAGTCTAACAAGATCAACTAGGACCACACATCAATTTAGAGATGTGGTTTGTTTAGCTCCAAAAAGAAGAGGCAATGTGGACAGTGTCATACAGAGAGCCTCCTGCCCACCCACTTCCTTCTCTCCTGGAACCTGATTCCAGGTACCAAATAAATCCAAACCATTAGGAAGACAAACACAGAGCTTCTAATAGCCAGACTCTAAAGTTATCAGATGTGTAAGCACTAGAATTGATGTCACTTGTCATTTCAAATACTTCAGTAAAGAACTATAGAGAAAAGTTACAACTAAATATTGGTAAGAAAAGACTTAATTGGTCTCACTTACCACTTTGGGATTTTGAGAACCATTGCAGATTCCAGTCTACATTCCTCTGATAAAAATCTCTGAATAAAAAAGAAACAGGAGGCTGTCTTTGGTGAACTTCAGGTGCAAAATCACTTCAATTTCATTTTTTAAAAAATCATTTAAGAGAAAAAATAAATATACAAAGATGTGTCCCTGGAAATTATTTAGCACAACAATCTTCTCAAATATTGGTAAGGGTGAGAAATATCAACAACCCGGAAATTCTAATACATAACTGAATGTTCCATCAACTGAGACAGAAACAGAAAGTAGAAGCAGTTTTTATACTTTGCAATTCATTTCCCATCTATAATTGGCAGAGTTTCAAATACATACATATATACACATACACTTATATATGAGGTTAGGCTGAATTTACCATACACTTTTTTTACAAAATATATTTAGGTTAAATTAACAATAAAATTATATCTAGTCATCAGACTTTAAGGCCTATTTTATAAAGTAAAAGCCTTAGTCACAAACAGGGGCCCATGCCTGTTCTCTTAACATCTGGATGACAGAGGCAAGAGGACCACCAAACTTTTTAATTCAGCCTAGAAGACAACCTTGCCTCAACAACAACAATAATAAACTATAACTGATAATATGGTTATTATAAACTAACAGTATGCTTCCATAAGAAAACTTTTTTTTTTTTTTTTTTTTTTTTTTTGAGACAGGGTTTCTCTGTGTAGCCCTGGCTGTCCTGGAACTCACTTTGTAAACCAGGCTGGCCTAGAACTCAGAAATCCACCTGCCTCCCAAGTGCTGGGATTAAAGGTGTGCACCACCACGCCCAGCAAGAATACTTTCTAAAAGTTTTCTTTTGTGATAGGCAAAAATGATATTTCTCCTATCAAAAACAAACAAAATAAAAACATGATGATTAAACAGTCAACTTTAATTTAAATCTATATTGCTTTGTGTAGTTCATTTAATGTGCCTGCATGCTTATTATCTGAAATATAAAATTACTTTTAAGTGGACCCACACATGCAGACTTTATGACATAGTATTTTTAAATACATAAATTAGAAAAGGTTGATAGCTCCTTTGTGAATGCCAGTTAGATACTTTTAAAGTCCCTTACTATGTCAGGCTGGGCAAGGTGACACATTATCTTTAATTCCACTACTCTCTCTGAGTTCAAGGCCAGCCTGCTATACACAGTGAATGAATTCCAGGCTAGCCGGGGCTACATAGTAAGACCCTGTCTCAAAATGTTTATCATTATTATTATTATTATCATCACTGGAATGATTATTAGCTATTTTAGCAATTCATAGGATACATTATACTCAATTTGTACCACGAAGAATTTCCAAAACTTCATTTTCTGATTTTAAATGTTACATTCTCAACCTTCAGTCCTTTATATTCCCTTCACGCTCCTCTCTTACTATAACTTCAATTATTATACATGTGTAAAACCATCATATGTGACTTTCAGAATCATTCACTGCTCATTTTCCTTTAATCTCTTATAGCTGGGTGCTTTAGAATTGAACACGTTTGATATATGTGAAATTAACATTTTCTTAATATCCTACAGGTGGTAAATCAATACCTTTTGATTATTGCTCATTCTAGTTAGATAATTTCAACCTGTTTTAATTATTTCGTTTTTATACTATTGATTTTTACCTGTTCATTTATTATTATTATAATTATTCTACTGTGTGCTTGTTTTTGTATTTAAGTGTTTGCACAGATGCCTACACATAATCTTTTCCATGGGGATCAGCATCTACACCATCTCTATTTACCTTTTCTCTTTAGCAAAAGCTGCATTTTCTTTGACATCTCTAGAATAGATTTTTTAATCATATATTGTGTATTGTAAATGTAGGTGATTTAAACTGTATTTATGTTCCTTTAGAAAGCAGTGATCTTTAGACTCAACCAGTAAAATCAGCAGCTAAACAACTAGAACCCAATTCCGGGAACAGAAATTATTCTCTACATTACCTTAAACTATTCTTTCTCCTAGTTATTTCAACTCATAGTTCCCTTCTGTGTGCCCAGTTTGCATATTTTGAATTTGGGATAAATATAAAATGCTAAAAAAGTGTGTGTGTGTGTGTGTGTGTGTGTGTAATTTTCTGGGAATGGCACTGCATGCCTTATCCCAACATTCAGATGGCAGAGGGGTAGGTCCAGATCCTGGGCCAGCCTGTGCTGTATGTTGAGACCCAATGCTAAAAAAAATAAAAATAAAAACTTAACTAAATAAATAAATAAACTCCATATCTTAAAATTTTAAATAATTGAGTAAGATTACAATCATGATGACAAAAAATGTTAATGAACAGAACTGACTTGAGTAGAACTTACAGTACAACAGTGTTGACTGAACACAAGCGAGACATCACTACAGCCTACTACCGAGCTGCCTTCACATCCTTCCTTCCTGAATGCTATCTCCTATTTTTATTCACATCAAAACAAAACTAGACAATTCAGAGTACTTCAAGTTCTCAGAACTCTCCTTTCCTGCCAATTCTAGGATTGATTTGCTCTCTTGTTAAATATAAATGTCTTTATTCGTATATTTAAACTTTACAGAAACATTCAACTCTCTCTCGAGGGAAACATGAGTGGTTTATATAAGAAATTACTGTAGAGATAACTAAGTACCTTTATATTTTTAAAAACCATTTTCATAAAGTTGATAATCTCACAAAAGCAGATATTTGCTGAGCATGGATTTCTCAACCAACAGACATTAAATAGACTAACACAAACGCTTAGACATACCAAGGGCCAATTTAGCTCTGAGATCTAGGAATTATAGTTGTCTTAAGGGTCCAAAATACCTTTTGAGTTATCCTAAGGCATGAAGAATAATTGAAAATCAAATATTGAGCATCTGGAGGTAATAACACAGCATCAGCCTTAAACCCTAATTATGTGTTTGTATCTGTACAGGAAGATACAATTGATAACTCACAGAGTTGCTACGTCCATCTTTCACTACACCCAACTCCAGAAACTTCCTACTGGAATAGGTAGGTATCCTTTCCTACAGGAACCCTCCAAGAAAACAATCCGCCCCTAATGCTTCCTCTACACATACACACATACACACAGTTTTTGTATTTACAGAAACTTCAGTCACTGTCAAAGTTCTTGTGTGAGCCAACAATTGGAAAATACAGAGCAAGGCAAGCTGTGCTCTAGGTAAGCAGACATCGTGGCTGAATAATCGCAGCTGCAACTCATCTGCTTTACTGCTTGCTGCTTTCTGTACTCCAGAAAGGAACCTGTTAGCTCAGCGTCCTCAGACTGGTGAAGCATTCTATAAAGCTACAAGTTCCTGTGTAGGTGATAGCTCCCAACCACAGGCACATGCAGAGGGAAGATATATTTACTCTTGAAAACCCATGAAAATCTCCAACCTTAGCTGAGTAAGATTTTAGATTTACAAACTTTCTGAGTTCTCTTAATTACTTATCAAAGTTTCTTAAAAAAAGATTTCTTAGCTTCAAGTCACCACAGCTTCTTAGTAACAGAAATAGTGTTTTAAATGAGTTTTTTTTCTTTCAAAGAACATTAAGTCAACAGTATGCTTAACCACATGAAAATGTAATATTATATAAGCTTGGAATGGTGCAAGGATGGAGAAAAACTAACCGACTATAACGTCATCCACAGGCTTCTATAAAATGAAGTCAGTCAGCTCCCCGGCTGGTCATATTCTCATTGGCAAATGACACTGCCTAAGTTTAGTCTCCTCAAATACACATAAAGTAAGTAGATTCGCCACCACAATTTACAAAAGACAATCACCATTAAATGATTTTTTTTCTGAGAAGAACTTGGCAAACTTCTTTTAAAAGATTTATTTATTTATGTAAATGAGTACACCATTACTGTCTTTCAACACAAAGAGGGCATGCATCGGATCCCATTACCGATGGTTGCGGGAAATTGAACTCAGGACCTCTGGAAGAGCAGTCTATGCTCTTAACCTCTGAGCTGTCTCTCCAGACAGAACTTGGCAATTTTTTAAATAAAATAAATTGTTTCAATGTGGCAGCTGGCACTTAGTGGGACTGTTATTTTGTGCCCTTCAGTTGGGAAGGTGAGGCAGGAAGATTACCTGACTAATGAGTTTCATGCCACCGGACTAGAAAACATAGTAAGATTCTTACTATAAAAACAAAAAGGTAAATGTATACTATTTTCATTTTTTATTTCATTATAATGATCATAATATTCTTTTTTGTTTGCTTGTTTTGTTGTTGTTTTCCGAGACAGGGTTTCTCTGTATAGCCTGGCTAATCATAATATTCTAAAATGTCATGGGCCTGATCTCCATTTTCATACTTGTAGCAGTCATAAATTTTGACTTGTTCTTTTAGATGTTTAATTTTCACTTGGATTATGGACTACAAGATAAAACTGGATTAAATCACTATTTTAAGATTACAGTCTACAGGAGCCGGGCGTGGTGGCGCATGCCTTTAATCCCAGCACTCCGGAGGCAGAGGCAGGGGGAGTTCTGAGTTTGAGGCCAACCTGGTCTACAAAGTGAGTTCCACGACAGCCAGGGCTATACAAAGAAACCCTGTCTCAAAAAACAAAAAAAAAAAAAAAAAAAAAAAAAAAGACTACAGTCTATAAAACAGACGACAGTCAGTGTTTCAGTTCAAACACTAACTAACCCTTAAAGCTGCTCATAACCAATGAGTTGATGTCTAGTCCCATCATGCATGCCAGGGCATCTGTTTATTATCTATAGGGGGCAGCACAGTAACACAGTAAAGGCTCAAATACTAAATGTCTTGGGTTTTGTGGGCCCACAAAGGTCTGAGGCAAATAATTCACATTTGCTATGAAAGCAACTACATATAAGTTGTAAACAAATGAGTATGGATAACAGATGGATGAGAAAAAACATGGCTACTATATATCAGTCTTTAAACAATGTGTGTATGTGTGTAACCTTAAAAATAGACATCCACATTAGCGTATATATGCTTTTTTTCTCTTTTTAAGTAATAAAGTATATTTAGGTACTAGGGGTCAAACACAAGGCCTCATGATTACTAACCATGTATGTTTCCACTGAGCCACATCCTGAGCTAGCAAACTTTATTTTTACAAAATAAATTTTAAATATTGTTTCTTTTTTCATTTTTATTAGATATTTTCTTCATTTACATTTCAAATGCTATCCCAAAAGTCCCCTATATCCTTCCCACCCACCCCAACCTGCTCCCCAACCCACCCACTCCCGCTTCCTGGTCCTGGTGTTCTCCTGTACTGGGGCATATAATCTTCACAAGACCAAGGGCCTCTCCTCCCATTGATGGCCAACTAGGCCATCTTCTGCTACATATGCATCTAGAGACACAGTTCTGTGGGCTACTGGTTAGTTCATAGTGTTGATCCTATCAGGTTGCCAACCCCTTTAACTCCTTGGGTGCTTTCTCTAGCTCCTTCTTTAGGGGCCCTGTGTTCCATCCAATAGATGACTTTGAGCATCCACTTCTGTATTTTCCAGGCACTGGCAGAGCCTCTCCACAGATAGCTACATCAGGGTCCTGTCAGCTAAATCTTCCTGGCATATGCAATAGTGTCTGGGTTTGGTGGTTGTATATGGAATGGATCCCTGAGTGGAGCAGTCTCTGGATGGTCCTTTCTTCCATCTCAGCTCAGAACTTTGTCTCTGTAACTCCTTCCGTGGGTATTTTGTTCCCCATTCTAAGAAGGAACGAAGTATCCATATTTTGGTCTTCCTTCTTCTTGAGTTTCATGTGTTTTGCAAATTGTATCTTGGGTAGTCTAAGTTTCGGGGTTAATATCCACTTAACAGTGAGTGTATATCATGTGAGTTCTTTTGTGATTGGGTTACCTCACTCAGGATGTTATCCTCCAGATCCATCCATGTGCCTAAGATTTTCATGAATTCATTGTTTTTAATTGCTAAATAGTACCCCACTGTATAAATGTACCACATTTTCTGTATCCATTCCTCTGCTTAGGGACATCTGGGTTCTTTCCAGCTTCTGGCTATTATAAATAAGGTTGCTATGAACATAGTGGAGCATGTGTTCTTATTACAAGTTGGAACATCTTCTGGATATATGCCCAAGAGAGGTATTGCTGGATCTTCCAGTAGTACTATGTCCAATTTTCTGAGGAACTGCCAGACTGATTTCCATAGTGGTTGTACCAGCTTGCAATCCCACCAACAATGGAGGACGCTTCCTCTTTCTCCACATCCTCATCAGCATCTGCTGTCACCTAAATTTTTGATCTTAGCCATTCTTACTGGTATGAGGTGGAATCTCAAGGTTGTTTTGATTTGCATTTCCCTGATGATTGAGGAGTTGAACATTTTTTCAGGTACTTCTCAGCCATTCAGTTGAGAATTCCTTGTTTAATTCTGTACCCCGTTTTTAATAGGGTTATTTGATTTTCTGTAGTCCATCTTCTTGAGTTCAATATAGAACTTAAAGTCCTAGCCAGAACAATTCGACAACAAAAGGAGATCAAGGGGATACAAATTGGAAAGGAAGAAGTCAAAATATCACTATTTGCAGATGATATGATAGTATATATAAGTGACCCTAAAAATTCCACCAGGGAACTCTTAAACCTGATAAACAGCTTCAGTGAAGTAGATGGATATAAAATTAACTCAAACAAATCAGTGGCCATTCTTTACACAAAGGATAAACAGGCTGAGAAACAAATTAGGGAAACAACACCCTTCACAATAGTCAAAAATAATATGAAATACCTTGGTGTGACTCTAACTAAGGAAGTAAAAGATCTGTATCATAAGAACTTCAAGTCTCTGAAGAAAGAAATCAAAGAAAATCTCAGAAGGTGGAAAGATCTCCCATGCTCATGGATTGGCAGGATTAACATAGTCAAAATGGCTATCTTGCTGAAAGCAATCTACAGATTCAATGCAATCCCCATCAAAATTCCAGCTCAATTCTTCACTGAGTTAGAAAGGGCAATTTGCAAATTCATCTGGAATAACAAAAAACCTAGGGTAGCAAAAATTATTCTCAACAATAACAGAACCTCTGGTGGAATCACCATTTCTGACCTCAAGCTGCACTACAGAGCAATTGTGATAAAAACTGCATGGTACTGGTACAGCGACAGACAGGTAGATCAATGGAATAGAATTGATGACCCAGAAATGAACCCACACACCTATGGTCACTTGATCTTTGACGAGGGAGCTAAAAACATCCAGTGGAAAAAGGACAGCACAACTGGGCGGTTATAATGTAGAAGAATGCGAATTGATCCATTCCTATCTCCTTGTACAAAGCTCAAGTCCCAGTGGATCAAGGAACTCCACATAAAACCAGAGATACTGAAACTTATAGAAGAGAAAGTGGGGGAAAGCCTTGAAGATATGGGCACAGGGGAAAAATTCCTGAACAGAACAACAATGGCTTGTGCTGTAAGATCTAGAAGCGACAAATGGAACCTCATAAAATTGCACAGCTTCTGTAAGGCAAAGGACACCATCAATAAGACAAAAAGGCCACCAACCGTTTGGGAAAGGATCTTTACATCAGATAGGGGACTAAATATTGCTTCAAACAGGGCTGGAAAGAAATCTCAGCAGTTAAAAGCACTTACTGCTTTTGCTGACGACCTGAGTTCTCTTCCCAACACCTACATACTGGCTCATAACCAACTCCAAATCCAGTTCTAGGACATCTGATGCCCTCTCTGGTTTCCAAGGGCACAAAGCATGCATATGCTGCATATATATACATGCAGGCTCTCATGTACATAAAAATGAATCTTCAAACATTTGTCTAAAACAATAAGCTACAGCTTAATTTGTCCCCCAAACAGTAAAGAAAAGCAGACCCAATCACTTCTACTCTAGACCACTGCTTCTCAATCTACACAATCCATAGTAATCACATGCTGTTCTTAACCGAGATTCTGATTCAGTAGAACCAGGTGGCGTCTAAGATTCTAAGATTCCACTACTCTCCCACATGACTACAATTAAAAGAGCTAAAGAAATGGTTACGAGATCAAGAAGACACGCTGTTCTTACAGAACCTGGAGGACAGCTCACAAGCACCTATAACTTGAGCTTCAGGGTATCTGATATCCTCTTCTAGCCTCTACAGGCAATAGTGTACGTGTGCACTTACCCCCCAAAGAAACACATGCATACAAACAATTTAACAAAACCTTTTTTATTTTTAAAGTTGAACCTCAACATAGAATTTTGGGGTAGCAGAAATTTGGTAAAGCCTACATGAAGAGGGCTCCTATCTATTTGATAGCTGTGATGATTAAAACTGTCTAATTGATAATAAAGTGCTAAATAAATATTTCTGTAATGAACACAAAATAAACAAGGGAAATGTTTTAAATGCAATGCTAAGCTCTTTCTTATGTCATTACAATGTTACCTTTATGGGCTTATCATTCATATGTCCATCCTAGTAATAAGCTTACTGAAAATAACAGTACCTGTAACATCGTAGGTTTTCTTCTAAATGTTACCCAATTAAATCACACACTTGGTATTTAAAAGCAGTACAAACACTACATCTTAGAGCTTGATAAATCACTCTTAGGACAAATTCATTCAAGTGACTCTTCTATGTTCATCCACAATGATCACCTTTTACTTGCACAAGTATACCATGCTTGCTATACATCAAGGCATTTATACATTCTGCTTTCCAAAATTAAGACATTTTTAATTAAGACGATTTTGCCTGCCTAGAAGGAAGTGAACAAAACAAGTAACCTTACCCTCTACCCATCTACTTCCTCAATGAATGTGTAGCTGTCTCTCTAAGCAATGAATCTTCTCCAAAGCATGCTATATTTATAATTCATTACTTCAGAGCTCATTCTTTGATTTTTATGTATACAGGGGATTTACCTACATGTGTATCCATTCACCATAGGCATAAAGTACCAACAGAGGCAAGATGTACTGTACCCTCCGGAAATGAATTACAGATTTTTAGCCTCTATGTGGGTGTTGGTAACACAAACCAGGTCCTCTGCAAGAGCAACAAGTGCCATTCACTGCTCAGTCATCTCTCCAGCACGGATTAAGCTTTTCACAACTACCCACACTCTCCTTCTCTGTTCAATATGGTGCTTGGAGTTCTAACTAGAACAATAAGACAATTAAAAGAGATCAAGGGGATACAAATCAGAAATGAAAATATCAAAGTGGTCTTAGTTGTAAATAATGTAATACACATAACTAAGCCAAAAAGTTCTTTCCTGGAACTCCTACAGCTGATAAACACCTTTAGGAAAGTGGCTGAATATAACTCAAAAAATCAGCAGTCTTCCTATATACACATGATAAATGGACTAAGAAAGAAATCAGGGAAACGATGCCTTTCACAATAGCCTCCAATAATATAAAATATCTTGGAGTAACTCTAACCAAGCAAGTAAAGGATTTGTATGATAAAAGCTTCAAGGATTGGCAGACAGAAATTAAAGAAAATATCAGAAGAAAAGATAGAAAGACCACTTTTTCATAGATAGAACAACCTACAAATTAAATGCAATCCCAATCAAAATTCCAAGACAATTCTTTACAGACCTTGAAAGGACAATACACAACTTCATATGGAAGATCAAAAAACCCATGATAGACAAAACAATCCTGAATAATAATAGAACTTCCAGAGGTATCACCATTCTTAATTTCAAGCTGTGCTACATAGCTGTAGTAATTAAAAAACTGTTTGTTGCATAGAAACAGACCATTGATCAACTGAATTGACTAGAAGATCCCAGACATAAGCCCACACACCTATACACACCTGATTTTTTATTTAAAAACAAAACCAAAACCAAAAACTACATAATGGAAAAAGAAAGCATCTTCAAAAATGGTGCTGGTCTAATTGGATGTCTAAATGTAGAAGAATACAAATAGACTCATGTCTATAATACTCCACAAAGCTCACGTCCAAGTACATCAAAACTCTCAACATAAAATCATATACACTGAACCTGATTGAAGAGAAAGAGAGGTATAGCCTTGAACACATTGGTACATGAGATGACTTTCTGAACACTGATAGATTAGGCACTACTATCTACAATTAATAAACATGACTTCATGAAACTGAAAGCTTTTGTAAGGCAAATGACACTGTCAATAAGACAAAATGATAGCCTACAGACTGGGAAAAGATTTTTATCAACTCCACATGTGATAGAGGGCTAATATCCAAAATATATAAGGAACAAAATATATAAGAAACTAGACATCAACAAACCAAAAAAATCTAATTTTAAAATGGAGTACATATCTAGACTCAGAATTCTCAACAGAGAAATCTCAGATGGCTGAGAAACAAAGAAATGTGTTAGCCTTTTGTCAATGTGTGTAAGCCTGATGTCCTTAGCCATCAGGGGAATGCAAACCAAAACAAACATGACATCTTATGCTGGCAAGAATGTGGAGGAAGGGGAACACTCCTCCATTGCTGTTGGAATGTAAACTTGCAGTCACTATGGAAGTCAACAAGGTGGTTTCTCACAAAATTGGTAATTGATGTACCTCAAGACCTAGCTCATATACTCTTGGGCATATACATAAAAATGTTCCAACCTACCATGAGGACATTTGCTCAACTATGTTCACAGCAGCTTTATTCTTAACAGTCAAAAACTGAAACAACCTAGATGTCCCTCAGCAGAAGAATGGATAAAGTAAATGAAGTGCACACACCCAATGAATCATTACTTAGCTGTTTAAAAAATAACATCATAAAATTTAAAGGCAAATGGATGGAACTAGAAAAAAATCATCCTGAGGTAACCCAGACCCAGAAAGAAAACCAAGGTATGTACTCAACTTAGAAGTAGCTATTATCTCTTAGGAAGAGATGCAGAGACCCACACTCAAACATTAGGCAGAGAGAGCACTCAGATCGGAGGTCTCCATCATGTCACTCCTCTTGTAGCTCAAGGAACACCACAGAAGAGTAGGAGGAGTTGAGGACACCAGAAGGCCCATAGAACCAACTAACAGGGATCACAGGGGCCCACAGAGACTGAAGCAGCTGTTATGGATCTTGAGCGGGTCTTTGCTAGGTCCTCCAAATACATGCTGTGGTTGTTGGCTTGGTGGTTTTATGAGACTCCTGACAGTGAGTGTGTCTGCCTCTTTTGCCTGCTCTTGAGGACCCTTCCTTCTACCAGATCCCCTTGCTCAGCCCTGATGTAAGGCTGTGCCCTGGTCATTTCTGTATCTTACTGTGCCTTGTCCAGTGGATGCCCTGCAAGGCCTTCATTTTTGAGAAGCTAGAAGTAAGAAGTAGATCTGTGGCAGAGGAGAGGTGGGAACACACTAGGAGGAATGGAGGGAGGTGAGGCTGCAGTGTGGATATATTGTATAAGAATAAGTTAAAAAATAAGATAAAATAAAACTCCCCTTACCTACTACTGTATAAGCTCCTCAAAGTTTAGAATTGTACTTCCTTTATTCACCACTAAATCTCTACCAATACCACATATGACCATAAGTACATTCACTGATTGAATAAACATATTTATGTTTATATATACTGTTTAACAGTGAGTTCTTTTTGATCGCTCTCAAGTTCCTAATGTGGCACAGGAATCAGTTTCTCTTCCTCCCACTTCAACCTCTAGAATGATAAACCTGCAGAACTGTGCCACGATGCCTGTATTATACAGTGTGTCACTCAGGGCTTCCTGCATTCTAGGCAAACAGCACCAGCTGAACTTCATCCCCAACTACTCACAGTGCCTTTCATCTGAGGAGGCAGCAGCCAGGTTTACACTCAGTGGCCCTGTCCACACTGTCCTGTGACTCCTGCGTGTTTTCATAACCAGTGCCGATGTGACACACGGTGCTCGGCATTCTCTTGCCAGGGAGTTTTGAAACTGGACCTACACTCTGATCTTTCCATCTATGCTCGTCACTCCCACTGAATAACCAAAGCGTGGTGGCTTACACAGTAGTGAGTAAGTGGAGTTTTATTTTATTTTATTTTCTAACAAACATATCCTAAAACACAAAGGTCTACAATAACTCTATGAAGATTTTTCAACAATGGACCCTTCCAACTATATTCAAGACACTACTTATATTTTGGGTTGTGAGCCTAGCTTTTAAGGGCTGAGCCATCTCTCCAGCCCTCGAGATACTTCTCTAGTGGTTAGTAGAAAGCACATTTTTTAAACCAGAAAAACCAATAACTGGAGTGAAGTAATTAGGTAAATATAATTGATTTAGCCCAAAACAACTGGAAGACCAGGAACTGGAGTGTAGTCTGTAGAGTAGGTGTGAGCTGAGGATTAGATGATATGAACATATTATCCGCCGTCCTACTACTTAAGCAAACTAGATCAGAGCCAGTAAACTCTCTGAGAACCTCCCTCAAACCTGTCCCTTTAAAATGTGAATCAATTCTGGTGATTCCTGCAGCCAATGAATCCTACTTAATTAAAAAATTAAACTCTGCTAATTGAGTAATCCACTTTTTAGGTAGTTATAGTGTAAGTGAAAAAGCCCTAGCCGTTTCTTTCAGAGTGCAATCCAGAATGCCCATTATTTTCCAAGCAGAAAATGAAAATGTCAAAAACAGTTTTGCTGTAGATATTTAGTTGTTTTCTGCCAAATAATGAAAGGAAAATATTGCACTTTGAATTGGTTAATTACCATGAATCCTTTTGCAAAAGGCTCCTGTTTGCAGAATTAAGCCAGCTTCAGTTGGCACACTTCCCTCATCTTCATGGAGACTCAACTATAGGCTCCACTGTACTCGAGACATGTAGTTTTTGTCATCATTCACCAGCTTACTAATCGGCCCTAACCACTCCGCATTCAACTGTCCGGATACACTGGACAAAAAGAAAGCACTTGCCCAACAGGGATGCAGCACATTTGCTGCTTTGAACATTTAAGAATTAGCTTTAGAATATACAATGAACAAGAACACCATGATTTCTAAATCTTCTAGAAACTAATGCACTGCAAGAAAACCCTCTGTGGTCATGGTACTTAAGCAAGTCCTCCAGGATCAAAATAACAGATGGAAGGAGATCCTAAAAAATGATCATTGGGCACAAACATCAATACTCATACGTTTCACACCTCAGTATTATGACCAAAAGAAAGGATCAGGGAGACAGAGAGCTTAATTCCTAAAATATCCTAGCCAAAAATACTTTTAAACAATACTTAGACATTAATGCAGTGACAATATGACACAAAATGTCATATATCCCTTTAGATATATAGCAGCTAGCCAATGGTTACAACATAGATGTTTGAAAGAGACAGAAACTATGAAGACAGACAGATTCCAAATATACAAAAAGAAGACAAGAGGGGACAAAAAAAAAAGAAAGAAAGAAAAAAGAAACATGATTTAAAAAAGAAAAAAGTTAAGATGGGACAAAAACAATACTAAAATAAATTATTTTAATAAATGTGATCAAAATATACAAACTAAAAGGCACAGATTAACAGACTCCTAGAAATAAAAAGTATAATGTGTTGCTTAATAATGTACATGAAGTATAGACCCAGAAGAATTAAAAGCAAACGTATGAAAAAGACAGTATACTAACTCCAGTGTGGAAAAATTTGACAGAAGAGAACTGTCACCAGGGATAAAGAGAATAATTTCATGATAAAACCTTGTTATTTTATCAAGAAGATCAAATAATCTTAAATCATTATGCACCTAATTATTCTAAGCATGAAACAAGTGAAAGAAAATGATAGGTTAAGATATATATTGTCATCACCATAAAGTATGTCTCAAATTTAAAAATGTCTAGAACAACACAGAACATAGTCTCAACTAACAATCCCCTAAATTAAAAGACACTAATAGAGGTCTTTGGGATGCCACAAAATACTTATGTTGAAAATGTATTTCTAAATTGCAAAAAGTTCAAAATAAAAATCAAAAGTAGAATTAGAGGCATTTTTAAAAGAATAAAAAGGAAAACACACCATATTAATATAAGTGTCACCAAAACAATATTTTCAGGGAGATTTGTGGCACTAAATACCTATACTAGGGTCTGATTGGCCTCAGCCTGAACCCCACAAAATAAGAAACAAACAAACAAACAAACCAACAAACAAATGATCAAATAAAGATAAACCCAAAGGAAAATGGATCAAAGTAGACTTTCAGGGTAGGGAAAAATAGAATAGAAAAAAAACCACTGAAAGTGCAATTCATTCTTTTAAAAGATCAGTGAAATTCCTCTAAACTGATCTAAAAGATCAGGAAAAAAACCCCTCTAAAACAAACTAAACAGAAATTAAAGATATAAATAAGCAATTTCAGAAATGAAAGATATTGCTACAGAATTTATACACAGCATAGTTATATTAGAAAAACTTTATGCCATAAAGTTTGACAATATAGATTAATTTCTTGGAAAGCTCAAATTAATTTATTTATGAATAAACAAAGGAAACCCCAAGAATAGATAGACTTGCCCTCCATTCTACTACACATGTAAAAAGAACTAATGTCTCTACCATCTACTGTACCATTCTATAAAGCCAGCTGTGCCGATGATCAAAATACAAGAGTGTAACGAGAAAAAAGGTGCAGCACCAGCAGGCACAGGAAATGCCTTCCTGAATGTAAGTTAGCATGATTTGACAAATGGGAAATAATGAACTTAAACAGCTTCTGAAATCAATGAAAGAAAGAAATGAAGTTCAGAGACAGCCTACAGGAAAGGCAGAGAAATGCTGATAATATAGAAAAGTCAAAACATTAAACAGCTTAAGCAAGCAATCTAATACAACCAATAACTGACCAAATGAAAACAGACACCTTTCAAATGAGCTGCAAATGGCACATTCAGTTTTTAAATGCTCAAAAAATCTTATCAATCAGGGAAAACCCATGAAAACTACATTGAGATTCCAACTCACCTCTGTCAGAGTGACTATTGTCAAAAAGGGGGAGAAGCTGCTGGGACTATACAGGTAAACAGCATTTATCCATTGTTAGTAGGAAGACAAGTAAGTGCAGACATTGTGGAAACTAGTATATAACTAATACATCATTCAGCTATTCTACTTCTGCTTATATACCCAAAAGATTCAAAATTAGTGAATGAATAGAGACTTTTGTGTACCCATGTTTATCAGGACCCAACTCATAAAAGTCAACCTAGGTGTCCATCAACAAATTATCAGATAAAGATAATGCGATGGATATAAATTTAAGACTTTCAGTTCTTTATGAACTAAAATTATGTTGTTTGCAGGAAAATAAATGGACCTAGAAATCATGACACTAAGTAAAATAACACAGACAAACATTCCTGGTTTGTTCTTGTTGTTTTCCATTTATGGAATGGGGGTAGGGCCAAGCAAGTAGAGAGGTTCTATTACAGATGTGAAAAGGGTATTACAGAGGGTACCTGCAACAGTAAAAATGAGCCAGTGTATTATATGAATGGATAACAATTATGGAAAAAAAGAGGCCAGAAATGAAAGCAACTTAGGGTGTTTTATGGGGAGAGTTTGGAGGAAAGGGAAGGAGAAAATGATTTAATATAATACACAAAACAAAAGAAATTTAAAATATTCAGAATTCAAATCCTTCTCTCTGTAAGCTTTTTTATTTACTTGTGGCTCTTTGTTATGTTTCTTTTAGACAAGATCTCAAGTAGTTCAAGCGGTTGTCAATTCACGGTGTAACCAAAAATGATTTTCAACTTCTGATCCTCTTACCTCATCTGGGATTACAGACATGAGCCACCAAGCTGGGCTATCCATAAGCTTTTTGAATAGGTATTAGTATGCTAATTTAAAATTCTATTTGGAAATAGAGAAGACAGACTAGCCAAAACAACTTCTAGAGAAAAAAGAAAATAGACTACCACTACAGGATTTAAAGACATTTTATAAGTCAGCAATAATCAAGACAATATGCTACAAAAATAAGCAAACAGAATAAAGAATTCCAAAACTGACCCACAGAAAAATGGGCAATCTATTTTCAAAAAAGATACTATGGCAGAGTGTGGAGTAAAAACAGCCTTTAATAAATAATGTTCAAACAACTGGGTATATATAATTTTTAAAAATGATATTTGAGTATATATGTATGTGTATGAAATTCTCAAATAAAAATATTATATTACAAAATAAACTTTGATAGTACCTTACACTGCATACAAAAATTAACCCAAAAAGGATTTCATGCTACATATTAACAATTCTAAGGCTAATACTGAGTTTCAAAGCCCATGGAAAATAGATAATTGGGGTGGTTCCTATCACTACGGGAAATCGACATTAAAGATAATCAGTTATGCCAAGACAAATCACTGTGAGGCAAATTAGAATCAGAGACTTAAGTATGATTTCTCAATTAAACAAACAAAAACCCACACATACACAGCTGAAGAAATAACTATAAATATTGAAATAGAAATGTTACTTTCTGACTCTGTCAAGAGAACCAAGATATATAACACCAGTAGCAGCAAACCAGCTAACCATTCAGTGTGAAGAGAGAGCACGCCCAAGAAGCAGGAACCAGGGATCCATTAACAAAGTATTAAAAGGACAAAAAAGAGAAAACAGAAACCCTTAGATATCATATAATGTCAAAATGCAAAGCAATTCTCAAATCAGTCAATAAAAGAGGCTAGTAAGTTAAGGAACCTTGGGGCCATCTCACAGAGACCTCACTGCCTTGAGCTGGAGCAAGTTGGGTAGTAACATAAATGGCTAACATAGAACATGAATATGATGTAGGGCATAAAATAAATATACATGGTTTCACAGTGACAAAATAAACAAGAAGAGATGACTCTTTACAGAGTTTCAAATAATCTATGTGGATATTGGATACTTCTCTATACAAGCCATAAGAACCTCTTAATCCCCTTTACTCCTAGAAGATAGTGACTTACTTTCAAAGAGCATAATATAGAATAAATTAATTATACTCAGGTAAACAGGAATAAACAACAAGAGTGACAAAACATACTGATTTTCCTGGTCCCCATCTCTCTCCTCTCTTCCCTCCTCACATGCATACATGCACTCACACACACACACACACACACACACACACACACACACCAGCTCCGATTACAATTCAATGTGTATGATGAGAAGGGCCTATTGTCAAAGGGGGGCGGGCAGGGTAGAGTCTCTTTATATCACACATGCAGGGTACAACCTCCTGGTGCTTCTATCTTCCAAATCTCAGCATTCCAGGCATTTGCTCTGCTGACAGTATGTAAACAGGTACTTCTCAAATCTCATTTGAATAATGAAGATAACATCATGCAAACACACCTTAAAGGATATCCAATGCATCGCTGATACTATTCAAAACTTCTATAGTCATGAAAACCACAAAACAATGAACAAATTAAGAAATTATCATATTTCAGAGTAGATGAGGGAAATGTTAGAACTGAACCCAGGCAAGAACAGCTTCAGCAGAAACATTGGTGAAATCCAAATAAAGACGGAAGTTAATTGTAATGAACAGTTCAGTGCTTAGTCTTGATAAATTCCCTGGGGTTATGTAAGGTGTTAATAATAGGAGAAAGTAGGTGAGGGGTATACGGGAACTCTCTGTGCTACCTTAGCAACTTTGCAGGTCTAAAATTATTCTAAAGTAAAAAGCTTATTATAATAATGGGTTACAAATTAAAGTGTAAAAAGCAAAGCTACAAATCCTTCTGAATATAAGAAATTGCATTTAATGTTTAGTTTTGGCAAAATGATAGCAAAAGAACATAAGAGGTAAAAATTGGTAAATCTGACTGCATCAAATGAAAAAACCTACTACGTGCTCTGAAAGGCACTTTATGGAAAGGGAAAAAATAAACAAAAATATATAAATAAGCAAACCAAAAACTGGAGAGCATGACATCTAATAAAGGACTTATGCTTATAACGTACAGACCCTCAAAACTAACAATCTGATTAAAATTTGGTAAATATTTGAACAACTCCCAGGGAAAACACAAGAACAGGATGGACAGAATGCAGAAACTCAGGTGCAGCACCCTCAGCTACAATATTACACAAAAGCTGGAGCTCATTACACATCTGGCCAAAATTTAAGAATTGGGAAGTGATGGCAAGGTGTAGAGGAAGTAAAGTTCTTCCAATCTTAGCTGAAATATGTAATGAGTACATGTAAAAGCAGCTTAGGAGCTTCTTACAAGTGTAAATATGGACTTGCTATCCAATCACAATACTTCTAAGTATTGACAAAATACTCAAAAGCAAACCAAAAATGTTAAAGGTCATAGCAATTTCACCAAACTACTTAGTAACGGGGTAAATGATCATTTACATTTCCCTCATCTACTCTGAAATATGATAATTTCTTAATTTGTTCATTGTTTTGTGGTTTTCATGACTATAGAAGTTTTGAATAGTATCAGCGATGCATTGGATATCCTTTAAGGTGTGTTTGCATGATGTTATCTTCATTATTCAAATGAGATTTGAGAAGTACCTGTTTACATACTGTCAGTAGAGCAAATGCCTGGAATGCTGGGATTTGTACCCGTGTTGCCATTAGCATCTACTACTTATCTATGGACCAAATAACTTTGACATACTCCTACAATACAACTTACCATTTTAAAACAAGAGTTATGTTACACGCAAACACCTGGACATCGTGAAGCCTTAGTTTGAATTAAAGAAGCCAGGCATAATGAATACATAACACATGATTTAATTTCTATAAATCTCTAGGAAATTTATGCAAATCTAGTGATAGGGAACGGGTACACTGCAGGAGTTGGAGCGGAACTGGGAACTGGAGAGAGGGACAGGCAGGAGAAAGAGGACAGAAAGGGAGCCAGGGAAACCTTGAGAACAACAATGTATTGGCTATTTTGATTACAGTCATCATATTGCAAAGGTATACTGCATCACCCCCCCCCAACAAACCACACATGTTAAATAGACACAGTTTATGGTATATAAAATAACCCTTAAATGCTCAGAATTTAACCCTCAATACTCAGAAAATCTGGGGAGATGTAGGAATCCTCTGAGCCTGTAAATCAGAAGCTTCAGAAACGTCCTATCTTTAGACACAATAGAGAAAATACTGATTTGATGTGGCTTGTGTGACATTATAAGTTAATTAATACTCAGAGAAGAAACATCAAAAGGGCATTGTATTAGCTGCATTATTAACAAAATATATGGACAAGTGGAACTGTCTATGCATTTCACGTGGTTATAAAGATATAGGAGTATATGAAACTTAATACATTATATTAATGGGCAATTGGGTTATCATTCACCTAAGAAGATCAGTAAAGAAGGCTTTGAAGATTTCATTTTATGTATTGAGTATCTTGTTTGTATTACAAATTTCTATTTATTACACAAGGTTAAGCACATAAGAACTTTAATAATAATAATGCCTACGAGTTATTATGTTGAAATAGGCCTGGAAATTTGAGCAGGCAATCTACTGTACACATAAACTTTATAACAGTTGAGATAACTATTTTCATTTTATAAATGAACATCAGGCTAAGGAAAGTTAAGGGAGACCACAGTATAGAAAATGCTCTGGCTTGATCAAGTCTTTTGGGCTCCACAATTTAATATTTCAATGCTTCCTGGTTCACTGAAGACATGAACCACTGATGACCATTCTCCTAAAAATATTGGCTGTAATCTCATCTGAATTGTTACTTTTATAAAAATGTTACTGACTCATGTTCAATTCTTTCAGTGCCTGCTAACTTTCTACAGTACAATGCTGAACAAAGGGCTGTACCAACCAGTGTCTGAAGTCACGAGGCGAGGTGAAGATGTGTGTGCAGTATATAGCAGAGATAAACTAGTTAGCAAAATCATAATAACACAGCTACATATCAATTCTGCAGGATTTCATCTCCGTATGTCTTAATTGAAGCAACTATTTTTACCTGGGCTACGTGATTGTACAATCTGTTAAAGCAGTTTATTTAATCAAAAGTAAAAGCAATATATAATTTGATGCAAAAAATTTCAAGTCTTTAAAATGGTTAGAAATGAGAAGATCTGTGAACTCCTCTGATTGCTTGTCAAGAAGAAACCAGAGAGAAACCTTTTCATGACCTCCTCCTACAAATAAAACTATTCAGAGATCATACTGTTTCAAGACACAACCTTGTTTAGTACATTTCTCTCATGGATAATGAAACATCACAAAACTAGAAAGAAAAAAACTCCCTTCATTGAAATTCTAGGCTCCTTCCTCTTTAGTTCTTTGTGGTTTTAAATTTAAATATTCTTGCTCCTGGCCAAAGAGTGTTTCACTGGTTTCCTTAAATCATCCCAAATATAGCTGGAGTAGTGCACTCTGGTTTGGGGGGCATCTACAGGCATCTTGTTCTCTTACCCACACCTGATTGGGAAAGAGTTTTGGTTCTTGTCGGACACTGCTGCTGTATGTTATAGTTAATAGAATAGGTATAATTACTTGCAATACAGAAGTTAAAATTACAAAATCCATCTGTTCTTGGTAGGTAGAACTGTTGTTTCAGTGAACTAGATATGTTGTGAGGCAATCTTCTGTGTAAGAAGACAGCACTCTTCTCCATTCTCCATGGAAGGAAAGTCCTAAGGAGGTTTCTCGTAATAGATGCATTAAGTGTGGATCAGATGCCTTAACTGTGGAGGTAGACAAAAAAAAGAAAAAAAGACAAAAAAACAAAGCTCACACCTTAGTAATTTTTCTCCAAAATGTTCTCTTGTTATAGCACTAACATTTTGATTATGCTACCAGGGCTCCATTCTGAAGAAAAACTAAAATGCCTTTTTTTAAATACTAAAGGAGGGGGGAAGCCTTTGGAAGTAACTGTGAGCAGCAGGGGATATGGCTTCCAAGGGACAAAGGAAGAAACAACTTTAACCCACTTTAAATATAATCACTTTTTTGAAACACGATAGTAAAGTGGGAATAACTGAGTGATTTCAGAGCTCAGTTAATACAAAACTAGGAAACTAATAAGACAACAAAAATAAGAGCCTGGGCTAAGAAACCCACCAAACAAAGGAGCTACTTCCCAAACGCTGGTAGAACTTTCTCACAGGAGCCTCAGAACATGGTGCAGCTTGCTTTAATTCTTCCATTTCTATCTTGAACTTCACTACTGAGTTTCCTTTCAAAAATAAAACAGGTTACCACCAAAGGTAAATGATTTTTTTAATGTATCACCTTGTGATCTTTCCAAGGAAACATTTTATTCTTTCACGATCAGACTCCCCTAAGCAAATTTCCCATGTCCTACACAAACAGATACTATTCCATACACAGATAACGTGTATGAATTAAGAAGGCTTCATAAGACACCCAGAATCTAATTACATAAACTACTTCCCTACAGGTAGATATAAATTTCAAAAATCTCTGAAATCTTATCTTTAAAGGCTGGCCGTCCTTTTTTAATTATGCTAAAAGTCTCTTGTCTGCTTGATCTCTTGTGAACAATTTTAATCAGGCCAGTGTAATACATGCTGTCTCGCAGACAACTTCACAGAGCTCTCAACTATGAGCTAATGGGAAGAAAAGGAACCACAAGGATTTTTATTAAAAGGAAAAAATGGCTAGCCTAGAGATTTAGCCAGCAATAAAGCCAGATTAAATCATGCACTTTTCCCTCACTTAGCCTACTTAACTTCAAGAACTACAGACATATAATTAATGTGCTCTTGAGGTTTATTCTGCAAATGTAAACATACTGGCTTTTTTTTTTTTAATTATCTTGAAATTTAGTGATTTCACTCATTCTTTTTTACCCTTCACAGATGGACTAATGTTCTAACAACCAGTTTTTCAGAGCCTAAGAGTCCCCAAACCCCTTCCAATATCTGAGCAAAGGACCCCAATTCAAATGAGTGGTGACTAGCTAAAAGGTCTAAGTCACTTCATCTGCACACCTCTCCATCAGCTATCACTGCAAACTTCCTATACATTCTGAGATCCTCAGGAGACACAGCTGATGTTCAAAGTCCAAATTTTCAACTGAATATATCAATCTAAACCTAACAATCACCATAATGTTTCCCTTAAACAACTAAATAAAGAAATCCCTAACAATATAAATGGTTGTCTCAAACCCAAAGAGTCTACACCTATGCATAGCTAGTTGATTTTCTATCTTGATTACCACAAACTACTCTGAAACATGGTACCCTGGTTTTATCTCTAGTTCAAATGTGTTTGGCATCATGTTTCCCACCCCTCTGTGCTCCAATCCTAGATATAAATCTGTAATAGTTTACAGCCACTCCTCAAAGAGTTGACGTAAGGATTAAGCACCACAATACACTGCATACTGTGAACGCACTATGCACTGGACATTTTCAACCGAACATAAATGATCTAAACCTAACAGCCACTATAATAAATGTTTCCCGTAAATGACTAAATGTAGAAACTCCTAACAATATAAATGGTTCAATAAAGGCCATGTTCTAGACTTTAGGCACATTGGCTCAAGATTTATGTTCAATCAAAAATAAACAAACAAACAAACAACAACGCAGGTCCCATGTTTTCTCTGGAAACCTTGGCCAGTATCAACACACAACTGTACCTCTTTGCTCTCCACACCCTGAAAAACTGCTCTGTCTGTTCTCACTACAGGGCTCCCTCTCCCCCTCTCTCTCTCCCTCACACATTCCCATGGCCTTGCCTCCGTTCCTCATGCACTGACAGCTGCCTCGTTCACTACCACTTCATCTTTTCCCTGCTGCTTCTCTGCCTCATGTGCTGTTTCTTATGAATTATAGTGGGATCTCTCTCAGTTTATTTAATGCTTTTCTACCTACATTTGATATAAAAGGCCACTCTTTGGAGTTAAACCCCAACCAAGTTTTAAATATAGATCAAGACAACTAATACATCTGACTCTTAACATTTTGTTTGTTTCTTCTATTCGTGCCTCTGCATGGGGTCTTGTAATTCTTACATTGATAAGCTTTACAATTCAGTCTGTTTGATGAAATGATATATGCCAAAGAATAAGAGAGAATATATGCTCACGAGGTATTGCAAAATAAAAAATGGCTTTCATAACTGTCCACTGGTATTACAAGATTACAAATTCAAGCACACAGGTTACTCCAAAGCCTCTAAAAAAAATTACCTGACCTCTATATAAACTCCCAGGTTAAAAAACTCTCAATTTCAACATCAGAAGGCAAAATCTACACAGATATTGTTCAGAATAATGAAAACTAGATAGGAACCATCCAGATAGTTTTAAATTGTTGAATGGTCATCTCTTAATCACTTTCTTCTTTCCTCAGTAAAATATTCTCTATCTTCTGTTAAATATAAAATTTAAAATGATTAGTGATATAAAATAAAATATTATTCCACAGATATATTTTTCCAGAGTTCATACCTGTTAATTATCCTAATGGAGCATAAAGTCTCTTCAATAGCATAGAGCTAATCTCAATTCGTTTCAAATTACCATGTTTTAAGTTTTTTGCCCAACATTTTCTGTTCAAGAACACATACACAAAAAGACATCTCAAATAAACTGACATTTAATAAAAACTAACAGAAAGATGTAATAAATTTTCTGGAATGTTTCATTTAAAAAATCCTAGTATTACTTCACTTAATTAAGGCAAATTTTACATTTCAGAAAAACTTAATTATTACAATGACCTAATTTAGTATTACCTGTAACAATGGCTCAACTTTTGGATTTAGAGCTCTGCAATTACATCTGGCATTGGTTTTTGGCTTCCAGTATTAGTTTTCAGTAAAAGGAACCAGGGTTCCTTGGAGAGATGGCTGATTATAGAAGCAGGTTAGGAAATGTTCACATGAAAATTAAATTATTCTCTAGTATCAGAAAAAAAAAAAGTTCTCAATAATACTCACAACAATAAGGGCATATCAGTGAGACCTAGACGACAACTTAAAGAGCTCTTAATGAGCAAGATGGGAATAATTTTACAAATACAGAATTGATGCTTGATGACTTAATAATCTACAAAAGTGCACTTATATAGATAAGTAATTGAAAAGATAGTGGAGATAAATCCCTTCTGTGGAAGTATTTAAAATAATTTATTTATATACTCCACTGTATGGAGATGCAACGTCTCTGTCTGTTCCTTAAGTATGAACTATACAGTGCCATCCTTCTGGAGAAAAAACCAGGGGCACTGTCCTAAGCACCTTGTTCACCTGAGTAATAGCTGGAGAAACCTATAATAACAGTAGGTACAGGGAATGTGATATATGAGAAGTGCAAACTATCTATACAGCTTTCTGCAAAACAACGAGTGTAAAAGAAGGAGGAAGGAGGGGGAGGGAGGGAATCGGCCATTGCTTTGGTCCTTCTAAGTCTTCGCCCTAGCATACCTGCAGAAGCTTAGTCAATTTTAAACCACTTCAACTATGTGATTCTTCACATATTTAAATTGAAGGTCACTTGCACAACAGTAGGATATGGAGCAAGAGTATTTAAAATGACCTTTTACTCTAATTGCAAACGTACATTTAACTTTAATAACAAATTTCCTCATCTATAGTTTAGACAAGTCTTCTGGGAGGCCTCTGTTACCCTATAAAAAAGAGGGTCTGTCTTAGAATCCTCAGATTTTCACCAAAGGCTTTGCATTCAGATAAACAGACATGATTTCTACCCCAAACACACGTGTGAAACAGGAAAACACACACACTGAATCCTAGAACAAGGCCCTGCTGATGGAAGAAGGTATCAGAACGCAGGGCTGAAAACAACTGTCACAACTCCTGGGCCCTCATCATTTGCAAAGACAGTAGTTTCCATCCGATGGAAATACAAGAATAAAATATAATAAAAAACAACTAAGCTGTTACATGGCTACCACTGCTTCTCTCTCTACCCATACTCTGACACTGGCGCACATGTGAGGATCAGGTACTCAGCTCTGTCTTCCTAGTTTTCTTTCATCTGCCCTTCAGCATCAGATGAGAAGTCTACTTTCCCAGCCTTCTCATGAGGTAGGAACCTCAGCACATAGTGATACACTCATTAACACCATTATGATTATCATTAGTAAATAACCACTCGTTGACAATATTGAAGGAAAGAATCTACTAAAATGCAATTTTGATTTTAAAACAAAGTAGTCCAAGGGACTCCAATCTGGTATGTCACTTTGCCTTCATTATCCTGGTATGAAAGCACAAATTTGCCAGCTTTGTTATGAAGGATGTAACTATGGAAGATGGAAGACAAGACTAAAAAACAAAGAATATCAAGAAGGTAGAGGGCTACAAAATTGAATCATATTACACTAATTTTACATATCAAAATTCAAAGTTTTCTTATAATGAGATACAAATCAAATTAAATGGTGGACTCAATTATTTCATAAGAGAAAAAACACTGTTGTGCCTCAACAGATGAAGGGATAAAACTAACGTATTGGCTATCTGTGTCACACAATAGCTTTGACATTGCTAGAAAAATATGCTGCAATGGTCATCCTAATGCTCTCCAGTCACTCTAAGTAAGTCTGATGGATTCATCAGATAAACATATTAAAAACACATTTTTGAAAACCACAAAATGTATTTTTTAATGCTTAACCTTAGTGTTCTCAGCATTAAACTTGATATTGATAAACTAAAATCTTAATAAAATGTTATCTGTATCATTTAGTCATTTCATTTTTTTAATACCTTATGCTGAGGCAGGATTTCACAGACTCTCAGAACTAACTCCGTACCTCCTTTCCCAAAGGCATGCTTAGGGAGAATATTAGGTAACGTGATAAAATTCATAAACGATTCTTTGGATCACCAACTCCATTAGGATATATTAATTATAAGCCACACATAATCTGTACCACAACAAGCTCCAAGGTACTGCTAACTCCTCACCACTCCCAAGGATACATACTTGTCTCTATAGTGAGAAATGAAGGAGGCTTATGATCATTCAATACCCTAACAAAGAGCCTGCTTGTATGTACAACAGAGAGCTATGCATGTCTTTCAAAATCCCATCGCAGTCTGACTTTAATCACTTAATGTTCTCACAGAAGACTATTACTTAAGACAACAGGTTATCAAAATTTATCAAATCCAGCATTTTTAGTTATAACATCCAGCTGAGATGTACAATTTATTTCTTTCTCTTTATTATTTATTTAAAATATGCATTCTAGTAGCACCCCCATGGCTGCCATTAAGAGAGTAATTTATTCCATGGCTTTTAAAGTCATTCCATATAGTAAAGAAATGCAAATGCAGCTGGTGTGAGATACTTCATAAAAACATAGCCATGCACAGTATCCACAATGCATTTAATGACTTAGTTACAGGTACTGATTCATGTTATATCATTATGTAGGTGGTATCCACTTCAAAGAGAACATTAGCAAATTTAAACAGGAGAGAAAATTCAAGTTCATGACTATTATAAAGAAGGAAAACGAAGAAAGGATCTGTTTAAGCGCCTTATGAGATCCCATTTTCTGCAATTTAAAATTTTCATATAGTTTTAGATGTTTGTTATCCTAATAAATGACACTCAGTATTTATCAAAACAAGAATATGCTAAGAGATTAATAAGGTATTCTCCAAAAGGAAGATTCAGATTCTCAGCAAGACATAAACAAAATGTAAGTAACAAATGTTACAAAGCTTACGGTAAAGCTGAGATTCTAGTTCTTTTAATAGTATATTGAGAACAACAAAGTGTTTTCATATCGTCAGCATATTTTGTTTATTATCAAATACAGTTTATTTTTATTCTCTTAATTCAAATTTACAACTCTCCATCAGATCTTTAACAAATATTATCTCAGCCTTATTCAAAATTTCATAAAATGTACTTTGGAGATATATATTAACATGTAAAACCCATCCCACCAGGTCAAGTCCTAACGACTAAAAATTGGAATACATCTGAAAGTCTTCTCGATAATTGTATTATTTAAAATAGTTTTAAACATAGGGTTTTGTTTTGGTTATGGTCTGTTTCTCCTGAGGTACCTCACCCTGAACTCAAACTTGCCATGTAGCTGAGGGTGACCCTAAACTTCCGATTCTCCTGCTGTGACTCTCAAGTGCTGCGATTAGAGCACTCACATTACCTAAGAACAGTGTATAGAACATAGAATCAAACCAAGGGCATGTGCATGGCAGGGACTCAGTCAGCTAAACTAAATCCTGCCAGGAAGATAGTTTTCTACTGGTAAAAATGTGAACAGGATTAAGGGAAAGTTTTTGTTTAGTTTGTTTATAATTTTTGAGACAGGTTCTCTCTACATAGCGCTGGTTGTCCTGAAACTCACTATGTAAACCAGGCTGGCCTCCAATTCACAGAGATCTACCTATTGTAAGTGTTAAGATTAAAAGCATGAGCCACCCATGCCTACAAAGAGGGAATTTTTCAATTTGTTATACAATAATATCAACAATCAGCCCCTTGTCAACCTCCAGCTTACCATGGGAGCACATCCTGTGCCTCCTGCTCCATTGGGTGAGTCCTGGGGACATTATCCTACCTGCACCTTTCTCAGATTCCAGGCTTGACCTGGCTCACACATCCTGTGTGTACACTAGTCCTGGCTAAAAAGCCTGCCTGACCCTAGCCTACCTGGGCAATATATACCCTCCAAAAATATGGACCTGACATCCAGTGCTTCAATGTAATGATGAGTTTCCTGGACCCTAGCCTGCCTGCATCTTTCCAAACCATAAAATTTAGCCTAGATCTTGCACACTAGACATGAGTCATGTAGAATCTACTGCACCTGCCTCCTTTCCCATCACCATGCTTGGCTCCAGTCACATCCTACAGCCTATGCCAGCCTGCTGAGTCCATGAAACCTCACCTCCCCATGTTATCTCCAAGTCTCGGGCCTAGCCTTAGTCACACATCCTATAGGTAGACCGAGTCTGGGGAGAGCTCCAAATCCCACGCAGCCCACCCATGTGACCCTCAGACCCCAGGTATAGCATGGGTAGCACAATTTGCACAGCAGTTCAAGCAGATGCAGCCTTAGATCCCATAGCCATGCTTTCATACTTAACAATGGGCTGGATTGACCCATACCACTAATTGAAAACCGTCCCTGAGTATCTACAGAGCAGACCTAACTTTTCATAACTGATCTAAAATCAACCAAGATTGGGACACAAGAAGAAGAAAAACAAACCTCCACTCAACAGAGTCATTCTAGAAGCCAGGTCTCAATGAAAAACCACAAACAATATGAAAGGTCAAGACATTATGCCCTCCCCCAACCCCAAATCCACTGATTCTACAGCAATGTCCTCCAGTAAGAATTATCCAGATGGACCCAAGAATTTAAAAGTCCAATCATAAACTTCATTAAGAATTCAGAGTTAAACAAGATAAAATCAACTCAATGAGGAGAATAATGATGAACACCTGAGAGACGCTCAAGGCAACACAGATTGGCTTAATGAGGAAGACAATTCAGGATTTAAAAACAATTCAATAAAACATAAATAAATAATATGAACATAGAAAAGTCATGGTGAAATGAAGACAAGACTGAAAATCTCAACAAGCCTATTAGAAACCACCGGAGAAAGCCTTACACGTACATTGGATTAAGAAGATAGAATATGAGGATTTGAAGATAACAAGAGGACTGAACCACACAAGCAAGAATATGAAAAAAGTTATAGCACACAAATAAACGTGCAGGTACTGTGGGAAAGCATCAAAATGTCAAATTATCGAATTATAAGGATATGAGGAGGAGGGTCACAAGTCAAGGGCTTTCATCAGAATCACAGAACTTAGCCAAACTAAGAAGATATCTCACTCACCATCACAAGCACACCAAATAAATAAGACGAGGAAAGAAACTATCCACAGCACACTAAAGTTAGAACACAAAAATACAGAACAAAGAAAGAACTGAAAGCTGCAAGACAAAACCCACAACTCATATGGGGATGAAATCCAATTAGAGTAACAAGAATTTCTCAATGGAAACTTTGAAAGCCAGAAAAACCTGAAGCAAAGCACTCCAGGCTCTATAAGAATACATTGCGAAAATGGATGAACAAGAATAAACCAAACAGAAATGTTTACTAGATAGGAAGAAATAACAAAAATCCAAGCAGATATTAATGAAATAGAAACAAAGAAACCTAAAAGTTGATTCCTTAAAGGTGAAGAAGACTGACAGACCCTTGAACCAGTTAATCAAAACAAACAAAACGAAGGAAAGAACCCAAATAAACAAACGAGAATTATTTATAATTATTATTTTGCAATGAATTAGAAAAGAACTGGACAGGTTTTTATATTAATCCAAACCATCAAAAATAAACTAAAGAACTGACCAACAACTTAAACAGACAGCCCCCCCCCAAAAAAAAGAAAAATACGGGGATCAAAATGTAGTGAAAGCCATTCTGACTAAAAGCAGACCAGGCCGAGACAGACTCACAGCAAAATTCCACGAGACTCTTAAAGACCTACAACCAGTATTTCTCAAATTATTTAAAAAAATAAAAGAACAGAAACAGAAGCAGCTCTTCCAAACTACTTCTATGAAGCCAGTATCACTCTACGATCCAAGCCAGAAAAAGACACAACAAAAGAAAACTATAGGCCAATATCTACTATGAACATGAAAGCAAAAACCCTCAGTAAAATACGTCTATGCCAAATACAAGCATATATCAAAAAGATCAGCCACCTCAATCAAGTTGCTTTATCATAGAGATGTTAGGACATCTCAACATTTATAAGTCAATAAATGTAATAACCAGGTAAATGGGCTTAAACAATTAAAGACCAATTATACTATCATCACAGCATATACTAAAAGGCCTGACAAGATCCAACATGCCTTCATGATAAAATCTCTAGAGAAAGTAGAGGTAACCCACCTCAATATAATAAGGGCTAGATATGACAATGCTACAGATGACACCATGTTATACAGAAAAAGTTGAAGCAATCCTATTAAAAATCAAAACCTGACAGGGCTGTCCACTCTTCCCACTGATTTTGAACATAGCGCTTAAAGCACTACCTAGAGCAATGACAAGAGAATGGAAAAAAGTGATACAAAGAGAAAAAAATCAAATAGTCCCTATTTGTAGATACTGTAATACTATGTACAAGAAACCCCAAAGTCCACCAGACAAAGTCTGGAAATAGTCAACATTTCAGCAAAGTGGATGGATGGATGGATAGATAGAAAAATAGATAGATAGATAGATAGATAGATAGATAGATAGATAGATAGATAGATAGACAGACAGACAGACAAACAGACAGATAACTTCACCTGCATGTGTGTGTTTGTGTGTGTGTGTGTGTGTGTGTGTGTAAATACATACATGGAAATTCTGAGCAAAAAGAACAATGCTGTGTGTGTCATCATTCCAGATTTCAAGCTATATATTTCCGAATTACAGAAATAAAAAGAGCATGGTACTGATACAAAACTGTCAAGAACAATGAAACAAAAGATAAAATATTGAGTATACATAATTCTATCCATAAATCCATTTATATATACCTTTCATTAATAAAATACAACAGGATAAAGTTTTATTAAAATACATAACTCAATATTAAAATTTTTAAAGCAACAGTGAGACACATTAAAGAATATCTAAGTAAATCAAGAAATCAGGATCATTGTATATATACCATCCTGTAAAAAGTAAACATATCCATAGTAAATGAAATTATAACAGACTTATAAGTTTTATATGACACTAGGCTTGGTGGCATAAGCCTATAATGCCAGTCACTCATGAAGGTGAGGCAAGAGGCTTACCATTTAGAGGCCTGCTTGGGCTACAGAATGAGTTCAAGGCCAGTCTGGACAACTTATTAACTCTGTCTAAAGGGAAGGCATAAAAAAGGAGTATATGGTAGAGTTGGTTGTAGAGCACTGCCTAGTACACATGAAAGCCTAAGGTGGAGTACTATTACCACAAGACACCTGACTCATTAGCTTTCAAATTTAAATATGAAAATGCAAAGGGTTTAAGGTAAGTAAAACAATCTTGAAATGTAATTTAAAATGGAAGAATTTACACACTTCCTAATGCTAATTGAATAAAGTCTCAGTAATTACAAAAATAGGATTACTGACACAGAGACACTGACAAAAACAGAGAGAAATAAATCCAGCCAATTAATTTTAATGACAATACCAATGAAATTAAAAGGTAAAATTAAAAACTTATCAACAAACGTTCCTGAAACTGGAAACTCACCCATAACGTGATATACAATAATGTTGACTAACATCATATATAATAGTTAACACACAAACACAAAATACTAAGAACAAGATTATAAACTCCTAGAAAAACAATGACTCAATATAAATGACATTGGATGAGACACTAAAAAATTAACATAAAAACCCAAAGGAAAAAATATATAAATCTAAATTCCCCCAAATGAGACCTTCTTATTCTTTAGAAACATAATTTAATAAAAACATATATCCACAGATTTAGATGTAGGGCTGGAAGAAGTCTTCAAAATATGATTCTGCCGAAAAAGTATATATCCAGAATATGTAGAAATATGTGCACAGACAACAAATAAATGAAATGCCATTAAAACATCAGTCATTTCAGGGAGATACAAATTAAAATAAACACTGAAGTGAATTAACATCGTGCTTCATTGGCAAGAATGTACATCAATTAAAATCAATACATTATGACAATGTCAAATAGTACAGATACTGTGAAAAACACTTTGGTATACACTTATAAAGTATTCCCTTACCATAATACACTGATATTTCATTGTATTAAATGATCTGGGTAAGATTTTAAAAACTATATATGACCCGATAAATACTTACATTGAATTTATGTAACTATTTTATTTATAACATGATAAACGAGAAACAATCTAATTCTCATTGCCTATTTCACACAGAAAAACTGAATTGTGTTATTGCCATATAGTGATCTACTATGCAGTAATTTAAAAGGAACAAACTACTGACTTGGGTAAAAGTTAAAGAAGATAAGTGTAAGAACTACATACCCTACAATTTCTATACTCAGCCATGATAGGAGGATGCCATAGGTTTGATTTCTGGCACTACAGAAGAAAAGTAGAACAATTCTACTATCAGTATGAAATTCTACAAAGGGCACAACTGTGATCGGGAGCAAGGGAATGGGTCATAGGACAAATCTTTGCAAAGCAATGGAAATGACATCTCTTTCCCCCTTTGTTCTTCTCCCCACCCTACACAGAAACTCACCATTCTGCTCAAATAATCAATCCTCACATTCAGTCTTCTGAGCATCTGGGACTACAGACACATAACACCACGCTCAGATACGATCTCTATGTTGATTAGGACTATGCTACATGATTAACACACTTATCAAAAATTACTATGCATATAAAATTGCTAAATTACACTATGAGTAAATTGTAGGCAATAGAATCAACAAATAAAAATACAAGGTTGTTGTGGATTACACTTATAAATTTCAGCACTTGGGAGGCTGTGGCAGAAGAATTATGAATTTGAAGTCAGTCTGAGCTACAATTTGAAAGTAGTTTCAACTAACTAGTTAAAAGCGATCAACTATATAGTGACGACATATACATCGATGGGAATGCCTGATAACTCACCTACTGAAGAAACAATTGCAATTTGTTTGAGAAGAATGATACACATGTAAAAGTGTACGAGTGAAAGAGCCTCTCTCACCTCCACCACCTCTCACAGCTCTTCACACTGTGTGTACTGTGACAATAAGATATAAAACCTTGTTTGCTAATTAAGATATGCAGTTTAAAGGGGAGCCTCAATGACATTTAAGAATCCCTAACATGAAAATAACTCTTGGGTCATTCTTTTCCAAAGACTTTCCTCAAAAGCCTTAAATTTTGAATTCTTCAGCTCTATACATCTGTACACCACTGGTTCACCAGCAGGTTAATAACCTACTTCTAACAATCTGGCAATTTTTGACTAAGATTTTACAGAAAAAAAAAAACCTCAATAAATCTATCCTTGAGCAGTAACTACAAAAGCAAAAGGATTATCCTCTTCTCCAGGAGCTTAATTACAAGGAGAGAGTATGCTCAGGACCCTTTCCTTGATAATAAAAGATATCACATACAGCAAAATGGAGTGGCAAAATGGAAGGAAAAACGAAATTAAATTAGGAGAAAGGCTTAACTACTTTGTTTGTTTGTTTGTTTTTGTTTTTCAAGACAGGGTTTTTCTGTGTAGCCCTGGCTGTCCTGGAACTCACTCTGTAGACCAGGCTGGCCTCGAACTCAGAAATCTGCCTGCCTCTGCCTCCCCGAGTGCTGGGACTAAAGGCATGCGCCACCTCGCCAGGCGGCTTAATTAGTTTTAAACAACAGAGTTTGAGAAAGATGAATACCACCTTTGTTTTCTTCCTATTGCTGTGATCAAACATGAGCAAAAGGACTTGGGGAGGAAGCTGGCTAAGTTGGCTTCCACTACCATATTACAGTGCAACGTTAAAGGAAGGCATGAGAGCAGATGAAGCAGACACCATGCAGGAAAGCTGCTTACCTGCTTGCTGTTCTTTATGTGCTCAGCCTGACTGCTTTTTGTTTTATTTTACATCAATATTTTCATTTACATAGAGTGTGATACATATCTGTAACCATCTAAAGCATTAAATGATTAGGGTATATGTTTTTAGAGACTACATATTAATATTAATGAAAACTGGTTTTCTCCCCTTTTTTGAAATTGGATATTATATTTATTTACATTTCAAATGTTATCCCCTTTCCCGGTTTCCCCTCTGCAAACCCTCTATCCTATCATTCCTACCCCTGCTTCTATGAGGGTGCAACCCAACCCACCCACCCACTCCCACCTCACTGAAATGGCATTCCCCTACACTGGGGCTTCAAGCCTTCACAGGACCAAGGGCCTCTCCTCCCATTAATGCCAGATAAGGCTATCCTCTGCTACATATGCTGCTGGAGCCATGGATCCCTCCATGTGCACTCCTTGGTTGGTGATCTAGTCCCTGGGACCTCTGGGTTGTCCAGATGGTTGGTATTGTTCTCCTGTGGAGTTAAAAACCCCTTCAGCTTCTTCAGTCTTTGCCCTAACTCCTCCAGTGTTTGGGTGAATGCATCCACATGTGTATTGGTCAGGCTCTGGCAGAGCCTCTCAGGGAACAGCTATATCAGGCTCCTTTCAGCAAGCAGTCCTTAGCATCCGCAATAGCGTCTGGGTTTGGTGTCTGCATATGGGATGGATCCCCAGATGGGGCAGTCTTTGGATGGCCTTTCCTTCAGTCTCTGATCCACTCTTTGTCCTGTATTCCCTTTAGACAGGAGCAATCTAGGTTAAAATTTTAGAGATGGGTGGGTGGCCCCATCCCTCAACCAGGGGGACATGCCTACCCTCTGGATATGGTCTCTACAGGTTCTCCCTTCCCTTTGTTGGGTATTGCAGTTAATGCCATCTCTGTGGGCTCTTGGGAGCCTCTTGCTTTCCTAGCATCTGGAACTTTCTGGTGAATGGCTCAGTGGTTAAGAGACTGCTCTTCCAGAGGCCCTGAGTTCAACTACCAGCAACCACATGGTGGCTCACAACCATCTGTAATGGGATCCAATACCCTCTCGGTGCATCTGAAGAAAGTGACAGTGTCCTTACATACATTAAACAAATAATTTTTACAACAAACACTCTTTACAAAGTGGGAAACAGGACCAGCAGGAGTATGTTTGCTATGGCCATATAAGCAGAACTAAGAACAAACGCTATGCTTTTCTAATCCTAGCCCAGTAGTTCTTCCCTTTCTCTTCACTGGCATACCACTCAACTGTTTTCTCCTTTCTGAAGCAAGCAAAAGTTAGGTTGCTAGGTTCTTCTTAATATGTGATATAATAAAAGCAATGCTTTATGAAATGCATAAGTCCAACTTATAAGGTCTGAATTAAAAGGAAGCAAACAGGAAGAATGAAAATCTAGCATTCTACTTTAATATTTAAAAAAATGGGCAGTAGCTCAAAGGATGAAACAGGAGGTCTTATATAAAAGAACGTTATGGGATATCTTTTATGAAAATGCAAAGACATTCACCGTTAAGTACCTGATAGAACCAAAATATCAAAAAAAAAAAAACAGACCTAATTTCTTAGGGAAGGTTTTTTATTATACTACAATTATTTCATAAATGCAAAGTTATCAAATCAAACAGCATAGCCGTCTCCTCTCTTAAAAAAATTAAACCAGCCTAAAATTTACTGCTATCCTTGGACTTTTATTACAGCTTCCTGTAACTCTCTAGATACAAAACTCAAAAAATCACTTCCTTCCATCTGTCAGAGTTATTCACATTCATAAAACACAGTAAAATTTATGTCTACTTCCTAAAAACACCTAAAGTAATTGATTTATATGAATGTAAAATATTAAATGTGTATTTAATCAAACTTATCACTGAATTAAAGCTCCCCCTCAGGGGATAAAGGTGATTTGTCAGCACAAGTAAGTGACTAATTTCTGGATTGCTGAGAAAGACTTTCAATGTAGAAATTATTTTAAAATTTATGCTTATGAGTATGCCTTAACGATTTAGAAATATTTCTGAAGCAGAGTTCTATTTATAACTTTTTCCGAAGGGTCTAAAAATATCCACCCTTCGATTATGTTATGTTTTGAAGGAACTGTTACATGAGTAGCATTTCTAACAAATATAAATGAAGATATCCAACAAATAAAGCAATCTTCCAAAGACAACATCATGAAAGTTAAAACTAAAAACAACAAAAAACTACAGCAGTGAACAGAGAAGACACTGCTACACTTCCCACTGCCAGTAGAGGCTGCCACTACACAGGGACACTCAGTTTCCCTCCCTATCTCAGACACAGAGTGTCCAATAAGAAGCAAGGCCATGATATGCTATAAAGGCCAGCATCCTGACCTCAACAGAGAGATTTACACAACAGCCTTTCTACCTACATCTCCTACATGTTTCACAACAATCAAAAAGAATAGACAATTTTTAATATTTTCAAACATGATCACTTAGCTACTGTTACCAACAGAAACCACCAACCATATATGAATATCTTTCCAGAAATATTTATTACATGGGAAAGTGGATATTTTCAGTGGAGAATAGCTCAATGCGTGGCCCTAAAGTCCTTCATTGAATAGATGCTTCTCCTCCGTTAAATAATGACTCAGTTGCAGACAAAAAAAAAAAAAAAGTTCAGTTACTGAGTTCTATAAAATCATAATTTGACTCAGAATTTGGATCAATCTTAAGCTACAATATGCTTATATGTAATATACTATTCATATACTTGACAGTTCTTCATGTGCATCAGTCAGGTAAAACTGCCCACCTGTGCCCTTTACCTAGAGCCAAGGAAGCAGTGATACCTAAATACACCAACCGACAATCCCTTCCCACAATTCGTTTGATCAATCTGCTCTATGGTTTTAAAATTATGTGTCTGGCCCCCTTCTGAGCTGCACAGCACTGCTCTTTCTTATAGAGAGAAAGTCTCAGTCAATCACTGCACCCTTGCCATGCAAATATGTGCTCAACTTCCATTTGCCACTCCTCTTGTATGCAACGGAGGCAGCTTAGCACTGAACCTAAGGAACTGCATTAAATACATACATTACTGCTAAGATGACAGGGAAGACAATGAACTACGTGCAGCTCCATCTGCTTTCTTTGTTAAAGAAGAAAAAAACGAATTATGTGTAGCTGTCAACCATGAAAACCTAGACCTATTTAAGTCAATGTTAGCCTCGGACAACTAAAAACGTTTATAACATTCTTACCTGGTGTAACAGGAAAACACTCATAATTTCACCATAAAACATTAAACAAAAAAAAAAAACATTAAACATTCTGAAGGACAAAGTAACAACACAGTAGAGCATTAGAATTACACACTTGTATAATAGCTCACTCATTTATTATTTTAGAAAAACTGCCTACCAGTTTTGTGATATTCATTTCATATTTAGTAGAGGCAAAACTTAGACAGATGTAAGACATCTCTATATCAATTCAATAAAAAGCATCCAAGTGAAAGCCCAGACTGTTGACCAACAAGAGAGGAATTCTATACCTTTACTTAACAAAAAGAAAGAAAGGAAAATAAAGACACAAGTTGAAATTTGCAGAAAGTCCCCCAACTCACGGACACCCGTGCTTACACTGCAGTCTATCCACCAACCGTCCATTTTCTAGTCTGCTCCCATCCAAATATAAGCAAAAATCTAATTAGTTTTGATTGTTTTCAAACTTAAAGAGCATATCAAATGAAGAAAGGATTTTTTTAAAACTAAATCAAAGAGAGAGTCAATATAAAACCCATAGAACTGGGACCAGAAAGATGGCGCAACAGGTAAAGATGCAGCTGCCCAAGCCTGCTACCAAATAGAGCTTAAGTAAGAAGCTGGATGGTGCTACTGTCTCTAACGTTGTATTTACAATGTACACAAAGGTGAGGTGATTGTTCATAATTACAAATATAAATGTTCTTTGATTTTGTTTGTGTTCAGTGATTAAACACTGCTCTTGCTTATTTTTTTCCACAGGAACTCTTCTAATGGGAATACAATCTTATTTTATAATTCCACATTAAAGGTATCTCTTACTTTCTAATAAATGTTAAAACATATGAAACTTTTAATTATAAGGGCATTAACAAAGGTATAATCAAATATACAAAATCAACAATGTGAGCAAAACATTGACACACAGCAAGATTATAGTTTTAAAATTACATCTCTCTATTTGTGATCCTAACCCTGCTTCAGGAGACACTGGAAACCCCATTTGACAAAAACATCAAGACTGTGGCTTTTATCAGGTACCCTTTCCAATCTTGATGAAGCACCATTGTATTCTCACATCTCAAATTTGTTTGGAAAGGTCAAGAATTCATCAGTATAACATGAATAAGTAAAGGATAACCCTAGACCCAAAGCACATATAAAAATGGAAATCCAGTTCCATTAAGGAGTATACACAGGCAGGGAAGGAAAGATGGGGTAAGTGGTCAAAATACACCCAACACTAAGCCCCACTGCCACAAACTAGAAACTGACAGAATCAAGTGTCCATCTCAACTTTGGAGAACACAACCAACATCCATACTACCTTCCGACAGAGCACAAACATCCTCCCAGGTCTCATAAGTGTATCTCCATTCGTATAAACACTGCTTTTGCTTAATTTTTTTCACAGGAACTCTTCTAATGGGAATATAATCGTATTTTATAATTTTATAAGGTTTTTAGCAGAATGACAAACAACAGCAACATCACTACAAAGTGTAACATCATAGAATTCTACAACTTACAAGGTTTGCTAAGGCATATGGTGAGAAGGGCCTGTAGAGCTATTAGGAAGGCTGCACTTAAGGAACAGTGTCCCCTGTGAACACTGGAGTTCTTCTGAAGCCACAGACGTGGATGGGTTCTTGCCAAAACAGATATAGCCTGGAGCTGGGGGGGGGTTGCACTCAGCTTGGAATTCTTTGACAAGACTGCAAGGGTCTTCTTGCTGGAGGAGGGTGTTCTGATCAAAGAAAAAGGCTACCGGGATGCGGAGATAGTGTGATTCGATTTTCTTGGTATCCAAGTAACCCTGATCCCTTCGTCTCTGTGTGTGGAGATAAAGACATTTCTGTGGGGATATGAAGACCACAAACACACTGACACTAAACTTTAAGCAGAACATTAATATCTGCGGGAGTCCCATTGGGGAGATAATAGCTATGGGCATCAAGGATGATGTTGCAACCTTTACTGATGCCAAGACCCACCATTCCAAAGCACAGACACTGTTTGAGTTTGAGGTCAATGATATTTCCTAGAACAATGATGACATGTTCCCCCTGACAAGCAGCTACGGTTTATCAACATCCTCAGCTACACAGTACTTATTGTACAATGTATATAGGCCCATCCTTCTAATCTCAGCAGTATCGATCTTAACCCCATTGTGAAATTTGCCAAGGAAGTACAGGTGCTTTGGCCACATTCAAGAATATGGATGAGGTACTGTGTGGAAAGTGCTTTACAGAAATTTTCAGCCTCTGAGGAAATCTCAGTTTCATCCACAATATGAAAACGCTGACATTGACATCAGAGGATCACATTAAGAAAGCTTGCATGTAGACAGGAACTGGAATGAACAGTGTGAGTCCCAGACCTTCACTATGACTTCTTATTCCTAAGGGTTTCTGCTAGTGTTTGGCTGCAATCACAAAAATGGAGGAGACGGCAGGACGCTGGCACTGTGAAGCTTTTTGGGCTGCCTAATGATTCCTAAGAGGGGAACCTGACATAACAGAAGGAGGCCTGGCATAATTCCCCTCCTCCCTTTGAAAGTTTGGTTTATTCTTTTTTTTATGGACTAAGGCTGGTCTTGAATAGCAACAAAAACAACAGAAAGTCCACATACACATGGAAGCTGAGCAACTGTCTACTCAATGATAATTTGGTCAAGGAAGAAAGAAAGAAAAGAAAGAAAGAAAAGAAAGAAAGAAAGAAAAGAAAGAAAGAAAGAAAGAAAGAAAGAAAGAAAGAAAGAAAGAAAGAAAGAAAGAAAGAAAGAAAGAAAGAAAGAAATTAAAGTCGTTTTAGAAGTTCATGAAAATGAAGACACAACATACCCAAACTTATGGGACACAATGAAAGCACTGCTAAGAGAAAAACGCATAGCTCTGAGTGCCTACAAAAAGAAACTGGAGAACATTCACTAACAGCTTGACAGCACACCTGAGAGCTCTAGAACAAAAGGAAGCAAATACACCCAAGAGCAATAGATAGCAGGAATCAAACTCAGGGCTGAAACTGACAAAGTAGGAACAAAAAGAACTGTACAAAGAATCAACAAAGCCAGGAGCTGGTTCTTTGAGAAAAATCAACAATATAGATAAACCTTCAACAGGCTAACCAGAGAACACAGAAACAGTATTCAATTTAACAAAATCAGAAATGAAGAGGGAGATAGAACAGAAACTGAGGAAATTCAAAAATCATCAGATCCTACTACAAAAGCCTTATTCAAAAGCCTTACCTGGAAAATCTAGATGAAATGGACAAGTTTCTAGACAGATACCAAATACCAAAGTTAAATCAAAATCAGATAAACCATCTAAACAGTCCTATAACCCCTAAAGAAATAGAAGCAGTCATTAAAAGTCTCCCAACCAAAAAAAGCCCAGGACCAAATGGGTTTAGTGCGGAATTCTAACAGACCTTCAAAGAAGACCTAATACCAATACTCTTCAAACTATTCCACAAAATGGAAACAGAAGGAGTACTACTCAATGCATTCTATAAAGCCACAGTTACACTGAGTATTCTCCCTTGGAGATGGAACAGTTTTTGTCTAATTAGGAACTTGTCACAATTTGCTTTCATAGAGGACTTCATAAGAGTTTTGTTTTTCTATTTCTATCTTGTTTAATGATCCAAATACATTTTAAAAACTGGTTGGGTACTTATTACTTTTAGCTTCAGAAAATATCATGTGTATTTAAGGCACATTTAGCTATGATAAATTATTTTGATGACTTAAAGGAATGTCAATACTGAGAAGCATATTTTAAAATAAATTTTATTATCTTAATTAAAAAAAAACTCCTAATTCAGCCTAGTGTTTCAACAAAGAACTTTCCGAATCCTTTAAAGTGATTAGTTTACATGGTGTGTATAAGCCCAACCTTATTCTAAATGGATCTGAATGTAACAAATTATGAAAAAACAATGTGAAGATTGTAAAATATAAAATTAAGAAATACAAAATAGGGTTAAAACTAATATAAATTAGAATAAAGGTCGAAGGTAAATAGAAATATTTGACTAAGGGCCCACATGAAGGACTTCATGCTCAAGCTCCCAGAATGGCAAAAAGTAGAAGGGGGTAAATCAGTTTACTGAACTCTTCTTCTCTAGTTTGCTCTGGATAAATCCTCATTATGTTGCTCAAGAGGGCCTAGAACTTGCTAACCAGCCCAGACTAGCCTTGACCTCATAATCCTGCCTCAGTTTCATATATATTGACATTATAGCCATGGACCAACATGCATAGCTTACTTGTTATAAAGAACACTTGGTCGAGGCCAGCCTGGTCTACAAAGTGAGTTCCAGGACAGCCAGGGCTATACAGAGAAACCCTGTCTCGAAAAACCAAAAAAAAAAAAAAAAAAGAACACTTGGCAAGGCTAGAAAGATGGCTGAACATGTAAAGATACTTGCTTCCAGGACTGAGTTTAGTTCCCAGGACTAAAATGTTGGAAGGAAACAACTCCTGCATGTTGGCATCTTGGCTCTACAAGTACCCTAGTGCATACGTGCGCGCACTCTCTCTCTCACACACACACACACACGAATAAATAAATGCATAAATGAAACTTAGCTTTTTTCAAAACAATGACCTGGAGAGATGATGGTTCAGAGGTAAGAGCACTTTCTGCTCTTGGAGAGGACACAGGCTTAGGTCCCAGTGCAAACAGTGGTGGGCTTATACTGTCTGCCTGTAACTCAGGTCCTGGGATCTGATCTTCTGCCTTCCACAAGCAACAGGCAGGAATGCAGTATGCTGACTCACATTCAGACAAACACTCACTCATAAAATAAAAGTAAACAAATCTTTTTTAAAAAGACATATACTCAAATATCTCCATATACTACCACAGAGATTTATGAATTACTGCTCTATTCCCAATAGCAATGAAACAGTAACAGCTGAGACATCCATCAACAGACAAATAATGAAACTGTACATAAACACTGCGGTATATTGTTCAGCTATAAAGAAAAATAAAATTTGCAGAAAAATGGATGAATCTAGAGGTATATCAAGGGAAGTGAACTCAGGAAGAAGAAAACTGCCTGCTCTCCCTCACTAGTGGATCTTAGTCTGTAAGTGCATGTGTCTCTATGTATGGATATGTGAGGATGAGCATACACTTAGACAGGAGACCAGGAGAGGGTGATGCTGACAGACAAGGGACGACAGAATTCAGGCAAGCGAGTGTGAGTCACAGGAGAGGATCAAAAGCAAATAGATTTCTAGTTTCAACTCCATTGGACATTTTTTTTCTTTTTGGTGGCTACATGTATTCAACTTTCTATGCATTGATGTAGCATTAGCCATGTTTGCATCCCAAAATAATAGATGTGATAATCCTTTGAAGCAATGGTTATAAAGGTAAACATAAATTTTCGTTTCACTGACCATTAGTACAACAGACATTTGCAACACTTTTACATATTAAACATCACTGTGTAAAGAGCACCAATTATAATCTCTAGCACATGTCCTTAACTTTTCCTCAAAATAATCTCAAAATGTAACAAGGCAATTATTATTTATTATTATTATTACCATTTAAGTCTTATTTTCAAATGACAAAACTAAAATCTTGAACATTACATGTTCAATTTTCCTTACAGATGGCAAGGCCAAGTCGTAGACACAGGTCTCCTTCCAAGCCTAGTGTGCCTTTTGATCATGTATTCTGGGTGATGATAAGCATGGTTTGTTCAATTCTTTAATCATTTTTATGCCTACCCCATGCAACTTGATCTTTCCCTGTCTGAAAGTCTTTAAGAGTGACTAAACTTGTAGAGGTGTTGCAATTATGACCACCTTATGTATCTACTGTAGAATTAGTTTCTAAGAGTGTTTGTGTAACACAGTCAAGAACATCCTTATTCACATTGTGAATGGTCAAGAATAAAGTTTTTGTGCTAGTAAAATGGCTGAACAAGTAAAGGCCCCTTGCAATGTAAGCCGGATGACCCGAGTTCAATCCCCTGAACCCACATAAAGGTGGAAGAAACGAAACAGAGCCAGCAAAGTTTTCCTCTGACATCTACATATATGCCCTGGCACGCATGCAAACAAGCATTAGTTGTATATATGAAATAAAGAAAATATTTTTTTACAATAAGAATTAAAATTTCTGATTATCCAAAAAAAAAAAAAAACCCACCCCTAAAATCCCCAAAGAAAAACAAGACTCCAAAAAGAGATGCACAACATGCAGGTTTATAAAATTATAAATCAGACATCCCCTTGCTCCCAACAACTTAACAAAATCACAGGGTTATCTGCCAATTCCTCCGAACCCTTCTAGTAAATTCATAATGGTTACTAAAGGCCAGAATAAATGCATGTCATCAACCCTGTCTCTTGCCATTTCATTAGACTCTAGTCAAACCTGTGGAATAAAGACACGGGCTCTCTGCTTCTGACTGGCTCACACTAAGGGCACTGGCTAGCCATGAGGCCTGATGAAGTCCTGGGACACAGAGGATCTTTTTTCTCTTGGACTTTATCAAATGTAGAGCAAGCAATTTATTTTCAGCCAGAAAAATAAAATATAATCTTGGGCCATCTGGTTCTGTAACACTCTATATTTGTTTAGAAAGGTCACTGTTGTCAAGTTATTGAATGTTATCTCTGGAATTGACAGGAATAAGGGAGGATTTTGAAAGCAAGCCAGGAATACTAAACCACCGGATATTAATGTGTAAAATTATCTAGTAGTATTTAAAAGGTTGGTCTTCAGTGACAGTTCAAATCCAAGCCTCACCTCCTTGAAATGGCATGAGGCATGTCACCAGATCTCTTACTCCAATATTCCCATCTATGAAATCTAAATAACAGTACCCTGGTAGACAGGTACGAACACAGACATACAAGTATACAGATACATGCATATACATAATTAGCTCACAGTTACTACTTAAATTATAATCATTATTAATTTCAATATAACTCTGTTGTAATTCATTAGTTTTCTATGATAATAAATGTTTATATTTACTTATAGTGCATGTGTTTATGTACATGTGTGTATGTGTGTGTGTGTGTCTGTGCCCTTGTCTCAGTTACCTTGTATTGTCCATTTGATACATCTCAGTCATCTAAGAAGAAAGCCTTAATTAAGGGATTGACTCCAGCCAGACTGGCCTGTGGGCATGTCATTAGTAAACTGTCTTAATTTTAACTAATATACTAGTGACTCTAGTGAATTGTCTTATTTTAACAGATATAGGAAGCCCAGCTCACTGTGGGTGGTACAAATCCTAGACAGGTAGTCCTGACCAGTTAAGCAACCAAGCAAAATATGAGTCAGAGAGCCAGAGAGCAAACAATGTTCCTCCAAGGTTTCTGCTTCAGGTTCGAGATTGAGTTCCCACCCTGATTTCCCTTGCTGATGAACTGTGTCCTAGAAGTATTAGCCAAATAAACCGTTCCTCCCTAGGTAGCTTTAAGTCTTGTGTTTCCTCAGAGCAACAGGATGAAGCTAGAACACTAAGCATGTGCATAGACGTCAGGGGACAATAGGCCTGGGTCTGCTCTGTCTTTCTACAACATGGATTCCAGGAATCAAACTTAAAAGAGTGTCAGGCTGGGCAGCAGACACCCTTACCTGCTGAGCAACCTGCCAGCCTGACATGTCTGATATCATTTTTTATTGCTATTATAAAAACTTCTCCAGAGAGCAAAATAGAATTCAAAGACAAAAAAAAAATCAGTTTATGCTTTGAATAAAATCATATGGCTTTGGAGTCTATACTTGATAAAACATTCAATCAAAAAAAAAAAAAAATCAGCTCCATAAAGTCTCCATCCAACATTTTTCATGTTGCCAAAGAAGAATATTTTCAACTCATCGGGCCAATCTATGACTCTTATAGGGGACCAATGCTTTTCTGGCATGTTAGTAGATAGGATCCCACAAACAACTGTTTCCCCAACATCACAGCAAGCTTCAGAGCTGAGCCAAGGCTGCACTCTGGGCCAGGAAAGGCTTTCATCTCTCCCTTCTTTAAATGATCAGCTGCTACAAAGTTCCCTGCATGGACTTCTAATACTTCTCCCCAGGAACTGCTGGTCTCTCTAATTCCTCTGTAATGTAGACTGGGAATTATTAGAAACAGGTTTCAATCTCTGGAACCTAGTAACAAATATCTAAAACACATTTACTGGACTAGACAAATGAGCCAAAGAAATGCATATATCTAACAGAAAGGCACGGAGATGAAGAGCAGTTGATCAACCTTCATCTATCCAGCATGGGACGTGACCTCACACCCACCATTTCCTGTCTAGCCACACTGACATACCACAGGGAAATTCAGACCCTACAATCGCTTTTTCAGTTAGCACCTCAAGTTTGATCCCAAATACTCACATGTGTGGTCAAGCAGAATAGTAGCATTTGCCTGTAAACCTTTGGGCACCTTGCTTTATAAATTTTCACCTTTCCTGTACAGATTCAAGAGACAAAGCATAAAACTAGACTTCTTGTAACCACAGATGATTGTAGACCTTTTTGGAACTACAATACAAGAAAAGGTTCTTAGTCAAAACCAAAATAGTTCATTTATACCTTAAATTAAAATGCTAATGAGAAGCCGGGCGTGGTGGCGCACACCTTTAATCCCAGCAGAGGCAGGTGGATTTCTGAGTTCGAGGCCAGCCTGGTCTACAGAGTGAGTGCCAGGACAGCCAGGGCTACACAGAGAAACCCTGTCTCGAAAAACCAAAAAAAAAAAAAAAAAAAAATGCTAATGAGAATGTATGTTTCATTTTTATACTAGTGTATCTAGATTTTTTTTTTACTTATTGTTCAAATTAGGACAGTATTAGTTCTAATAGTCTACTGTTAAGTCAGAAACAGCAAAATATTAGCAAATATTATAGGAAGACCATTAAAAATAACAATGTTCCTTAGAAAATATAGAGAAAACAAAGGCTAATTTGTAGCATTAGGATAAGACTCCAAGTAACAGCTAAGGTGGTCAGTGTTTCCCAACACTTATGGGATACAAAATTCTGCAACCACTATGCATTTTATGTCCTATTTTTTAAAAATCCATTGAGAAATATCTCATCAACTACTTAGCATTTCTCTTCAACAATGATCTGAGCATATAATTTAACAGAGGAAATGCATGCATTACTCTCACCGTAAACCTTCACTGGAGCCTTGACAGGAAAAGAGCCAGTATAAAGCAAGAGAGATGTACTTCCTCTTCCACTACTGAGGTTACTGAGTCAACAAACCCAAAGAATTAAAGCTTCTCAGGACGGGTGAAGCACCTGAAGCCCTGATGCCATCCAGATAAGCTTTCCTGGAAGAGTCAGTGCTCAGGAAAACTAACGTGAATAGTTTTCATCTTTTCTACAAAGTTCTGACCCTGATTTAGGAAAAGCAGGAAAATAAAAGAAAGCCTTTCTCCCCCAGGTTTGACCAAACTGTAAATAATTCTATTTCCTTAAAATTTCTCTTTCTAATTTATCTTAATTATGGTGGAAAGTACTGGAACTATGGCTTAGCAGGTAAAAGCATATAGTGCTTTAACCCAGATCCTGAACTTGAGTCCCAGCACCAACAAGTATGTCCCCGTGACCTGATACCTACAGCTCCAGGGGATACAGCTTCCTCTTCTAGCATGCACAGGAAGCTGGACACATGCGTACATACTCTGTATCACACAAACAACAAACATAATTGAAAATAAAAATGTTTTAAAATTAAAAAGAAATTATGTGTTAGGTTTATAAACCTAAATGTCCTGTACGATTACTATCTTCATTTATGAGACTATGATTGAGCTATTTAATATCTTCAATTCTAAGTTCATTACTACATTACTTTCTAGTATATTTTCACATACCTGTGTTGTTTCTTTTACTATATTTTTTTAGTTATTTTCTTAGTAGTCTTCCTAAAGATAATATTTTTTCTAAATTATCCTTTTGAGGATAAAATCATATATCAAATTATAAATATAATTTTATAAATTTTGCTTATATTAACTGTAGTTAGGAGAATACTAAAAGCAGAATTATATTACATGTATTTTTATACATACCTGTCCTTCATAGATCTATTGTCACTTTTACAATTGCTCTTTATTTCATATGGCATCTTGTGATTTTTTTATTTGAACTATTGGGAGTTCCTTTGTAGTTTCTTATAGAGGTCTTTTTGTGACAAACGCTTCTAGGTTTTGCTTATTTGGAAATGTCTCCGATTTTTTTTAAGGGTTTGGCTAGACACAAAACTTCTGGTCAACAGTCTTTTCCATCCAATGATGAAATGTCTTCCAACCCAAGTACTGTAACTGAGTGTCAATCTTCCCGAGGACCCATGTGAGAGACGCCACTTCCCCAGCTAACATCAATGCCTTTCTGCCATTCACTTTCGTAAGTGTACAAGAGTATCTAGATAAGGGTATCTTGGTATTTAACTCATTCAGATTATCCTGAACTTCTTGAATGTGTAAATTAATATATTTTAGCTCACTTGGGAAGTTTTCTGAAATTGTTTCTTTAAATATTATACTTGTCTTCTCTTCTAGACCTATAGTGAGAAATTTGGTTTCTTTAAAAACAAAGAAATATTGTAAGAATAGATTTTCATTATAATCTCATGTGTGCGATATGGGGCTGCTTCAGATTGTCCCCAGCCGCTGACTATGATTTGTTTTGGGCTCTAGAACGGGGGTGATTTTGCTAGCTGAAGATAATTTCTGTGACTGTGTGTTTGGAATTCTGGGGTCTTTTCAGAGGCTATATAGATGCTAGGGCCCCAAGAGGCAGTGTGGGTTATTGGTTGTTGGTTGCTGTTGATTGTGGTTTGTTAAGTAGTCATGCACATGAAAATCATGACGATCAAACTTGCCCCAAGAAACTTGATGCCCCTAATTAGTAGTCTAGTGATAACATCACTCCCTTTCCGCTCTATCTTTATTGTTTTTTCCGGTCCTCCTATTTAGTGTTAAGGTGTTAGTAAGAAAATGGATAGAGGGGAAAAGAAGGAAGTAGCAAAAGTAGCAAAAGAACATCTCATGGAGCTGTTTATGCCTACATTGGTACAAGTGATGGTGTCTCTTTGTCTCTTTCCTGTGTTTTGTTTGTGGGGGGGTCTCCTTACACCAGATAATCTCTGTGGAACTATTTCCAAGTTGGCTACTTACCCAGCTAGTTCAGGTATGCTGTTGAGTCCCTCTGGTAACTCATTTGCTATGCTTTTAAATTCCAGAATATTCATGTGTCTCTTTTTAAAGTCTATACCATCATTGTAGTCTCTCTTTGATGAAACATCATTTTTTTTTCCTCTTTAGTCCTTCAGACTTTTTCACTAAATTCTTTAAGGTTTCACATTTATAATAACTAACTTTACAAATCTTATAAATTATCTGTATGTGCACAGCTGGGCATAGTAAAACATGCCTACAATCCCAGAACTCTGGAGACAGACATAGGAAGATGGCCATAAGTTCCAGTCCAGCCTATTCTATCCAGTAAGATCCAAGCCAGCCAAGGCTGCATCAATTAAGACAAATAAGGACTGGCAAAGAACAGCTTTCTGTTGGCAGCTTTTGTTTAGGTGTTTCATTTTGTCCTGTAGATACATTATTTCCTCTGACAAGAAGGCTGAAACTGAGAGTTCTGAAAGTTTTCAGGTCTCCAATGCATGCATAGTCCAGAAAACTCCAATCTAATCAAATTGGAATGGTTTAACAATCAAAATTAACTGAATACCACAAAGCCACCTTCATTTGCATGACACAAAGTACATGAAAGAAAAATGCAGCAAAATGGCTCACCTTACCCACACAGGACTCATCCCTGTATCAAATTATCATATGCAAGTAGTTCTTTAATTATTGCCATATCTATTGCTCTAGCAGTGATATTAAACTGCTTTTATTTCTTCTTGTCTAAAGGGTAAATTCTTTCACCATTTGATAAACTCCCTGACATATTTCATAATTCTTCGAAGTTTAAATATTTTGCTTAAAATTGGACATTTTATGAAGCATACTTTAGCACGCCTGCATCAGAATCCTGGAGGTACTGTCCTCCCAATGTCCCTATATTTTGTTTTTGTTTTCCTAATGGTATTATCTTAGCACTTTCAAGAATTATTTTACAGTTTAGATTACCTGCATATGGTCACCAACTTGTCTGCTTTTCTTTTTAAATTCCTGATCTTAATTTGTAAGCAAGGCTTACAAGTGGTCACACTTATGTCATTATAATATAGTGTTCAATGACTATTCAGATGATTTCAACTGATCCAGCTATGTATGTTCCATCCTTTGGGAAAGGTTCTTTATGAAGTGCCAATTCCAGCTTTGAAGGGCTTATTTAAAAGCTCTGGCTTTCACTTCTTAATGACACAGAGCTTTGAGATAAGCCAGAGGTAACATTTTTTAGATCTTTCCTAGGCAAGTATCACAGTCATATGTATTAAGCATACTTTTACATATCAAGGAACATGTCAGAACTTTCTAACGTTTCTCTGGTTGGCCAGTTCTCCAGGACTTCCTTTAAAATTCCTAACCAGGCTCTGGTTTGTACCAAATGAAGTTATAGCCTTCCACAGCAGTGATCTTGCCAAGGGTTTGCTATTGTCTCTGAAATGCCCTGGAGAAGGAGCTTTGTCTTCCTCCAAGCACAGCTCCAAGTCCACCACCTAGCCAAGTGTTCTCTGAGAACAGTTCTCCCAGGGAGTTGCAAGTTCAGACAAAGTACTGACTATGCTCTTGGGATGGAGGTTAATTTAATGGAGCTCCAAAAGCAGTAAGATTCACATTCTCCTTTTCTCTTCTTTCCCCTCATTCAAACCTGCTAGGCTGGCAGATTTTAGCTATGGCGCCAGGGTGGAGTAGAAGGGAGATGGAAGTATTGAGTTCCAAGGACCTCATGTTTCAAAGGTCCCTTCAGTTGCTTTCTCTTGAGCAGTCATTTAAGTTGTAAGTACTGTCTCCAGTGTTGGGAGTTATCAGAATCCTGAAGGCAGCTGGATTTTCATTATTTTACTCACAAGTATTTTTGTTTTTTTATCCATTCTTCATCAATATGGAAGTTGACCATGCTCTATATTTTAAAACTTCTTTTTAGTTTTAAGAATTTTGGTTGTAAATTTTAGTTCACTGACACTATCTATAGGAACAAATTATTGGGAAATTTTTCAAGTGTTTAAAAGAAAAAAAAACAAAAATCTGCTTTCCAAAGAAGTAAAACAAGCCCATAAGAAAACCTTCATGGCCTCCCAAATTCTTTCTATAGAACAGAAAAGGCTCAGTGAAAAGGAAAGGCTGCTTCATCTTAACTTACTTGGCAAGTCAATTCAACTGTGACAGGAAGGAATTTACACACACACACACACACACACACACACACACACACACGGTAAATCAGTAAAGCTGAATGAAGGACAGCAATTACAGTTGGACTCTATGCTCAGCTCCTTCCCTGTAAGGGCAAATATAGGTTTAGTCAAAAATGTAATTATACGTGAAACTTGATAAATCACGCATAAGCCAAACAACCATGGACAAGTCAATTAATCTCTCAATATATCAGTTCTTCATTAATACTAGGCAAAATTATATGTGCCCTATCTTACAGAAAATGTAGTAAAAGCAAGGTAAAAATTGCTTTCAAAAGTATAAACGTATAAAAACGTAAGAAGTAGTATTTACCTGAGTAAATTTTCCTGAGTGCATTCAATTTAGACACACTCCACTCTAACAATAAATTATAACAACAAGTATCTCATGGCAAATATTATGTTATTTGCTAAAATTATGCCAAATTTTACTACAAATAATCAACACTACTACAACTTGGTGCCCAATTTTATATCTAGTACTAAGTGGAAAAAGCATCTTTAATCTTTAAAAACATAGACCTCAATAAATATTTGTCTGCTACACTAAAAAGCATTAAAGGTAACTAAATTTCACCTATAAAGGTATTCTCTTTTTTTCATAACCATATTTTTACATACATCTAGGAAAACTGAAATCACAGTGCTTGAATATGAGATGTTCCCCCATAGACTCTTGTTTGAACATTTGATTTCCAGTTGAAATTGCTGGTCAGGAAAGTTGTGGCCCCTTTAGGAGGCAGAGCCTCACTGACTGAAGTGAGTCACTGAATGTAGTGGGCCACAGATTGAAGGGGGTCATAGTACATGGGACTTACAAAGTTAATAGGACACACTTCTGGTTCACTCTCAACTTCCTACATGCAGTGGCTGCAGTGTGACTAACCAGTCTCTTGCTCCTGTCACAGCATGTCCCATGCCTGATTCTATGAGGGACCATATCCCTCTGGAACTGAAATCTAAAATAAACTCTCCTATAAATTATTCTTTTCAAGGTATTTTATCATAACAACAGAAGAGTAACTAAGACCAAAACTATTAAAAGTGTTGATGCTGCCCTGATAAACTTGACCATATAGGTCTTAAGTCGAAGAAGAAGAAAAGAAGAGAAAGAGAAGAAGAAAAGGAGAAGAAAAGAAGAAGAAGAAAAGAAGGAGGAGGAGGAGGAGGAGGAGTTTGGAACTAAAAGAAATGCAGGGACAAAAATGAAGCAGAGACTGAAAGAAAGGCTATACAGTGACCATCCCATCCCAACTTGGGATCCATTCCATGCACAGGTACACCACCCTGACACTATTACTGATGCCATATTGTGCTTGTAGACACGGCTGTCCTCTGGGAAGCTCTATCAGCAGTTGACTGAGATAGATACAGATACTTAGAGACAACCACTGGATTGATGTTAGGGACCTCTATGGAAGAGTTAGGGGAAGGATTAAAGGAGCTAAAAGGGATGGAAACCCCATATGAAGAACAACAGTATTCTGAGCTCCCAGAAACTATGCCACCAACCAAAGAGCATACATGGGCTGATCCCTGACCCCCAACACATATATAGCTGAGGGCTGCCATGTCTAGCCTCACTGGGAGAGGATGGGCCTAATCCTGTAGAGACTGGATGCTCAGGGATGGGGAGGGGAGGGGAGGTGAGAGGGTGGGTGAAGAGGGGCTGGGAAGCACCCTCACAGAGCCTGAGGGGGGTAAAGACCTTTGGGAAGGGGGGCTGGGAAGGAGGGCAACATATGGAATATAAATAAATAAAAGAATAATAAAAAGAGATAAAAGTTTTAGAATTCCACCAGCAGAGCTTAAATGGACTATTCTAGTGGGAGTTTTAAAGACAAGTACAAACAAAACCAACCTGGTCTACAGAGTGAGTTCCACAGAGAAACCCTGTCTCGAAAAATCAAAAAAAAAGAAAAGAAAAGAAAAGAAAAGAAAAGAAAAGAAAAGAAAAGAAAAGAAAATTCCCTTTCTATAACTTAAGCTTGTTCTAAATAGGTCTGGTTTTCAATGAAATGAGTTAATTCTTTTTTATCCACATCATTAAATTTAGAAGAAAAGATCCTAACAATGAAAAAAGAAAAATGCAAATTACTTGGATTACAAATTTGAGTCACCTGCAGTAAGAAAGCACAGCTGTGGTGCAAACCTTTGCTCACTCCTCCTATCAAGAGCATTCTGCTGTCATCTGGGGAACCCTGTCAATCAATTCATGTCCAGAATAGACTGTGGAGAAAAATCACTGTACAGCACCTATGAGTGTTCAGCTTAGCACGTTAAACTAAAAGCTCATTAACCACTTTCAGAAAAACAGATGTCACTGACTTTTAGAATCATAAACTCCAGACACAAATTCAATTTGTAGAATGCATTGAGTCTAAATAGCTACTTTTACCTTGAATGTGTGTATTTTACACTTACCCCTGATTACATTTCATTATGGTTTGGAAGAACCACGGATTTTAAGATTTTTGTCTGTGTTTGTAGAGAAGACACTTCATAGGTTATTACAATATAGTAAGAACCAAGTGCATGTTTGTGTATCATAGAAACCCACACTGAAACTTACAAATGATAGACTCTACAATTCTCTGATGTAAAAAAGGAATCATTCCTAGAACTTCTACCACTATTTCTGAAGATTATCATGATCCAGCATTTTCACTCTGTAAACAAAGAGTAGCTCAGGAAAATTACCCTGTCAAAACTAAATGTAACTGCCAGGACTGGTGTCATGACATCCAAGGAACACTTTAAATGCCATATGGAGCAACTATGTTACTCTGTACTGTAGGCATTAAATATTCCATAGAGGACTCTCATGTTTAGCAATTTTTTCTACTTATATATTTTAAATTAGTATCTTACAAAAGGCCCTGATTTTTTTCAATTATTTTTACTCCCTATAGAGTATGTAAAGGAAATATTTCTTAAGAAGAAGGAAGGAAGGAAGGAAGGGAGGGAGGGAGGGAGGGAGGGAGGGAGGGAGGGAGGGAGGGAGGGAGGGAGGAAGGAAGGAAGAAGAGAAGAGAAAGAGAGAGAGAGAGAGAAAGAGAGAAGAGAGAAGAGAGAAGTGAAAAGAGAAAGGAACATCAAGAGTCTAAACTTACAACAAGAGCTTACTGACAGGAGCCTGTTAAACCTCCCCCTACTCACCAACCCACCCACTGTATTTGTGCATAACAAATACAGAAGTGGATGCTCACAACCATACATTGGACGGAGCACAGGGTTCCCCAATGAAGGACCTAGAAAAAGGACCCAAGGAGCTAAAGGGGTTTGCAGCCCCATAAGAGGAACAACAATATGAACTAACCAGTATCCCCAGAGCTCCCTGGGACTAAACCACCAATCAAAGAAAACACATGGTGGGACTCATGGCTCTAGCTGCATATGTAGCATAGGATGGTCTGGTTGGTCATCAATGGGAGGAGAGGCCCTTGGTCCTGTGAAGGTTCTATGGCCCAGTATAGTGGAATGCCAGGGCTAGGAAGCAGGAGTGGGTGTGTTGGTGAGTAGGGGGAGGGGGGAGCAGATAAGGGATTTTCAGAGGGGAAACTAGGAAAGGGGATAACATTTGAGATATAAATAAAGAAAATATCTAATAATTTTTTTAAAATCCATAATGTTGAAGACAGCATGGCAGCAATAGCAATAATCTGTGAGACCACATCTTCAACAGCAAACATGAAACAGAGAAGCTGGCTGTAAGCTGAGGCCTCATGCTCTTATAAACCATCCTGGTGACATTCTTCCTCTAGCAAGGTCTCACCACTTAAACCTCTCTATAAACAGCACTATCTACTCTGGCACAAATGCACAAATGCTGAACACTATGAAGGACATTTTTCATTCAAACACGACAGTGACTTTTGTTTTGAGTTTCACTTTTATTATAATAAAATTCCAGAGATCAATAAATTCATTTTACACTTGGAAAAAAAAAAGAGTCTAAACTTTTTATCTAGATCCATAATCACCAGAAAGAAAAGAGGTATATAACACTGATCGCCATTCATACCAAAATAAAGAAGAACAAAAAGAGACACAGTTAGCTACTCTTAAAGACAACCATATAGCACTGTGAAAGGCTGAAATTTGGTAATACACAAGCCCACGTGAAAGGAAAAAATCAAATCTACTCTGCAGATTGAGCTCAACTTCCAGTAATCCCACAAACGTGGCTCCTGCAGAACTGCTCTTAATTTCAAAGTTCCTGATATGTGGAACAGAGTCCTATCACACTTCACAGCTACATCACTGACATAAAAATTGCCCCACTTGAATTGTGTTTCTCAATCTGTTACTGCTTCACTGTTTACAACAAGCAGCCAATGACTATACCACAACCAGCCAGCCACAGCAAGCTCTTACAATTACTACACACATCAATACACACACACACACACACACACACACACACACAAACACAAACACATATAAATTGTGGCCTACTATATAAATTATAATATACCAATATACAAAATACAAACTTGCTTCCTTTCCTCCATTCCCTCTCCCAATAACCTTATTAATTTCATTTACAACAGAGAAATATTCATTAAGAGGAAGGAACGAAGGAACGAAGGAACGAAGGTTCGAAGGAACGAAGAGAAGAGAAGAGAAGAGAAGAGAAGAGAAGAGAAGAGAAGAGAAGAGAAGAGAAGAGAAGAGAAGAGAAGAGAAGAGAAGAGAAGAGCTTTAGCTTTGCTGCCAAAGCTAAAGGAAGTCTAAATATCAGAGCAAAAGGAAAACTGGTGATAGGAGAGACATGTAAAATTGTTTCCTGCTTCTTCCCGTGGGATGACTTTCAGATGCTTCCTCCACTACTTTCCTACAGAAAGGACTCCACCAGCCCATTCATTGGTTTATATACCTTACATTACCTCTAAAAATATACTGCAACCAGATCTTTACACAAATTTGCATAAGTCTGTATAATTATTAGGTATACAATGTCTATAGTCAGATATTCTCAGTAAGTAAAAAGAATATCAGATTGATTTGATTAACTACAATAGTTGAAAAATACAAGAAAATCACAACATTTCTAGGAAACTATCTGAAAGAGCTAGTACTTTAGATATACTTTGATAAAATCATAGCTCTTAAAATATAATTCCTATACATAGACGCACACTATATGTTCCAAATCATATTGTCAGGACTTAGACACAAAATTAATCACCATTCTTAAAACCGAATTGTAACCTTATATTCATGATAAAATCTTGAAAATGTACAGGTGAACTTTTGGTGCAACCTCTGGAGGACATTTACGAAACACAAGTTTGAAGGGGAGGCTACAGCATCAGAGTATACAACTGTAATCCCAGCAATTCCAGTACTTGGGAGGGTGAGACAAAGCTATTCTTCAGAATAAGGCCTTGTTGTTTGGTTTCTGTCTCCCTCTCCCTCCCTTTCTTTCTCTCTCCCTCTCCCTCTCCCTCCCTCACCCTCTCCCTCTCTCCCCCTGTCCCTGTCCCCATCTCCCTCTGTGTGTGTGTGTGTGTGTGTGTGTGTGTGTGTGTGTGTGTGTGTGTGTGTAGGGGTCTGGTATAGATTCCGTTTCTCTTTAGCTCTTGAGGAGATAGTTCTTATGTCCCTTTGGCCTCGTTCTTTCATTCACAGCCTATGCATTTACTTTTCCTCTAAAACTGAAGATTTTCTTTGGTAAGAAAGGCTATTTAAAGAATAAAGAACTTTGACAGATTCTATCCTATCAGCATATCTTTCATTAGAGATATATAAAGGCTCATAGATCTAAGAAATAAACATGAAATGGTAGCTCTTAAAGACAAATTGAATGCTGAGTGTCGCTCAGGGATAGTCCCCCCTACTTAACCCATTGGAGATGCTAGCTTTGATCCACACCACAGCAAAAGGTAAGTCCATTAGGTCTGCTGTATAGCTCACAGCATTTGCCTAACAGGCATGAGGCCCAGAGTTCAATAACCAGCATCAGATGGGGGAAGTAAACTACATTTAAAACCATTACAAACATTCCACTACTGCACCTATGAAAAGGGAAACCACATAATTACTAGAAAATACCAATCTTAATCGTTTGGATTTCATTTAAAAAGAGAAATGGCAAAATAATAAGGTTTTTAATCAACCTTAATAGGCTGATCTTTAATTCCAACAATGTGGGCTTTTATGAAAATACACTGTATGCAAGCACAATCTCAAGCAATGACGTCCATCTTGTGAGCACTGAGACACAAAGCCTGCCTCCAGATGAGCCTCCCACTCACCACACGTCCATCTTAGCTCAGTCTACATTTCCAAATGCCAAAGGAGGCCTCCTTTTAAAGGTTTTGAGTTTTGTTTGTTTGTTTTTTGGTTTTTTGCAATGAAAGCAAAGGTTCCCATAACCAAACTGTAGTAACCAAGCCATTATTGAATGACATTATCAGAAGCATGGTAGCCAATCACTCACCAAATAGTTAAGATCCACTGATCCAAGTGCCATCATGCCATTATCTGAATTTCAATAAACTGACTGCTGTTTTTCTACTCTTAAGTAGATTCTAAAATGTGCATGGTATCTGGTACCATAACTAGTATAGAAATGGAAAGAGTATATAAAATTCTTTGGCTCATTTTAGGATACCTGATCCAGACATTATGGAGGGTAATACATGGGAACCAAAGCCATATGAGAAGACTCCCCCTTCTATTTTTGATCTCACTCAATTCCTCTAAGCTTGAAAAGTACTTGATTATGTCACATACAGGGATGTGAATGCTTTCTCATTGCTCTCCTATAAAATCTGAGTAATAGCTATATGATTTTTAAATACAGCATCCTTTATTCCTACCTGAGACAGCTGGAGGTGACAGAGGGGGTAGGTGATAGACATCAGAGAGTAGTTCTCTTACAGTTTCCATAGCACCACGGATAAACAGGTTTCCTGAAGCATTTAAAAGAATTACATAACACAATCTAATAATGTCTCTAGTACATATATAGTTGTGAAAGAATAAAGCGCCTCACCATATTAACTGTAAACACCACAAAAGAAAAAAGCACATTCCAAATATACATAGCCACTTTTGAAAAAAATTCAGAATTGAGATTCTATACATGACAGTCAAATCGCTATAGTACTCTTTGTATCCCACTGTGTCCCATGGGTAATAGATGATATGTAATCAATGTACCCCTAGCCTTTCCACCAGCCAAACTCAAGGGATTCTTTATCATAAAAATGCCAAAAATACCAAGAGCTCAAACATGTTTAAAAATAAAACAAAACATCAGCTTAAGGTAGAGCAATCTTTAAAATATCTTGAAACTATTGATTATTTTAAATCACTTCATATATCTTAATTATTTAAAAGTATTCATTGTACAACCAAATTTCTTATTTTTTTCTTATTATGCAAGAAAGGATACTATGCTTGATTTTATAGGGAGTAAATGTAAATATGTCTTAATGAACTAGAATTTAAAGAACAAATATAATGTTTTGATGATCAAAAACAAATATAAGTGAGGAAAAATAAAAGGGGAGTTTTCTAAATGTATACTTTACAATGTGAAAAGAACAATGCTGAAAATCATTCTGCTAACCTTCTGTATTTAAAGAAGTAAAAATGAAAACAAATTAACAGATTATATATTAGCTCAAATCTTAAATATTTCTTGGAAATAAGAAAGCAAAGCAAACATAAATCATAAAGCTGAAAACAATAGCAAAATACACACAATAATCAACTTTATAGAAAAAAAATTTTCAAAATAAGTTCTTACTATGTAGACTAGGTTAGTTTCAGAAGCACAAAAATCCGCCTGCCCTACCTCCTGAGTACTGGGATTAAAGTGCACAGTGGAACATGTATGGTCTGACCTAAGTCCTGTAGTTGTTCTTATGGGACAACAGCTAACAGTGGGAGTGTGGGGTGTCTCTCTCTCGGGACCCTTTTCCTCCTCCTGGGTTGCTTTGTCCAGCCTTGATGTAAGGGTTTGTGCCCAGTCCTACTGGAACTTACTATTCTGTGTTTAGTTGGTATCCCTGGGAGGCTTTCTGCTTTTCTGAAGGGCAAGGGAGGAGGAGTGGATCTGGGAGAGAGGCAAGAGAGAAGAACTGGAAAGAATGGAGAGAAGGGAAACTGCAATCAGGATGTAACATATGACAGAATTTTAAAAGAAAAAAAAAAAGGTGTATGCAGAGTGATTCCCAGATTTTGTTGTTTTTTAAAGAAATCTCTAGAAAAATAGAAAAGGTTATTTTGAAACCACTGTTCTTTATTTCTAACATAGTCAACTTATAATAACAATGATGCCACAACATACATTTATGTCTATGTTTAAACCTGTTCAGACTGGTTTTGGTGGCCTAAATTTGGTCCATGATATTACAGGTCAGTTTAGCATAGTATGTATATTATAGTCAACTACACACAACAACACAGTTTTCTAGCATGATCTGGTTTTGTATTCATTTTCCTTAAAGGTAGAAGAGACATTAAGTGACAGTTGCCATAAATTTTTATATTGGTCCATTAAACTTGGAAAAATAGCAAAGCAAACAGGCACAGCTGAGTCTATATGAACAGGTAGCAAATCTAAATATATGTATTTAGGACTAACTAAAGACAAGACAAGGCTCACAAAATAATCACAGGTGTTTGTGTGTATCTAGGGGATTACAAGTCATATTCAACAAAATGAAACAGTCTATACTAATTAACGAATCCACTTTCTCAAAAAAGTGGGCAATTTAAACTCTACATAATTAGATATGTCTGTTACATATATGAATGTTCTCTGAAATGAAGTTTATTGTATATATTATAAATGAAGTGACTACATGTTTCACAGTGATTGTAAGCAACAAATTACTAATTATATAGGCTTATAATTACAGACTTTTTAAATCTTCTACCTATTCCTTTAATTCTAATTATTTTCTCCAAATATCCTTCCCTATGTCAACCTTGTGAGTGCAAGTCCATGCTAAATTATAGTCAATTTATCTTTGCCAATGCCTCCTCTCCAAATAGGCTATAAACAATATCTCTGCTTGCAACAGCTGTTTCTCTATTGTATTGTACCACACTGTGATACAATTGCTCAGATCTTTTAAGGGATTGCAAGTTCCACAGCTACCACACTAGCTCATTGATGAAATTCTGCCTTCACCTCCCATCACTTTAACAGTAAGTCTAATTTATTCCTGAAGAGCCTGTTCATATTCAATAATTCAATTAAAAGGAATCATGTTGAATACCATATATACAATCAAAGTTCCTCACATGCAATGCACAGGCACATTACCAAGTCAACCAACTGTCCTTCCTAGTATCCTAAGTTCTATGGTGACTTTTCAGTAATTTATTTCCCTCTTGCAATATTCTATGGTAACTTCTTACTCTGGTAAGGTGGTTAGCAAAGTATGAGAAAGTGACTAGATGCTAGTAGATATGGTGGTAACAAACACAAGGTTATATCCTATCCACACTGCACCCATATACTGTTTTTCTTAGCTACTTTACAAGTCACCAAGACTCTAGCTATCTTTTAACCTTTTCATTCTTATGGCATTTCACAAATACAGGAAGAAGCCCTGCTGATTTGTCATCATGTCAAAAAGGCACTTCCAGCACCATCTTAAGAGCAGACAAGAGAAAACATTGTTCCGAGTCTTTGTACTTGTGTGTGTGTGTGTGTGTGTGAGAGAGAGAGAGAGAGAGAGAGAGAGAGAGAGAGTGACTCTGCCTGCATGTATGTCTGTATGTATGTCTGAGAGAGAGAGAGAGAGAGAGAGAGAGAGAGAGAGAGAGAGACTCTGCCTGCATGTATGTCTGTATGTATGTCTGTGCAGAGGGGGTGGGGGTGGGGTGCTTTGCCTGCATGTATGTCTGTATGTATGTCTGTGCAACAAATCTATGCAGTGTCCATGGGGTCAGAAAAGAGTCAGATCCTCTGAAGCTAAAATTACTGATGGTCCTAAGCTATCAGGTTGTGTTGGGCCATGAACCCAGATCCTCTGGGAAAGTGGCAAGTGTTCTTAATATTTGAGCCATCTCTATAGCCCCTCCTTGCACTTCTGAATGTCAGCTATGACTATCTTTCCAGGGCTCAGCTCTTAGGAAAAGAAGTTTGTTCAGTTCAGTGTCTTGCTGACCCCTTAGAAATCTACTAAGTTGACCCTGAGGACCACACAGTAGGCAGCCATGAACTACCCTTACCAGTGTAGACAGAGAGGCAGGCATGCTCACCTCTAGACTCAGGACTTGTTAGGAAAAGCGCTTGAGAGCAATGGGACCAGGCTCTATAGTTGGGCATACATGTGGGCAAGCTACAGTAAAGCACCTGGGACACTCAGGAAAGAGGTGAACTATAGTTCGTGACCAAGAGGATGAGTCAGTTTTCCTCTTGCCACTGTCCCACAAAGAGCTGGTCAAGTTACGGTGGTAGAACATGTTCCATTATACTTCATGCTAAGTATTCAAGAATGGAGGGATATGATTTGTGACCATTATTGATGTAGGGACTCTCATGATTCCCACAGCCTCTTTACAGAAATGCTTCCTCAGAATCAATCTTCATTACAACAGAGTTGATGATGATTATTACAGCACCATCACATGTAGTAGTACTTACTAATCAACTGCTACACTGGCAATATTACTCACTGTCACAGTGCCAAGCATATAGCAGCTGTAACACTTGTTCACACTTTGTAATACGGCTTCATTCAATACTGGTTATCTGCATCACCCATGAATTCAAAGTAAAAGAAGAGCAAAAGGAGTTCAAGCAAGGCCTTTTGGAATTAAAAATCAGAATCCTGTTTTACAGGTCTTCATGCGAGAGGTCTATTATCTATTCTGCATATGCCTGCCAAGTTCATCTCAGTAAAGACCACTTTTATCTTTACACTGGATCCTCCTTCAGAAATGTACACTGATGACATCCTAGCCATGTTTTAAATTCTGTCTTTTCTTGTCTATTTCATATGTTTTATTATTACCAAGGAACTCTTCAACCTCATTGCTTGGTTCTATATCTATGGTGTGCATAACCCCTTCCTCACAATTGTAAGATACAATTCATGGCATTATCTACTCCAACTTCTACCAGGTACTTATTTAGCTGAAAAAACCCAGCTTGGGTATAAGTGGAATTACCATGAGTGTCTCAAATAGCTTAGTTTGGCACTTTGTGTAAATTTTACAGTTCCATATATATACACACACACATACACATATATATGTATATATATACTATATATATATACACATACACACACATATATACACATACACACACACACACACACATATATATATATACACACATACAGCACTTTCTATTAATATTGCAAATTCTGACAAGTCAACTTTGTATATATCAGTTTCATACTAAGTGTGTGTGTGTGTGTGTGTGTGTGTGTGTGTGTGTGTGTGTGTGTGTTTGGTACTCACAGAATGCTCTACAGTGCTTATCCCCTACCTGATGGTATAGAAGACAGGGACAAAGAAACAAGAATGGTTTACTTTGTGTTTTCCAAAGCAAGTAGAAATACTAAAAGAGTTAGTAAGAGCCATAGAAGATGAAAACTTTGTCTAGGAAAAAAAAAAAAAAAAGACCATTCATTATTGTGAAGGAGATGCCTAACGTTCAAGTACTGGACTCATTGGAGCTAGACTGGCTCAAGCAAAGGACACTTAGAATATTTCAGAAATAACCTAGCAATGAGGCCTCCAAAGTTAGAGTTGTGGGTACAAGAAAAAAGACAGAAAATGCTTTCAGGAAGCCATGCTGCTCCCTAACCCTATTCTTCTCAAAGTCAGTTGTCTAGTGAAAAGCTAGTGCAGTCTCAGATGAGTGTTGTAAGACATCTCAGTGGGAAAATCCCACTGCTGGTGTGCTCTTTATAAATGAACGCTAAGGGAACATGCTATTTGGCCACTGATAAACATTTCTCCCATAAGCAAATATACTGTTCAAAAAGGCTTATACTATACCATATATTATTTGTCCTGCACTAGGAGTTTGCTTAAAAGGTTGATTTTACCTTTAGCTGAAACTGTGTATTTTCTAATCTGTTTGGGCAGCTGTCAAGTAATCAGAGTAAGCAGTGCCATTTTAATAAGGAAGTCTTTTAATGAAATATAATAGGTCACAAATACCTAATTTCTGCTCTTTACTGTAATTGCTAGTCTTTACTACAACTGCCACTTTAACAATCTTTTCCAAATGCTGACACAAAAGATGAACAATTCAAGGGTATTAGCATATGTGTATATTTACAGCTTATTGCTGTCAAAGGCTGCAGTACTACTCTCAACTCCCAACAGCTAGAGTCTCTTCTTTTGATGGAAACATCCTTCTTCAGCCTGTGACTATATCTGAATTAAGTTCTCTTTCACGGCAACATTGGCAAACACACAGTAATGTCTAAACAGAAAGAATGCTGAGGAAGTCAGAGCACATTACATCTGCAGACAAACAGTGCTTTCCCTATCACGATGAAAGATTAAATACGTCTTTATTATTGTTTCACTAATAAATTTTCTGCTTCGATTGGTTTATAACTTCAAAGCAGCTAGCATAAGCTGAGGTTTTTAATGTTTTGAATGTTATATGAATGTTCAATTATATCACAACATAAAACTACAGAGAATTGCATTAAAATTAAAATAGAAAGCAAAAAAGAGAGAAAACATAAATATAGTGAAGTTTCTATTTTTTAAAAAGGGCATTAGCATTATCTGGATCCAATTCTAATTTAAGTTATGATAACGTCTTTTTCAAAACATTCCTCCTGAAAACTTTAAATAATAATCATTTTAACTTTTGTTTTATTATCAGCATATTATTAACCCATGACTCTTAAATTTTGGTGTCACTATTGCCATGGTAATACCAAAAGTCCTATGTACAAACAGTAGTAGTTTTATTAGAAGTTTGCCCATTTTTGAAAAGCTAAGCTTCCCTAAATCAAACTAGCTTGCTGAGAAAAGAAAACCATGACAACTGTTTGTACCTCTTGCTTTATTATTACATCCGGCCTGGTCACTCTTAGAAATTCAATCTATTACGGTTGCTAGGAGTCTGTTGCTGTGCAACCTAAAAGGGTATGCTGTGCTTTCAGGCCAAGCAGTGCTAATAAACCTGTAGGCTTCCCTCTGTGGGGCTGACCAGTGTGTTTAAAGGGCTTAATACTTTTCAAGAGTGATTGGCTCACAATTCAAGACACATCCTATTAAAACCAAGTCACACTGAGAGATTTCTAACAAAGGGACGAAATGCTAAACATACACAAATATTCAAAATGTATCCTCAGAACCCCTAACTAATTTGGTAAAACAAACAGAGATTATGATCTACATTTCAATTATACTACCTACCACCCCAAGTTTTTCTTTCTATATAGTTCCCTAAAAGGTTGTAATATATATAAATGAACCCAGCAAGCTTTTAAGGTTATAGAACAGTACTAAGTACGTTTGATTTGATTTCTCAAAATCTATTATAAGCCCAACAATAGAAAAGTAAACTTAGTAACCCAACATTTACAGAAGTAGTGGCAGTGAAACTATAAAGGAAAGTCTAGATAGCACTTTACCATGAAAACATTTTCTCTATTCATCTCAGTTGACCAGTAATATTTTTATATTAATTCATAAAATCTGTTCTATCTCAAGTATTCTTTAAGATTAATGCTGAATAAGTTATTCACAAAAGTTCACTGCATTAGACATTATTTTAATTAGACAAGAAGATCATGGATCTGCCAATAAAATTCTACTAAACAGATTGTTGAAACACACAGTGGCATAGAGTAGGGGAACCAACTACAACCTTTAAGAGAAGAAATTGTACTGACTTACATGCTTAGACACATTAGGCCCATTTTCATAAAGTATTGGAAGAAAAAGACAAAAATGTAATATTATAAAATATCAAAAACTGTACAGAAAAAGAGGAATATGATATTTAACAATTAACCCAACTTTAAAGAATGTATTCAGGGTGTCCACTGACATTCTGGTTATATTAATACTGCCAGCAATTTTCAACCTTAAAAATAAACTTGAAAAAATTAAGATGGGCACTTTCTCCATATTCCTAACAATCTTTAGGCCTTCCACAGACGCTGGAAACATTTCTGTCAGTGCCCTACCTCCCTGACTTTAAAAGAGCCACAGCTATCTCTTACACTGCTTTCGCTTCTTCTCATTACACACTATAGAAGCAGCGCAAAGAAAACTATTTCTCTAAGAGTTCCAAGAAACAACAAACAGCAGAATGTGGAACAACTATCCCAAAACAAAAGAGGATGAATACAAAAGGAGAGCTGAAGGAGGCTGAAGCTGAGGAGTAATTCTGACCAAAAACCAAGGCCTGAGCTATAGGAAGGATGGGCAAAGATTTAGAACTGTTTTGTAAATAAAACCAACCTGAAAACAGAGCAAAGGGAACAGTCAGCCAGGAAAAGGTGACAGAGACAACACACTCTTTAGAAAGAGAATAATGAAGAGAATACTGATAGAAAACACATGGAGAGTGATATACAAATGTGAAGCTAACAAAAACAAGTAGGAAAACCTACATGCAAAAGTTTATTATTTCTTGTGTCCACTCTTACTTCCTAAGAAAGGTACAACTCAGAAATGTTTCATTTTCAATCTTCAGGTATGTTATTAACACATGCTAGGAAAACCAAGTACAGACTGTTTAATTTCTAAAGAAATAACTGGAATGCTTTCTAAGTTCATACCTAGTAAGAAATTTTTAAGTCTAATGCTGAAGAACCTAATTTACAAAGAATATTTTTAAGTAATTTCAATATTGATTTCATTAAAAAGGTCAAAACATTAAAATACAATACTGTAGATACACATACACAGCAACCAAAAAAATTATTAAAGCCACATTTGACTTAGGAGTATATTATTTGCAGGGCATGTGCTAGCAAATTTATTAAGTTCCAAAGCAGTTATTTAATTCTTTGGTCAACTATTTGACAAATACATTACATTGTTCTAATCTTGTCAGGAAAAACTGATCTAATAAAAGTAAAGTCCTATTTAGGCATATGATATTTTTATATTTAGGAGCTTATTAAGTAGAATTAACAATTAAATGGCAATGGAATAAAAATAAGTGAGTGTACATATGCAACATTCTAAGTCTTGTTAGAGTGTTTTCTGTTGCTCACTGGTCCTTGCCTCCTTGAGATAATACAGCTGCAGTGTGAAGTGCAACATCCTTAAAAGACAGCAAGCTATGAAGCTTCATCAAATACATTATGCTATGCAGCTATGTCTCTTCTATAAAAATCCCTAGATTTGTACCACCCTATCATACTTCATACCCAGATACCTACCTTCTAACTATACTTTCTTCAATCAAAGATCAGCAATAGTTAGTAAATGTTACGTAGAGCTAAGTTCTATATATATTTTATTTTCATAATTGTTTTTAAATAGGGAATTGTCTGTGTTTGATACATCATATGGCTAAGATGGGTGACCAATGACTTGAAGGGGCAAATTTTATTAAATACTAATATTCCTTTGCAACTACAAAGGAAAAAAAATGACAAGGGACAAAAATGAGGCTCCTTCCTCCCTTCAGATGGTTGTGAGGACCAGAGCCAAGGTTTCTTCTCTCATCAGACATTGTGTTCTGAGATTGCTTCTTCTAAGTATTTCACCAGGACCCACACGGTAGAAGAAAAGAACCAACTTTGTCAAGTTGTCCTTAGACTACCATAGCATGCAGTAATATGCATAGTAATAGGCATATACATACATACCACTAACTAAAAAGTAATAAAAATTTAAATAATATTGCATATAAAGTTACATAAGGTTAGAGAAAGGTTTTGTTTTGCTTAAGGTTGCACAAAAATCCACTAATTTTTACTTTAATGCTATAAAATACCTGTCTTCTTCACATTAAATGTGTATGTACAATTTTTAAGCTTTCCGATGTACAACAATAGCCTCAAATATGAAGTTATTTCAGAATGGATGACAGGCAAATAATGCTTAATATTTTCCAATGAATTGAAATGGAAAATATGGTTTTGACTTGAACTGACTGAAAATTCTACACTTAATAATATCAAAATGACAATCATTACTCAAAATAACAAAATTCAAGACAATGTGCCTCCATCAGTAACTTCTAAATAACCTGTCTATTTGCATAATCAAAGTTTTATAAATAAAATTGACTCATGACTATGATTAAAGATGAGATATGATACCTATATCATATAAGCAATGATAATAAATCTCATGGGAGGAGTACTTTTAAAATAGAATCTATCATAAACATTGTTTTTTCCATGTTAAAGTTATATATAAGCAAATTGAGAGAGCAACCAATGAAGTTGAAGTCCAGCCAATTCTACTAATTAATTTTTTTACATTTTCTCCTTTGCACAAAAGTTTAATTTAGGTATTTAGAATGCATTTTAGCAGTAGTTTCAAGTTTTTCAGAAGAATCTTGAACTTGGATGCATGAAGGATTAATTTTCCAAGTCTCTCAAGTACATATAGTCCTGAGACTATAGTTCTCAGGACACACACACAAAATTTTTTTTCAGGGAAAGGTATATAAAAATGTAAAATAAAGAGTCCAAACAGAAAAACAGAATATGCCATGAGAAGGAATGGGGATAAAACAGAACTGCTAATATAACAAAAAAGTTAGCATCGATCAAAGCGTCAATAGGATAAGCACACAGTCACATTGCAGAAGCATCCAAAGACTCCTGCATGCCTTTGTTCAAAGGTCTGCAAGTTCTCTCATCTGTCTCCATCCTTCTTCCTCACCTAAGTTCTCTCCAGAGCACTTACAACCATCTACTATAATTCATTTCCATTTACTGTCTTTCTCCTTTACCTCCCATTGTTTGAATGACATCGCTTCCAGGACATTTTGCTCTATGCTATGTTTACAGCAGTTCATTTCTTGATTCATTTTGTGTCAATAATTGATCAATAAATGCATGAAGATACAAAGTGGAAATTTGGGTCAGAGAAATGACTCAGTAAGTAAGGTGAAGGAGCAGAGTCTGCATCCATACAACCCATAGAACACAAAAGGCTTGGTGGTGTGCACTGATAATCCCAGTGATGGTAAAACACTGGAAGTGCTAGGATCGCCTACGCTGGCAAGGTGCCAGACCAATGAGTCTATCTCAAACAAAAGGTAGAAGGTGCCTCAGGATGGAGATGGCGCACAGAGATTGTTCTCTTCACTTCACACCCTCCTATACATGTATCCACTCTCACACACAAATGTACATTTTACACACACGTATTTTTAATCTTTAAAAAATAGAAGTGGAGAGGCTAGGGAGATGATTCAGGGGGTAAAGCACTTGCCCTACACATATAATGGCTACAGTTAACATGCAAGCAGGCAGGCATGCTCAGCCACAGTTCCAGCAGTGGGGAGGGAGAGGGAGGGGAGCCCTGGGACGACTGGCTAAGATAGCTGGCCAACAGCCACAATCAGAATTCCCGGTTCAGGAAGACACTGACTCTACAAAAGAAGTAGAAAAGAAATTCACAAAAATACCCAGCACCAATCTAAACACATACACGCACACGCACACCTCACAAAAACTACTCACACTCATAAATAATGAAAAGGAACATATATTTTTAAAGTTTTTTAGAAACGAGTTCCTCATCAAATCTGGAATTAGAATGCCTTCACAGAGAATAACTCAGCAAAATTATCACCTAAAAAAAAAAATGGTACACAATGAAAATATACTAACCAAAAAAGGGGCATATGGGGACTTTTAAATTACAGAGGGAGTCTGAAATTAAATTTGTATGGATTTAAAATCTACATAAAATCAAAGATTGCTTTCAGTTTAAGAATCTCTGTGTAGGTTTCAAGGCAGGTAACTTTCCATAACACAATCTGAATTTAAATGCCACAGACCCATCACAGGACTGACTACTATAAAGAATTCCATTCTGGGTCCACCAGTTACCTTGGTGATGACACTGGAACTCAAGACCTGCTCCTACTGCTTTAACATCCCAGTAGATACAGTCAAGTTAGGCAGCAAAGAAAGAAACACAGGTGGCTTGGAGTGTTCAAAGTAGCTTCCCAAAAGGCAAAATCCCCACAATTCCACAATTTCTCATAGGATAAGCAGAATTAGAAATGCATGCACCTAGTACAACCAAATCTGAGAGCACTCCCAACTACTAACACTTGTCAAGATGCTACAGAAATGCCACAGGCATACAGAATACATATAGAGAGAGGGAACAAATTTTCATTTCAAAAGCTAAGAGGAAATGAGACAGAGTAAAGTCAACCCAAATTTACTGTTAACTAGGTAGCAATTTATTTAACAAAATGTCAAAAATTCATTCATTTATGCCATTAATGTAAACACAATGCTATTCATTTTAAAAATGAACTGTTATAGCTGGGTGATGGTGACACACAGAATTCAAGAGGCAGAAACAGAATCTCTGAGTTCAAGGCCAGTCTGGTATACAGAGCAAGTTCCAGGGTAGCCAGTGTTACACAGAGAAACCCTATCAAAAAAACAAACAAAAAACAACAACCCTGTTCTAATGGCAATTAAATTTTTGGGTTGAATAAATGATAAAACAGCTCATTACACAATACAGCCTGAGGCTTAATCAACGAGAGATTGATTTCTTCTCCTAGGAAAGGACGATACCAAGTTTCTAAAATCTAATTAATGATGTTTCCTCAAGAAGCTTACAATATGAAAATGTTGAACATTTAGTAAACAAAACTATAAAAGACAATTTCTAATCAGTACCATGGATAACAAGTTTGTTATAAGTGAGTCCATTTAAGTTGACAACCTTACAAAAAGACAGATTAGGGAACAAAATGTAATGTAGTCTAAGCAAAATAAACACTGAGAACAAAGTGTTAAGAGAACAAAAACAGTGAGGCATAGTTGAGGAGCCCATGCTGGAAAGTGATAGCAATCCTCACTTACTTGCTTACTTCGCTGTCAAGCATGGAACTTTCATATGCATCATGCAATGAGGCCTTCCAAACCAAGTTACCAACTCTATTTCAGATCTGAAGTCTGTCCAGGATTAAACTCTGGTCAGTAGTGCACTCTGGGATTCAAACCCAGAATATTCATTTCAAGATTCATGGCTTTGTTTTGGGGAGGGAGTATTTTGGAGAACAGTGTTTGATTGACTGATTGATTGACTGACTGACTGACTGATTGATTGAGTTTGGGAGTTATTTGTTTCGTTTTGTTTTGTTTTAGATTTTTCAAGACAGGGTTACTCTGTGTAGACTTGGCTGTCCTGGAACTTGCTCTGTGACCAGACTGGCCTTGATCTCAGAGATTCACCTGCCTCTGCTTCACAAGTGCTGGGATTAAAGGCTGCCACCAGCTGTGTTTAAACAGTTGATAATACAGTTAAGCCAAGCTGGCTAGAGAAGTGGAACTGCAGAGCCAAGTAGTAAAGGGAGTGTGAAATCACCAGAGACTAAAACCTCCAAGTGGAAAATGATAAGCAGTTTGGTGCCACAAGGTAGAACAAAATAAATTTATTTTAATTATTTTGATAACTAGGCAGGGAGGAATCATTAAAACAGTGGTCCTCAACCCGTGGACCACTGCCCCTTTGAGGAGGGGTCACATATCACATATCCTGTATGTCAAATATTTACATTACAATTTATAACATTAGCAAAATTACATTTATAAAATAGTAACAAAATAATTTTATGGTTGGAAGGTCACCACAACATAAGAAACTGTATTAAAGGTCCACAACATCAGGAAGGTTGAGAACCACTGCATTAACAGATTCTGACTCAGAAAAATATGAAACTTATTTTTTTAAAAAAAAGGAAAACTGTTAGAAGACATATTAATATAAATAGACACTAATGTGAATGTGTATCAGTTGAAGCAAACATGACCCAGGTTATAAATTCATGATATAAAGGCACATCTGCTGTTTTATTTTCTTCCCCTTTATACACAATAGATTCAACAGTCTAGCAAGTACTCTATTAAGTTGTTCTCTAAATTCATATTTTAATTCGATGCCTGAAAGTATTTGGCACTCTCTTCATCTGCATTATACTTTTAATACTTCCAGTTTCCATTTTATGGCTCAGTAAATATACTAGTGACAAAGATACATTGAAATGTAAACATGAATTGTTTTGATCACTTTCCACATTAAAAACAAGATCAGCTGAGCACAAAGCAACACCTTGCAGTCTATTCTGAGGCCCACTTAATTCATATGAAATTGTACTGTTTTAAACCTCAGAGAGTTAGAACTGGGAGCTTTCCAGCAAAAATGCAAGAGCTAACTAATATTTCGTCATACCTTTGTTTACCATATCTCCTTTTTTATTGAAGCTGAGAATAAATCCAATGGGAACCGTTTTACAAGAAGGTCTGTCTATGGGGATTTATCTTGTTAAGAGCAAATGACAAATGGTTTTCCCCCATAGGAAACCTGCTCTTGCTTTATATAAATGTATCTTCAGATTTGGTGCCACAAATTAGACTGCAGAGAAATCAGGTTGTGCTGGAAAGTTCACTTGTCATCTTCTTGGTGAATCGCAGATAGACTGCTTCAAGTAACCAACAGTGCTAAGGTTCAACTTACAGACCTTCATCACAAAAAGGGAGCAAATTCAGTTCAAAGACTGAGGGCAAAGATTTACTACTAATGCTCTATCTGGGAAGCAGGGGCAAGAATCCAGTTGGTAACTGCTTCTTCCTGCCATAGTCTCAATACGATTAACCGGTAAACAAGATATTCTTCCAAAACCTCAAGTTACAAAATTCACATGATGTAACAGCATGGCTGTGTGTGTGTTGCTTCCTGTCGCTATGGAGTTAAGGGCAGTCTGCTCCAGTAGTCATTCTTTTGGTGCATTCATTCATACGTAAGAGTACAGCAACACCTTTAAAGCCCAGTTGGCAAGCCTCAGCTTGTACCAACTATATCAGGGTCAATTAGTTCACTTTAGCTTCACTAGAGTGGCCCACAAGAAGTAGCATTTCCATGTTTGAAACTAACAAACTGAGTTTCATAGCAGTCCTCAGAATGACTGGAATCAGAGAAGAGCTAGGGTCTAATTCAGTGGTAAAGCAGATGCTCAGTGGATGAGATCCTGGGTTCCATCTTTCACGTACAAAAAGTGAAAATGTACATACCAAGCATGAGAACTTCTGGCATTTTAACATCAATTGTGACACAACAAATTTACAAATGACACAGACAAAAGCAGTTTTCAATACTGTATTTTCGTTTAGTGTACAACCTTTAAAGGGCTTTAAAGGATATAATTAATTTTACTTCTAATTCACTGCAAAACAGAACAATTAAAAGATACTTATACCCAAGCTTTACAGTTGGAAATATTTTTTAATGCACTCAGATTTAGAATGTAGAATTAGAAATATTTCCATTCTCTAGAAAAGTAGGATATTTTAAAGTACAAACTACAAGAAGTCTAGAATGTTCGAAGCATCACAGTTGTGTTTGCCTGTAAGGAAAGTTTTGCACTAGCTGTATGAAATGTGTCCCAGTGAAGAGTAACAGGTTCAACATACAAGTCACTTACGTCTGCTTTCTTAACGTAAAGTAAACAAACAGATGACAGAAAAGGGCTTCTCTAGGATAACCCCCCAAGTACACATGAAATGTGAGCACTCCAGTGTTAAGATGAAGACATCCCAATTCTGTTTCTAGTGGACTGGCACATGTGTGTCACTGGAAAACATACTTGGCTGTATTAAGAGACCCACTCATCTCTCCTGTCCTCACCATATCCCCCACCCCACCCCACCCCACCCCATCCCACTCAGGCTTAATCTGAGCTAAACCACAGTAGAATAGCTAAGCTGAGACAGGGACTTAAGTTGAATATACAAGAAATAAGGCATGCATCAAATGGCATTTACTCTTCCAGACACAACATTTTGACAGGTTCTAAAACACCTGGATAAATTTTTTGGCTAGTATTTCTTTTTACATATAAAGAGACAGGAGTTCATTCAAATTACAGCTGCTTGCAGTTAGGTGGCTATTCCAATATAGGACAAATATATATCAGTATTATTCTCAAGTGAGAAACACCTGCCTTTTAAATTATATCAGATAATAGAGGGATAGTCAAATTAAAAAAAAACAAAACAAACAAGCAAGCAAACAAAAACCCCAACTTGTAAAGATTGGTCAGAATAAATTTCCTAAGCTTTATTGATATTTCTGCAATGTAAAGTAATAAAACCAAATAAAATTATGCTTCTTGTACAGTTTCTAAATGCACAGAAAAGTTACTAAAGCTAATGCTAAAGTTGGCATTGCCTTAGTTTATAATGAAATCCTCTATAAATATCATTTTATTAGCATTATAATCCATGATCTTTTGTTTGCTGGTTTACATTTTTCATTTTATTTAAAGTGCTTGTCTCAATATTTTTTTAAAATTTTACTTCATCTCCTTAGTGGTTTTTGATTTGGGGGATTCAAATCCAGACCTTTGAACTCACTGAGCAAATGCTCTACTGATGAGTTACATTGCTAGCCTGAGATTTCTTGATAGAAATTCAGTTATAGCACAAGATCATTTAACCACAACATAGTTCCATTACTTAGTATCACTCTACTACCCAGTCTGGCTACTTATCATGTAACAGGTATATTTTAAGTCACAGGAATTTTCATTAAAAACTTTAGATCATATAATTAAAGTTATGTAAGTTAAAATATCAATTCTTATTTAATATATGCATTTCCCAATGGATTTAATAATTTCATACCAAAAAGATCAACCTGTAAATAAAGAACCTGAAGTGTAATTCATCAAAGGTCAGTAATTATAATCTGTAATATATGTTATTCCATCACAGAATATATTCCAAAAGAAGAGTAATCTGGGGATGAGGAGGGGCTTTTTGTCAGCTTTTGCTATAGACTTCAACACTAGAGGGAAATGTTTTTTTCTTGACTATATGACTTCAGTCAAATAAAAAATAAGTAAGAGAAAAAATAAGCCCATGCATTTTATGAAGATATGGAATTCAGAAAACAAAGTATTTTGTTATCATTATAATACATCGGCTTCCAGGTGTTCCTTCCTTCATAATGTGTCACAATAACTTAAAGCATGCATTGAGTAGCTAACTTCAGTTGTCTGAAGCACAGTCTCATGACAAGCTTGATAACTCACTATGTGGCTGAGAATGACATCAAACTTCTAGTCCTCTTCCCCTCCCCCCCCAGTGCTGGGATTATGGACATCTGCCACCATCCGTAGTTTATGTCAGTTATGGTGCTGGGAATGGATCTGTGTCCATGCTACGTGAGCACCCTACTAACTGACATCAGGACTGAGCTACACACACATCCAGATCGCTCAATATTCCAGAAGGTAGTTGCTTCTCTCCCCTGACAACATACAAATGGTTCTTAACTATTTTATACAAACTTTCTCATAAGCAAGTTGGAATAATGGCAGATCAAATATGAATTCCATCACATCTGAAAGGTTTACCATATCAAGACTTTTCTCTACACTTCAAACATGGGCTTCTGTCCTTAGGCTCACTTCCTTTTCATTAATCAAATTTTAAGTAGAGAAGCCTGACATTACTAAACAAATGACTTTAGCCAGCAAGCAAAAAAAAATCTCCTATTTTTAATGTGCTCAGAAGAAGCAATATGAAGGTCAATCTACCCTCCATCTTATATTTCAAATCTCCATTGGAACTGTTCTTAAATTGTCAAACTGTAAAAATATATTTCAAGCATCACAGAATAAAGAAGGGTTGGAGTTGCTTTCAGTAGCAAGTCTTTCTATAATGTACCTACAATTTACTGAGCTCAAGACAGCCTCCCACTTTAGCCTCCAGTGTAGCTGGAACTACAGGCATGCACCACAGCACACTTTTATTATATAGCTTTAAGAACAACTGATATTACTTCTGAAGTCTCTGTGTTAAGTACACATGGTTCTTTATACCCTTCTACTTAGATATGTTTTACATACATCAAAATATAAACATCTTAAAAATAGATTCTTATAATATACATACAATATACTAGTTTTCAAAATGTACAGTTTTAAATATAAGGTAACCAGAGATCCCAAATGAATATGTCAATTTTGATTATTTTGTATAATATTGTATACATTTTTTAATAATAAAAATAAAATGTTGATGCAACATCTTAAGTTGATCCTTTTCTATATATAAATTCCAGAAATGTCAAATTTTATACAACAGCAACAACAAAAATCAAGGTACCAAAGTCTTATTGTAAATATTTGTGGGAAAAAAAATAACTTTTAAATGTGGTTAAAAAAAAAAAAAGCCTAAAAACCTAAATAGTCCTTTCCTGACCTTCTTCTACTAGTTCAAATCCACAGATAACCTCATTCAAGTGATTATTTTACTAGTCTCACTGATTTGTTCATCTATCCTTATTTAATCTTTAATTATAATTTTCCTACTAATTTCATCCATTTTTCATTCTCTCCTATCATTTATGTCCAAGTATCATTCATCAGTTTTAGCCTTCTATAATTAGAAACATTAAAACTAGATTCCCATAAATAGGAAAATGCAATCTTGAATTTAACATTCCACTTTGTATTTTATTTTCAAACTAAGTCTTAAAATTCTAATAGAAATCTAAGCTGAGCCAGTTCACAATGCCTAAACTAAACAAAATAGTAATGGGACCAAATACTCACTTATACATATCCTTTATTAAAGCTAAACAACTGATATAACATTAAAAACCTATATGCTGAAATATCCAAATATGTCTTGCATTCTGGTAGAATGCTTTACAATCAAATACTAGAGGCATTATTATATTCGTTGTACATGTCATACTGGGAATCATATGTAATCAAATAACACCTCTTTTCCTCTCTGTAATAAGCACTGTCTGTATTTTAGTTTTTCCAATTACATAATCCCACTCCCACTTAGTCTCATTTTGATACCATTCCTTCAGACCAAAGTGTTGTTCTGGGCATGGGGTGCCACCTATGGGCATCTAGTTAAACCAAAGGTAAACTAGAACTTTCAAAGTTCACATATAGTGTGTTTTGGAAGCTAAATTCTAGGCATCAATGGAAATTGATCAAAGCACAACTTTATGAAAAAGTTTATATTATGTACACAGACACCTTAATTTACTGCTATACAGGGATGTAGGACTAAAGGTGAATCAGGTATCAGGATCAAACACTCATATCCTCTCTCGAGTGACCCTGATCATCATCTCTACTCCATGATCACTTGCACTCCTTCTAACTCCAAACAAAATTAAATGTTCATGCAAACCGAAAGTAATCAAAATATTCTCTTTCCACTTCAAAGACAAAAGAATCACACTTGACTTGGAAAGTGAACGGCCTTAGCTCAGAGATAAACCCACATCTACCACAGCTACTCACTCAGTATTATTTAAAATTTCCAAAGTTCTCAAACTCAGCAAACTTCTGAAGCACAGAATGGTGGAATGCTAATCCATCGATGTCATGTTGAACCCTATTTTAACTGAAATGAACCATAATTTTTGCCTTTGATCAACTCTGGCACATGTAGCCCATAGCTAAAGTAGCTTCTACAAGTTATCACACAATGTGAAGCACTATTAAAAATGTTACCAACCTCACACACAAGTCACCTGATGACCTTAATCAAACATTTCCCCCAATTTGGCTGTCTCAAGAACACAGCACTGAAGTGAAAAGGCTCAAGGTTCCTAGTGTGGCCTCCAAGATGAAGATAATGCAGAAGACAGTGAAGTTCTGAAAACAATATTGATCACATTCTACAGCACTCAACAAAACATTCATTAAAATAACTTTCTAAATATGTACACAAAATACAGACACACACCCACATAAAACAGAGTAGTTAAGCAAACATTATTTTTACAAGCATCTCAACTGTGTAATCTTTTGAAACAAAACATTTTAAATGCCCTTTAGAAACTGCAAAATAATCACAAAAATCAAAATTTATTTCATTTTTCATATACTAAATTTTTATGTTCATTTTTCTCCATACAACATTAAAATACATGCTTTAAGTACATTTCAAGTTGTAAAGGACATATTCAGATTGCTAGTATAATAGTTTATGTTTTTAATTAATGACCTTAAGGGTGGCGCTTTATCAAAACTCACTGTCAAGATTTTTATCGAATATAATCAGAAGCTAATAAGTAGAAGTCTGGTGTTAGATAATTTGGCTCTTTAAAATGTCAGGACAATAAAAGCAAAGGATAATGCTAGGTTTTGTTGTCAAAAATATATCCATACATTCATCTATATAAAGCAAAGTATAAACAGATAATTGAGAAATCACTTCAAATCAGGTGTAATGATACACACCTTTAAACACAATACTTGGGAGCAGATTCAAGGGTTCAATGCTAGCCTGGCTTGCAGAAAAAAAGAAAGACAGACAGACAGAGAGACAGAGAGAGACAGTGACAGTGACAAAGAAAGAGACATACAAAAGGGGGAGGGAGGGAGGGAGGGAGGGAGGGAGGGAGGGAGGGAGGGAGGGAGAAAGGGAGGGAGGGAGGGAGGGAGGAAGAAAGGGAGGGACGGGGGAGGGGGAAGGGAAGGAGGGGAGGGGAAAAAGGGATGGAGGGGAGGGAAAAGAGGGAGGAGAGGAAGGGAAAGGGAGGGAGGGGAGGGAAAAGAGGGAGGGGAGGGAGGGGAAGAGAATCACATATGAACATTCCTAAAGCACAATGCTGTCTCTTGAAAAAGAATCTTTTTAATCTAGTAATATACAAATGACTAGAAAAATTCACATATATTGTCTTGAAGATAAATAAAATAATTTACTAAAGTACAATAAACATTTTAGTAAAGTAATAAAATATCTATCCTTAAGGAAGTATATGTACACTGTACAACCACGCAGCAGAAAAGGAACAAGATGCAGGAGAAGCCATACTGCTTTAGCTACTTCCCTCCTTCTAGAGTCTGTGTCCCTACACATCTATACCCACTAGGATTTCACAATGCAGTAAAGCATGAGAAGTATGGAAGTTACTGGTACTTAACAGGAACAGAAGGTTTAAATGTGGACGGTTCTTGCTCCCCCTCTTCAAGACCCGTTCTTTTTCCTCCACAGCTACAGTATGAAAGGAAAAATTTTTTTCTAGACAAGTTCCCTTTGCAACCTTATCCTCCAACTTTCAATCCTCCTGCTTCGACTTCCTGGATCCTTGGATTGCAGGTATATGCCATTGAACACAGCTTGAAGAAACTTAACAAGCAAAGTGTCTCTGAACTGATATGGCACAGGGAAGGGAGGGAGGGAGGGAGGGAGGACAGTACTAACTCAGAGTGCAAAAAGTCACTTTAGAAATAATGGTTATACTAAAATATACACATATGCTACTAAACATACAAATCCAAATGAAGTCCAGAAACTTGAATATGCTTATATTAACCAATTAAAATATCATTCAAAATAACTTTTAAATTATAAGAATAGCAATCTCTTTATCTTTCACACACTTCTCTGTTAAGCTGGTGAGAGTTGTGATACAGCAGAATATATGTTCTTTCCTAAGTATAAAACTGTTTCCTCCCTTAGCGCCTGCCTCTCCCCACACCCTCCCACCCTGTCCTCTGTCTATCCACACACTGGGAAAATTATGTCCTGTTTTAAATATCTCACTGGTGAGCAACAGGAGCCCCAACTGTCAGACACTTGTCTGGCACACATACTTAGAGAAGCTGGTTCCAGCAGGAGCTCAAGCTGTGAGGCTCAGCTCACTCCTATGTGGGTGAGGAAATCAGAGCACTTGGCCACCAGTCTCTAAAGAAACCACCAAAATGGGAGAACTTTGAGACCTTGTCATAGGCATAGTTATTAAGCTACCACTGGGCCTGGGGTTTTCTTTGTTGCTCTCCTCAAAAGAAACTACAAGTAAGTAGAATGTGAGATTTTTTGAAACCACAGATAAATCACACACTAGTTCCTAGCTCTGTGTCAGTAGCACGCCTCTGTCTTCCCAGGTTAATCTTGCCATGGATTCATAGGTTGCAAAAAGTTTGCAAGATCACATTGTCTCACTGTTTATCTGACAGATGGAGAAACTGAGCCCCACACTAGCTTACAGTTTCAGACAGCAGCAAACTGGGGACCTTTGTCATCCTCTTCACAAGCCTCTGACCACACGTTGCTTCCCAGTCTAGTAACACTGTTTTCTTTCTTCTCTATCATTGCTGAACGTATCTGTTTCCTCTCACTTTTACTCAGGCTTCTTTGCTTCACTGTTTTAATGTTCCTGGTTAAGCTTTTACTAATCCCATACTTATATTTTTGCCTAAGGGAAATATAAGAACCCTTGGGAATCCCTGACCAAGTACTATAAAATAACAGCAGGCAATACTGACTGGCCATAACTCCTTCTATAAAAGAATACTTGAGTTAAGAGTCACCATAGGTATGGGAAACTGTGCAAACACATTAATTTTGGATTGGTCTAGTCATTTAACCCTTAAGTACTTTGCCAGAGGCGAAGTAAGAAATCTTTTACATAAAAAATACTCAAATTACATCACTAATACAATAAAGTTACATTTCTGTTCAAGAAGGTAGAAATTGTCAAGAAAATAATAATGTTTGAGAGTGATATAGTATATCCATTTTCCATTTAAGTCACACTTCCTAGCCTTCTTCCAAGGTTCCTTTGAAAATCTATCACATCTGAACTGAGCACAGTGGCAAGGCACAAGTACCATCACCATATCCAGGAAACTGAGGCAAGAGGGTCATGAATTGGGGGCTGGCCTGGACTACACAGTGAAGAAATAAATCATGTTTTCATTTAAGATTATAACTAAATCACTCTAAAATGAGAAACCACTTTATTAGTCAAATTGCTCAGAAAATAGAAATACAGTTATTCAATACAAACTATCAAACAACAATGCTACTTAGGACAGCCAACTTGAAAATGTTATTTGAAACTTTTTAACATCTAAAAAGATCAAAAGATGGGATTTTCTTGTGTAAGACTTCATATTTTAAGTTACCTGGGTAACGTTACAAAGTTACAGCTTAAGTAATGTTAGCAAATTATTCATCAATGCCAAATAAGTGTATCAGTGGTAGTCTTACTCTCCTTAGGTGCTGAGCAGTAAGATATAAAATTGTAGAATAACTGCTAATGAATTCATGTTTTAAAACGGTCTATTATTTACTGTCATTACATTTAAAGATGGTATGTAGCATTAAGTTGACAAAAAGAGCTCCAGATGTTTTCAAATACATTCATGTGTAGCATGTGAAGAGAAAATATAAATGGAACAATGAAATCAACAATGGAAGAATGGGAGATAATGAAATGTTACATCATTATTTCTTAATACAAAAATCCCTAGGCCAGAAAAGTCATGTAAACCCAGTAAAAGGAGTCCATTATAAGCCCGTGGTGTAAAACTAAGACATGGCTTTGGAATAGCATTAGTATGATTTAAAAAAAAAAAACTGATTATCAGGTGGTAATCCAAGCCTCTGTTGATATCTTGGTTTTTATTTTTTTTTTAATGAGTAAAAGAGATTAAATATTTAATGACAGCAGATTAGGGGGAAATATTGCAAAACTTAAGTCCTATAACAAAGGGATGGCTAGATGGTCATATCAAAATGATTCTTAAGTAACAAAAGTAGGAAACTTTTTTTGGAAAAAAACTATTTTGGAAACATTGTGTGGAGAATTCTCAACAATTCCTCATTGAAACACCCAACAGGCATTAAACATGCATTCTAAAGACTTCACAACATACAGTACAAGAATTTATCTCTTTGAAGTTGCATAGATGTCAGAAGCTAGGCAGATTGAGTCCTGACTATTCAGATGAGAAAACTGAGTCTCACTGAAAGCAGCTAACTTGTCCACAGTCACACAGTTAATAAGATTAACTGAACTCTGACTAAAGCCGGTATGTACACTTAGCCTGTAACAGGGTGTCCCATTCACTTATTAATACTCTAATACAAATTACTTTCTCAACTTTCACTACATATACTTTGATGTGAAATCTAGACTTCAAGTACAAAGCATTTTAATACATCCACAAATACATTTAAAACCTCAGTGGCATAAAATGACAAATTACATAGAATTTTATCTTTTCAAGAAAAATGACTTAACTATTGTAGTAAGACCCATATGTGTTTGTGGGGGGTGCTACTCTCTTTTGAAGTTCTAGGATCAAGGTGTTCCTGCATACAAATTGTTTCAGTTTCTAGTTACTTTTCAAACCTAGAACAATTAACCATTGTAGCTGAGTTGGGAGAACAGTATATCATTACCTAGACTTAAGTTTTTACACTGTACCTATCCTTTCCCAAGCATCCTTGAAGAAAATACTTAGGTTTTAAAATTTGTCAGAGCATTTACTACTTAAAATTATATTTAAAAAGGAAGAAACCACTCAAAAGATGGAAAATGGAACTTAAAAAGAGTCACAGGGTAGGAGAGATGGCTCAGTGTGAAGAGCATGTGTTGCTCTTGCAAAGGACACAGGTTCAGCTCCCAGCAACCACAGTTCCAGAGCATAAGAGTGAAATATCTTCATTTGACCAATGTATACAACTTTAGCACAAAGTGCTAACATTAGACTGGACCAAGGCTAAGTTCTCAGGGATCGGCTCTATAGTTCATTACTGGATCTGATTTGTTACATATTACTACACATATTCTCTCTATATAGACAGATTTTCCCAAAAAAACTACCAAGGCAAGCAGTATATTAAATGTTAAACTTTACAGAAGTAACTGAGATGCTTATATGCAATAAATAACTAAAATTTTCTTTACATAACAGTTCCAATCAATTCACGTTTTAGTGAAAATAATCTTACATTGCAAACAGCACAGCACCCTCTGGTGTATCTATTATAAGATATATAAAATTCCCACAAATAAAGGGATAAAATTTTAAGTCAAAAATAAACCTTAGAAATCAATAGGGTGATTGTTTCTGAATTTATTCCAGTTCATATATTTAACATGTATAAACAAAAACAATTTTCATTTTAAAATATCACTATTTTATAGCAACTGAATGTCAAAAAAATTTGTTTCAATTTTAAAATGCAAATAATGCATTTTTCCAATTATAACTTATGATAATGCTATAAAAAAATCCTTGAGGTATGGAATGACAAAGTTTAATATATTATTTATTATGTAAGCTAAATTTCATTTTATTTAAGCCCACATACACACACACACACAGAGGTGTGTGTGTGTATAAACTGGTGTGTGTGTGTGTGTGTGTAAACTGTTATGCTGCTATACTTTTTCTGAATTCAAAGGCAGTTTGGCATTATTTATAAGAATGGATAGATAGGTGTTTAGTAAATGAATCTATCATTTATACAGTTTGAAAATAGAGTGATATTCACAAACAAGAACTAGTGATTTAGGTTAAAACATAGAGCACTTCAAAGACTAGCAATGCTCAACTTTTGCATGTAAAAAGAACCCTCTTCCTGTGAAAATAATAAAAGGATGATACAACTAACTCAGTAAGATGCCACCTGCTTTAGACAGCTCTGTGAACCTCTGCAAGTTCCAAAACAATGCAGGAAAAGGGAGACTGACACCTGTTTCAAGCAGCCACCTGTCTCTAACAAGCTAAATTTAGTCAAATCCACTTAATCTTGGTTTTCCAAAATAAGGGGACACTATGCACCTGTGAACAGAAAAGAATTTTAAACTCTATTTTGTGATGACAAGTGGGAATATATACCAGAAGAATTAAAGAGTTAAGGCAAATGATTCAGTGGGGCTAACTATTTTTAATGTAACTGCAAATGAATAGAGGATACTTAACCAAATGCTCAACATAAAAACAAATTAGCAAACTTCATAATTTAAAAGTTGATGCATTTCTTATTCTTGTTTCTTATAGTCTCACTAAAAGAATCACTAAGCCATACTACTTGACTATTTAGGTACAAAGTTAACCCTTCCCACATATCTGATATCATTATCCATCCTTCTAAGCATGTGCAACCTGAAATTTTTTGCTTTTCAACTGTTTGTTTAAAAAAAGTGCCTCAATTAACTTGTAAGTTTTTAAAAAAGATTTCTCACTATCTCACTTATAAGCTATAAACCTGTGAGTATCTCCACAGGATACAAGATTATTTGAATATTGGATAAATAATGCAATATTTTAGACATTAGGCATAAGACTCTCACACCATGGGAGCACTGTGAAATAATGGAGAGCTTCTAGGAATGCATTAATTTCTTATACACATATAAATTTACTATGCCTATTCTCTATACAGTTTAGTAGAATTGTGTAATAGACAATCATATATGTGAACTTTGTACACTGGATATAATTTTAAAAGACAGAGATAGGCATCATGGCATACTCTGAGCTACAAATATTCAGCTACTCAAAACATTATTTCACATGTTTAATTTCAAAGCATGATTATGTTCACAGATTTCTGTTAGTCTAAAACACTGAAAACAAAGAATGTCAATGCATAGTACAGTCCCTCCTAGAAAAAAATAGCACAGAAAAAAAAAGTCGAGCTAAATGGTACTTAACTTTGTATTTAATTTTAAAGATAAATTGTTATAATTCTAAGTTAATCAATCCATTAAACTATTTTATTTTAAAGCATCTCTAATATCAACTCTTAAAACACAAAGATTTGCTTTAAATGGACAGGCTACTTAACATAATGCAATGCCACATTTGCTTTCAAATTAACTTGTGAATGGAAAAAACTAAACACATGCTTGATGAGTGAAATGACTCTTAAACACTCTTGGACACGACAAATAAAAATATTAATCTAAGACATTTTAATATATACAATCTACTCAGCTGAAACATATGTAAATGCCATTAAGATCTAAAACTGTCCCAAGACAGCAAAACTCCTTTTAACTTCAGACCCAAGAGCTTCACCATCGAAAAGTGTTCAGGCGTTAGACACTCATCTGAACAAAAAAGAGGAAAAGAAGAAAAAGAAAAGATGAAAAGAAAAAAAGAAAAGAAAAGAAAAGAAAAAATAAAAGTTAGTATTTGAAATGTGCAAAGACAGGTTGGGAATGGATGAATAACTATTAAGAATGCTGAGAGATCCAAACAGACGTCTTTCAGAATCAAATATCAGCTTCATTTAAAATAACAATCATACGAAAATGAATTGAAAAGTAAGGTTTTTCCCAATCCCCCAACTCTTACTTGTTTTACAAAATATTAGCCTTAATGGCATTATAATTACTCAACCTCTCCATTGACAATCTCAAGAATAATTAATACTGTCACATTATTCACAGGCTGCTGTCAGTTAAATCAATAAATGTTTGCTGTTGGAAAGATTATTTAAATAAGCACTTTAAAATATGAATTGGAAATTTCAATGTGCCACTATAATAGTACAATCTATTTGTTTTAGCTCACAATCATCATCAATTTTTTCTGATAACCTATTAATTGTTATGCTGAAAATGAGCAAATTAAAGATCTGCAAAACCAGGTTCTAATCAAGAAGATACTACTTCAGAACTGGTAAGTATTCAGATCTACAAGGGCAACTATTTTCTCTAAAGAAACACTTTAAAAGGAAGTTTTTTTTTTCTTCTGAACAGGTTTAAATCATTGTCCAAAGAAAACCAAAAAGTCAACAAAAAAGAATATGTTAAGTACACACATGCCTAGATCTTAACAGCCACAAAGAAAGTGAAATATACACACGTTTCAAGTTGAGAAGCTTCATACATTCTTTATGAACAACTTGACTTCAATTTCAACTCTCCAAGGGAAAGGAATAGAGATGAAGATGGGAGGAAAAAAAAAAAAAAAAAAACTCTCAAAGTACCATAACTGTCACAAATAGCGTTGTGAACTGAGTTCTCACAAAGCTTCCTTATATCCTTTTCCTGTTCATCACAGACAAAGTCTAAACCACAATGAAAATTGTTAACACTCTCCTGTGGGGAGGGAGGTGCATCAAAGTGAAACAGAACCTCAGGACTACCCCTCCCATCTCCACATGAAGGATAAAGCGCTGTCAGTAGCCACTAACCGAAGTAGCACAGATGCCCTGCATCCGGTTTAAATCACAAGCACACACACACACACACACACACACACACACACACACACAAACCCGAAAAGGGGAGGGGGGAGAGAGAGAGGAGAGGGAGAGGAGACAGAGGAGAGACAAGAGAGGAAAGAGAAGAGAGACAGAGAAACAGACTTAAAAAAAAAAATCTCTCAAGAGCAGCAGAGGCCCCCTAGTTTCAATGTGTGTGCAAAGGGGGGCGGGGGGGGGGAGAAGACTGCTGAATGGATATTAAGACTGTTTGCAGCACAAAGAAAAATACAGTTTTAAAAGAAAAAAAAGAATCCCGTGAGGCCAGTGATGGTCAAATAAGTGCAGTCCGTTCAGCAGCAGGCACAGAGGGACCGAAACGAAGGGAGCGGGCTTCGGGAAAAGTTCACCAAGGTACCAGGATAAAAATAACAAAACCCCCAACAAGGCCCCGCAAGTGAACAACAACCACCACAGCGCAGCACCTTTTGGGGACCCCCCTGCTCACTGCTGTCTATTTCGATTTGGAAAGCAGCAGCCACCAGGCAGCTTTGCAAAGCAGCGAATTAAAGAAAGAGAGAGGGAGAAAGCGAAGCCCTTCTCTCCACCTGCCCCTCCTCCTGAGCGCCCGCGGACCTGGGGGGACGCTCCAACACCCGCGACGGACAGCGGCGGCTTCCTAGCCCGCTCGCCCCGCAGCCCCGGCTCCCGCTCCATCCCCGAGCGCCGAGGCCGGGCGGGCAGGCGCGCGGCGCCCACACCCCCGAGCCCGCCGCGCGCGGGTCCATTGTAAACAAGCCCCCGGGACCGAGCCCCTCAAGCGGCCGCAGCCGGTGTCAGGAGGGAGACCCCGCACAGCCACGCTCGCTCGCACACACGAACACACGCACGGACACACACGCTCCCACACACATGTAGAGAGACCGAAGAATATTCACCTTGGCTGTGGATTATTGTGGTGTTGTTGGTGGGTGATGGAGATGGTGGTGGTGGGGAGGAGGAGGAGGAAGAGGAGGAGGAGGAGGAGGAGAGGAGTAGTTGTTGTTGATGGGTAACAGTCGCCAGGACTACGGTGACTATGGCGCTTGATTCACAAGGCAACGGTTGCTATAACTCACAAAAGAGAGAGAGAGGGAGAGAGAGAGGGAGCGAGGGAGAGGGAGACACTCGCGCGGGGAGGGGCGGGGGGAGGGAGGAGGGGAGAGGGCGGGCCCGAGAGCGCCGGAAGAAGCGGCTTCGGCGCCGTGACTGACAGCTCGGAGCCCGGGCGGGGGGCTGCGGTCGGGATTCCGACGTCGGTTTTTCCCCCGAGGTGCGCTTAAGACTTGGCGGGCCCGGGGTCAGGGCGAGTCTGCCTGGAGGAACGGGACGGCGGACGCCGGGGAAAGCTGAGGGTCTGGAGGCCAGGGCTACTTTCTGTCAAAGGAGCCCCGCCTGCCTCTGCCGCCAACTCTGTGCCCAGCCGCCCCGCAGCCGCGAGAGGAAAAGCGCGAAGCCAGGGGAGGGGGAGTGACGACGGAGCCAACACTGTGTGAGACGCGCGCTAGCGCGGAGGCAGACCCCGCTTTGAAGAGCGGGCTCCACCCCGGGACGTACGTCATTTCCTGGGCGGGCCCAGCTAATGTCCCGGATGTGCTGCGCTCCTCCCCTCTCGCTCCTCTCTTCCCCCCGCCCCTCTCCGGCTTTTTTTTTTTTTTTTTTTCCTCCCCTCCCTCTCCGTGGTCGCCAGTGTGGTGTTTCCCGGTCGGTCGTTTATGCCTCGCGGGTGATCCCTTTCCCAGACTCTCTGCGGCCGGCGCGGGCCTCCCGGGTCTTGGCTGTGCCCTCCCCTCCACCGAATTCCGCTTTCTCGCGCCTCCCGAGCCCGCGGGGTCCTGAGGAGCGCGGGCGGCGGGGTGTGAGCGGTGCTCCCGCCGCCATCTTAGGGAGCGAGAGCCTGGGCGCGCGAACGGTGACCCATCTCGCTCGGCGCGGCCGCTACCTCCCTGCGGAACCGAGACGCCAAGTTAGCACCCAGCAGGACCGGGAGGAAGTGCCAAGGGGAAGGGGAATTCGAGCTTTCCGAGGATGAGGGTCCCTACAGGGGTGGGTTAGACCTTTCAGAGTAGCTCTCCGTAGGTCCTTAAGGGCTCACCCCTTTTAGAGTTGACGGGATGGATCCCAGCTAGACCCATCGCCCTATTAGCTGGCATCGGTTTCTTAACAGCCTGGGGGTAGCTTGTTCTTGAGCTGTTTTGGACACAGGAACGGCTTCTGTCCATGGAGAACATTATTAGCACACAACCTGGCACCTCAAACTCGAGTTGATAAGGCACAGCTTCTGATACCTCATGGTTCAAGCATATTCGTCCAATTCTCCTCATACTGGAGTCCAGCAGGCACGTGCCCCCGGGCCCGCCAATACCCAAAATCTCCCAACATTTGCAGCTAAGCAGCTTATCCAAGACAATAACATACTGGAAGTAGAGCCTTAAGAAGTCAGTTCTCCTCTTGAGGCTTAATTTTTGCACCGGCACATGAGGGATTTGGGCCAGCATGAGTTCACTGTTAAAATAAGGCTGAGCTCTCTTTCTGTGCCCCAGACCTTGTGCTAAGTGTTTTACATACATTATCTCATTTAATCCTGACACCTGTTCTATTGGATACATAATATTCTCATTTTAGGGAAAACAAGCCGTCATTTTATCTTGCCTCTCTGTGCCATGAAATGCTAGGTAAAAGACATTTTAGGAACCAACTATTAGAACAATAGATTTAGCAGTAATACTGTAAGCTTTGATAATTTCGTAGTTATAATGAGTTCTATTCTTGATTGTAAGTTATAATACAGTGGTTAAGAGAAAGAGAAAAAAAAAAAAAAAACCAAGCCCAGGACTAAAGTTAAAACAGGTCAGGTCGTGGTGGTAGCCAAAAATGACACCGTGGTACCCAACAACAGTTAAAACTCTTCACGGTTGGAATATTCCTTTTGCAACGTTTGCAGATCAAGTCCTCAGGAAAACGTTTGGGACTGCTGACTGGCACCTCAAGGCTCTGAAGAGCTTTGCTGGTGCAGCCCTATTGTCTGTTAGGTTCCTGTCTCCCCACTGTCAGCTGTTGCTCCTTACCGCTGTCAGTGAGCACCATTCTATTATTCCTCCCCACCCTTTTAATTTACTGCTTTTAATCTGCACGAAAGGAAACCACATAATGAAGCTTGGGCAAAACTGTCTCAAGGGTATAAATAGATACTTTGAGGCAGTGTCCTTTAGGAAGAGTGTGACCTTTGAGCTTAGAACATTGTAACATCAGTTTCAAGCAATTTAGAGACTTCTTCCTTCCTAGCTTCTGGTACCATCTTTTTATACTCTCAGGATGCATACTTTTATTTGCATGAATTCTTACTAAGTCAGGATATTCTCCCTTTTATGACAATTGGAGGTATGTCTTTTAGTTCTAGTAAGGTTAATATATAAATCTCAGTGTTGCCGTTATACTAATTCAAAACACCAAGCTACAATGCAAGCAATAGAATGCAAAGCATGATAGATTATATATGCATACATATATCAAATCCTTTTGCTACTCAGTAGTTCTGACAGGAACTCTTTTCAGCTCATTTTTAAAGCTGTGTGGTTGTATCTTCATATGTATCATACAGGTATATCAGAAATAACTCTTTAGGGAGCCTTAGGAAACACGCAGCAGGGTCTTAACAGCTATTGCTTTTTACAATGAAAAATATAATCGGCATTCAAAAAGGTATTTTACATTCCTTGACAATGCAATAAATTGTCAATGCAACAGCTTTTTGCTGTATTCCAGAAATGATGCAGACATAGTTATCTGTGCAATGCTCAGTTGTTCTGTAAATTTTAGTTGTTTCCTTTAAACTTTGTTTCCACTGTAAGGTTGTAGTGATTGTGAGAGGCATAGATGTGTCTCTATTTGTGTCTAAACCACTTGAAGAAAAGAAGCCCTGATTACTGTACAAATTGCTATAGCATATTATTAAGGGTAAATTTTCAACATCATCGATTAGGATATTTCCTCCTATGGACACCTACCACATATTCAAGAACTAATGAAGAATTCCAATGTCATGCTTAAAAGAAAGCAAAATGTGTATGCAAAGATAAAATACTGACATCCCATGACATTGCTTCAAAAAAAAAAAAGTGGCGTTTTGAAAATGTATGCTATAGCTTACAAAGCAGAAATTGCCCTGCTTTAAAATCTTCCATTAGACTACATGTTTTCTTCAGTTGAGACACACAAGAGAATCTTGTTCTCATATGTGAAATGAAGTTTTCCTTTCTGCTATGTTTTCCTAAGTGCTTATGATATGCCCACTGCTACTGAATCGTGATTGCTAATTGATGTTTCCGGATCTGAGATTTAGTGGACATGTGATAAATACCAAAAGTGACAAGAGAGGCCCAAGTGATTCAAACACTTTCTAACTATCTTCTGGGGTACCCCACTGAAAGCATGCTTTGATTCTGAGAAAAAGTGTTTTGCTAAATTTGTCTTTCTAATTGTGTTTTCATTAAGCACTACAAATCGGCTAATTACTCAGCCATCTTGATATCTGTCTATTATATAAGTATATCTTGAAATTAGACTCTCACCCCAGGGCATAAAGATGATAGTAGAATCATAAATTGACTACCCATTGCTCAAGACCAAAGTAAAACTATGTATGCATACAGTTCCTCAATTAATTCAGAGCATCAATTACAGTATTTGCACCATTAAACCCAAATACCTGGAAACAATCCAAATGTCGGATGTCTATCAGCTAGAGGATGCACAAACAAGTCGTGATACAGTCAGACAGTGTAATGCAACTGAACAGTTAGAAAGACTATTGATATACAAAACAGCATGAATACATCCCGGGATCATTATGTTCAACAAGAGGGGCCAAGTACAATGTGAAAATCCACTTCTGTGAAATCCGTGTACAGGCAGGGAAGCCTGGTTTTCCATTGTTGGCAGTGACAACAGCATAGGATTCACTGGCAGAGCAGGTGAGAATGTCTAGGGTGACAGGAATGTCCCACACACTCCTCAGCCACTAGCCATATGCTATTAAAATTTAATTGGACGTTAATTTCATGTAAAAGTCATACAGCCACTTTTTAAGTTCTCATTAACCACATGTGTCAGTGGCAACTGACCTGGACAGTGCACACACACACATACACACACACACACACACACAGAGGGGGGGGGGGAGGGAGAGGGAGAAGGAGAGGGAGAGAGAGAGAGAGAGCGCACATTTGTAGTGTTTCAAAACTTCTAAAAATATGCTCTTTTTCTCTTTTAAACTAATGTCTATATAGACGTTTATATGTGTCACCATTGTGGCTAGTGGCTATTAAATGTCAATTTTATGTGCCCCCAATCCCAGAATCATTCATTAGGCATATTTTAACACATTACCAAAATTGTAATAAATTAATATCATAATTTGATTAGCCTAATTTTCGTTTTCATTCACTTTAGAGAAAGAATAGACAATTATCCATAGTGATTTTTTTAAGATGTAAAGCCAAAAGGAAGATAATGTTGATTTGCTGCTCAAAAACATAAATTCTGGCACTTTAAAATCCTCAGTATCTCAAGAAAAAAAGGAAACACTTTTGAGGACTCAAAGTGCACTCTAGAATACTTCAAAGAAATTTTTCCTGCTGCCCTCTTGGAGCTTTGGTCTATGGATAGGTGATAAATACCACATAACCTTGTGAGGTAACACTTAGAAGAACTTGGGAGACTGGGTACTCTAAGCACATTGTAAAGTCAAGTAAGCTCTCTGGATCACAGTTAAGATTCAAAGATGCCAGCAGAATGGTTCAGTGGCTAAAAGCACTTGATGCCAATCCTTATGACTTGAGTTTGATCCCCAGAGCCCACTTGGTAGAAAAAAGAACCAACTACCACAAATTGTCCTTGTATCTTCACACACAGGCTTTGGCTCTCATATAGTATCCCTTGCCCCCATGCATCCGAAGACACACAAGCACGTGAACACACATACACACATAAATGTAAAAAAAAAAAAAAAAAAAAAACAAGGACTTTTGGAATAAAAATCAGATTTGTAACCACATATCAAAGATTTCTGATCTCAAGCTCTGAAGTTATAATCTCCATAGCTATGATTTTAAAAGATGAAAACAACTGATTCAAAGTACTAAGTATATATGTTTAAGTGATACTTTTATAAAAGAGAAAATGGTTAAAAATAGACTCTAAATAAAGAAAATCAATAGGTGCACTGAGGTTTAAGCAGTTTGAACTCTAAAGTATTTTTTTTACAAGATGATGAACATGAATTGTTATCAACCGAAAGATAGCCATTTCATACTGACCATCACTCTCATTGTATCAGTTATCAGTGGTCAGGAAAGTGATTTGATTGAGATAAATTATTTAATTGAACTAAATGGTTTAACTGACAAGGCTTTAGGTTGTCTTCTGTTTTCTCCAGCAACCTGGAATAAAGTCTAAAGCGGCTCTCAAGTCTGTGCTGCCTCATCACGCCTGTTAAGTATCTGAAAACTACCTTTAGCTCGTCTTTCCTTTTTTAACAATATGCTGACTGTTACAGACTATGACTTAAGGTTCTCATAGTTACAAGTGTTTGTGAACAATGTGCCAGTAGCCATGATTGAAGACAAGTGATCACTACTCAAAGGTGATATATTTCTTTCTTTCTTCTTTCTTTCTTTTTTGTATTTTTCTTTTGATGCCTTTCATTTTGCTTTGTTTTAATAGAATCTTATGTCCATATAACATTTTTTCTAAAGTTTCTGCTTAGCATATTGTCAGCTTTGTTTGGAGGGGCAAAACACACACATAATTCTTTTGCATCGGAGGGTATAAAATATGATCTAAGCGAAGTTCAAAGCGTCATTGAATACTTTCTTTCATAAAGAATTGGGATCATGTTTCAAGGCCATCATGGATCTTGCTTCACTAACTAGAACCTAAATATAATAGGTAATATACTATACTAAATATCTACAACTAAAAATTGTTTACAAGTAGCCTAAAGGTAGGATTTTATAGACATCTAAATTTAAATTGCATTTGTAGATTTTTATTAGGTCAATAGTTTCAGATCTCTAACACACTCAGAGGCTATTGAAATACATTTACATCCTATAGAATTTAAGAGATAAATCTGCCTGAAAATAAGGAAAAATTTAAATTTAATACAATTTGTACTGACTTTGTCTTTCCTTTTTTCCTCTGCGTGGAGATTAATTAGGAAGTCGGGAGGTTCACTGGGATGGAGCTATGAGGAACTCTGAGTACTAGTTTGACAAAGATCAGAAAAATAAATTATTTTCCAAGATGATTAGTGCATTTTGTTCAGTATTCTTGTTTGGCACTACAACCTTTGCCTCACTATGAAATTATAAAATAAGCTACAGACAGTTTGAATATGCGTTATAGGATTACCCTATTTGTAGCTTCAAATGTGTGACATGATAATTACAGACTTCTTGTTAAATGTTATATCATTCTTCACCCAGAAAAAAATAATCCTTAATGAACACTAATTTGTGCTGAAGATTGGTGGAAGGAGAAATTCTGATGTGAATAATTCAGAAAAGATATATAAAAATATATGACAAAGATTTTTTTCACTCAGGTTAAACATGCATATTTTGAAATTTAATCAGTTTTAAATTAAAAAAAATAATAATAAAGCTGCATGAAATGTGGTGTCTTTTCCTTCAAGTCAGTACTGAGTCTGAGACCCCAGCCTCAAAGCATTGCTTCTCTGGAATGGCCTTAGCTGCATCAGTTCCTAAGGATCCAGCAACAGAGGGGGAAGCCCTGAGTGATGCATGGGTGAGTGGCTCTAAAATGGAGCCTAAACTGAAGTGGGAGTTCTGCCTGCTGAAAGCAAGCCAAAGAGCACCCAACAGAAGTATGAGTAATTTTATAAAAATATTTTAAGTTAGTCGTTTAATCAAAACATTACAACTTGTTAGCAACCCTTCAAAAAACCACACCTCTATATTTGGCAGTCTTATTTGGAAAAGAAAGAAAATCGTGGAAGTTTATTGTAGACTTCAAAAGCTTCAGTGCTTACCTGTCAGGAACAGATAAGGCAGGCTGGAAGTTGTAGCACTCCAAGGAAGATGGAAAGACCCTAGCAAGTATCCACAATCTTGATATGAAGTAAATGCTAATGAAGCAAGACTATGAGAAATAGAGACTGTGCAACCATGAAGTATAATCAGCTGGGGTGGCTCATGTGGAGTGATGTTGGGACGTCTGGCTTACTGACCTGAATTGCTTAGGTTGGTTTGGTGGTGTCTTGTGGTGCTGCTGCTGCTCCTGTTGCTGCTGCTGCTGCTGCTGCTGCTGCTGCCCCTGCTCCTGTTTTCATTTGTGAAGAAGAACTAAAAGAAACTAAGAATGGGCCACAGTAATCATAGCGGTAACAGTTGAGCAAGGCAGTTAAGATTAATTCTAAAAAGACAAAGATCTAGGAGATAAATATTGACAATTGTTTGAAATATTGACTGAGCTCCCTAATAAATACTGAGGCTCTGCAGTGTGCACTGTGCTCGTTTCCATGAGTGCATGGGGTATGGACCACGGATGAGAGGGAGATGCAGAGGAACTGAAACTCCATCTCTGCAGCAGCTCATCTTTCTCCGCTTTCACTCTCCTCTACTTCATTTCTGACTTCAACAGAACCCACTGTTCCATTGTCTTCCGTCAGTGGGTATACTGGCACAAATTTATGGTGAAACAAGACAGCATAAGGCTGTGGCATTTATTGCCCTGTCTCCTATTGTGCACGGTTATTTTAAGAAGGCACTGAGCTAAACATTCTGCTACAGTCTCCTTCCTTTCTGCTGCTCTCTAGGTTAATGCACTATTCTTTCAGTTACCCTGTACCCACCCTTTGGTAAAGAAACCCCTTGAACTTAAACCCCCCACCCCTCATTATTCTCTCTCTAAATGTCATTTGTGAGACCCTAATAGCATCTAGCAAGCTAACAGATTAGTTATCACTCTACTCAGTAGGGTTGTCTTAACAAAATACTGCACACTGGCTGGCTTAACTAGCAGAAAATTTTCTCACAGTTCTGGAGATGAGTTTGTGGAGCTCAAAGAATGACAAGAGTTGTTCTCTTCTGCAGCATCTCTTGGGTTTAATACACGCTCACCATGTACCTTTGACTTCGTGTGATATTTTCTCAGTGGGTCCATGTTCGAATAACAAATTCCTAAAAGGACTCCAGTCCTAGTGAACTTGGGCTCTGATGATGACCTCATTTTAACTGAATTATTTCTTAATTACCCTGTCTCCCATGCCAGTCACATTCTGGAGCACATAATGTAGGGGGAAGGGAGACACAATTCAGTTCATAGTAAAGACTTCAATAAAAGCACAGAATGAATTATAAATATCATCCCAAGATTACGTGTGAACATAAGAAAAAGATAGTATTGAGCTTACCCTGAACACAACATGTTAAAAAGGAGTAGAAGATATTTAAAAGGAGCACAGCTTTATAAATATGCAAATTTCAATCACGGAGCCAAGTACCTCAAGAGTCTGGCGTGGGCTCTATCTAAGCAACCGAGCAATAGTGAAAACTAACACTGATGGAGCATTTTGATAGATACTAGTTACCTGTGTCCTTCCTATATGAGCAGAGTTCATTTTCCTTTAAGAGATTTTATGACAAGTCATCAATGCTAGAGACAATCATAGGCCAACTTCCAGTACATCCTTCTTTAGAAGTAGCTTGCTTGTGTCCTTTACCTTCATCGTCTCATTTCTACTTCCTTCTCCATCCTGCTGCTTAAAACAAGGCACCACCAGTTGAACTTGTACTACATACACTGTTCTGCATTATGCACATATGAAAAAGAAACATCAAACATAGTAGCTTACCCAAATCCCAATTATCATAAGTATTGTCCCTTTACTAGGTACTGTTTTCAGCTTTTACTTGATTTGTTTTGCTTTATCCTTGTAAGAATTCTATAGTAGATAAACCATGCCCTTCTCTAGAAAAGAAGAAGAGAAGGAGAAAGAGGAGGAGGAGGAGGAGGAAGAAGAGGAAGAAGAGGAGGAAGAAGAGGAAGAGGAAGAGGAAGAGGAAGAGGAAGAAGAAGAAGAAGAAGAAGAAGAAGAAGAAGAAGAAGAAGAAGAAGAAGAAGAAGAAGAAGAAGAAGAAGAAGAAGAAGAAGAAGAAGAGGAAGAGGAGGAGGAGGAAGAAGAGGAGGAGGAGTTATTCTTAAAAGTAGTAGTTGAGCGGGGCGGTTGAACCAATTTACCAGATCCCTAGTCATCTGGAAAACAGGTTATTTTTAAAAGGTACATGCTGAACAAGAGGATAACACTCAGAATTTGGATAGTGCCACAGTCTATCAAGGGCAGAAAAACAAACTAAATGGGAAACTATGGTAGGAAAAAAAATACCTATATTCCAAATCCTTCATTTTTCTGGCTTAAAGCATAGCCTAAAACTTGCAAAAGCTTCATCTATGCTTTAAATATTGACAATTTGCCTTTAAATTCTTAAAAAGATTTTCCTCTTAAGAGACTCTTGTGAAGCTCTGTCAACCTGAAAGGCATTTTTCCCCTAGTTTTCTGGCCATGATCAACTGCATCAGGCCAAGATCTGTGCCCCAAAGGGGCTTCTCTTTGGCCATATTCTGCCAGAGTCCTTTTCAGACCCCCAGCTGGGATAATCTTTGGTGCAATCTGGAGGAAAGTTCTATACTTAATTGTCAGTTTTGTCTTGGGAAAAATTCAGCTCTCAGCCAGGGGTCAATCCTTATGGTGGCTGGCTCTGCTGCCCTCCTGCTACCAGCAGGAGAGCTTTAAGAGTGTTAAGGGCTTTGTTAACCCCCTCTTAAAGAAAGTGCAGAAAAGGGGATTCTTAAGGACATCTCAATATTCTTTTTTAATGTTTAGCGTTGGGGGTGGGCAGAAACTGGACCAGTGGAAATTTTCTATTCCCTTCCCATCTGGCACTTAAACGGCTTTGGAAAGGCTGTTGGATCTACTCAAAGAATGTAAATGCATTAACAATCCTGTAAGGAAGGAGTGTAATGAAGAGGGGATCCACTTACTTACCTGCAGTAGAAGGTTTGAAGGCAGAGGACTTCCAGTGCCTCCCACAGGCTTTGCTTCCAGGCTATGTTCAAACCTGCCCAACACACTCTGCTTTGCTACCATAGAGTTTTCAGGATGCGTCTGTCCTGCCTGCTGTGGTTTTAGTTTCTACTCCTTGTAACCATTTTTTCATCCAACAAAGACAGTTCAAATGTATATTTATTATCAGTATTATCATGCCATCTTGGGTTAGCAATAACTTGTCCCTTTTCAAACAAAGGTTGACTAAGGATAGTTCACAAACAATGAATTCACCCATATTAAAAATAAGCAATTCAGTAAATATTCACAATGTATCGCAGTCCTTTGATCACCACCTTTATTAAAACACTTCTATGAATTATTGTAAAAGGCCCGCTTGTGGCTCTCTAGTTTGTTCTCTTTCACCCTAATCCCTGTGCTAGCAAAAGTTGGATCATTCATATACATATATGTTTCATTTTCTAGAACATCTTATAATTGGAACACATTTACTTAAAAACTTCTTTGAGTCTGTGTTCTTTTGTTTGACAGACTATTTTCCATATTATTACCAATATTAGCAGTTATCTTGCTGTGTAATTGGTATATTGTATGGCTATACCACAATTTCTTTCCAGGTCTTTGCAATGAACAAGACTGCTGTACACGTGTGTGTAGAAATGTTCTTGTAGACGGACTTCTCATTTAACATTGGCAGACACTGGAAAGTGAAATTGCGGAGTGCTGACTTTATATCATGGTGCCCGAGTGCTTCCTCTGTGCCCTTATCATTCTCTGCTTTCACCAGGAATACATGAGAATTCTAGGTCCATTGACACCTTTGATCAGTTGTTTAACATGTATCCTTCAAATGAGTAGTGCCATTATGCATCCTGCCATGAACTTGCTGGCCGTTCTTTTATCTCTTCTGTGAACTATCTGCTTGGATGCTGTTCCTAGCCCAGTGTTTGCAGTTGTCAGCACCTTCCTGAGGAATGGGAGTGGCTACCGTATTTAGATTTGGATCTCTTGTCGGATGCACATTGTGCAAATACTTCTCCCCCAGACTTGCTTGCCTTTTCATTTCTAAGAGCAAACGATTTAATGTGATGAGGTCTAATATTCTATCAATATTATATTCCTTGGTTTATGTCCTTTTTAGTTTATCTAAAATGTGCTTCTTCAACTGAAGCTTTGCTATTTTTCCTGTTTTTATAACAAAGCTTCATCATTTTTTTTCTCTTTAGTGTAGGCTGATACGTTATTATTACGTTTTATAGAAGTCATGAGATATGGGTCCTGGTTCACAACTATTCACTTATCCAGCACAGTCAGCTAAAAGAACAACCCTTCCCCACTGAGCTGCCTTTCCCCTTTGGTCAAAATTGGTGTTAGTAAATATTGGAGTCTATTTGGAAATTTTTTTTAATTCTGTTACTTAGATATGCTTAAATAATACCACATTGTTGACATTATGGCAACTTTATAGTATGTTTAGAAATCAAGTATTCTACTTCCATTTTCTTAGTTTTGCAATCTTTTATTGGTTATGTGAGCCTTTCCTACAATGAATTTTGATCATATTCACTCCATTCTGGCTCTGCTTCCACCAAAGTGGCCTGATCTGCCAGCCCTGGAAAGGCAAATCCTGAGAGGGGAAGCAAGACAGGAATGGCTAGGAGCAGAAGACACCTCAGGCCGCAGTGAGTGCAGCAAGAACAGACTGTGAGGTACCTTCAGTGAGACAGCTCATTTAATGGGGGAACAAATGTTCCTTTGAACCTTTGGGAGTTGGATAGGGGCTTTCAAGGTGGGTGTATACCATTGGCTGGTGCCAGGTACAGGGCTGCCTCGTTTGCATAAGAAGGCATTCCAGGTACTGCTGGACATGACCTTATAAAGGGAGAGGAAGTTTCACCTGGGTCCCAGGTTACAGGACCACCTCTGGTGGAAAAGGGTGGAGATACAGGACTACATGCACAGGGCACGCAGGTCGGGCAAGTGGGGGTGGATCCTACTGCTGATTTCTGGAGTGTGGACATATCTCAAGCCCACTCTTGCTCCACACAGCTCCACAATCCACCCTTCCTCCCCAACTCTTCCTCTTCTCACTAATGATTTCTAATTGTCAGAGTTGTCCTAGTTTGCTTTTCTAAACACTGACCGAAACCAACTTGGAGGTTGGTTCTAGTCCATCGAGGAGGGGTGTCACGGCACGAATTGTAGCAGAGGCCAGAGAGGAACATGACTTATTGGCCAGCTCACTGTGATTTCTCACCTTGCTCTCCTGTGCAAGCCCTGGGGTGGCACTTCCCAGGGTGGAATGGGCTCACCCACATCAATCATCTGTCGGGAAAATGCCACAGGCCATGTGATGTCAGCAATACTTCAGCTGGGATCTCCTCCTCTCGGGTGACTAATTTCTGCCAAGTTGACAAAATATCCATCACAGTGCACAGGCCTGTCCCATCTTGGTCAGATTTGCTTCTGATATCTTGGAATTTTGGCACCAATATAAGTGATGTGATTTTTAGATTCCTTCAGTTCACTGCTAATGTACAGGAGTATAATTGACTTTCACATTGACCTGTGTCCTGGTACTTTGGAAAAGTCATTTATTATTTCATGTAGCTCTGTGAGTCCAAAGGATCTTCTACAAGATCATAATGGTATCAGTCTATCAGCCATGATTAGAGATCCTTCCTTCTTTCCTTCCTTCCTGATTCTGCACACTGAACCCAGGCCTGGGGGCTTGCTAGCAAGCACTTTACTACCAACCCCACCAAGGACAACTTAATTCCACCTTTCCAAAAAGGGAAAGGCTTCCTTTCACAGAGGACATACTGCTGAGGACCAGAGATAAATCGTCTTCATTTTGCTTTGGTTTAGTTTGGGTTCAGTTAGTCAAGCACATTATTTGTCTATGGACTTTAGATTTAGGTAGTGGGGTTCAGCACTCTATAATGCAGGCTGAGAAATTATAGCATTTTTTCTTTCCTAGGTCATGTTATTATTTCCCTGATACTTATCTCTCAAGCTACCTTGTATTTTACAGTATTCATATGTATAAATATTCCTACTTAGGACTACATCGAGGTGTTAGGGAAACTGAGTAATCTTCCTTAACAAGCATCTAGAAGTTTTGGGTAAGGTATTTGAATCCTGGTAAGAAGTTAAGGAAAATTCTCAAATACCGGAACAGGAACAAGGCTAACAAGTGCTAACATGAGTAAGTTAGACCTTTAAACCAGTACTGTCTTTAGTAAGTTAGACTTTCTATTTTGATGCTGTCTGGAGCTCATGAGACATACATAAAATTAAGTAAATTTTTTTTTAAAAACAGGTAAAAATGAGGTTTTATTTCACTCACATACACATTAAATAAATAAAAATTTTAAAAATTGACAATTTAAGTTTTTTTATTTTTTTATTTTTTATTTCAGTTTTAAATTTTTTGTACTTCATGAAGAAGTTAGAATAACATTGCTTGATATTTTTTGCCAGACGAAAAAAATCTGAAGTCACAGAAAATCATTCAAATCCTTTTCCATTAGTATATTGGTCTTTAATTCTATGAAAGCCTTACTTTCTATGACATATGAAAAATGAAGACTCAATTCTGAAGTACTTTTAAAAAAATATTAAGAATTAAGAGCATCTGGGTGGTGGTGGCACACGCCTTTAATCCCAGCACTTGGGAGACAAAGGCAGGTGGATCTCTAAGCTCGAGGCCAGCCTGATCTACAAAGTGAGTTTCAGGACAGCCAGGGCTACTCACAAAACCTTGTCTGAAACAAAAGCAAAAGAATTAAGAGCAATGAAATCAAAATACTAAACAAAAATGAAAACTGTTGTTTTAGTTAGGGTTTTAATTGCTGTGAAGAGACACCATGACCACAGCAACTCTTAAAAAGGAAAACATTGAATTAGGACTGGCCTACAGTTTCAGAGGTTTAGTCCATTATTATAATGGTGGAAAGCAAGACTGTAGACAGACATTGTGCTGGAGGAGCCCAGAGTTATACATTTCGGTTTGCAGACAGCAGAAGGAAACTATACCACATTGGGGGGGACTTGAGCATTAGCAGATCTCAATGCCCCGCCCCCAGTGGAACATTTCCTCCAACAAGGCCACACCTACTCCAAGGCTATACTTCCTAATAATTCAAGCATTCAAACACATGAGTCTATGGGGGCCATTCCTATCAAACCACCTTATTTATTTATTTATCTATCTATCTATCTATCTATCTATCTATCTATCTATCTATCTATCTATTTATTTATTTTAAAATCTCATATTTTTCTTCTTTTGAAATGTTTCTTTTTTTAATGCTCACAGCGTGATATCTTTTTCGTCTTTTGCTTCTCTATGATTTGATTTATGAATTTTATGAACTTTCTCCATGGAAAAATCCTATAAGTTTTATGGGGTTTTTTTCTTTTTCTTTCTTTTTTCTTTTTTCCTTTTTCCTTTTGGTTTTCCTGTTCTGGGAATTGAACCTAGAATTCTGCTCATGCTTGGCAAACACTCGGCTATGTTCCCCACCCCCAGCCATTTTTCTACCTATTTATTCTGAGATAGACTGTCACTAAGTTGCCCAGGCTAGTGACCTTTTTACCACCCAGCCAGCTCCAGCCTCCAGACTAGGAAGGATTACAGTCCTACTCTGTCAGGCTGCCCTGAAGGTTTCTTCATTTCTAATCTCTTACTGTGCTGTGCAGTATTTTCCTCCCATTGTGCATGTACATGCTTTGTAGACTATTAATGAGTTTTAGGGAAACATAGAAACTATATTATTAGATATTTTTTCTGTATCTAGTTTCAAACTACACAAACTGGAGCGGCTGAAGGAAGAAGAAAGCACATCGTTTTCATGAGAACCGCCTTAGCTTTCATTTCTTACCAATGCCTTCTTACAAGCGTTGAAAACTTCTCGTGCTGCCCCAGTTGCTGTTATGAGCAGCGCTCTATGAGCGTGATGACCTAACATCACAGGAGTCTAAACAGCTTACTTGAGTTTAGACCAGCTTTATTAACATTATTTTGAGGAAATCGCTTCACCTTACTGGGCTTCCCTGTTGGATCTATAAAAGGATTAGACTTTTTTTTTTTTAACTTGAAGGACGAATGATTTTGGTGACTCGCTCTGAGAATGCAAACAGTGCCGCCACCGCCCTTTGTGATATAGATGGGGCTCTTTGATTGCTGATGAAATACCCCAGAAATAATGACGTTTGAGCCCCTGCATGGATTCACACATTCCGGTGAAGTGCAGTTTTTGTAGCTTTACAATTTTTAGTAGCTGTTTGGATTCCCACGTTTTAGTTTTTATTAGTAAGAGAGAATATGAGTTAGAACTTAAAAGTGAACACATTCACCATATTATATAAAAATCCAAGTCTAGTAGGTTTTGATGAAATAATTATTAAAGCAATGACATAGAGTCTTCATCTCTACACATAAATAAAGGTCAGTTCTAACTGATGTCATTGCGGTCGACCGAAGCAAACTATCTTTGGTTCATATTTCTTTGTGTAAAATTTAGCATAAAAAAACCCTATATTTGAACATTGTTGTAGGAAGTGTTTTTTGAAATATTATTGAGATTTATATCAAATGTCCAGAAAAAAATAGACTAAAAAAGTACTTTGGATTCTTTAAAATATAACAAATGAAGCATGGCAAAGCGAGGCTGTGGATTGAAAAAGAGCAGAGGATGCGAGGGGAGAGGTGGAGGGGAGAAAGGAAGGGGAAATAATGTAATTATTATGTATATATATATACATGTATATATATATACATGTATATATATGTGTATATATACATATATATTCTCTGGTATTATTTGAGTATTCTTCACATATCTCCACATGAGACTATGTTTCTCTGTTTATATCTCTCAAAGTATACCATGAATGCTATGCTAAAACTTCATTATTAGTTTAGAAATAATGCCTTTGAAAATTCCAAACAATGATTAACCTTATGATATCTGCGATTCTATTTAACCAAAGCAGAAGTTTTACAGGAGGAACGATGCTTCCCTCTGCACTTTCACTGAGATATCTTAGATACGATGACAGCTAATATTTATTCTGGTTTTCTTTTCACCTATGATTAATCTCTAAATAAACTCACTGACTCCTCACAGGAAGTCTGTAAAACAGTCCTCACCTTACTCTCTGTGTTAAATATTGAGAAAACAAGGAGCTAAGAACTCGAATAAATTAGTAATTATTAGAATTATTACAGATGCTGAGTCAATGGTTTATACATATGACATGCTTTTCCTAAGGGGGATAATTGGTTATAAAGTTGAGAGAATAGAGATGTCCTTCTGTCAAAATAAATGCACAAACTGACTTCAACTATAATAGCCCAGATTTTTGAAACGCTGTTTTTAAAAATGTCTACAAATGTAGTAAAAGGTAAATGAGTGCCAGCTGCCCCCTTTTCAAATAGTTCAGTTAGAGGTCAGATGCAGTAGCACAAACCTGCAGCCTTATCAGATCCTCTATCAGCTTAGCACTCCTCAAAAGTACAACACAGGGAGTTTTAGAAGAGAATTACTGTCTTTGTTGTTGTTGTTCTTCTTCTTCTTTGTATTTAAGACAGAGTCTTCCTATATAGTCCTGGCTAGCCTTGAACTCAGAGATCCTCCTGCCAAGTACTGTAATGAAGTAAATAAATAAAATATTGAAATAAAAGTATACCCACCATGCCCAGCTATGATGATGATGATGATAAATATGTACAATAATATATGTGAAGAGAAAATGGTTTTGTTCTAAAAGAAGAATCATCCTCTAAAACATACCTGTTTCCTCCTATTTGTTAGAAAAAAATCTAAATTTTATCTCAATCTAGAACTCCAAACACTTCTGATGACATATATCTCCACTTAGATGTCCCACGACCAACTTCAATTTAAAATACCCCAAATTGGTCTTTATTTCTTTTCTCCTAAATTTTGGTCTTATGACAAGCCAATCTCAAGTCAAGAACAAGATGAATAAAATGAGAGAGCTACAGTTGAAAGAGTTGCTGAGCTAGGTTACAAATTTCGATATGCTATTCATATGGGATGGGAAGGCATTGCTTGGCTTAATAAAAATTAATCATATTAGACCACATCTAAACCACTTGCTGTAACTCAGAGATCATGTGTCTCTGTCTGTCACAGGTCCTTGCCTCCCTTGAATGTCCTCCTCTGCTCCCTTAATCTCCAACTGTATTCATTTCATAAATTCAGTTCAAGTATCCTCCCTTCTGTGAGAGTGATAGCCAACACAAACTGAGCACTTATGGTCTCTAGGCACCATGCCCAATACATAATCTCACTTAAACCTTGTTTAAAAAGGTACCTCTATTGTACTTACATAGCAGATTATGAAATTGGTGCCTAGAGAGTTGACTCAATTTGCACAAGGTCAAATAACAATTATGGAGGAAAGAATAAAGCCCAAGAGTTAGACTCAAGATTGAGCTCATTGTACCATTGGCCTTCACCGATTCCCCAGACCCATTGGAGATGCCTTTCTCTGTGCATGTGTGCCTATAGTACCGTATCTCCATCCCTCTCCACTAATACCTCCTGTTCATCCTTTTCAGGAGGATTGAGAAGTGCCTAAAAATTAAGGGTCAAATATTGACTACAAACGGAGAATTTCAATACGTGTTTATGTCACAGATTTCTTAATATTATCCATCAAGTTGCTTGTGGAGTGGTATTTAGGGCATCGGGTGATTAATTAGGGAAATTCCTGCCAGTTGCATGTGGCTCATTACCTCAGTTAATCTTCCGTCTTTCTAAGATGTTTCTTTTATAAAATGTAGTGTCAGTCAACGAGAATCCTGCTATTCTCTCCCAGAGACTATTAGGTATAGATAAAATATTTTCTATGTCTTATGCTTTATATAGTAACTCTTTGCTTCTCAAAGCCATCATGCCACAGCTTCAGGATAGTTACTCATGTTGCACATGGCGTATGTTAGGAAAACGTTCTTCATAGCTCATTCTTGTTTTGTGCTTCTGTCTGACTTTGATATTTTATCTCTCATCTTCATTCTCTTTGGTTATTTTGGTAGGATCTTAGAGAATAATACAGCTTTTTGGCTTTAAAGCCAAGTAACTACATTAATCACAGAATAGATGTGACTCAAGAAAAGTTTCTTTTTCTCCAATCAATTATTTAAAATAAGTAGAGAGAGGTTTGTTCCATCCTCCCCCATTAAATATCCTTAATCTTTGAAGGGAGATAAAAATGGAAGGAGAGAAAGCTAAAATGTACTGTAGAGATGTATGCTCCCCTGCTTCAATTAGACCCAAGAAATCTGGCCCCACCCATTGCTGCAAGACACTGATGAATGAACCCAAAAAGTTTGCTGAAGGTCGGCCAGGCCCTGCCTAGCTCCCACGGCGGATCTCTGGGGCAGTGAAGGCTGTTTTTCAACCTGCCTACAAGACAATTAGAAGAGCATGGGGGAACTATTACTTGCTCTAGATCACCATCAGCCAAGCTCCACTAGAACAGTATAAAAGAATGGGAACACTGACCTAAATAAACTTCAATATGCAACAAAGGCTTTGCAGACGCCACTGTCGCTTTTCACCCTCATCGTGTTCTTCCACATCACGGCCAATGACGAGCCCTTGGGCCATGTCTTTTTGAGCTGTTTGCAGACAAGTTTCCAAAGACAGCAGAAAACGTTCATTCTCTGAGCCCTGGAGAGAAAGGATTTAGCTATAAGGGTTCCTCCTTTCACAGAAGTACTCCAGGATTCACGTGCCAGGGTGGTGACTTCACACGCCATAATGGCACTGGTGGCAGGTCCATCTACGGAGAGAAATTTGAGGATGAGAACTTCATCCTGAAGCATACAGGTCCTGGCATTTTGTCCATGGCGAATGCTGGACCAAACACAAACGGTTCCCAGTTTTTTTTATCTGCACCGCCAAGACTGAATGGCTGGACGGCAAGCATGTAGTCTTTGGGAAGATGAAAGAAGGCATGAACATTGTGGAAGCTATGGAGCGTTTTAGGTCCAGGAGTGGCAAGACCAGCAAGAAGATCACCATTTCCTACTGTGGACAACTCTAATTTCTTTTGACTTGCGAGCGTTTTACCCATCAAACCATTCCTTCTGTAGCTCGGGAGAGCGCCCCTACCCCATCTGCTCGCAATGTCCCGTAATCTCTGCTCTCACTGAAGTTCTTTGGGTTCCATATTTCCCTCATACCCCTTCAAGTCTAGCTGGATTGCAAAGTTGAGTTTATGTTTATGAATAAAAACTAAATAAGAAAAAAAAGTAAGCAACAAAGAAGTAGCACCCCAGTCTGGAAGTGAATCACAACACCTCCATTATTAGAAGAGAACAAAAGACTAAAGATAGTCAAGGACACCTGTAATCCGAGCCTTCTGGAAGCTGAGATGTTGGACTTGCAATGAGTTCCAAACCCATCTAGGTTACAGCGTGAGACCCTGTCTCAAAAATTAATGTTCAGTAAAGATCTCTAATTGCATGAGGACAATTAGCCAATTTTAAAAGTGTCAAGAGGGGCTGGAGAGATGGCTCAGTGGTCAAGGGCACTGACTGCTCTTCCAGAGGTCCTGAGTTCAATTCCCAGCAACCACATGGTGGCTCAAAACCATCGATAATGGGATCCATTGTCCTCTTCTGCCTTGTATGAAGACAGCTACAGTGTACTCTTATAAATAAGAAAAGAATTATTTATGAAAAATAGAAAATAAATGTGTGAGGAGAATATAGCATCCAATACCCCAGTGTGAAGAACAGTGGATGCTGTTTAAATCACCCCACTGTGGGGTACAGTGGACCTCATCCAAAATCACTCCAATGTGAAATGAAGAGGGTGCCTCCTAAAATCACAGGCTTCATTTATCTTTGATCTCTGCCTGTGTTTCTAGCACTCTCTGCCACAACAATTGTGAAATAGTCTATCATAATCCTTCAGCCTTAAATGCACGTGCCTGGCTCATCTGTCTTGTTGCATTTGAACATTGAAGTCTTAGAAGTTATGGCTGAGGGACCAGAAAAGAATCAGGAAATAGCAAGGAATTCTCATCTGTTGTGTCTAACTTCTGAGTTGTTGTTGTTACTGTTGTTGTTTTTTTTCTCTGACAAAGCATTGGCTTTTCCCTGTTTATATGGGTTTTCACAAAATTGGACTCTCCCTTATACTCTAGAGAAATAGCACCCCTTTTTTTGAGTCAGATCATCTGGGTCTCCTTCGATATTTATTCTTTTGGTAAAACATAAGTGATGAAACACTTAAGTGTTTCTGTCCTTCTCTGTTTCCCAATATTGTAAAGATCACAGCTTTGGGTCTGTTAAGAGAAAAGCAAATTTGTGATAGAAGCATTAATTAGAGGTAGACATCAATAGACTGATAAATCTTTAGAGGGAGAAGTCCAGCTTTCTCCCAAAGATTTCCATTTTTGAGTTTCAACCCTGGAAAAATCTGATCTTTCTTTTATCAATTTCTATCATTAAAACAGATTTATTGTATGTGTATGTGTATGTATATTTGTGTGCCACGTGCCTGTAATTCCCTTGGAAGCCAGAAGAAGGTATCATATCTCCTGCAAGTTGAATTACAGGCAATGGTGATCAGTCCTATAGGTGCTGGGATCTAAGCATGGGTCCTCTGAAGAGCAGAGGATGCTCTTAACCACTGAGCAATTTATTCAGCCCTATTTCTCTTGAAGTTTCCTGTTTCCTGTAGTTTTTATTTTTATGAAGGAAATTTGAATTTTTCTACTAAGATATTGCCAGGCAGAGCTTTATACATACTTTAAAATCTAAATATCTACCATTGAAATATAGTCGAGCATTCCTAATGACAGGGATCTTATTCTGAGAAGTCTGTCTTTGGGTGGTTTCCTCGCTGTGTAAACATGCTGGAATGTATGTTTGCCTCTAAGATGACTTCCACAGCATAACAGTGGCACCTTAGACAATATGGTGTATGCAGAGGATTACTAAACCTTGGTGCAACATGTGACTAATTTTATAGTGGAAGAAATGCGTTTTCTGAAGTAAGCTACATTTGCATTGAAATAATATTTGTAATTTTAGTTCAATGGCAGCCTCATAAAGTTGACATCCATGCACCGCGATTTCAGACAAATATTTATTTAAAGAAGAAGATGGGATGAGGGTATAACTTCATGCTTTGTTCTAATCAGTAAAGAAAAGGGAATTCATATACCCCTTTAAACTCTCAAAGTATTTCGCACAATTTGTCTTTTCAACCATGATGTGCTATAAGGTGGTATGAGTTAGCCATTCTGTGTTTAATACAACCATTATCAAGATGCTTCGGTACGGGCTATCCAGATGGCTCAGTGGGCAAAGGCACAGCAATGCAGGCTAATGGCCTGAGTTTCATCCCTGAGTCACATATGGCAGAAAGAGAGAACATACTCTTGCAAGTTGTCCCCTGACCTCTACATGCACGCTGTGGCATGCTTTGCTTGCATGGATGTATGTGTGCCATGTGTGTGCGGTGGCATAGAGGTCAGAAGAGGCCGTCAGATCCCCTGGAACTGAAGTTACAGATGGTTGTGAGCTATCATACAGATACTGGGAGTCATAGCCAGTTCCTCTGCAAGAGCAAGAGGTACTCTAAAGCAAGGGGCCGTTCTTCCAGCTCTTAACAAAAAAAAAAAAAAAAAAAAAAAAAAAAAAAAAAAAGACCTTCAGTATGAGATCAACAAGGTAGACAAATCTGAGAAATTAATTAACTCTTTTGTAGTAAATTATATGAAAGTTGGTAAAAAAAAAACATGAAAAAATGTAATTTTCTTTACAAAATGACTATGGGAGGATAAGGGAACCCAGGAGAGGAAAGCCTTCCAAAAATGAAAGATAGCTGTAATTTCTATAGCAAAAAGAAAAGTAGTTAAGTCTCAGAGTGATTGGGAGATGGTGTGGCATCAAAACTACGACTTTACAGAAGGAGAAAGCATATAAGACGCAGGCAGAGTCATGAAAAAGTTGCTTCCTGAAATATCAGAACAGGAGGCACCTTGCAAAACTAATTTTTTGCTGAAGAATTAGAAAGAACCAGTTCCTGACTTTCCAGATAATTTTTTGATTTGAAGTAATGACACTCCCTACAGCACTAAACATGAGCCAAAAATATTTCAGAAAAGTAGTGGAGACTATGGCTCACGCTGTCAAGAGACTGTTGCTTGCACTACACTCACAAGTCGATCAGGGCAAAGTAAAGAACACTGTCTGATGCCCTGGGTGCCAGGGGTCGATTTCTAACAGACCCTGTCCTGAATGGAGTTAGTTTAGGGCTTAGGTCACACCCCTCTGCCTTTTCAGAAGACACCAGCTGAAACAACCAAGAAAACATACGCTCACATCTACACAGATTCCTGGCTAAACGGTAATTGTTCCTTTGTCTTTTATAAATCACTAAAAAGAATAATACTGTTAATTAATGGTGAATCATGCCCCGGCAATCTATTCATATTCGTTGGCGTGCTGCTCTGGAGGTGGCGAGCCGAGAAGTGTTGATAACTGTATTGACTCAGCTTGGAAAGAGATTAAGAGTCCCAGTGTGACAACAGATATGAATTTTCTTGTTATAGAAATAGCTCACTCTTCTGCTCACAGTCTACAGTGGTTTTCTCAGTCTCTTTATATAACTCAACTGCCCATTGTCTACTTATACCTATCCATCTCCGTTTACTAGCTCATTTGCCACTATACTTTTAAACGCCACCCTTCTCCCTTCTTTCTCCTCCCCTTAGTTTCTCACCCCCAACTCTTCCTCCCTTTCTCGCAATCCCTTTTGTATAATCCGTCTTGTCCCAATCTCTCCTTCTATTGATGTTCATTCCATCTGTTCTATAAATTTGAGCCCCAAACCCACCATCCACACTGTAATGCAGTGATTCTCAACCTTCCCAATGTTGCAAACCTTTAATTCAGTTCTTCATGTGTGGTGATCCCCAGCCATAAAATTATTTCATTGCTACTTTATCAATCCCCAGCCATAAAATTAAGAAATTTTCATTGCTACTTTATCATTGTAATTTCGCTATGGTTAGGAATTGTAATGTAAAGATTTGATATGCAGGATCTCTTATATACAGCCCCCAAAGGAGTCGCAACCTACAAATTGAGAAGCACTGCTGTAATGAATAGAGGGTATAGGCCAGAAGTGGTGGATTGGTAAGCCACTTCATATGGGCACTAGGAACTGAACACGGGTCCTCGGCACAAGCACCAAGTGCTCTCAACTTCTGAGCCTTCTCTTCAGCTCCAGAAGCTGTTTTTTTCTTGGGTTTTGAGACATGTTTTTTCTCTGTAGCCCTGGCTTCCCTGTAACTCTGAAGACCAAGGTGTCTTTAAACTCAGAGATCTGCCTGCCTCCGCCTCCGCCTCCGCCTCCGCCTCCGCCTCCGCCTCCGCCTCCGCCTCCGCCTCCGCCTCCGCCTCCGCCTCCGCCTCCGCCTCCGCCTCCGCCTCCGCCTCCGCCTCCGCCTCCGCCTCCGGAAGTGCTGGGATTAAAGATGTGCATCACCACTTCAGAAACTGTATCTTTCCCACGGTTCTTCCCATTGTGCTGATGAGGACATTGAACCTGAGATCTGTTGAGTTAGTTGTCTAAAGTCAGATACAATCAGCATGCAAGAAAACCTGAACTACCATTTAGACTCCTCCGAATCTAAAAATTAATTCTTATACGTTTCCTTTTAATAGAAAACATTTCATTATTATTATATCACTCTGAAAGTACCATGTTTGCTTGGGTTAAGAACTTCTAAGTGTGCTGCCATAAGGAATAGATTTGTCGGCAGTGGCCCTTGCTGTGTCTTTCTCGACTTGGGCTTGGTTTCCATGAGCATAGACATGAATTTGATTTACCTAGTGAGGAGACTGGAGTTAAAGGTCCAATGGAAAAACAGTCAGAGTTTCACATCTACAAGAAGGGAATCTTTGAACGACTACCTGACGTAGTGTGAGAATGCACGAGCATGTGGTATATGCTCACAACATCATAGCTGCCCCTCCCACCCCCATACCAGCAATAGATCCTCTCTAGGATTTATTAAGAAATTACTGCTTTGATGTTGAAAATTTCTAATTTCCACAGTGAATTATATACATAAGGGGTCTCATGGATAGAGGCTAGCATGTATGAAGCTAGGGCTGGGTCTACCCGTTTTATAAAAGACATGCATGGAAGTTTCAAGCTCGTATTTCTCTTCACACACACCTTCTAGTCTTCCTCACCCTTGCCTCACTTGGCTTCCCAGGGTCTCAATGTTGATGGTCTCAGGCTTACTTAAACTTGGGTCACCATAGCACTCGTACTATCAAATCATGTGCTTTGAGAACTCTGCAGAACAGTGGAGGGCTAGTGGATTGAAAAATAGAGCCCTCATGAGGTTCTATTCTCTGATAATGGCTCAATCAGCATGCCATTACTTCTTTTTTTTATTTTTATGGTTTTAGAGCTTTATTGTAGAAAGGCAGGGAGAAAGAGAGAGAGAGAGAGAGATCAGCCATGGCTACATGGAGAGAGGGGGAAAGGGAAAGAGAGGAGAGCTAGAGAGTAACAAAGGTGAGAGCTTAAAGAGAGCCATTACTTCTTAAGAGGTGTTCTGTTTCCAACAGACTGTCTAGTAGTTTTTGGGCTTGGCTATTCATTCATTCATTCATTCATTTGATTTGTCAAGACAGGGTTTCTCTTTAAAGCCCTGGCTGTCATGGAACTTGCTCTGTAGACCAGTTGAACTCATAGAAAACTGCCTGCCTCTGCCTCTGCCCCCTGAGTGTTTAGATTAAAGGCATGCACCACCACTACCTGGCAAAGGTTTCTTTTCAGGTGTATTGATGTTTTGCCTGGTGGTACATCTGTCTGTTTGAGGGTACTATATACCCTGTAACTGGAATTACAATACGGACAGTTGTGAGATGCTGGGACTTGTGGGTGATGGGAATTGAACCCTGGAGCTCTGGAAGAGCAGCCAGTACTCTTACACACTGAGCATCTCCCCAGAGCCCCTGAGCTTCTGTGCTTTAACCCAAAGATCCAAAGAAGTCATTTCTTTTATCAGTCTTTTTTTTTTTTTTTTTTTCGAGACAGGGTTTCTCTGTATAGCCCAGGCTGTCCTGGAACTCACTTTGTAGACCAGGCTGGCCTCAAACTCAGAAATCTACCTGCCTCTGCCTCTCGAGTGCTGGTTCTTTTATCAGTCTTGTGTGTGTGTTTGTGTGTGTGTATGTATGTATGTATGTATGTATATGAGTATATAAAAAATAATTACATTCAGACACTCGATTAGGGCCATTCACATTATACTCAGATCTGTCTGGTCTACTGACATACAGTTACCCATGATCAGAACAGTGTAAATACTGGTATCCTGGAGAACTGGCAATGTTAATTCACCTCTTCATGTAGAGGCCAGGCTGTAGTACATAACATTATAAGCATAAAATAAAACAAAACAAGTTTAGTAAGTGGAAATAATGTGCCAACCTAGTGCTACACTTCTGCCCTCAAACCTTTACTGAAGTTGTACATCATATGTTGGAAACCTAAGGACACTTGAAAGTGGCCATTTCATTCCATCCTCTCCTAGACTCCAATGCTTAGTGCACATTGCTACAGACCTTCACAGTAAGGTCCACATCGCTGATTCTAACTCCTCTTTAAATCCAAAACAGGCACAAGATCTACTTCAGACCTTCTGTGATAGCTATTGACAAACCAGAGAGAGAGAGAGAGAAAAGAGAAGAGAAGAGAAGAGAAGAGAAGAGAAGAGAAGAGAAGAGAAGAGAAGAGAAGAGAAGAGAAGAGGAATAGGGAGGAGAGGGAGGAGAGGGAGGAGAGGGAGAGAGTCAGAGTGGATGGGGATGGGAAGAATCTAGAATGCTTGGGCACAACTTGGGCATACAAAGTGCTGCAGCCAGTGTGCAAAGAGTGTGACTGTCCCTAAAAACCCAGTAATTCCACTTTTATCTGCATACCCAAAGGAACCTAAAGCAGGGTCTTTAGCAGAAACCCATGTGCCTGTGACTGTAATGGCCTTATTCATAATGGGCAAAATGAGGAGACAACTCAAGTGATCACTAACAGATTGCGGATAAACAGTGAGGTACATACATGCAATGGAATATTACTTGATATTGGGAAGGAAATCCGACATATGCTTCAGTGTAGAAGAACCTTGCTACTATGCTAGCAAGCTGCTAAGCCAGGCATAAAAGGATAAACACTGGATGATTCTACCTGGGTGAGGTTCCTATGTGAGTCAGACTCAGAACCAGAGACAGTGCTTACTCTGGGGTTGGGGAAAGGAGGAAACGAGGAGTTTCCAGTCAGTGGGCACCATGTTTCACCTTTGCAGAATGAAGAATTCTCTGGAAATAGATGACGGTGATGGCTGCATAACAGTGAGAATATAGTTAATGAAATGGAATTGCACACTTAAAATAGTTAAGACAGCAGTTACAAATTTTATTGCAATTTTAATGGAAAGGCTCTTTTCAAAACTCATATCCACTCGTTTGAAAATAGTAGATTCATATTTGATGAGTGTCATTTGATCCTTATATGATGCTGGACTACGTGTTCTCTTCATTTAAAAAATTAATTATTTACCTGTACATGTACTTGCAAGTACATGCGTGCATACGTGCCTGAATGTGTGTGTGTGTGTGTGTGTGTGTGTGTGTGTGTGTGTGTATGTGTATGTGTGTGTAAGCAGGACAAGAGTGTCTTTTGTTTAGTGAATAATTCCAGGTTAGGATAATGCCCTGGGACTGCTAAACTCAAGTGGGAAATTTGCATGGACTTCACCACTTTTAGTGACCTTCTGTGAAGCATTTGAGCTGAGAGACAATGAAGTGGGGACATTTGAAGCAGAGGAAGGGACCTGTTGAAAATACTTGAAATGGATAAGTAAATAGGGCATTTGAGAATAACCATGTTTGACCCAAAAAAAGGGGCGGGGGGGGGCAGGATAAAAAGTCAAACAAATAAGAAAGGGTCAGCTTGTGGAAAGTCCGGAGCACTCGTCTAAGAAACTTGGACTTCTATTCAGTATGAAATGGAAATCACTCTCCTCTTTCTCCCTGTCTCCCTGTCTCTCTGTCTCTCTCATTCTCTCTCTCTCTCTCTCTCTCTCTCTCTGTCTCTGTCTCTGTCTCTCTCTCTCTCTCTCTCTGTGTGTGTGTGTTTGTGTGTGTGTGTGTGTGTGTGTGTGTGTGAAGGGGTATGCGCACATGTGTGTGTGGAGGCCAGAGATCAATACTGGTTGCTCTCCTCAATTACTCCCCTCCTTATTATTTCAAACTGAATCTCCTACTGAACCTGGAGCCTGTTGGTTTGGCTAGCGTACCTGTCTAGTAAGCGTCCGGGCTCCTCTTGTCTCTGCCTCCTTACCATTTGGATCCCAGGCAACATGCTCGACTTTTAAGTGGGTGCTTGGGATGCAAACTCAGCTCATCATTCTTGTGCTGTAGGCACTCTAACCACTGAACAATCTCCTCGGGCTTAGCCACTGCTGTTGGTTTTAACAGTAGAGCCTTATAAATGCCATTGCAGACATACACAGGCCATATCGTGTTATAGACAGACACATAAGAGAGCTTAATTAAAAGCTTTGAAAGTGTTCAAGTCATGACCTACTCAGGACTAAGCTGAGATGATGAGAAAGCAAATCAAAAGGTATCAGACTATAAAAAAGACTTGGCAGTTTTTACTACCTTGTAATTGGTAGAAATTCTCAAACTATGTAACAGACATTTAAAGAATATTAGACAGAGCCCCCACGTCTCTGAATCTTATGGCCCCTACCTTGTCCATGTTGCCACATGGGTGTTCTTCAGACACTCTGATTGAAAGTGATCATTCTTGAGTTAATAAACTTATTCACTCCCAAGATTTCTGACTGAAAGAAATAACATTCAGGCTTTTCCCCTTATTAAAAATGAGATATATGCCGGGCAGTGGTGGCACATGCCTTTAATCCCAGCACTTGGGAGGCAGAAGCAGGCTGATTTCTGAGTTCGAGGCTAGCCTGGTCTACAAAGTGAGTTCCAGGACAGCCAGGACTATACAGAGAAACCCTGTCTTGGAAGAGAGAGAGAGAGAGAGAGAGAGAGAGAGAGAGAGAGATGTGTTTATACATGTGAACATTTACAAATGTCGTCACATTACCCAAAAAGCATAAAATGTAATAAATCTTACTTTAATACTATTCCAAAATTATTTTGACAAATATATTTCATAATTCTTTTATGACCTTTAAACATACGACTAAGTTTTAAATAAAAGCTAGCATTAAATCTACATGCAGCTTTGTAACTCAGTTTTATAATTTCTATGAGGGACTACATCAAGGCCAGTTTCCCATGTCAATCATTAGCCATGTGGTCTTGAGGAAACTAATCTTTTAGTTCTGTTTCCTGAACTCCAAAATGGATATGCTAATTCATAGCTCATGTGATTGCCATAAGGCTGTGGTTCTTAAATTCTGCTGCATGTTAGAGTTGCATAAAGAAATTTTAAAGTTTTCCAATTCTACGTACTGTGTGTGTGTGTGGGGGGGTGTGGTGTGGTATGTGATATGTGCATGCATGTGTGCATGTGTGCAGAGGTAAGAGGACAACTTATAGGAATCAGAAGAGATTATCTCCCACAAAGTGGGTCCCAGGGATCTAGCTCTGGATGTCTCATGTGGCAGTAAGCACCTTATGCTGCTGAGCCATTACAGCAGCCTGCTCTGAAGATCTTTTAATGTCACAAAGTGCAGGGCATCTCTCAGGGCATGAGGAGAGTGGGGGGAGTCAGCAGTGATACTGGAGTTTCTGAAGTTACTGATTTATAGAGAGTCAGACAACCACGTGTATAAAAATTATGTGAGATAACATATTGCAAGCAGCTGGTGGGACTGGAGAGATGGCTCTGAGGTTGAGAGCACCTATTTCTCTTGCAGAGGGCCTGGGTTCAATTCAACAAACATAGGAGCCCATGATCATCCGTAACTCTAGTTCCAGGGGATCTGATACCCACTTCTAGCTTGTGTGAGCACCAGGTACACTTATGGCACACACACACACACATACACACATATGTGTATGTGTGTGTGTGTATATATATATATGCATACACACACACACACACACACACACACACACACACACATATATATATATATATATATATATATATATATATAGGCAGTCAAAACCCCTACACATAAAATAAAGTAATAGCTCTTATGAAATGACTTACATATCAACCTCCATGGTGCTCTGAAGGTCTTTTGTCCCACTGCATCCTCACCACCCATAATCCCTTCATTCACCTTTTGCTACATCCTATGCTTTTCCATTAGGCTAATTTTACAACAAAAGCTTCATGTTTGATTGAGAAGCTTGTGCCCTGTCACGCAGTTCTGGTTAAGAGACTCTGTTTCAGCCCAGGCTAGGCAGTAGATAGCCCAGGCCATTTCATGACATCGTTAATGTAGGGACCCTACTTTTTCCATTTCCCTCATGCTTCTTTCATCCTATCTCGTCCATTCCATCAGCACAATCTTCTATCTGGTTAAATTTCATATTAAGAAATCTATGATACACATTTTGTGGATTTCTAGTCATATCTCTTGCAATTTTAGTAATTAGATTTTTAACTAAAGAAAATAGGATTCATGTGTATGATAGGAAAAAAAATGGTAAATGCCCTTTTTTTATACATTCTGTTAACTTTACTTAATATGGAGGATTTATTCTTTTATCCAGACTTCCGTTAACAATGAAGGGATAGGATGTTATACCTAGAGTATACTGAAAACCTACTTCAGCCATTATTCAAATATGTAACATTTACTATTGGGGACTCTGTACTGCTTACAGACAAGTAGTCCCCACTGTGGGGAAACTAGCCACAAGCATACACATTTTATATACAATGTAATTGTTTTGAAACAGACAGAAATCCTGGCTACAGCAGGGCTATTCTGGGCCTCCTCACCATGCCTCTGCTCTGCGAACTGTTCCATTCTGTTCTGTTAGCATAGTGCTTCCATCTGTATGTGCTTAGGAATCCTGTCAATTTTTATCATGTAGTTAAGACACAGTCAAATTATTTCCATAACTTTGGAAGTTACTCATTCCACATTTTCTTTATTATTTTTTTTTCTGGCATTTGAGCCTATTTTATTGCTCCGACCAAATGTCTATGTCTTGATAGCAAAAACATTTTCTTTTATCTCATCTTACTTGGTATTTTTGGAGGAACAACTTGACAGCTCCCCAGCACGATTGAGTTAGTAGGGCAGCATCTGTTGTAGCTCGCTCTTCCTGTTGGACGATCCCTGAGATGCAGATCTCATCATTTCAAAGCAAAAGCATTGTCTTCTTCAGCATCAGTGTCTTCATCAGTCACGCCCCAGGAGACCTCAAAGTGTTAATGTGTTATTGGTAGAGGTGTTAACAAATGCTATCCCCACCAATAATGGGCAGTCTAAAGCACAGCCCCTCTCCTGTCTGCCCTGTCACTTACTTATTGGGACTTGACATTTGCGTTTGACAATTTGATGTCCAGAATGACTTTTTTTTTTTTTTTAAGTTCTGTAAGTAGCAGGAAGGGCCATACATTCACTGCATTAATGATACTCTCGTCTATACTCAGTAAGGGGAATCTTTTATAAAAGACTTATCATTCCTGAGTAGTAATGAGCAGATTGATTTCTTCACTGTGCTTGCATTGAATTTCCTTCATCCTTGTTTTAATTTCTTAACATTCTTTTGCTGGTCCTTCTGCATGGATTATATTGACTAGTTTTTTTTGTTTTTTTTTTTAAGAAAGATGAAGCTATCATCAAATATCTTTGGGAAAACGTTCAAAAATGTTAAAATGCTGGGCTTCAAAAAATTATGACAGGCAACATAAGCCAGATTGAGGATCATCCTGCCAAATTGTATTTCCCAGCAAGCCGTTTGGAGAGACTAAACATTTTTTTAAAGTAGCTGATACCTTGATAAAAATTTATATCTATAATTTCTCTTTTCCTCCTCTTTTCAGCATTAGCTATCTTGTATGCATACTAATCTCGATGTGGCGATGATGCTAAAGTAGTATTTAGATGTGTGTGCAACTAAAATATAAACAATGGTTTTCAGAGGACATAAAGGAAGTAGGAAGTTCACATTGGCATAAATACACCATCTTTAGGAAATGAATTTCAGATATATTCTATCCTTTGGGCTCTGAAGCCATCCACTCTTGGCGAAAGTTAAGAAGATAATCCACATGCGTGATGGACCAGTTGTCTCCCTGACTTTTCCCTTCAGAGGCAAACATGCTTGCTTGGCTTCTTACTACTACATGAAGCCTCTGTGACAGCCAAAGAAGAACATCTCTGCTACCTTGGATAGCAGAGCCACTGGGTTTGGAGAAATGGAGTTGAATAGAGTATAGTCAGGGAATATTTCTTCATCACCAATTTTGAAACCAGTTCTGAAGCAAGACAATCCTGAGGGGGATAGCAGTGGGACTGCTGCCTGCTTCTGAGACAGGGGCAGTTTCTCCACACGTCTGAGATGAGTGTCAAAGGAAAGTATGCGTTGTGGTGGGCAGGACAGACCATCAGGTGCCTTTAAAGCACAGATAAAGAGGTTTTGTTTTATGTTACTTGTTGGGTTTTGTTGGCTTAGATTTTTCAAAACCTACTTTAATAAGGGTTCTTAAACACTTCAAACCTCCCTTTTATCCTACCACCCACCAGAGGTAGTGGGAAAGAAAGGTTAATAGGAAAAAGTGGTTGTGGATCTATTTAGAAATAGTTCTCTGGGTCTATTGCAATCTTTGTTGTCAGCAGTCCAGTCCTCTAGCAAAACACCAACATGAATCAGCCTCAGCAGCCCAGTCCATTTGGTCATCATCACTCATGAGTCAGGGACAGTGGTTTGATCCAGAAGAAACCACAAGGTTCTGCTAATCCACCAAGTCCACTGAAGCAGCAAGAAGCTGCTGGGATATCATGGGAAGTTCTTCATTGAGATGCAAAGTCACAACATGTAAAGATCGGCAGAGCGATGCAAGGCAAACCAGTATAAGAGCATCCTCAGGGAAGACTAGAAAGGCAGAACAAGGTGAGCCAACGCCAGAGCTTCCTCCCACTGTCTGTGGGATCATATTTATATTCCTTCTAAAGGTCATGTGTCCTCTCACATGTCTGCTTCAGCAAGACATCCTCTCACCTGTGTCTGCTTCAGCTAAACATCCTTTCACCTGTCCGCTCCAGTAAAACATATGACAAAACTGAGTTTCCAAAGAAACCAGAAATTTCCACTACAGGGTTTAAAAGAACTGGTGACATGATTTAACTTCATAGTTAAAGAGATTAGCCACTAGATTATGCACAGGAGGAGGCAAAACCAATCCAAAAGCTATTACAAAACAAAAATGACCCAAACTGACTCCACAAGGTAAGTATGGAACAAATCGCAGTGGTTAAAGATCAGTCATTTGCAGGAGTAGTGTTAGAGATGAATTCTTTTCTCACGGCTAATGAGTACATAATTGCTTTTGCTCCATAAATCTAGTCAGGAAGAAAGGCATAAAGACCTTCTAACTAAGGTTAGAATTGCCTTATAAAAACACAATTAAAGGTAGAAAATAAAAGCATCTGGGGCTAGGAGTATCACTCTATGGTAGTTATAGAATGTTTGCTCAAGGCCCAGTTTCAATAAGCAGTGCATGCACACACACACACACACACACACACACATACTCCAACAATACTACACACAGACATGCATGCACAACACACATACACACACATGAAACACACAAACACACACCACACATACATGCCACACACATGCACCACACATACAGTCATATACCATACACACACACACACACACACACACATTCACTCACACATAAACAAGTTTCCATGTGAAAGGAAGGCATCTATCAAGATAATTCAGCACATAACTATTAGAGCATGGACTATTGGTCAGGTCAATGATCATCCTTGAGTCATCTGATGAATAAAATTCATCAGCTATTCCTAAGCAATTCTAGGAAAACCGGCAATAAAACCAAACACACCAGTGTTTTAGGAGCCAGAAGAGGAGGTGTATGGGGGTGTTCACCCACAGCTGTGAAGAAAACGGTTTCGTTATGTGTCCAGTCTATGTTCTACGTGTGATCCGAGCTGCCTGGCTAACAAGTCTGGGCACCTTCTCCTCAGCTGACCGTGGTTCAGTGCTAAGCCCTGCTACTGAGCTCCTCCAAGATCTGGCAGAGCTGTCGCTACCGCTCCCAGCTGCAGGAAAACAAGAGCCAGCTCTTTGCTCTTCTCAGCCTGGCCAGGCAGGCCTACCTTCTCAGACAGAGGCTAGACTTTAGTTAGGTTCAGGGTTCCCTCTCACTTTATTCCACTTGTGTCAGGCATCTTTCTGGCACTGTGAAAAAAATGCCAGTGGCAATCCACTTTGAGAAATTTTATTTTCCACAACTTCCATAACTTGCCATAAACTTCCATTGAGAAGTTTACTTTCCGCTTCAGAGTTTTCAGTCTGTGATCACATGGCCCCAGTGCTTCAGTGGCTGTTACTGACAGATGTGTTGGGGAGCATGTGCAGTGGGGGGGGGGGGGCAGAGCAGGGGGACTGCTCACTTTCTGATGAACAGGAAGCAGAAAGACAGGAAGATCCACCCCCAAAGGTATGCTCTCAATGAGGCATTTCCCAATTAGATCCCATCCTGTAAGTTTCTATCAATTCCCAGTAGCCTATCAGACTATAAACCTATTGCTGCATGAATCCATTGATGAGGCCAGAGTCCCCATGATACAACTCCCTTCAGCCCCACCTCTGAATACTGCTGTATTTTAAATCAAGTCTTCAACACATGAGCCTTTAGAGCACATTTCAGACCCTAACAATAATTCCCCCATTGGTGGAGGGTTTTCAGGTATTTGGTGAAACAAAGCTTATCAACTTTGGCACTACTGAAATCAGGGTCATATATTTATCATGAAGAACTGTCCCTCATTGTGGGACCTCAACAATACAACTGGCCTTTACTATTGATTGTGAGTAGACACACTTCTCCTTCCTCCCTATTTCCACTCTCCCTACTACCTATGACAAGGAAAAATGCCATCTGCCATTGCTAAATGGGGTAGAGAACCACTGGGTTAGATAGCAATGTCATGACTGTGCCTCCATTTATGGCTTTGAAGGATTGAGTTTACCAACAAACTCTCGTCTGTGGGAGGGTGACTGCATGAGTTAGTCAGTTCTACCATAGATGGGGTGGCTTAAATATCAAACTCAGTCTGTTATTTTCTGAAAGCAAGAAACACGAGAGCAGGTGGCAGCATGGGTAGATTCCGGGAAGGATCCTCTCTCGGACATCCACATAGCCACCCTCCAGCTGAGTCACCCGTGTAGGGGAGAAGAGGGCTTTACTGTACAGTCCTACTGGACACAGATCCACTCTGAATGTATTAAACGTTATTTATACCATAAAAGCCCTATCTCCAATATGGAAGTTTGGAGGTTAAGGAACCAAAATAAAGAAATTCAGGAAGACATAACTCGTTGCCTTGAACCATCTAAGAAAGATCTTAAAAGTTACTCTTCCTAATCCAGAAAATATATTATATTCAGCAGCTATTTTTTATTATTTCAATAACAATGCAGGATTTTAATATCATCACTATCCTTAGAAAAAGTGTGTAGATTATAAAACCAAAAAAAACCAACCCTGAAAGAAACAGTTTAAATATGAAAAATGAAAGATAACCCTGTCTTGAAGTTTGTATGATAATATACTTGGAATATACAAGATTAAATACTAAAAATCTTTTACAGTTAATAAGAATTGGTTCATAAGACAAGCCAGATATGAAATTAATAGCTTTTCTTCCTACTAATATTATGCAATTGAAATTGGAATGGGAAAATATCACATCATAAGTATAATAAAAAAGAAAAATTACTAAAGATCAATCTAAGAAGGCAGGAAGTAGGAAATGCTCTGGGGGTTCCAAGGATAGGCCTGACCAGTATTTAATGAAGCTTGCTTTTCATTTGGCTAAAAAAAAAAAAGGACATGATTAGATCTAAATGAAGAAAACAAAAACATTTTATTGAAACACATAAAGCAAGACCTGGAACATGGAGAGATAAAGTTTCATATATTAATACATAAAATTTTTTTCAGTTATAATCAGTTTTTTCCTCAAATAGATCAAATACTTTTAAAATATTTATGAGAAAAGAATATGCAATTAATGTCTATGTAAAACTATTATCAAGGATGGATTTTTTTTTCAGACGTGAAAACTACTATAAATCTACTCTTATTAAAATATTATGTAACAATTTAATAATAAAAATATAATTGATTTTAAAATGAAATAAAAATAGTAGAGTTGACAATTTGATTGGATAGAAAAAATTTTTCTCTTACATGATATTAACATTACTGCTTAGTTACCTGAAGGAACACAAATGTTTGTTACTTTGACTAAAGGCAAGATTGTCCAAATTATAAAATAAAAATATCAGAAGAAAATTAATAAGGCTTTAAAAAACCCCTCAAACTTCAAAGCAACGTTGTAAAGTCTTGAAAACATGTAAAGAAAGGTACAAACTTGGCTATGTGAAATTAAAATAATTTTTACAGGACAGAGAGGCAAAAATCAGTGAGCATAACAGTGATGAGGGTAGAGGCCGGAAGAACAAGAAGCACTTAACATGTAATTTGAGGTTGAAAGAACAGAGCTTTTACCCAGATCAGATGTATGTGAGCACGGGAAAGAAGTAGAATTGGACGTGGGTTTTGTATGATCATAGTAAAGAAAGAAACTCAAAATTACTTAACCCAAATTAGATAAAAAGTATTTCCTTCAAATGAGAAAACACACACACACACAGTAAATTACAGTTTTCTCAAAGCTGCCAAATACTATAAACATTACCAAATCCTTAAAAAAAAACACACACACACACACTATTTTTAATCAACTGCTTTGGATATGTTGGCAGTAAATGCTGATTCTGCCGGTCATGTGACAATGATTTTTCAACCTCCTTCACTGAATGAAGACTGGAGTAGTGACTCAGAAATCACATTGACCTGGTTTTCAACATTTGTCACGTTTCCATTGAGATTTAGCATATATAAGGCTTGTGACACCACACGTAGACACACTTGGTTAATGGAGGTGCCGTTTTCAGCTTTTGTTGTTCACATATCAGTTTTGATGGATTCTATGTCATATAATTTTCATCTAAAGAGTATGGAGTGCCCACCAGGATATATCTCAAAGTATTGAGTATACAGAGAAAGAGAAATCCATTTTGAGCAGGCATCCTTTTGTCTCCAGTCTTCGGTTAAATTGCTGTAATATTCAGTTAAATCAGTGCTAGACATTATCTATCTACAGACGGGAAGACTTTTCCTTGGGCTCACTTCTGGAATGCTCGATTGAGAGTATTTATCCTCTCTAGACAATACTGAGTGAGACTGGTCATGCTCATATTTCAAGACAGCCAGGGGAGGTCCTGAACTTTTGTGTCACCATAGAGCTTCCCAGAAGCTGCACCCGCAAGAAGGATGAGCAATAACTTAACTGCCTACGGGCATGGCTGTGAACAGCATAAGATCATCCTACTGGACCCAAGGTAAAATTATCTCCAAAACTGCTTCCCCTTAATCAGACCTCAAAGGTGCCTGGAACAATGTCCTCAGGGGAGTGAGATAAAGGAAAAGTTAAACCAAAAAAAGGGGGGAGGGCTATAATCTTAACTAATTACAATTCAAATATGCTATTGTAGCAAAGTTTAACACATACAAAACCAGTGACTATGTGAATGCATTCAGGTTCCAGCATCCTGAAAGTGTTGATGGAAATTCATGCTTCATAGATTCTCAGTCAACTCACTTCTGATTAACAGTGAGAAGAGCTGTAGATCATTCCTGCCTTCTGACTTGGTCGGGTCAAATCCAGCTCTTCTGTAAATATCACCTTATTTGTGGTTGATGACATTTAACTAATCAGGTGACCATATGGTTCCAGGAAAGGAAACACATACCAAAGTCAGTTGTCTGGGCCACAAAGCTTTGTCTTTGTGGTCCAGTGACTCCCTTCTTGTAGAGAAACCAGACTGCTCAGGGCATAGACAGGTCTTCTGTTTCTGCAGGCAACACCACCACTGGTATAAGATTAATCAAGTGAAAGACATTTTGATGGAAGCTTTGAAAATTAAATTGTCATTGGAGTCACAGCCTACAAAAGTACATGAAGATGTTCATGCCAAACCCAAGGAAGATTATTTAAGATTTCCAGCATCGTCTTCCTTGCCTTTCTCTAACTTGGTTCCACACTAATAATATGACTTCATTAGCCAGCCACCTCAGCAGACACTTTATGTCTGCCTGCACTAATTATTTCCCTTCTGACTGCAACCAACAAAGGGGTTCCTATGCCAGCCCAACCTCTTCACCTACTACCTCCTTTCTTTTTAAAGGAACTTTTACTATCATGTTTTCTGTTTTCTATAACCTTATCAGTTTCATTTTGTTGGATCTATTCAAACTGAAACAAGCCTTAGATTACCCATCAGGACAGCCCAGAGAATAGGCAGACAGACAGCAGTGTCCCTTTGACTTAACATTTCAGCTACCATTTACCTCTCTGCTGTCCCTTGAAGAATTAATGGGTCATTGTGTGTACGTATTGTCCCTACTTCTTTACCCATCATGATCTCAAAATCACTCTGCTAGGAATTCCTTCTGACTTCACTGATAAAATGTGCCTTATCTCACCAGTGACCTCATCTTGCTGAAGCTAATGGCTGCTTCTCTGAGATCATCTCACTCTTAACAATTGATACCATGGGCTTTTGCTCCTTCCTGACACCCCTCTGGCAATAAGGCTTCCTGAATATTAGATGTCTGTAGCCTTTTGGGCTGTTTTACGTCATACCCTCATTACCTCCTCCTCTGACCTTTAAGTGTTTAGATGGCTAAAGATACTCTTCTTGGCTCTATTACCCAACTATAATCTCATGTGGACCATTTCAACTGATCCCAGGCCTGCTTTAGCAGATAACTCAAATTTATATGGTCAGCTTATATGGCCCCTTTTCACCCCACAAACTTCCATATTCTATCTGGCATTTCATCCTGAATATCTAGTAAACCTGAACTCACACAAATGAAACCATTCAGAATTAGTAACTCCTTTTAAAATTTGCTATTGTAAATTCCTGCATTTCTCAGTAAACAGATTTACCATCTACATAACTGCTTTAAGAATGATGGGTTTTGGAATCCCTGATTCTTCTTTCACACTCTATAACTAATTTCTCTGTCTGTGCTGCTTCCTGGATGTTCTGAGTCTGTTCAATCATGACTACTTCCATAGTAGGGGTGTACACCGACACCATCCACTTATCTCAAATTTAATGATTAACCTACTTTTGTGAAGCTAGGAAAATACAGGTAAATATAAGTATCAAATATAACGTGACTATATGGGATATGACAGATTTATTGTAAGGATTGGTTCCCATGATGCTGCAGGTGAGAGAGTCTCAATATGGCTTGTATGTATATAGGTTCGGTCTAGTCTATGGAAACAAGGAGAGCTGATGGTGTAGGCTTCAATTCAAGGGAAAGGAAGAAAAAAAACAAACAGAAAAAGAAAAACAAAAACAGTATAACCGCCAACATTCGTTCTGCACTTGAAGAGACAGGATGGTAGCAAATTTTAAAATAGATATACTTAAAAAAAATAGAGATACTTTAAACTGTGACTATCTTGAACTTTGAACATATGTGGTCACACATTGTGTCTGAAGTTTTAAATTTGACCTGGGTCTTATATGATAGTTTATAGAGAGATGATTTAGAATATTAAGTTTAGAATAGAAATATTTAAAAATATGATTTACTTTAAAAGAAATGGAGAGCTTAAAGAATAGACAATCAAGGGTGAATTTAAAATGTTTTAATGAAGGTTTAAAAATAATCTAAGACTTATGGGACCAAAGGCTTATATAAAATAATAAGATAAGAAAGGATTCTAAAAGTTACATCCATGAGCAAGAAGATCAACCAGGAAGGGGGAGACCCTCTGCTAGAGACAGATGGTGACAACAGAGGACAGAAACAGAGCAGGATGGCTCTGTTGCTACACTGCCTATCTACTGTGTCAAAAGAACAATGATATCCGGGCTGCAGGGGCAGAAAACACAAGTGTAAGAGAGAATGGATGTCGGTGATAGGTGGGGAGAGAGAACATAGAGTGCCCTGGAAGAGATGGGCAACATTACTGTGTAGAGGAGCCAGGGAAAGAGTTCTCTCTGCAGAATGGTGCTGGGAGGTTGGGGTTGAGGGCAGAGAGAGGGAGGAAAGAGGAAAGGGAGAAGGAGAGGGAGAAGGAGGTAGGAAGCAATCACAGAGCACATTTTAAGTGAAGGAAAAACATGAGTGCTGTATGTTCAGATCAGTGAGCCTGATATTAAACTGTGCAAAATTACAGAATGGATTATTGAAATAGGTGGTTATTCTAATAGTCTGATGGGAGCATATAAAGTCTTAGGAAGAAAAACGGTGTCCCCCAGGACCTTGTACAGGTTTTAGCTGTGCCAGGCCAACCTCAACCTCCTTTCAGGGCAGGTTAGTGACCACTATTATGAGCTTATATTTCTCAAACCTGTTTTAATATTAGGTTCTAGGTGAAATGACTTAACACACATTTTCTCATTTCTTGTTCAGTATTATACTGTCTCACCTCTCCTTTATACACACGAGGCACCATTCAGGAGCACTTTGGGGAGTATCTACGGTAGTTCAAATGTGTTATGAATAATATGAAAAGCACATTTCTAGAGTCATGATTAAAGATTAGAATGTAGGAACCAAATAGGCTAGGGCAGTTCAATGCCACAGTAGGGGCTTTATAATACACAGAGAACATCATCCTTGGGTATTCACTCAAACCTACTGGGGACTGAGGCTTGGTTCTGAGCTGGATACTGAAGAATTTGGAATAATTTAATAACAGAAACTCTGAAAGAGAGGGATATTTCCTTCCTGGAAAATGTACTAGTCATGATTTTCCAATTTGTGAAATTGACTGGAGTAATAACTGTTAATGAGCGTAAACAGAAAATTCTGAGTGTCCACCAGCAAGAATGTAGTGCAGGAGCTGAAAGCAAAGGCTCCGGGCTTAGCCAGCCATGTTTAGAGGCCAAGTTCAGCACTTACTAGCCATGTCGCCATATACAGGTTACATAAACTTCCTGGTACAGAAGCTTCTTCATCTATAAAAAAATCCATCAAAATAATAGCACAGCATCAGAATTAGATCAATTACCATATATAAAGCCAATTCCTATGATGAGCACTTAATTTTGCCTATGAATAATAACATAACTTATAAAAAATTTCCTCATGTTGGTTGAATAAGAGTAAATTAGCGAGTCTACTTTTGATGGTCGTTTAATTGGAAGGAAGAGTGAGCCTTGAGAATTTGCAATTGCTTGTGCTTATCATGAGTTAGCTTTAGCTGAGGAACAATTGTACTGTAATTATGCAAGTTACAGTGTCTTCAAGCATCTAGGAAGGCTCCATAACCCAGAAAGATCAAACATAACTGCTTACTATTTTATTTTAAGAAATTGAATTGTCGAGAATATAAGCAATCGCAGAAAGTATATAAGCGATCAAGCAGACTGCAGGAAACCTCCTGGCTTTTGCACACAAAGCCAAGGTGAGGAGACACGTTGAGAGCATCTTCCAAAAGTATTGTCGAAGCTTTTTCTCACTTTACCATGGGCACAGATAATCCTTAAGTTACTATAGCCATAGCAGTGGGAAGACATGTGTCCATGTAAAAGAAATGATTCTACTATGAAGCAAAATGGGTCACATGCCGAGACGATTGACACTTGGTGCTTGCTACACGCTTTGTTGTAAGTCTTATCCTCTTAAGTGTCACATTTTAGGAGCAGGGTCTTCCTAGTTCACAAAGAATGGGAGTTAACAGTTAATCCAAGAAAGTGAATTTGGTTGTATATCAGAATAATTAGACCTTAAACAAGATTTTAACGCTAAAACAAGGGCACAAATTTGAAGGACGACAAACTGTATCCTGAGTATTTTGGCTAGTAACTTAGAAGATTAGATCTCAAAATATCCTTCATCCATTTCTTCAGCAAAGTTTGAATGAATATGTACCATGTGACCACTCCTTTTCTAAGTTCTGTTCTAAGAGTAGCAATAAGAAATCTGGAGTGTGATCCCTCCTAGTCTTATATTAGTGGGAGGAAATTAAACAACAACAACAACAAAAAACAAACAAAAACATCTGGACATGTTTAGTGTTAGTAATCAAAAAGGGCATAGGTGCAGGGCAAGATTAGATGGCTGCTGTGGATAGAATGTCCCGGGAGGTTCCTCTCTAAAGAGATGATATCTATCTCAACTGAGAAATGAATAAAAAAGTCAGAACAGTGAGGATCAGAAGAAAAATATCACTTCAAGAAAAAGTAAACATCTAGTTCAAAGACTAATTTGACTGAAAAATTAAGGACAGATAAACAATGTTTGCAGAAAGTTCAGAGGTGTCGTTGCAGGCATTTGATGATACTATGGGACAAAGTAAACTTACGTGGACTAACATGGCTTGTACATCTGGTTGTGACTCTGACCAGATGACCTTGGAAGACCTCTTATATAATGATGCTCTAGGAGTCTGCATAGGGCTATCTGTAGTACTATTTATAGTATCGGTGAAAATTGCTCTCTTACCTGTCTAAATTGTCAGTGTGCTATTCTCCACCTGGTCTCTCTGCAACCTTTTCAAGGGCAGGTAAATTATTTCATTAGACTTTATAAGATTCTAGAAATAGCTCTTGATTTTTTACTACTTTCTCTGTAGACTCCAAATTGGGGGAAAAAACGATACTGTTTTTAGTTGTCTCATAATAAAGATAAGAATCTCTAAAAGATGAAGTGATTGGTCAATATAAAATTCAAAGACAATAACAAAGTCTGGGCTACAACCTAAGTCTCCTGGTTTCATTTACATCATCTTAAGACACCTTCATTTTTGCTTTAGATCATTTTATATCCTAAAAAAAAAAGCTTGTAATTACATTTTTTATTAAATTGATAAAAGTATAAAAACAAAACCAAAGCGTGGACACTTCTAAATTCTTGGGCATTAGCAAATTGGTGGTGGTCTCCTTTCAAGAATGAGCTGTGGCAGTCATTCCTTCAGATGCTGGGTTCTGGCAGCTGATGGCCATCAGACCAGCCCTCTGTGAACTGGCAGGCCATACACTGAAGAGGACCAGCAAGTAGTGAATGGTAAGATGGAACTGCTACATCAGAGATCAGGCAGATACAGTGTGAGATGGTGCAGTGACTCCCTCAGCAAGGAATCCATCTATTTTGGGGTTCCCATGTGACCAAAGAAGTAAATAGGCTGCTATGGTTCTCACAGTTGTCCAAAAATGAAGCCAAGGTTAGAAGTGGACTGCAGTTGTACTATGACTCACTCAGGGTATCCCTGAAAGCAATAGTTCTCACAACAGCCAAGCCTTAGGCAGAGCACCAGCTCTCACTCTCAAGACCCGAGTGGGAAGAAAAATCAACCAAAGTAGCAAGGTAGTCTTATTCACAAGCAGAGGAAAATTATTTGGCTTATTGTCAAGGGACCAGGGAAAACAAATACAAGAAAATAGGTAACAAGGGTCCTTTGGGAAGATGCTTGTGGGCGGCCTATGGGAACAAACCCAAATGGGAGAATCTTTGTGTGTTAATTTACACTGAAGCATATGCTTCAAAGAGGCACCAAGCAACCAAAACACAGTGATTTGGCCAGCCTCTCTACTAACCTTTCCAGTGCTAGCCCAGTGGTCATATATCTGAGTATGTAAACACTGTGTCTGGAATAGATGCTAGACATGGACCAAACAACGTGGACACAAACCAAATATTTGGTCATTAATTGTGTCCACTGAACCCAGATTTCTACCTTGTAGCAATCTCAACTGGTAGAAACCCACCCACAGATTCCAGATTTGGGTTTATTATCTACATCCTCATCAAACACCATTATGCAAATGCCTGGAGAATATTAGATCCACTGACTTAAGATACTCTCAGAACACTGAGATCCAACAGACAATGTGCAACAGTGAACACGTTCCTATGAAACTTACTGGTCCCACCATTATGCCAGCCCAGGGAGAGAGAATAGCCTTCTGAAAGTGTGAGACACCAGTCTGCATATAATACTCAGAAGCAACGGGGTGCAGTATGACCCTCTGTCCTCAGTGAATAGAGCATCTGAGACTGAGATTCTAAGAAGGAAGCAGGTGTACACCTGTCTAGCATCCCTCCAAGAGACTACCTTGTAGACTTCATGTTTTCTATCCCAGAACTTTTAGTCAACTTAGATCTAGGTGTCTGTTTCCCATAAGGTAAAATGTTAATGTTTCCCCAATGGACACAACAAGAGCCTCATTAAAGCTTTAAAACTATAATGGCTGCTTTAGGGTGATCATGACAAGAAGAATTCAAATGTAATCATGTATAAGGAAAATGCCAGCATCCTAGCAAGGATGTTTGTCTCTGATCCTGAGATAGGGTTAGAACTCTCTTTTACAATTAGGGCAAAGAAAAGTAGGTTTGGCACCTGTGGGATTCTTTGGAACATTTATTTATTTTATAATCCCTAATTTTGGTGCTGACAGAATAGAGACCATAGCTACAGCATGAGAAAGTTATGGTGTCCGTGGATAAGACCATAAAGAATGAGCATTCATCTCACCCCACCATGTAACTTCTTTTAGAAAAGCCAGCGAATGCAACCGAGAATATCTAGAAGATAGAGGATACAGTGAAAACCTAGTAAAATATGTAAGTGGATTCTAATGACATAACAGATTCTAGGACATATTCTGTTGTCCTGTTCTTTCCCTTCAGGACTGAGGAATTCAGTATCTCAGGCGCTGAGAGCATTACTAGTGACTGTCTTCCCGACTTGCATCCTGGAGTTGGTGTCAGCTGAAAAGCACTGTTTAATTCAAGTTCATAACCCTAACTCCTAGGCAAAGACAGCCACTTTACCTTAAGCAGGGACAACTCCTGCAGGGTTGTCCTAACTCGACATTTGCCTAAGTTATTACTGCAGCTTCATTGTGACTGTGTAGTTCCTCCATACAATCTGACTACCTTCACCTGGTAAGTACTCTAAAATTAGCCATCCTCCTGCTGTGGCCTCCTCAGTGCTGTGATTACAGGCATGAGGCACCACATCCAGCTCCGGTTTTATTTTGGACTCAGCCATTTTCTTTGCAGCATTGAGTATCCATCCCAGGGCCTCCTATCTGCCAGAGAGGTTCTCTAACAATGAAGGTGCAGCCCCACTCCTCTTTTGTATTTATCACTAAACTATCCGGCAACCCTTTAGCCAAAACAAGTGTTTTGGTGGCATTAAAAACACAATATATGGGAGGTGTGGTACACACCTGTATTCCCGGCACTTGAGAGGCAGAGGCAGGTGAATCTTTGTTTGATACCTTGATCTACAAAGATAGTTCTATGACAACTAACGCTACACAGAGAAACCTGTCTAATATCGCCTCCCCCCAAAAAATGCAAAATAAATTCTATACAAAGTCCTGAGAAGAGTCTGTAGTAAAATCACTACACACAACACATATATCTTTCTTAGAACCTGTCTCACAAGGACAACTAGATCAGAAACCCTCTAGCATATCAAAATTAGATAAAACTCTGTGGCCAGGAGACTGATATTGCAGTAGAATTTTTCATGAAATCAGAAATAGTAAAAAAAATGTGAAGGGGATTGTACTTGTACTTTAAATTAATGTATTTATAAATTTGGAAATATGATTTGAAAAAATAATAAAGTAGAAAAATATTAACTGATGATCTTTGCCTATCAGGACTGCAGTATCTTCTTGTATTTTAAAACATAGCTAATAGCTAACATTAGATGTGTTATCATTTTTCCATTAAGAATATTGTTAGTAAAAGAGAAGTCAATGTTTATAATATACCTATAATAGTGGAAACTTAAGTCTACAACTAAAGTGGAGATAAGAAACTGAGAATTCAATATAATTAGTGTAGTCCAGAAGACCTTCATTTAAGAATGAGAAAGGATTTGATCTTTCTCCTAATTCACTCTCCAGATTAATTAAAGTTATTAGATGAAGCAGGCAAAAAGGAAATATATCCCCAAAAGGATCCAACTTGCTGGGTGGTTGATAACTGTGTTTCAGGGTCTGAAACAATGTATCCTCAGGCAATGTATCACTTTCCAAGCCATGGTTACTGTAAAGTATGGTGGATAGCTACCTAGTCCAAGCAGACTTCTCTGAGAGTCTATATTTTCTGTAAGAAGCAAGATAAATCTCTCTCTCTTTCAGGGGCTTCTATGCAGGGTCCTAACCAAACAAAAAAAACTGGAGAAAGCCAAAGTAATTGAATTGTATCCCAAGACATCATCCAAAAAGTAAGAATCAGTCACCCTGAATCAGTCCATAGACACTAAACTATTACAACACTTCTCTTAGGGAGCATGTTGTTTGGCCTATTCCACTTAAGAATCAGTTAGACTGGGCTTGATGATACATGCCTATAATCCCAGCCACTTGAGCAGGTGATCCAGCAGGACTAGCTAGTAAATTAAAGGCAAGCCTAGATAGCTTAGTGATAAATAAGAAGGAGGAGTGGGGCTGTACCTTCATTGTAGAGAGCCTCTCTGGCAGATAGGAGGCCCTGGGATGCTGCAAAGAGAATGACTGATTCCAAAGTAAAACCTGAGCTGGGTGTGGTGCCTCATACATGTAATCCCAGCACTGGGGAGGCCACAGCAGGAGCGTCACTGAGATCTATGTCAGCATGTTCTACAGAACCTATCCCACCCAAAACAAAGGAATAAAGAAAAAATGAATACATACATACATATGTTCTTATTGGCCTCTCTCTGTCCTCAGACCCCGTCAAGGGAAGTTTCATGATTGTTCTCTGCTCACTGTACCTTGTGTAGAGAACAAATGTTAACAAAACTCAGAAATTGCGCAGACCACTGTCCAAAACAAGAGTATTTTGGTTGGATTTAAAATGCAATTTAAATTTAATATAATATGATATTTGTCTTTTCTCAAGGCAGGAGCACCCCCAAAATTTGTAAGGAAAATTCTGTAAACGGTGATTGAATGCCATTTTCAACCATGCAATTCTTAGCAGCTATTCTCATCTGACAAGATGCATGCATTCAAAATAATACATCTTATGTTATAAAATTTTAATGGGAGATTATGATTTATACAAGTAGCATCAAGGAGCCACTTGTATAAATCAATGATCACAGTGTTTTTTTTAAAACAGGTTTCCAGAAAAATGTAGAAGCATTCTTCAAGTGGGTGTTCCTTGATCAACTCCAAATAAAGCCAGATGAAAAACATCAGAGTATATTTTCTATAAAGATTCTATCTTTGAGGAAATTAATCAAATGTAGTTCAAGAGGAATGTGGCCACATTTACTTTGTTTTTGAACTTCGTTAATTTGAAGTGGTGTGCTATGAAACATTTTAAAAGTCTCTAGCTATATATTTTAAAATTATTGGTATCCTCTCCAAATATAAAACACAATAAGGAACTACATCATTCAAGGCTGACTGACTGAATAAATTGTGTACTCTGCCATTTTCAATAAGAGGTAGTCCATTTGCTGGCAAATAGACACACCATCATTTTTCAGACCAGGGAGGGTTGCAGAAATGTGGTCCAGTGTCCATGTCCCTAGCTGTTTGAGACCATCTCTTTATAGAAAAAAATTGTTAATTAATTCTTAGAGATAAGACATGTGTGTGTTATATGCCACATTGCTACATGTTATTTCAATGTATTATATGTTTAATATTTCTTGGCCAGAAGTTAAAATTCTCACCCAGTGTAGTTATTATTTAAAAATACTTTGTCATGCCCATTGTAAAAATACTATTTTCTTTTTTTAAAGATTTATTTATTTATTTATTATATGTAAGTACACTGTAGCTGTCTTTGAACACTCCAGAAGAGGGTGACAGATCTCATTGTGGATGATTGTGAGCCACCATGTGGTTGCTGGTATTTGAACTCAGGACTCGGAGCAGTCAGTGCTCTTACCTGTGAGCTACCATGTGGTTGCTGGTATTTGAACTCAGGACTCAGAGCAGTCAGTGCTCTTACCTGTGAGCCACCATGTGGTTGCTGGTATTTGAACTCAGGACTCAGAGCAGTCAGTGCTCTTACCCATCAAGCCATCTCACTAGCCCAGAAATACTATTTTCATCAATAATTTTAGAATACATAGTACTTTTGTTAAGCTAAATTTTCAAAAGGTGCAAGCAATGTTTACACAGGGGAAAGTTCTCTCCTCTGTGTATCTCCCAGTATCCACTTCTTCTCTCTAGAGCCAACCCATTAGTATCAGCTGCTTGTGTAATCTTCTAGAAATATTTCATGCATACAGAAGTGAGTATGTGTTTGCATCCTTTTCCTTAACAGCACTGGTAAAATATGTAAACATTATTTGCCACTTAATAAAAACATTAATAGAAAATTGACTCCTATCCACACATAAAGAGGATTCTCATTAATTTTTGCATATGAGTTGCATATATTATATGGATATAGCCCAACTTGCTTAACTAGTACACCTGGAAAGTTCTAGAAATATATATATATAATTCTTAGGATTTCTCATTGATCTGTGGAATAAAAATGTGTGGGTCAGAATGTAGAGATATGTTTTTAACATTCTCCAGTTGATTGTTAAACAACAAGACTGACATCTTTTGACAGATTGATATTAGAAATCACCATGTGATTTATTTATTTATGGTTGTGAGTTACCATATGAGTACTGGGAATTGAAGCACACAGAAAGTAGTCTGGAAGAGCAGCCCTGGCTCGTCTTTAACTCCTGGCATGCATGTCTTAAAGATTACCTATTAAACTGAAGAAACACTGCATTTTATTTTGTTTGGTCAATAGTTTGGATAAACATTGACTTGTAATCACCCAACTTACCTAAAAAAGTGAGCAGTCGTTGAAAACATATTTAGGGCCATTTTGGTGTATAGTAGCATGTGTAAGCTGTTTGTGATTCTTCTTGCATAAGCCCCTCAGCCCATCCACTCTCAGCAAAACCTTTCATTCTTTAGTATCTGCTTGCCTTCAGTTTTATCAGGCTCATTATCAATGGGAAAGCAAATGTAAGATGGCTCATCCGCTGAGTTTGCCTGGAGGCTTTGCAAGGAGCATAGAGATCTGCTGTAATTGATGTGTTGTTTTAGTTTGAGCCATTTGAAAACATAAATCAATTGTTTACAACAACTATAATAGAAGATGGAGTGTTCCTTGCCGCTTTGGATTCTAATGGGGCATGGATTCTCAGCATTTTAATCAATGATAGTCACTTTTTATAAGGATTTTATGGAAGTGGGCAAGGAAGACTAACCAGCATCGATTGTAGTCTATATGGATCACTTAAAGCAATTGTACAAGTACGAATCATAGGCTTCCATCTGATAGACAAAGAAGTCGAGGCTCAGAGGTTAAATAACTTAGCCAAGCTGCACATCTGCTAAGAGGCATAGCTTGGGCTGGAAGCTAGTTCCCGTTCCAGACACTGTGCTTATTATCCTAAGCCAGGCTCACCACACAAATGGCACAGTTTAGAGTCACATTTATAAGGGAATTATCAACAGATTTACATAAAAGCTATTTGACATTTCATTATAAACCTATAAAGCTAGAAACTGAAAGGATCCCGTTTCCTAGGTATTTCTGTTGCTGTTGGGGAATTAGGAAATCACCTGTGCTATCCGATCATTTTGATCCTATGCTGTTAAAGAGAAGGCTATCTTAACCATAGTACCACACATATACTCTACATCATCAAATTTGGTTTCAGGACAGTTTTGTTTGGAACTGAGTATTACTTCATGATAACATGTTCTCTCTTGAATGGGTAGCTTGTGTCATTCCAAATCACTGATCCATGTAGCAATGTATTGATTTAAATATGGTATGAGTCACTGACATAATATATCTGTCATGTGTGTCATCACTAGGGGAAAAAAACTGGCCTGAAAAGGACGAGGTTCTCCAAGATGCCGCTTTTCTATTTCGGCCTCTCTATGAGTTCTAGAATATTCACCAAGAGTTTGTCTAGGCTAGGTGTCTATTTCTAGCAAAATATAAAGTTAGCAAACACAGTTTCATGAAAACGAGAAAATAATTTGTTCCCCAAAGGCCCAAATATATAGTATTTGGTGAGGGCCATGCATATTTTAGACTTAATTTCAATAAAACTGTATTTATGCACATATGGGCATGTGTGTAAACATGCATGTGAATGTGTTACATAGTAGGTCGTGTATCACTCTGGCTCTTAGTTAGGCTAATGAACCATCTATGCTGAAGTCTGGCCTGGATTTGCCTCCCTAGCTTCCAAAGTCCCTTCTATATACCTCCTCTCTTCATCCTTATGGGGTAGAGATCCAGAGGTCTTATTCTCATTATTTATTCACTTAAAACAGTTCCCTTGAAATAGTCATTATCATTTTGCAGTATTTTGACATGCTTAAAATTACAGTGGAATATCAAGAACACCAGGTTTCTAGGTCCACTGAGTTTAATATTTACCACAAATTCTTTCAACCTCTCGGTTTAAAAATGTAACAGACACAGCTCAAGCTTGATTAAGTCCTTCAGTAACCCGGTGCTCTCTTTCTTCCCATGCAGCTGTCACGATTAAGCTTTAACTTATTTAAAATTTCCAAGTAACAGCCCCAGTCAAACATGTCAGGCTTAGCACACACATTCATCTTCAGAAGACCCATGTCAGATGCTGTGAAGGTCTAATCACACAGAGAGAACAAGAGGAAGCTGTGTTCTGCCCGGCTGAAGTGCGGAGTATGTGGAGGAAGGATTTACATTCCATCAAGACAGGACAAAGGAGAGTGAAATGTCTGTCTCGTCCACCCGTGATGAAAGCTTGCCCAGATGTGAACTGTTGACTTTGCTTCTTTGTGTCATTGGTGAAAACCAGTCACATGACTACCAGGGCCTAAAAGATTCCTAGGGTTTTTAAAGATAACAAATATTTGGCTTTTCTACCTTCAAGGCAAGATGTGCCTCGCGCATCTGTGTCTTGTGAGCCAAACATTCAGGCTTTTCATATGGTTCAAGAACGCTTATTTGTTTGGGAAGATGAATTGGAAAGATGTGAAAGAATCTAGGTTTCTACCGTAGGTAAGACCCATAGAGAACTGCAGGCCTGCTTTGCATATTAACACTGTCTGGCTCAGATCCCCGAGGTGTTCTGGAAATTAGGGTTCAGCAAAGCTTGTTTCATGGATTCTTTCAGCAGGATGTGGTCAAATAAGCTTAAAAAATTAGAATGTACTCAACATATACTATTAACCTAACTAAATTCTCTCAAACTCACAATTCTGGTTTCCAATCTACTTCTTGGCAGGGAGTTATTGCACCTTATTGATTTTCTTTCTTTTTGCTTTGGTCCATGAATGTTAAATTAAATCTTATATGAAATTATACCATGTCAGGCTTCTTAACTTCAGTTTCTTCCCTTTCGTTCCAATTCTCTTAAGTAATAAAGAACCAATCAATGATTTTATTATCATCTGAAATTAGATTACAGGGTTTAAAATATCCTTTTTCCAAACTCTTTTATATGTGCATTTTATTTTAATAAATGGCTTTTGAAATCAAATAGTCATAAAATGTTTACACCGATAGCACCAGTGCCCCAGCTCACCTCTCATCCCATGAGTCTTGTGTTCACATGTCTCTGCCACAACACAGCATGGACCCTTGTCTGTCTTCTTACTATTCAACCCTTGGTTTTTATTTATACTTCAAAAAATTAAAAACATTTTTAATAAGCAGAAAAATAATAAAAACAATCCACTTACATCCATCAACAAATTAACAGTTCTCTTTAAGACTGATTTTATTCCATTGAAATTCTCATCCATTCCCCCCCCCCCTCACCCCGGGCTGTTCCTTTTTTATGTTAAAAATTTCCCTTGAAGTAGAATGTATATATGGAAATGTGAAGGTACCAAAGGGGTGTTCCTTATAGTTTTATAAGTACACCCCCTCTTAGGCAGTGCATAGAACCTTAGCGCTCTCTGGGGCCTCTATTATATTCTTACCTGTTTCTCTCTCCTCTGCATAGATGATCTTCCTCTATTTTTGTATATTCCATAAGTCAAAATCTTCTTTATATAGTTGGTATCTGACTTTTCTCATTTGATATTATATTGAAAGCTAACCCTTTCCAATACTGTTTAGCATCACATTGTATAATAATACCACACTTTATTTAGGCATGCTCATGGTGGACACCAGTAAGTTCTGCTTTTCAGTTATTTCTGTGTCTGTAAGAACGCTAAGCTGTGTTGGTTTTATGTTTTAAGCATTTTGTGTTATGATATCTCAGCAGGCACAGAGAAGATAGTGATACAGGTATGTCTCCTGTGAGATATAATGTGGGCGGTAATGTGATTTTATTTTTCTGGATTTATGCCTAGGGTTGGTATTGCTGGGCCAAAAAATATGTGTCCAATTTCCCTATAGTACATTCTTGTGAGAAAACTATCAAAATTCATTATCCAAATGTAAATCTGATCAGATACTCCATTTTTGCCAATTATTTCAGTGTTATAAACACTGGTAATTTCTTCCTCTTTATTTTAATTGTTCTAATGACCTTGCCATAGTATGGTATCACGGTTTTAATTTGGACTCTGTGGGCTAATGGAGTCAAGTATAATTTATACTTGTGGTGAACACGTGGCTGTCTTCTTCCATGCAGTTGGACCTCTTATCAATACTCTCTAGTGACTTGCATAATTCTTAACTGCTTTACACGTGAGCTCCTTTTTAGACGTATGTGTTGCAAATACCTTCCCCCACCGTGTAGGTTGTCTTTTTATACCCATAATGATATCTTTTGATGAACAGAAGTTTCAAATTTTAAAATAGTAGCATTATTCATATTTTAAACTCAGCTAATGTTTTCTGTGTGCTGTTGAAGTAATCGTTGCCTGCTTCAGTGTCTCAATGCACTCTTGTGTCTTATTCTAAATTCTTTATTTTTCTTTCTTTGCGCATTTGGAAATGCAGTCCTTTCAAGTTGAATATAGTTTATGATGTGGGATCAGCAAAGGTCAAGGCACACTTTCTTCATAGCTATATAACAGACCTCTATGGAATGAAATGCCATGCTTTTGTCACTTGAGTCAATTCAGAAACATTATTTGTCACCTTCAAATGGTCTCTCTGAGTCCATGGTGGTCACCTTCTACATCTACCCTGCCAGATATGGTCTGGGCCCTGAATTCCTTTATCACAAAAAAGTTTTCTATATCCGAGGATGTTGTAGGTCTGCGTTCACCCAGCCTGTCTCCATGGGCGGCCAACATGTTATTCAACATGGTGTAGCGACTCCTCCATATTGTTGTGTGCCTTCCCTTTCATGGTTTTGAGTCATATTTGACTGAATAAATACACCACCATTAAAACAACCTTTTAAAAATGTATTTATCAAGCAGGGCATGGTGGCGCTTGCCTTTAATCCCAGGACTTGGGAGGCAGAGGCAGGCAGATTTCTGAGTTCAAGGCCAGCCTGGTCTACAGAGTGAGTTCCAGGACAGCCAGGGCTACACAGAGAAACCCTGTCTCAAAAAACCAAAAAAAAAAAAAAAAGAAAGAAAGAAAGAAAGAAAATGTATTTATCAGTTGACAAATATTTGCATATTATGAACAACTCCGCTATGAGTCTTCTTGCCTGCATTTCGTTCCCGTATGTTCTTATAGCTTTTGAGTAAATATGAAAAACAATGACCCATCCCCTGATGCCACTATATAAGTATTTAAAACGGCCAGAGTCATTTGAAAAGCGATGGTCCATTTTTATACTTTTACCAACAACTTGTGAGAGTCCATGTTACCCCGTATTCTCAGCAGTAGTTGGAATAATGGATTCTTTAATGTAGCCATGCTAGTGTGGGTGTTGATTTTATATGTCAGTGACATGAGGTCATGGGACATCTAGATATCTGGCTAAATATTATGCATGGTTGTGGTTCTGAGAGTACTTATGGATCAGATAAAAATTTGAACTGGTGAATTAAATTAAATACCTTGATTAATGTTGAAGGGGGGGGGTCTCCTACAGACTCACTGAAAGCCTGAGTCGAGTGAAAGACTGAGTAGGAAAAACAATCTTCTTTATATGTATGCTCAGACTAGAACTTGGACCATCCCTTCTCTGTCTCTGAAGGCTTCTAGGTTCATCCTGGGGACTCCATAGCTGGAACGATAGAATTGGTTGTCAGCTTCCACAGTCTTGTGGTCCAGTTCTCTAGAACAAATCACATGTACTGACACACATCCACACCCATACAACATCCCACTGGTTTTGTTTCATAGAGCCCCCTCACTAGTGTGCCAATGCCTCTGAAGTGCCATGTCACTGTAGCTTCGATTTCTCTGATAACTAACTAGGTGGAGCACATTTAACTCTTTATCAAAATTTTGCACAAGTTACATTCAGAAGTGCCTGCTCAAATGTATTGCCCATTTTTTTTCCCCACAAAATGGGACTGTCTTTTTATTATTGTATTATAGGAATTCTTTATTATACTGCATACAATTCTTTGTTAGAAGATGCAGCATTTCGCACTATTTTTACTTTCTTGTATTTATTCATTTTTGGCGTGCAAGGGAGACACATGTATTTTGGGCCTGCTCTCTACTACTGAGCCACATGCCTGCCTCATTTTCCCCTGATATGCTCTTGCTCTGTTCTTCAGGCTCAGACAATCCTCCTGCCTCAGTCTCCTGAGTAGCTAGGACAACTGTTATTTATGTGCTACTGTGCCAGGCAACTATGGAATCTATTGGTGGCGATTCTTTTATTGTTGAAGAACAGAGACTTTATTTAGGTTAAGCTCAACTGATCAAGTCTCGTTTTACCTGGTAGATAATAGTTTTCCATCTTCTGGAAGGATCACTTGCCTCTCCTGAAGTTGAAATGACTTTTTGTAGTTTACAGGTCAGTGTAGAATGTAATTTGAACTTTTTAGGGTAGTGTGAAATACTACACAAAGTAGGGGGTTACTTTCCCCCTACAGCGACCTAGTTATTTCAGTTTTGTTTGTTGGAGACTATTCTCCCTTCATTGAATATTTTTGGCAGCACTTAGGAAAGTAACACAATTGTAAAGTATGAACCTATCTTTAGGTTCTATTCTATTATACACCAGCCCCTTGCCTATTCTCAAGGCCCCCAAAGGCTTTGTTTACTCTCCATCAAATGTCTGTCTTTGTTGTCTCCTGATTGGCTATTTTTAATTAGTCTACCCTACAGTTCCATGGTATTTTCTTCTTGGTTGTCAAATTGGTTTTTAAGACCACCCAGTGATTATTTATTGATTGATGGATTGATTTACATTTCACATATCAGATGTTTTCAGTTCCCAAGAACACTCATTTACTTTTTTTGTTTTTTTCTAAGACCGTTTCCATTTCTATATTCAAAGTTTCTCATTTCTTTCCTTATGCTAACACTTTACGTTGTATCATTGGGACACTCTTCTGAACATCCAAGTGTGATAACACATAGCTTCTCTCATTTACATGTCTCATCACTGTTGCATGATTTTTCTGCTAAACTATAGGCTCCTTTATCTGACTTCCCTTCATTTCCAGTCTTCTTCTTCTTATTGTTGTTGTTGTTGGATTTTTGGACAATTTTATAGACAATTTTTGTATAAGCTTTCATATGGCAGATCTAGTCTGGGGCCAGTGGGGTTTATTTATCAGATCTTTCTTTCATTGGAGTGTTCTCATGTTGGCAGAACCATAGCCTTCCCTAGCTCCATGCCAGCTTTGGAATCCCCACACTGCTTTCCCTGCCTGGATACAGTCTTACACTGCATTGGCACCTGCGAACAGAAGGCAGGGATCCAAGGGCATGGGACTCAGATTTGGAGAGCTCAAGTCCTCGTGGCTTCCTTTTCTCTCTGCTTTATATTTCCTCCATCTCACCAACTGTTAATGGTCCCTTCACTTTCTTTTGTCTTACAATAATATTAGGTTAGAATGTGCTTCTTGTTTATTCCTTACAGTTGTGAAAATTGTTTTCTTATCGATTTGAAACCTAGGAGTGACTCAAAATGTCTAGGCTCAGCTCCAAGAGTCCCTTTCTCTTTTGTCCAGAAGTAACAAAGTACACAAGGTCCTAGCTCGCACCTTTCTTTCCTCGTTTATCTAGCCTTCCTCTGCCCTTTCTCCACTGCCTCAGTCAGCTTTTAATCGCTGTCTTTTCCAAGCAGTTTCTCTTATATGTGATCTTGCCCCAGTAATGGCTTGGGTATTTTAGTCTTTAGTGTTCCGAAAGCCATATGACTCTAATATCTCAGATTCTGCTGTCTTCCCTGTTCTTGAGTAGTGAATTCTTTTTTTTTTTTTTTTTAATCTGTTTGAGAATGTATCCTCAGTCATACTCTGGCATCTAGCAGGAAGTGCCTGTTGCTGAGTGTGCAGTTCTAGTTTCGTAGCACCCACCTCTCGGTGGCATTCTCCTGCATGAGTGGATTTTCTCTATCACGTGTTTATATTGAGGACCTGAGAATATTTTGTCATATTTTTTTTGTCCATGTCACGGTTGTTGTCATTTCTCCCATTTTTTTCCTTTGCTATTTCTGTTATACTAACAATCTAGGGATATTCACTGCTAAGGCCAACCACCTTAGACTCTTCCTTTCTGTAATTCTTTTTTTGTTTGTTTATTTGTTTGTTTGTTTCGAGGCAGGGTTTCTCTGTATAGCCCTGGCTGTCCTAGAACTCACTTTGTAGACCATGCTGGCCATGAACTCAGAAATCTGCCTGCCTCTGCCTCCCGAGTGCTGGGATCAAAGGTGTGTGCCACCACACCCGGCTCCTTTCTGTTATTCTTATCACAAACATATTTTTGTCATGCAAGAGCAGAAGATATTCATCAATTCTTGTACTAAATGTTAAAATCTTCAATGTTGAATTGTCATTTAAAAATCCTATATAGAATTAAGGATAAGAACTGTTTAGCACTTAACACAATATTTTAAATGTACACTCCATATCAGGATTGGAATGTATGTATGCACGGATGAATATCAGTTAAGCAAGGGCCCAACCACTGTCCTTACTCCTGGGAAGCCCAGCATGTCCTGACAAATCTAAATGTCCTTGTTTGCCTAGGGGCTTTCACCAGCAAATACTCTGACAATCTGACCTATGACTGGGGTTGGAATATGTCAGTCTGAACCAAACTCCCTGAGGGATTGTAGGCTAAGGTATTTACCTGGATCCAAGATGGGATTGAGTTAAAAACAAACTAGTAAGCCACGTGAGTAGTTATCTAGTCCAAATAATGATTCTAGATACCAATGGTTTAGATGAGATTTTCTGGTCAATGGTGTTGTGTACATTGTGGCTTATCTGTGTCCTGGGAGGAGAGAACACCCCAGAGGGTGGTGGAATTTTGGAAAACAGAACACTTGAGGATGATCTTGCCTGATGCATCTTTCCCTTTAGCAAGTTCTGATCTGTATCCTTTAGCTATAATAAAACCAAGTTCCAAGAGTCAGTCTTGCGTATTATTGAAACAGAATATTTGGAAAAGAGTCCTGACTTTATATGCAGCTGCTACAATAAAAGTAGCTTGGTGCTATGGTCTGATGATGTCCCCTCCAGAACAAAGTCACAGTCAGGATGATGGCAGTATTAAGAGGTGAGACCTTCAAGAAATTACTAATACACGAGGCTCCTCCATCCTGAATGAGATATAAGCCTGTATCAAAGAGGTTTCACACAGCAATAGGTCCCTCTTATTCTACCTTCAGCTATATAAAGACTCCAAGTTCGCCTCTGCTCCAGAGGAGACATCGACAAGTACCATTTTGAAAACAGAGAGCGGGCTTCACAGCACAATTGCCTCCAACATCCTTCTGATTCTGAGCTTCCTGCCTTCCAAACCATGAGAAAATAAACTTCAGCCACGAAGTATTTTCTTACAATGGCACAAAAAGAACTAAGACACTTGCAGACTCCCATAGACTGATGGGATCATAGGATCCGAAGTTAAGTCATTCTTGTAAAAGATTACACCAGTTACTTATCACATTAGATAAGTATTCCTTACTCCTGGTGTAATCTTAGCAAAAATCTCAAGCATATTTGACAAATAAGCATAGATATATCATATGGTGATATAAACTAATTTTTAAAACTATGCATTAAAATGACTTATTAAGATTGGGACTAGAAATCTGCAGCAATGAGAGAATTTAAAGAAGATGTAGGGCTTGAGGTAGTTTGTCACTGTGATTCCAGTGTCAGATTCTTTCTTGCCATACATCTGACCAGAGTTCATGATGTGGCATCAGCAATAAGGAACAATAGGAAAATGAGACTCAATAGCAAAATGCCACCTTAGTGTATCTAAAGCAAAGCATTGCTGGGTCACTATCTCCACAGCTGCCTGCAAACAAAATGAGCCAGCTTTGCCTAGTCCGCCCAGCACCTGGAGGGAGCCAGGCAGAAAGCACAAAAGGAAAGGAACACAATCAGATACCCAGAAACGCTTGCATTCCACCGTCGGGAAGGGAGAATTTCCCTCTTTCCCGTGACACTGGGCAGGGGAAGGGATTCCTCTCTTCTAGCAGTTTATCTTTTGAGTTGGAGGCAATCACATCAGGACAGAGATTACAATAAGCTGAGAGACAGGAAGAATGGGGATCCTTGCTGATATTGCCAAGCTACTGAACCAACCAGTCCTGGAGCGAGCTCCAGATCTTCTTGTTATGTGAGTTAACAAATATTCATGTGTGTGTGTGTGTGTGTGTGTGTAAGAGAGAGAACAGAGAGAGAGACAGAGAGAGAGACAGAGAGAGACACACAGAGATAGACAAAAAGAGAGAGAGAGAGACACAGAGAGAGAGAGAGTCTGGGGTATGTCTATCTTGTGCTTATCAAAAAAGTCACCTACTAGTCAACACAGCCAGTCTTTTTTTTTTGTCTGCCTTGTGATGTTTTCTTCTGACTACAATTCTCTTTTCTCTCTTAAGCAAGTGTGGCAGGTCATGGACAGACCCACCACACAGGAGACTCAAGGAGGCGCAGTGATTGTAGTATGCGCTCAAAATGGAAGCCTGACCTCTGACACAGGAGAAGTTCTTACACAAAAGTTCCTACGCGTCCCAACTAGCATAAAAGACAACAAGTAGAAGAGCTTAAGTCTCACTTCGGGTCACAGCAATCAGCAAATCTCCGTTTTAACAAAAAGAGGAAGGAGGTGCCAAAGAGGGGTGCGCACGTGATTGGAGGTTTTCTCCTTGACACTTTAGCAGACTTGGTAGTTTGTAAAGAGAAAATCACTTTGGACTAAATCCAAGTTGTCATTCTTATCAATATTCTAAGCTTAGGTAGGACGTGTGGTCCTGTAGAGACATGTGCTGCTGTTGCTAATGGTGCTGGTGACTGTGGAGCATGGATACTTGGGCTGCAGCAAACCGGGTGGTGTGTGCTTGTTCAGCCATACTGAGGCTACCATGAGGCCTGTCTTTATATCACATTGCAAACCGTTTAGGTTTGAGTTTTAGGACTGGTTACTTTTGTTTGTTTGTTTTTGTTTTTGTTTTTGTTTTCTTTTCAAGACAAAGTTTCTCTGTGTAGCCCTGGCTGAACTGGAACTCACTCTGTAGACCAGGCTGGCCTCGAACTCAGAAATCTGCCTGCCTCTGCTTCCAACGTGCTGGGATTAAAGGCGTGCGCCACCACTGGCTAGCAGGATTGGTTACTTTTTGCACTCTGAAGATGAGAGCTCTATACTCAGACAGAAAGGAAGGAAGGCGATGTGACGTAGAGAAGAGCAGAAAGATCAGGCAGTGGCATTCAGTGACCATCAGAGTTCGTCTCACGTTTTATGAACCACCATGCTGTGTCAGCTTTCAGTTGCCTGAATGCAGGGTGTGAGCTGTACCTCACAAGAGTCAAGTCCGCAGTTCAGCGGCTAGTTTTAAATTATTTTTTTAAAATTACAGTTATTTATGTATTTGTTCATGTGTCTGAGCATAGATCTATGGGCATGCTGAGCCACAGTGTGTGTGGTCAGAGCACGGCTTCTAAAAGCCAACTGACATCCTCTACCACACGGATCACAGCGATCAGACTCAGGTCGTCAGGCATGGTGGCAAGGGCCTGTACCTGCTAAGCCATCTCATCCAACCCCCAAGGGCAATTTTAAACATTTGTTTAACATTTGTTCCTGTCATACAGAGTCTTTCACTTGCCCACTTCCCCCAGAAGTAATTTCTGTCACTCCTGTATGAAACCAGCCATGGCATGGCAAGCATAGCTCACTCCACTGTGGTTTCACTGCCCCAAGCTTTGTCCAGTTTTGTCTGAATTATCATGTCTCCATAGAATCTCTGTATTAGGTGATCCTTATCATTCTAATAGCTCAATTTAGCAAGCCTCTGGTATTCTCGAGACAAATACTTCCTTACTACCTTGTGAAGAAACCCTTCTGTTAATGCTTGACTGTAGTTACAAGGCAACGTATTCCTTGCCTTGATTTGAATGTCTCTCTCTGAAGCTTTCCTCCAGTAGAACGCATGACACATACCCTTCCTTTTCAGAGGATAAGATCTAAACATGGGAGACTGTGGTGCCCAACCTTCTTAACGTGGCGACCTTAATACAGTATGTGTTGTGGTGACCCCCCAACCACAAAATTATTATCATTGCTACTTTGTAACTGTAATTTTGCTACTATTATGAATCTTCGTGCAAATATCTAATAGGCAGGATGGTTTTAGGTGACCTTTATGAAGGGTTGTTCAAATCCTCAGAGGGGTAGGTGACCTAGAGTTTGAGAACCACTGACGTAAGATGAAAAAACTTTCCTCTGTTGGGGCCAATTCAAGCAAACACAATAGCTTTATGCCTTAGCCTTTGTTGCTCTTTAACACAAATGCTTATAAACACCATAGCAAGCTTCCTAAGCATGGGAGATAAGGTTCAGGCCAATTGACAAATACAAATTGTGTTTTAAATGGCAAGTAATAAACCCAGAAGGAAGAGAATCGCGATAGCAGCAGCTGACAAATTTGTCTTATTGTTTTAGACAAAGTTTATCTGTGTTAAAGTTTTTTGGGCAAATGGACTCTTAGGTGGGAAACTGGACAATGAAATTCATTTGGTGCAAACTAATAGAACATGTGATAGTCTCTAATCATAAAAGATCAAATAGAATTGAACAATGGTAGGTTCTGGTGGCTTTGACCCCAGAGAAAGTCAGTTTTAACAAACTGACTTAGTTTGTGGTGAATGAGTTAGGAGTTCTGCCTCAGACATAACAGAACATGAAGGATACAATCTCGCATGCTTGCCATGTTCTATTTGAATCTATTAAGCTTTCAAAAGCTGCTTTCACAGGGCTGGGAGTGTGGCTCAGTAGGTGGAGTGCTTGCTCGGCATGCATGAGAGCACTGTATAAACTGCACGTGCTGGCACATGCCTAAAATCTTAGCACTGCAGAGAGTGAGGCAGAAAGGTCAGAAGTCCCAGCCCACCTTGGGTTATATGATGAGTGAGGCCAGCCTGGGATACATGAGAGCCCACCTCAAAACAGTAACTCAAAATCTACAAGAAGGAAAATAAGAGAGCTTCAATCAGAAGAATTTAAAAATAGGACCCCTCAGAGGTCAGCTGGTTGCTATTCTTCAATAGTCTTTAGAAATAACCAAGCAAGGGAACTATTCTAGATTAAGCAACACACACAGCATTCAAAAGGTGTTCAGTAGGTGTTAACTATGGCACAATTGTGGTGATACTACTTTCCTTCCCTTTTCTTTCTTTTTTTTTCAAACATCGCTGGGGTTCTTACCCAGCCTACACACCCATTGTACTTACCATGCTCCCTTGACTGAACCCCTACTTTCTATGGCCCCATCTGAGTTGTGAACTCCATTGTTTAGCAAAATGCTATAGATGTAATCATTTTGGCTAATGTAGATTTTTTTTCAATCCAACCAGTACCAAAGCAATTAAAGACATCTCTGGCTTTTGAACAGTGCAATCATATTGCTGACTCTTACAACAGTCTATTGACCAAAATAAAGATTAAGGTCATGGGCTCTGTGGAAAATTGTTTAATTTCACTAAGAGTCAATGTTTTCATTTACAAACTAAAAGAAATACAAGGATCTATTTTAGAAGGTTATTACAAGGTCTTGAATATAGTATACACAAATCAATTAGGACCATTACTATCATTATTACCACAGTCATATATAAGTTCCAAAATGAAAATTGTGTTATTTAGAATTCTAAAACTTCAGTTATTTTAATCAAAACTAGTGCATTTTTGCTAGCTTCATGATAAAATATACTTATTAAAAAATCTGACCAAATAAATAATTTCCTTTGGCTCACAAGTATGTTGATATATTTCTAGTTTTTCCTTTTCTTGTAGTGTTTTGTTTTCTTTAAGGTTTTGGGGTTTTGTTTGGTTGGTTGGTTGTTTTGTTTTTGTTAATTTTTGTTTTTGTTTTTTGAGTCATGGTTTCTTTGCATAGCCCTGGCTGTCCTGGTACTCATTCTGTAGACCATGTTGGCTTTGAACTCAGAGATCTGCCTGCCTCTGCTTCCTCAGTGCTAGGATCAAAGGTGTCCACTACCATCACCTAATTTCTAGTTTTTCTGTACTGTGTATTCAGTATTTAGCTTGCTGACATTATACTATTTGAATATTTGGGTTTAATGAGGACCCAGAAGGAACCTGAGTATATTAACCCTGAAATTTACTCAGGGTTAAGTTTAGGGATTGTGATGGTTTGTATATGCTCGTACCAGCGAGTGGCACTATTAGAAGGTCTGGCCCTGTTGGAGTAGGTGTGTCACTGTGGGTGTATGCTATAAGACTCTCATCCTAGCTTCCTGGAAACCAGTCTTCTGGTAACATCCTTCAGATGAAGAATGTAGAACTCTCAGGTACTTCTGCACCATGCCTGCCTGGATGCTGCCATGTTCCTGCCTTGATGATAATAGACTGAACCTCTGAACCTGTAAGCCAGCCCCAAATAAATGTTGTCCTTATAAGACCTGCCTTGGTCATGGTATCTATTCACAACAATAAAACCCTAAGAAAGGGGTGTTTCATGAGAACGGAAGGTAACATTTTCTGGACCTTCCATGAGAATGTGCAAAACCAGTTGTGTCATCATGTTAATTGAAGGCTCTGTGCTCTCACAAGGGCTGCATTCCATGTGTGTAATGACATGCATTTTCCTCTACCTAGAGGAATCATGGTCCTGATACGCAAGGAGCAAAAGCCTCAGATTATCAATTAAAATGAGGAAATAAAGAGACTATTATTCATGTTGCATCTGCGGTGACAGAGAATCTAAAGTCTTATTTCTATAAGACTTTACCTCCAAAACCAGCCAAGCGCAAATACAGAGAAAACTTGTAAGAGATTAATTACTTCTAAATAATACAGAGAAAAACATAAGAGATTAATTACTTCAATGGAATGCATTTCTTGGACTTATACATGCAACATTAGTAATTCAATCAAAATCATGGATTCTGTTGTATATTAACTGGGGTTCTTTCCATTTTGCTGGAGTTATACACTCTTCAGCCATTGGAATAACAGTGCTATGTGTTGGCTCACAGAACTGGAAGTTTAGGAGACCCAACTTTAGGGTTGGCCAGCTCTGGGTGTGTCTTTTCCAAAAGGTAATTATCTGACTCTGTCCACTTCCATCTGTTGACGTCACAAAAAGGCATCCTTAATTTACCCTGTCCATAGCTTCTTCCCATGGCTCTCATGGAAGGGTTCATTTCCAGAAACTCCCAACATGGACCTGACCCCACAGGTCAGAATCATACCTTATTCCTCGTTCGTGAATGAGTCATAAGTAAAATAAGAGGATTCTTTCCTGTGGCCCGTGGTAAGAAAGCAGTGTGCTCATAAATGAAAGCTGGGGTGTTCCTGGGGAAAAGGGAGACAGTACGGGATGAGTAAGGTTATCAAGGAATCTTTCTGGAGCTTTCTGGAGCTTTCTATTGGGTGGAGCAAAAATTTCCCATAGCCTTTGAAAAATTTTCAAGCATACTCTGTTTTTATAATTATGAACGAAACAATCTAAACTTTTCCCATCTGACTTTTCTCCTTTGCTGAAATGACAACAGCATTATTAATTATAAGTGGGCATAGAAATATTGACTCATGGGCTACCTATCCTATCCCCAGCTTTGTTCGAGAATTTGAAAATGGTTCTAAAGACTTTTGGATTGTTTGGAGTTTTAAGGATTTAACTAACAATTTCTTCATAATTTTCAGGATTTTTTTAAAGATGAAAATGTAATCTGTATATAATAACCCAAATTTCAGAATGTTGTTATGGAGCAGCTCTTTGATGTTTGACAAGCTTTTGACACTCCTTAATGAGCTTGTTTATATCTTTAAGTAATAAATTTAGTGTGTACCAATCTGAGCGGGAATATCACATGTTCAGCGTTTTATTCCAGAAGGGGTGGACTGCCATCTAAATCCAGGAAACCAGATTTCAGTTTCCTTCTAGTGAAAAATGCTTGCATGTCTCATTGTTGGCTGTCATTTCATTGTTTTTCTTTGGCTTTTGTTTAAAGACACCCAAATAAGTGAACTAATGAAGTGAGCAGAACTCAAGAACTGGATTCCAGTCTGAAGCTTGCTCAGGAAAACCATCTCATTTACCCAAATCAGGTTTTCTTCTCACATTGTCAGGCTCCTTGAACTAGCTATTTATTCTTATTTATTCATGTGTTCAATGAACCTTTGGGGTGGGCCGAGAAGTGTGGAGAAATAGAAAACATAATAGGGTGGTCTTCGCTTTACTGAAGTCATAAGTAAAGTGACCCAGATGAGGCTTGGCCCGAAGGACATTTTGTAGTGAGTTAAATGTAGTGATAGGGGTGAGAACAGGTATTTTGGAATTAGCTACAAGCATATGTAAGTCCCCTGAAGACTAGAGATGGGGGAGGAAAGCTTCCTTGGAGATGATGGTAGGGGAGCTGAATTTGGAAGGCTGAGTAAGGCCTTCACCAGGCAAGGCAACCTTAGGAATGAAGACATTCAGAAAGAAGAGGCATTATGATTAAAGTAAGAAGGGAAGGCAACCTCGTGTATCAGCAATTCTTGCTACTGGAGAAAGACTGTAAAGCAGAGAGTAGGATAGAGGACATGAGAGAGATGAATGGGAGCCAGAAGGCTTTGAGAGGCTTCGTTCCTGGTGGGTGATAATTCACCAAAATAATTTCAGAGTTTCTTCAATGTCTTATTCCAGTCTTTTTAAATTCAATTTTATCTTTGACATTGAAACCAAATCAAAGTGTTCAATGGCATTTATTCTATATCCCCTCACCTTCCAAACGTTCACCATCACTAAATCAATATGGTGGTACAATGTACATTCAATTTATCATGCTTTTTTTCCACCTTGCATTACTGAATCAGGAGAGTTGTGAATCTTTTGTTTTATTTGTTTATTTTTGTTTAAAAAAAACATCATTTTATGAATTAGTAAATTTTTGTCAAAGAAGTTCACAAAAACCCCAACTATAATTTTGGGTAAAGAGTCCTCACTCAGATCTCTTTCTGTTTCCTAAGGTGAACTGTTCCCTTCTGCAACATAGGCCTAAGAACTATCTGAGTACTTTGTTGCCTGGCCTCTCCTATCTAATATGTATAAAGCTCTAGGCATTAAAAATGAGTTTTCTCTATCTCAGTCTCTGCTCCACAACCCCCTCCACCTCCTCCTTCATTTACTTGGAAAAGTCTCCTATTAAGATGCAAATTCCTGAAGTGGAGTTCATTTTGCTATTATCTGATAATGGAAGTGTGAATTAACTGACTGTTAGACAGCCAGAGGAAATGGAAGTTTCACAGTAGTACAGGGTCGAGTATCCACAGGTGGCAAGGGCCCTGGAAGGCTGAGAGGGAAGCCCCAAATGTCACTCAGCTCTGCCTTCTCAGTGGAGAGAGCCATTTTCAGCTTGATGAATCTTTTCTGTAAAAACAATAAAAACTCAGGAACTACATAACATTTCTCACTAAAGTAATAGAAGGGTCTCTGATTTGAAAAAAATGAAAAAGTCCCAAGCCACTAAATTGCAGGGCATTTTCCCAACCCAACTGTAGAAACAACTTCTTGGATAATAATGGGATGCTTGTCTCACTGATGGGCTGGGAAATTGAACAAAAAATATTCTGAAGCTCTCTAATCAGAGGCACTGCCTTGAAATTGGGGCACCCAGTCATCCTCATCCCTCCGTGGTAAACTTCCTCTCATTTCCTTTCAAAGAACAGTAAAGAGATGCCCTGTAACCTGCCAACAATAGAACACACTTCTTTCAGGATTCCAGAGGACGCTGTATGGACGCTGTAAGGACTTCTTTCAGGATTCCAGAGGACGCTGTATGTATTCCAGAGACTTCCAGAGGAGGTCTGCACAAACTGGGGAAATAGGGAGAGCTGTTCAGAGGGTAGAGAGGAAGAAATTATGCAGGGGAGCATCGCTTGAGGTTTCTGTCTGGAAAGGCCTCCCTGAAGGCTACATGAATGGGTAGGTCAGAGAAAGTGCCAGTGACTACTGTGCCTTCATTGCCCTACAAGCCAACTTCCTGGATGTACAGCATATGCAATTTCATGTGCCTAAAAGGGTCCTTCACTCGGTTCAATGCTTTGTTCTTCCTGTGTAAAATTCTTGTCTGTGTGTTTTCTATGTCGGTGAAGCCCAATGGGACCATAGAGCATGAGCGTAGGACCCAACAAAGTGTGCTGCCCTTCTCCGCCTCAGTTTTACATCACGTTCTGGGTATCCCATGAGCACAGGGTGCTCCAGACCTAAGATATATGCAAATGCAGGAGCTCAAAGCAACCATGGGGCTAGCTCAGAGTAGCCGCTTCCTCCCAATGGAGTGCCATTATCATGGTCTTAAAGCCAAGCAGCTGTCATGACCCACTTGAGTTTCTCATGGTATCAGGATATGCATGAGGACCAGTAGACATAAGGAGAACCTCTTCGGGAGAACTTCTCTATGCAGCTCCCATCCCCTGACACTGCAGTTGCTGCTGTTTAAGACATGACACTTCTCCACTGCAGCTGCTTGGAGTCTTTCATACCCCAGAACCAATCTCTCTCTCTCTCTCTCTCTCTCTCTCTCTCTCTCTCTCTCTCTCTCTCTCTCTCTCTCTCTCTCTCTCTCTCTCTCGGTGCTGTCTGTATTTAGGGTGACTTAGATTTCTCTATGTTTCCTCCAGAAGAGTCACCCAACAGCACATTTGTTGCACTCGTGTCTTAGTAAGCTGAGGCTCTAACGGTTACAGGAGACTAGGCTTCCTGTCTGTGTGAGAACGCACAGTGAGCAGAGAAACAGGACAACCATGAGGAGAGGCGTGCAGGGGAACACACAACAGGAGACTCTAGTTCACAAACCACACATCTGATAAGTGATTTGTCTACGGCCATACCACCCTGAACATGCCGGATCTCATCTGATAAGTGCTTAATATAAAAACCCTAAGGAACTCAACTATGTGATTATAGCATTAACAGTGCTCATTTCCTCCTATTGATTTTGTAAGGGAACTCACATCTTATGTATCTCTTCCTGCTGTCATACTTCTTTAAAATTTGCTGCATTTTATTATTCCTCTCTATGAGTGTTTGTAAGTGTGCATGAATGTGCATGCACTCGATGGTGTATATATAGTAATCAGAAGACACCTTGCTTGCATTGGTTCTCTACCATGTGGGTTCCAGGCATCAAAGTCAAGTTGTTGGCTTTGGTGACAAGCACCTTTGCCTACTGAGCCACTTACCAGTCCCGCCTCACCTCCTGACAACTATCTAACCAGTTAAAATAATTTTTAATATATTTATAACTTATCAGAATGTTGCATCTATTGTGGTATTTATTTCCAGCATGCTTCATATCAATCCTTAGCATTAGGAATACCGTAGGAAGAATATTGCATGGAAAACCAACTTGCTGGCATTAGGAAGTTGTCACTGAACTATTGGGAGGTGAACTTTGATTGAGAAACAATAGGTCCATTTTGTTTTGATGTCTCCCATAAGTAAGCACACTTCTTAAGCTAATAAACTTGAGAAAAGTTCAAAGAGAAGATGAAATCCACTGTCCTTAACACGTTTGATTAACTATCACATGCCATTATATTTCCATTTAAAGTTCACCGAAACAATCTGGCTTGTCGACAGCAAAATTTATACTTGTAGCATCTTGCCTTGAAATATAAGAAATGTCATATATTATTATAATTTGCTTCAAATCCAACTGACACAAAGAGCCTCCAGACTCCATCAAATGGAATGATTTTGTTACGTGCTCTCTTAACTCTGAATTGTAAATCTAGAAGTAAGTAAACAGAGGTCAGTATGTATTCCACAGCTTATGGCACAGGTCCTTTCTATTCATGGCTCAGCTACATGTAGCCTCTACCACCAAAGTACCAAAGATAGGTTCAGAGAGATAGAAAGGAAGGAAGGAAGGAAGGAAGGAAGGAAGGAAGGAAGGAAGGAAGGAAGGAAGGAAGGAAGGAAGGAAGGAAGTGAAGGAAGGAAAGGTGGGAATAAAAAGAATGTCTCCTTCCCTTAAGAAACTCAGAAATCGGTACAGACATCATTACTGACCTCTTAGCAAAAATCTAAAACTATTGCCACATTACACATAAGAGACTGGTAAATATAATTCTACAGTGTCAGCCCAAAGCACAGTTACCAAGGAAAATGAGGAGAATGGAAGCTGAACATGTTATAATTTTAAGTCATTCATGATAATTCTGCAAGGTTTCTCATTTCAGTCAATCATACCAGCATGGTCCCTGATGTATAATATTGTAGGTCATCAGTGAGTGTTGTTCAATTGATCTGTAAAATGTCACAACTTAAACTTATATAATTTGCTAATTTGTCTAATGCCTACTTGTTTTATGTGGTTATCCAGAAGCTAATAGAAACACAATTTAGTTGTAACACAGAATATTGTTTATAAAAACAATCATACCCTATTTGCAAACCATATGTCTGATACATCATATAACTGTCTTATAAACTAGATTTGTCTTCTAGTGTCAAATGATGTGACAGAAAATGGCAAGCACATCAAAGTATACATTGCTAGTCTCGGGCACTGTGTGGAAGGCTGATTTGGGAGTTATATTCACAATGGTTTATGCTCAGAATTGGGCTGGGCTCAGGATATGGGTTTTTGGTCAGTGACCAGGTGAAAGGCAATGGGAGATGCTATGGAGGGCACAGCAGTTTGTTCTATCTCTTCCTGAAGACTGTTTTCCAAAGATTCAAGCCTAGGACCAAATCTTTAAATGGACACTTGCAGAATCTGTCCTATCTTCAGGCAATCTTTGTAAATCCCAGGCCACTTTTCCCTCTGTCCCTTGACCTTCCTGTTTCTACTTTATTTTTGCGTTCCTTTTCCATACAGAGTCTGACGTCATCCACTGAACAGGAAGAATGGCCTGGGATCTTTTCCTTTTTTTTTTTTTTTTTTTTTTTTTTTTTAACCTACCCAGGGGAGTGGAGAGTTGGTGAGACAGGGAAGAAGGAAATGTAAACCATCTGCCATTATATTTGCTTATATTCCCAGTAGGCAGGTGGAACACCAATTTCATTATGTGGCATTTTAATTACAGGTCACGAGGGTAGACCCTACCTTAGAGTTGTAAAACTGCTTTGTAGATAACTATTATTTGGATACTGAGTTATCCTCTAGTTCAGTATTTCCAAGAGTGTTCTATACATTTTATATACACAAAGTATTTAGAAGGGGGCACCTCTGCAGTTTCCCATTTATTTTTGTTCTGATTTTGAATTTATGGCAAGCTGCTCTGAATTTCTATTAGTGGTAATGATATAAAGTGAAAATGTAAGTCAACATAAGGAAGATGTTAAGTAAGAGCCACTTGGGCAAAATTAGAATCACATTCTAAAAGTTTACAGTTGGGGAACCTTGGGATGTATCACTAACACCTCTAATCCTATTTCTTTGTTTGTAAAATGTGAACTTAGGGGCTTTGCATTAAGTAATTGACATATACATAATAGCTATTCAGTACTAATTGCTATAGTTTATATTAATCTTATTAATCTCTATAGGATTTCCATGAGCATTATCATAATATTTAGTGTGAGATTTGTCTAGCTACACAGAAGATATTTTAAAAGATTGTAGCTTTTTTACAAAGATATTAGAGATATCTTTATAAGGATATATTTACAAAGATATTAAAGACGTCTTTATAAAGACATATTTTTTAAAAGATGCAAGTGGTGTGGAGGGCCATGATGCTGTTTGTATTTCAGTGCTAATTCTGCTTCTCCAAGAGGGGAGAAGCCTGGGAGGAGGAGGGACTCACATACCCAGGTGACTTCATGTGAACCTTCTCCCCATTTTTACTTGTAAAATAAAGGCTAAAACCGGCAATTGGGCAGCGGAAGGGAAGGTAGAGCCAAAAAGTTTTAGGGAGAGGAGAGGGAGCAGGGGTGGGGCAGGGAGGCAGAGGGGAGGAAAGAGAGAAAGACTGAAGAGGAGGAGGTGGAAGGAAAATGGAACAGAAGCACGTGGCCTGGAGAAACCGTAAGTTATAAGGAATCTCATAGCTGGGGAATATAGGAGTGTAGTGGTTGATCTGCCTAATCTAGGAGCACAGCATGTATTCATATTAATTGAGTTGTGTTTTCTTTTTCTTTTTTCTTTTTTCTTTCTTTCTTTCTTTTTTTTTTTTTTTTTTTTTTTTTTTTTTTTTTTTTTTTTTTTTTTTTTGGTTTTTCGAGACAGGGTTTCTCTGTGTAGCCCTGGCTGTCCTGAAATTCACTCTGTTGACCAAGCTGGCCTCGAACTCAGAAATCCGCCTGCCTCTGCCTCCCGAGTGCTGGGATTAAAGGCGTGCACTGCCACGCCCGGCCTTGCACAGGTTTATTTAAGTTGGAGATTTACCACAACATGATCGTCTTCTACAAAGAAAAACTGGGACCTCAAGGATGACCTAAAAGATTTGAGATACCAAAGGCCAATCGATATCTTTGATGAACAAATTAGCATTTATCCATCAAGTGGAATCCTATGCTGTCATTTAAAAAAAAATAGAATTAGCTGGAAGGCAGGGATGATGAGAGACAGGGATGAGGCTTTATAGAGTTAGAGAGGCTTTATAGAGGAAATGGAGGTGGAAAGCGCCTCGGGACTATGAAGCCAGCAGTCTGACCAATGAACGCCAAGTATCCCAGACCGAGGAAGTTCTGACCAATGAACATCAAGTATCCCAGACAGAGGCTGTACCAGGTGAAAACAAAGTGTCAGCTCCTTTGTAGAAATGCAGGTGGCTCTGTGTGACTGGCGTGTGGTATGTTCACTGGGGCACAGCTAGATTTAAGTCTGGACTGGTTTGTGGCAGATTGTGGAGAGCCTGAGTGTCATTTTAAGTCGGGGCCATGGGTTGAAGCTTCAAGGAAGGCAGCAACTTCATCATAGCAGTAGACTTGAACGATGGCATCCGTAAGGAATAGCTACTTAAGATGAGGTCGGCATCACAGTGTAGACCCGAAATGAGGTCGCAGCAGGAAGAGAGGGAGACCCTACGCAACATGAAGTAATGACAGGGCTGAGAAGCAATGACTAACCTCCAGGTCTCTTAACTGTTAGAAAATACAGAAAGACAAAAAGAAGACACAGTGGCAACGATCTGTAATTCACTCTGTCTGAGGTGCTTACAAAACATCTTAGTGTCCATTAGCCTGTGTAAGCCTATGAGGAAGACAGAAATGGAATGGCTGTGGTCTGTCAACCTTAATAACATATATGTCAGTGATTACCTGCATAGCTATCTTCTGTGTATGTGCATGAAAGCACACATATGTTTGTATATGTCCATGCAGGTTTGTGGAGGCCAGAGACAGGTCAACAACCTCAGATGTTATTCCTCAGGGCCAGTGCACATTTTTCTATAAACATGTATTTATTTATATATCTTTAGGCAGAGTCTCTCTCTAGGACCTAAAGATCCCTAATTCAGCTTAGCTGGCTGTCTAGTATGTCCCACACTGGGATTACAAGTGTGTGCAGCCATGTGCAGCCTTTGCTCGTGTGTGTTCTCAACTTGGGTCCCCCTGCTTGCAAGCACTTTCCCAACCGAGCGGCTCCCGAGCCCTGACCAAGTCCCGTTACTGATGAGCTTGGTTTTGTAAATGTCCTTTTTGCCTTGTGTTTTACCTTCTTCCCCCAGGGCTGGTCTAACTACTTGGAGGCTAATTCCCTCCTTTGCTAGGCATTGGTTGGCGGCCCACTCCGTAAGACATTCCAGGGAGAAGAGCTCTGAGATGCCATTCCCACTCGGAGAGCCACATGGGCCTGTTTGGATAAAAGAAATTCTAAAATGTAGAGCAAAGTACTCCTTCTTATACCTTGCTCATTGAATTTGCAGAAACGCGGTTTTGTGGTGCAGCATGGAGTGTCTTTAAAGCTGCAGGAAAATCGAGGAGGAGCCCCCTTTAAAAGAGGCCAGCTACATTAGAGCCAGAGGAACAGTGCCGTGACTGTGAAACTTACAATAACACTTGGCTTTGCCTGGTGTTGAAAGTGACCAAAACTAATCAGGTCCAGAAGAGCATTCCACAAAGCTGCTTTTCTGACTCTTTTCTGCCTCTGCCCTGCTTGCTTTTGCTGCTGAGCAGATTGCTGGAGCTGGTGCCAACTCTACATTGCTTAATAATAATTCTCATTAGCATGCTGCCTTGGATGTGTATCGCAGAGCAAAATTTAGCTTTGCCTTGGTGTGAATCAAGAGAGGAGCATGAAATTCTTAGCTGAAGCAAAGGGTTTAAGGACCTTGGACGGGGGTTCCGTTTGCACAGAGTCCAGGCTGCCCTCTTTGGTCCCCAATCAGGGGGCAGGGAGACAAAGAGGAATTTTACTCCCAAATGGCAAGCTTTGTGTTCTGTCTCCCTCTCCACTTGCAGCCTCTGCGATGGCACTTGTTTGTGCCTTGCTATTGAATAGTCTGATACATTCCAAAGACCCAGGGCCTGTCCCAGCCCAGTGCCCCAATGGAGTGAATGTTCCCAGCTCTGGCTGTTGCATCTACCCAGTCAGTGTACCTGCTGGTTCCATGACTTTCCTGAGGTTGCTCACATTAGCTTTGGTTACGAAAGTGAACAAGAGGCTGTTTACTCTCCTGCAGATGCCAGGGTGACTTGAGCGGCACTCTGAGGAGACACGCACAACCTTGCACATTCACAGCCTGTTTAACAGGGGCCGTATTCCCCACAACGGCTTTCACATGCCATCTGCTGTCACATGGTACCACGTGCCAGGTCCTTATAAGATATGTATTCAATCACTCCCCTTCTCACCCCTCCTTGAGAAATGGCAAATGGAAGACGACTTAAAGCAAGGTTTCACACTGAAGGAATTATGTGCATATCAAACGTATTGAATTAAAAGAGGATTTTTTTTAATTGTCATTCCCGGCTGCAAAGTGGCAATCAGACACCCTCATGAAAATTTTAGAGAAGTTATCAGACTCAGTGGGTAGCGGAAAAGACGCCACTAAAAAGTAATCGTTTCTGTGTGCAAATCTACTTGCCAAAAGAATGACAACTACCAAAAAAGAATTGGAAGGAAACAGTTCAAGGTATTTTATAATTCTGTACTCCCTTTTCCGTTGCTGCTGGGAATGGAACTCAGGGCTCCATGCACACTGCAAAGCCACCGAACTGCTGAGCTACACCCCAAACCTCTCATGATTTCCATTCTCCTGTTGGCGTGTGTGCTCTTCCTCTGATCTGGTATAGCACTGAGCTCAGTGGTAGAGGAGAGACACTTTCTAAAAGGGTTGAGGGGATTGGTACAAAGCATACTGGGAACAAATGAATTAGCACATTCTGTCACGGTTTGCTCTTGAATGATGGTGCCTTCTTTGTTAATTGAAAAGAAATGTAAAAATGGAAGGAAAGGCAGAAGGAAACAGAACGAAGCAAACAAACCAACAAAAATGAAACAGAAAAGATTCCAGTCTCTTCTCTCTCCTCCTCCATGACCAGTGGCAGCACACTGTAATGTCTCGAGGCCGTGCATCTTCATGCATCTTCTGATGCTGTCTGTAGGGAACCTAGAACAGGAGACTGGAGAGACGGTCTGTAATTGAAAGTCCTTTCAGGAGAGGCGTTCTATCAGGCCTGCTAAGGGAGTCAGCCTCCTGCTGGCTTTTTATGTTGAGCATCTCTGAAAGGATGCAAAGCATAAAGAAATTGAATGGTGCTGTTTCTTTTATAATCTCTCAGCGGAAATACAGTTTTCAAAATTATCAATAAGATGTACAAGTCAGACCAAGGGCTTTACGATGAAACTGCAATCTATAGCTTGTTTTAATCTTGTGGATAGTGCTCTGCTTCTCTGACATGCTCTAAACAAAATTATAATCTGTAACCATATATGACTTCCTAAGTTGCTGCCACCATGGCTCTTAGGGAGGGCTCGGCACTTCAGATATCATATCACTCAGCCATAGATACTGAACCACCCGTCCATATGTGTGTTGTTTTAAGAAGATTTAGTCTCTTTTTATGAGTAGCTTAGAAGAAACACCAGCTATTTAGGATCTAAGGAACAGAGATGAGACAATGGTATTTTAACCAGCATAGACATTATCAGAGTACTACTGTGAATTTCTGAGGGCAGCCACGTACAGCTTCCATACACATGTTCAGCTGCCTTGGCCTTGATGGCAATTGCCATGAGGACACGTGGAATGCACTGCCAGCCTGCTTGACTCTTAATTCCTGGACAAGGCGATCCCTGAGGGCAGGCATGTGTCTGTGCCTCTTCCAATTCAGATGCTGCCTGCCCATCCAGGGTTTGCTCGTGGATAAAAGGATAAGCTACATTTCTGATTGGATTCAGCCAGGAGGGGGAAAACATTCTTATTTACGGCTCAGGCTTTGTGCTTAGAAAGACATCTTTACACTATTTTTATGTGGCCATATTGTAAGTCCAATTGGAGGTGGAAAATGTTATCAGCACACGAGCATCCTCCCAGACCTTATACATCAGAACTCACTAAACTGAGATGTCTGTGGGAGTCTCAGCTTGCTCTGTCAGCCTTGCTAACAAGGTTGACAAGCCAGCGTACCCAGGTGTTGTCATCTAGTGGCACATCACACACTCCTAAAGTTACCAACAACCTGTTCTTCAGAAGTTGTCACATGACCCAGACCTCTCCTATCTCCCTGGTCCAATCAGAGTGCTGCCCTGGGATTCACGCCCACACAGAAGAGGAAAGAGCCTGTCTTCTTGCTCAGTCAGGGGTTTCTGCCTTACCGCTGCCTGTGGTCATGTTCTCTTCCAGGTCAAAGGTAGAAAGAACAAGGTAGACAGAGCAGTGGCAATGACAACCATTGGCAGAGAAAAGCCCAACAGCGTTTTCAGCCCTGTTCAGTTCCGAGCCTGGCTTCCTGCGGCCCTCTCTCTGTTCCTGGTGAATCCAAGTGCCAGAGCCCTGAGTTTGCAGTTTCTGTTATGGACAACCTGAAGAGGCCCGCAGCATCCCTCTTAGAATAGAAAGGAAAGGTGGCTGGCACACACTTACAGTGAAGGGTCAATCTCTCCACCAAGGCTGGAAATACAAGGACCGGGGAAGGAGAAACAAAACAACGCTTTCTCAAGAGCACCTGGTAACAACGGGAACTGAACCTGGGTGCTGCTGCCCAGTAGTTTTCCACAGTAGTTCCCCAGTTCCTTTCTCCTGTGAACCTTGGTGCTGAGCAGAGAGGGGGATGGGGCAAACGTGCCAGAAGGCAACAGAGTGGCTGGGAACAAAGGACCCTACAGTCTTTCCTCCTAAGTTTCTGGCCCAAGGTTTGGGACCCTGTCTCTCTGCTTATGGTTTGTCCTGTAAGGGCCAGTTCAGAGAATTCGCACAATGAATTACAAACCATAGGGGTCCCAAGAAAATCCTTTGTGGCTATGAGGCATCCCCCTGAAATAGAGGCTCGGTCTTCCCCTAGGCTCACCTTGTGGCCTAAGTGATAGAGGTGGAGGCAAGGAAAACTGAGAAAGCGGAGGTGCAGGGGGATGGGGGGTGGGGGTGGGGGGGTACATTTTCCCCAGGCACAGGCCAAGTTAGGAATTAAGCTGAGGTTGGAGAATCACCACCAAGACTAATACTCCAGCATGCTTCACAAGGAGCTGATGGGACCTGACAGGACGAAGGCAAAACAGAGTCAAAGCAGCTTGCTCGCTCCCAGGACTTTATTCAGGAAGTCTAAGGAAGTCTAAGGAACCCAGGGCTCTGCACTTCCAACAGGTTTCTCATTGGTACTGATAAACTTAGTCCCATGACTCCTTGTAAGGAAACTGCTAACCTAGGACATCTCCCTTCAAATCCTGGACTCCATGTACACAGCCACATAGCATCTTTTTTTTTTTAACGGCGCACCAGGCAGGGTAATATCATCTATCCTATTGCAATGCTGACATCTTATCAATATTTCAAAAGTGTGAGATTCCGGGGAGTAACAGTTCGTATCAGATGCTCGATTTCTGCACACTTCTGCAATTCTGTGCTATGCATCTGAAATCTGACAAATGATATTCTGGACCCAGGCAGCAACTACTGAGGCTGGAGGGAAAACGATTCTAAACCCTGATGTCCATGTTCCCTCTGAGTGCATTTTAATTGAGGAGAGTGTGGTTTGGGAGCGGGGCTGAGCAGCAGCAGCAGAATGTATGGGACGTGATAAGTTCAGTTCTTCACATAAAATGTACATCAGGGGAAAAAATAAACAAGACGAACTCAAAATACTGCAGCAAATGTTGGGCTGAAATACTGCCAGGTGTGGAGGTGTAGAAAAATGAACACACATTTTGGTGGCAAGGCACAAAACTGTTTAAATCCTTCTACAGAAGTTTCAGAGGACTATAATTTTGGCATGGCTCTATGAGCACAGTTACCGGGTTTACCGTGTAGGCATGCCAATGGGATCTGTAAGGATTACCTTGTCCAGCCTGGGATATTGTGCAACTCCTCAAAACATCACCTTCACATATGCCAAAGAATACAACATGGAGAAAGAAGTCAGAACATTTCTGCATACAAAAAAAAAAAAAAAAAACCAACACAGAAGGTGTGAATTCTGCATAAGTGGTAGCAAGCTTGTGCTCTCTTCACAAAGTAATATTCTTTCAAAGGACTCAAGTGGGTATATTTGGGTACATGCAAATATGTGTGTGTGTGTGTGTGTGTGTGTATATATATATATATATATATATATATACTATATATGTATTATATATATATATAATTTTCTTAAGTTTAGCTCACTCTAAAATGTAACATTGATAACTTCTGCTCATCATTGATGCTGAAGTAAAAGGTTGAGATGGGAGAATCCTGGGCACCCTTTGTGATGGTGACCTCCATCTTTCAAATGATAGAATCTGAAATCTGAAATGTGTTCTCCCCAAAATGATTGGTAAAGGGTAGAGTAGAGACTTGTGTACCCTACATATACATAACCAAGTCCTGTAGCCATAACCCTTGTTACATCTGGTTGATAATACCTGCTACCTGTGCAGTGTACATGGCTGTCTCCACAGTACCCACACTACCTGTGCAGTGTTCATGGCTGTGTCCGCAGTACCCACACTACCTGTGCAGTGTTCATGGCTGTGTCCGCAGTAACAGCCACTGGTGTGATGTTCATGGCTGTCTCTAGTGTTTAGTAACAGAACTAAGGGGCCGTAGGGTGGTATGAGGACTGGGGTCCATGCGTTCTTGAGTTCCTCACATCCTTATTGTCTTTCTAACCAAAGGCTCAAACTCCAACCACACACACATACAGGCAAAGAAGACAGTCACCTGCCCCATACCGATCTAAACACTAGCTGTGGAGTGGATTTCATTAGGCAGGATTTCCAAATACTGAAATGTTATTTTGGAAAAAAAAATAGAAGCAGAAGATTTTGGAACACTGATACGAAACAAGGAACAGTGAGAAGGGTGAGTGCTAATAAAGCAAATAAAAGTAAAGGTAAAGAAATAAAGGTAAAGAAATGCCTTTGAATTTGTTCAAAGTTTCCTCCTTCATCCCTTCCCAAGCTGAAGAGCTTATCTACTATACATACTTGTGTGTGTTGTGTGTGTATATGTATATGTGTATATATATGTATATAAACACACACATATACACACAACACACACACACACATGTGCCAGACTCTTACTAGGTTCTAATCTTTACTGTAGCGCTCACAGAGAGGTGTTATCATAATCTGAGAGAGGTAAGAAAATGTAAGGGAGGGCTTGCACATGATGAATCAATGAGTGAAGCAGGGTTGTAAACCAACCATCTCAGGCCCAAAGAACCGACATTTCTGCCTGCCTATTGCTCCCAGGCATTGGAGAATTGTGATGAAGATAAATTTTGGATCCATCCTGTGATAGAGTCAATGATAGTGACTGGGACTTGGGATAAGCACAAAAGCAGGGCTGGAAGACAGAAAGGTAACAAAGATTTAAGAAAGACTACAACGCCAGGCAGTGGTGGCACATGCCTTTAATCCCAGCACTTGGGAGGCAGAGGCAGGTGGATTTCTGAGTTCAAGGCCAGTCTAGTCTACAAAGTGAGTTCCAGGACAGCCAGCCAGGGCTACACAGAGAAACCCTGTCTCAAAAAAAAAAAAAAAAAAAAAAAGAAAGAAAGAAAGAAAAAGAAAGAAAAACTATAGCAATAGCTCCTTCCAAAAGAAAGATGTATTAAAGTGTGACAGTCCTTTCAGTCCTTTGATTTATCCTGAACTGTCCCTGACTATTAAGTAATGAGGTAATGAATCTGATTGGCACACATTCATCAAATGTTTGTTATATATTGAGCACTATCAAGCTGTCACCCTCGCAATATTCTGAACACTTCTGAGAAGTTTTGATGACAGTGACATACCTCTAAGCAACTTGGATTCACTTCCTGTGGTGGTTTAAGTCCCTTTGCATGCTTAGTCCCCAGCTGATAAGGTGTTTGAGAAGGCTTAGGAGGGTGCCTTGGAGGAGGCAGGTCACTGTCCCAGAGTCTGTCTGTCTCTGTTTTTCTCTCTGCCTCTTAGTTTGCTACCTATGGACTAGTATGTAAAGCTCTCAGCTACTGCTCCAATGCTATGCCTGTCTGCTTCTCACCATGATGATCATGGACTCTTAAACTATAAGCAAGCCCCTGATTAAATGTTTCCTTTGATAAGAGTTGCCTTGGTCATGGTGTCTCTTCACAGCAATAAATCCATAAGTAAGCTCTTGAGTGACATCTAGATAATAACTTTTCAAAAACTTCCAGGCCCGGTGATAAAAATGTAGAGTCAGATCTGAGTTCCTGTTTATGGGGTGCAGTCACCCAGGAATAGTAAAGTGGAGGTGAATTTTCTACAAGAAATACTGAGCTGTTATAGAGTTTATACAAATATTGTTATTTGCTACTCCTTCATGTGACATATAAAAGACTGGGAAACACTGAAATAGTTAGCCATGTTAATGATGTGCCGTGCATCCTGACTTGTAAATGAGCACAGATTGCGCCTGTATGTGCATGAGTGTGCATGCACACATGTGCCTCTGAAGAGTCAACAAGAAACCTGAACCACAATCTGAAGCACTAGTTCAAAGTAAAAAAAAAAAAATTGCAGAATTTCCCTCAGTAGAGCAACTATAACTGATGAAATCAGAACACAAAGAGGGATCGTAGAAGCTGTCTTCCCGTGCCATCTCTTTTGTCTCTGGAGAGAGGCAGCTACTTCAAATCACAGAATAAGACAGGGATGGAGTTTGGCACGGAACCCACTCTTTCAGACATATCTGGGTAGCTTGATTGTAGAACACATCCCCGAATAGTATGCAACATTTAATTGCATCCAGTACAGAATTAAATGCTACATCCCAGTTCTATCTTTACGGCGCACCACCCCACAACAGACACCTATCCTGTCTTCACTCCAGACTCTGTACAGTAGGTAAAGTGACAGTCCAAGAAGTAGACATTTACGGCGCTGGATCTCCAGAGGGGCTGATAATTTCCTTACCATCCACACAGACACAAAAAGAAGAAAAATGACACATGAGGTTTTCCCCAGGTAGATAAAGTGCCAAGCGCCTGCCAACCTTTCTTTCCTCTCCCTGGGTCGCCTCCCTGGTCCCTCTGCCTCCTGCTGTTTTCATTGCTATCATTATTTCTGTTTCTCTGAGGATAGAGAGTGCTGACAGCCTGCTCTGTCCGTCATCTGACGGTTCTCTAAGCTCCCTTCAGTCTAGCTCAGTTCATTTCCCCCTCCAGCTTCTATGTTATTCCTCATTCTCCCTGTGCCGTTCACCATCCTATCAGTCACTCTCTGCCACAGCTGTTATTGCTGCTGCCGTCCCCTGCTGGTTCTGTGGCTTTAATCACCACCATTTCCAGAGGAAACTCTAGCTGCCCTGATTAGAAGATTCTGGTCCTCCACCCTGATCTTGTTTGATGGGACTTTACTAACTGGGCTGACAACACACACTGGCTGGAAACACTTGTTCCTTTCTGCTGCTCCCATCTGTTCCCAAGATGACACCCAGTCCTTTGCCTCTCCCTTCGCTACTTGACCTTTCCTGGGGCTCTTCTTCCACATGCTATTCCCAGATTTTCAGAGTCTCCACGGCTGTTGGATGGCTACTGTGACATAGTATTGTTGACTCTAAAGGCTTTGGCCTCATCATCTGACTGAAAACTGCCACAACACTAGGTATGTGACCTCGGGCAAATCTCAGGCTCCCTAGTAAAGGGACAATGATATTTTAAAAGGACAATAATAATAATAATTCGTTCATGAGTTGTGGATATCAAATGGGATGGTATATGGGAAGCACATAGCATATATAGAATGTAAAATAGTAAACTTCTCACTGACATCAGCTGCGATGATTTGATTATAACTATTGACTACCTGTTTACAGATCCTTCCGTCTCTACGTGGTGGGCCACACTATTATAAAAGCCTGGAAATGTAGTCTGTGGTTCTTGGACGCTTTATTGGCAAACTGTGAAAGGAAGAATAGACATTGGAGACCTTAAGTAACATTATTACAATGTGAAGAGCAAGTCATGTGTGGGAATGGCCTGAAGCTGCCCTGCCCCTCTTCGCCTAAATCTGTTCATCTTAAATATTAACGCCACTCAAAACCAAGAGAAGCCCAATTCTTTTACCTTCTGGCAGGGTTGATTATCACATCATTTGTTTATCTCTCAGTACTATTTTATAGATTATAAATAGTTTATTTAAACAGTACATATCAACATAAGACCTTACTGACTACATCCTATAGTTGTGAACGAGATGATTCGAGCCAACCCCTTGGTAAAAGGCAATGAAAGAAGTTGCAGTGTAAGAACACATGCCTGAAAGCACAAAGAAGACAAGACATTAGAGAAATTTGGGGTAAAATGTAGAAGAAATATGAGAAACTGGGGAGGGAGAACATAGGCCTCAAAATAGATTTTCTTCCTGTGGTCTTTTATCAAGTCTGGCGGAGAGGCTACAGTGCTAAGTAAGCAGCCATCAGTGTTATCCTTTGACTGGCATATAAGCTGAAAACTAAAATGTTCTCTGGGTAAATCCCTTTAAGCTGAGAACATGACTGCATAGCTATCTATCTATCTATCTATCTATCTATCTATCTATCTATCTATCTATCTACCTATCTATCCATCTATCTATCATCTTGCTTGCTGTCTATCTTCAAGTATAGGTAATAAACCCAGAGCCATGTCCAAGCAAAGCCTCTGAGCTTTATAACATGGCTACATCCCCAATTTAAGCCACACTGCTGCTATGAGGAATTACTTCACGCACACTCATCTTGCATGAATTTGTGACAAGTTCTGCATCACTTTGCATCATTTAATGGTACAAGTAAACTCCAACTTTGAAATTATAATATTCCTGGGATGATAACACACTGCTACTTGGCATAGCCCCTTGGGATGAAGATATCATTTCACCAGGCCTAAAAGCATCTTCCAGATAGTTTGTAAACTATAATATCCAGCACGTGATGACAAAAACCTAGGCTTATAGAGCAATGTCCTAGGCTTATAGGACATGGTGGATGAGTCATAGGAAGGACAGAAATCCCAGCGAGCTGTACCCAACACATGAGTTATCACATTTGTCAGATATGCTGCACAAAAGAGCTTGGCTGGCTACACTATGGAATACATTTTAATTCTGAAAATATCGGATGTAAACTAGAAACTCCGCAGTTTCATGTAGCCTAGTAAGAAAAACAATTAAAACTTCAAAACTTCAGTTCTTAAAAAACTCAATTTGAAAGAGAAATATGAAGGATGGATTGAAATGAAAAGAAAATCCAGTTGTGCGGTGGCGGTGCACGCCTTTAATTCCAGCACTCAGGAGGCAGAGGCAGGTGGATCTCTTGAGTTGGAGGCCACCCTGGTCTACAGAGAAAAATTCTGGGACAACCAGAGCTAAATAGGTTCACCCCATTTCAAAACAAAATCCAGTGATATGTGCTCAGTAAGGGACAATGTGTAGAAAGGATACAGAAAGTTTACAGGAAAAAAAATCTTTCAAATGCTCACAGGAAGGGATGAACAATGGCTATGGCTTTTCCAATATAGTCAGCACAGCCTTAAGAGTAATGTATATTGTTTGTACAGTTTTTGTACATGTTTAGAGCAATGTATATTGATAAAACATCCTATTTACTATACAAAAATTACAAGTTAAGATTTGCAAGTGCCCAATAACATGGCCTCAGAACACAGGAAGCCAAGCACTGAAATTATTAAAGTAAAAAACAAACAAAAAAACCCAAAAAACTAAACAAAACAAAACAAAAAAACAACCCACAAATCTACAAGCATTGTGGGAGGTTTTCCATTCACAGCTAGGTAATGCATAGAATAAAGCTCCTGAAAGAGGAGTAATATGAATGATTCAAGAACACATTCTGTTCTGAAAAAACAGTCTTACTATGTAGCCCTGGCTAGACCAGAACTCACTATATAGACCAGGCTAACCTAGAAGTCAAGAGATCCTTTTGCCTCTTGCCTTACATGTGCTGAGATTAGAGGCATGCACTCCCATTCTGGGTCCAACCTATACATACATTCTTTTCAAGCATGGAGTCCATAAACGTCTCAGCAGAATGGTGCCCTAGTCCAATGATATAATATATCATATGTTAATAAAAAACATAAAATTTCCCAGACTTTTAGAAATTGAGAGATACACTACCAAACAATTCATAAGAGAAAGCAAAACAAACAAACAAAAACAGGTCAGGTGGTGGCGATTCAGGCCTTTAATCTCAGCACTAGGGAGGCAGAGGCAGGGATATCTTTATGAGTTCAAGGCCAGCCTGGTCTACAAAGCAAGCTACAGGAAGGACAGCCAGAGCTACACAGAAAAACCCTATCTTGCCAAACAAACCAAACCAAACAAAGTAAATGATAATCAGAGAACAAGTCAAAACCTCTGAGTTGTAGCTCACACAGTAGCTTAATAAATACGCTAGAAAAGAAGAAAAGCCTGATTTAGATATCAGTGCTTTAGAGCATCTACTCTCAGAGGACTGAAAGATAAACTGAAATAAACCAGAAGGCACCACGATGAAAACAGAACCCAAGCCAGACTACGACCAAATGAGATGATGAAGATGATGGGCAGAGCCACAAATTGGTCCTCTGAACAGGATACAAAACAGATAAAGCCCCAGGAGGTTGGTGTAGGGAATGAAGAACATTACTGGATATCGGCCATGGAAAGGAAATCCTTGCTATTGATTCTATGATGTTCAGTTGAAAAGCAGGCATTCTGTCAAGACTTTGAGATGGAGAAATTCCTAGGCAAATTTCCCTCAACATTAAAAAAACACAGAGACTGTGAAAAAAACCCTCAAACCTGATTCAGCAGTTAAAATCTTCTCAGAAGAGAAGAGAGGAATAAGCAAGAGCCAAGGGGGAGGGGAATGCGAGGGGCCATGAGTGTATATGCTCACAGTGCATTCTACACACGCATGTACAGAACGTATAGAATCCTATCCTAGACCCACCCAGAGAGTTTCACTCTTGAGTTTGCCAAGTATTTGAGGATGAAACTATTATAGGCTTTAAAAAGAAAAAGGAAAAAAAAAACCTTCTAAAAAGTAAAATGCAGGATGCAGTCCCAAAATTACTGTGTAAGACCAGAATAACCTGATAACAGACACTGACAAGTGTAGAAGGAGAAGGGGGATCTGCCAGCCATTCTCACGCACGACACAGATGCCAGTTCTAAATAAAATGTAAGCATTCTGATCAACGCATACATCCCAAAGAATGAGAGGGACACTGTCACCAAGTTCAATATCCAGTCTCCATAAAACAGTAGACTTTAACAAGAACGTTCTCACATTCATGAAGCCGTCTATAGGAAGAGTCACCTGTGTAACATTATCTGAGAACAAAGTTGAAGTTTCCCCTCTTGCTGCATCAGTTGCCATGTCTATCCAGTATTTCAGCTACGAGTTCATTTAAGTTTATTATCACTGTGCATGTCAGACTGTACGTGTAAGTACATCACAGCTGATAGGTAGAGGTCAGAACACAACTTTGTGGAGTCATTTCTCTTCTCCCACCTTTACATGGATCCTGGGTACCAAACTCAGTTCGTCAAACTTCAGTGGCAAGTACTTGACCACTGAGCCATTTTGTTTTTTTTTTTTTTTTTTTTTTTTTTTAATATTTTTATTACATAATTTCCTCAATTACATTTCCAATACTATCCCAAAAGTCCCCCATAGCGCCCCCCACTTCCCTACCCACCCATTCCCATTCTTTTGGCCCTGGCATTCCCCTATATTGGGGCATATAAAGTTTGCAAGTCCAATGGGCCTCTCTTTCCATTGATGGCCGACTAGACCATCTTTCGATACATATGCAGCTAGAGACAAGAGCTCCAGGGTTCCGGTTAGTACATCATGTTGTTCCAACAATAGGGTTGCAGATCCCTTTAGCTCCTTGGGTACTTTCTCTAGCTTCTCCATTGGGAGCCCTGTGATACATCCAATAGCTGACTGTGAACATCCACTCCTGTGTTTGCTAGGCCCCGGCATCGTCTCACAAGAGACAGCTATATTTGGGTCCTTTCAGCAAGATCTTGCTAGTGTATGCAATGGTGTCAGCGTTTAGAAGCTGATTATGGGACGGATCCCTGGATACAGCAGTCTCTAAATGGTCCATCCTTTCATCACAGCTACGAACTTTGTCTCTGTAGCTCCTTCCCTGGGTGTTTTGTTCCCAATTCTAAGAAGGTGCACAGTGTCCACACTTTGGTCTTCATTCTTCTTGAGTTTCATGCGTTTAGCAAATTGTATCTTATATCTTGGGTATCCTAAGTTTTGGGCTAATATCCACTTATCAATGAATACATATTGTGTGAGTTCTTTTGTGATTGTGTTACTTCACTCAAGATGATGCCCTCCAGGTCCATCCATTTGGCTAGGAATTTCATAAATTCATTCTTTTTAATAGCTGAGTAGTACTCCATTGTGTAAATGTACCATAATTTCTGTATCCATTCCTCTGTTGAGGGACATCTGGGTTCTTTCCAGCTTCTGGCTATTATAAATAGGGCTGCTATGAACATAGTGGAGCATGTGTCCTTTTTACCGGTTGGGACATCTTCTGGATATATGCCCAGGAGAGGTATTGCTGGATCCTCCGGTAGTACTATGTCCAATTTTCTGAGGAACCGCCAGACTGATTTCCAGAGTGGTTGTACAAGCTTGCAATCCCACCAACAATGGAGGAGTGTTCCTCTTTCTCCACATCCTCGCCAGCATCTGCTGTCACCTGAATTTTTGATCTTAGCCATTCTGACTGGTGTGAGGTGGAATCTCAGGGTTGTTTTGATTTGCATTTCCCTGATGATTAAGGATGTTGAACATTTTTTCAGGTGCTTCTCTGCCATTCGGTATTCCTCAGGTGAGAATTCTTTGTTCAGTTCTGAGCCCCATTTTTTAATGGGGTTATTTGACTTTCTGGAGTCCACCTTCTTGAGTTCTTTATATATATTGGATATTAGTCCCTTATCTGATTTAGGATAGGTGAAGATCCTTTTCCAATCTGTTGGTGGTTTTTTTGTCTTATTGATGGTGTCTTTAGCCTTGCAGAAGCTTTGTAGTTTCATGAGGTCCCACTTGTCAATTCTCGATCTTACAGCACAAGCCATTACTGTTCTATTCAGGAATTTTTCCCCTGTGCCCATATCTTCAAGGCTTTTCCCCACTTTCTCCTCTATAAGTTTCAGTGTCTCTGGTTTTATGTGAAGTTCCTTGATCCACTTAGACTTGACCTTAGTACAAGGAGATAGGAATGGATCGATTCGCATTCTTCTACATGTTAACAACCAGTTGTGCCAGCACCATTTGTTGAAAATGCTGTCTTTCTTCCACTGGATGTTTTTAGCTCCCTTGTCGAAGATCAAGTGACCATAGGTGTGTGGGTTCATTTCTGGGTCTTCAATTCTATTCCATTGGTCTATTTGTCTGTCACTATACCAGTACCATGCAGTTTTTATCACAATTGCTCTGTAGTAGAGCTTTAGGTCCGGCATGGTGATTCCACCAGAGGTTCTTTTATCCTTGAGAAGAGTTTTTGCTATCCTAGGTTTTTTGTTATTCCAGATGAATTTGCAGATTGCACTTTCTAATTCGTTGAAGAATTGATTTGGAATTTTGATGGGGATTGCATTGAATCTGTAGATTGCTTTTGGCAAGATAGCCATTTTTACAATGTTGATCCTGCCAATCCATGAGCATGGGAGATCTTTCCATCTTCTGAGATCTTCTATAATTTCTTTCTTCAGAGACTTGAAGTTTTTATTATACAGATCTTTCACTTCCTTAGTTAGAGTCACGCCAAGATATTTTATATTATTTGTGACTATTGAGAAGGGTGTTGTTTCCCTAATTTCTTTCTCAGCCTGTTTATTTTTTGTGTAGAGAAAGGCCATTGATTTGTTTGAGTTAATTTTATATCCAGCTACTTCACCGAAGCTGTTTATCAGGCTTAGGAGTTCTCTGGTGGAATTTTTAGGGTCACTTATATATACTATCATATCATCTGCAAAAAGTGATATTTTGACTTCATCTTTTCCAATTTGTATCCCTTTGATCTCCTTTTGTTGTCGAATTGCTCTGGCTAGGACTTCAAGTACAATGTTGAATAGGTATGGAGAAAGTGGACAGCCTTGTCTAGTCCCTGATTTTAGAGGGATTGCTTCAAGCTTCTGACCATTTACTTTGATGTTGGCTACTGGTTTGCTGTAGATTGCTTTTATCATGTTTAGGTATGGGCCTTGAATTCCTGATCTTTCCAAGACTTTTATCATGAATGGGTGTTGGATCTTGTCAAATGCTTTTTCCGCATCTAAGGAGATGACCATGTGGTTTTTATCTTTGAGTTTGTTTATATACTGGATTACGTTGATGGATTTCCGTATATTGAACCATCCCTGCATCCCTGGGATGAAACCTACTTGGTCAGGATGGATGATTGTTTTGATGTGTTCTTGGATTCGGTTAGCAAGAACTTTATTGAGGATTTTTGCATCAATATTCATAAGGGATATTGGTCTGAAGTTTTCTATCTTTGTTGGGTCTTTTTGTGGTTTAGGTATCAGAGTAATTGTGGCTTCATAGAATGAGTTGGTAGAGTACCTTCTGTTTCTATTTTGTGGAATAGTTTGTGAAGAACTGGGATTAGATCTTCTTTGAAGGTCTGATAGAACTCTGCACTAAACCCATCTGGTCCTGGGCTTTTTTTAGTTGGGAGACTGTTAATGACTGCTTCTATTTCTTTGGGGGATATAGGGCTGTTTAGATCATTAACCTGATCTTGATTCAACTTTGGTACCTGGTATCTGTCTAGGAACTTGTCCATTTCATCCAGGTTCTCCAGTTTTGTTGAGTATAGCCTTTGGTAGAAGGATCTGATGGTGTTTTGGATGTCTTCAGGATCTGTTGTTATGTCTCCTTTTTCATTTCTGATTTTGTTAATTAGGATGCTTTCCCTGTGCCCTCTAGTGAGTCTGGCTAAGGGTTTATCTATCTTGTTGATTTTCTCAAAGAACCAGCTCCTTGATTGGTTGATTCTTTGAATAGTTTTTCTTGTTTCCACTTGGTTGATTTCACCCCTGAGTTTGATTATTTCCTGCCGTCTACTCCTCTTGGGTGAATTTGCTTCCTTTTGTTCTAGTGCTTTTAGGTGTGTTGTCAAGCTGCTAATGTGTGCTCTCTCTAGTTTCCTTTTGGAGGCACTCAGAGCTATGAGTTTTCCTCTTAAAAATGCTTTCATTGCGTCCCATAAGTTTGGGTATGTTGTGGCTTCATTTTCATTGAACTCTAAAAAGTCCTTAATTTCTTTCTTTATTCCTTCCTTGACCAAGGTATCATTGAGAAGAGTGTTGTTCAGTTTCCACGTGAAGGTTGGCTTTCTATTATTTATTTTGTTATTGAAGATCAGCCTTAGTCCATGGTGATCTGATAGGATGCATGGGACAATTTCAATATTTTTATATCTGTTGAGGCCTGTTTTGTGACCAATTATGTGGTCAATTTTGGAGAAGGTACCATGAGGTGCTGAGAAGAAGGTATATCCTTTTGTTTTAGGATAGAATGTTCTGTAGATATCTGCCAGATCCATTTGATTCATAATTTCTCTTAGTTTCACTGTGTCCCTGTTTAGTTTCTGTTTCCATGATCTGTCCATTGGTGAAAGTGGTGTGTTGAAGTCTCCCACTATTATTGTATGAGGTGCAATGTGTGCTTTGAGATTTACTAAAGTTTCTTTAATGAATGTGGCTGCCTTTGTATTTGGAGCATAGATATTCAGGATTGATAGTTCCTCTTGGAGGATTTTACCTTTGATGAGTATGAAGTGTCCCTCCCTGTCTTTTTTAATGACTTTGGGTTGGAAGTCAATCTTATCAGATATTAGAATGGCTACTCCAGCTTGTTTCTTCATGCCATTTGCTTGGAGAATTGTTTTCCAGCCTTTCATTCTGAGGTAGTGTCTATCCTTTTCTCTGAGATGAGTTTCCTGTAAGCAGCAAAATGTTGGGTCTTGTTTGTGTAGCCAGTTTGTTAGTCTATGTCTTTTTATCGGGGAGTTGAGTCCATTGATATTAAGAGATATTAAGGAAAAGAAATTGGTGTTTCCTGTTATTTTTGATGTTAAAGTTGGCATTTTGTTCTTGTGGCTGTCTTCTTTTAGGTTTGTTGAGGGATTACCTTCTTGTTGATTCTAGGGCGTGGTTCCTGTCCTTGTATTGGTTTTTTTCTGTTATTATCCTTTGAAGGGCTGGATTCGTGGAGAGATAATGTGTGAATTTGGTTTTGTCGTGGAATACTTTGGTTTCTCCATCTATGTTAATTGAGAGTTTGGCTGGGTATAGTAGCCTGGGCTGGAATTTGTGTTCTTTTAGTGTCTGTATAACATCTGTCCAGGATCTTCTGGCTTTCATAGTCTCTGGTGAAAAATCTGGTGTAATTCTGATAGGCTTGCCTTTATATGTTACTTGGCCTTTTTCTCTTACTGCTTTTAGTATTCTATCTTTATTTAGAGCATTTGTTGCTCTGATTATTATGTGTCGGGAGGTATTTCTTTTCTGATCCAGTCTATTTGGAGTTCTATAGGCTTCTTGTATGTTCATGGGCATCTCTTTCTTTAGATTTGGGAAGTTTTCTTCTATAATTTTGTTGAAGATGTTTGCTGGTCCTTTGAGTTGAAAATCTTCATTCTCATCCACTCCTATTATCCGTAGGTTTGGTCTTCTCATTATGTCCTGTATTTCTTGGATGTTTTGAGTTAGGATCTTTTTGCATTTTCCATTTTCCTTGATTGTTGTGCCGATGTTCTCTATGGAATCTTCTGCACCTGAGATTCTCTCTTCCATCTCTTGTATTCTGTTGCTGATGCTTGCATCTATGGTTCCAGATTTCTTTCCTAGGGTTTCTATCTCCAGTGTTGCCTCATTTTGGGTTTTCTTTATTGTGTCTACTTCCCTTTTTAGGTCTAGTATGGTTTTGTTCATTTCCATCATCTGTTTGGATGTGTTTTCCTGTTTTTCTGTAAGGACTTCTACCTGTTTGATTATGTTATCATGTTTTTCTTTAAGGATTTGTAACTCTTTAGCAGTGTTCTCCTGCAATTCTTTAAGGGATTTTTGTGCTTCCTCTTTATTGTCTTCTTCCTTTTTAGCAGTGTTCTCCTGCATTTCTTTAAGTGTGTTATTAACGTCCTTCTTGAAGTCCTCTATCATCATCAGGAGATATGCTTTTAAATCCGTGTCTAGCTTTTCCGGTGTGTTGGGGTGCCCTGGACTGGGTGAAGTGGGGGTGCTGGGTTCTGATGATGGTGACTGGTCTTGGTTTCTGTTAGTAAGATTATTACGTTTACCTTTCGCCATCTGGTAATCTCTGGGGTTAGTTGTTATCGTTGTCACTATTTAAAGATTGGAGCAGAAGCTTTGTTCCACTCACCAGCAGTCCCAAAATCCTGCGGCGGGGGTCGTGGGTAGCTGGCGGGTGTCAGGCAACCCTGCGCTCCCGCTACCCTGGCGCTGATCCGGCCGGGTGAGGCCTGTGGCCCTACTCAGGCTGGTTTCTGCTTCCCTAACTAATGCAGTCTCAGGTCCCGCGCAATTGGATTGGAGCAGAAGCTGTGCTCCCCTCACCAGAAGTCTTAAGATCCTGTGGCGGGTGTTGTGGGCAGTTGGCGAGTGTCAGCAGACCCTGCGCCCCAGCTGCTCAGGTGCTTTTCTGACCGGAAGAGGCTTGTGGCCCTGTGTGGGCCGGATTTCTCTCTCCCCAACCAGAGCAGTCTCAGGTCCCGCGTGATTGGACTGGAGCAGAAGCTGTGTTCCACTCACCAGCAGTCCCAAAATCCTGCGGCGGGGGTCGTGGGTAGCTGGCGGGTGTCAGGCAACCCTGCGCTCCCGCTACCCTGGCGCTGATCCGGCCGGGTGAGGCCTGTGGCCCTACTCAGGCTGGTTTCTGCTTCCCTAACTAATGCAGTCTCAGGTCCCGCGCAATTGGATTGGAGCAGAAGCTGTGCTCCACTCACCAGAAGTCTTAAGATCCTGTGGCGGGTGTTGTGGGCAGTTGGCGAGTGTCAGCAGACCCTGCGCCCCAGCTGCTCAGGTGCTTTTCTGACCGGAAGAGAGCCACTGAGCCATTTTGAAAGTCCCCCTTTTGTCTTTTAAAAATTACTTGGTGATATTTTCACGCACGACAAAGGAGAAAAAAAGGAAGAAAAATATAAGAGAAAAGCAGAATTGTTTACAGAAGAATATAAAATCGTTAATGTAGAAAATCCAAAAGAATAAAACATAAATCATTGTAATTCACAGGTGAATATAGAAATTTGCTGGCTAATATTCAACATAAGCCATGTTACCAGTCAAAGAATATACAGTATTTGAGAGACTCAATTTTAAGTTACAGCAAAATATTATAGGCTCAAGAACACGGTGAATAAAATGTTTTTATCTTTTACAGATAAAAACATAACCATTTATCCTGAGACATTTTGGAAGATCTAATAAATAGGGGGGATTTTATAAATCTAAATTATAAATTGGGATCATAATTATAAAAATTATGTAAGTTGACCATTCTGGATCTAAAAAAATGAAAAGTGCCACAAGTGGAAAATTCTATGCCATGTAATTCTGTTATGTGTTGAACATCATTTAAAGGCATAGTATAAAGTTATCTTCAAGCTATTCACATATGGTGTGCATGAAACACGGATCAATTTTGTCATCAGATTGAGGTGACAGCCCTGAGGGCATCTCATCATACATACACATACTATGAAATTCGAAGTACTTTTGGTTTGAAGTGCTTTAGATAAGCGGTATGCAACTAGTAATTCTTCTAAAATAATAGATTAGTAGAACTGCATAAAGCTATCTTAAAATTTTATATTCAAATGAAAATGGCTGACAATATCTATGAGGAGCAAGGACAGAGAACTTGTGTTCCTAGTACTATGTGAATGTGCCACTGGTAGAAGTTCCAATCAACAGGCCCATGGCAGGAGAGACTGAATAAGAAGCAAGCATATGCACATTAGGGCACATGTATTATGACACCTCGGGGAATAAAAAAGACGTGAGTCTATTAGATAGTCAATGGGAAGAAAAGTTACTAAGTCAATTGTGATGGGTCATCTTGGCTGTCAGCTTGATTGGATCTAGAGACACTGAGATTAGGAAAGGGTATCTCTGGGAATATTTGTGAGTGTGCTACCAGAGACTAATAGATACTAAGAGTCTATCCTGACTTATGGTTTAATCCATAGATGGATGAACACTTTGAATAGACTATTAGGAGCTAACCAGTGGATTTGTGCAACAGAGAGCTTAGTTGGAGGAAATGAGCTAGCAGGTGTGCCCTCAAATGTCACACCTGCTCCTTCCAATCACCTGAAGGTGGCCAAACCCTTCTACCACCATGATGGTTTTTCTCGCTTCAGGCCCAAAGTGATGAGATCAGCCAAGCACAGACTGGACCCTCTGAAAACAGCACTCGAAACACCCTTTCTTCCTTACATTGTTTCTCCCAGGTCTCCATTGCAGTGCTGAAAGTCTACCTAACATTACATCACGTAGAGACAGAATGTGGACCTACTGTGAAAGGCAAAATACCATCATTTATAAATGGCTGCTATGAGAGGCTGTCTTGATGACTTTTGTTTCAGTGGAAACTGTATCTACACCAGGAGCCTAAGCCAATGATAGATACTGGTATAAGCTTTAAGTGGGCAAGCATTTGGTCAATCTGCCTGAGGCATGCCAGGAGGCTTTGGCTAGCATCATTTGGCTATACACAAATCCACTGGTTAGTTCCTAATAGTCTATTCAAAGTGTTAATCCATCTATGGATTAAACCATAAATCAGGATAGACCAGCTTACTGTATGTGCATTTATTTGGGGTTCACAATGTGGAATTAAAGAAACAGAAAATACAGTTTCTGCTAAAGAGATTTTTTTTTTATGTTTGGTGTCCTACTTAACTATAATTTGTATTAACGTTAGACAAGAAAACCTCAGCATGCAAGCAAAGCAGGTGAAATGTAAATATAGAATGGAAATGATGGAGGAGCCAGGAGGATACTAAGGGAGTTCAGAGGTGGAGCCGCCCCTGGGCAAACTGAGAGAGGTAGAGAGTAAAGTTAGGCAGAGCTAGTAACACCTTGTTGGTGGAATTTAAGAAGTACCTATCTTCCCTGATCCTCTTCCTGCGTTTCTGACGTTTTCCATAGTGTTGCAACTCTACCTTGGTGGAGTTCCTGCTCGTAAATGCAGATACAAGAAAACCAACAACATTGCTATTGCTTTCCTATAAATAGCCTGATAAGCAAATTCTGATGGGAGCGAAGAATAAAGCATTCATGGGAGTGAAGGAATGGCTTCCCCAGGACGGAAGTCACCAAGTTAGAAGCAGAGGACAGGCATAAGAGGGTCGGAGGTAGCAAAGGCTAAAAGACAAAGGCACGGGGGTGGGGGTGGGGGCAGAGCTGGCTGGAACTATGTACAGAATAAGCATTCATAGTCCCATTTTTCCCAGCCATAAAATATAACACCTGCTTTTGTCTGGGGACCAAATGATTCTATCCATACTATAGGGTTTTTTTTTTAATTTTTATTATTATTTTGTTGCTGCTGGTGGTACCTGTGTTACAGTCTTCGTTTTGTTTTTCTGAGACCATTCTGAGTCCACTCTTTTGTTCCAGCCTATTTAAGCATTTCAATTCTTCTATTCACCTGTAGCTATTGAATAACTTGGAAAATATTCTTTAGAAAAAAAACGTGAAGTGAGTTTACTTTCTAGTTCTTGTGATACTTTGGGAGGCTACTACCTTTCAGAGAACCTACCAAGCATTCGAAGAAAAATTGTGAAAATCATTTATTCTCATGTGTGCTTCCCCCCCCCCCTTACTTAATTTGACAATGTTTTTTTCTAACCTCTGTCCTGATGGAATAGAAGGATATATTGCTATTGCTATAGGTGCATCGTGATCTGAAATAATGCTTGCTTGTATAGCTTGGAACTGACTCAAGGACAAGGACCTCAAGGTGGAAGTCTGCAGTCCCGCAGAAGCAAAGACTGTGCCTTTGAACAAGGCCAAGAGAGAATCTAATTCATTGAAAAGGAGCTCAGATATTTCTTTGCTTTTGAGCAGTGGCCTTTATACTTTATTTTAAATCACAATCAACTGTAGCAATATATTTTACATTGTAACTTGACAAGCACATCTTCCTTGTGTGTTTGTGCATAAGAACTAAATGTTCATGGGATAAAGCATATTCTTCCTGTGGCTCTAATTCTACACTAAGTTTTCCAATCCCCTTTGAGACAATGACATTGGGTTCAGTGTTCCAAACTCTCAGAGTCTGCTCGTTTTAGTTTTCTGAATGACAAGTCTCCTCAAGTTGGATTTTTGTCATCTAATTTGACCATGTTTGCTTTTTTAGGCGATGGAAGTGTGATGATGGGATCAGGTAAATGGGAGAAGAATGTTGAAAGTAACTCATTGATGACCAACTTGGTTAATTTACCCACAACATGAACTAATACAACAAACATCCACCATCTTTCATGTTACCTTACCTGTTCAATTTCTTTTATTCTCTTCGTAGGTCCCGTAATGACTGGTTTTTCAGATATTAGGCACAATAGGCTTCTTTTTGAGATGAGGGTATCCTAGATACAATGGTCATCAAGTGTGCACTTTGACCATATCATTTCCTCTCCTTGACTATGTAGGACGCTGGATGCAGAGAAGATGTCTATATAAGCATGAGGCCTTGAGTTTGCAACTCTAACACCCGCATTAAAGCAGGGTGTGGAAATATGTGAATGTAATCCCCAAGCTAAAGGGGAAGAAATCATGACCGAAGGATCCCTGGAGCTTTCTGAATGTCACACAGTTTCAAAAATACGGGAGCGGGGTGGGGGTGGGGGGATCAATTGAGGAAAACTCCAATCATTGACCTCTGGCTTCCTCAGTCATGTGCTCATGTACACACAGTCACAGTCACACAGAGACACACATACTGACACACAGACACACAAACAGAAACAACAAAAACCTAAGAAGTAACTTGCCCAAAGTAAAACATGTACATCACACACACACACTCACAGACACACATACACACATACACACACATGCACAAATACTCATGCAGTGACACACTGATACACACAGTGGCACACACGTCTATACATACACAGACACACACACTCACTGACACACATACACTCATATACACAAAAAAACAACAAAAACCTAGGAAGTAAAATAACTTGTCCAAAGTAAACAAAACAAAACCCAGCCAATTAAACAAACAAGAACCCCTCCCCACTTCACCCCCCCAAAGCTAGTGTGTGGGAGAACTGAGTTGTAAGCCCAGGACAGGCAGACTTAAGAATCACTGAAAGGATCTATCTTCTTGATATCAAAGCATGTTAAAACCATGAAAAGAAAAAAGAAAAGAAAAAGAAAAAGTAGAGCATATGTTTTTAATCTGTTGACACCAGTCAGGCTTGTTTGCACGCTTCTCTTTGAATTGTTTTGTGCTCTTAGGCTCTTATATTTACCAGTCATCATATGGAACATATGTTGAACTTTACAACATGTATTTGCGTGTGCGTCCCCATCCCTCCCAGAACATCGTTTATTTGTTAGAGTATAGTTGTTAGCCAGCTTAGGTGATTCTCATTGTAAGCGTTCCTAGTTGTCTGTGTCTTAACAAAGAAACTCAGAATTCTAACTTACCTTTTTAACACAACACTTGCTTTTATTAACTTCCTTAATAATTGAAGAGAAGATTAAAAATAAACCTTCATAAACACTACTTCTCAGGGGAAACCATTAGTGACTTTAGTTACTTCAAATTATTGTTGTTGTTTGTAGCCAACCAGTGGTCAAGGACAAACTGGGTTACCTGAAAAGGGGGCTGGAAATGAAAAGGACAGGGTGAAAGAGAAGGATGAAGCCAAGACAAGGTTCTGATCAGGGCTCAAAGTTTAATTCTGAGGCTCCAGTTTATAAAGGGAAGACGACAAAACCCATCCTTTCTTTCTGGTAAATTATGTTGCAAAGCCAGCTCAGCTGGCAGTCATTTCTTCTAAGTTTCTATAGGAAGGTGCAGGGGCAGCAAGGCACAGGACTCCACCTGGGTCATTAAGCCCCTTGTGGCAGTCACTGGATGGCCTTTCCTTCAGCTTCTGCTCCACACTTTGTCTCTGTATCTCCTCCCATGGGTATTTTGCTCCCCCTTCTAAGAAGGACCGAAGTATCCACACTGTGGTCTTCCTTCCTCTTGAGTTTCATGTGGTCTGTGAATTGTATCTTGGGTATTCTGAACTTCTGGGCTAATAGCCACTTATCAGTGAGTGTATATCATGTGTGTTCTTTTGTGACTGGGTTACCTCACTCAGGATGATATTTTCTAGTGCCATCAATTTGCCTAATAATTTCATGAATTCAGGAGTGGGTGGATTAGTGAGAAGGGGGAGGGGGAGAGATAGAGGGATTTTCTGAGGGGAAAAGAGGAAAGGGGATAAAATTTGCAATGTAAATACAGAAAATATATAATAAAAAATGACGAAGAATGAAGAAAAATACAGGCCATTGTGGCAAACACTCAAAGTCTGTTCAGTCTGCTTAAGACTGGGGAAAGGCACAGTTGTTGTCTTGAGGGTGGGGAAGGACACACATGTCACAGCACATGTATGTAAGAAAGTCAAAGGACCACTTTGTGGAATCATGTCTCTCCCCATCTTTACAGGTGTCCCGGGGTTTAAACTCAGATCGATGGGCTTCCGTGGCAATCACCTTTACTGGCTGAGCCGCCTTCCCAGCACTCTCCACTGCTTTTAAAGCAGATGCTGGCACTGGAAAAAGTTTTGCATGATGTGAAATCAGTTTTGCGTGCTTTCAAAGAGAGTGGATTGTATTTAAAAAAAAAAACCATGATGGTGAGCAGGGCTATCCATTATTCTATGCCCAATAAGCTGATAAAACAGGACTGAAATTCCAGAACACCCATCAATTTCCTGGGGACACGAATTCTAAAGTGGAAGCAAACACCCAGTGCTGCTGCTGTTGTTTTCATGATCAGTTTTATTAAGATAAAGCTTACATACTCTATTAGAACCCTAGTGCTGTTTCTACCTACCACAAAATTCCCAGCTCCCAAACTGTGATCCAGCTCTTCATTCAAGCTTTTCCTATTTGCATGCAGCTAATCTCTTTTATAAATTTGTTCTCTCCCTTACCAGGACTCTCCCCAAGGGCTCGCAGGTACTGGATATTGACATGCAGATCAGGAAGTTTTCACACACAAGCTTCCACCCCTGGGTGGGCTTGGTTTCCAGGGGAGCAGCACCGCCATACTTGCTCATGCTGTCACCTCAAGAACACCTGACGACACCTTCTCTCTAGAGAAAAACAAAATGCCTCAGAAAAGGGAAATTTAAAGATTAATTCCTGAACACCATCACCAATTAACATCCAATGTGTCTTCTTTCAGACACTGGATGGCCGCTCAGATAGGGATGCCATGGATGCCCAGGTCCAGTTAGAGTCCTGTCAGCCTGTGATGATGTTAAAGTGAGTCATTTTCTGAAGAGTGTCTTCAATGATGGTAAGACACTCCTCATATTAATGCTGCAGCTCATCCAGGCTGTCAGGCACACAGACCTTGCTTTAATATCCAAAAGATCTTGTAAAAAAAAATAATAAACCATGGCTTCTTCACACAGATTTGAAGTCCCTGTCATTTTCAGGCAACAGAGATATAGAAGATGTATACCAAGGTGCTATACTGGGGATGAATTTCTGTGTGCTTTTTACTCCTCTGGGGAGAAATGTGCCAAAGAAGCAGCTATGGATCTCACATTTAGAAAGAGGGGAGGGAGGCAGGCATCATGGAAGTTGGGTCTTCAGGAATGCAATGCTGGAAAGGGCTTTGGGGGAAATTGTCAGATGAGGCTGCCTGGCACTTAGAGGGGACAGATGACACAGAAACCCTGTCTTGGAACAAGTAGGCTTTCACCCTTTAATGAAGAAGTATCATCAAGCAACCTAATTATTCAAATCAGAAAAGAGGATTATCCAAACGTGAGTAAGAAAAATAAAAGCAAAGCAAAACAACCACAAAAAAACAAACCAGAACTCCACAGCAAAACCTAAGTGTGACAAGGACTGAAAACCAATAGGAAAGTTTTGGTGTAGGCAGGAACTGATGATGTTTCTCAGAAATCCACAAAAGCTGGGATGTCTAGGCAGCACTGCAGAGGGGAGCAGCATCTTTGCAGGCATGCAAAGGACCAGCTCACACTAGCAGCCTGGAGGAGAGGGAGAAGCAGCCTCATTGATGTTGATGTTGAACGGGGAAGTTTTGGCTTACATAAGGCCCAGGATATTTTCCTTCTTTTCTTTCTTTCTTTCTTTCTTTCTTTCTTTCTTTCTTTCTTTCTTTCTTTCTTTCTTTCTTTCTTTCTTTCTTTCTTTCTTTCTTTCTCTCTTTCTCTCTCTCTCTCTCTCTCTCTCTCTCTCTCTCTCTCTCTCTCTCTCTCTCGCTCTCTCTCTCTCCCTTCCTCCCTCCCTCCCTCTCTCTCTCTTTCTTTCTTTCCTTCTTTCTTTCTCTCTCACTTTCTTTTCTTCCTCCTCCTCTTCCTCCCCTTCCTCTTCCTCTTCTTCATCTTCTTCTTCTTTTTCTCTTTCTTAAAAATTTATGGAAACAAGATGTGTTAATTTCTTCTCACTGCTATCAGCCCTCACCACAAAGTCTGTGTTGCTTTAGTTGCTTCAAAATACAACTGGATTATCTTACAGTTCTATAGGTCTGAAGTATGAAGTAGCTCCCAGTGGGAGAGAGTCCAGGTGTTGTAAGGAAGCATTATTCTCTTGGGGAAACTCTTTGCCTTGTTCAGCAGTTTGAAGCTGCCCCAGTCGTGGCTTGTGACCCCCTTCCTTCAGCAACATCAGGCTTAAACTTTCTCACACTGTCATATTTCTGCCTCCCTTTCTCCTGCCTCTCTCATCCACTTAGAGGGACCCTGTGAACTCCATTGGGCTCATTTCAGTAACTCTGCTTTTAGGTTAGCTGATTAGAAACATTAATGTCATTTGCAACCTTATGTCTCCTTTGTCATGTAAGCTAATAGTCACTAATTCCAGGGATAGAGAGAAATTATCACTTGGGATGCCATGCATTGGGACTCTAGTGGGTAAGTCCCAAAATTCCTGGTGCTGGGCTAGGTTGGAAGACAGCACAAGTTAGCAAAGGGATAGATTCAGGGCCAGTTCTCAGAACCAGCTGCTGTACCAGCATGGGAAAGGTCTTAGCAAGTAGTCATGACCAGGTGAAACTTTCACATATTCTAACTTAATAGTTTGAATGGGTTCCAGACACGATGGTGTTAGGAAGCAGATCTGCATGACCCAGGAAGACGGTACACACCACCAGAGTTACAGAACACAAGTGCACTGATTCAGGATATAAGTTTGTATCTTAGCTCTAGGGTATGAGGACAGAATCCCAGGTAACACATGACTGAAAATCTTTTGTTCTCTTCTGATCCCCGTCAGTAATTTTTGTAAGATGTTCCTCTCTGCTTCTCTATCTCATACTATCAGATTTAGCGTATGGCCTTCACATATACTAAGTTCTCCTGGGAAAATATTATTCGGAATTTCACATTATACATTGAACTCATTCTCTCAATCTATCTAAGTTTGCTCACAACACTTAAGAGGAAAAATTACATCATTGAAGATCATCAATAGCAGTTTATGTCACAACCCCTAGCCCATATGATAATAGTTAGGATGTGTTTCAACCGCATGTCAGTAAGATCTGTTTCCATTAGACTCCATTCTGTAATACTCACTATGTAAAGGATTCCTGGCATTTGAATCATTTTACGTATTTTTTTTTAGCTTTGTCTCTTTTCTTTTTATTTTATTTCCTTCTTGAATATAAAATTGTTGGTAGTTACCATGGCGATTCTAATTGATTTCTTTCTGCTGTTTTTTGCAGGCTTTGAAAAAAGACTTGCACAATACATCCTTCATATTGTTATTTTTATCTTTGTGAGTCTGTAATGGCCTCTCAAAGGATAAACAAAAGCGAGCAACAAGAACGGCTGACGCTATCTTGCTTGGTGTCAAAAGCTGGGATGAACAGGAGAAAACCCAAGAAGAAGAAGAAAAGCCAAGCCAGGGAAGACAAAGAGGAAAAGGATCAGAGGTCAAAAGTAAAAGTGTGTGTCACACAAGAGAGAGTTCAGGTACCAGCATCAGCAGCCATGCGCGGCAAGAAGAGGCTTTTGGAGAGAATCAACTTATCGATGTCACTGGAGCCTAGAAGACCAGTCAATGATGGAGAGAGCATCCAAGAGGGGAACTAGGTAGGTGTCACTATCTGTTTTGGTTTGTTTAATCTTCTGGTAAATCAGAAATGTCCATTATACACAGACACACACACACACAGACACACACACACACATGAATACGTACATATGAGCATGGTCTTACAAGGTACATCTGTATGTCTATAACACCAGGTAGGACCAACTCATTAGTCTTACTTTTAGGAAGCTAAAAAGTGTGTTATTTGACATGATTGTTGCTTTGATCACCTGCCTTCTACACAAAAGAGAATGATCCAAATGAGTGTAGTCATAGAGATAAGAAAAGAAAAAGAAAAAAGAAAAAGTTTCTTGGAGCTCTAGAATGAGCTGGTATGTTTTAGGATTTTTGTATACCTTCAGAACATTTGCATTTTAAATTTAGGCCACATACTTACCCAAAGGTAATTGTTACAAATGTTGAAAACTACAGTCATATCCAGGCTAAGTGTGGTGGCAGACTCCTGTGACCTCAGACCTTGGGAGGAGGAAGTTGGAAGATCAAGAGGGTAAGGGTATCCACAGTTACATAGGGAGTTCAAGGTCAATCCTGGGCAACATGAGCAAGGTCAACTTGGCAACATGAAATCCTGAAATAAACAAACACAGCCTTTTGTAGTAAATAGTAAATTCAAGATGTAAACATGCAGAATGAGTTCTAGACAACAAAGACCACTCGTGTGTTCTCTCCTTTGTCCTTTCACTGCCCAAAGCAAAGAGAAAACATGCTCACAATTGAGGTTGACATCCCGGAGGAGTGAAGTACTTCCAAGAATTGAAACTAGTAAGAAATGTCCTCAAGGAAAGGATATATTTATTTTATTATTTTATTTTACTTCTAAGATTACAACTCAATTACATTGTCTCTTTATACCCTCCCACCCTCCTTCAAATTTATAGCCTCTTTTTTTCACTAATCATTATTGCATTCATAGATATTTGCATATACATGTATATTCCCAAATACAGCCTAAGTCCATGTGATGTTACTCGTATGTTTGTTTCCAGGGCTGACCATTTGGCACTGGACAACCAATTTTTGTGTTCTTCCCTGGGAAGGCTACCACTCTCCTTCCCCTTTAATTTTCAATGAAAAATTAAAGGGTGTTTTGATCAACAACGTTCCTGAGAATATGAAGCAGCAAGTTCCACCCAGTTACACTTTAAGTACTTCCATCAGTAGGCTTCAAGGGATAACTTTAGGAGGAAGAACAGCAAACACCATTACAAGATGGTCAAGAGCCCCGAGGGCCAAAGATTCTGCACATGCACGATCTTGAGGCCTGGAGAATTGCTCTGCACTGGACTCCAAAGCTGGCATGTCTAATTCAGAGGACATTCAAACCCCATGTGCCCTTCCTCGTGTGCTAAAATCCAGATGTTTAATGAGGCTGCATCTCTAAGCCACTTCAGATTCTCAGCTTATAACAAAGAAGCATCATCCCATGTCCTCCACACCTGGATAAAAAGATCTTGGGGATAGTAAACGTGATTTATTCACGAAACGCATTGTAAAAATTACATTACACAGGCTTATGTGAAATATGCAAAGGCTTTGGGAGATAAATGCCTAGAATAATCCACCATGAAACTTGTAGATAGATTCTATGACCCTGTTCTTCTGGTGCAAACATAAATGTGTTTCTGATAAATATGTTTTATTATGTTTTGCTTCATAAGACCACCCTATTATAAATTCACGATGGTTAAAAGAAAAATTTAAGAACCTCTCTTCCTTTGGCAGCCAGAACAAGGTTTTTGAAACCAAAAACATATGTTTGAATTTAGCTCCACATGTGCCAGCTAGCTATTGATTGAACACTGACATGTGTGAGCTCTGGGAATCCCAAATCTCTCAGGGCAGTAATGCTAAGCAAGGTAGGTTCTTTACCCAGTGATGGAGAATTCATAGTATGACTTCCCACGTCACTTTCAAAAACTTAGTGGAGGGTAAGTGTACGGTTGCTTGCAAGCATGCATGCATGCATGTGGTGTGTGTGTGTGTGTGTGTGTGTGTGTGTGTGTGCGTGTGTGTGTAGTATGTATGTGTGTGTGTGGTGTGGTGTGGTATATGTGTGTGTGTGTGTGTGTATGTGTGTGTGTGCTATATGGTATATGTATGTAGTATATTGTGTGTGTGTGGTATATGTATTTGTATGTGCGAGTGTGTGGTATATATGTGTGTGTGGTGTATGTATTTGTATGTGCGAGTCTGTGTGGTATATATGTGTGTGTGCATATGCATGTGTATGTGGTGTGTGTGTGGTGTGTATGTGGTGCTTGTATGGCATGGTATGGCACACACATGTGTATGTGTGCATGTGTGTCTATGTGTGTGCATGCATGTGCCTGTGTGTGTATGTGTTGTATTTGTATGGTGTGGGGTGTGTGTGTGTGTGTGTAGTGTTTGTATGCTGTGGTGTGTTGTGGCCTGTGTGTGTATGGTGTGTGTGCACATGTGTTGTCTGTGTGTATGTGTGTGGTGTGGCATGTGTGAACACTGGTACATTCACAGAGCTCAGAGGAAGACATCAGGTGTCCTGCTCTCTTGCCTTATTCCCTTGAGATAGCTCGGTGAACCTAAAATGCCTCTCTGCCAGCAAGCCTCTCCTGTGAGCCTCCTGCCTCCCACTCCCTAGCACCTAACCCCACACTCAGCGTTCTCCGTGGGTGCTGGGGATTTGAACTCAGGCCATCACGCTTGCACAGTAAGTGCTGTTAGCTGCTGAACCTTTTCCTAAACCCGGACGTTCCTTTTTAATCTTTACGTTTTCCTCCCTTTCGTCTCCATTTGACAGATACACTAGCAGACAGTGCTCATCTTTTTTTTCAGTTCCCTCTCTAGTTTTGCTCATAAGGGGCAATCCCTTAGTCTCCCTTGGCTTATTTAATCCTGTCTACTAACTCTGCCTTATGGATAATGAACTAACATAGCACTCTAGCAGAGGAGAGTCATGTTGTTGCACTAAGAGCAAAACCTTCACACAGGGGAAGACTGACTCTAAATTACTGCTCTGATGGGAAAATCTGTCTGTCGGTCTCAACATAATAGTCTGAGCCAAGTCCAAGCCCTTCATAAATGACTTTCAAATAAAAAAGCTAGTTGATTCTCTCATCCAAGAAGCCAGGATGCTCTATTTAATCCCAGAGCCATCAGCAATCTCTTCTGATAATGCTAGATGTCGTTTTCCAGGACTCTGCTTTCAAGTAGACCTTACCTACAAATTCTGTTGATGAGATTATGCTCTGTGGCCTAAGCCACAACCTCTATCTTTCACGTGATCAACAGTCCTAGAAATGTGTCTTCTTTCATTGTTGCTCTATGAGAATTCTATCGGAAACAACTTGGACAAGCTAGCTTTTGTGGGGGATTTTCCGAAGTCAACAGGAGTCTACCCTTACTCTCTCCAAATTTAGAACCACTGAAAATACAGACAATGGAATTCCACAAAGGCCAAAATGTCTGCCTCTCAACAATTTCTACACCTTGTCCCCAGGCCATGCAAGACTTTCCCCATCTAATCCTATACAGCACAGAGAGACCTGTGAGGGTGTGGCTGGGAGCCCCAGGATGGCAGTGGAAAAACTGTGGCTGGGGCCAGATTACAGACTGAAGAACAAATACTGTCTGAGAGGAGGCCACCTCAAAAGTTCAGTTCCCAGAAATGGGCCTGTGTGGCTTGGAGCAGTGAGGGAGTAACAGAAAATTACATTGGAATTCTTCTGAAATGACAGCAGTCTGACTGTGTGGGCCACACCAAAGAGAGGGGATGGGCTTGCTGTAAGACCGGAAGTCCTGGGCTACCCATGTCGGTCAGTGGAATGAGCTCTGCTTGTCAAAGGCACAGCAGCCTCGGGCTACTTCACACACATGGCCAACCAGAACAGATGCTGAGAAGCTAAGGAAGCAAGCTCCCTTCTCTCCTTCGTTTCATTACTCTCCACATGTTTTAGAACAATTCATTCAAGATTCACATAAAGTTAGCTATGGGCTTTTCTAAATAGAGCTCTTACATCTTAAAAATAAATCCCAGGCTTTTAAAGCTCTGTAATTATCTTGTCTGTTATCTCATCTGCTGCTTCATCTTTCATTCCCTCCCTTGATCTTCTGTCTGTATGGGGTGTTGCCATTTCTGCATAGCTTTAAAAGCAAAATTCTGGATATTTTCAGAGGTGGGGGAGGGGCGGGAGAATAGATATGTCACGATTTATGTTATTTGCTCATTTTTTTGGAAATTAACTCTTTAGCCTCAGGACAAGTTTTAATCATATCATTTTTTAATCATATCTTTTTTTAAAAAAATATCTGTGATTGTACTTCAGGATGAATATGCTTATGGTTCCCTGTACTGTGACATTCTTGTATTGAGGCATTCTTACTTTGACTGAAATCATGCTTCTAAGACACACACATCTTAGGGATCTTGTGATTCATGCTTTAGAGCCTGAATTTGGAGCTTAATGGCGTCTTCACAGACACTAACTTTTCAGATGTGGAAAATATATAAGAAAATAGTTATGTTTGAAGAAATGCTACAAAAAGAAGTGCAAATTTATGCGGAGCATTTGGTTTAGACAGTATCAAATACTCATGCAAAATCTAGAGATGGCGAAATTTATAAAATAGAAGACAAAGCATAAAATTGGGAAAAAATCTTTTAAGCTATCCTCTGGTAGAGCCATTGCTAATAGTCTAGAGTCTGTCTTTACAGTATTTAATAGCATACTCATCATGTTTATAAATTTTGGGTCTTAGAAACTAACGTTCTATATCTTTTTCATTTAACATTATGAGCATGTTCATGTTAAATGACTCCTAAAAATTTTACTTCTGAATATGTGTATTGTGCTGTAATGAACATATATTGATTGTGTGTGGAGTGGGATGGGGTACCCTTGGAGACAGGAGCTGTGACATACTGCTAAAACTACAGTTATAGGCGATTGTGATGAGAACCAAACTCCAGGCCTCTGTGAGAGAAACACTCACTGAACTCTTAACCACTGAGCCATCTCGCCAGCTTCATATCAAATAATTTAATGACAGCATATATAAGAATCTCTCAAGTATTTTATTAAGATATTTTTATAGATATGATGTTTGTTACACAAACATTTCATTGGTTACAAATGATGTTGTTATAACCATTGTTATATAACATTTCTCTGTACTTCATTACTGGTTACTTCCAAAGGAAATTGTCAGTAGGATAAAGGGATCAATGTTTAGAAAGCAAAAGACCTCTTGATCTTAGTCAACAGGCCAAGATGTGATTAAAACAAAGAAACAACTATAGACTTACTTTGGGGAATAGCTTTGTAGAAACAGAATCAGTTGAAAGCCAAATGAATAATCAAGGTGTTTCTTTGGGAGTACAGAATCAGGGCAAATGGTGAGGGGTTTTCAATATTTCTTCTCAGCCATGGTGAGATCTGGCACATAAGACTTCTTCAGTTCAACTGATGTCTTTATGCTAAAGTAATTTGTTGGCACCATCCTTATTTATATTGCGATCCAGATTGGTTCTTGGCTTGCGATGTTTACCATCTTAGGAAGCACTTTAGATCTCTGCAGATCTCCCAGATGACTGCACAGTCAAAAAAGAGCATCATTTTCCCAGCTGAAGGGCCACTGCTGGACTGGAGCTGTCAGATGAGAACATGTTCAGGGATACAGGAAGAGAGGTGGCCCAGATCAAAGGAACTCAAGAACTAAATGTTCATAAGAGAAAACAGAGCAACTGAAGAACTGCGGACAACAGCTTCACGTGTCACAAACTGAAGAGGAGAAGGAGGTAGTGATTGCTTGGGTGTGGTTATGATAGCTTGTTCTGTTGGATGGATGGTTATTTCCATTTTTTCACATTTGGCATTTACATTTAATTGAATATGTTTTACTGTTCTGTTGTTTTCCTGGTGTATTTTTATATGTCTTTGTTTATCTTGGGAATGGGTGTTATGTGTCTATCTCCTGATCCAAATTCAGATTTATGCACAGATTAAGAAACTAGCAAAGGAAAAAGTCCAAGGTGACTCAGGTCTGGGAAACTCTCACTCACCTTGGTGGTTACCTCAATGCCTGTCTCCAAAGCCACAAGAAATTCAGGCACCCTAAGTGGAGCTCTTTGGAAACAAAATTAGATTAACGTTTTTCTTCCATCATTGTCTCTTGGGAGTTTCTAGGCTATCAAAAAAATCGGTCAAGGAGACCATCTAAAGCATGCACGCAATGGAGCGAATATTATACAAATGCAGAAGCAGCAAATATGTGATAGGGTGAAGAATGTTCAAAATTATGACCTGTACTAAGTGAAACCTCATCCATTCCTTCAGCTCACATTTATCAAAAATCTGGAAATAGTGTGGCAGTCAAATAGGCAGTGTGGATGTAAGGATGAGTGTCTAGAAAGACGCTTATGCTGTTTTTTTAATTTGCAGTGGGGTAGACAGAATAGAAAACTAATATGCACAAAGAGAGTACTGGTTTAAGGGATATGTGCTAGGGGATGAAGAGGTCTATGTAACTGGATGGAGAGGGATAAAGTGTTGTTTACCTGGGGGTATCAGATCTGAAGACTTCAGAAGAGAGCAATGGGAGGGGGCAGAAGAAGGGAACAGAAGCGAGCAGAGGAAGGGAGCTGAAATCTGGCCACATGCCAACATTTAGAGGTCATTAAGAAACACGTGAGAAAGAACAAAGATGTGGCCAGTGAAGTTGACAACACAGAGGTCATCCGTTGGATGATTTATGGTCCATGTAATTTATAGTTCAATGCACAAGTTTTTTGAGAGTGAGAGGGAAGTTATTAATAATTTGCCAAGACAGTGTGCAAACTGGGTCTGTCCCGGCAAACAAGAACATATGGTCACCCCCTGCCACTGTTGACCTTGATAAGACTGGTTTCATTGAAGGTGGAGTGATGGCAATCTGATGTGTGTGGGCTGGGAGCAGGGTTGGGGAAAAAAAAACACAAAGAAAATAGAAGACCCAGAGGGACTTTTTAATAAGAAATTTTGCAATAAAGAAAGGAGGAAAAAAATGGGACACAGTTAGGGAGGATTTGAAACCACAGGAAAGATTGTTTTAAAGTAGGGATTTTAAGTATCAGTGTATGCAGAGGGTGAGTGATGGAGGGCTGGAAGAGAGTCTCTGGGTGACAGAGGGAGAAGAGCAGAACTGCAGAGGGTTTTGAGAGGGAATCTGTGATCATTTGAATGACCAGTGTTAGATATGAATATGACCAGTTGTACCCTTCGTAGTGGGGGAGGGGGGAGAGAAGGGTCCTTGGACATGCCTGGGTACAGTTGCTACACTTCACAGTGAGAAAATGCGATTTCTTCTTAGCCAGAGCAAGAGAGTCTACTTTCTGTGGAAAGTCTCCTTTCCCTCCCAGGAGGAGTCACAGCTTTACCACTTGAGGGCAATTTTCTTTACAGGCATTAAGAAGATACGTGTGAGCTATCGCTTCTCTCGGGGAAATGTCCCAATGTGGAGCCTTTTATGCTTTAGCAGCAAATGTAGAAATTCTCCCAGGTCCAATTTAGATCAGGCAAAGAAGATGAATATTACACCAGTCAGCAATTGCCTTTCACAGTGCCTGGGCTGAGGGTGGACGTCAACAGTTACAGTTGGTCTTTCAGATTTAGAAGTAAGAAATAAAGGAAAGTGCCCAGGATACATGGAGATCTGGGTGAAAACCAGTCTTTGACTGGATTGACAGAATGTAATTTCTAGAGGGAGCTTTAGCACCTAAGAACTCTGTGACCCTGGGGCTCTTGCTGGGCTTTCACTGCTTTGTGTGAAAAAAGAAAACCGAAAAAATAGGTATCTAGCAGAATCAAGGCTGTGTGGACATGTGGGGACACACACACCCCTAAATGCACACACACATCTTAGGAATTCTAGGAAAATGTAAGCTTCTTGTAGGGGCAGCAGAAAATAAAACACGTAGATGAGTATTTTCAGTGATTTAATGAAGAACACAGGAATTAAACAGCTTAGATGCCAAATGACATTCTTTCCAGAGTCGAACCCTCTTGTACAGGCTCCAAGGCAGGGATAACAGCAAAGTCTACTTCCTCCTCCTCCTTTTCTGAGATAAACTTTCATTTCCCCAGGCAGCCAGGAGCAGTTGCTTAAAGAGAATTTATTCACCCGGCAAATAGCACCTGCGCAGCTATCTCCAGATGTGCCTTCAGCTACTGCAGACATTGGCTCAGCACTGAAGTGTGGCTCCCGTTGCCATCCTCCACTTTAAGTCATGCCTGTGTAGGAGCACTAAGACCTCCACCGGGGACTTCCTGCAGAGTGTTCCTCTCCTGAAACCTGCAGTGTCTTCCCAGGTGCTCAGTTGCCTCTGAGCAAAATCTGTCTTCTCTCAATTGGTTCTCTTCACTGTTAGGACTGAGTTGTGAATAAGGAGCTTTTAAAGATGGTTCAGAAATACCAATGAATGGGTACAATGTTGCAAGGTTGAAGACTGGCTACTGTTCTTAGTGACTGACCATCTGGACCATGCTCATGTTAACTAAGCTTTTCGTTGGTTCGAGATAACCTATTGCATCCAAATTTGCCCCTTGACAGTGGAGGCGGTACCAAAAACACACGTATTATACCTATGAAGTCAGTTACAGAGAAATGTCTACCTTGTGACTATTTCCCAGCAATATTACTGGTTTTAAAACTGAAACATGCTTGTTACATTTTCCTCTATGGACACAATGTAAACTTGGAAAGAATTCAGTCCCTAAAGAATGTAGGGTTCTGTGTTCAGCTCTCAGTCAAGATTTATACTTAGATGTTCAAAACCTGATGCAACTGGAGGTGTTTCCAATGTCTCCCGCCATTCAGGTGTAAGCTGTGCAAGATGTGTAAGATGCTGAGACAAAAGCCAGTCTGGTGGGACTCATGCTAATGGTAGAGTCAACTGGTTTTGATGATTCAGAGGATCTGTGACCTCTCACTTTTAGAGGCCTCTTTATCATATGTTACATGTATTAGAATGCATTTATATCGTCACTTAAATGTAATATACATAGAAGAACTGAGTTGAATTACCACTACCTTGTTTACCTAATGCCACAGTTTAGACACATAGAGTCATAGGCTTGTTATTTCCAGTGATGTGATCTTCATTGCATACTACTGAATGAATAAAGTACATATTTGCTCCACACAGTTTATTAGAGGTTGAATTAAGTGCTCATGGGTTATAATTTTGCTATTTCCTTTCCTAGTTTTAGAGTCAATGAGTTCTCTCTCTCTCCTCTCCTCTCTCTCTCTCTCTCTCTCTCTCTCTCTCTCTCTCTCTCTCTCTCTCTCTCTCTCTGTCTCATGTTTCATTTGCTGGTGCTTGTAAAACTCATGTCCTGGATTTAGGCTTTAACAATGTGAGAAACTTTGGCTTTGTAAAAACTTCAGAGAAATTTCAGCAGCATATACATATTTCTTTAGGTCTGATGTAACATTTGTTTGTTTGTTTGTTTTTTTATTTTTATTTTTTTTATTACATATTTTCCTCAATTACATTTCCAATGCTATCCCAAAAGTCCCCCATAGCGCCCCCCACTTCCCTACCCACCCTGTTTGTTTTTTAAAGACTGATTTATTTTCATTTTGTACATTTGTTTGCATGCATTTATATATGTATAACATGGACATGCCTGGTGCACATAGAGAACAGAAGGGTGTGTCAGATTCCCCAGAAATGGAGTTAGAGATGGTCGTGAGTTATCATGTGGGCACTGGGAACTGAACCTAAGTTCTCGTCAAGAACAGCAGGTGCTCTGACTGCTGAGCCATCTCTCTAGCCTATATACATTTTTTTTAAAGTAATGTTTTCACCCCCACACCTGAGTTTTCTGTTTCAACCACATTTACACAGATGCCTATCATGTTAGACATAATTTTTACAATTGATTTTTATTTTTGCCCTGCTGTCTGAAGGTCTTTCACCAGAGGACAAGTCGATCAGACTTGCTAAAAAGATAGGCAGCCAAACAATTATAGGCAATTTAATAAGCCAATGGAATAATCAAACAAAAGCACAGTTATTTTATAGTAATTTACAATGCATTTTTTTTCCTGATTGCTAAATGCTTGGCTTTATCTAAACTGTCTGCTAATTGTCCAACAAAAACACTCTTTTTCCTCTGTACCAAATACTTCCACATCCTGTCTGTCCTTTAATTTATTCATTCAACAATTAGGGTTTTAGACCCAGAGTCACTGAGGGGTCAATAATGGCTAAGAGTGACCTCTGCCCTTACATCACCCTAGCTCAGGTGAAGGTGAGCTGGGAACGCCACTGCTTCCTTGGAGAAGCTAAGTATGGATAACAAGGAAGAGTAGGAAGGCAGAGTGGTCCTTATGTCTGGGGGATGTGGGAGTGGCCCAGCCAGGGGAGTCCTACTTCCAGGAACTCTCCTGGTTCAAACAGCCTTTGAAAATGTTACTGAATCAGCAAATTCATATTTGTTAAATCAAAGAGAGTAAATGATAATAAAATAATTTAAACTCAAGTGATATGCATTTTAATACACTTACGTTTTAATGTTCTTTTCTAGCTATCTTAATATTCTGGGAGATAATTTCTTTTTAAAGCATGTGTTTTTAGCTGGCCATGGTGATACCCAACTGTGGGTTTTAGGCAGAAGGATTTTTGGAGTCTAGGAGTCCAGGGCCGTCTGGCATCTAAGGGAATAACTCCTCACTTGTCTTGGGTTCTGATTGGAATTAGCAGTGCTCTGTCTGATCCTACTTTTATTTTCATCACAGGTTTCATTCGTTAATTTTGATTTGTTGGCAAAGTTTCATTTAAATGTTAGTTATGTTGAAGCTATATCTTCCAACAGTTCTTTATATTTTACATCCAGTGTGAATACTTCCCACACCTCTTCCTCTTCAAACCCCAGAAGATGACGTATCTGAGAAAATGGAGGCAAATTCGACGTTGATTATCCGAGTTGATGTGAAAACCAAGAGCTGTCTAAAATTAAAACATCCAAAGGATGGACAGGAAGCAGTGGGAGTGGCATCTGTGGTCAGGAACGGGGAGAGTTAGATACAAACCACTTGTCTGAGACTGCTTTCTAGCACGAATCCACTCTCCATTCACTATGGTTGCCAAGAGTGACCCCCTTCTTCCAGGGATCCGTTACAGAGCGTTTCACACAGGGCAGACAGACACTCCCTTCCTCATGTCTGTTGCAACTCTTCATTTGTGATCTCCTTGCTAACAGTGACTAATTCACTCATGTCATTGTTTCTCTAATCATGTAATAAGCACAGTAGATGCTCAGTAAATACTTCTTCAAAGGACCAAGTCTGTCAGTGACTGTTCACATTGCCCTGGGGAGAACCTGCAATAATTAAGCCTATACTTGAAGAATTTGAATCTTTTTCCTTGGATATATTTTTTTTTAGGTTAGGACACTCATTTTTCCATCAAATATGTCACAAATGAGTTCTTAGGGCCCTTTCCAGTGACATGATTAAGCACCCTTTCTGAGAAGAGTTTTATATATGTTACTGCTAATAGCAAGAGAACTTCTCCTGGGGCCATTTTCCCTTTTATGTGATTACACTGATATTTTAGAGTAAATGAAATTACTGCATCCCAGATGGGAAGTTCTTTTGAATTTATGAAACGCAGAGATTGCTATAAGGACTCTAAAGTTGAGGAAGGTCTCTTATCCAATCATCAATGGATAATTTTGGTTATTATCGCCCTCCTTACAAAAGTTCCACTGTGGTTACCAAAGTCCAAAATTTGACATTAGTGTTGCCCTTGACAACTGCATCCAGACAGCTTCTTTGGGAAATACTCTGGCTATAGTAAAAAGATAATTACAACTGTAAAAAAAAAAATCTTAACTTAATATGTCTGAGTGTGATTTTATTAGATTTCCTTTTGTGGCACTCTCTTGATCCATTCTACTAGAAATTACTATTATTATTCATTATTATTGTCATTACTATTATTTTAGACCAGGGCCTTGCAGTAAAGATTCTTAAATAGAGACTAGATCAATCCCTCACATTCGCTTTCTATGCCACCTTTATCCTTCAATGACAGACACAATGCTGAAGATGGGGCATATCTACCTGGATAGGCCATGTGTTAGCCACATCCAGGCTTCTCAAATAAAATTGTTAATATGTTTAGGCTGCTGGTTCTCAACCCATTCTGATTCAGAGCTGACTATAACAGCAGTCCGAGCGGAATTCAGTATATAGAAGAGAAGTGCTTCGTGCAGAGCTAAGACGAAATTGATTTGGTGGGTGAAAGGAAGAATTGCAAACTCCAAGCAGGAAAGCTGGGATCATTACTGTGTATTTGATTGAATTGCTGCCTGTATTTCAGGAAAGCGGAGGCCCCTTGATTAGGAGGAACTGGAGCAAAGCCTTTGTGTACCAGCCTGTGCTGGTTCCAGCACTTTTTGGCAATGCCTTCCTTGTGAGACCATGCCAGACTCACCCTTGGGCTGTCAGCAAGAGAGGAAGATACTGCCTTTGTCTCTGGAGTCATCTTTCCCTACCTGGTGTCTCCATACATGATGGGGAAGATGATTTGAATGCAGCCACTGGGACCATCATAGTAACTGACACACAGTACACAAAGCCTCCTCCTGCTGCTGCTGGTGATGGTGGTGGTGGTGGTGGTGGTGGTGGTGGTGGTGGTGGTGGTGGTGGTGTGTGTGTGTGTCTGTGTGTGTATGTGTGTGTCTGTGTGTGTTTGTGTCTGTGTGTGTATCTGTTGTGGGGTAGGAACGCATCTATTGTGCTGCTTCCCTGGAGATGACTGTGTTTGATTGACACACTGTGCTCCTAGCCAGCAAGAAGGGTAGATCAAGGGACCTGGAGCTAAGAGAGGAGGTTCCTTGGGCTTCAACTCCAGAACTAAACAAAGTGCTGGGCTGTCCTTCCCTCATACTTGCAATTTATCAGAATCAAACAGAGAAAAACTGAAATGAGATTAAAGGAAACCGTCTTTCCAATGTATAGTCCTCCCAAACAGGCCTGAAAATGCCTATGGCTAATGTGATGTCAGTGTTTAATAGTCAACTTGACAGAATGTATAGTATCCTGGAAGACAGACCTCTGGGCACACATGTGGGGAACTATCTTTAATATATTGATTGACATGGGAAGACCCATCTTATAGGCGGGGCCTAGACTGTGTAACTGGAGAAGACAAACTGAGCAGTACTGTGTGAGCTTTCATGGCTCTCTTGATCTGACCACAGACATAAGACCAGTCGTCTAGAGTTCCTGACTGTGAGTTCCCCAAATGGTGCCCTGTAGCCTGGAACCCTGAGCTAAACTGCACTCTTTCTCTCCTAAGTTGCATTTTATCACAGCAACAGGAAAAGAAACTAAGGTAGCCAGGAATCCCTAAAATAGTCTCTGCTCCCTAAAACAAATTCACCAAGTTGGCTGGAAGGCCCACGTAACCCTGGAAAGGCATCCCCCAAACCCCCAGGCATTTCCAGAGAAACAGAAACTGAGTATGGGGGTAGAGGGAGCCTAGTAGATCCTTCCAGGGGAAATGACCAGGCTCTGTCCAGCTGGTCACACAAAGGAACAATTCCACAGCAAGAAAGGGAGTTGGGGGACTGGAGAGATGGCTAAGTGATAAGAGCACTGACTGTTCTTCCTGACGACCCAAGTTCGGTTCCCAGTATATACATAGCAATTCATAGCCATTGGTAAATCCACTTCCAGGGGATCCAATGCTGTTGTCTGAGGACACTGCATACAATAGTGCACATACCTGCAGGCAAAACACTTGTACGTATAAAGTAAATACAATTTTTTTTTAAAAAAAAGGAAAAAGAAGCCGGGTGTGGTGGCGCGTGCCTTTAATCCCAGCACTTGTGAGGCAGAGGCAGACAGATTTCTGAGTTTGAGGCCAGCCTGGTCTACAAAGTGAGTTCCAGGACAGCCAGGGCTACACAAAGAGACCCTGTCTTGAAAAACCAAAAAAAAAAAAAAAAAAAAAAAAAAAGGAAAAGAAAAAGAAAAAGGAAAAGGAAAAGGAAAAGGAGAAGGAGAAGGAGAAGAAAAAGAAAAAGAAAAAGAAAAAGAAGAAGGAGAAGGAGAAGGAGAAGAAAAAGAAAAAGGAAAAGGAAAAGGAAAAGGAAAAAGAAAAAGAAAAAGAAAAAGAAAAGAAAAAGAAAGAAAGGGATTGGGTGTTTCAGCCTTGAGAAAGTGCTCACTCACCATCATGGAAGAGTTACTGCTCCCCTTTGTCTCCAACAGGAGCATATCATAGAAGTCCTGTCCTTCTGTGCACACTAAGGGGAGATGGCCAGCCGATCCATAGCAAACCAAACAGATCCCCTTCCTTTTGTATCCGATTAAAGACCGTATGCCAGCGTAATGCCATATGAAAGTGGAAGAGAGAAGACCGTGGGTAGAAAAGTGTAATGGGGGAAAGGGAGATGGAGAAGAGACAAGGGTCAAACAGACCTAAGTGTAAATGTATCAAAAGGCCACAAAGAGGTCTGTGACTGTATATGCTAATTCAAAAGGCTGGATGCAAGAAATGAGACAGGCTTAGAGGTGACCTCATTTGGGATGGCCTTGGTCTGGAAAGAAACTGGGTAATAACAAAACTCCAACACTGGCTAGGATCAGGCTGTGCAGAGTTGCATTCAGATATATGTTTATTGTAAGTTTTACTGGTTACAGGTGAGCAGTCCGTTATTTATAAATAATGATATGTAACAATTACAATAATATGAGCCGGGCTTTTCATAGACTCCTTATAAACAGTTGGTCCTCACAGGATGTTTTTCAAACAAGCCAAACTGACAAATGAGCCTCTTCCGACATGAACGCTGCTTGATATGTTCATATGTTCGTGAGAAAGATAGAAGTGACATGATGAAGCTGCGTGCCACCGCTCTCCTTGTTCATTAAGGATATGAGTAACAGTCTTCAGATCATCATTTTCAAACAGGGAGCCTGTTTCCTCCTGGGGCTGTTTATGAGGCCGGACCTGCAGTCACAGAATAGTTTTTGAATAGTCTAACTTGCACTAGCAACACCTCATTGTCATCCTAAATGTGACAACCAATAAGACAATGAATCAAGCTAGATGCAGGAGCTGATTCTTGGAGTGTAACTTCTCTCTTGGTGGCTGACGTAAGTTTATCACGTGCTTGTTGCTGAGGGCAGAACCAGGATACAAAGTGCCACCCTCTCCCCTAGGTGGAGGTGACACGTTCAAAGCTTAGGGTCATGTGAGTGCAAGGTAATAAAGTAATTAAGAAGCGACAAATTCTAAGTGTACATCATGCCTTTCTTATGATTCAGTAACTGGACATTTCAGTACTTTAATTCTTAATTGTCTCATGCTAAGCATTGATGTGCAAAATCCTTGACATGTAAATGTATGGCTTTTATGAGTGGCCCCCTTTCCTTACCACTGTGCATAACTTGAGTGGAGGTAGTGAAGGGATATATCACAGGACACAGTGCTTTTCTGCCCGACACCCATCCTTTCATTTCTTGTTACTAATGAAATCCAGCTTTCCCAAGTGCATGAAATGCCAAATTAATAAATGATATTTCCTCATCTTCGATTTATAATAGGGTCGCCTATAAGAGCACAATTGAGTAAGACAAATTAATGAACATTAAGTGGGACTTCCATAACATCGTCCTAAAACAGGGTAGGAGGAAACAGATGTGCATGCCTTTTGTGATTTGCCCACCAATTTGTATCTGCCAATTTAGACTACAGTAGGCTGGAGGGACAATTTCATCTCAACATCTCAAGTCTAAACAGAAGTCTATCCCTCACTTTGTGTGCAGGGCAGGTTACACGAGTCACTCTGATTCGTGTGACAGTGAGGGGCACGGTGTGACAAGTCCATCCTTCAAGAGTAAAATCTGAAATGCGAGGGTTCACCGGGTGTCAAGGCTGTTCTTTCTCTTACACTTCAGCCCAGAGCGGAGGCACTTCAGTCCTACATAGCCCATTAGTTCAAATTATTCAAATAGTTCTGTTAATTCAAGGGTGGACTAGGGCCCTACCTTCTTTATGTGGGAAAAACAAACATCTAATTTGTGCAAGAGCATTATTTTTAGATTTCTCTTATAATCAAGTGCAATTCCTAGGGGAGAAATGGGCACTAAGTTTTGTAAGTGCGCTGTGTAAAGTCAATGGCATAAACTGTGTCATAGTTGAATTCTGTATATACAAAGGCAGTAAGTGGAACCAACCTGAAGGCTGTGGAATAAACCGACCCTATATAGCAGTCCATAACATGCAGTATAGCCCTGTGTACAGTTGGCCCTCTGAATCCACGGGACCCACTTTGTGGACTCAATTCCATTGAAAACACACTTTTGAAAACTTGTATTTGTGTTGAATGTGTGAAGACTCCCCTGGCACTGCTTCCTAGACAATGTGGTTTAAGATGATTTACATTGTATTACTTATTATGAATAATTTAGAAATGATTTAAAAACCTATACTGGGGCACGCTAAGACTTTACAAGGGCTTTGAGTGTCACAGATCCAGGCATCTGTGGAGTTGCTGGGACCACTCTTATGTATACTTTTAGAAGACCATTGATCTTTTAAAGAACAGGGAGGCGTCTCTGGGCATGGTGGCACACCTGCAATGCCAGCACTTAAGAGGATAAGACAAGAGGAGGACCATTAGTTCAAAGCTAGCCTGTGCTACACAATGAGTAAAAACAACCAAAGAAAAACAAAGGAACTCATGACTATTACCTTTTTTTTTTTTTACATAAAATTTAATTTTAAACCCTAAAGTGGTTTATCTCTTCTGCCTTTCTGGTGATAAAACATGTACCCTAATCTGTCCTGTGCATCCATTTGTGAAAGGAGATTAGAAATTAAAGCAGAGGTAACATTTGGCTCTTGACAATCAGAATCCAGTTGTGCAACAAGACAATGCCCTGCCAGTCAGGTTATTTTTTTCTTGAGATAGGATTTTTCTAAGTCCTGCATGCTCTTTGGCATATCAATTTGCATGCTTGTCTGTGAAGCTGATCTGGAGTTAGAAAACACAAAAATACGCCATAGGATTAATAGAAACCCCACCCATCTGACTCCTGAATGTATGAGGAAGAGAAAGGAGACCAGGGTTTATATCTGGACAGGAGTATTCTGGCTTTGTCCCCCTTGGGATTAGTTTAAGAGGCACATAAGAAGCTCACAGGAAGCATGCAGGAAACACATAGGAAGCTATCAGGAACTGTTCAGGAAGCATGCAGGAAGCACACAGAAAGTGTGCAGGAAACATACAGGAAGCATGCAGGAAACATGCAGAATGCACACAGGAAGTATGCAGGGAACATGTAGGAAGTAAGTAGGAAGCAAGCAGGAAGTGTTCAGGAAGCATGGAGGAAGCCGATGGAAAATATGCAGGAAGCACGAAGGAAGCATAAGGGAAGCATGAAGGAAGTGTGCAGGAGGCACGCTTTACAAACAACGATGCATTGTCTGCAGATGACAAGGTTATGCCCCTACAGCTCAGCACTGTCAGCACTGTCCTTGACTCTTACCCTCTACAGGCAGATGTTGACTGACAACCTCTGGGTGGTCCATGGGTCAGCCTGGTAAAGTAAACTGCTGAGGTAAGGGAGAGGAAAGTGACAGCTAGGGACTTAGTGGGACCTGAGACTTCAGAAGCTAGGGCAAAAGGCAAAGCACAAACAGCATAGCAGCACCCACGGGGTTAAAAGAATGGATCAAATGAAACCCTGTAGAACACAGCAGGGAAAGGAATGTAGGAACAGCCCTAGAAGCACATCCCAGAGTCCTGAGTTTTCTGGCCAGGCACTGCAGCATCCTCCTCCACCAAGATGGTCTCGTGCCCCTAAACACGAAGATGGCATCTGACAGAGAAGAACAGGGAAAAGTAGCCTCTGAGGTCAGACACATTTCATCCAGAAATACTCTAGTAGAGTATTTCAATTGTAGAGATATATTTAATAAGGAGCAGATTATACAGTTAATCTATGTTCCTCCTATCTGGCTGATGTATACTATACTGTGATTTTTCAGGAGAGCTTAGTTTATAGTAGAGTCACAGAACCAATGTTTGGGGCAGTGATTAAATTTTGTGATCTCACTGTGGAATATTTCTGTCAGCCCCTCCTCCTCTCCCCTTTTCATATACTGAGTTTTTAGTTAATTAGAATGCCAAGTAAAAGGTTTATTGTTTAACAGCATTTTCACATATTCTTTGTTTTTATAATCCTCATCCCGCCCCCTTGCTCCTCTGCATATATTCCTGCAGGCCCCCCTTTTCCCCAGAGCTCCCTCTCTTCTGCTTTCTTATTGCATATTTGATAATCGTGCCTCCCTTTATTAAGATCTCTGTCTTCCCTCTCATAGTCGAGTCCTGTTTTAGTTTCATGACCTATGGCCACCCATACCCGTATGTATAATATGTATATTAAAACTGAGGAGAGCATACAAGAGAAAACATTGGTATTTATCTTTCTGAGTCTGAACTACATTCTTTAATATAATTTCTAGCTCCATCCATTGTCTTGCAAATGTCATGACTTCATGTATTTTTTTTATAGCTGAATAAAAAACGCACTGGTGTGTATCTTCTATATTTTCTGCATCCATTCCTTCATTGATGGGCATCTAGGCTATCCTGCTATTGTGAAAAGGGACTTGATAAACATGGATGAGCAAGTATCCCTGTGGATATTGCCCTAGCATGCTGTGGATACACATGCCAGCATGGTATAGCTGGATCAGATGGCTCTCTTTGTAGACTTCTGGGTTTTATTTTTAGATTGTTTTATTTTTATTTATATGTAGCTGTATATAAAAGTGTGTGTCTGTGTGTGTGTGTCTGTATGTGTGTGTGTGTGTGTGTGTGTGTGTGTGTGTGTCTGTGTCTGTGTGTGTGTGTATACATGTGTACTGGTGCCCCTAGAGGCCAGAATAGGATGTAAGATCCCACAGAGCTGTAAGCAGTTGGGAACTTCCTAAACTGCGTGTTGGTCATGGAACTCTGGTCCTGTACAAGAACCACAGGGTTTCCTAACCAATGACCTGTTTCTCTAGCCTCATATTTTTATTTTTTTGAGGAACCCTATGTAAGAGAAACAAGCCTTCCTATCCAGTTTATCTGTTCCTCTAGACCCCTAGTTTGTTTGTTTGTTTGTTTGTTTGTTTTAAAGAACTCCTTGCAATGTGCATCTGGTAAATAGTTGGGTGCTGTTTGAGCTCACTGAAAATGGACTCATACAGCAGGATTGCCCCTTCTTCTCAGATACCTCTCTGCAGCATGTTTGTCTCAAAGGGTCTTCCAGGGCCCCTTATCCTGGAATGGGGCAGCCCCACTAACCCTGTGACTGGGGGAACAACACAAGAGGGAAATATTGTGTCCTTGAGAGTACCTAGAAAGTGAATCACTTCCAGCGGAAATTAGTACTGTTGTGATCATAAAAAGATAAAGATCTATAAGAATATGTTCTAAGCTGGGCGTGGTGGCGCACGCCTTTAATCCCAGCACTCGGGAGGCAGAGGCAGGCAGATTTCTGAGTTCGAGGCCAGCCTGGTCTACAAAGTGAGTTCCAGGACAGCCAGGGCTATACAGAAAAACCCTGTCTTGAAAAACCAAAAAAAAAAAAAAAAAAAAAAGAATATGTTCTGAGGTGAATGGGGGAAGGAGGTTCCTTGGCGGGCCTATGACGAGGCATCCCTTCCCCCTGAGAGACCAGCCACACAATAGTATAGTATAGAATAGAGTCTCTCTGTCTTTGTGTGTGTGTGTGTGTGTATGTCTATCTATCCACACACATATATTTTGTGCACTGAAGACTGCCCTGTCCATTTTTTAGAGCATTGCATTGTTAAAATGGTAATTTGAATGAGAAATATGCTGCATAAGCCCTGGTATAAACACTAGGCTCCCAGTGACCAGTGCTGTTTGGGGAGGTTTAGGTGGTGTGGACTGGCTGGAGGAAGTACATCCCTGAGGGTGGGCTGTGAGATTGTTGGGCTTTGTCCCATGTCCGGGTCCCTCTCGGTGTGATGCTTGAAACTGAGGATGTGCTCTCAGCTTCCTACTCCAGCCTCCATGCCTGTGGCTTGCTGTGGTACCCACCTCCTGTGATGGACTCATCCCTCTGGACCTGCTGGACGAAACCAACCCTCTCTTCTTTGCTTATAACACTTTATTACAGCAATGGAAAAGTAACGGGTACACAGCAATGTATTGGTGTTCTTCAACCCGACTCTTCAGCGTTGACATAGATCTACACACAAGGACTTTACCATTCTGTTTTCAGTCTGGGATGGCGGAGAAGAACAGGTACACACTGAGCTATGTTTATACTCAGGAACCATGGGCAGATTACTTATTTTCTCTTGAGTGCCACCTTTCTGATATGAACAATTAATGATTAAGAGTTAAGAGGGTTTTTATATTTTTTATTTGCAAAGAGCTAAATGTCGTGTTATGTAATAAATGCAATCAAAATCAAACTTCTGAATACTTTGTGAGAAATTAAATATAATTCCTCTTCCTTATTCAGGACTGATGAGAACTGTAAACTTTCTTCTGAAGGGGACTACTTGGGATCACGGGGCTCTCTGCATCAAGAAGGGCTGGGCAACAAGGGAACCTCCTGTGCTAATGGATGCAAGGATTTCTCCTTTGGAATGCAAAGGACACCTGGGGCAGCTCTACTCCTCCCTTACAGTGTTTCCTGTTCTGTTAACTGTAAAGTAAATAAGTCAAAGCCAACCACAACAAAAAAACAAGATGTCAATGCAGGCTTTTAGTTGTCGTGGACCGTTAAAGGTTTGGTGTATTGTAGAGAAGACCCAAATAAGAAACTGCACAGATGAGTAAACTATTCTGCGATTAGAGTGAGGAAGGGCAAAGGGGAATCACACTGCCCAACAGCCTGTGAACTGGCTGAGCTGTGTCCTGCAATGTCTGGACAGCAAAGAAGACAGTCTGCCGCAGGCTGGAAGGAGGCCGAGGGAAAGATAGATGGACTCTATTTTGCTGGTGATTTGCACACTGTTTGGTGATGGCCTTTGCATTTCTTTCGGAGCCATTAAGCTTGCATTCATCATTCCTCCCCACAGCTCCTGGTGTCCTTAATCTGTCTCCTCCCTCATATTGTCTCAGATCTTCAAACTTTAAATGAACTCATTTGGTCTTTCCAAAGCCTTCTTTATAAAAATTTTAAAAGCATAGGCGATTGTGATTTTCAAAATTTTATTTCCTCTCTGGAAGTTATACTTAAATGAATATGCAATTGTGCATCCACCCCCTCCATTGGTCAATACTGAAAAGTCCCCAGGAAGAAAACATGGACAAGGGACTGGGCAACTAAGACCTCTATTTTGGGGATGGGGTTACTTCCAGGGGGTTCTCTGTAAGAATCAGAGCCAACTGTTTGCTTGGATGGGGGGTATAGGACAGAAGTGGGGCTGGACATAAGGAGGTGAAAAGACTTCTCTTTTTGGCATGCAGTTGGCCATTGCCAGGAGTAACCACGCTCGGTTACAGAATGCTAGGTAATCGGTAAACACCTTTCCTAGCTGACCACTGCTGGGGTTCCACGAGACAGAGCAGTCAAGGATCTAGAAAAACAAATCAATGAACTTTTAGATATCAAATTTCTGTAGCACTGGAATTGTCACAGTTCAGCCAAAATGGAAAAGTTGACAAAATGGTGGCCCTTAACCACTGGGCAATCTCTACAGTCCTCACTCTTGAATCTTAAACAGAAAGTGTCACAGAGGTGTGGGGAGCCAAGTAGCCTCAACATTTGGTAACCACCAGTCTCCTGAAGTGGGAAATCAGCTCGGTTTCCCTTCTCCTCCTCCATGAAAAATGTTGACGCACACATGATAAAGCGAGCATTCGTGGTTGCTGTATAGTTAGTATGAAGTAAAAAACAAGAAGTCAGCTGGGCCAAACAATGTCCATCTATTGTATTCAAAAAGAAGCAGCCTGAGCAGAGAGGCCTCAGAAAGTCTTGAAAGCCTCACCTGCCTTTGCTCCTCAAAACTTGCTGCAGAAACAGTCAAGATGGGAACCCAGAAAGCTCAGAGGTTCCAGGGTTCTAGAATGAACAGCTTGGGAATGGTGCATCTCTCTAAAGACAACACTCTCTGTAATCAAACCCTCTCTTTAATAAGGAAAAAGGACATTCCTTCTTTGAGCTTTGAAATGCATAAGAAGTAAGTACCTTGTAAAAATTTACAGCCTTTTTTGAAGGGTTGCTTATTTTTTTCTTTTAAATACTTCCAATTACAGATTTACCACAGAGTTCTTCCTAGGCCTGAGTGGTGTGTTTAATATTCAAATGGTGCTTGTAGGGAGCCATCTGTTACATGACCGGGCATGGAAATTCTTCCCAGGGTTTTCCATCAGCCTGTGCTGATGTTTGTCATGCTTTAGTTTTCCTCAGGCACTTGTGTTTCTATTTAGGAGAGCAAGGTGAAGGACTTGAAGGCAGGACACGATGTCTTCCTGATTATCTGGTGGCTGCCACTAAAAACACCTTGTTCAGCATATGTCTTGCTAAATTGTCTTTCCCCATCAACTACCCTCAATGTTTTCAGATAACACAATATTCTGAGAAAAGGACATTTTGTTAATCTTTGAATCTCTTCTAAGAATATGCCTTGTTCATTGCATTAATCAACACATTTTCCCAAAAGTGCTCTATCTTTAAATGTGTGTGTGTGTGTGTGTGTGTGTGTGTGTGTGTGTGTGTGTGTGCATGTGCGTGTTCAGCTCACTGTCCCCTAAGTACCATTTCTCCAACTGCTGTTATATTTGAACTGCATCTCTTTTGCTAAATAGGTTTCATCCAGTGTACTCCTTCTGGTTGGGATCTACCTGGGAAATGTGATGGGAAGGCTCTGAAGGTTTTTGATCAAGCTCAGTAAAGAGCAGAAAGGTTGATTGCTGTGTCTGACGGGTAGAGTGGAGCGTATGGGTCAACATGGGCCATTGGTTTGCCATTTCCACAGTTTGCTTTACTTCATCTTCCTACTCCTGCTCGTTAATAAGCTTTGTGAACTGGCCAACCTTGAAGCAAGTATAGAGTAAAATTAACTCCTCTAGGTGGGAGATGAACCTGACCTGACAATAACACGAACAACAGCAATAATAGCAGCTATAGTTGCTGAACATGTGCTGTGTTATAAATACCACTGTTGCTAACTTACAAGCATTCAATCATTTCGTTTACTCCTCAGGAACATCCCACAAGCATTGAACATTTACTCCTTGGGAACATTTCCCACTTTTTCAGTTTCAGAGAAGAGTGGACTGAAGTTCTAAAATGTTACCTTGCATTCCCGAATTCATCACTCGTATACTTACCCTTGTTCATACTGTTCTGGGTCTGGACACCCACTCTGGACTCCTCCCTCACATGCAAACTCCAGCTCATCTGCTCCATCCACATGAATCCCCCATGCTAGTTCCCTGTGAAAGTGAACCAGTGGAGCCCAGACAGACCCTCTGAGGTCAGGATGGGCTCTTCTCTCTGGCTGTGACATCCTAGCCCATATGGCCCGTTCCAGGGAATTCACTTAAATTATCTGTCAATCTAATTCGATGAAACACTTCTCTTTTTAGTTTTTAGCAAATTGCCCGAATGTTTCACTTACTGTTGTGTATCCCATTTAAGTAATATATTCAAGACATTTACCAGGGTCCAACACGTACTTTTCTGTAGTTGGCCACTCATCTCCATGGTCCTTCCATGTGACAAAAATACAGCTAGATTACTCGATTGCCACTTCCTTATATGTAAGAGTAGGCAGGACACCATAATACTTTTTTCAATGGAGGCTGTGCCTAGTTCCTATCTGTAGTTTCTGCTGTCAAGAGGGCCCACAGCTTGGAAATGTTGATGACTAATTTTTAAATTTCTTTGAAGGAGTTAACCAGCCCATGACACGGTCCCATCTAACTTGCTTGAAGGTACAGAGACCCACTATAGATTTTAACTACACCTTCTCAAGAATCAGTGATATTTCACTTCTTGTCAAAAGCCAGCATGGATACCAACAGAAAACAGTTCTATGGTTTGGAGAACACACCGGGCAAATGGTGCCCTGCTGTTTATGTGAAGCCAGGTACCAGGAAGGAAGGAAGAACCCAGCTGAACCACCGGGTGCTGTTTGTGGGTCTGTTTGCAAGGCTGTTCCTGCTATTTTGCCTAAGCAAAGCTCTTATTTGCCATGGTAAGGTTTACTTTGCTTTGAGATGGTAGCACATGAAAAGGCTGGCCAACCTGGCCTTTGGAGGCAAGAATTGAGAAGTGAGAAATTCAGACACGTGTGAGATGTAAAGATAATTGCTTTTGCTGAAATGCATTTCGAATTTAATCTAGGTCCAAGCTCTTTCTCAATCGACTGTTTGGATAGAAGGGTGGACACACCCAGTTCACTTTGGGGTTCCTCTACTGCCCAATGGCTGGTATTTTGGCATACAAAGCTCAATTACCTTTACAGTGAAGCAGATCAGTTTGTGTGTGTGTGTGTGTGTGTGTGTGTGTCTGTGTGTCTGTGTGTCTGTGTGTCTGTGTCTGTGTCTGTGTGTCTGTGTGTGTCTGTGTGTCTGTGTGTCTGTGTGTGTGTCTGTGTGTGTGTCTGTGTATGTCTGTGTATGTGTATGTGTGTGTGTGTGTGTGTCTGTGTGTGTCTGTGTCTGTGTGTGTGCCTGTGTGTGTGTGTGTGTGTGTTTGTGTGTGTGTCTGTGTGTGTGCCTGTGTGTGTGTGTCTGTGTGTGTCTGTGTGAAGGAAGTAATGAAAGAGATCTGTATCAGGGTTTTCTCCATTTCCGTTTTCTCCACAATAAGTTACTATACTTTTTGGCTTAATATTTTAGAGAAAAGTTCAAACCATCTCATCTGGATGACATCAGCGAGGCCCCCAGCTCCTGCTGTATTTTCCCAATTCCTCAGTTTAGTAAAATCCTAAAGGTTTCCCCTCTATTTCTTCCCCTACCTCCCCAATGCCAGGAGTAAAACAGTCTCCTGCCGGGCCTGAATCAAGGATGTGTAACATTTTAGAGCAATACAAATCAATTCTTTTTTGTTGCCTGTGTCACGTATTTGGATCTCAAGGCAACCAATCTCATTTGCAAACTGAACTCAAGTAACCTCTCTCTCTCAGCCCACAGACTCAGGGCTTCTACTCACCACAAGCCCCCCTACCCTCTCATCCAGCATTTCCCCTCCACAGCAGACAGTGTGCTAAGACAAGATGGCCTGTCTTCCTACCTCTGGTCCTGCCGTGATTTTTTTAGAAGCTAGGGTGGCATCCCAATTCATGACCACCTGAAAGTCAGCTTCTCTACCAGAGGCCTCAATCTTGCTCTCTTTCTCTCAGCACAACCCCAAATCCCTTTGCCTGCCTGTTGCCTTTAAATTCCATAGCCAGACTCTTGGGCTACACAGAGAAGACAGGGGCCTCAAATCCTCTAAATCACCTTGACCTCTCTTGTTTTATGTTTTTGCTTATTTGCCAACTGGATCGATATGAAAAGGATTCAAAGGGAGAGAGGTCTCATTCCTTCCATGCTCTTCAGAGTATTAAAGTAAAAGAATTTTTGAATTAGTTTAGTGCCAGCCACTACTCAAAGACTTAAAATCTCTTAACCTATTTATATCCCTAATACTTTTCCATTAAAAGTCTTTGTATAATAACTTAGTACACTTAGTATGTTTTTCTAGACTTAAGAACTAGCTATGTGTTAGAAACTCTTTTGGGTTATGCTCAGGGTGAAAGGAGATCTGTATTATCATTTTGTTTTTTCACTGTAGACCAAGGAAGAATCCAGGCAAGAGCTTTCCCTTCCCAGGACCTACATGTCCCTGTTGTCCCAGAAAGTGGCTGGCAATTCCTGTATTTGCTGTAGCCTTGCCCAGGGGAAGGGACAGTACATCTGTCCACTCTTCTCCCTGGTTCCTCAAAGGACAAGTCCATTAGCTCCTACAATCTTTAAGCTAAGGAACAAAACTATTGGTTCAGCCCTGATTGGTGCCTCTTCCCTATTCCTACCCACAAGGTCATAGTTATTTCATAGCTAAGAGCTCAGTTCACACTCTAGTCAATGCCATAGTTAATGGAAAGTCTGTCTTAAGCCATCTTTAGCAATTTTTTCCTGTGGGAGGGGGAGGGACATGAAAAAAAACTGTAAGACAGATATTTGAATTATTAAACAATCACTTAAAAAGATTTGATGATCTCAATTCTTAAAGAATTATTCCACATCACATAACAATCTCCCATGGCCTACTGTCCACTATAGATCCTTTAAGCACGGTAGTATATATTTCTCCATACATTTCTTCACATTCTTTTAAAATGTTATATCTATAGTTGTTTTGCCAGCATGCATGTCTGTTTACCACATATGTGCCTAGTGCCTCATGAGGCCAAAAGAGGTGTTGGGTCCTCTAGAACTCAAGTTCCAGATAGACATGAGCCACCCTTTGGGTGTTGGGAGTCAAACATGGGTCACCTGGAAAGAGCAGCCATTATTTTAAATCTCTAAACCATTGAACCATGTCTCCAACCCACACAGTTTGATTTTTTTTTTTTTAATTCTTGTTTACCTCTATTTCAGAAACATTTGTTAGATAATTAGGTAGTTTTATGTTCCAAAGTAAAGCACTTTTTGAGTATAAAATTAGAGTCAATAATGTTGAGTCATACTGTAAGGCACCAAATGGTAAAAAGACAATATTCAGTGAAAAATGTAATAAGGCAACATGTACAGAGAAATCATTTCATCATCTATTGTCTATCAGCTATAGGTCTGTCTACCTTTCTACCCATCTATCTTCATTTATCTACTATCTGTCTATCTTCATCATTATCATCTGTCTTTCATACACATATTTAGAGAAATCTACCTACATTAACTCATTAAAATCCTAGGAGGTGATAGGTTTATTACCGCTAATCTTTGTCTCTTTTTCTCCAATTTTATTTTGCACAAAAGATACACTGAAGCTCACATTAACAGAGTGTTTCAGAGTCAAGAGCAGGTGTCACCCTCTTCTGCATGCATCTTGTGGCTGACCTTCCAGCAGAACAATGTTAGAATCTTCCGTTGTCAGTGCCTCTGGTTGACTGAAGACCACTGCTTACCTCCCCCATCCTCTCCCGTTTCACATTGCAACTGATAATTTAACAATGTAACTGATAATTTACCAAAGTCAATAAGGAAAACAAGTGAACAGAGGGACAAGAGAGAATCGGTTCACTCTTCCGAACACACAATCAGAGAACGCCCAGTTCTTTGCCAGCTGTCTGCTCATGCACATGCTAGCGAGCACGTCCTGCTCCAACATGGAGAGAAGGTGCATCAGAGATGGGGAGAATTTAGAAGCTTTTTCCCTTGATCAGTCTGGAGACCCTGCCCCGGATATCTGACCTTAAAAAAAAAAAAACCTCAAATTTATGGAAGGATGTGCAGGCTCTTTTAAGTGATTCCTGTCGTTCTTTCCCAAGTCTGTGTGGTGAGAACAGTGAATACCTTCATTTTTCAAATACAAAAGGTGTGGGGCAAAGACATGGCAACCTGCCGACACTTCCAGCAGGAAGCCACACAACTTGGGTTGGAGTCAGCACTGTGCGCCCCAAGTCTCGTGCTGGTGAGGGCTGTTCCTTACGGCTTTTCATTTTTCTCTTGAAGTATAGTCTTACCACTCTTTAAACCTCTAGCAACCAGAAATGCTCTCATCCCCAGTGATGACAGAATCTATCTCCAAAGTCTTTGTCCTAACAAAAGTTGTGGTGATCTAGGTAGGTGCCTAGGTGTTAGGAACGCATGGACCCAGGAGGCAAAGCTGATGTGGCGGCAGCGTCACCTCTGCGTCCACGCGTTCCTTACACTAGGCGGCAGAGCAGGTAGAGGGGTGGTCCTGTCTGTTTCCTGCCTTTTTTGAAAGCAGACTGGAGTGCTAGGTGGATATACAGAGACTCCCAATCTTCTTTAAAGGGTTATGTCTAAGTTTGAAGTTAAGTATAATACGTAATAATATAAGAGAATCTTTCTAACAATGTATGTACAAGCTATGAAAATACACTCTTTTTCTCTTTCTTGCTCTGTTTATCTTGCTCCCCCCAAATGTATCACTGTCTTGTATACACCCTTCTTCTTATTGACTGTGGGTAACTGAAATTCCAGAAAACAAAGCCATAAACAAAGGAAAATTACTGGAGGTGGTTGTGGGGCGCTGGGAAGCAGGAGTGAGGGGCAGAGAAATAGGGCAATGAAGAAAGAAAGAAGAAGAGAGGTTGTTAATTTTGTTGGACACACTTGCTGGTCAATCTTTCCAGGACTCTTTGAGGAATCACAAAAAGTTAGTCTTGGGGCTACCCAACTCAAGGATACCAGACCTGGCTTTATACACCAGTGGTCATTTCTTTTCATCTGACGGTGTTCGGTTGGAGTGATAGGTTTCCAACATTTCTGCAGGCAGACTGGCTGAGCAAGAAGGCTCAGAACTTACTTGGGACACTGTTGGCCTGCATGGGACTCCTCATCAGAGCTTTGGGAGAACTCAGGGTGGGCTGAAAGTGGTGGAAAGGGTCCTAGAAGCATGGCTTCCATGGTGACCTTTGGGGGAAAAAAAGATACATTTCTTCCGTGTGTTGTGTAAGGAAAAATCAGAGTATAGTCAGGAAATCTCAAAGGCTGGTCCCATAATTGGCATCCTCCTTACTTGAGCTTGTGAAATATTCTCAGGCCTTCCTAGACATGAGTTAGAAACCCAGACTGACTGGCCAGGAGTTGTGATTTAAAATTCCTAAGGTAACTTTTTGTTTTTTGGGTTTTTTTTTTTACAATTTAGATTTAGTTAGATGTATGGGTGTTTTGCCTGTTTCTACATCTGTCCACCACTTATATGCCTGGTGGCCATGGGGACCTGAAGATGGTGTCAGATCCCTTGGAACTGGAGTTAGAGATGGATGAGAGCTGCCAGAGGTTGGGAACTGAACCTGGATCCTTTGGAAAAGCAGACAGTGCTCTTAATTGCTGAGCCAACCACCTTAAGAACCAGAGTTTTAAAGGTAGAGAAGACATCATTCACAAGTTAATGTTTCCTCTGGAGAAGACTGAGATCTGGAACTTTCTCAGATGCTCAGATTGAGGTACCCCCAGATCAATGTGCTAACTATAGGATATTATGCTGCTATAACAAAAGAGGACCTAATAAGAAAGAAATGTATTTTTCTCTCAAATAATATTTTATTCAGTATAGGCTTGTGGGCAATCTGCTCTACAAAATCCTTTAGGAACCCAGATTCATTTTTTTTTATCAGGACCCTGACATCTCCTGTGGTGATTTCCTTATCTGGGTGACCAAAGCTAACCACTGTCACATCCAAAAGCTGACCAAAGGATTTTGGATTGGGGAGAGAGAGAATACCTGAAATCTGAGGCTCCTCTTATTTTGCAAGTGACATGTGAATGGCTCACGGCCTCTCAAAATCCATTGCTGCATAATTGCTCGTGGGATTGCTATGACTGCAAGGGAAGTTGAGCTGTGCAGTCTCTGGCTTGGCATCTTTGTTCCCAGGAAAGGGCTCTAGAGGACAGTCATCTCCACATGAGCTGCAGCTCAGACTTTTCTAATACTGGGCACATGGCTGCTGTCATTTTGGTTCTGTTTTGTGCCTACTGAGTCACGCAGGCTCCAGCAAGGGAGAAAGGAGTGGACTGAGAAGACTGTGGTCAGGTGGCTTAGTTAGACTCATTTATTTCCCCTGGGGAGAGAAATACCACCCATCAAGGTTCTTTAAATAAATCCAACCTGAGGCATTCTAGTGAGGTATTCATCATCCAGGACAGAATGCCACTGTGAGAATGGGGGGCACTCAGGGCCATCCTGGAGAAGGTTTAGGTTGAAATTTAGCATCAAAAATTTTAACTGTCGATAAAGGAAAGAGGGGAACAAATAAAGAAAAAAAAAGTTGATAGAACTCAAACCTATGCCAACCAAGCTGTCCTGGCTTGGGAAAGGAGAATATCTGTTCCTCACCCATGAGATCCAAATATACTCAGCCAAGTCAGTTGTCCAGCAGGCTAGTTCTAAACTTAGTCTTCCATTAGACTGAAATGGCAAGACCTCTGGCAAGACCAGGAAGAACCTGAAGTCCAAGTCAGTGCTGAATGCTAGGGGGAGCCCAAGGATCCTGGTACAGAAACATAAATGTCCCATGTTACAAGTTCAGAGGAAAACAGCAGAACGAGGAGATAGAAGGCTGGGTGAGAACAGCCCATAATTAAACACAGAGGGAATGAAAACGAGATGGGCAGCGCTTGGGCACAATATTGAGCGTTACATGTGATTGATGGACAAGGTCAGTGGGTGACCTAAAACAATAATTTAGAGAGAGAGAGAGAGAGAGAGAGAGAAAGAGAGAGAGAGAGAGAGAGAGAGAGAGAGAGAGAGAGAGAGAGAGAGAGAGAGAGTCAGGATGAACATGGGAGAGGGAAGCCCAGAGACAAAGCTTATTTAAACAGTGTAACTCTCAGGGCCGAAGTCAGAGAACCAGATCCCTATTATTCCTTGAGTAATATGTCAACCTCAATGTAGTCTCTGGGCATGGATTTAAAGTAACAATTTAGAATAAATCATAATTAGAAAGCTAATTAACTGGAGCAATGCATAATAAAAGACATAGGCCTTGAATTGTGCCTCCGAAGCCAGCTGACTTTTGCTTTTGTATTTCTGGTAGGAGGGACTATAGATTATATCTAAATATATCACAGGAACCCTAACAAATAGGCATGGGCACAATTAAGCCACTCGACATAAAGCAAAAAGCTTCCCCAATGTCATCAGCAAGCAGCGGTGTTCTTCTAAATTTAAGGCTTCTGTAAAACCTAAGAGGAAACGCTAATCAGCAGCCCTTTATCCTTTTAATGAAGGCCGGCAGCTCTCATATATATTTTTTTAATCTCTCTTTGCTTTACAGTACACAGAAATAGCCCCTGAGAATTTTGTTTTCTCTGTGCTCACTACAGAATTAGCAGAAAACCATACATCCAAAAGACGATGCCTGCTACGCCTCTGGTTTTTAGAATCCTCTCTTTTTAACAGTTGAGAAATCTCAGCACTGCTTGAGTATGCTCACCTGCGAGGATAAAACACTGTTTTTCAAAGAAGCAAAGGAAACAAGCATTTACAAATATGTTTAGAGCCGTGCACACTCCTAAGCTTAACGACTACACACAACTTTGTCCTTGACAGACAAGTGAGATGGGTGGAGGTTGTCTTCGTACTCCACCTCTCCTTTCATGTTATCACCACCATCACCATCATCACCAGAGTTGTCATCCTCATTGTTCATTGTCTTTCCCTCCAACCCCCCAGGCTCTGATAATGTGTGTTGTCATATAAATGATCTAGATAGAAGTTTAGACTCTGGGGTTATACTACTTGAGGTCACCCTGTAGTTCTGTGACTAATAAATTGGATGGTAGAAGCTACTTCAGCTCTCAGCTTCCCTAGTCCTCATTTGTGGAATGAAGAAGAAATGGCTGGGTAGATTGAAAGGGTTGTGTTGATACTGATAAGCCTGCTAGGATAGTTCCTGGAACAGAGGAAGCACCTGCCTATGGTTTGTCTTTCATCAGCTCAGCTCGTCGGCCAGCACATCTGCAACTGTACCCCAACCGTGCCTAAACTCTGAGCACTTCAACTCTATAATTATTATCCTGCTGGCCTTGTCTTCTGGGGGGAGGGGAGGGCCTAGCTTCCTTTGTGTCCTCTCAGGCAGCTGATGGAAAAAAAACAGGCTAAACGTAAGCTGGACCATGGCTACTAAATTTGAATGTCCATGCAAATCATGTGCTGACCTCATTGAAGTGCAGGATTAGACTTAGCTTTCCCAGAGCCTGATGATACACCGATGCTGTTCTGTGGACCACACTAGGGAAAGGAAGAAGTTCAATTTTTCAGAATGAAAGTTCTGATCCATTCACGAACTTTATGAAGATTTCCCAACTTCATCTACTATATATTTAAGCTACAAATTCTTTATCGGATTTATACAAAAATTAAATTAAGAAATAAATACAAAATATTTGGCCAAGTGTCTAGCCAATCTCTAATAGGTAACTAATAAGTTGTTAATAGTAGGTAGCTAGACACTAATTCCCAAGGGTAATTTCATTTTAGAGAAAGCTACAGACTAGAGGAAATGCTATAATTCCCAATTGTATTATCAAATAAAGGATTATCAGGTTTTTATTGCCACTAACTTCCAGGCTGCTAAAGAAAAAATATACAAATCAAGCATTGTCATTTCTAAACAAAATCCCCACTTTGGTTCCAGCATCACAGAATCTACAGCCCAAGGACATACGTTTGGAGCCAAAATTAAATAATACAGAGAGTTATTTCCCACCTAAAATATTCAAACCTCTATAGCAGTGGTTTTCAACCTATGAATATCAACCCCTTTAGGAGTCACCTGTCAGATATCCTCCATCATCAGATACTAAAATTGTAATTCATTGTGGGAAGCCGTTGCAGAGTGGCAGTTGCAGGGTGGCAGTTGCAGGGTGGCAGTTGGCTACTGCTGGCCACCACACATACATAGGCAGTAAAGGTTCTTTTGCCAAGATGAGGTTTTGAGAATTAACCAAAGTTAACCAATCAGATGAGAGACAAGTTAAGCAATCAGATGAGAGACAAGTTAAACAATCAGATGAGAGACAAGTTAACCAATCAGATGAGAGAGAACACCTCTCCTAGGCCTATATAAGCAGCACCAGTTCTGGGCTTGGGGTCACTTCGCCTCTGCAATCAAGCTCTCCCAATAAACGTTTGTGGAAGGATCCTGTTGCAGCGTTGTTCTTCCTGGCCAGTCGGGCATGCGCAAGAATTCATAACAGTAGCAAAATAAGGTATGAAGTAGCAATGAAATATATGAGTGGTTCTGATTCTAAGGTCCTATTCCCCAATTGGTTCTTTACCTATCAATAAAGATGCCAGGGGCCAACTGATGGTCAGAAGCAACGAGGTGGGACTTCTGGGTCCCTGCAGGAGGAGGCTAGGAGACACAGGGAGAGGAAGAGAGATTTCCACCATGTTTCAGAGAAAAGGCCACCAGCCATGTGAGATCTAGGGTAGAGTGGCCATTGGTCACTTTCCCAACTGGGCCGGGGTAGCAACTAAATTTGAGGGCAGATTTAAGGTTCTGAGCTAAGAGTATTGGGAAGGGCACACTAGCCATAGGAGATTAGAAGCACCCAGCAATTGAGCCAAGCAGGCAGGTTGAAAATATGGTGTGTGTGTGTTTCATCCGAGGATCCAAGGGAACCTGGGTGGGGCTGAGTCTTAGTCAGGGTTTCTATTCCTGCACAAACATCATGACCTAGAAGCAAGTTGGGGAGGAAAGGGTTTATTTGGCTTACACTTCCATACTGCTGTTCATCACCAATGGAAGTCAGGACTGGAACTCAAGCAGGTCAGGAAGCAGGAGCTGATTCAGGCCATGGAGGGATGTTCTTTACTGGCTTGCCTCACCTGGATTGCTCAGCCTGCTCTCTTATAGAACCCAAGACTACCAGCCCAGAGATGGCACCACCCACAAGGGGCCTTTCCCCCTAGATCACTAATTAAGAAAATGCCTTACAGTTGGATCTCATGGAGGCATTTCCTCAACTGTAGCTCCTTTCTCTGTGATAACTCCAGCTGTGTCAAGTTGACACAAAACTAGCCAGTACAGGCTGGTAGCATGGTCTGCGTGGAGTTTAAAGTGGGGTACCAAAAACTACACACTACAGAAATAATTTTTATGGTTGCATGTCACCACAACATGAGGAACTGTATTAAAAGGTCACAGCATTAGGAAGGTTGAAAACCACTTCACAGAAGGTCATTCTAGGAACAAAATAGCATGTGAGTTGGGGTTTATTGAGGAAGAGTTCGTCTGGGAAAGAGCCAAATGAAGGGACCAAATAAGTACAGACCTGGCACTCTCATAGGGTCAGAAGCACTGGCTCCTCCCACAGCTAGCTGAACAGTGACATAGTGCATATTGCATTTGGTCAGAATACCTCACAGGTCTACCTCTGTAATGGGCAACATATACCTAAACCAAATATTACCCTAGTTCTACCTACTAAAAAAAAAAAAATCCTATAAGGCTCACAAAGACCAAACGAATGCCAGAATAATTTGCGGGCATCAAGGACAAACACATTCAACATTCACCAAAGTAGAAATGATGAAATCTGGAGTAGAATCAGGTGATGAAGCGTGAAAAAGAAAGCAAGAGAACACAGTATGTAATAAGGAGAAAAATCAACCAATTAAATCCAAATTGTAAATAACATTAATGACTATACAAGTCTTTGAGTAAAAACTATCCATACTAAAAACAGGAAAGGAAAAAAAAAAGAAATTTAAAAGACAAACAAAGTGCCACTAAAATATGAGAAATTTTCAAGTGGCCAAAAGCATATACAGCTAGAATTGAGTTCTACACACTGGAATGAAGGACAAAAACAGTAAGGATGTGGGTCATTATATGATATTTTCTTATTATTTTAATTACTTCAAAGAACAATGGAAAGGGCTGGGAAGTCAGCTCCATGGTTAAAGGGCTTTCCTGTCAAGCATGAGGATCTGAGTTCGAATCTCCAGCATTCATGTAAGTCAGGATCAGCCACATCCGACTATAATCACAGCCACCGATGAACACGAAAGGAGCCGTGAAGCTTGCTTGCAACCGAGTCTAGGCAAACAGTGAGCTCCAGATGCAATGAGAAAACTTGCCTCAAAAATTAACTTGGAAGAGCAATTGAGGAAGACACACACACGTTTTGATCTCTGGCCTTCTCATGAAAATACATATATACCTTGTATGCACAATAAAGGTAATGGACAACATATTAAGAAATTTGTAACACTATAAATAAAATGGGACAATATAAGTTGAAAAGGTAGAGATGGAAATATACTTATCTATAGTAAATAAGATCATTGGAATGTCTAGTATAAATTAAAGATGTTTACTTTAAGCCCTAAGACAATAGATACCTGAAGTGTTACAGTTAATAAACTACAAAGAAAAGTGAATAAAATTTAAAAATTAATTAAAAGGAAAAGAGAATAATAGATGAGGTAAATAGAAAACAAATTACTGAACGATAGATTTAAGCCTTAACATATTGAGATTTGCATAAATGTAAGTGGCCTAAACACCACAAACCAAAAGTACAAGACTATCAGATTGGGTAAGAAGCAGAAACCAATACAAATAAAGGGAAATTAGAAATCACTTTCAAATTAAGTGAAAAAGAAAACACAACTTTCCAAAATAGTTCAGTACGTTTAAATCAATGTGTGGGGGAAACTCTGTGACAGGAAATGTGCGTATTGGAAAAAGTAAAGGCCTCAAGCCAATGGCTTCTTCCTTAGGAGCAGGAAGAAAAGGAGCCAGTTAAACCCAAATAAACAAGGAGAAAGTCATTTATTTAAATGAGATGACGAATGATAAACTAGAAAACAGAGCCTAGAATGCCATGGAGAAAATCCATCTACTAAAATATTAATTGGTTAAAAGGATCAATAGAATTGATGAATTTTAAACCCAACCAGTGAGAGGTAGGAGGGAATCAAGGAGGGTACTGTGAGATGAAACAATACACAGGACACCATTGCTGATCCCATTTCATGCCAAGAAATTCAACAACTTAAATAAAACACAGTCCATACAAGAAAAACAACTGGATTTCCACTCATGAAAAGAATAGATAACAAGGATTGCCCTCAATCAATTATAAAGTTTGAATTTATAGTTAAATACTTTCCCATGGAGAGAACCCCATGACCAAATGAGTTCAATACTGAACGCTATCAATCATTTATAAAGAAAAACAGTGTCAATGTTACACACACTCAGAAGATGAAGGAGAGTGGACAAATTTCAAACCTATTCCTTGAAGTCAGCATTATCTTGAGATCAAAACCAAAACTTGCCATTGAAAACAAAGCAAAAAGAAAACCATAGATAAATATCACAAAAATTAATGTAAACATTTGAACAATAGCTTAGCAAATCAAACCCCAAAACACAGAAAAGGGGAAATAATGTTATGACCAAATGGAGCTCGCCAGAACAATGTGTCACTAGTTTGACATTTCAAAATCGATATGATTTTTGTTATATATTTTTTAAAGATTTATTTATTTATTATATGTAAGTACACTATAGCTGTCTTCAGACACACCAGAAGAGGGAGTCAGATCTCATTACGGATGGTTGTGAGCCACCAGGTGGTTGCTGGGATTTGAACTCAGGACCCTCAGAAGAGCAGTCGGAGCTCTTAACCACTGAGCCATCTCTCCAGCCCCCGATTTTTGTTATATTAGCAAACGTGAAAAGAGAAAACTGTGTAATCAACTCAATAATGAATTCAGAAAAGCATTTTAAAAGTTGAGTCATTTTTTTATTTACAAAACATAACTTCTCAACAAAATAGAAAACAACATCTATGAATGGTTATCACCCACTATGATCTTGGATGAACTCTCCTCGCTAGGAATGTAGATCAGGGTATTAACATGCATCTTCATCTGTCCTCAACAGTGCTCCAATGGCTCGAATCAATGCAAGAGACCTGTAAGGAGAGCCAAAAAGCATCTGTTTAGGAAGAAAGAAGTAAAACCCCTTTTTATTCATTGAGGATATGACAGTATAGAAGACTCTGGGATATATATATATAAACTTCCTGGAACTGACAGTATCAGAATAGCTGAAAAAATGTAATGTATTATATTTCTATGTGCCAGGCTCAAATGATCATAAGTAGAATTTAATGATAATTCCATTTACAATAGTATCAGCATGCAAAACAATAAGAGATAAATGAAAATATGTGCAAGGTGTGCACACTGGAATTATAAAACATTATTATTAGATATGAAAGATTAAATTATTCACCGGTTAAGACCTCTTCTGCTTAAGACATTACTTTTCTACAATTTGTTGTAAAGATTTAATGCAATTGGTATCAAAATCATGACAGAATTTTAAATTCATATAGCAATAAAAAGAATTGAGAAGACCCAGCAAAGGAGCTTTAAAAGAGAGCTAAGACAGGAGGACAGCTAACAATAGCTGACTTCATGACTTATACAACTGTACATTCTCTAGTGTTCATTTCTGAGTCATGTCAAAAATCTGATTTTAAAATAACTTCAAATTTACTTTAATTTACTCATGATCACTGATACTTTTGCTCCTAACAACAGGAAAAATTCTAACACTCAGGCGGTTTTATTTATTTAAAGTATGTTTTTACTTAATAAGTTGTTGATAATTTCATACATTATATATTGATCATATGTTTTGATCTCCCCCCAGATCAGATTCATCCCCGTCCTTTACATACCTAACTTATTGTCCTTACTTTATTTTATGCTTTGTTTTGTTTTTTAAACTCATCTATCAAGTCCAGTTAGCACTGCCCGTAGAATACTCTCGGTGTGTGTGTCCTTCCAGTGAAACATGCTAGGCTTATCAAAGACAGCGTCCTTGAAGAAAACTGACTCTCCCCCTCCCTTCCATTATCAGTTGGCCAAAGCCCCTCAGCTGGGAGCAGAACTTCACTCATGATCACTTCCCCACTTTTCTTCTCCATCATGGGATTCTGAGTGGTCTGATCTTGTTCTGGTCACAATGGAGTTTATATAGACAACTCTTCTGTTGATTCTGGAAAACATTCTTTCCTTTGACTCATTCTATCTCCTGGTTCTTACAGTCTTCCTGACCCATCTTTTTGCAATGATGCTAAGCACTGGGACCAATGGGTAAGACATCAGTGTTCCTATGTTCACTCTGAAGTCATCTGTTCAGTTGTGGGCCAGGTACTCTCTACTGCTAAAAGAACCTTCTCTCGTGAAATTGAAAACCATGCACTACTCTATCAGTATAATGGGAAGTTGTGAGGAGTCAGTTAATTTAATATTTTGCTCCATTAACAGAGTTAAGAGTAGTAGGTTCTACTCTAGGACCTTTCCAACCGTACATTCTCAGCCCCATTGCCTGTGCTGGCACAGGTTCCATTTTTGGGGAGCATACCTTCAATAGAGTCAGAAGGTGTTTGGTTGCTTGCATGGCACTCATGCCACTATTGCATCAGTGGGCGTGTCTCGACAGGCCAGTTGCCACTGCAACTTGCAGGTTTCAGAGCTGGATGAGATTGCTGGACACTCTTATCCTCTGGTAATATGCACAGCTCCTTCCAGAACTGTAATAGCTAGCCAGTAGAAGTGAGGCATCCAAGAAAGGACCAGCTTAATTTCTTTATGATTCAACTAGGGGATATCTTCACCAATAGGGTCTGGAAGGTAACTAAAGCCATGGCATTAACCAATAATATCTGAGGTTCCAGGGGTGATTACTGATCAACAACTGCAATGAGAGGAAACCTATTCCTGGCCTTGAACTTTTCACTTGTTAGCCTGTGGTATTTAGTAGGGGTATTAATGTCCTGTTCTATAAACTGCTCCAATGGTGTCTGTGTTCACATTTAAGAAGCTTTGGCGGTAGCAGTTTTTCACAGGACTCTCATGAGCTCTTCCATGTTAATTATCCCCCTCCATATTTTCTTCTCTTCACCTTCCCTTCCATTCTCCACACCCCATCTAACCCTTCCTGACTCACGATTCCCCTTCCCCCTTTTTATATTACTGCATTCTATCTTTCTTTGCTTGAAACTTCCCCCATGGCCCATTACCCAGAATCCTGCTGCCAGTCCCATCCATCCTCATATTCCATCACCACTATTGCATAATGTCTAATATTTTTTAAATGGCTACCATGAAAGGGGCCTTGGAGCACCAAGAACAGGCTGGGTTCTGAGGTTAAAAATTTAGTAGCTCAGCTAGGGCAAGCTTGTCAAAAATTATTTTTAATATATGTATTGAGTTGACATAATATATGGCTAGTCTCTTGTTCATAGCCTTTCTTTTGGATTTAGGTCCTTATATATTTTACTCCTATCCCATCAGCATTAAAAACATATATCCTATTATCTTGTTCCACAAAGATACACAAGATAATTCATTCCATAATATTTCACAATACATTTTAGATGAGGGCTACTTCAGATGAAAAAAACACCTTTAGTTTTGACGAGAATTAGAGAGTTAAATACACTTTTTAAACCTCTTTGAAGTCTATTGATTTTGCCTTGATCCAAGCAACCAACTCCAGTCTGGATCCCATGGGGCAGCTTCAGTGTTAGCTCTATTTCTACCTCACCTGTCAGAATCTCTGTGCGTTCAGATAACAGAATCATCATCCATCAAAGACGGAAGTCAGATCATGTGCACCTCTCAGGCTTGCATTCCCTTCAGAGGCCAGCACAACTCCTGACCACATGTTCTTGCACGTCCCTCTGTTTAATTCCCAGAGCCACTGTGATTCTATCCCCGAGACTCGCAAAGCATGTTGTTGCTGTCGGAGCTTTGCCTCCACATTCAGCCTGCTTGTTACCTAACACATCATAATCAGGGCCGACTCCATCATTCTCCGAGCCTTTGCTCCAGGCTCAATGAGATCCGACTTCAACTACTATGTCTAAATTGCAACTCATCTCTCCTTCAGCTTACATTGTTATTGTTTATTATCTCCTATAGAGGCAGTGATTTTTATGTGTTTTCATTGAGAAGAGTATCCTAGCAGACAGTGAAGATTGATATTTGTTGAGTCAGTCACTTATTCAGTATTCCTCCAGTCAGACATGGATGAAAATAATGAAATGACTCTGCCCTGCCTCTACACAAACAGCCCAAGGTGACCTTGCTTAAGGACTAAAGACCCAGCATCTTCATCTTAGGTTAGGGTGAGTCCGGGTGGGTGCCTCTGGTCATGGTCCAGAAGCTGGGGCCCAAGCACTTAGGTTTTAACTTCTCCTGAATTGTTTTCACATGTTCTTATTATGGCTCTATTGCTTGTTCTGAAAGAGGCCCATCTGTCTCCTCTCTCCTCCCCACTCCATCTGTCTTCCCATTGCATGCTCTCTCTCCCACTCTCTCTCTTTGACCTTATGATTTGAATAAGTGCAAAATGTCTTTGGCACTATCCAGAGTGAATTAAAAGCTGAAGGCTCTGTCTGTTGATACAACAAAGAGAAGCCAAGTAAATCAATTAGAGGAACAGGGTGGAAGAGAGTGTGGGATGGGACGTTTGTTTGCTTGTTTATTAATACACTTGTGTGTGTGTGTGTGTGTGTGTGTGTGTGTGTGTGTTTCAACTTCACTCCATCTAAAAAAAGAACTTTATTTGAGCCAAGGATAGGATTTGTTCTTCTTACTTTAGTCAAAAGAAGAGAATCAATATTTTAAACATCTACAATTCGTGATTAGTGTCTGTATACATAAATTTATGCATTTGGTGCATAAGAAATATAAAGTAAAACTGTATTTTTATTCATTTTGAAAGACAAAGGGTTTTATTAGTTGTTTACAATGGCCAAAAGAAAAAAATATTAAAAGCTGTATTTTTAAGCAAAAGGCTTTTTGCATTAGTGGAAACACTGTAAGTAAACAGGAGAGTAGAAAAACTATAAAATGATCAATCATATTTTTTATCAATTAGTCATATTTTAGTATATTTTTCTATAAATTTCATCTATTATTTACACACTTATCTATAATTTAATGACATAATTTTTTGCTAATATGTTTAGACATAAATCATAGGCATCAGTACACATCACTCATAACAATTTTAGAATCCATTCTTAGAAATCGAGGATAGGCTCCTAAATAATTGCAATAGCATCGTGACACCTTGTCTTAGTTCCTTCTTCTTCTCCTTCTTCTTCTTCTCCTTCTTCTCCTTCTCCTTCTCCTTCTCCTTCTCCTTCTCCTTCTCCTTCTCCTTCTCCTTCTCCTTCTCCTTCTCCTTCTCCTTCTCCTTCTTCTTCTTCTTCTTCTTCTTCTTCTTCTTCTTCTTCTTCTTCTTCTTCTTCTAAAAGATTTATTTACTTATGTGAGTACATTGTAGCTGTCTTCAGACACACCAGAGGAGGGCATGAGATCCCATTACAGATGGTTGTGAGCCACCATGTGGTTCGTGAGAATTGAACTCAGGACCTCTGGAAAAGCAGTCAGTGCTCTTAACCACGGAGCCATCTCTCCAGCCCTTCTCATAGTTTCTTTTCTATTGCTGTGATGAAGCATAGTGACTAAGGCAACTTAGAAAAGGAAGCTCGGGAAGGTCTGATAGAACTCTGCACTCAGCCCATCTGCTCCTGGGCTCTTTCTCGTTGGGAGACTTTGAATGACTGCTTCTACTTCTTCAGGGGTTATGAGACTGCTTAGATGGTTTATCTGATCCGGATTTAACATTGATATTTGGTATCTGTCTAGAAAATTGTCCATTTCATTCAGATTTTCCAGTTGTGTTGAGTATAGGCTTTTGTATTAGGATCTGATGATTTTTTTTTATTTCCTCAGTTCCTGTTGTTATATCTCCCTTTTCATTTCTGATTTTGTTAATTTGAATACTGTCTCTGAGCCCTCTGCTTAGCTAAGGGTTTATCCCTCTTGTTGATTTTCTCAAAGAACCAGCTCCTGGTTTTGCTGATGCTTTGTATAGTTCTTTTTGTTTCTACTTTGTTGATTTCAGCCCTGAGTTTGATTATTTCCTACAGTCTACTCCTCTTGGGTGCATTTGTTTCTTTTTGTTCTAGAGCTCTCAGGTGTGCTGTTAAGCTGCTAGTGTATGCTCTTTTCCGTTTCTTTTTTGGAGGCACTCAGAGCTATGAGTTTTCCTTTTAGCACTGCTTTCATTGTGTCCCATAAGTTTGGGTATATTGTGCCTTCATTTTCATTAAATTCTAAAAAATACTTTCTTTATTTCTTCAAGTTATCATTGAGTAGAGTTGTTCAGTTTCCATGTGTATGTGGGCTTTCTGCTATTTTTTGTTGCTATTGAAGACCAGCCTTAGTCCATGATGATCTGATAGGATGCATGGGATTATTTCAATCTTCTTGGTATCTGCTGAGGCCTGTTATGTGATCGATTAAATGGTCAGTTTTGGAGAAAGTACCATGAGGTGCTGAGAAGAAGGTATATTCTTTTGTTTTATGATGAAATGTTCTATAGATATCTGTTAAACCCATTTGGTCCGTAACTTCTGTGAGTTTCACTGTGTCTCTGTTTAGTTTGTGTTTCCACGATATGTCCATTGCTGAGAGTGGGTTGTTGAAGTCTCCCACTATTATTATGTGAGGTCCAATGTATGCTTTGAGCTTTAGTAAAGTTTCTTTTATGAATGTGGATGCCCTTGCATTTGGAGCATAGATGTTCAGAATTGAGAGTTCTTTGTAGATTTTTTTTTTCTCTGATGAGTACAAAGTGTCCTTCCTTATCTTCTTTGATAACTTTTGGTTTAAAGTGGATTTTATTGGATATTAGAATGGCTATTCCAGCTTGTTTCTTGGGATCATTTGCTTGGAAATTTCTTTTCCAGCCCTTTACTCAGAGGTATTGTTTGTCTTTGATTCTGAGGTGCGCTTCCTGTTTGCAGTAAAATACTGGGCCCTGTTTATGTATCTAGTCTGTTATTCTATGTCTTTTTATTGGGGAATTAGGTCCATTGGTGTTAAGAGATATTAGGGATAGTGATTGTTGCTTCCTGCAATAGCTTATGCTCTAACATCAAGAATTGATAAATTGGACCTCATAAAATTGCAAAGCTTCTGTAAGACAAAGGACACTATCAATAGGACAAAAATGGCTACCAACAGATTGGGAAAATATCTTTACCAATCCTAAATCCGATAGAAGGATAATATCCAATATATACAAAGAACTCAAGAAGTTAGACTGCAGAGAACCAAATAACCCTATTAAAAATGGGAAACAGAACCAGAGAATTCTCACCTGAGGAAAATGGCTAAGAAGCACCTGAAGAAATGTTCAACATCCTTAGTCATCAGGGAAATTCGAATCAAAATGACCCTGAGATTCTACCTCACACCAGTCAGAATGGCTAAGATCAAAAACTCAGGTGACAGAAGATGCTGGCAAGGATGTGGAGAAAGAGGAACACTTCTCCATTGCTGGTGGGATTGCAAACTAGTACAACCACTCTGGAAATCAGTTTGACAGTTCCTCAGAAAATTAGACATAGTACTACCTGAGGACCCAACTATACCACTCCTGGGCATGTACCCAGAAGATGCTCTAACATGGAATATGGACACATGCTCCACTATGTTCATAGCAGCCTTATTTATAATAGTCAGAAGCTGGAAACAACCCAGATGTCCTTCAACAGAGGAATAGATACAGAGAATGTGGTACATTTGCACAATGCAATACCAGCTGTTAAAATAACTCAGCTGTTAAAAAGAATGACTTCATGAAATTTTCAGGCAAATGGATAGAACTAGAAAATATCATCCTGAGTGAGGTAACTCAGTCACAAAAGAACACACAGAGTATGCACTCACTGATAAGTGGATATTAAACCAAAAGTTTAGAATACCCAAGATACAATTCATAGACCAAGAAGAAAGAAGACTAAAGTGTGGATGCTTCCATGCTTCTTAGAAGGGGGAACAAAATACAGGAGGAAATATAGAGACAAAGTGTGGAGCAGAGACTGAAGGAAAGGCCATCCAGAGACTGTCCCACCTGGAGATCCATTCCATATACAGTCACCAAACCCAGTCGCTATTGTGGATACCTGGAAGTGCTTGCTGATGGGAGCCTAATATGGCTGTCTCCCGAGAGACTCTTCCAGAGCCTGACAAATACAGAGGCAGGTACTCACAGCCAACCATTGGACTGAGCACAGGGTCCACAATGGAGAAGTTGGAGAAGGGATTGAAGGAGCTGAAAGGGTTTGCAGCCACATGGGGGGAGCAACAGTGTCAACTGGCCAGATTCCACACACACACACACACACACACCCCGGAGCTCCGAGGGACTGGACCTCCAATCAAAGAGTACACATGGAGAGACCCATGGCTCCAGTCACATATGTGGCAGAGGATGACCTTGTTGGACATCAGTGGGAGGAGTGGCCCTTGGTTCTGAAGGGGTTTGATACCTCAGTTTAGGGGAATGCCAGGGCTAAAGGTGAGAGTGGGTGGGTGGGTGGGTGGGGGAAGCTGTAGGAGAATGCCAGGGCTAAAGGTGTGAGGGAGTGGGGGAGTACCCTCATAGAGGCAGGGAGAGGGGAGATGGGATAGTGGGTTTCCAGAGGAGAGACCTGGAAAGGGGATAATATTTGAAATGTAAACAAGGAAAATATCCAGTAAAAGAAAAAACAAACAAAACAAAAAAACACCCCAAACCAAACCAACCCACCAAAGAAACAAACAAACAAAAAAACAAAAGAAAGCTTTTATTTTGGGTCTTCAGAGGGTTAGAGCTCAAGATGGCAGAACAAAGCCATGGTAGCAGGAACATCTGAAACTCACATCTTGGTCCAGAAGCAGGAGACAGAGAGCATGCTGGGAAGGGCAGGATTCTTTTGAAGCCCATGCCCAGTGACATATCTCCTCCAAAAAGGCCACACATTCTAATTCTTCCCAAATGTACCATCAACTGGGAACCAAGCATTCAAAGGTAAGTCACTGGGAGCCATTCTCATTAAAACCACCTAAAAAATAATTACCTGATATCCAATCCATATTTAAATTTCCCGAATGGAGCCCCAGACTTATCAAGCCAAGACTATATAATCATTAATTGCATGATTTGTATCTCTATCAATTTTTCATTTCCTCCCTACAATATTAACTCTTTGAAGAATAGTCCATTTGCATAAAAACAATAAAGAGACACACCCTGTCCCAAACAATGAGGAAGGCAAGGACCAACACCTGAGGATGCCTTCTGCTTTCTCAACATATGTTACCCTATACATACATACATATCATACAAGTCTCTCTCTCTCTCTCTCTCTCTCTCTCTCTCTCTCTCTCTCTCTCTCTCATGTGCAAGCACACATGCGCACATGCACACCCCCCCATAAATAATGGGTAGGACTTTTCTATCAATGCAATACAAATGGACATACTTTGAAATTGTTCATGTAGCATTGGGTGAAATATATGAGAATAAGCAATTGTAGTTATGAAAAGTATTAGAAATAAAATATAAGAAATACAAAATGAAAAATAAAGACAAATCTTGCATGAGTGAATATAGACAAGAGCCACAAATGAAGGAATATGTCAGTTCAAAAGGATTTAGTAATATTTTAGTTTTCAAAGCCCAGCTATATTAAAGGTTTTCTCTCAATATCAAATTCAGGGCACAATGTCCTTATACTCAATTTTCAGATCTGTAAAGTGGGAATGGTTATAAGACGCCTTTCGCAATTCCTAAGAGAAATTTGTTAGACTTTCATGAATGGCAAAAAGCTGTGTGATTGTAAAATATCATGAGGTGTTACCAATTAAAAAAATAAGTGTGGTGGAGGGGGAAGTTGTAAGGCATAGTTTAAAGATAGATGTCATGCAATAATAAAATTAAGAGATGACAAAATAAAGCTGGCTTCTACAGAAGCAACATTAATTGAAAGGTGCCGATGACCAGGTTAGTGGGACTCACAAAGTCACTATGCTGCAATTACCAGACTGATTTTGCCATATTAATTTTATGTCTATGAGACTTTTGCTTCTATGTATGTTTGCGGTAACATGTGAATGCAGTGTCACTAGAGGCCAGAAGAGGGCAGCACGTCACCTGAATCTGGAGTTACATTTGATAGGTATCATGTGGTACTGGGAATTAAACCCAAGTCACCTGGAAAAGCAGACAGTACTCTTAATTGCTCAGTCCTCTCCCCAGCTCCCTATTTTGCCATTTTAAAGCCAGAATGTTTTGCTGAGACAAATATATAACCAATTATGTTGTCTCAGATTATACACATATATGTACCTATTTCCTGTGTTATATTTTTCCCATATACAACAGACATGACGAATAGTCATGGAGAATGGCTTCTAGAAAGTCTGGTGCATATTTAACATGAAGCCAGCATTTTATAGTGAAGATGGATTGCGTTTATTATAATCTTAAGAATGAGTCTATTAATCTGTGGAGCTCGTAGATTTACCTGCTGCTGTTCAAATTCTATCTCCTCTCATTTACAGACAGTCTGCACCCAGATGGTCCTGTGAAAGTCTAGCTCACTTAGTTCACTTACAAGGTCTCATCTATTACGCGGATGCTGACAGCTCGCAGAGTTACCTCCACTGACACATCTTTCTTAGGCCTCAGTCCCACATATCCAGTGAGCATTTCCAGCAAAGGGCAAGCCCAGCACACGCCCATCACGTGCTTTTGGAGCCTCTACTCTTCTGGCTTTATTGTTTGAGTAGCGTTACCCTTCCTTGTGATGACAAAGCTAATGCGTCTGGTTTCTCTTGGGTCACCAGTTGGTGATCAGACTCTTCTCTTTAATGGGTCTCTTGAACGAGCTATCCATTCTGCTTATTCTTAGGCTCTATCTCTATTCAGATTTGGGGGCCGGCTGTCAATATAACATATTTTTTTCTCTTGATTCTTATCCTTTTAGAACTGTCTTCTTTTGGAAACTATCCTACTACTCCAGCAAGAATTCGGAGTACTTCCTACATCCCAGCCACCCGACCAAGCAGCTTCCATATTCACATCTTCACAAGACACAGACACCAACCATGTCACTTTCTGTCCCCACAGCCTTCTGCATCTTCATTGCTTCCTTCATACAATCTAAAGCTATTTTAGTTCCTTCAACACAGGTCTTCAGAACAGGTCTCCAACTACCCCTTCCTGATTTCTCCAAGTTCAACAACATAGCACGGTTGTTATTTTCCTAATGCACTGGGGGTTTTTTGGTTACTGGTTTTACCAACAACTCTGCTCAACCTTTCCAGACTTTACCACTGCATGAAACTTGAACCCCCAATTTAATTGCTATCTTTTCCATCACCAAACTTTGATTGTTTAACTAAGAAAAGCAAATACTGAGTGAATAAATATATTCTCAACAAGGATTTTCCTTCTATGCTAACAGAGCATTGTGCATCCCCAGTACCAGCCTAGAAGCTGTCTTTGAGCCGGGGTAGCTTTAACATATTTTCTTCACTGTTACAATCTCCTTGAGGATAAGGGCTGTGTCTTCATTTTTATAGCTCAGTGCACCACCTCTTTGACACAATGCTTGTAATGTTCCTTCATTTAAAAGAGTTGACAAAGACCTGCATGTTCCAGGAACTGGAGAGAAATGGCAAATACCACAGGCATCATAACTGGGTATTTGTAGTCTAGATGATTGGAGAAACCAGCTTACAAATGATTGACATTCAGTAGGAAATGTGTGGGGAAACACTGGTGGTGGTGGGGAACCCGGGAACAGATCTTCAGGAAGGAGGAGGAGCTTATTGAGAGAGGAAGGTAGTCCAAAAAGCAGGAAGAACATCACAAGGACCATGGTAATGTGGCAGTGTGATGAGTTTAGGAAAAGATCAGTAATTCTGAGTCACGAGGGCGAGAGAAATGGCTTAGCGGGTAAAGCTCTTCCTGTACAAGCCTGGGAATCCGAGTTTGGATCACAAGAACCACATAAAAGCTGAAAGTGGTAGGGCACCCAGGTATTCATTTGTGATCTCAGCATATCTATAGGTGTGTATATGGGAAATGAGGGGCAGGGGAGGAATCTGCTAAGGGTCCTTCCTAGCCAGCTTGCCTGTCATATGCATGAGAAACAGTAAAGTTAGCCAGTCTCAAGCAAGGTGGAAGGCAGTCACCAACACTCAAGCTTGTCCTCTGAGCTCTACACATAGGCAAGTGTCCACACATACAAAGCCATACCCCACAACACACACACACACACACAGATACACATACTGCACATACACACACTACACACACAGATACACACACAGAGATACATGCACATTACACCACACCAAAAATAATTAATTATTTGCATAAATCATTCTGAGCCTCCAAAACTCACATGTTCAGTGGAAGGAGATCAAGCAAACAGCAGATCACAGCCAGATTAAAAGACCTTGGGCTGGTGAGATGGCTCAGTGGGTAAGAGCACCCGACTGCTCTTCCAAAGATCCGAAGTTCAAATCCCAGCAACCACATGGTGGCTCACAACCATCCCTAACGAAATCTGATGCCCTCTTCTGGAGTGTCTGAAGACAGCTACAGTGTACTTACATATAATATAAATAAATAAATCTTAAAAAAAAAAAAAGACCTTAGTTGCCACATCAAGTGACATCACTGGAATAACGTAAGGTGACATTCACTAGTTATTTATTGAATTAAATGACTCGCTTCTCTAGACAGCTGAATAGCAAATACATTTGTAAATTACTTTTGAGTCTCAGGCCCTGGTGTAGATCAATTCCTTCTACTCAACGGCATCCATGGTTAAACCCAACTTCTGCAAACCAGGCTCCAGGCTACCCACAGAACAACACCCATCATTAGCAAACACTGCCATGCAGCAACCTGTCCCTGGAGAGGAAGGGACAGTGAGATGCGAGTCATTAGAACAGGCAGCCTCCTTCCAAACCCCATGGTTCTCATGCAATCCTCCGAGGAAGGGTGAACTGTCGGAAATGACGTAATCACATGTGTGCATCACACTCTTAAGGCCAAGGGCTTCGTTTTGGTTTTCTCCTATTCAACTTGGACAGTGCCTCTTGTTTAAACTATTAGGTGAATTATTCATTTTCCTTAGCACAGTTATAAAGAATGAATGCTCCAAGCCGTGCTGCTACTTGCAGTAATTAAAAAAAATTAATTATTTAAACCCAAACCTGGCCTTTTAAGAGGCAAATGTAGGATCAGGCATTTGCTATATAACTGTTCTTCCGCCTCACCCCACACACAGTCACCAAGTGACTTGTTTAGACAAAGGAGAGGACTGAGAATCCTGCATCTATAGTTTCTAGGCTTCAGCCAGTAAGGGTTAGGGTTAGGGTGTGCATGGCTGCTGAATCCTGCTTGTACCTGCGGCTGGATGTTTATCTCTATGACAATGCTCCTGGTTGGACATTGTCATGAGCTCTTCTCTTAGCTCTAGGTCACACTCTTGAGCTATGGCCAACTTAATCGCTACCATACAACAGGACTGAGGAATATAAGGTCATATTCAGAGATGACTAAAGACACAGTTGTCATTAGGCTCCCTGGGATCTGCTCAAAATAGCTAGAAAGGGAGAGAAGTTGCTGGCAAGTCAACATTTCAGGTTCCTACCGCTTTCCCCCATTCAACTCCACTACTTCCCATCACGCTGAAGGGCTCAGCATTGGCAGGCAGCCCTTGATCTGATTATAAGGATGCAGGCAGGCCCAGCTCATCTTTGAAAGAAGATCCTTTGAGTCTAGGATGGTGGAGAGTGTCTTATTACTCTTAGTGGCTTCATAGCATTGTGACTTTGAGTTTGAAAGCAATTTGGAAACAACTTCCAATCCTTTGTGCAAAGCTACTCTTCTGCCCCCAGTGAGCAGCTAGCATTATAAAGGGAGAGATGTTTTAATGTTAAATTTTCTCAGTCGAGATACATACTTTACATACATGTGAGAGATGAGAGGACTTCAAGCACGACATAAAGGTTTTAAAATGCAACGCTTCTGGAAATACTTGAAAATGGTATGGCAGAGAGCCTTAGGAATTTGTCCTTCAGCTACACAGAAAACAATAGAAATGTTTGGGCAACAGTAATATCATGACAAGCTTTTGAAAGACTGTGCTCTATATAGACACTTGTCACTAAAACACGATGAAGTGGTAAACACAGATAGAGTCTATAAATTAAAATCAAAACCGATTTGCTAATTGGAAAAACAAAGGTTAATGATCACGCAGATTGGTTTCAAAGTGGGTCACTTCTCAAATTCTTCTCACTGTTTCATTATTTCCCTTCCTCATCCCCTTGCTGCCCCCCCCCCAACCATTTACTCTAGGGACAACGGCCTTAACCAAGATGCACCAGTTCAACATGCTTGAGGGAGGCAGAGACAGGGATGACCGTAGTCTGGACCAGAACATGACAGGTGCATGCTCAGCTATTCTGTATTGGAATCATTGCCTAGTTCTAGGTTTTGGATGCTATAGGAACTGAAAAAAGGCAACTTCAACGATTCAGTCTTTGAACTCGTGAACCCCTGACAAGTTGGCTAAAATCTCAGGCTGCAGCTTCCTGGATCTCACCTGGATGAAAGCAACTTTTCACAGCTCTGCTGAAAATCAGACAAGAAAATGAGAGCCCCCTTCTGTGTCAGCCCGTGCTTATTCTAGTCTTGGGAGAGTTGTGGGTTGTTTGTTTGTTTGTTTGTTTGTTTTGTTTTGAGTTTTAAAAGTTAAGCTAGTTTTATTCGCGAGCAAAGCATTCTTTGGTTTGTGGTAATTAAAAAGGAGGAAAGGAAGACAGAACAAAAAAGATCCATCAGCGCAACGATGAGAATCTGAGAGTTTTAAAAGCTCATCTAAATTCATCTAAGGGGAGGCACTACACCGAGAATGCTATCCCGAAAAAAAAAAAAAATCTAATCCTAGATTCAAAACCATAAACACCGGTAATTATGGTGGACAGCAACAGCTAAGATAGTGTATAAACGGGGAGTTCTACACTCCATTTTAAGGCCACCAGGTAAATGTCATTCTGGGTGACTACAAATAAGCATTTGGCATCATCACTTGTCTAATTGGATGCCTGGAGCATACAGTGAAAATGCACACATTTTCCTTCCACCCTTCTTTCGGGTAACAAACTTCCTTCATCTCCTGCAAGCTGACAAAATGCAGACTGTTTTTTGGCTCACAAGTAACCCCACGCTGGTCACATATAGCTGTTTAGAAAAAAACAGACGTAACTGCAAAAAAAAAAGAAAGAGCTCTTTCAGCTGGCACTTGGGAGGAACAGACAAGAGACCACATCCAAATCCTAACTTTAATTTGGGTAACTGAACAAGGATGACTGACTGTTCTCGACTCCCTCCGAACAACACAGACACACATGTAATGTGAAAGCGACTCAGAAATCTGGCTGTAGGGAGGCCACTGAGTTCTCTCGCATCCTATAAATAACACCGCGCATGCTGAGAAGTCACTACCGAGCACATAGGAAAGAGTGCGCGCGCGCACACGTTTCATCTCCACTGACAGAGAGCACCGAAGTGAGGTTTGTTTAGAGGGATACAGATGCCTGAAGTCTGTAAGTAATGCAGTCTGCAGTACAAATGAAACAGGCACTCAAGGAAAATACCCTCTGGTTTCTGGAGAGCAGAAGCAGGCAGGGGCTACTGAGCTGAAACCCGTGGCTCCGGCTGCATCGCCGCAATGCAGTGCTAAGTTTATTCACCAGGGGTCATCAAAGGTCTGGGTTTTTCTTTGTCTTCTTGTTGACACATGTACACTGTGTACTTAAGAACTCCCGAATGGCTCAGCATTGCTCACAGGGACATACGTCTTACGGCTCACCCCCGCCCCTGCCAGCACTCCAGCCCCCCTCACCCCTATTACAGAGTACTCAATTATTGTTCTCTCTAGATCTTTACCAACACATTACAGGTAGCACATCCATTAGACACATGAATACCTCTTATAACGAAACGAACTTGTTCATCACAGAGACAACATGCCATCAAATTCGATTTTCATTTATTTATTAATTATTTATTTTTAATTAAAAAAAAAGTGAATTAGCATTTTTTTCAAAGTTAGGAAGCGAAAGGCTGGTCTCGCTCTTGTTTTCCAGACTGCAAGTGAGTTGTGACTCCATCTCTTAAGATTTCAATCAATCCCTCGGGAGCTGGGATCTGAGGTCTGAGCAGGCCCATGGGAGAACAGGCCAACATTATTTGCCCAGATTGGCCCCATTAAATAGTAAAGAATGGAGAACATGTTTTCAATGACGATCTTTGGAACTGGCCTGAAGGGCAAGGTCTCATAGGTCTTGGTGATGCCGATTGTGTCTGGAGGGAACATTGCCCTTCGAGCAGTATGAAGTGCTTAACCTCGGCTTTCCTTAAAGTACCTCCTGAATGTGTTGAGAATGGGCCTATTGTGGGCAGTTTGATTCTTTCTTATCCACTCCTCTGAACAGACCAAATTACAACTCTGGAAAGCTCAAAGGTGAAATGTGCTTCAACCACGAGGAAGAGATTCTTCTAGAAGCTTCCCAGGGCTGCACAGCTCCTAAGGACCTAGACCCTCCTCCTTCCCTGAAGGATGAAGGGCAACCGTAGGATGGAAATGGGGGTGTTTATCTGTATTCCTTTATGCTACACTTCAGATGCAATATTGGAACACTCAAATTACCTGGTTTTAGCATGTAACAGTTGACAGTGACTTCTAAATATAACTCAGTCCCTTCATGTCATGCTTTCTGAACACAAGGTAAGTTCTTTAAGTCGGTTGCAGGCAAAAATGGCCTGTACACTTCATCCTCTTCTACCTCAACCTTCTCAAATGAGATGGAAAAAACCCTTACCATCTGAGGCTATGTTGTATTAAAGTGAGACACAGAATGGAAAGAAAGTTGAGTAGAGCTAACCATGCAATTGATGCATTTAGCTTCCAGTCCTCTGCAGAAAGCCAGGCACGGAGATGCCCATTCCCGCTTGACAGTTTTGTCATCGATGCTGTAAAACTACAGAACACATGAGTGTGTGGGTGTGTCCACAGGAGAAGGTTTGCTCAAGTTTGTTATTTGGGGAAGGATTGTGAAACCAATAGAAGATGGGGGTGGCTAGATGCAGTGAGATCCAGAATCTTTGGAAATCTCCACTCAGCCCTAGGGCAGAACAAACATCCAAGCAAATGAAGCAATGGCCACAACGGCAACAGCACTTAACTCTTAAGCTGTTACCTGGCCCCTTAACCTCAGGCTGTAATGTGGATTTTACAATCCTGGAAAAAAGTGAGTGGGGAGACGCAAGACAAGATTGGTTGCTTTTTATTTTCTCCTGGTATGAAAGATTTCTCAAAAGATGAACGAGGCAGGACTTACCCACTGACCTTATTCTGTTTAATGCGAAATCACATAGCCCAACGCCAACTCCTGTGACAGCACCTCCTGCGTAAGCCTCCTCCAGCTAAATAGCAGGGACAGTTATTTCAAAGTGACATTTACACTGTCAATGGGGATCAGAATGGCTGAAGGGTAAGATAGTGATCAAGAGAGGATTAAATCCCAGAACCAAAAGGAGGCAGATATCTGTAAAAGAGATAAGAACGCCTGGAGCTGTCCAGAGCTCTTTCTATATAAGCAGCTGGAGACAGTGCAAGTTGCAGGTGGCTTTACCAGCTGCTCTCTCTCTCTCTCTCTCTCTCTGTGTGTGTGTGTGTGTGTGTGTGTGTGTGTGTGTGTGTGTGTTTTGGAGGGACAAGTAGCTACTGACTCAATCTAATATTATTTAGTTGCTTCTTTTTTGCCCATTCATTGGATGATGGTCAATTTTGCCATTTTCAGATTCATCAGTTCTACACAGAGAATAGTCAATCATAAGTATTGTATTGCGTCCAACAGGTGACAGACACTGGGGAGAATGGGATAAATTTTTTAAATCCATAGGTCTTATCTCATTTTGGGCTGAGGGATTAAGCACTCAGTAGTATATGCCAAAATTCAGGCCTGTTCATGAGTTGTATGTTTCATGTAGTTCTTCCAGCAGGGGTACAGTGGAGTTTAGGTTATTTTGAGAGTGACTGGATGTTTTTAAAGAGGCTTACAAAGCAAAGATGTAGAAACTGGTTGAGTTTCTGCCTTGTGAGAGGAGAGAAAGAGCCCAGGAGGCAAAGACTGCAGCTGCTAACTGCTAAGAGTGCATAGTAGACCCTGCCCTCTGTGTTCTGTCAACGTGCAACAACAACGAACCAAGATGATTCAGAACCTTGACTATATCAGTGGACTGGAAGCCCAGCTCAGTGTTAGATTGCTTGCCCAGCATGAGTAAGGATCTGGCTTTGAGTTCTAGGCAGAAGTTGGTAAGGAGCCATTATTACATGTCAAAGAGCGGTCATGTAGTCTAGGGCTTACATGAGAAGAAGAGAAATGGAAAGAGGGGTTACCAGAAGAGCTTGGCTAAAGCCAAGCACCGTGGAGGCATCATGTTAGCGCTCTTAAATAACCACAAAGACAGTCAAGAAACAAGTTCAGCTTGGAAAGGTTCTGTTGGAAGTTTTCAGTAGGAAGATTCAAATCAGAAAAGTACCTCCCGTGAGCTCCTCTCCTCAGTACGCTCTCACAGAAGTTTGAACAGAGGCCATATGACCATGTGATGGATTGTCACATATCCAGGATTCCCATAATGATCAGATGTCGTATTAGATAACTCCAAGAAGTTCTTAGCTAAATTCTATGGAATCAATATAACACATCGATGGGAGGCATTCATAAAAGTACATTAAATTCAGAACTAAATCGGTTATGAAGCAACTGCATACTACTACCCTGTTTTGTCTAAGTTTACGGAAAGTTATACAAAATTAGAGTGGAAAATAAGACAACTTCCTCCTCTTTCACCGTGCTGCTCTGCATCTCCCATCATTCTTGTCCAAAACCAATGAGTAAGAATGAACTTCAAAACTCACTACTAGTCTTTTTTTTAGTGAGTTTTGAAGGACATATTAAATGTGACTAAGCAGGGCTGACAAGATGACTTAGCATGTCAAGGTGCTTGCTGCCAAGCCTGAAGAACTGTTCTATCCCTGAGATATAAACAGTGGAAGGACAGAATTGCCTCCTGTAAGTTGTCCTTTGACCCTCAACAAAGCAACATGGCATGCATACACACACACACACACACACACACACACACACAAAGTAGCAAAAAGCTTAATGTAATTAAATGCAATTACTTGCCAAAACTCTAAAATAAAGTTTATTGGGATACTTATTATTGGTTAATAAATAATTAACCAAAGTATTGAGTAATGAGTCCTTGAGTAATGAGGACTTTCTATTTTAATCTTATACTTGGATAGTTAAGAAACTAATACAAATTATATATATGTATAGTATATTAGTACTTATCTTGTATATATATAAATATGTAAAAATAATTATATATATATGTAAATTCACATAGACCTTGAACATTTACCATACACTATGTACTTACTATGCTAGAAGAATTTAATGTTTTATTTCACATAATACAACCCTATAAAATTTTAATTTTTAGTTATAAATCATAAAACCTGGAGAGTGTAAGTAATTTACAAGTACTTAGTGATATAGGGCTCTCATGTAATCCAAGACTATCTGACTCCAAGACCTTTGCTATTTACCCTAATAACATGCTATGCTTCAAGGTTTTTATCAATGTGTTTTTAATGGATTATCATCATTAATGGAAGAGAAAGGCAGAGAGCGAAAGAATATCTTTTTCTGGTCAGCTTAACATAAATCAGGTTTGAGGCTTCCTGGAGTGCAGAGTGGCTGCATCTTCATGGGTTTCTCGGCACCTATACATCTAAACTAAGATGCTTTCACACTGCAAGCCATTGAAACCCTTGAGTCAATGGATTTAGATCAGTGATAATCCAGATTCAACCTTCAGCTTGCAAAATCAGGATCAGCTGGGACCCTGGGCCAATGAGGTGGTCCAGTTGGTAAAAACACTTGCTGCCAAGCCTGATGACCTGAGTTTAATCCCCAGGACCTACATGACAGAAAGCTTGAACTGCCTGTTGTAGGTTGTCCTTGGACAGCCACACAGAAGCTGTGGTAGGCATGTGCACACATACGGATTGACAGAAACCTGGCTCTCAGGTCTCTTGAGGTGATTCGGAAGAGCAGAAAACTTTGTAAACCGTGGCTGACTTAGTCTGGGAAGAAACTGATTTTCTCGGGAAGCAGAAAGGCAGGATGTGTCGGGGTACGACAGGAATGGCCTCATCCAGTTTCTCCTCTAATGGCCTCCTTACTTCTGTCTGTTTGAACAAGTTGCCTTTGGTACAGCTGACTTGCCACGTGGCCATATCAGCCAGAGACATAAAATGGCCTGTCTGTTCTTTCCCAGTAGCCTTGCCAAAAGCTTCACCCATGTTTCAACTTTCAAAATGCTGTTACCCGACCAGCTCTTCAGTCAGTTACTGAAACAGAGTGGGACCAACGTGGCTGGCTGAAACTCTTGAAAACACAGCAGTTTCTCTGATCAGGCCAAAGATGAAGACCGCTGAAGCCAGGAAGGTCTAAGGAGGGAAAACTGCAGAGCAAGGAGGTGTTGCATAGAAACAGACAGGGCATGGTCACCAGCAAGCATGTTGATCGACACTACAGTGAATTCTTCTGCTCCGTGAGGACACCATCTTGGACCATGAAGACTTGATTTCATAAACCGATCATTGTAGATGATTAGCCTTGGAAAGTTTCAGGTCAGTGTCAACAACCAAGAACCGCAACGTTTTCCCATTTTGATGATTATGGGCTAACATTTCAAAGAAGCTGAGGCTAATAATATATTAAAGAGGCATTCAGCTGCATCAGTTAGAGATCTGTTGCATCTATTTTAGTTAAATGTTCTATATTTTTACACCAGAGCTCTGGAGTAATTATAATTAAAAGGACACAAAACTGGGAGTAAAATATGTATTTCCCTTCTACAAGTCTTTGTGCTTCTTCAAATGGAAGGTGTTTCTTAAGAGAGTAAATTCTCTTCATTGCTATCTTTGCTATAGCAAAAAACAAACCAAACAAACAAGCAAAAAAAAAAAAAAACCCAAACCAAAACAACAACAACAACAAACCAGCAAATTATTTAAATTTTAAATAATGACTTTTTAAAGAGAGGAACTCTGAAGTGATGAACAAATTGCTTTGATCAGTGCTTTGCTGAACAGTGCCCACAGTTGGTTGGAGACAGGTAGGGATACATCAAACACTTAATTTTTGCTTGACTAGCGCATGAAGCTATTAGTCGGGAAGATTAGTAATTACCGAATCCTCTACTCAATCAGACATGAATGCCACACAGCTCTGCAACTGTTTAGCTGTAATATGGAACTGATCTCATCAGATGGAGTAAACTGTAGCTCAGATCCATAACAGACGAGAAAATATTCACACGGCCTGCGTTTCATTGTGGGTCTGTGCTCCAGCCTTCTCCAGCTCTCTCGCTGCTTGAGTCTTTCAATTAACTGCTTGCCTCATTTATATTCTACATCTGATCAAACACCAAAAAAATGTGGATTAGTCACATTCCTACATAAATTTGAACATTATGTAACAAGTGTCCCAGCAGTTTGAGAACAACTCTCGATGTGGTATTTTGGAAAGAGCCCTGGGCTGGAATACTGAAGCTCACACTGGCTCTGTCAACTTCACCTCAAGTCTGCCTGGGAATTTGTGCTGATCCATTCCCTTTATACCCCTGGACCTTAGATTTCTGGGGCAAATGTAGGGGGCTGGCGTTCGTTGTTTTTGGACTCTCCATCTGTTCTATTGTCCCGAACATAGGATGATTGGCTTCTGAGGCAGACTGGCATAGTGTGAAAAACCCTTTCCTTCACATCTCAGCTCAGCTACTTATTAACTGTGTGACCTTGGGCAAATTATTGAAAATCTCTGAAAGTGTTTTCTCATGGGTAGAGAAAGATAATATCAACCTCGCTCTCGGTTGTTACAAGCTTGAGAAAATACACTGGGCACATCTAGCAAGGCTGGTGCTATATTAATAGCATAATTGAAAAGAAAAGGAAGAAAGCCACCCTCTTTTCTTTTCTAATTTTCTCTAAACATCTTGGAGCAAGAGAAAAAAAAAGTAAAAAAATAAAAGGCGCTGAGCTGAAGAGATGGCTCGGCCATTAAGAATACTTGTCGTACTTGCAGAAGACCAACTTCAGTGCCCAGCACTTAGGCCATGGTTCACAACCACCTGTAACTCCAGTTTCAGGGATTCCCCTGCCCTTCTCTAGGACCCATGGGCACCAGGTTTGCACATGGTACATGTGTATACATGCAGGCAAAGTACTCATACATGTAACATTTAAAGACTCTCTAAAAAATTGAAGATAAATAAATAAATGGATGGATAGATGGTTCTGTCAAAGACTTTTGACTCCACTTTTGGCCCACTCATTCATTAAGCCCTTGCTATTTAGAAATTGGTAAGCTGGGCATGGTGGCGCACACCTTTAATACCAGCACTCGGGAGGCAGAGGCAGGTGAATTTCTGAGTTCGAGGCCAGCCTGGTCTACAAAGTGAGTTCCAGGACAGCCAGGGCTACACAGAGAAACAAAGAAAGAAATTGGTTGCTGCTGATGTGTTGCTCCCTGGTACTCTGTGTGTCTCTAATTTAGAATTCAGGGCTTGCCAAATCCCAGTTGCCAGGGTCCAAGCTTCAGGATTTGTGGAACAAGAGATCTGAGAGCTTAGATTTCTTAACATTTACATAGCTAAAATACTGTTGGTGAGGAGCAAAACTGAGCAGCAGAAGTTTACCAAAAAGTAACAGTTCCAGGACCTTTCCATGGAAGTGCTGGCCCAGGAAGGAAGCCTGGGTCCTGTGAATCTATCTTGAAAACTCCTCAGTTGCTCTCACGTTCAGCCAGTTTGATGGCACCTACTGTCACCAGCTCTGTGATCCCATAGTCAGTTGGTGGTTTTACTGGCCTCTCTTCATCTTTATTGTCAATAACCATCAGAGTCACCTCAGCCTTTCCTGATTTATATGATTGCTTAAGTTGATCTGGGCTATTGTCAGAAACTAGGATTCCTGATGTCTTATGACTCCAACGTTTCTGCCTCTGATACTGATCTTTCCCTATCTTTTCCTTGTGTATGTGTGTGTGTGTGTGTTTAATTTTACTTTGACCTTGATCCTTTCTCCAACAGACCTAATAAGATCGTTCAGTGCACAGATTACATTCTATTCAAAACAGGTTCTAGAACAGGGCGGCAAATAACAGGTGATCAAACCTAAGTTGCTGGCCTCGCAGAAAAGCCAGTCATGACCAGCTCCATCCTCACCCTCAGAAGCCGGTGTTTCTCACAAATGTTTCTATAGTAATAACGGACGTTTATGGAGCTAACTTTATTGCCATTTGAGTGTGAGGCACTAGTCCAAACATTTATTCTGTATCGACTGGCATAGTCCAGTTAGTCAGCTCAAAGCGTCATACATCAATCAAGGATGTAAGTTAGGGAGTCCGTGTCCTCCTTAACTATGCCTTTCAAATGAAAATAGCCACAGCCATCCCTCAAGGTGAGTGAAAATGAGGAGACCAGATGGAAAGGAAGGAGAAAGAGGCCTTAGGATAAGGGACTGTGTCTCAGGCTCTGAGAGGCCCTATCTCTAGAGGACCAAGTCAGCGGTCCTGCACTTGGTCCCTCCAGAGAAACAAGCTAACACCTCTTTAAAAATAAAGAGACATTATTGTCCAGAGGAGGTTTAGGTTCAGGGCAGAACTAGACAGTAAGGAACAGAGAGTTTTTATATTGCATCTTTAAACCCCAAACCTTCCTACCTTCCATGTCCCTAACCAAAGTAGCACAGTTGTCACAACTGATGAGAACACTGTCACCTCACAGTCCTGGAGACTTTCCCTGTGTCCTAGGATCCTCTCTTGCTGCTGGGTATTACAGGTCTGTCTAGACAAGCACATGCATTTGCCATTGTGTTCTTACATACAGAGAGTACCTTCTGTACCCTACGTATTCATCCCTGTCTCCTCCAAACTCCATTCTTGTATAGAGTGGCAGTACGAGTCACAGTTTAAAATCAGATAAGATAACATATGGATTGGCACCATCAGTTACAGCATGCATGTGCATTTAAGATCTATAAGCCTATTTGTTTGGTGGGTGAAGCATGGAAGGAAGGTAGGAAGAAAGGAAGGAAGGAAGGAAAGAAGGAAGGAAGGAAGGAAGGAAGGAAGGAAGGAAGGAAAGAGAGAGAGAGAGAGAGAGAGAGAGAACAAGAGAGAGACAGACAGAGAGATAGAGACTGAGAGAGAGAGACAGAGACAGAGATCATCATGTGGGCCTATTAGACAATATCATGTAAAAGAGCCATTTTAAAAAATAACCATACATGTAAGAAATTTGGTAGGAGCACGGCCCCGAGTACAGGGAGTTATGGAAGTCTACAGTGTTTGTCTTATGGTATCTGGATATCCATGATTTGGGGAGCACTTAGTTGGTGGGGATCAAGGTGGAATTCCATGTATCCTGCAATGGGCTGACAGTCCTGAACTGGGTACTGAAGGACTGTTTTCTTTCTTAGTTGAATTTTCAAGTCACAGACTTTTTAGTTTGAGTAGCCAATTATGTAATTAAAATGGTTGTTTCTGGTGATCCGCATGAAGATCCTTACTTGCTTTCATATAAAAACACCAGGAAGTTTTACATGGTTGTAATATGCATTGAATTTTCTAGGTGAATATTACCATGTGTTATTATCCATCTGATTGGAACCAGAAGACTGTAAGTATTAAGAATGATTTGTCTATTTTTATACTATATATGTAGAATATACTCATGAATATACAATGTATGCATATATATAAATAAACATGTGCATATTTTGAGTACTAGGCACCATTAAATCATATAACACATTTCATTATGTATTCACATCAATTTTATTTTTAAAACATAAAAAATTAAATGGAGTGATACTAGCCAAATGCCACTTTATCGCCTCAACCTTCTGGATCTTAAGTTTGTGCAAGCATTTCACTCCATTATTATATAGTGGAGCTGTTCCCACACACTTACATACTTAAAACATAGGATTTTGTTGTAAAACCACTGTCTCTTCATTGCCCATTGTGGTAGAGTAAAACTACTATACTGTTACTATACTATACTGCTTTTTGAATTTATGTTCCAAGAGAAAGTGTTTCGCCTGGAAGTTAATTTCAGAATAGTGCAAGGACTAACACAAACCAGTCAACCTACAGGGCAGCCAGAATCAGGACATGCAGAAATATTGAGTAAAGAAAGCCAAAGATGGGGCTAGAGAGATGGCTCAGAGGTTAAAAGTACTGACTGCCCTTCCAGAGGTCCTGAGTTCAATTCTCAGCAACCACATGGTGGCTCAAAACCATCGTTATGGGATCTGATGTCCTCTTCTGGTGTGTCTGAAATTGGGATACCCCTTGCCTCAAATATGTCAGGAGGTTTGTTGAAATGCGTTTGAATATTTAAGAGAATAAAGAAATGCTAAGCTGAAAGCTCAGAGAGTCCTGTTCTCCTTTCATCCGTAAACACTTACAATTCAATCAGTTATACTTTCATTCTATTGCTGTCTGAACTGGGACAGACTACCTGAGCTTACTTCAGAGAAACCCAGGCTCAGGTGTACCTTTGAGGGTTTGTTTTTTTTAAATACATGCAAAACTAGGGAATCAAGCCTATTCCATGTGGTTCCATAGCCACTGGCCAGATCAGGGAACTTCTTCACTGTCTCCAGCTCACTGGACCTGTTGTTAGTTTATCAAAACCGTCTGATCCCTGATTATGGGAAAGATGCAGTGAAAGATCCAACATGGGTTCTGCCTTTTGATATATTCAAAGAATTATATGATACGTCAACACACTGGAACATTGCAAGCCACCACGCTACCTTGCCTATCTGGGCATACCACCTCATGTATCAAGGGTAGAATCTGTTTTCTGCTTCTTTAAATCTAGACAGCATTTGTGCCTTGTTTTTGGCTCAAAGGATATGACATAAATCTGGCAGTATCATTTCATTACATAGCCTTTAAGATCTGTTCGAGATCTGAGATGCTCTACCAAAATACTCAACCACCCTCTAGACAATGATGTCAAATCACCCTCTAGCTATCCCAGCTTCCACATCTGAGGCAGTAGGCCAAGGATGAAGCCATATTGGGTGCTCCAGCCCAGTAGAAATGTTTCTAGCTATGCTACATAGCAGAGAGGAGCCCTGCTTAAAGCCCTGATCCATAGACCAAATGCACCAAGTGTTTTATTTTTTTTAAGCAATTAACTTTGGGTTTGCTTTTTATATGGTAGTACATATTAGAGAGAGAAGATAAAAATAGAGATTAGGAGCTATGGAAGAGAAAGAGCCCTAAAGGTAAGGTGAAAGGGATTCAGGGAAATAGAGTTTAAGCTGAACTTCAAAGGGATGAGCAGCTCTGAGAGCCACGTGTCCATAGTCTTCCCCCAACCATTCTCCACCCTAAGATAGGAGCCCTTGTCCTAGAAGCAAAACGCCACAGATGACAACAGATTAAAGGTACAAGAAAAAGGCCCAATGGCCAGAGTCTCTGCCACCTGGATAAAGTGATGGCCCTCAGAACCTTATTCCTCGGTGTGCTCCTATCCCTTCCCCCACCCCACCTCTCCCTGGTTATTCTCTTTTTCTCACTGACATCTTCCCATTTCTCTTCAAAGGCACCCCTCAACTTACCCAAGCACCTCTATTTCCTGCCATAATAACATTCTAATATTCCCCCCCCCCTTGTTCTCATTTTTATGACTTCAATAAAAGGAGTGATTTTCCCTAGCAGGTACCCTTGAAGGGGTTGTAGAATTATATGGTACCCAGTGTGCACTTAATTTGTTATGAAGAAGAAAAAAAGATGTGTGTGTGTGTGTGTGTGTGTGTTTTCCTACAAGGGAAGCAATAAAAGTGACTTTTGCTAACTTTCTTCTCACAATTTCTAATGAGTCAACATGTGTTGAGGAGAAATTAGTCAGAGCAGAATGAATCCTGTTATGCAGTTCCACTTTTGTAAGCATGAGTCAGAGATTCCCGTGTGGCTGTGCCGTGAGCACCTGGCTGCGATGAGGAAGGCTGGGGGTAAAAGAACTCTCTCTTGAAAACTTTGAAAAGTAGCAGAGAATCCCTCAGAGTGTGAAGGAGAAAAAGAACAAATACCATGGTCAGAATTTAGTTTCATTATTATTGGAAAATGAATGACGTTGCTCTCCCCTACCCCTCTACCTGGTGACAGTTTGTAATTGACCAGGCAAAGCCCCAACTGTGCTATATAAAGTAAACGGAAAAGAGATGAGAATTCAGCAGATCTGACCTCTCAACACACACACACACACACACACACACACACACACACACACACACACACACACACAGGCGCGCACACCCTGCCTTTGACCATAATATCCTTTGTATGCTTAACTTGAGTTGCCATCTATGTAAGGTATTGAATTGTTAGAGGGGAGGAAGTTTAAGATGCATGAGATCTTGCCTGTAGGGTCAGAGATTGGTAGATAAGTGGAAATAATATCATAGTGGGAATTATTGGGTATATTATTATTACTGTATCTACAGGGTGCTTTGCAAAAATATGATTTGTGAGCAACTATCTACCTTCAGGTTCAGCAGGTATTTCCAGTTGGGATTTGTTAAAATCTTACAGTATGCAACATAGGATCTGGACACATACATACTGTATTTGTGGGAACCCGTTGACTAATTTATTCCAGAACAACAAGGTTTTTAACGGCTGAGAACCAAAGGTGGCAGTAACACAGCGTAGTCCTAACACAATGAAGCTGGAAACATACCATGCCAAGGCTGAGTTCATGGCCTTTGCTACTGCACATAGTTTCAAATACGCCTGGTAAAACGGATCTTTTCAGTAACTAATATTGTCAAGGTAGGGCAGCAGTGTATTTGAATAGTCATAGTATTAAACACTCAAATTCTTTGATTTTTTTTTTTTTTTACAAACAAGATTGAATTAGTCAGTAGAAGGAGAAACATATGGGAGGGCACAGAAGTGGCAAGCAATTATTTTTAAGTTGGATATATTCAAGCCTCACTTCGGCAAGGACCCAACCAGTAAATATCACTGTGGGAACGCTAACATGGAAACTGGTTTCATCTTTGTTTATTTTGTATTGAATAAACATTGATGGGGAAGCTGTGTGCAGGGTGTTGTGCCTCCTACAGACCTGCTCATCCATCTGCCTGGTCAACCTTTCTGTGGAGATAGAGTTGCCAGGACCACAAACTCAGCGTGTCCAATTGATGAAACTCATCTGGCCCCAAACCTGTTCAAGCCGTCTGTGTTTCCTATCTGGGTTCATGACGTCATCAGCATCCCAAATGCTCAAGTGCTCCCTTGTCATCAACTTCAGTCTTCACCTCCATTGCAGCTCCCCACATACCATACCAATAGCCAAACAGGATTGCATCACGTTCCTGTTTCTATTTAATAGTTCCAGCAACTTCTTGCCTGGTCTGTTTAATCACCTAGTAGGTAGTCTTTCCATAGGGACCTTGCCAGGTTTTTGCCACTATGGATTCATCTGTGTAGGAAACGGCTTAGCTATGGGAGGAGAGAGCTCTCTCTGCTATTGTCAGTTTGAATATCAGAAGACAGAAGAGAGCCAGGACAAGCCCCCCAAACCCACTAGCTCTCTACAAAAAGAGGATGACACCTTTAGTCTTCATGCCTTGGGTGATACTTAGATTTGGTCAGACACTCATATTCCCACCCTTCCTTCCAGTTAACTCCACATCTCACAGCTCACTGTTAAACTGCCACAGTGGAAGGCACTCTGGTTAGAACTGTAGTTATTTATATACCCGGTCAGATAAGGAGTAGGTTCCATTTAGAATCTAAGCCCAATCTAATTTTCTTCCACATGCTAATACCTTTGAGAAGATAGCTTAGTATTTACTGGGTGCATAAGCCCTTCATTTAGACTCGCATCTCTCATACCTCAGAAACTGTTTCCACAAAGTTTTAATATTCTTTTCTCCCATATTTATGTTTTGAGCTCCTATTGAGACGATGATGCCCTTCTCAACTGCTCTAATATAAAGCTCTCTTTGCTCTAATCCCTTGTTATCAGGTTTAATTCATAGCTCTCCATGTGCCATGAAACTGTGAACATACAGGTACAGCTCCCCACTGTCACTTTCAGCAGCTTGAGGCATTTCCCTAGAGTTTTAGGGATCTTCCTTCAGGCCAAAACAGAATTCATGTCTTTAGCATTGAAAAAAAATGTCAAGATTGGCCTACTTATAAAGCAGACTTGGGGATTTTATTAAAGATATTTGAATACAGGCTTAAGCACAAGACTCAAGAGAAAAAGATCACTAAAAAGAAAGCCAGACAACCCTATGTGTGAGTCACAGTTCACAGCCCATTGACTTCACAATAGTCATATATAGGAGTTTGAAGATCTATCTTTTTTTTTTATTATTTACTTTTCTATTGCTATGAAGAGACACCACAACCAAAACAACTTATAGAAGAAAGAGTTTAATAGGGCTTACACTTTCAGAGGGTGAGTCCATCATGGCAGGGAGCAAGGCCACAGGCAGACATTACACTAAATGAGTAGCTGAGAAGTCACATCTTGATTCACAAGCATGAAGCAGAGAGAGTACTAGCTGGGAATGACCTCAAACCCACCCCCCAGTGACATACCTCCTACAACAAGCCCCACCTCCTAATCCTTTCCAAACAGTTCCCTGAACTGGTGATAAAGTATTCAAATACATAAGCCTATGGGGGGCATTCTTATTCAAATCACCATGCTATATCTTCTACCAGTTTGCTCTTGAAGGGCATATGGTAGAACTACATCCTATAAGGGACCCACAGGGGCACAGAAGTTGTGTGTCTTGGTTGTAGAAGGTTCTATTTGAGATTCTTAGGCAATGTCTGGGGAACAGAATCAGGCCTCGCCTTAAGCAACATACAATTGAGTCTTAGGCATTGGTTATTGCTACTCTAACAGCACACATTTATGTATGAAAATACTATGAATTCCATGTCATTATTGGTTGTGCTAAGATACTTGCTTTTCAGCTGGAAAGAAGCTTTAATGGTACTCCAAGGGTAACAGGTTGCGCTCCCTTTCCATGTCCCCATCATTTCCCTGTGTTTCTATCCTGCCTCAAACTACTTGAGTGCCTATCATGCTGGGTTTTCTACCTTGCCTATCCCTTTCCTCCTCAGTAATAAACAGTATCCCGAGTCATTAAATTGTTTGTTGCATTAATAAATCATCTTATTTTCCTTTCAGTATATCATAAATATTTACCAGCATTTGATCCTAGATATCCTGTTGTCTTAGTCATCACAGTAGTGATGAAATTTGACATAGTCCTCATTATCTGTCAATTTTCAACTCTGTAAATTGCATTATTTTTTCTTTATTTTATTATTATATATTTTCTTTATTTACATTTCAAATGTTATCCCCTTTCCTAGTTTCCCCTCTGAAAATCCCCTATCTCCTCTCCCCTCCCCCTGCTCACCAACCCACCTATTCCAGCTTCCTGGCCCTGGCATTCCCCTATATTAGTGCATAGAGCCTTCACAGGACCAAGGGCCTCTCCTCCCATTGTTGACAGACTAGGCCATCCTCTGCTATATATGCAGCTAGAGCCATGAATCCCACCATGTGTTTTCTTTGATTGGTGGTTTAGTCCCAGGGAGCTCTAGGAGCACTGGTTAGTTCATATTGTTGTTCCTCCTATGGGGCTACAAACCCCTTCAGCTCCTTGGGTCCTTTCTCTAGCTCCTTCATTGGGGACCCTGTGCTCCAACCAATGGATGGCTGTGAGCATCCAGTTCTGCATTTGTCAGGCCCTGGCAGAACCTCTCAGGAGACAGTTATATCAGGCTCTTTTCAGCAAGCTCTTGTTGGCATCCACAATAGTGTCGGGTTTTGGTGGTTGTTTATGGGGTGGATGCCTAGGTGGGGCATTCCTGCACACAGCACAGGATGCAAGCCCACCCATGCCAGTGCTGTACTGAGGAGTCCAAACAGCCAAGCGAGCTGTCAGTGGAAGGATGGATGAGTGCACCATTAGACTCACATTTGTGACTATTTCAAAACAATGGAAATTAATAAATTATAGTCCTCCCCCCAACCACACATATAAAATGCACAAAGAAAAGGCTGGGTGGCTAAAGGTAGCTAGGACTGAACACCATGTCTGATTTCAATTAAAGAATGAAAATGGACAAAATAGGAGCTGAATTAGTATGGGGAGTCATACTCACAGGACGAAGCTGAAAATTGGCAGTAGGATGACTAATACAGAAGTCATACCAAGGGCAATCCTGGGGAAGGAGGGATCTGGATAAGGTCTGACAAAAGGCTGGGAGGTTAAGACAAAGAGGTCCACTTTTTGACTTGGGTATTTTTTGACTTGACATATCATTTGCCTTAAACTAATCTGTTAAGTTCTAATAAATATAACACTTCTATGCATGTCAATTCAATTTCACAATAAATAATAACTCTTTTAAAAGACAAATGGAGTAACTTATTTCCTGGGCTCACTCCTGATATTTGGAAACTCTCTTCTGTTTTGTCTATCTGTCTGTCTAATTTCTTTCTTCCTCCTTCTCTGTATCTCTCTATCTCTCTGTCTCTTCCTCCTCTTTCTCCTCACTCTCACGTTCCCACATATATGTCTATAATAAACAACTAAATACTGAGTAAAACAAGACCCTGAGAGAAGCAGGGAGAAGGAAGATCATGAGGAGACAATGGCGAACAATAGCTGGTTTCTCTTGTCCCTTCATGTCCTGGTACATATGATGATACCCCACACCTTTATCTTCAAGGTTAGGAGAGGGAGGAACAGGCATTACTTACTGGGAGGCCTTCCCTGTCATACCAAGGAATTGAAAAGCATGGCTTCGAACATCAGAACCTACCTCCAAACCCCACAGTACCTTGTGAAAGTTCTAGATCTTCCAGAGTTTTGAAACAGGAAGTAACCTTTAGTATTGTCTTCTCTTTGGGTTTGAAAGGCCTGCATAAAGCTGGGAGAAGTCTTTATCTGATTGCCACCCAGTGAGGATAGCCCACGATATGCTGTTTTATTTCTGGTAAGCCCCGGAAAAAGTGACTCCATTTCTAGAAACAAGAGTGGTTGTGGCTAACCTGGCAGAACACACCGAATGGAAAACAACTTTGAAAACAAGCAAGATAATCAAATTGAAATAATTGAGTTTATTCTTTCTGTCCCTCCTGAGCACCGAACAAAGAAGCCACAGGCTGGTGAGTTTGGGCCACTTTGCCATGGACCAAACCACAGAAATGAATTGTCTTCAAATCCACTATTATGGTGGCAGTGGTTTTGAAAGCGGGAACCAGCTGTGTCATTCATTCCAGAAATCTTCCAGGGGTTTTATTTTCCCTTTCAAGAAAGCAGAGAACAACAACATTCCTTGCGTTCTTTCATAGAAATGATTGACCAGCCTTGAGGGCAATCCTGCTATGCTACCTTGCCCAGTCAGAGGCACTGGTAACAAATCAGAAACTCATGCATCCCCTGTGATCTTACATTGGTATAGGCACAGCACTGTCTTCCAGGGAGTAAGAAGGCTGGCAGCTTCTTCCATGGTCTCTCCCCAGACCCTCCTCGACCTTACATAGGTGGTGGGCTTGTGGCCTTCAGGCATTCAGCCCCTCTTCATTTCCTTTTCCTTTGCCTCTCTTGTCCTGGGCAGACTCTGCAAGGCCGCAGTAGGATAAACAAGTGAAGGTCATTACCCCATTTAGATGGACCGCTGTGAGGAAGGACAGAAAACGCTGCGGGCATGCGCAGGCAATGATTCTTGGATCTTCTCACAGCACAGAGACAACAATTTCCCAACAAGCACTATCCTTTGTTGTGCAAATAGATGTAGTTTAGAGATAGACCAGTATCACAATCACTAAATGTTGAACAGTATTATCGGGAAAACGTACCTGTGTTTCAGGAGTGCTGTGGGTTAGGCAGCACTTAAGATTTATTTGTTTGCTCGTGTTATAAAAACCTATATGTACTGAAGAACTTAAAGAATATAGAAAAAGAAGTTCACCTGGAAGGATAAAAGCATTGCACATCACCCCTCTACCAGATAATTGCTCAGGAATACAGTGTGTTTGCTACCTATTATTATATTATAGTCATTTCCTGTATTTACTAGATTTCATTAGAAACTACATAATACGCATAAATCAAATATGCGAAAGCACTTATATTTATATTTAGTCATGTTAATTCACTTCTGTCTGAAATTTATACAATTAGAGGAAATCAGTCTTAAATCCAGTTAGTAACACATCAGCCAAATCACTCATCTCCACTGCCTCAGTTTCTCCCTCTGCTCCATCATAGCTGATGGTTCTCACTGTGGGCCTCCAGAGTTTGGTCAAATCCACCAAGGCGTGGCTCGCTCTCTCTCTCTCTCTCTCTCTCTCTCTCTCTCTCTCTCTCTCTCTTCCAGAAAAAGCAAACTGCTCACACCTCCCAATCCTCAAGCCCCCTAGGTTACATCTTTCCAGAGCCTCCAGAATGGAAACAAATGTGCCCTGTGTCAACATCTCCCATGTTCGGTCTGTGTCACTTCCTATCTTGAGGGGGGAAGGGAGGGACAAATGGGCGACCTCCCCCTTCCCTCCCCCACCTTCATATACTCTATCCTTTTCATCTGGTTAATGCTGGTTTTGGAAGCTGACATTTTTGTTTAATTCTTTTGAGGGATATGCAATGAAATCTATAGATATTTCCCCTGTGACTCACTCTCTTTAAGGCTTCACCTATTTCATTTGTAAGCGGTTAACACAAGCCTACACCAAGGGTGTCGCTTACTGTATTGCAGCCTCAATGTTCCCAGCTACTCATTTGAGCATGCCAGCCATCAGTGTGGGATCTGACTTCCTTACTTCCACTAGTGGGATTTTGGGTCTGAAAATATCTTGTGACTATGGGAAGGGAGTGAGACAGGGACCACGCCTACTGACCAAACACAGGCACGATTGATTCCCGATTCCCTGTGTCGAGAGTTAGGGGCTCGCTTCTTAAGGCACCTGCTGGAGGCTCCATGACAAGAGATTGCCACACTGTGCATTAGAGCAGCAGCTGAATGGTAGGGTCTACCCAGCATTTAATATGTGTACTGGCTGGTTTTGTGTCAACTTGACTCAGGCTGGAGTTATCACCGAGAAAGGAGCTTCAGTTGAGGAAATGCCTCCATGAGATCCAGCTGTAAGGCATTTTCTCAATTAGTGATCAAGGGGAGAGGGCCCATTGTGGGTGGTACCATCTCTGGGCTGGTAGTCTAGGGTTCTATAAGAAAGCAAGCTGAGCAAGCCAGGGGAAGCAAGCCAGTAAATAACATCCCTCCATGACCTCTGCATCAGCTCCTGCTTTTTGACCTGTTTGAGTTCCAGTCCTGACTTCCTTTGGTGATGAACAGCAATGTGGGAAGTATACAATGAATAAACCTTTTCCTCCCCAAATTGCTTCTTGGTCATGATGTTTGTGCAGGAATAGAAACCTGACTAAGTCAATGGGCCCCTGAAGAGTCCCTTCTCCATGCTCATTTGCCTTCTTAGAGTTTTAGGCTGCCTTCCCAAATTCACTTCCGGAGTCATGGATTTTTGCCATGTGACTCTTCTACTTTCTCCCTCGGCCTCTGTCCATCTATTTCTCAGCTCCCAGTCCTTTGTCTGAGTAAAGGAACCAATTATTTCACCACTTGGAAGCCTACAAACAAAACCTACCAATAGCAGAGCTGGCCACCCTTTCCTGACCACTTTCACCCCTGGCTTCCTCTGAGGGTTTTAGGGCCAACCTACTGTGGGGTCTAACTTAAGGTGGTTAATGGCTTCCAATATTCACATAAGCTAAATAAAAACAAAGAAGATGCATTTATATAATTGGGCTGCATTGAGATAAGGTCAGTTTCTAAAGTAATAGTAAAAATTCAGTAAATCGCCCAAAGTGTAATTGCACTGAGCACGCTCTTCACAAGGAAAGGGAAGGGAAAAAGTGAATCATCTGTTGATATCAAGACATTCCAACTCTTCTACCTGTCTCATAGCAATGTATCAGTCTCCACCGGATGCATCCAGAAATAGGCAAAGCATATCAAAAGGCTTCTGTGTAGCTGCAATACTAAACCCATAACCTTAATCCACAAGAAGAGGCTTAAATAACACTAGGGTCTGGGGAAGAGGTTGTGGTTCAACATTTGTGGGAACTTCTGCTCGATCTTCAGCAATGAGAGTAAAAGAATATCCAAAGATTACAGGACATAGAGAAGTGAGTAACAGTTTGCCAGGGGTTAAGCTACCAAGTCAACAAGTCAGTCTAAGACATATTTGTAATAAAGAAATATAGATATTTACATACACATGCATGTTGTTTAAACTGCAATTAACATTTCATAGCTACATATTTTCATATCCCCTAATTATTTCTTAGTTTTTTTCTTTGGAATGTATGTGTTTCCTCTTTGAATATTTACATTTAAATTCACTTTGAAATCAAATCTAGCAATCAAACCCTGAGCCAAGGTCTTACTATGCAGCCCTGGCTAGCTTATTACATAGTCCAGGCTGTTTTTGAACTCCTAGATCTCCACCTGCCTTTACCTCCTTGAGATCAAAGGTGTGTGACACTAAATATAAATTTAAATGGAGTGGACTTTCTATTAGTTTTATATTTTCCAAAAGCAAATTTCAAAATAAAATTATTATCAAGCTCTATTAATGATATCCCATGCCTTTTCATATGTAGCCCCTTAAGACTTTTATGGTATAAGGTATTAGGGAATCCAATTTTCTCTAAAAGCGTTAGCTGGTGTCATTGTCATTTTCCCTTTAAATAAACTGTCATTTCGAACGTCCCTCATAGCATTCTAAGCTATTGTCCTACACGTAGAGGTTTATGACATCTGTTTGTTTCAACCCAAGTTCATATTGTTTTAATTATCCGAGTTTTAAGAAACCATTTTATATATAGCGAGTTCATTGTTCTTCCTGTCTACATATTTTATTTCAAACCCTAGCCCATAGTTTTTAGATTTCTTAACAACAAGGTCTACACCGTTTAAATACTATATTTATTGAGCCTTTATATGGGCTTTAACACAATAACTAACAGTCAAAATGCTTGCTTTGAGTCTGGTTAGATGGCTTGGTGGGTGAAGGGCTTACTTCCAAGCCTGGTGACCTGAGTTCAGTTCCCGGGACCTACCTGGTGGAAGGAATGAGTCAACTCTCCGGGTTGTCCTCTGACCTCTGCATGTGCAACATGGAGGGCAGATCCTTGCCCCCACAACACACACACACACACACACACACACACACACACACACACTACATGCACTCATGTATACACTCACATGCACTCAAAGCAAACATGTAAATGTAAAAGAATTTTAAATATTTTGTTTGTTTTTGAGACAGGTGTCACTGTGTAGTCGGGTTTGGCTTGGAGCTCAGTACGTAGGTAGTTCCAGCCTCCCAGGTGCTATAATTACAGCATGAGCCACTATGCCTGGCTTAAAATGCTTTTGATATGTATACTATTTTTGCTTTCAAAGCATTCTTTGTATGCTTTTCATCACATCCTAATTCCCTCACAGGAGACAATAGGTATAAGACAGGTTAGACTGAATGGGCAAAGCTCCTTTGTGTTTCAAAGCCAGGATACAGTACATCCTCGGAGAATTCCTATTTGTTGGCCAGTAACGCCTTCTGTTGTATTCAAGTAGGTACAAGCTGAAAATCAAGGCGAGAACCATCATTTGCAGCCAGTGAGTTAACATATTGAGAGCACCGAGTATGTTAAAGAGAAGGAAGCCCTGCTGTAAGGTAACTCAAGGTATGAATCTGTCCCGGAAGGCAATTGACCAAACCAAACAGCAAAAAGGTGCGTTGGCCAGGAAGCAAAGCACAGGTGGATAGGTCTTTTCCTTAAGGCCATTGAGAGAAAGTCAACAATCTTGCATTGGCCTAAAACATTCAACAGCTCTGGAGGGAGTCAGTGCCACTAAGGGAGATCTGGGAGTGGTCACCCTCCTGAGACACTGAGGAGAAAATTCTGTGTCCTTGCCTGCCGCCTTCCCTCAGATCTATATCCTCCACATCTCCTCGCACCTGTCCACGCCCTGCGTCTTCATAGCCAGGGATGAAGAGTCTTCTCAAATCCACCCTCTGTTACTTCCAGCTTCAGTCAAGTCTCCCGTGGCCTCCTTCTCTGCAGGGCACGTGGAATAACACTTAGGGCTTGCTCCAGATGACACAATGCAATGTATCCGTTTCCAAATCCTTGACACCTGTAAAGTCTCCAGCAGTTGGTAGAGATCAAAATCATAAGCTAGGTAACAGTACAATCTTTGAGCTACGTAGCTTTCCCTTTATTCTTATGGCTCTAAGTCCTACTTTCCTGGAACTTCCATTCTAGTTGTTGAAGAATAATACACATTCTCACACACACACACACACACACACACACACACACACACGCACGCACGCATGCAAACACATTATTGCCTCAACCATACATGAAAAATAATATATATTAGAGATATTATTTAAAAAGTGAGATAAAAACATAGACGGTGGTAGGGCAGAGATGGTATAGTACTGTCTTCTGATAGACTTATTACTTAACATTTCATCAAAGAAAGAACAATTCAGATCGATGACTAGACTAGGTGTAAGATATTCTAGGCCAAGAAGCTAGAGCATAGTCAAAACCTGATTTTTTTAAAAGAATTATTTATTACTCAGACACACCAGAAGAGGGCATCAGATCCCATTACAGATGGTTGTGAGCCACCATGTGGTTGCTGAGAATTGAACTCACAACCTCTGGAGGAGCAGTCAGGGCTCTTAAGTACTGAGCCATCTCTTCAGCCCCAGAATCCTGCTTCTTAAGTTTGCTCCCTTGTATAAGGAACAGTGAAGATGTGGTCCTACCCTCCCTCATGTATATCTTACTCTGTTCCAGGCTCCCCACTTCTCTTGTATCGTCTGGTCCATTTAGCTCTTTATGAGCGAGGGGAATTAGGGCCATCATCCCCAAACTTGCCATTTTGAGATAAAGGTAATAACGACTCAATAGATGCAGGCAAAGTTTTTTGTTATTTGTTTGTTTGTTTGTTTGTTTGTTTGTTTGTTTGTTTTTTGGATTTGTTTTTGTTTTGCCTAAAGGCAAAGCTTAAATTTCCCAGAAACAATAGTGCAGTCATCCCGAATATTCCTGTGTCAGGATGTGAGAGCATGTTTCATTGCCAGAGACAGACGTCAGAGATGGGCAGACATGCACAAATAGGCTTTAATAAATCACCCCAGTAATGTCTTTCATTACTGCTCCCCATTACTGTCAGGCCATTTCTCTACAACACTGATCCTAGGCCATCAATCCCCTCACTGTCTCAGTCAGCTTCCCAGACTTCCCACCTCTGGCTGAGAGGGGAGACACGTCTCTGAGTCTAACCACATCTTCCAGTTCTTCTTTTCTATTGAAGTCCCTGTTCATAGGAAAATTTTAACGTAAATAAAAATATGAATTCATTTGCTCTCTGCCATCTTAACTCTGACTCTACAAGGGCAGCTGAATGTTTCTGCCTCAGACACTTGCTGTTTTTATAATTCTTCTAAAGTAATTCTTTTTAATTGCCTAGTATGTGAGAAGTACCACTTTAACCACAGTCTAAAGTTAACTCCCTTAAGCAAATGAGCAAACTGAGATAAAGAGAAGGCTGGACTGGAACTGAATTCAAGCGGTGTGGTTCGGACAGAGCATGCCCACAGTCTGCCGCATCCTACCATCCCCTCCACACTGCAGTGTGGTTTTCTCTCCCCAAGATTCTGCACATTCCCTTCAGACTCTTCCCAGATTGCACTTCTCGGCAGACTGATGGCCGTCAGCCTGTCCATGACAAGTAGGTGGCAATTTATCCTGTGATTCCACGTGTGATCTTCTCTCCAAGGGAATCTACGTTCCCTGACCTCGGGTCACATCCTCCACATCCATTGTGGCAGGCAGAGAGGTGAGCGGGCACACAAAATGCACAGGAAGTACTGAAGTCTGATGCCATTTCCTCAAATAAAAAAATGTGGGATTCTGTTACACAGAACGTCTCAAAAGTTGGTGATTCTGTGGCTAATGTGTTAAGAGTTAATTGCAAGGCAATTCTCTTCCTTCCTTCCTTCCTTCCTTCCTTCCTTCCTTCCTTCCTTCCTTCCTTCCTTTTCTTCTTTCTTTCTTTCTTTCTTTCTTTCTTTCTTTCTTTCTTTCTTTCTTTCTTTCTTCTCTCTCTCTCTCTCTCTCTCTCTCTCTCTCTCTCTCTCTCTCTCTCCTTCTTTCCTTCTTTCTTCACAGCCTCATAGATTTGAGAAAATACAGCAATTCAAAATCTTACGACAGCTCCCGTAAGATGGCTTAGTGGATAAGGGCACCTGTCATCAAGCCAGAGATGACCTGAGTTTGATGCCCCAGACTCTCTATGGTAGAAATCGAGAACAGACTTGCCCACGCTGTCCTTGGACCTCCAAATGTACAGGGTAGCATCCTCTCACAAAACAAATGAATAAAAAATATAATTTAAAAACCCAACACTTGTCTTGGGTTTTTATTAGACATTGCTGTATTTCTGCTCAGCATGGTAGGATAGAGGAAGCAGAAAGACACATTCACCATACTTATAGCTTTATCAGAAAGCTTCTGGGCGCCAGTCAGCAATGAGTCAATTTCTGTTACTGCGTTACTTATGTGACTTTTGAAACAAACAAACAAACAAAACAAACAACTTTCATGTAGAAATCTAGAGTAAAAGCTTTAGGTCCTTCCTTAAGCATTTAAACCCAGTTGACCAAGTGTAAAAACAGGAGCCCTGCTGGGTGGGAAATGTCTCTGAAGCAATAGATAATGTTGTCTACAATTTATTTTCTCTTCCAAAAAAAAAAAAAGGGAAACTTGAGCAGGAAATGTTTTAAAACCAAGCAAGTAAAACAGAGATGCCCAGAATCTCCTGCAAGAGTGATTAAAAATAGGAACTCTGCAATCGGAAGGGCTGCTTCTCTGGCAGCTGCGAGGCCCTGCGCACCTCTGGAAGCTGCGAGTGCTGGCAGCTGCACACAGCGGTGCGCGGCAGGTGTTCATGCATGCCTTTGGGGTGGTGGAGTGGAGAAGGCTACATTTCATGGCTTATATGAAAAGATACATAAGTTATTTTTAAAAGGTTTTGGGACTGATGATCAAATCTAAGGCAGTGTGCACACTAAGGACATACCCTGCCCCTGAGCTTTCTCCCTAGTAAGGGATTAAACATAGGCCTTTGAGATTTAGTTAATAAGCACTGTATGGCTGTGCTATATCCACAGTCTATGCTCCTCTCAACAAATTTTATTTTTAATTTTTATGCATGTGTGTATTCTTGTGTGTACATGTGCGTGCATAGGTAGGTGCTAGACCCTGTGTATAGGGAGGCCAGATGTTGGCTGTCTTCCTCAGTCACTTCACTTCTTAATCTATGTCTGTCTGTCTGTCTGTCTGTCTGTCTATCTATCTATCTATCTATCTATCATCTATCTATTATTTATCTATTAATCAATCATCTATTATCTTTACTATCTATCATATCTATCTATCTATCATCTAGCTATCAGACTATCTATCTATCTATCTATCCATCAGCCAGGCTTTCTCATTAAACCTAGAGCTGGCCTAATTGGCTAGACTGACTGGCCAGAGAGAGAGAGTTTCTGTTTCTAGATCCTCAACACTAGGATTTCTGGTGCCTTTTTTTTTTTTTTTTTTTTTTTTTTTTAGTGTGAGTTCTAGAAATCAAACCCATGTTCCCATTTTCCCTGTGACATGCCACTGAGCCATCGCCCTAGACCCTAGATTACTGCTTAATAACTAAAGGCAGGAGTCTCAAAACTTCATTTTTTTTCTTCTTATTTCTATTCTTTCCAAGCCCCATAATTCTGCTCAGCTTTCTCAGGTGAATTCTAACCTCTCATATTAAGGAGAGAGACAGAAGTTTCTACCAAAAAGAGGTTGGCAGGCAAACATTTGATTTTTACTCTCCCCTCCTATCCACACCCAAAATACCAAACCACACACCACTGCATAGGCTCACTCTGTTACAAACACTCACGGTCATCCTTCTTCTCCCTCCCCCCCCACCTCCTGCCCCCACATCCCAGCTCCTACTCCTGAATTGCAGCACTTTGGCTGCATCTTCAAAGCAATGCCCAGGGTTTAAGCTGAACAGTTCTCATCGAAGCCTACGGGAGGCACACAGCAAGAATCCTGTAATATCTCAGAGGATTTACTCCTTTTTAAGTTCCTTTAGACGAAGCCTTTGCAAAGGGATTTACAAGAACTGAAGATTATTTGGTGATAATGGATGAGAAATGCAGCTGGAAGTGTAAAAGGCAGCCGGCCGCATTCCCACCGAAGAAAGAATTCCTTCCGAGCAATGTCATTATAGAGCAAAGAATGCCAAATGAATTTAATCATTAGCTTCTAATTGAAGGCCTTGGCTAAACTTGATTCTCTTTGCTACGTTAGCAATTTTCTCTCCAGTGGGACTCTGACAGGTGTAAACAAAGAGTAGTTGAAGGAGCTCCATTAATCACAAAGTGGGTAAGACAGGCCCGGGCCAGGGAGTCCCTGAAAGAAGCCATCTTTGAGTCCCCTCTCGCCTCCAACACTTACCCTATGAGTTCCCAGAGGGCTTCCTTCCTAATCAATGGGTCCGGGCCAGTGGAAGTTAAAGGGGGACTGTTCAAGTGTGCCAGGGCAGGAGTCACAGAACACAATATTCCTTCCTGATTAAAACGGACTTCTGTCTTTCAGTGTTTTCACTAGAAAAACAAACAAACAAACAAACAAACAAAAAAAACCACATTGTAATGTGGTGCCATACCACACTTTAAGGCAAACGCTTTACAGCCAAATAAATGTTTCTAGGAATTCTGAAGGGGGCATGTATAGAACAGCTTTGCATATGAATCCTCACAGAGTTTCAATTACTCAGAGTTCATGACCCAAATCTACTGAGTTATGTCATTAATTAAACATTAATCCAAAAATGTCACACTTGAACCTCTAACCCTGCAGTTTTTTGAAATGCTTAACCTTCCTCTGTGTCTTATACCCTGTGGTAATTGAGTGAAGGCTGGATGCTTTTCTTTTGGTAACTGGGGCTGGGGGCTGTCTTCCTGGTTCTTGAGTTTATCTTCCTAAATATTTGGACTATTTCTACAGAAATGGGGATTTAGCAAGTAAATAGATCCCAAGAAATATCCTGGAAATGATTTAGACATCCTTGCTGCAAGTGCAACGTCCCCTCTCCTAAAGGCAGCTAGAGGTCTGGGCTAAAAGAGTCACCGAGGAGAGCTTGAGAGATGGCCCAGCAGTTAAAATGGCCGACAGCACTTGCAGGGGACCTGGGTTTGGCTCCCAGCATGGGAATCAGGCAGCTCCTTACTGCCTATAACTCCAGTTCCAGAGGATCCAACACCCTCTGGTCTCCATAGGCACCTGCAAGCACATAGTTCACAGAAACTTAAGCAGGTATATATACACATAAAATCAAAATAAATGCATCAACCATTTAAACAGATGCTGAAAGTCCACAGTCTTCTGCCAATTTTTGTTCACAGACAACTGCAGTAGGAAGGCTTCCTTCGGGGTCTTTCGATGGATTTCCTCCTCCAGATCCACCAAAGGCTGAGGTGGAAGCAAGGTCCCGTGGCAGCACGGCATCTCCCAGGGAGCTGCTTTTGTGTACGATGATGCAGGTTCTTGTGTTTTCCCAAGCGAGGTTGGCATGGAATGAAGGCCCTTGGCCATTCTGCAGAGGAACTGGCATGCGATGGGCTGGAGACAAGAGGCCTGGTTCACTTCAGCGCAGAGGAGAGAACTGAGAGCTGAAGACTGTAGAGCAAGGACAGTCTCTCACAAGGAACAGTTAGCATTTGAGCTTTCTTGGGCAGAGACAATATATCTCACATGATCGAGAACTCCAGAGTAAATCCATTCAGACCTCACACAGATGGTTCTGTCAGGGTAGGGGTGACATCAAGTTGGCTGAGGAAGACTCGGAAGATCAATGCTGCTGAGGTAACTCCCCCGACTCTGCATGTGTGCAATCAAGACATAAACCACACTTCATGCCAGAAATCAAGTAGCCTTCTCCAGCATTACCTGAAAGCAAGTCCCGCTCCGTCACCTTTTTGGTTGTTATTTAAAAATTTATTTTTTGTTTTGTGTATGTGAATATTTTGCCTGTATGTATGTATGTATGTGTAACATGTGCATATGTGATATCTATGGAGGCCAAAAGAGGGAGCCAGATGCCCTCAAACTGGAGTTACAGACCCGTGTAAGCTGTCAGGTGGATGTTGGAACTGATCTCTACTTCTCTGGATCAGCAAGGACCCTTAATCATTGAGCCTTTTCTCCTACCTCCAGACACAACTCAGGGTTTCCCTGGTTAGTCTCACCCATCACCTTCTTCATTTCCATCTATGGCTTTCCTCTGGCTTCACCACAGAGACAAAAGCCATGCCTAAACTACCATCCAAATCCTCACAGCGCAGACCTTCAGAATCCAAAGGATGCTTGGAATTCAGGTAGAGTTGTTCAGAGGTCCCACACTTGCCTAGTATGTGTGAGGCTCTGGGTTCAACCTCTAAGACTAAAACGAACAACAACAAAACCAAACAAAAACCACAAAAGAAAACCAAGTAACTGGAAATCTGAACAGATCCCATGAAGCCATCAGCACATGTATAGATGGGAGCAGCCCCAAAGTGAATTCCACCATCGATCAGTAATATGTCATCCATCACTTGCTGCTGTGAAAACAGATCGCTCATGCTGAGTGGCATGATATATTTTTTTTTTGTACAAGGTTCTATATCTAATTTTTCATGAGATAAGCAACATAAAACATAGCCATTTTAAAGTCTACAGTTCTGTGAGTTTTTCTAGGTGTAGTCACTGCTATCGAATCCCACAATGTTTGCCATTCAAAAAACCAAACCAAACCAAACCAAGAAAACCCACTGTAACTGTTAGCAATCTTTCCCAACTATACCCCCCTTCCCAGTCCTCTGGTACCCACTGACCTACCTTCTGTCTCTATACATTTGCCTCACTGAAAAAAAAAAAAAACAACAAAACATTGCTACTTATCATCTGGGGCTTCTTAGACTTAAAATAATGTTCCAAATTCCATCCAGGCTATAGTATGGGCTAGTCATTTATTTGCTCCTTTTGTTTAGCTGAAAAATATTCCATTGTGTACATATACCATATTAGTCAATTTCATATTTTCATCCACACTTTTATTCACTGAGTCAATGGCTATTTGAGGTGTTACCACTTTGAGGATACTGTGAATAACGGTGTTGTTCATGTTCATACAAGTTCTTGTGTAAGCATTTGTGTCTAGTTCTCTTGGGTTTACAACTTGGGGTGGCTTTTGGAGTCATGTGATAATTCTATTTTTAATTAGCAATCTATTTTCAATAACATTTGCATTTTATATACCTGTTCGAACGAAATGCAAGAGAGTTTCTATTTTGGTCAGTTTATGCCTCAGACCAGCCTCAGTCAGCCCCTCTCAATATGTGGGAGAAATCAGGGTTCCGGTTACAGGTGGGCAGGAGTTGGTGAAAAGGGTGACAAATTTGTCAAAGTGAGCATCAGTTTTATATAATACAGAAAACAGAGAAGTTAAGTGATACATTAAGACCATCCAAGGTACAATGAAGTTATCTGATGCAAAATTACTTTTACAACAAAACAGAAGAATGCATACTAAAAGCTAACAGGAACCAACTGGGATAAAATCAATGTTAACAACTGGGATCAAAAGCAGCCCCACCTAAGGTCAGCTTAATCTTAGAAGCCAGGGGCAAGGGCTTCATGCCCTTGACATAGTTCTACTTCTAGTCTATTGTATAGTCCGCCTTCCCCCTAGGCCATTGTAAATTCCTGAGTATGGGAGTGACTCAGCTATCTATAGTTCTAAGTATTTACTCTAGTTCCTTCTTAGACTACAACCTTCCTTCTTCCTAGGTCAGGGTAAATTCTTGCATATAGGAGTAACTTGGCTGCTCTTTTAACTATCTGTAGGGGATGGATAGCACATTGGACTTCTATTAAAAACAATGTATTTATGAAATTCTTGGGCAAAAGGATGTATCTGGAGGAAATCATCCTTAGTGAGGTAACCCAATCGCAAAAGAAGTCACTTGATTATGCACTCACTGATAAGTGGATATTAGCCCAGAAACTTAGAATACCCAAGATACAATTTGCAAAACACAAGAAAATCAAGAAGGAAGACCAAAGTGTGGATACTTCATTCCTCCTTAGAATAGGGAACAAAACACCCATGGGAGGAGTTACAGAGACAAAGTTTGGAGCTAAGATGAAAGGATGGACCATCCAGAGACTACCCCACCCAGGGATCCATCCCATAATCAGCAACCAAACCCAGACACTATTGCATATGCCAGCAAGATTTTGCTGAAAGGACCCTGATATAGCTGTCTCAAGTGAGGCTATGCCAGTGCCTGGCAAATACAGAAGTGGATGCTCACAGTCATCTATAGGATAGAACACAGGGCCCTCAATGAAGGAGCTAGAGAAAGTACCCAAGGAGCTGAAGGGATCTGCAACCCTATAGGTGGAACAACAATATGAACTAATCAGTACCCCCAGAGCTTGTGGCTCTAGCTGCATATGTAGCAGAAGATGGCCTAGTTGGCCATCATTGGGAAGAGAGGCCCCTTGGTCTTGCAAACTTTATATGTCCCAGTACAGGGGAATGCCAGGGCCAAGAAGTGGGAGTGGGTGGGTAGGGGAGCAGGGCAGGGGGAGACTATAGGGAACTTTTGGGATAACATTTGAAATGTAAATAAAGAAAATATCTTTAAAAAAAAAGTATCTGTAGGGAATCTCCATTTGTCAGAAGAACTCACCAACTTTCTTCTAATATGCAATGTAGTCTGCCATACCTGACTGTAATGAAGATCCTAAGTATACTTTGCTAAGCTTGCCCTGAGATTTCTCTTATCCAGTAAAATACTATAAGAAAGCATGCAAGACCCTCCACACTCTTACAGGGACAAATCTGGGGCATTCTTGCTATGGGAATGCCAAGGTTCCAGGAGACTAAGTTTCCGTGAACTTTTCACCTCAGGACTGCATCCAGGTTTTTAGGCCTGTCATGCGTGTCACTACTGGAGTGGGTGTAGCAAGTTTCGGCTGCCATAACTAGTCACCATAGTCGGCATGAGTTGTATAAATTATAGTGCTTTCTCACAGTTCTGAACTGGAAGGCCAAGCTCAGGGTACAGCACAGGAGTGTTCTTGTGAAGGACCTCAGCCAGGTTGTATACTGCTGGCTTCTATTTACAGGAAAGAAGAGTGATGAATACAGTTTCTATGTACATCTGAGTTACCTTGTGAATCCTCTGCCTTATTATTCCATTGGTCTATAGTATTATACTGACATAGTGATGGCCCATTCGCCTGCCAGTGCCATGCTGTTTCAGTCATAGTGCTTTATGCTATATTTTAATGTCTAACAGTGATAATCTTTGTCTCTTGGTTTCCTTTAGTGTCTCCTGATGACATTTTATCCATAAAGTAGATTCTTGGTAATTTTCTTCTTTGGGAATTATATCTAGTTAATAAATCAATCTAAGGAAAAGACTACCTCTTCATAATGTTTTCGTACTCAAGAGAAAGGAGTAGCTTTCCAATGGTCAAAATCTGTGTTCTTCTCATTCAAAATATTTAACAATTGCTTTTACGTACGTCTGGTTAAAGGATTTGTGTTTCATCTGTGTTGCAATTATAAATGGCTAATTATTACCATATGCACATATGTGTTCGTGTTAAGTCCACACATGTGGTCTACTGGTTCTACTGAAAGATCCTAACAGAATGTAAAAGGTCACAGAAGCCCTGAAATTGGCAAAATAGATTTCATTGTTAGTAGAACTAGCTTCACTGATTTAGAAAAACAGAGGCGCACAATGCTCTGGCCGCTCCTCGAACCTGTGTGTCTGCCAGTGTTCTAACCAGGTGTGTGCCCATTGCTGCACCTCATTGCCAGGTGTTTGTGATATTGGTTGCTATATTGGTTGCTGGGAAAGAGTCGGAAAATCCCCCCAGCAACCACAGTGCGGGCCAATCCGGAGTTGCTGCACCTTCATTAGACTCCTTCCTTGTTTCCCTCCCATACCCATTTCTTGAGGAATCAATCATTTTAGAATAGGCATTGTTTATATCTGGAAATCCCCTACTCCCCCTTTCTCCTTTCCCCCTTGAGGACCTATAAAAACTGAGATCCCTTTTCCCTCAGGGTCCATTCTTCTACCCCTGTGTGGGATATGAGTCGTCCCCAGAGCTCTGGCTTTCCCCGAATAAAGCCTCGTGTGGTTTACATCAAGCTTGGTCTCTCGTGAGTTCTTGGGGGTCTGCTATTATGCCATGGCCTGAGCGAGGGGCTCCTCACAGAGTCTTTCACTACATGCAGACTTTATATCCTATTTCTCTGCATGTGTTGTTTGAGTTTATTTTATGATGGATTTGCTGGCGTTTTCAAAGTATTCTATGGAGTTACCTACAAGTCAAGGGATTCCTTCATTCCTGTTCAAATGTCTTTGGTTGATCTGTCCTGTCTAATGGCATTGGCCTAACACATTTAATGTAATGTTTAATTCTTGTCTTACTGTCAATCTTAATGAAAGCACCTCCAGTGTACCCCCATTAAACAGAATACTGGAGTTAGGACTAAGATGCACTTCTTTATGATGCTGACATTTCCTCCGTTTCTACATCCCTTAATGTATTTTTTCATGGATAAGTTATCAGTTTAATCAAAAGCTTCCTCAGTTTCTATAGAAATAGTCATAAGATTTCCCTGAGTTCTTTTTTTTTTTTTTAAGGTTTATGCATTTTATTTTATGCTCTGTGTGTTTTGCCTGCGGTTACGTATGTGTCCTTGGAGGCCAGAAGAGAGTATTTGATCCCCTGGAACTAGTTTCAGGTGGGGCTAGGAACTGAACCCAGGTCCTCTTTGTGAACAGTAAGTGCTCTGAACCACTGAGCCATCTCTTCAGCCGCCTGAGCTCTATCCATAATGGATTGTGTGGACTCTTCTTGACAAGCAAACCTTGCAATCTTTGACTCTCCCCTGCCTGATTACATTGTTTTCTGTTTGCTATTGTGCCTGACTATGCCTATATTGTGATTTTGGGGCTCCTTAACTTTTTGACACCTGTATTTGATTCCATGCAATACATTTTCTTCAAAAGTTCAAATTACATTGAAATTTTTTGTTGTTCAGAATTCTTTGAACATTGTAGATCATCTCTCTCTCTCTCTCTCACACACACACTCTCTCTCTTTCTTTCTTTCTCCAGCTTCTAGCTGTACAATCCTCAGTTTTAATTTGCTTCAGAAAAAAATTTAGGCATTTCCCCCTATCTTTTCAATCTACTAATTCAAAACACTGCATCAGGCCAGCAGGAGCTCTAAGGATTAGGTGAAATTCCTTTGTGAAACCAACTAGTCGTGACAGCTTTCTGGTGTGGATTAGTTCCTTATTAATTCTATTTACTTTGTAGACGTTGGTATGATTAAGCATTTTTGTTCTCTTGTTTCTGAGACGTCATCAGCATTGGCTTGGTCTAGCTCTGCGGTTGGACACTTGCCTGGCATGCACGAGGCCCTGAGTTTGATGAGTTTGATCATTAGCATGGCAACACCACTCCATCGAGGCTTTCAGTTTCTTTGCATAAGAACCTGAGAAGGACATGATGTTTTCCAATTTGGTGTCCTCTAATGATTATACCCTCCTGTCACTTCTTAATTAGCATGTTTATGCTACCTCTTTAACTGTTAACAATTCTTACTTGTTTATCTATTTTGATGGTTTCTTTTTTCTTTTTAAAATTAGATGTATGTGAGGGGGTGGTGGTGGTGGGGTGTGTGTGTGCATGTGTCTGTGTGTGTCTATGTGTGTGGTATTTTAGTGTGTGCATGCCTATGGGTATGTTGTGTGTCTGTGTGTGTGTCTGCGTGGTGTGTCTGAGTTTGTATGTGTCTGTGGGATGTATCTGAGTGTGTGTGGTGTGTGTCTTTGTGTGTGTATGCCTATGGATATGTTGTGTGTGTGTGTATGTCTGTGTGGTGTGTTAGAGTATGTATGTGTCTGTGTGGTGTGTCTGAGTATGTGTGGTGTGTGTCTTTCTGTGTGTGTCTCTGTGTCTGTGTGCTTGTGTCTGTCTGTGTGGTGTATCTGAGTGTGTGTGTTGTGTCTGAGTGTGTGTCGTATGTGTGTCTGTGTGTGTATGTTTGTGGTGTGTATGTGTAGTTATGTCTGAGTGTGTGGTGTGTATCTCTGTGTGTCTGTTGTGCGTGTATGTGTGTGTCTGTGTGTTTTTGTGTGTATACATGTGGAGTCTCCTTCCACAGTGCACGTGCCAAGGATCAAGCTGAGATCAGGTCAGAGGGTGAGTGGCAACGACATTTACCCACCAAGCCATCTTCCAAGCCTGATGATTTCTTTCTTTAAAGATTTTAATTTTGACTTGTTAGAGCTATTACTTTGATCTTTGAGTACTATATTCCAGCAGATCCATATAGCTGCTATCCCTGAATACTTCACAGTTCTGACTCCTAATTATTAATTCTGTGTTACCTCAGTCTCTTTATAGGTATCTCTTGATATTGAACTTTTCAATTCAAATCACTTTCTAGTTTTGTTTCCATGTTAGATCTTGAATTTGGTGCCTTCACTCTGCCTGTGCAGCTACCAGATTCCTCCAGCATATATCACGACAGGTCTAGATTATTTCAATATTCTTCCAACATCTTTCTAATTTCCAAGTCTCCAGTTACAACCCCTGCCTTAGGTACCCCTCATAACAGCATCATACTAAAATTCTATTAATCCAATCATGTTTCTAATCAATTGCAGAGCTCAAAGTCAGTAGTGCCCTAAATATGAAGTCTGATCTCCTCCTAAGCACAATAACACCCTCTGCCATTTTCTTAGCTCCCCTGCAAGTCTGGCCTTGACCACTCTCTTCTATCCCTCTCAGTTGGACTCAAGACATGATGGATGATTTTATGTTCCTTTAAGAAGTGGGGTCACTTCAGTCTCTTCTTCTAACCACTGTACATTGTTCTTTCTGTGTGGGCTTCTGTTTCTATCTTCTGCCTATATAATAAGTTTCCACTAATCCTCTAAGACCTAATTTGGGGATTTTTACATTCATTTCTTAACTCTGTCCCCATGTTCTATATAGAGAAATAGCCTCAAAGACAAGAACCATGCCTTATTTTGAATTTCCAAAGTCAAAAAAAAAAAAAAAGACATTAAACAAGCTTATTCTCAATCTTGGACAAGTGAGTGAATTTTGATAAATGTACTCATTGTTGGCATAATACTCTAGTGGTAACCTTTCAGTTGGGGGAAGCTAAGTCTCATAAGAAGTAAGAACATGGGCTGGTGAGATGGCTCAGTGGGTAAGAGCACCCGACTGCTCTTCCAAAGGTCCAGAGTTCAAATCCCAGCAACCACATGGTGGCTCACAACCATCCATAACGAGATCTGGTGCCCTCTTCTGGAGTGTCTGAAGACAGCTACAGTGTACTTACATATAATAATAAAAAAAAAAAAAAAAAAGAAGTAAGAACATGTGACTCCTCTAAGATTTCTATTATCCATGATGAATGCACAGTGTGCATGCCCTGGTCTGTGCCTGGCTTCTCTGATTTATAGCTTAGATGGTCTCATGTAAGCCAATCTGAACATGAGTTCTGGTTTCCAGAATATCTTAAGATCACAACAAGAAATAGGTAGAGAGCTGGAGAGCTGGGCCAGCAGTTAAGAGCATTTGCTGCTCTTGCAGAGTGCCAGTGTTTGATTCCCAGTGACCACATCAGCTGCTCACTATGGCCTGTAACTTTAGTTCCAGGGGGCCAAATGCACTCTGTTGACCTCCGCTGGCATGTCATCCATATGCTATACATACAGACAAGCAGGGACACACAATATCTACATGAATAAAGAGGAATATAAAAATTTAATAAAACAGGTGTGCTCACTTTGGATTTAGAAGCAAATTGGTTATTGGAGTTTCTATACAGGCATGAAAAGGATAGAAAAAAACCTTCAAGGGACACCAGGGCTTTGAGAAACTTGTAGCAGTGAGAAGCTATTAGCACCTCCTTACAAGAGGGAAATGGAGCAAATAGTGCTTTTGAACCTAGTGAAGAGAAGTGACAGTTGCAGTTGCCAAAACAAAGCAGCAAGCAAGAGGGTAGCAGGTAGGAAACACCCCGAGCTCTCTCCCCTGCCTTTCACTTGACTGCTTGTATTTCCATTGGGCTGAACACAATTAGAGGCCAGGGCCCAGGGAGTCTGGGGAGTCAGGCTGGCAAGTTATCAATGCTCTCTTCTAAGTTCAGAGGAAGGTATAGAAGGCCAGAGGATGGATAGGGGAACACAGATGGAGAACAACCAGTAAGCTCTCCCTCTCCCTCTCTCTCTCTCTCTCTCTCTCTGTTTGTGTGTGTGTGCATGCGCGCACGTGTATATTCAACTGTGTGATAAAATGCTGCAGAAAGGTTACTTGGCAAATTTAACATCAACAGAATATTGCAAAGACTCAGTAGTTATATCGGTTAGTGTTTTTAAAAAGGCATTTAAGACAAATATGAAACATGTGCTTGCTTGTTTGCTATTGGTAGTGGGCTATCTCCTTCAGGTTGAGCTTGATGCCTGCAAGATCAATTTCAGCAGCTCAACCTCATAGATGAGGACTCCACCCATAAATAGTTTGCAGCAGTGTGTGTCAACCTATAAAAATGATCATCATTAGAAACCTCATTTACAATGTAGACAAAGTTAGGCAAGTCCTAATATACGTTTAAAAAAACAACAATAATCACTAAATACCATATTTCCTAGGATGAACAATGTTTCATGGAGGGTATGAGCACAATCTTGGTCATCATGTGGTAGTCACCTCAAAATCCCCTGACAGGTTTTACCCAGCTCATTGTTCTCCACCCACCCAGTTCTAACATGAAATGCCTTGAGATTCTCACGTTACTGGCTCTCTTTAGGGTAGGTGCAATAGGATCCGAGTCCCATTGTCAAACACACCACACACAGGTCCTCCAGATGAGTAGTGTAAGTGCACACTACTCTATGGTTTTATTTATCAATTCAGCTACATGACTTGCTCACTGAGAAAACAAGTGCAGCAAGCCCTCTATATCTTCAATTCCAGATCTGCAAATTCAGCCCACTGTGGATAGAATGACTGGTTTGTTTTTTTGTAAATTTCCATCTGCACTGAAGTGTACAAACTTGTCATCATTTCCAATAATACAGCATGAGAACTCTTCCTATAGCATTGACATTGGAAGAGACATTCAAGAAATGTAGAGGTAATAGAAAGCATACAGGAGGATATGTATAGGTTGCATGCAAATATCATACCCCCTCACATAAGGGATGAGGACACCCTGGTCTCTTGTTACCCTAAGCCAAATCTCCCATGAACATCTAGGGATGGCAATTTTTCTGACAGCTAACTCAGTACCAATCTCAATTCTTAGTGCCTTCACCCATCGCAAGAAAAACTCAATGACATAGGTTTACTAGGGATGAACAATGAGTAAAGAGAGCACACAAAAGATTCAGAGCTAGAGACCTTATCAGAGAAGATGCGACAGAGCATTGTGTATGTGCCTGGCTAGTCTCATTAGGGACTGAAGGGAGACAGCTGTGTGACTGGGGCAGAGACAAAGATGAGCTCATTTTGGTTTGGCAAAGAGTTATGTCTGGTGAGATTATTTAAATCGTAATGATACAATTATGTGAGCGTTTATTATGTGCCTGATAGATGTTACCATGCTAGAGATTTCTTTTATCATTGGATTTTCCCTTGTGTGATGGGTATTGTAACAACACATTCTTTCAATGGGAAATCAGAGTCTTAGACAGGATATGATTCACTGTAGTCCAGGAGGCTGATAGATGGCAGTGTTGGGAATAGAATAGGACTCTAAGGCCTTTAGAGGCTGGGCTCTCTCCAATCTACAGCTACATCCTCACAATAGCATGAGAAACAGATTAGGTAATTAAAATATGTCTTTACCTAAATGTTAGCCATCTAAAAAAAATGCTTAAATGATAGTGAGAACATACTGGGGTGTGGGGGTGGGGGGGTCTCTCCTAGTGGCACCCTCATGAGTTTTGTTTTCTGAAGAAAACTAAGGAGACACACTAACCAGTTACTCAACAAATGTTTGGGGAATGAATAGCTCTGTAATTAAGTAGTTGGAAGTCATGCAACTTTGTATAACACGTAAAACACAAGAAGATGTCTCAATTCCTTTCCGAGAGTCATTTCCCATTAAATTCTAATTTTCCACTTGATGAGCTGCAGACCCTCCCAATATCAACAGAGATTAGGCAGCATGTCTGTGCCAGGCTAAGCTTTTCCTTTGCTTGCTGTTGAGCAGCAAACTATAACACATTGCAGATGAACTGACTACCTAAATGAGTTAACTTCGCTAGGTGACCTTCTGGCTTCCATGGCTTGCCACGTTCTCTGGAAATTTAAAACAAGGCATAGCAGATGACCCACACATTTCAGGAAGTCCTTTCCCCTTTCTTGGAACAACTCAATAGGGTTAGTTCCCATGGATGGCCCGATCTTCTTCATGACACATGGTCAGGCCAGGAGCCATGAAGAATTGGTAGATCTATAGGCAAGTGTTTGTGCTGCCCTCCAGGAAACCAAAATTCACAAAGACTCCCCCCTCTCCCCAACCCACAGATAGCAGGAAAAGAAAATAAAAAAGATGTCTAGAGTGGTTGCTTCTGCAGATGTGGCTGTTCCTAACGCTGCTGTTTGCTTCCAGGATATGTCTGATGTAACTCAGGATTAAATGTCAAACCAGTGAAAAAGCAACAGGATACAGGAAGGGAGGGAAGGAGGGAGAGAGGGTGGGACAGAAACACAGAGGGAAACAGTAAAAGCATTCCCAAACAAAAGCTAAGAAAGTCCCATATCTCACTTACTTTTCTATTGCTGTGAAGAGACTCAGCAATGGGTAGAGTTCATAACCATCATGGCAGGGAACATGGCAGGAGGCAGGCAGGCACAGCACTGGAGCAGTAACTGAGAGCTTAGCTCTCTCTTATAGGTGGCAGGCAGAGAAAAGGAGAAATTGGTTTGCTTTTATAACTTTAGAATCTCAACCCCACCACTGCTCTGTGAAGTGACACACATCCTCCCACAAGGCCACACCTCCTAATCCTTCTCAAACAGGCCCACCAACTGCTAACCAAGCATTTAAATATATGAGCCGTTGGAGGCTATTCTTACTCAAACCATCACATTCCATTCCCTGGCCCTCCATAGGTCCATGGTCACATCTTAATGAAAAGTGCAAAAATGTATTTAGTTTAACTTCAAAAGTCCAAAAGTCTTCTGAGACTCAAGGCAATCTTTCTGCCTCATGTATGTGGATAAGTTGTAAGCTTTCAGCTACTTCTCCAGAACCATGCCTACCTGCTGTCATGCCCCCACACCATGATGACCATGGACTTGCCTTCTGGAACTATAAGCAAGCTCTCAATTAAATGCATTTCACTTAATTTAATGCATTTTCTCATTTCTGTTTCCTGCTTGACACTCTAGATCCAGATTCCACCCAGTAATCTGGGTCCCCTGGCTCCAGTCACTCAACCTTCTAGGCTTGAAAGCAGCAGGAGTTCCTGTTCTAACTAATGCTTGGGTTGTCTCAGGATCCCATCTGGTTCTCGGCTCCTCCATCATTTATGCATGTATGTAACCAATCCTCTTATGGATTCCATCTCTTGTCAACCCCGAGCATGCCTCCTGGCTTCCTTATTGGGCTTCAGTGCCCATGTCTTTATTGACACAGCATTACTCAGAAAGTTAATTAAATGCAATCTCTCTCTAAAGTCAATACTTACCCTGCCCCACCTGGCTGCCAGCTACACTACAGGCTTATATTGATAGTGTGAAGAAACAGCATTGTGCCAGAGAGTACTCAAGAAATCTCTGCTGGACAAAAAGTCTCTGTGTCTATCTGTCTGTCTCTGTATTTCTGTCTCTCTCTGTGTCTCTCTGTCTGTCTCTCTGTCTCTCCCCCCCCCCAATCCCCGAGTGTGTGTGTGTGTGTGTGTGTGTGTGTGTGTGTGTGTGTGTGCATGCAGTGCGTGCTTGTGCACATTTTAAGACAGGGTTTTTCTGTATAGCTCTGGTTGTCCTTGAACTCTCTCTGGGGTCAGATGTGCTACCATTCTGCAACAAGGCCACACTTGGATCTCTTTCTGTAGACCAGGCTGGCTACAAAATCAGAGATCTGCCTGTCTTTGCCTCCCAAGTGCTCGGAAACAGGCCTTTCTTTCAGGGTATAATACCCAAGACTCCTATGTCCTTGGGGGGTCAGCCTTTCCTCAGACCACTATCTGCCTCTATGACCTGAAGTATTGACTGGTGTACTGTAAAAATACTCTACAAATAAAAGTTACATCAGGACACGTGTGCTATAGTTTAGATATGTTAATAGTGTTAGAATAGAAATGATCTAACCTCAGTGTGTAGAGCTGGCACCTTCAGGAAGTGATTAGGATCAGACAGAGTCATCAGGGTAGAGGCCCCATGACGGGAAAGTGTGCTCCTCCTGCTCTGTGATGTTTAGTGCCACCGGAGACTCTACCAGCCCGAGCCCACGGATGCAGACTCTAGAAACTATATAGTAACAAGTGGCTCCTGTGACCAAAAAGCCCAGATGTATTACAGTGCAAGCTTCGGACACAACTAAGTCTGGAAGCTCAAACGAGAGCTTCTTTCCCATCACCCTCATGCCTTCCTCTCTGTTGGCTTTATCCACAAACTAGTCACTGTGATCTCAAAAGGATGGCAATAAGATCAGGGTCACATCGATCTCAGTGGAATAGAGAGCTTCGGTGTGTATGTGTGACCACCCTTTAAGAAAAGACTCTGAAGGTGCTGTTGATGATTATGTAGCCACTCCTGGACCAATCATTCTGTCCTTGGGAGGCGAGGTTTTGAGAGACCATTCCAAGGGAACGGCCCACTACTCAGCTACTGCAGGAGGGTAGCTAAAAAGCCCTTGATAGAAGCAAAAGGGAGGGCTAGGAGGGTGACAGGAATCATGGGATACCATGAGGCCGCTAGGTATGAAGGAAAAGTAGAAGCTACAAGCAAGATAACTTGACAGTGGGCCTTTAGTACATGACCAGCTCAGGGTGGACCCAGGCAAATAGATCACCTCTCCCAGCTTTTTTTTTTCCTCTCTCTCTTTCTCACTTGAAAATGTGCAGAGCGTTCTTATAAAATGTAGTGTCTTACACTAATTTTAAATCATTTTGAATGTGGACCTCTCTCTTCAAATAATCAATTATGTAAAACACACAGAGCCATATCAAAGCTGTTTAGAGAGGCGCTGGAGAGCTTGACGTCCCTCCCTCTTCTTGGGGCTTCTTGGAACGTCCACACACCCCCATCCTTGGAAACCGCCAGGGATCTTGAGAACATGGTTTTAAAAAGCTTGATAGCTGATCTCCGGGGCCTTTTCCAACTTGAACTTTGGAGAATTCTGTGTAGATTGCCCAACCCTCTTTAATCTAATTTTTCTCACTTTCCCTCTATTTATTTTTTTGGCCAAACTCGTGGACTTTGGCGATGTGCGAGAGGCCACTTAGGAAAATAATCATTGATTCAAATCCCTAGGCAATTTACTCTGGCCTATTTGGAGCTTGCTTTTCCTGACAGAAAGGGAATAAATTTCCCAAATTTACTTTTATGCTGGGACTAGAAAAGGTGAACACACAAGTGAAGACACGTAGGAAAAGGAAGTGGCCAAAGCTGGACTGAGCCGGAAGCTGTACGTGCAAACAACCTCCATCTGCCCTCCGGTCCATTTTCCTGCTTGGCACCCAGGGCCTAGCGCTTACTCTGGAGCGGATGGCAGGGGAGGGTGCTGTGGGTTTTGGCTATGCAGCTTGTGAAAACTTGATCTTAGGGAGAGACACCTTCAGCTCTGCATGAGAAGAGCAGGGGGAGATGGGGGTGGGGGTGACAGAACCTAGTTGGGGGGGGGGCTTCCTGTGGCCTGTGAGTAAGATGAAAGGCAGGTTTCCTGATGCAAGCAGTGCACGCGTGGGTGAGAAATTGGTTCAAGGAGATCTAGGAGGCTGCGACCTCTGAACTTAATTTTCATATGACTGCTTCTGAAGATAATATCCAGGGAGGGGCAGCAGTTGGCAGGTACTCTTTGGGGAGCATGGGAACAAACGATGGTGGGCTCTGGCCCGAAGGACTGTAGAGTCATCAAATAGAGGAGGCAGGCAAATCAATGACCAAGACTGTGGGAAGCCTGATACCCAGCTGGTATTCACAGGCTGGTGGGTGGTCACGTGACAGCGTCTTTTCTGATTGGTCAGCGTCCAGCCTATACAAGTAGTTAACTATTTTAATATCTGTGATGTGTGAGCGGGTCAGCTGGCTTTATGCTCACCCCACAGCAGTACAGACCACCACCATAACAGCAACAAATAACTGGACGGGTAGAAAAGGATTTATGGAAGTGGTAGCCTTTGGTCTGTGTCCCAAATAAACTGTAGGGCATCATTGAGAATCGAGAGAGAGAGAGGAGAGGCATTCTATAGGAGCTAGGAGTGGGTCCTGAGGTCTAGTTAAAGCTACCATTTATGGAGAATTTAGTCTGTGCTGAGCCTTTACACTATGTCTCCTCTCTGGAAATCCTCCAAGTGTTCCTGGCTCCACTCACTGAGCAAGCCAGGGAAGCAGGGGAAAGAATCAGAAAGCTAAGAGAGGTCTGGACAGAGGAAATGGACATCTAGTGAGTGTCACCTCTGTCTGGCTCCAGAAACGCTATAAGACAGGTGAATGTAACAGATAATTGTCATAGTCTGTACTCTGGCTCAGGACAGTTGTACTGGTCAAGTTGCTCAGGCTCCACGCTTTATATACTGTAACTCCTTTCACACACCACATAAGATCTGTCAGGAAACCATGTTAGCACTCAAGGCTCAAAGGCTAACTACAAACTAGAAAACTAACATTCTCCATCTCAATTCTGGCCGGATTGGCCCAGCCCATTCACACCTTTCTCCTGGATTCTGCTTGTGGCTTAGGAAGAGATGTCCTGTCTCTATCCTGTCTCCTCTGGACCTGCCTTGGACCATCCTCCTCCATAAAGCAGCCTGGCTGGATTACCTACAACCACTGCTCAAAATCCTTTACCCACTCCTCGAGCAAACCATCACAGTTCTAAATTTGCTCTGATGACCAGCTTAATCCCACCTCCAGTTTTCTGAACCTCCTCTCTTTCCCCTTTCACTAATCAGGGTACTTGGACCACCAAGCCTCTTGACTCTTTATCATCTCACAAATCATGTTCCTGCCTGGGGACCTGCATCTCTCTAATTCATCCCAAGTTTGGTACTCACATCCTTTCTCTGGGAACACCTCCTTTAACTTGGTTATCTTCAGGTTTTTAATTTTTAATTTTTATTTTATTATTATTTTTTTTCTCTCATCAAGGCTTCACATACAACTCTTTACAGTTTGCATCCAGAACCCTGTCACACCACAAAGCACTCCCCTTAGACCTAATCAATATTTTTTACATAGCATCAATCACTTTCTAACGCAGTATATATATCTTCTTACTCCATGTGCTTATTATCTCTCATTGCTAGAGTCTGAAGTCCATGAAGAAGGAAATTCTTGTCTGCCTTACTAATTCTAATAGCTCAGATAAGGGCTAGACAGAAAGTAGATAGTGCATACCGACTGGTAGGGGAGGGGCATTTAGTCGATTATGTAAATAAATGGTAAAGGCACCTGTTTGACTAAGGCTTCCCTTATGCTGGGTTCTTGCTTCTTGCTCCCACAGGTGAGTGGAACTGGGGAATGCAGTCATGGTGGGTAACAGCCCTCATGGTGAGATTTTACACCAGTCACACTTAGCACAGGACGACATGAATGGCAGCGGCTGCAGCGGAGAAGGAAGCAAGCTTTTGTTGTTCGGCTTTATTGCTGTGGGTCCTTTTCTATTGAACAATAAAAACGTAGACACAAAGACATCGGGCTTGTGAGTGTGTATGCATGAGTGTGAGAGAGAATAAGTGCACGTGAGCACATATATTAGCAGCTGCTTGTGCTTGCATGTGAGCATGTGTACCCGTGAGTGTGTGTGTGTGTGTGTGTGTGTGTGTGAGACTGGCCTTCATCCTAGAACCTTACCTCATTCAATAGGCATCTAACAGAAACAGCCTTGTTGAATAGGAAGTAATTATTTGGCAACAGAGTAAGAGGCAGGAAATGGACCGAGCAGAACTTACCTGAGAGGATGGGATGCTGGCCCACATGGATGTCTTTAAGAGTGAAACCTAGAGAAAGGCCATTTCTTTTGCTGTCCTTAAACCTGAAGGGCAGGCTGATTTTACAGGAAAGATCCTGAAGATTATCTGGCGGCTGCCTGGACTCCTCTATAGCTGCTGCTCAGCACTTAGCAGCTAAGACCACCCTAGCTGTTTCTCTACACTCCAGGCTTCTCTGGTCCATCTAGAACTTTGGCTAGTTTTGAGAGACTACCTCTGTCCAGCACAGGCTCATGTGTAGAAGAATGACTGAACTGGGAGGTGGGAAGGGAGAGTCCTCCACCTCCAAGGTCCTCATGATCAATGCTAAACTTCATGCTTACTGTTAAGGTTTTGATATAAAAGGCTTGTAAGTTAGTGACTTGGTTTGCCTTTGGGGAAGTAATTTGATCATGAATCTACATGATCTGACTATCGGTGGATTGATCAATTGATGGTCATAATTAATTTAATGGCATTATTGGGAGGTACTGGAAATCAGGAAGTGGGGCCAAATTGGAGAAGGTAGCTCACCATGGGTATGCCCTGGAAGTATAATTTTTCTCCACAGCCCTTCTTCCCTGTTTTCCTTTATTTCCCACGAGGAAGCAGCTTTGATCCACCATGTCCCTCTGCTGTGATGCCTGCCTCAGCAGAGGCCCTGAAACAGTGGAGACAAGCAACTGAGGTCTGAAATCTTGATGTACTGGCTAGTTTTATGTCAACTTGACACAAGCTAAAGTCATCAGAGAGGAAGGAGCCTCAACTGAGATAATGCCTACATAAAATTGGGCCGTAGGCAAGCTTATACAGCATTTTCTTAACTAGTGATTGATGTGGGAGGGCTAAGTCCCTTGTAGGTGGGGCCACCCCTGGGCTGGTGGACCTGGGTTCTATAAGAAAACAGGCTGAGCAAACCATGAGGAGCAATCCAGTGAGCAGCACCCCTCCGTGGCCTCTGCATCAGCTCCTGCTACCAGATCCCTGCTCTGAGTTCCTGCCCTCACTTCCTGTAGTGATGAACTGTTATATGGAAGTATAAGCCAAATAACCCTTTCCTCTACAAGTTACTTTGCTCATGATGTTCATTGTAGTAATAGAAACACCAAGACACTCCATTCTCTCCTCCTCTAGGATTTTCTCAGGGACAAAAAAAAAAAAAAAAAAAATGAGAACAAACTCACACTGAAGGAGAAGGCATTATGAGGTAAAGCTGGATTTGCTAAGCATAGGGGCCCTACTGGTGCTGTCCTCAGGAATGAACCACACCCCCTAAGTGCTGTGCTGTGTTAAATGAATGAAGCAAACAAGCACTCAGTGCTTGGAAGACTTGATGAAGAGTTTCTTCCCAATGATGTTCCTCAAGGCCTGGAATGATGCTGCTGGATAAGCTGCCAGAACACAAGATGGGGGGAGATTATTTGGGTCAGAACTCCACTAATCACCTCCTTCTCTCAACTTTCCAACTTACTGGATTGAATGCTACAAAGAAAAGAAAGAAAGAAAGAAAAACGTGGTCATCGAGGAGTTTTTTTGATTTTTTGTTTTTTTAAAATAAATTGCTTGGCAATGATTTCTTTTTCCTGAGCAGAAACATGAAACCCTGGCACTCCCCACTTCCTTACATCCCCACCCTTACACCCCTATCTCCTCCATCCCCACGCCTCCTCATTTGCTTCGCATCATCTCTGTCCATCCCTACACTAGTCTTTCCTTCCTCACTTGGTACTGGGAGAGCACAGGGGTCCATTGATTCTCCAGGTGGTTTTGGTCCCCATGTTTGTCAAAGGCCACACTGACTGGCCACAGCACTTGTGCTCCACACTCTCTGTCATAAAGCATGGCCTGTAAGATGCTCCCCTGCCTTCAGAATTCCTTCACCATGCTGCGGACTGTTCCAATTCGTCAGCCTGCAATGATTTTGCCATCCTTCATATCGGCTATTTTCATGCTGCAGTTAGATCCTGAACGCCCTGGTGGGGAGGCTAAAGTAAACATCACAAGGCTTCACCTCAAGAGCCAATCCAATTCTAGTCAGCTAAGGAAATGCTGCCTGGATAATTTACCTCAGGCCTCCCACAAAACATTTATCTCCCTTGCCACTATTAGAAGTAAAAGTCACTGCTGGGTTTAGTCACTGCAACTTTAAGAGGAGAATTTGCCAGAGAGGTGGTCATGGGTAAGGGAAATAGTGGCTGTCCTTTTCCCTGGGGCCTCAAGAACTTACAAAGTAAGTCTTTCCCCAAGTCTGAGAAAAAAAAAAAAAAACCAACAACAAAACCAAAAACAAATAAACAAAAATCCCAATGCTTTTTAAAGTGCTATTTCAGTCCTGTAGCGTTTTTAATTATTGCATGATGTAAACAAGCGCATGTACAAAAGCCATTATGCAGAGCAAAGCAGAGGATGGCTGCAGACAGTGACTGAGCGCAGCCTCCATGCCCCCAGTCCAAACAACAACACAGGCAGATCCGACAAAAGAAAATTCGTTTATTTATTTTTTTCTAAAATTAGAAAATTTTCTAAAAATAGGAAAAAAAAACCCTTTCTTTCTGATTCAGCATCCAAACATAAGGATTCTTCTAAACGACTTGGGTTTCTCAGAGAGCTCTGGTGGAAGAGCAAGGCCTAGATTGGAACTTCAGACATCTTTCCAGGAAGGTGGTTGCAGAGTACTCCAGTTTGCCAAACTGTGACCTGGGTAAGCTATCACTGGCCATGGAAACTTGTCTTCTTGGTGAAGACCTGGGCCCGTTCCTGTCATTAGGCTAAGTCATCACTATGTGTTCTGGGAATGGCAGGAGGAATGCCTCGGGGTAAAGGTTAGGTAACGATTAGCCAAGGTTATGAAAATGTGATAGGTTATACAGAAAGATAAAGAAGGCAAAGGGGGTGTGAGAGAAATCTCAAGACTTTCCAGATTCCTTCCCAACCTGCATTCTCTCCCCCGTTCTGTTCCCGTCATGCCCCTGTGTGTCTATCTGGCTTCTGTCTCTCCTGCTGAGAGCAGAGTTCCACAGTTGGAGGAAGACAGCCAGTCATCGGAGGGACTGACTCCCATCTCCTAATTTTTTTTTTTTTTGGTGATCTAAGTCATTATGTCCATCCTCACCCAGGGACAAATCCCAGGGTGAAAAGAACTCCACAAAGAAGACAGGACATGGGACATGAAGGGAACTCAACAGAGCACCCAGTGCCACAGAAACCAGAGCAGGATTGTGTTCCAGGATTGTGTTCCAACAAGGCCACGGAGGGATCAAGAAGAATGAATGAAGTATTCCTGACGAAGCTTGCACCCCCGCCCCCCCACAGTTAATGTTTTCTTTACTTCTGCACCACTTTACATGGGTATACAAATCAATATGTTGTAGGGATTTTTTCAATATTGACATCTTAGAGCACATTAACTTTGTAAATTGCCTACAAATGTTTGGCTCTATCTATATACAGACAATTTTACCTAGCTATAAAATATCAATTAACGTAAAAAGTAAGCCTTGACTAAGGACTCATGGATGAAAGGAAGGTGACCCAAGAAGGATCACGATGGGTCCAGCTTGGGTCACACACTTCTCTTTCCTCTTCCGTACTCATTGGACAGGGGTATATGATAATGTAGGTGTGCGGCCATGTTGTGTCATGTCATGGCCATCACTATGTAAGGAACTGAAAACTAAGACTGCTAACCTTATCTGGATTACATAATCAGCAGTGAGTAGACACTGTGTTCTCAGGAAGAGAAGGAAGAGGATGTGAAGACACCAAGAGCAGTGGTTATGGGAGTCCAGGAGAGTGTAAGCCCCAGTCATCCAGTAACTGTGATTATTAGCTATTAATATCGAAACTTATTTTTCACTGACTCTGTGTCCCACCTGTGTGAGGTTGTTTAGAGATGAGTGGTTTAGCATGCCAACCTTGCAAAGTTCAAGTCATTGATGGATAGACAGATGTGGAAATAAATTGGATACCATGGGAAAAGTGCTACTAAGGTTGAGTATCCCTCATCCACAATACTTGGAGACAGAAATGTTTAGATTTGGGCTTTTTGAATATTTGCATCTGTATAATGAGTTGTCTTGGGGATGAGGCCCAAGTCTAAGTATGAAATTTGCTTATTTTTCATGTACAACTTATACATGTAGCCGGAAGGTAATTTTACATAAAGATTTTTGTTGGTGTATCCGAATTTTGATTGATTACAACCTGTCACATGAAGTCACGTGGAATTTCCCACTAGTACCATCATATCAGTGACCACTTCTGATTTTGAGGCATTTCAGAATTTGCTTTTGGGGGGGGGCAGAAATGTTCAACTAACTCTTAGAAGACTTTGAAAAATACTGTGGGGAGAGGGAGAGGGAGAGGGAGAGGGAGAGGGAGAGGGAGAGGGAGAGGGAGAGGGAGAGGGAGAGGGAGAGGGAGAGGGAGAGGGAGAGGGAGAGGGAGAGGGAGAGGGAGAGGGAGAGGGAGAGGGAGAGGGAGAGGGAGAGGGAGGATGAGTTCTTTGGGGAAGGTGGCACCAACAAGGGCTTCCTGGAGAAGGGAAGCTTGATAGGGGACTTGAGTGAGGCATAGGGTATTCCCAGGGGATGGATTCCCAGAGAATCCAACTTTATTCACCACTGAGCTTGGAGTTCAGCCATTTAACAGAAGTTACTGAATTAGAGAGTGGTAAGTGATGATTTGAACGTGGGCTAGACCAGAAATGGACAGGGGGCAGCAGGTAGGCTCAGTGTTCAAGCTGAACAATGCCCCCCACTCCTGCTGCCATGTGACATGGACAGAAGTGTCATCACCTTCCCAGACAAGAGCGCATTGGAGGAATGCAGAAAACACACCATGTACGTATTTGTCATGGCTAGTGGGAGAAAGCACTTTCTCCTCGAAGCTACAATACAACGCCTTGTTATTCCTAAGGGAAGATAAATGGTGACTCATCAAAAACAAGGAAGGTCTCACAGCACAAGCCATTGCTGTTCTGTTCAGGAATTTTTCCCCTGTGCCCATATCTTCGAGGCTTTTCCCCACTTTCTCCTCTATAAATTTCAGTGTCTCTGGTTTTCTGTGGAGGTCCTTGATCCACTTAGACTTGAGCTTTGTACAAGGAGATCAGAATGGATCAATTCACATTCTTCTACATGATAACCACCAGTTGAGCCAGAACCACTTCTTGAAAATGCTTTTTTCCACTGGATGGTTTTAGCTCCCTTGTCAAAGATCAAGTGACCATAGGTGTGTGGGTTCATTTCTGGGTCTTCAGTTCTATTCCATTGGTCTACCTGTCTGTTGCTATGCCAGTACCATGCAGCTTTTATCACAATTGCTCTGTAGTACAGCTTGAGGTCAGGCATGGTGATTCCACCAGAGGTTCTTTTATTGTTGAGAATAGTTTTTGCTATTCTAGGATTTTGTTATTCCAGATGAATTTGCAAATTGCCCTTTCTAACTCGGTAAAGAATTGAGTTGGAATTTTGATGGGGATTTCATTGAATCTGTAGATTGCTTTTGACAAGATAGCCATTTTGACTATATTAATCCTGCCAATCCATGAGCATGGGAGATCTTTCCATCTTCTGAGACCTTCTTCAATTTCTTTCTTCAAAGACTTGAAGTTCTTATCATACAGATCTTTCACTTCCTTAGTTAGAGTCACACCAAGGTATTTTATATTATTTGTGAGTATTGTGAAGGGTGTTTTTTCCCTAATCTCTTTCTCAGCATATTTAACCTTTGTGTAGAGAAAGGCCACTGATTTGTTTGAGTTAATTTTATATCCAGCTACTGCATTGAAGCTGTTTATCAGGTTTAGGAGTTCCCTGGTGGAATTTTTAGTATCACTTATATATACTATCATATCATCTGCAAATAGTGATATTTTGACTTCTTCCTTTCCAAGTTGTATATTGCATTCAAGTTCTATAATTTCTATATTGAATAGGTAGGGAGAAAATGGGCAGCCTTGTCTAGTCCCTGATTTTAGTGGGATTGCTTCAAGTTTCTCTCTAGTTATTTTGAAGTTGGCTACTGGTTTGCTGTATATTGCTTTTATTATGTTTAGGTATGGGCCTTAAATTCCTGATCTTTCCAAGACTTTTATCATGAATGGGTGTTGGATTTTGTCAAATGCTTTCTCAGCATCTAACGAGATGACCATGTGGTTTTTGACTTGCCATCCTATAATGGGACCAAACTCCAAGTTGCCATTGGGATGGAAAATTCATTCAGAATCTATGCATTTCCTCATGCAAAATAACTCACAAGCAAGCATTTTAAGTAATTTGTATTTTCCATGCTATTGTTATAGCTTTGATATCTATGGGGTTTGTTGTTGTTGTTGTTGTTGTTGTAAGAATCTAAACTGTGTTGCATGGCATTGGCCGAGCTGTCTTACTTCTGGGAAACACAACTTAGACTTCCTAGAAAAGGATGGCACAGGAGACAGCATACACAGGCCATCATGCACAGCACTCAATTGCAGCAGGCCCAAATGCCAGCTCTCTCTGTTGTTCTGTGGTGCTAAATCACAGGTTGTCCTTGAGCTTGGAAACAGCTCAGAGTAGGAGTAGATGTAGCTCTTGAAAGAACAGAATCCTTCCATCATCATAGGGTGTGGTCACTCTTCAGTTTAAGATTGCTTTTGTAATTGGGTTGATATTATTCAGGTCATATGCTGGTAACACACCAGCATGCAATGTATGTGGAGGTACCTGTGTGCAAGCAGCCATATCATGTTCAGAGGAGAACATGTATCCTCCTACCTTCCACCTCTTGTAGTCTCTCCACCCATTTCTGTGATTTTTCTGATCCTAGGAATGAGGGTCACACTGATGTCTCGTGTATAGTGAAGTCCTCATAGCTGCTTATCCTTAGCACTTTGAAGAATTAATGTGAGTCTTTTCCCATTAAGTGGGAAGGGGTTTCAGAGGTCCCACCCTAACTGAGAAGCTATGGCAATTGATGGCTGTCAGGGAAGGGAAAGTCACTTCTCTTTAGGGATATGGTCATGGGTAGATTCCTAATGCATCAGTGGATGGTCTTCCACCCATCCACCTAGGGACAGCACCAACTGGACTCAGAGGGTTAAAAATAACAGATAAGAAGGAAGATATAAAATTGAGAGATAGATAGGACAGGGATAGGGTTACTACAGAGGATTGACAAGTTAAGTGGGAGAGTCAGTTAAGATGCATTTTATACTTGTATGGAAATTTATAATAATACCACCACCACCAACAACAACAACATATTATTATTATTATTATTATTGTTGTTGTTGTTGTTGTTGTTGTTGTTGTTGTTGTAGTCGATCCCCTTATAGGCTTCTGTCAAATAGACAGTGTGATGGATATTCATGGTTGTCAACTTGACTATATCTGGAATGAACTACAATCCAGATATGGAGGGCATACATATGAGAGATTTTTTGTTTGTTTGTTTGTTTGTTTGTTTTTCTTTTTTGCATAGTTTGAAGTTGGTAAATCCACTTTTAGTCCAGACCTTTGTGGTAGGAAGACACACCTCTGATCTGGATCGTGATGGGGAAGAAAACCCCTTTAATCTAGATCTTGAGGGGGGAAGACAAACCTTTACTCTGGGCTACACCTTTTGCTGGAAGCCTGAATAAGGACTTAGAGGAGAGAAGGTTTTGCTCTTTGCCTGCTTTTCTTGCCTCACTAGTAAGTTCATTCCTTCACTGGCATTGGAGCCTACTTCTTCAGGATTCCAGCATCTCACGAAGACCAGCTGATATACCCAGCCTCTTGGGACTGAGCAGCTATAGCGTCTTAGTCTTTCCATTCATAGCTAGCCATTACTGAATTAGTTGAACTGCAGCCTGTGAGTCATTCCAATAAATTACATATATATGTGTACATACATATATACATACATGTATGTATATGTTATTCGCATGTTTGTACCCAGGGTCTTAAACTTTCGGTGCCAGGGGTCAGGGGTCAGTTTCAGTCAGCAGAGTACTCACCTCACAACTCAGATATCTGGAAGCCATATACACACCCAGGCATGAGAGTGTATGCTTGCATTTCAGCAAGACAAGCCACCCAGGCTAGCTTACTTGGCACAGTGGCAGACCAATGAGAGACCCTGTGTCACAAAACAAAACAACAAACAAACAAACAACTGGGAAAGGTGCCTGAGGAATGACACCTGAAGTTATCCTCTGACCTCCACATGCATGCATGTACACATGGGCATGAGCGCGCACACACACACACACACATACACACACGCATGCATGCATGCATGCATGCACACTCATATGTATTCACACACACACCAAGAAAGGAAGTGCAGAATCAGAAAGCCAATATGTTAAACAGTTTAATGGAGAAAGGACAGCTTCATTACCTAAAATTACAGTCCTTGCAGAAAATGCTTAGGTGAGAGCCTCCTTGACCTTGAGAGGGCCAAAGCATAACACATAAACTGAAAAAATAATCAGTATCTTCTTCATCAAAATTAGAAATATGTATATCTGCAAAGCACCCCTAAGAAAATAGAGAGATCAGTCACAGTGTGAAAGACAACATTCACAAGTCATCTGTCAGACTTGGAAAATAACGATGGCTATGGAAAACAGTATCCACTTTAAACATCTCACTTGTTTAAAATATGCAAATATTTTTTACAATTAACTGCCAAATACAATGGAAAGGGAGAAAATATTTGAAAAGAAATTGCCTTTCAAGAAGGTAAAAATTGGCTACTATGCACTTAAAAAGATGATCAAGAGGGCTGGAGAGATGGCTCAGTGGTTAAGAGCACTGACTGCTCTTCCAGAGGTCCTGAGTTCAGTTCCCAGCAACCACATGGTGTCTCACAATCATCTGTAATGGGATCTGATGCCCTCTTCTGGTGTGTCTGAAGACAGTGACAGTGTATTCACATAAATAAAATAGATAAAATATATCTTTAAAAAAAGAAAAAGAAAAGATGTTCAGTATCAGTCATTAGAGAAATGTAAATTAATACTACCATGCCATATCACCTTATAGTGTGACTTAAAGTTCTTAAAAGTGACAAATGTGAGTGTTGGCAAGGATGAGGAGAAAATAGAATGTTAAAATATCATTGATGTAAAACACATTGGAAAACAGTTTAGCATTCCTTTAAAAGTTATAAAATATTGCATGGATCTGAAATTTTCTCTTAGCACTATGGATCCAAGAAATGTAAGCACTTCTACACAAGAGCCCATGCATTCATTGATGTATGTCTTGGTTAGGGTTTTACTTCTGTGAACAGACACCATGACCAATGCAAGTCTTAAAAAGGACAACACTTAGTTGAGGTTGGCTTAAAGGTTCAGAGGTCGAGTCCATTATCATTATACAGGCAGGCATGGTGCAGGAGGAGCTGAGAACTCTTCATCTTCATCTGATGCCTGTTAGCAGAATATTGGCTTCCAGGAAGCTAGGAAGAGGGTTCTTATAGCCCATATTCCACAGTGACACACTTCTTCCAACAAGGCCACACCTACTCCAACAGGGTCACACCTGATAGTACCACTTCCTGGGCTGAGCATATACAAATCATCACAATGCTTATGGCAGGATTGTCCACAAGATCCTAAAACTAAAAGGAACCAAAATACCCATCAACAAAATGTGGTATTTCCAGGCAGTAGAATATTATTTAGCAATAAAAAGAACATGTTGTAAAGTGAAATAAACCAGACTGTATATATGATATGAATATATCTGTTTAATTATCTACTTTGGGAAATTGACAGGGATAGAAAATAGACCAGTGACATACTTGTGTTAGAGTTAGAAGAAAAATTGACAGAAACTTGCCAAGAGAGAATTTTCTTTTTTTTTTTCAATATTTAAATCATTTTTATTTGTTCTGCTATACTCTTTTTTTAATTAGGTATTTTCTTCATTTACATTTCCAGTGCTATCCCAAAAGTCCCCCATACCCTCTCCCCCCCACTCCCCTACCCACCCACTCCCACTTCTTGGCCCTGGTGTTCCCCTGAACTGAGGCATATAAAGTTTGCACGACCAATGGGCCTCTCTTTCCACTGATGGCTGACTAGGCCATCTTCTGATACATATGCAGCTATTGCTTGTCCTCATACTTCTGTGGGACATTGTCATAGTGGGAGCATGAATCAGGAGAGCCTCCTCACCTCAGGACAGACAAGAGATGGCGAGCAGAGATAATCTGCAACAGTCATTACCACTGTAGGTGCACCCATTCCTTGTAACTTTACTTCCAGAGCTTCCCAGGAGCTCTGGGGGTGGGTGGGTGGTACTGGTTAGTTCATAATGTTGTTGCACCTACAGGGTTACAGATCCCTTTAGCTCCTTGGGTACTTTCTCTAGCTCCTCCACTGGAGGCCCTGTGATCCATCCAATAGCTGACTGTGAGCATCCACTTCTGTGTTTGCTAGGCCCCGGCATAGTCTCACAAGAGATAGCTATATGTTGATGGAAATGTACAAAACCTACTATATCAATGGCTCATGTAGAGCTGTGATCGAAACACCCAAGGAAAGAAGTTCTAGGAAGAAGGAATCATTATTCTGCCTCACAGTGATGGACTATGCAGTCCACATTGCTTGTCCTCATACTTCTGTGGGACATTGTCATAGTGGGAGCATGAATCAGAAGAGCCTCCTCACCTCAGGACAGACAAGAGATGGCGAGCAGAGATAATCTGCAACAGTCATTACCACTGTAGGTGCACCCATTCCTTGTAACTTTACTTCCTAAACCTTGGCCCTACCTCTTCGAGTTTCTACCAGCTACTAAAATAGTTCTACCAGATGGGGACCAAGTAGTTATCATGTTAGCCTGCTGAGGAACATTTCATAATAAATCATAACTCATTTGAGGTAATAGCTGTAGAATTCTTTAGCTTATCTGTCTTAGCTAATTGCATTTACAACTTGAAAGGGTGAGTTTTATACTAAATAATTTAGACCTCAATGAAGCTGGTTTTAAGATCTTTGTGGCCAAACTTCCCTTCAGATTGACTGCATTTGATTCTTTGTGGTAGGAGGCTATCCCAAAGAATCAAAATGCAGAACAATGGATACCCAAGTGGTGCCAAAGAGATCCACTGAGGTAGATTTGGATTACAACATCAACCTCACCAGCTATGTGACTTGGAGAATTTTATTTAATCCTTTCAAAAGTTGTTTCCTTCATTTATAAGGTAAATAATATCTACCTCTTCAACTTATGTGGAGTTGAATATGAGTATGAATCTAGAAGATTTTATCAATTGTTATTTCTTAGAGAGTCTCTTGGACTAGCAAACTCTAGAACAGACATGGAACCATATGCTAGAATATAAGTCTAAGACCTGGAAGCTACAAGTTTGTTGAGAGACCCTGAGTGCCATATTTGTCTTATATCAGGGATCAGTATAAGTCTAATATTGTAAGATTAACTGATTCCAGCTTGGGAAATTTTTATTATCTTCCAAAGGATATTATAATGAGACTTCATATATATATATATACACACACACACACACCACATACACACACACACACACACACACACACACACACATATATATATATATATGTATATATATGTATATATATATATATATATATATATATATATATATATATATATATATATATATACACCCTAGCAGGTAGTCATCCATTTAAAAGTTTTCTTTGGATTAAGAACACCCAAAATTTGGGGCTGGTGAGGTGGTTCAGCAGATAAAGATGCTTCCTACCAAGTGTGAAGTTTGAGTCCCAGAACCCACCTGGGAGAAAGAGAGAACTGACTCTCACAGATCTCCAAACCAGTTCTGTGCTCTGTCATATACCTACTTTCTCCAAATAAATCATTGGCACTAAGAATCAAAATCCTGGGTTTATGCAGCTGGAAATGAGCTTATGTAGTTAAGGTCTGGGAACTTCCAAACTTTTACTCAGCTTCTCTCAGCTGCTGTAAGGATGCTCAAAACAGCCACAGGATCTTAAGACTTCTGGTGAGTGGAACACAGCTTCTGCTCTAATCCAATTGCGCGCGGGACCTGAGACTGCATTAGTTAGGGAAGCAGAAAACCGGCCTGAGTAGGACCACAGGCCTCTTCCGGCCGGACCAGCACCAGGGTAGCTAGAGCACAGGGTCGGCTGACACCCGCCAGCTACCCACGACCCCCGCCACAGGATTTTGAGACTGCTGGTGAGTGGAACACAGCTTCTGCTCCAATCTTTAAGCAGTGACAACGACAACAACTAACCCCAGAGATTACCAGATGGCGAAAGGTAAACGTAATAATCTTACTAACAGAAACCAAGACCACTCACCATCATCAGAACCCAGCACTCCCACTTCGCCCAGTCCAGGGCAGCCCAACACACCGGAAAAGCTAGACACGGATCTAAAAGCATATCTCATGATGATGGTAGAGGACTTCAAGAAGGACTTTAATAACACACTTAAAGAAATACAAAGGAACACTGGTAAACAGGTAGAAGACAGTAAAGAGGAAGCACAAAAATCCCTTAAAGAATTGCAGGAGAACACTGATAAAGAGTTACAAATCCTTAAAGAAAAACAGGATAACATAATCAAACGGGTAGAAGTCCTTACAGACAAACAGGAAAACACATCCAAACAGATGATGGAAATGAACAAAACCATACTAGACCTAAAAAGGGAAGTAGACACAATAAAGAAAACCCAAAATGAGGCAACACTGGAGATAGAAACCCTAGGAAATAAATCTGGAACCATAGATACGATCATCAGCAACAGAATACAAGAGATGGAAGAGAGAATCTCAGGTGCAGAAGATTCCATAGAGAACATTGGCACAACAATCAAGGAAAATGTAAAATGCAAAAAGATCCTAACTCAAAACATCCAAGAAATACAGGACACAATGAGAAGACCAAACCTACAGATAATAGGAGTGGATGAGAATGAAGATTTTCAACTCAAAGGACCAGCAAACATCTTCAACAAAATTATAGAAGAAAACTTCCCAAATCTAAAGAAAGAGATGCCCATGAACATACAAGAAGCCTATAGAACTCCAAATAGACTGGACCAGAAAAGAAATACCTCACAACACATAATAATCAGAACAACAAATGCTCTAAATAAAGACAGAATACTAAAAGCAGTAAGAGAAAAAGGCCAAGTAACATATAAAGGCAAGCCTATCAGAATTACACCAGATTTCTCACCAGAGACTATGAAAGCCAGAAGATCCTGGACGGATGTTATACAGACACTAAAAGAACACAAACTCCAGCCCAGGCTACTATACCCAGCCAAACTCTCAATTAACATAGATGGAGAAACCAAAGTATTCCACGACAAAACCAAATTCACACATTATCTCTCCACGAATCCAGCCCTTCAAAGGATAATAACAGAAAAAAACCAATACAAGGACAGGAACCACGCCCTAGAAACAACAAGAAGGTAATCCCTCAACAAACCTAAAAGAAGACAGCCACAAGAACAGAATGCCAACTTTAACAACAAAAATAACAGGAAACAACAATTACTTTTCCTTAATATCTCTTAATATCAATGGACTCAACTCCCCGATAAAAAGACATAGACTAACAAACTGGCTACACAAACAAGACCCAACATTTTGCTGCTTACAGGAAACTCATCTCAGAGAAAAAGATAGACACTACCTCAGAATGAAAGGCTGGAAAACAATTTTCCAAGCAAATGGTATGAAGAAACAAGCTGGAGTAGCCATTCTAATATCTGATAAGATTGACTTCCAACCCAAAGTCATTAAAAAAGACAGGGAGGGACACTTCATACTCATCAAAGGTAAAATCCTCCAAGAGGAACTATCAATCCTGAATATCTATGCTCCAAATACAAAGGCAGCCACATTCATTAAAGAAACTTTAGTAAATCTCAAAGCACACATTGCACCTCATACAATAATAGTGGGAGATTTCAACACACCACTTTCACCAATGGACAGATCATGGAAACAGAAACTAAACAGGGACACAGTGAAACTAACAGAAATTATGAATCAAATGGATCTGGCAGATATCTACAGAACATTCTATCCTAAAACAAAAGGATATACCTTCTTTCAGCACCTCATGGTACCTTCTCCAAAATTGACCACATAATTGGTCACAAAACAGGCCTCAACAGATACAAAAATATTGAAATTGTCCCATGCATCTTATCAGATCACCATGGACTAAGGCTGATCTTCAATAACAAAATAAATAATAAAAAGCCAACCTTCACGTGGAAACTGAACAACACTCTTCTCAATGATACCTTGGTCAAGGAAGGAATAAAGAAAGAAATTAAGGACTTTTTAGAGTTCAATGAAAATGAAGCCACAACATACCCAAACTTATGGGACGCAATGAAAGCATTTCTAAGAGGAAAACTCATAGCTCTGAGTGCCTCCAAAAGAAAACTAGAGAGAGCACACATTAGCAGCTTGACAACATACCTAAAAGCACTAGAACAAAAGGAAGCAAATTCACCCAAGAGGAGTAGACGGCAGGAAATAATCAAACACAGGGGCGAAATCAACCAAGTGGAAACCAGAAGAACTATTCAAAGAATCAACCAATCAAGGAGCTGGTTCTTTGAGAAAATCAACAAGATAGATAAACCCTTAGCCAGACTCACTAGAGGGCACAGGGAAAGCATCCTAATTAACAAAATCAGAAATGAAAAAGGAGACATAACAACAGATCCAGAAGACATCCAAAACACCATCAGATCCTTCTACCAAAGGCTATACTCAACAAAACTGGAGAACCTGGATGAAATGGAGAAGTTCCTAGACAGATACCAGGTACCAAAGTTGAATCAAGATCAGGTTAATGATCTAAACAGCCCTATATTCCCCCAAAGAAATAGAAGCAGTCATTAATAGTCTCCCAACTAAAAAAAGCCCAGGACCAGATGGGTTTAGTGCAGAGTTCTATCAGACCTTCAAAGAAGATCTAATCCCAGTTCTTCACAAACTATTCCACAAAATAGAAACAGAAGGTACTCTACCCAACTCATTCTATGAAGCCACAATTACTCTGATACCTAAACCACAAAAAGACCCAACAAAGATAGAAAACTTCAGACCAATATCCCTTATGAATATTGATGCAAAAATCCTCAATAAAGTTCTTGCTAACCGAATCCAAGAACACATCAAAACAATCATCCATCCTGGCCAAGTAGGTTTCATCCCAGGGATGCAGGGATGGTTCAATATACGGAAATCCATCAACGTAATCCAGTATATAAACAAACTCAAAGACAAAAACCACATGGTCATCTCGTTAGATGCGGAAAAAGCATTTGACAAGATCCAACACCCATTCATGATAAAAGTCTTGGAAAGATCAGGAATTCAAGGCCCATACCTAAACATGATAAAAGCAATCTACAGCAAACCAGTAGCCAACATCAAAGTAAATGGTGAGAAGCTTGAAGCAATCCCTCTAAAATCAGGGACTAGACAAGGCTGTCCACTTTCTCCATACCTATTCAACATTGTACTTGAAGTCCTAGCCAGAGCAATTCGACAACAAAAGGAGATCAAAGGGATACAAATTGGAAAAGATGAAGTCAAAATATCACTTTTTGCAGATGATATGATAGTATATATAAGTGACCCTAAAAATTCCACCAGAGAACTCCTAAGCCTGATAAACAGCTTCGGTGAAGTAGCTGGATATAAAATTAACTCAAACAAATCAATGGCCTTTCTCTACACAAAGAATAAACAGGCTGAGAAAGAAATTAGGGAAACAACACCCTTCTCAATAGTCACAAATAATATAAAATATCTTGGCGTGACTCTAACTAAGGAAGTGAAAGATCTGTATAATAAAAACTTCAAGTCTCTGAAGAAAGAAATTATAGAAGATCTCAGAAGATGGAAAGATCTCACATGCTCATGGATTGGCAGGATCAACATTGTAAAAATGGCTATCTTGCCAAAAGCAATCTACAGATTCAATGCAATCCCCATCAAAATTCCAAATCAATTCTTCAATGAATTAGAAAGTGCAATCTGCAAATTCATCTGGAATAACAAAAAACCTAGGATAGCAAAAACTCTTATCAAGGATAAAAGAACCTCTGGTGGAATCACCATGCCGGACCTAAAGCTTTACTACAGAGCAATTGTGATAAAAAACTGCATGGTACTGGTATAGTGACAGACAAATAGACCAATGGAATAGAATTGAAGACCCAGAAATGAACCCACACACCTACGGTCACTTGATCTTCGACAAGGGAGCTAAAAACATCCAGTGGAAGAAAGACAGCATTTTCAACAAATGGTGCTGGCACAACTCGTTGTTAACATGTAGAAGAATGCGAATCGATCCATTCTTATCTCCTTGTACTAAGGTCAAGTCTAAGTGGATCAAGGAACTTCACATAAAACCAGAGACACTGAAACTTATAGAGGAGAAAGTGGGGAAAAGCCTTGAAGATATGGGCACAGGGGAAAAATTCTTGAATAGAACAGTAATGGCTTGTGCTGTAAGATGGTGAATTGACAAGTGGGACCTCATGAAACTGCAAAGCTTCTGCAAGGCTAAAGACACCATCAATAAGACAAAAAAACCACCAACAGATTGGGAAAGGATCTTCACCTATCCTAAATCAGATAAGGGACTAATATCCAATATATATAAAGAACTCAAGAAGGTGGACTCCAGAAAGTCAAATAACCGCATTAAAAATGGGGCTCAGAACTAAACAAAGAATTCTCACCTGAGGAATACCGAATGGCAGAGAAGCACCTGAAAAAATGTTCAACATCCTTAATCATCAGGGAAATGCAAATCAAAACAACCCTGAGATTCCACCTCACACCAGTCAGAATGGCTAAGATGAAAAATTCAGGTGACAGCAGATGCTGGCGAGGATGTGGAGAAAGAGGAACACTCCTCCATTGTTGGTGGGATTGCAAGCTTGTACAACCACTCTGGAAATCAGTCTGGCGGTTCCTCAGAAAATTGGACATAGTACTACCGGAGGATCCAGCAATACCTCTCCTGGGCATATATCCAGAAGATGTCCCAACCGGTAAAAAGGACACATGTTCCACTATGTTCATAGCAGCCCTATTTATAATAGCCAGAAGCTGGAAAGAACCCAGATGTCCCTCAACAGAGGAATGGATACAGAAATTATGGTACATTTACACAATGGAGTACTACTCAGCTATTAAAAAGAATGAATTTATGAAATTCCTAGCCAAATGGATGGACCTGGAGGGCATCATCTTGAGTGAAGTAACACAATCACAAAAGAACTTACACAATATGTTTTCACTGATAAGTGGATATTAGCCCAAAACTTAGGATACCCAAGATATAAGATACAATTTACTAAACGCATGAAACTCAAGAAGAATGAAGACCAAAGTGTGGACACTGTGCCCCTTCTTAGAATTGGGAACAAAACACCCAGGGAAGGAGTTACAGAGACAAAGTTCGTAGCTGTGATGAAAGGATGGACCATTTAGAGACTGCCGTATCCAGGGATCCATCCCATAAGCAGCTTCTAAACGCTGACACCATTGCATACACTAGCAAGATTTTGCTGAAAGGACCCAAATATAGCTGTCTCTTGTGAGACGATGCCGGGGCCTAGCAAACACAGGAGTGGATGTTCACAGTCAGCTATTGGATGTATCACAGGGCTCCCAATGGAGAAGCTAGAGAAAGTACCCAAGGAGCTAAAGGGATCTGCAACCCTATTGTTGGAACAACATGATGTACTAACCAGAACCCCGGAGCTCTTGTCTCTAGCTGCATATGTATCGAAAGATGGCCTAGTCGGCCATCACTGGAAAGAGAGGCCCATTGGACTTGCAAACTTTATATGCCCCAATATAGGGGAATGCCAGGGCCAAAAGAATGGGAATGGGTGGGTAGGGAAGTGGGGGGCGCTATGGGGGACTTTTGGGATAGCATTGGAAATGTAACTGAGGAAAATATGTAATAAAAATATTAAAAATTTAAAAAAAAGGATGCTCAAAACAAGGATAACCAATGTTCAGTGTCTTAAGGGGATTTGCTTCTACTCTAAAGATCATTTGGAGGTGCGCATCCAGTTAGCTCTGGAAGCCAGTGCTGTTTGCAGGATTGAGAAGATTCTTGAAATTTGTGATTTCATTGGACATTAGCCAACAGCTCTCCTCACACTCAAAAATAGAGCTGCCAGAGCTCCAACAACTACTGGTCCTTATATGACAGCACCCTGGACATAAGGACAGGAGGCAGCTAGAGGGGAGACTTGATTTTCTATGGTGCTTTTGTCTTACTGGAAAGGAAGGAAAACTCTTGAGAAGTACCAAGAAGCGCTTCTGCTTTCTGTATTGCCTTAGCTGGAATTAGGTCAACGTCCACCCTACTGACAACGAAAAGGAGAATACAGAAAGAATCTAAGTGTGTATGCCTTCTTACTTGTCTGTATAACTAAACATATATGGTAGGCAGTGTTCTTATTACTGAGGACAGAAAATTTCCAGGCTAATTTATTCAGAAACTGACCCTACTCAAATGATTTTGTGTAACTAACTCAGAGTTATGAGAATGTCTAAATGAGGTTAAGTTTCCAGAAACAGCATTTGAAACCATGCTTGAAATGGTCATAAGAGGGTTGATGAGGTTGTCACCAAGTCTAGATACCTGAGTTTGGTCAGAGGGACCCACATGGAGGAAGGAGAGAACCGAGTCTCACAAATTGTCCTCTCCCCCCTCCCCATCTGTCCCCATCACTGCACACAACTGTAATTAAAATGTGTTTTTAAGATGAAAACCAGTATAATGTCGATCCAACTTCCATCTGCCACCACAGTCACATATCCAGATTTCTCATAAGAACGTTTTATCTGTTATGTGTCTAGGTGTCTTGCCTATGTGCATGTATGTGTACCATGTGCCTGCATACCCATGAAAATAAGAAAAGGGCATCAAGCCCCCTGGAATTGGAGTTATAGATAGCTGTCAGCTTCAATGTGGGTGCTGGAAACACAATCTGGATCATCTATGAAAGCAACAAGTGCTCTTTTATAGCTGAGAGCCACCTCTCCAGCCTCCATGATGAGTACTTAATCTAGTCTATTAAAGAGAGACACAGTATGCTCTCCTGGCTGTTGGCTCAATGCTCTCTGGGTCAAGTGCACTGTGACTACTTCTGATTGGTGGAGGTCACATGGTTTTTTTTTTTTTTTTTTTTTTGTGGTTGCAAAGAAGTCTGGAAAGTGAGTTGCTGATATCTTTTGCCAGTTCTGTGCATGTGTTCATGCTTGTGTGTGTGTGTGTGTGTGTGTGTGTGTGTAAATATGGACATGTTTCTACCACAGTGTGTCTATGGAAGTTAGAGGAGAACCCCAGGTGTGGGTCCTTACCTTCCTCTTTGTGCCTTTTGGTTACTGTTGCATATGCTTCCAACTATTCCGATTCAGCATCCCATCTCCCAGAGAAGGGCACTGGGCTTCCAGATGAGTGCCTTCTGCACCCCACTTTTTCAGCATTTATGTGGGTTCTGAGGAGCCAAACTCAGGTTGTAGGGCTTATCAGGCAAACAATTTATACACTAAGCCATCCTCTAGCCTCTGTTTTGCTACTTCTTGTAGGAGGAAGTCTTTGTTGACAATAAAAACTCATCAAGTGGAAAATTCCCAGTGGACGTTTAGAATAACAGCATCCCACAGTATTAAGTATCTCATTTAATTCTCAGTCTTCTGCAAGCTCTCCTCATTATGTGGAGAAGGAAAACTGTGGGTCAGGGATGCTTTATCCTGTCCAAAAATCTAAACTCCACAGAAATACTCAAAGCAGTGATCAAAGACAGATGTCCAAAGATGCTCGTTGTTAATGGCTACAGCAAAGCGGCTGAAAACAATTAAGATTTCCATCGTTGGGTATTTTAAAGAGAAACTGCCATCTATTTAAAGTGGAACACGATACAAAGTTTAGATAATGAGGTGGATTTGCATGTGCATGGGACATGATGATATGCTATTGAATGAGAAGTTAGACATAATTTCTAAAATGCTACGAATAGTGTAACTTCATAACAAGAAATTGCAGGTTTGTATACATGTACCATACAGGTCCTGTGTATATACAGACACAGTGCGTCTTTATTCATTGGTCCCATTTCCATGTTTTCAACTAACTTTAATTTGAAAGGTTTTGGAGCAACATTACAAATGTACTAAGTGAGTATGGGCAGGCCTTTTGGTCGGTATTCCCTAAGCAATGCAGTGTGGTGCCTTTTACAGCTTACATTGTAGTCAGTATCATCAGGCACCTGGGTGGATTTAGAGTGCCTGCAATGATGCCAAGGAGTGAATGCAAACTCTGCACTATTTCTCTACAGGGTTTAAACATTTGTAAATTCTGTTATCTGCGTGGGGTTCTAGAGACTGTTCCCTGTGGAGCTGAGACGACTGTGTGTACACTCAGACACCTTCGCTTACCATTTAGTTAAAGGTGGTTGTCTCTGGGAGATGAGAGTAAAGATTTTACTCTTCTATTGCACAACATTTTCAAACTTTAAGTTCTTTACATCAAGCATGGATGTTGTTATAAACAGTACAGCATGCAATAAATGAGGTGGCCATTGAGCCAAACTGATCATCTGTGGATCATTCATAATCCATCCATGTAACTCGTTCATAAGCTATCCACTAAGGCAATGGATACTCGAAGGAGTTGGTAGTGGAAGAGATGGGTGTGAGTGTTTGCCATGGCCATGTGGAACCATTAAAGCCACATCTTACCTCTGGGAAAGAGAAGTTGGAAATAAAAACTGTAATCAATAAGAGGGGGAAATGCTCAGTAAGCCTGGGCCAGGAGCAATTAGGAACTGAAGGATCACCTTCATGGCAGCTGGAGGGAGGTCACAGAATAAGAGAGCTGCAGGCCATATGAGAGTCAGGAGCAGATAGTCTCTGATGGGGATGGTTAGAAGACCAGAAACAGTCAAGAGTGAGTGAAACTGGTGTCATGGATCAAACAAGCCGGACGTGTTGAGGATCAGACAGCGTGAAGACTGGCAAGAGAAGGCAAAAAATAGGCCAGGTTAGAGGTAGCACCAGGCTTTCTTCTCAGGCACCACAGCTTGCTTGGATAGGCAGTATTTTAAAATGCTTTTTTTTTTTTTTTGCACTAATGATTGTTGATGAGAACTCCACTCTTGGAATTCCATGAGTACAAAGGGATCCTACACACAGAAAGACTGAATGAAAGGTAGGGTGGCCGAGTGCTCTTGGATTTGGTGTTTCAGATGGTACCCAACTGACCCTAGATGATTCCAGAGAGGAGCTTCTCCCTAAGGGACTAGCTTGGTTTGGAGAAATGACTTCACCATTGTCCAACCAAGGATTCACTCTGACTTTTGGATCGCCAGTGGTTCAGCAGTGAGAGCTGGGTGTGTGGGATCTATCCTGCACTATCTCTCAAATTCCCAGGCCTTTGTCAGAGAAGATCAAGGACAGTGTGTGTGCAATGTGGCCTTCTAGTTTATGCTGTAAGCTCTGCAACTGTGTTGGAATGGAGACCGTCACATAGGTGACAAAGCTCGTTAGTGAGACAGAATGCCTGACTCAGACCGAACACAGGAAGACAACTGAGGAAGGAGAAGGCGCTGAAGGGTTCGCCACATTGTCATCTTCTCCTTTGTTTAAGAGCATGATGCCTAGGGTTGGCAGCTCGCTCCCCACTCTCTGCCACACGTCTGGTATCTGTCAAGGCTGTTCGCATGAATAAAGGCTGAAGAGCTGAGACTGCAGAGACGGAGTTCTGAAAAGACTGTTTGAGCCAATTAAGGAGTGCATTTCCACTGGAGTGACCCTCCAGCAGCCATGTGGATTTTCGGCTGTCCCCTTGGTCAGTCCCCAGGCTAAAGACACCACTTTGTTGTGTAGCTTGCAAAACAACATCACATATCCCTCATATGTTGTTTTTTTTTTCCTCTCCCATTTTGTTTAGCTTTGCTTTCTAATATCAAAGCAACTCTAAGCCACGAGACATAGCTTCTCAGAAGACTTCAGATGAATGCGTTCCAGATGTGCTATTTGTAGTTTGTACCAAATATCACAGTGGTAGAGCAAAGATGTCACCAATCCCTGGAGGCATTATAGCATAACACTAGATCAGAGGCCTGCAGCCTGGGACTGAGTCTTCGCTCTACCACTTGAACAAGCTCTTGAATTCCTTTGCAACTCAAGTTTTCTCATCTGTGGACTAGTAATGATCACATTACCCGTGTCAGAAGGATGTGAGAAGGATCAAGCTTATTTACTTACCTGCTTAAAACTAAAATTATGTGCCAACTCATCCCTGACATATAGTAAGTACTTTATACATAATTATCACTTTTATTCAAGAATTCTATCATCTCCCTTCATAGACCTTCATAGGCCCAAGCTGGATGAAGGCATAGTGACCCCTGCCACCATGGCAATATGCTCAGCTTTGTAGATCTAGATGTTTGCTCTCCTTAATGCAAACATGGTTTAGATGACTCAAGGGATTATTCTATACAAAGGATACACACACTGGCACGGAATGGTTTGTCCCACTATCAATGTGTTCACTTATAGGGCATTTAAAAGGGACAAGAGGGCCACTAGAAATTCATGCTAGAGAATCTGTGTGTCCGTCCTCAGTATGGAATGTCACAGGGGAAATCAGGATCTCACTTATTCACTCAGAAACCTAAGATGAACACAGATGTGCCCCCCCACCCCCAGCCCACAGTATCAGAACTTATTGAAGGTTAATTGGTAGTGGTGCACACCTTTCATCCCAGCACTCAGGAGAAAGAGGCAGTCAGATCTCTGTGAGTTCAAGGCCAGTCTGATCTACAAAGTGAGTTTGCAGATAGCCAAGGTTACACACACAAAAACCCTGTCTCCAAAAACCAAATGCCCAAAATATTGAATAACAATAAATTCACAAAGGTGGTTCCCCTGGTAGCCATTTACCATAAACATTCCCCCTTTTCTTGATGGCTCTGGCAAAGGCAGACACAAGTTGTTTTATTCCATTCTTAATTGCTAATATTAATCTTAATTACTAATATTAACTGAGATCATTCATTACACAGATAGTAACTGTATCTCTCTGTCTCTCTGTTTCTCTCTCTTGTGTGTGTGTGTGTGTGTGTGTGTGTGTGTGTGTGCATGCTACAGAATACATAATAAAGGGCTGAGAGGCTACAACAGATTTTAAGGGACCCCAGAGCCTGAGAGCCAAGGAAGCTAATAGAGAGTTGAGTTGCCTCTCTGTGAGGGGAAGGTTGGGAAAGCCTCATAGAGCTGGTGGTGTGTGTGAGAAGCTGCTACAGTCGCCAGCTGAGGCCCTCTTCTGACCCTCTCAAGACCTTGAACATATGTGGCACACAATCATATGCAGACAGACAGACAATAGATACACATACACAGAAAAATACAAATACATCTTTCTTAAAAAGGAAATAAAAATAAAACTGCCTGTAAAATGGAATCTCTAGGCATAAGACACCGTCTGAAAAAGAAATCACTGTTTTACAAGACATGAAATAACTTGGGGCAGCATGCAGCGTTGTTCACTACACCAGAGCCTGCAGATAGAAGAGACTGCCATGATTGCTGGGCACCCAAGAAACAATGGGGTTCAAAGTGCTCTCTTCCTTTAGGTCCCCAGAGGGTCTTCTCTCCCAAGGAAGTTCTTGATCTTCGGTACCCTCTCCCTTCCCTCTTCCTTCTTCTCCCCTGTTTCCCACTCCCCTCTTTCTCACTTGGCTGGTACAACAGATGAACTCAAGGTCTCCTTCACCCGGGGCTCATGAGCTTCAGTTCTCTACCGTGTGAAACTTAAGGCACTGCTTAGAAACAAAGCAGCTACAGACAGACTGTTCCCGCCTGTTTCTGATCCAAACTTTAAACTAGAAAGATTCTAGACAGAAGGGAGCCAGCCAGGCCCGTGTACTTTATTTTGTTTCTGGGGGAGAAAAGTAGGTAAGGATTCATTGAGAGCAGAATGATAGCATTGAAGCAAAGGCCAAAGGGCTGGCCACTCGGGTTTAGCACTTTAGCACTCTTCCGTGCTCTGTTACAATCAGTTCTGAGAACACGCGCAACCTTTAATGCTACAATTTCTCTGTAAATGGTACTCTTCTCTGGGCAGTTACAGATGACAGTTATGTATGGCTTTAATTTCTGGATCACTTCTCTGCCAACCATCCTTCTTCAGCAGAAATTAGGCCAATTCTTTCTGACTCTAAAATCCCCACCGCTCCCTCCTCCTCTCCCTTCCCTCTTCTTCCTCCTTGTCTTACTGCAGTAGATATTTACCCTATAGGGCTACATAGACCCTAAACATGAATTTATTTAGAAGGAATCCCACCACATCCCTTGCTGCCCCCAGAGGAGTTGGGGGCTCTCTTGAGTCCCTGGGCAGGGGAAGAGATGACTCAGGCTCTGGCAAATCAGGCATAGCTGCAGAGCCAGCTGTGCCTTTCTGGACTTTGGGGCTGTTTCAGTGCCAACACCCCAGCTTCTTGGGGGAATATGGCCCCAATTTGAGCCCCGTTCTCCACCCTTTCCAATAATTTTGTCAACTTAAGCTAATAGCTTTCCCATACATTCTTTTAAAATTAATTAATTAATTAATAAATTTCATCGGAATTAGTTTCCGCGGTTTTCAGGCATGAACTTAGAATTATATATGATGTCTTTCCATCCTCTCCTCCTCCCTCCTCTCCTCCCTCCCTCCCTCCATTCCCAGACCTCTACCCATTTTCTCAAGCACACGTCTGCAACAACAAATAAATGAGCAAAGCCTTGACAAGGGGGGGGGGGAGGCTTCTGAAGAGAGATGTGTAAAATTCATATGCCACACTCCCAGGCCTTTTGCTACAGGTGGGTATCAACCCAGAATTGAAGCTTCTTATTATCCAAAGAAAGCAATGGTCAGACATGCTTTGGTCCATGATTCTATACTTCAAGAAAAAATGAGCTAGCACCCCATCCCCAGGAGGACATAGCTGATGCTCATAACAAAAACAAATGAACAGTCGTTGTCACCACCACCACCACCACCACCACCACCAAATCAACCCCAAACCCTTTCTTCCATGGCAAGCTCTGAAGAGGAAGATGCTGCTTATGCAGATAAGAAGAACATAGTCTCTAAATGTTTAGTGTAGCCCATTAACAAATACCATTCAATGTGAAGGTGCCACTTGCTATTTGCTAAGCTCCATGAAACCCGACCAATATAGGCATATATTGAGAGAATGGACCTCTAAGCAGCCCTCATATAATAAACATGGTTTTCAGTGGTCTTTGAGGGTACTGAGGTACATGAAATAGTAGGTCCTTTTCTCTTACCGTTATCTAGTGTACAGTTACATGATGTTTTGGGTTGGTTTTGTTGTTCTTTATTTCAAATTCATGTGCTTCTACTGACAGCTTATGTGAGATAATAAGAACCCAAGGAGATGACATGCTGGAAGGGGAAACCAAGTTAGCTATTTGTCAGAGCTGGATCAACACAGTCTTGCATCTCTGGTCTATGAACCATGCTTTGTTACCTCCTTCCAGCCTAGCAAGGTTGGCTGTGACCATCCACCACTTAGGCAGAGCCACCTGCTGTGCTGCTTTTCATCCTTCTCTTTTGATGAGCCACTACCTGCCTGAGGCCAAACCTGCCTGAGGCCGAATGGAACTGGTTCTCCTCTGAGATTTTCCGGAGTTAGCACCAAACTGTGATCTTTGAGAGTTCCCACTAGAAGGCTGATCTGTCTACTTCAAAGGAACTTTGCATGGCTGAGAATGGGTCTTCCCTCTTCTTTATAAAGCATGTTTGCGGAGAAATTAAAGTTGAGCTTTGATCAGAGTCCTGTCTTAGTTCCGTCTCTCGCCTAGTCCCCTCTTCTCTTCCAGATTCCAAGATGCCTTTCCAGACTAGACCCCAGACATATGAGCCACTGGCCAGCTGCAACAATGCTTAATCTTTTTCTTAAAAATAAAAGATATTGTACAGCCTTATATGATCAAGAACGAACAGAAGCAAATAAAGTGTCCCTTGACCAGGCAACTAAAAATTGTGTTATATACATGGAGTGCCATCAAAGAGGAGGAGGAGGAGGAGGAGGAGGAGAAGGAGGAGGAGGCAAACAATGAGGAAGAGGAGGAAGAAAAAGAAGCAGACAGACAGACTTACAGAAAAAGAGAGAGAGAGGGAGAAAGAGAGAGAGGAAGGAAGGAAGGAAGGAAGGAAGGAAGGAAGGAAGGAAGGAAGAAGAAAGAAAGAAAGAAAGAAAGAAAGAAAGAAAGAAAGAAAGAAAGAAAAGAAGGAAGAAAGGAAAGAAGGAAGGAAGGAAGGAAAGAAGGAAGGAAGGAAGGAAGGAAGGAAGGAAGGAAGGAAGGAAGGAAGGAAGGAAAGAAGGAAGGAAGGAAGGAAAGAAGGAAGGAAGGAAGGAAGGAAGGAAGGAAGGAAGGAAGGAAGGAAGGAAGGAAAAAGAAATTCTGTCAGTTGCTGTAATGGATATACCTTGAGGACCTTATCATGCAAAATAATCCAGTTGTAAGAAGACAAATATTATATGGTCCTTCCTCCATGAAGATCTTAGACATGGTTAAAGTGGTCAGCTCCTTGGAACATGTTTTGTCACATTAAGAAGTATGAGAAGAAGGAAATTAGGAACACTTCCTCCTAATGGACGAACAGCTCCAAGGTTGAACATCCTAATGCCAGCCGAAAATAATTTTAATTAGAAACCTTTAAAAGTGAGCACTGCCAAACACCCACCTTGGTCATAAAAAAAAAAATCCCAATAAATCTCCCAGGTTTTGAATGTCTAATTTTTAGCAATAAGATTTCCTGGTGAGCCTTCCAAGATAAACTGGTTCCAAATCACAGGTTTGGGTAAATGAACTTCCTGGCCTGTTGCCTCGGGGTGTTCATGACAGCCATTGGGAACATTATCTGATTAATCACTATTAATGTAAACCTGAGTCAGGTCCACTTTGCAGATGAACAAACAAAGACTCAGAAAGATCAGACAGCTTTTATTCTTCAGGCAATATAGTTAATCTGTGGTTGACTTCCCATTGCCACCAGACTTTGCCACCAGTTCCAATGGGGTCCACAGAGATGGGCTCCATTACCTTTTAGTACATCTTCTATTATAGGAATACTTAAGACAAAGGCCACCTGGCTGTACCTTCACTGGGTTTTACGAGGTTTGTAGCACAAAGTACTAGAAAGGCTTTCTATTTAGCTGAAGTCATTGAACCCCATGGCTCAACACCCCAGGGCTTGTGCAGGTGTTGAAGATGAACAGGAAATATGTGCATGACTTTCTTTCAACATTTCATTTTCTCTTCATTTCCTCATTAGCAAACATTACTGAAAATCCACCATGAGTCAGAATGTCCTGAGAACTAAGGGGATAACATAATTCACAATAAAAATGTTTGAGAACATCAGTAAGAAAAAATACTCCCCCTTGAGTTTCTGATCTCTGTCCTTGAGCTTTTGAGCACAGTGTCCCAGGCCACCACAGTTCAGAGACCTCCTCCCACAAGTGCCCCTCAAGCCAGCCAGCTCTGCTTTCTGCCTTTTACCCCTCTAGTCTCTTCTTAATTGCTCCTAATCATATACCCCAACAACTGCCTCCTCCCAAGGGTACATCAGGAAAATGCATTTATTTGTTCTATGTAGCAGAAGCACCGTTGGGGGACCCTCTTCTTTTGGGGGACCCTCTTATCTTCCCAAAGGGCCCTTTCCTCATGTGTGTTCTTAGTTCCTCTGCTCTGAGTTTCTGTTCAGACGCCCAACCATCATCAGGATCCAGGTTGGAACAGGAGAGTCTCTTCCATCTTTGATCAGGGACCTCGTATCTTGGCAGCCTGAAGGAGTGCTTGCTGAGAGTGTGGAAAGCCTTGTTTATGCGGCTTTCTCCTCTCTCCTTCAGTGCAAGCTGTACTTTTACCAAGGCCAATTGACATTTTTCAAAGTAGAAAATAAGCACACTTTTTATAATTCCTTCTACAGGTAGTTTGAGTACCTCTGAATTTTTAAGAACAATCTCTTCTGCCTTATTCATGCAATGTTTATTAACAAACCGTCACTGTTGCTGACTGTTTTTTTTTTTTTAAATGATTTCTTCTGTTGAGGGGGGGCACTTAAGTAGATTTTCCACTGGAGTCAGACTTCTGGAGTCCAAATAGGGGTCCACAGAGATGAGACCTCCATAATTTTCGGCTATGTCATTTTTTATAAGCGTACTTACACTAAGCAAAGGCCACCTTTGTAGTGAGATGTGCCCTACATAGTGAGATGTCCCCATGTCTTTCTATCTGGTCCTGTTTTCTTTCGAGTCTTCATGTACCTAGTGGTCTAGCCATTTCTTGTCTTATAGAGAGTGCCTTTGCTGGATCATATCCAGCAGAGGAAGGCCCAGATGTGCTCTGACCAGCTTTGCAGCAGTACGGTATGGTAAGAACATCAGTGGGAAGACAGGACTTCAGCGCTCAACCTATCTTTCCACCAACAGACTCTTGGGCATCTCCCATTCCTGCTCTGGACCTCTGGACCATCTCTAAACTGATGGTGCCTTGCTAGGCAACACCATGCCCTCACACTGTCTTATCACATGTTCCTGTTGTGTTACAGTGAGTGGGTCAAGTTTGACATATGAGATGAAGAAAGCTAGACTTAGTCTTTATTTAGCCTTAATTTTCTTCCAACAAATAGTTGACTGGAATCATCTATTTTGACTCAGCCAACTTCTTTTTATGGGGAACCAATGAAGAGTCCTTTGCACTCTACCTGGCTCTGTGACTTTCCCTCCAGTGTGGCACTTCTCCTGTGTCTGGACTACTGCCCTTAGCCCCGGCAGGGCTGCTGTCAGCCTTTCCTAGTGTGGCAATTTAGTTGTATTACTTCTTCCACGTGAATTTTACTCCCCTTAATAGCAAAAACTCATCCAAGTTTCTCTGAAAGATCTTCACGATTTAGAGAGTCGATATAAAGAGGAAACTTGGAGTAAACTTATGAGCACTTGACATTACTGGATATTAATCACATGAATCCAGAAATAGACTCTCTGGGAGGAACTTGGTACCTGCCATAATTGCACCACTTGCCTTGGCTTGGAGGTTGCCATTTTGGATGGCGATGTGAGTTTCCTTTCCGCCTTTTGCCCGCTTATGTGAATGAGGAAATGCCAGGGACCTTCCCACCCACTCAGCCAGCGCAGCACTCCCTGCTCAGGTGTTCCTGCCAACTAATTAACGCCTCCTTTGCAAGTTGTAAATTGGACGGCAGATGCGTATGAATGCGGAGCCCAGCGGGGAGCCTTGTGCTCTCTCTCTATACATGTATTTCATGAGAGGCAGGAAGTGAAACCAAGTAGGCTGATGGGAAATACAATTTTGCCAAAATGGCCACCCCCAGATTCTTAAATAAATCTATAGACTTTTAACACAAAATAAACTTCTCCTGCTTTTTGTACTTTTACCTGGACCCATTTAGATATTATCTTGGAAACCTTGCAAAGATCTGGGCCTTGATGATCAAATCCAACCCATGCTATTTAGGTTTGTTTGCTTGTTTGTTTGTTTGTTTCCTGAGCTTGAAACATGCTAAAGTCATCTGGGAAAAGGGAACCTCAACAGAAAAAAAAAAAGTCTCCCAACAGATCAGCCTGTAGGTAAGTCTAAAGTACATTTTGTTGATTGATGATTGACACGGGAGGTGGGAGGTGCCTGGACAGGTGGTCCTGGATGATGTAAAACAGGTAGCTGGTCCTGAGCCCGAGAGCTCATCATTAAACAGCGTTACTCCATGGACTCTGCTTCAGGTCTTGCCTTCAGGTTCCTGACCCTATTTCCCTCAACAGCAAACAGTAAGCTGTAAAATGAAATAAACTCCTTCCTTCCTAAGTTTCTTGTGGTCATGGTCTTTTTCACAGCAATGGGAAACAAGCTAGAATAGCACCTCTGGTCTCAGTTGGTTCTCATCTTCCTTTCCAGCTTGTCCAGGCTGAGATCAGATCAGATCACTTATAGGACTACAATGTGAGTTCCCTCTTCTTCCTTCTCCTGCTTATGTGAATGAGAAAATGCTAGAGACCTTTCCACCCCTTCAGCCAGCAGTCATGGAACATATTTTAATGATTTTTCTGGGGGTTCATGGTCTATCAAATTCTGTCTCCTTCATTCCTTTCTCTAAGACCCACCTACCTCATCCACAACACTCCCCCGGACAGGTGATCGTCCATATATTCCAGATCTACTCCTGTCTCATTCTTATCCCAAAGCCATACCTCCCATGTTCTCTAAAGAGCAAGGAAACAGTTTTTATTGGTTCAATTCAGTTCAGTTTAATTCATCAAAGCCTACAGAATACCTTTTCTGTTCCAAATACTGGGGTGAACTCAGAACATACAATATAAGAGAAGGTATCAAGGTTCTCTGAGGAGTGCTCAAGATAGTACCGTAGAGAAGACAACAAGTAGCTCTAATTCCCAGGGGTGAGGTGGGGTGTCCAAAGACAGGTGGCAGGGAAGCATGACATACATTCTGCAACAGAGACTAGAGCTATAGAAACAACTGTGCTGGTCAAAGATTTCAGAAGGAAAGGGAATAGGTCTGGTGTGTCTGTCTTACCTTTTACCTTTTAGCTTATCTTTTACCTTTACGTTCCCAAATCTAGATCTTCAATGTGCAGCTCTTTGCCCAAAGCAATGCAGGTATGGGCAGACCAAACCACACAGGATGGGTACAGAATGCTAAGCCTCTATTCCAGGTCTAGTCCTAATTCTTATCCCAGGCATCACTCCTACTGTCTCTAAAGAGTGTGGAGATCATTTTTATTGGCCTGAAGTTCAATTCAGTTCAGCTTAATTCATCAAAGCCTACTGAATACCTTTTCTGATCCAAGCACTGGGGTGTGCTCAGGACATTCAATATAAGAGGGACCGTAAAGGCCCACCCATAGTTTGTTCCTAACTTTAAATAGCAGTTATTAAATAAATGAGAATGGAAGGGTATGTGAATATTGAAATAGATGAAAAACAACTTCCATGTTATGGCATAAACTGGTTAATTTCCCTTCAGGTGGCATCTGTCTTAAGGAGGCAAAATGTCTACTTTCTCTTGGTACATGTATACATTAATATCTAGAGAGATTGCTAAATATGATCTGTTGTATATTGAAGCAAAAGTAGAAGGATTTTCAAGATATTATGGGTCTTAACCACATTCCAGAACATTTTGGACTATGAGTAATGAACTAAGCAGATGGTAGCTCACACGGAAGGGAGTATATTTGTCTCTGTGTCCTCCTCTATTAAGAAGCAAGTGATGGTCTTAGCTGGGTACCTGAGGAGATAGTCCTTATGTGGTCGTGGTATAAATACCTCTGTAACTCATGCAGGTTGGGCTGATTCCAATGGAATTTGTCTTTTCCTTTGTTTCTAACATGGAGAGCCCTGATTAGCAGCTTGACCAATACACTGAAGAGTTCAGGAGTGCAGAATAGGAGACCCTTCCCCATACCGCACAAACAGGAAGTATGTCTCTAAGATCCATGTATAACACATTAAAGCTTCATAACTGCTCAGACACCTAATTCAGACATCATGTCCATTCAAAGGTCAAATCTTGAACTCCGGCTTCAAGACCACCAGGGTTTCTGGTCAAGTCGCTTTTGGCGAGCCTTTGTGTGTGCAAAGCAGAAAGGCTAAGGGAGGCGCCCCAGATTGTATTCAGTTGTGTTTCCTCCCCCATCACATATGTGCATCACACACATTTTGAGAAATTAATCAGTAGAAAAATGTTTGCCCCATTAAAATTTCTTTCCCTGGCTCTTTCCCAAAACAGATACACACACATACACACACAATTTGTTCCCAACTTTTAAATAGCAGTTGTTAAAGAGATGAGATTGGAAAGGGCATTTGTCAGAGAGGTCTCTGCATTGCCCTGGAGGGATAACGTACATGTTAAGTGACTGTCTGTGAATTCTAGTGAGGAGAAAACCTCTGTAGCCATCTTTCCCGATTCATTGTAGCTCTTAACCCACCCATGCACAATAATTGCCAAAGTTCTTTCTCCCGAGGAAAAGAAACAAGAGGAGGAAAGGCCAGCAGCAAGCTAACACCTTCTCCTCCAGTCCAGTGAGGATTCCCCACTCGGAGGAGGTGGCACAGAATGCACATATCCTAATGTGTTGGAAGCAAAGTTTCCAACTCTCTCAAAAATATCTCACCAGCTTTTCTTCTTAAGGCAGTTTGTCACATGTTCCTTGGAAACAGAAGGAACAGAGCAACCGGCCAGAGAAGGGAATCCAGAGATGTGCTCAGGGGCTGTCTGCTGTAGGCACTCAGCATGAATGGGAGTCTTTGCTAAAATGGTTGCGCTGCTGTGCCCTGTAGATTTCGAAAACTGAGTACGCACTCTATGCCAGCTAATGATGGTCCTCCCACTGTCCTTGAAGGAAGGAAGCCTCTCTGAGTCTGCTGCCCCCCAAAATATGGATCAGAGTGTTCTAAATGGAGCATTAGGCTAGGGCATCATGTGAACAAAGCCAGGATTTTTAGAGCTCTTTGAGGAAACTACAAACTTCTATTAAGCTCTTCAAGCAAAGTTTAGTAGTAGAACAATTACATGGTATCTGTGAGGCTCTAGGTTCAACCCCAGCACTGTAAAGGACCACCAAAAGGTCTTCAGATAAAAGCTGATTTAGCAATTTTACTTTGGATAAAGGCAGAGGCAAGAGGCAGCAACTGAATCAAAGAAGGATCATTACAGCATGCTTAAGCCAACAGGATCTCAAAGATAGGAGGTCAGCTCTCCAGAGAGGCTGTCCCCAGGGTTCCCTGATCGAGAAGTCTCTAGCTTCATAGTTAGAAGGTGAGACATAAACGAATCTTCTTTGTTATTTGCTGCCTTGTTTGTCTAGAAGGATGGGGCTGATTTCTGAGCATCATTCCAGGCTGTAGACACACCCTTAAAATCATCACAGGCTGTAGACACACATTTAAAAAGCCCATTCCCTCATTGACATAAAATCTCAAGTTACAGAACACTGTTGGTTATATAGAGATATGTGGCCCCATCTGAATCCCATGTAGGTGAATCTTCAGAGACCCGTGCAGGGACAATGAAATGTCTATCTTTCCCCATTGACATATATGTGCCTGAAGGAAGCTCACTTTTACTTGCCCATGTTTACATACGTGATCTTTGACTTGAACTTTTCCAAGCCATAGAAATCTATGTTTAATAATAATAATAATAATAATAATAATAATAATAATAATAATAATAATTAACAACCATCACCACTACCACCACCACCCAAAAAATCTGATGAAAACATATTGACACAAATAGGAAGAATCTGCAGTGTGCCGGTTTGATGATAAGCCACTGACAGTTTCAGGGACAGAATGTAGCAGACAGAAAGCAGAAGCAAAGGCAGAAGTATAAGGGTGTTGGTCTACAGTGGTCTCGCAGCAGAAAAGGGTATGGTGGTCCGGGTGTGGAGGGGCCTGTTGAGCATGGCCAGGGGCAAGAGGCTTCTCAGAAGCAGAGGAAGAAGTCACCACACTCAGACCACCCAGGATGCTCTACGCAGGAAGGACGGAGAGCGGAGGCACCCTGAGCAACGCAATCCTACTCCATGCACAAGAGCGAGGGCATCTGCTGAACAGTTGCGCCCGTCTCCACTTAGCTTGGGAAGACTAGGCACTTGGCAGTGTAGCAGAGACTGCACACGTGAGGATTTAAAACTGCAAAAGACCCAGCCAGAGCTGTGAAACTGTCCCAAACAGCACTGCCTCTAACAGGAAATATTAACAGTATACCCTAGCAAAGATCTTTCCCCTAGATGCCATATTGAAAAGGTTCCCTTTTTAAACTGAATGTAAAAAAATTTTAAAGCCAGGCGTGGTGGCGCACGCCTTTAATCCCAGCACTCGGGAGGCAGAGGCAGGCGGATTTCTGAGTTCGAGGCCAGCCTGGTCTACAAAGTGAGTTCCAGGACAGTCAAGGCTACACAGAGAAACCCTGTCTCGAAAAACCAAAAAAAAAAAAAAAAACAAAAAAAAAAATTTTAAAGTATATTTATTGAGTACATATACATATTTCACAAATACTACCAATGATCCTCTTATCTATCATTCAACTCACAGAAATAAAACATCCCAGTGTTTACTTTTGTAGGATCTTAGACTCCCTGTATTCTTTTCAATCTTCATAACATGTCAATTAGCTTATATTTGATTTTTTTTTCCACATCTCTCTCCTTGAGTGGGATTATTTTGAGGATTGTTTTTGACTTGCTTTTTTAAAAGTCAGGGCATCCATGAGAATTATTTCTGTTGCATTCAGCCGGAGCTCACAGCCTACTATTGCACAGGGCTACTTTGTATGAAGAGTTCGCACATGCTATAACCCAAGGCTTGCTTCTCACGCTTTCAATCTTTGCAATGCTGCCCGGAATCTTCTTTGACTTTTGGTCACAGGTAAGAAGTGCTCCAGGATACAAGGTGAGGGGAGTTGCTGAGTGGTTGGGTGTGTGCATGTTAATTTTATATGTAATTTGTACCTACCTACACTCCTACTGACAAAGGAGAAGTGTTCTCATTGCTTGTCTCCCACCAGCTTGGTCAGAGTAGCCTTTGAAACGCTTTGAGGTGTAGTTAAAATTCTCCCAAGTTGGCGTGCTTTTGCAATTGTTTGATTCGTAATTAGCCTGAAGAGCTTTCTAGAAGTCCACTGTCCATTTGAGTTTCTTTTAGATGTCAATTCAAAATTTTGCCCTACCCTCACCTGTAATTGTTTGCTTTCTTATGTTTCATTTATTCTAAATACTATCATTTTGTTGACCTCGTATGTTGTGAATAATTTCTTCATATTTACAGATTCTCTTTGCATTTTCTCAGGAATCTGGAATATGTATATTATTAAATTGAGTGAATGTCTCTCTTCTATGGTTTGCACTATCTGGCTTTGTTTCCATGTATCACAAGGTTATTCTCCTATAATAAGGTTTCTGCTTTCATACATAACTCCTGCTGAGATTTATAGTTTTGGTTTGTGGTCTGAGATCAATTGGCTTTTTACATTACTGATAAAGAGTTCATAAAGGTCTTCCCAACCACAATGGCCTCATATAAACACATAACCTAACCAAGGCAGTGAGAGGTCTCTTAAAGAACTTTAAATCTCCGGGGAAAGAGAATGAAGAAGACACTCAAACACGGAACTTTCCATATTCATGGATTGGTAGAATTAGTATTGTGAAATAACCATATTATCAATATCAATTTACAGATGCCATTTTTTCTAAAAAAAAAAAAAGTTCCATTTCCCATTTCATTCTTCACAGAAATAGAAAAAAAGTCCTAAAAGCCATATCAAAGCACAAAGGATCCCAGATAGCCGAAGGCATTCTTAGTTAAAAGAAGAATGCTGGGGGAGGGTACCACCAGATTCCAAGCTATCTTATAGAGCTCTGATAATAAAAACAGAATGGTACTGTCCCAAAAACCAGACAAAGAATAGATATGTAGATTGATGGAATAGAATAGAAGACCCAACATGAGTGCACATAATTATAGCTATTGGTTAATTGACAGTGAAGCCAAAAATACATACTGCAGGAAAGACAGCATCTTTAACCAATGGTGCTGGGGAATCTAGGTGTCCAAATGCAGAAGAATGAAGTCAGATCCATATCTATCACTGCACAAAAATCACCTCCAGATGCATCAAAGACTCCAAAGGGATCTGCGTGAAGCCTGAAATGCTGAAACGTCTCAAACAAGGGTCTCATTCTAGATTTCCCAGCATTATTTAATGTCATCGGGTCTTCGCTGAGTCCACGTGTTATGGATAGTTCCTATGTGGGTGTAAGCCTGTTTCTTAGCTCTGTTCCCTTCTTTTCTTTGCAAATAGAACATTATAATAACTCTTACTCTTCAAGAAGGTGGCTAATCATAGCCCCATGACTCCTTTCTCCTCCTTTCTGTCTTCCCTTCATTCTTCCTCTTCCTGCCCTCCTCCTCTTCCTCCTCCTTCTCCTCCTCCTGCCCCTCTTCCTCCTCTTCCTCTTTCTTCCCATTTCTCCTTTCCCCTTTCTCCTTCTTTCAAGGCTATTTTTGCATCATTGGTGTCGATACAACAACTTCCCTCCTGTATCTGTCTACTCACAAAGACTTGTTGAGAGTTTAAAATTCAGATTGTATTAAAGATAAAAAGATAGAGATCAAGGTTGCGATAACAGGTGACTGATTTCCAAATCTTCTAACCCATAAGGCCTGGCATTTATTTTCATTTAGTTAACTTCGTCTTAGTCACTTGGAAGAAAATCCTACCATTTCTCCATTAACATCTCTCCACACTGAGTCAACTGCATTCCAGACCCTTCCTTCAAGTTGCTTTAAAAATCCCACTGGAGGAGACCCTTTCTGAAATATTATCTGTCTGAGTGCTGGCTAGTGAAGTGGAACAGACCCATTCATGGTAACTTTTATTGGGGACTATGAAACACTTACTCATTCTAATCATTTCTATGTGTTTTTAATTCTAATCATTTTTGTATTCTTTTAGGCCCTCTCTGGAGTCAGTAATATCATTTCAAAATGATGGAACCCATTCTTTTCTAACCTAAGTTCTATACCTTAAAACAACTACCATCATCCACTGTCAGAGGGTAAACTAGTTTCTCTCATTTTTAGCACAATTTATTACTGATCTTTTGGCCTTTCATTAACTGATTTATGCATTCTTCTCTGCACACTCTAATTCTATTTTCCTCTTTCTTACAAACACCCGTTCTAAGGTGTCTGACATGTACATGCATTCATAGGTGCATATATTTTATATTAATATAAATGGCTTATATTCACATAGCCTTCTTTGTTCAGAATTTTTTTTTGAAAAGATTCTATTTTGCTACATGAATGCTTTGACCTACTTCATTGAATTATCATGATAGAAACTGCCGCCGCCACAGGTAGCAAGCTTTTCAGTAAATTCAATTTCCCTGCTGAGCCGGCTGCTTTTCTCACCACTCTGGCCAAATGCCTGATAGATACAGCTTAAGGGAGGAAGGGCTTATTTTGGCTCATGGTTTCAGATGATGTCAGTTCCCTCATGGTGGGGAGGGGTGGCAGTTCCAGCAGATCAGATCACACTGAGGCATCCTGAAAAGAGAGAAAAGACCTATGGGAGGGCCAGGGCAAGGCAGAGCCCCAAGGCCACCTCCTCAGTGGACTCCTTCTTCCATCTATGCCCTACCTTCTCTCTTTCACCACCTCTCATTAGAGTGATCAACTGTGAATCCATGAAGATATTAATCCATTCATTAGGTCATAGCCCTCCTGATCTTATTGTTAGCACAGACACACCCGCAGCTATTCATTACTAACCTGAGAATATCTTATCTAACCAAGTTGATGGAATCACCCATCATACTTACCTTTTAAGTGACATTGCTGTTAACTCTTTAATCAATGGTATAAGAACGAGACTCTGTTACTTCCAGATGAAACTGTGGAGAAGTACGGGCACAATACTTTCCCCAATGCTTAGCCATTGTGAAAAATTCTTGTGGTATAAAGTTTCCATTGGTTTAAGGCATCCTGGATACACCAAGCCAACTGGCTACCATCAAGGCTCATGTTTATACGTTTCCTCTGCATGAAGTTAGACAAAGTATGAGTTCTATTCCTGTGTGCCATATCATCTTGGGTGCGCCAGCACAAGCTCACCTATTGTAATGCATCTTTGATCAACGTTTCATGTTTTCTGCTCTGTCTATCAACTTTGGTTTCTGAAAGGGGAATTCTACAATCTGCAACTAACATTACTTGGCTAGTCCCACTTCAGTTTTATCAGTTGTTATTTGGCATATTTTAAATCTGTAGTATTTATGTAAGTACATTATAACAAACATATCTCATTGATTTAGTTTCTTATACTTGTATATAAGACATTATTTGTCCCTTCTAATATTTATCATAAATGATATCTGATAAAGACTAGAATTGCTGTATCAGCTTCCACTTGGTAATATTCTAGTGTTGTATTTTACACCTATTTCAGTAATTTTATATTTAGTGATTTCAATGAGTTGCACATAGTGAAAGCATTTTTTTTGCCTTTCAGAAATTAATTCCTTTTTAAAATTTTTATTTATTTATTTATTTATTTATTTATTTATTTTACACTCCAGATTTTATTCCTCTCCCGGTCCACCTTCTGTTTTACACCCAGTCCCTCCCCCACCCCACCCCCATCTCCACAAGGATGTTCCCATTCCATTTCACCAATCTTCCCAAGGGTTTTAACTTTAAATCTTTAGGCCAAAACAGTACTAAAAGAGATAACATCCATGACCTACGTTTAAGTAGAAGTAGGGTACAGATATGAAGAATTCCAGCCAACCAATGGTTACCCCAGGAGTCTGCACCAATCGTTATCCTAACAGGACTGCTCTATCACGTGTCTATGAGCTAGCAGTGGAGAACATTAATGAGCAGCTGGTTTCTGAATGAGAAGATAGGCAAACTTGGCCCTAGAGCAATGCAAAGTGACAAGCAACAGCCAGCCTCATCATACATGGGAATCCTCCTTCAGGAACTTGGTAATCTCCCTCCCACAGGGCTCACATCCCATATGTCGCTGGTTTGACACCAACTACAAAATCTTCCGGAGTTCCATGGGGTTTCGGATGGTGTTGCTATTTCTATAATCTGCATTTCCCTCTGATTTTAACTTTCTATCGATTTGCTTTTGATATGAGAACCCAGCAGTTGCCTATCAAGGCAGGGAGCCCTGGTTTCCTCTGTTGTGACTCCAGTCTGCTAAGTAGCATTGCCAGCTGTACTGGCTAGTTTTGTGTCAACTTGACACAGCTGGAGTTATCACAGAGATAGGAGCTTCAGTTGAGGAAGTACCTCCATGAGATACAACAGTAAGGCATTTTCTCAATTAGTGATCAAGGGGGAAAGGCCCTTTGTGGGTGGGACCATCCCTGGGCTGGTAGTCTTGGGTTCTATAAGAGAGTAGGCTGAGCAAGCCAGGGGAAGCAAGCCAGTAAAGAACATCCCTCCATAGCCTCTGCATCAACTCCTGCTTCCTGACCTGCTTGAGTTCCAGTCCTGACTTCCTTGGTGATGAACAGCAGTATGGAAGTGTAAGCCAAATAAACCCTTTCCTCCCCTACTTGCTTCTTGGTCATGATGTTTGTGCAGGAATAGAAACCCTGACTAAGACATCAGCAATGCATCAAATAGAAGCATTGATGTTCTTTTTGTCACTGTGTTAAGGTAGAGCAGTGTTTCTCAACCTTCCAAGCTCTGCAACCCTTTAATACAGTTCCTCATGTTGTGGTGACCCTCAAACAGAACATTATTTTTGTTGCCACCTCATAACTGTAATTTTGCTACTGTTATGAATTTTAGTGTAAATATCTGATATGCAGGATATCTGATATGTGACACCCAAAGTGTCTCGACCCACAGGTTAAGAACCATTGAGTAGATAAGAATTTGTTCCCTGCTCATTCGATTATGGGAATATTTTAATAATGCAATTTTTGACTCTTCAGAAAAGTTAATAAAGATTGAGGAGACAATGTGTCTCTGAACAAACCTAAGAACTTGTGGGAGTCATATGAGTGAAATATTAGAATGACACCAAACATTCTCAGAAAGAAAGATCAGTTTAATGGAATGCTGTTGGACACAATAAATCTGATGGATGGGAATTTAAGAGCTCATTGGAAGGATCATGTGGAATTCCTGAGATGTTAATAAGTGGGAAAAGCAGTGGTGCATGGATAGTTATCTAGTCAGAAATATTTATAACGAATTCCAGGTAAGAGAAATGGGAAAATGAAAACGAATGCCATATTTGCTGCTCTCACCCTGGACACTCAGCTCCATCTTGATGCTCCCCAGTACAACGGTCCTCTGAAAATAATGCAATGGAAGAGAAGCCATGCCAGGCATGAGCTGCTGCACTGTGTAGGCGGCCCTTGGGGAAATTGCACAGATAATGACTCAGGTCTGAGTTGGCATCTCTCCTAACAGCATAAAGTCAGCAAAATAAGAAGGACTCAGGAGCAAGTTTTCAACGATGGCTCGGGCAACTCAGGTTTTGATGGCTGGGTCATTATCCAATCTATCATATGTGGTATGTGGTTATCTTAGATTCACAGGACATCAAGATTCTGACTCTCTGAGTGTCCCCATTCACAAGGCTACCATAAAGCCTTTAGGATACATTCCAGACTTACAGACACCCTGAATTCTTCTTTCTCATTCACTGTGGGAAATGCTGTTAGCTAGAATACTAAGTGCTTAGGGGTGATTAGATTCCGGCTGACTACCTGGGCCAAGTCAGGTGCTACAGAACCCTCTATAGATGCCTACTTAAATCTACATCTTTGTCTACATCTCCGTGCATGCATCTATTTCTACAGACCTGTATACAGATATACAGAGAACAACCGGCTGGTTGTCTCTTCTCCTTTTATATTAGTTAAGCCTGGGGATGTAGGAACGTAGGATGGTCATAATTTGCAGATTACATAGATCAGAGAAAAGGGGTGGTAATTCTGTGTGGAGCCATGACTAGCAGCAGGCCAATGCAGGGAAAGATGAGAGCGAGGATAGGGAAGGAGACAGGAAGGGAGGGAGCACTGGAATGTGAATGCATTGAGCAGTTTTCAGTCCCATTTCTGACTGTCTCGTCATTAACTCTCGTCTCAACACAGGCAAGCACCAGTGGGCTTTTGTGTCTTAGGATCCGGAGCTGCTTTTAGTCTGGTGTGCTGAATTTCTCTCTCATATTCTGACAGGTTGGTTCCTCCTCTGCTACTCCACTCTCTACACTGTCCAGAGATGAACATCGGGGGTCACGTGACTGGGAGAGTATGTCTGGTCACTGTCCCAGGTAGCTGCAAGCTCTCTTGCTTGCAGGACCATTGTGGCTCCTAGGATTCGGGGTAGCATGCCTTCTGACTTTAGAGTTCTCCTCCGATTGCATGAGAGAAGGCAGTATGGAGGACAAGCTTTTCTGTCGCAGGCAGCTTACGTCATTTTGGTGAGTCATAGAACTGATAGCTGGGTTAACTGGGCCGGGCAACAAAGTTGCTTATGGCTAGGAAAGGTGAGTATCGAATTTCCTAGAAACTCTTCGGTGGAGACAGCTGGACTGAGGAGGAAAAAGGCCCAGTGGGGAAATAAATCAGGCATCCTAGAGAAAATGGTACCCCAAATACTTGTCTGGCCAGGATGCATCTTCTACTTCAACTCCTTGCATTTTTCAATTGTGGAGGAAAAGTCCATATTTCCTAGGAAGCCACCATGAGGTGAGTATAGAGCCCCCTAGGAATGTCTATTTATAATCCTCACTGAGTAGAGAGTCTGGGTTGCTGGACAGATAAATAATTTGCTTAGATGGAGAAGGATGAATTCTGAGGCCATCTCACTCTTGAGCTGAAGCTTCAGTCACAAATAGCCTGATGACAGTCACCTAACTAGAGGCTGGTCTTTAGCCTCCTAGACCTCCACATCACACCATACCACCCTGTCCTCGTGTCATTTCTGTGGTGTAGTGGCAGTGATCTTAGACCAGTGGGCCAGGTCTTGCAAAATGGAGACTGGAACCAATAAAGCTTGTCTGCAGCAGATGCTGTGAGCATTGATAGCTCACTGGGGCTACGTTTTAATAAAGGCTAAGGTCTCAGAAGGGACAGGTCCAAAGGAAATGACCCCCCAGATGGACCACATAGCCATAACTATGAATAAGCCACTATCATTTCAGTTATACTGAGATATTCAAGGAGGCACCGGGATTGCACACTGTACAGCAAACTGAGCCCTGAATTTCTCAGAAAGCCACAGGGGCTTGGAGCACACCTGCTTCTCATCCACCATGGATCTTGGGCCTTTCACATAAACTGTCTGGGGATGAGAATCTGGCCCTTTGAAAAGGTCCATAGAAGACAGCATAAGAATCACAAAAGAAGATGATTTGAAGCTGATGACTGAAGGCCCAGCTGTGTGGCTGAGTCACACAAATGTGTCCCACAGAAACCCAGAGAGACAGCTAGCTTACTGTGTCATGCTATGCCCATTTGGAATAGGGGAAGGGACATTCCAGGAAAGAACTCTCCAGTTGCATGGTTGTGCTAGTTACACAGATAACAACAAGACTGGGCTGTGCACACGTTCTGGGTACTCTACACAAGAATATGGTCTGCAGATGTTCACTGTTGATGGTAGACTACCACCAAACCAGGAAGCCCGTGAGTTACAAATAACAATCGTGTTTTATCTGGAGAACTGTTAGACTACTGCAAATGTTCATGGTGAGCTTTGGCTGTCTGGCTACTGACAAGGCATCTGAGCCCTGGGACAGTTTCTTAGTGAAGTTTAGTTGACTTGAGCGTCTGTACCAAATGTCTTCTCTCCTACTATTGAAGGTTATTGACTCTAAGTCCCCAAGGCTTATCCCAGGCTTGCTAGCATTTCTAAAACCTGGGGTAAGTTTGGAAATAAAAGAAAAAAGCAAGCTATGCACACTTATGAAATGAAATTACATTTAATCTTAATAAATATACTTTGCAAACACCCTGTAAACTTAGCTTTCCAGCTCTGTGAGAAACACCTGACAGAATAATCTTAAAGAGAAGAGAGTTTATCTTGGCCTATAATTTCCATGGTTTCAGGTTTCAGTCAGCTGGGTCTATTGTTTGGGGGCCTGTGGTGAAACAGAACATTTTATTTTTTGTGTGTGTGTACATGTCTGTATGCCTGTGCATGTGTGGGGGTGAGCAGTGGAACAGAGCTGATTATCTCAAAGTGTCAGGAAGCAAAGAGAAAAGAGGTAGAACTTTGGTTTCTATTGCTGTGATTAAATCCATGACCAAAGTAACTCAGTGGGGGAGGAAAGGGCTCATGTAGTTTATACATCTACAATGTAGTCTATCACTGAAGGAAATCAGGACAGGAACTCAAACATCTCACTTTCTAATAGAACCCAAGACCACCAGCTTGTGGAAGGCTCCATCCATACACCCACATTAATCACCAATTAAGAAAATGCCTTACCAGTCCTAATGAAGTTTCCAAATAACGAGGAAGCTTCCAATATCAGGACTGGGTGACAACCATTTGAGGTGTTGGCACAAGGGATGTCATGGAAAGCCAGAAACAACCCAGGCATTGAAAATAGGCTGTTGTCTACAACTGACAGCAAGTTCCAATACTTAAGACAACACCCATACAACTCATTAATATGGAGAGGTAGAGCTAGGGTGTACATAGAATCTTTACCCACATGTTCTTTGGCACTGGGGAAGTTCTCTGAGGGCTACCAAAAGTGAAATGTGAACAACAACCCAGCTACAAAACCTTTGACCTAAATATTGCCCTGCTTGCAAAATATGCTAAGGCAAATTGGCTTGTGGATGTATCTAGCCAATGACTAATTTGACTTAAGGACCTTTCCATGAGATGGAACCCATTTCTGACACTGCTTGGGTGACCAAAAACCAGAGACTAGAGTAGATACCCCAGAGACGTAGAGTAAAACCAAAATACTAGGTATAAAATAAAGTAACAATAAAATGACCCCAAATGATATTCTGCTATACTCATAGATTGGTGTCTGACTCAGCCAACATCACAGAGGTGTCCTCCTTCAGCAGATGGGAAACAAATACAGAGATGCATAGCTAAATATTATGGAGAGAGAGAGAGAGAGAGAGAGAGTTAATTTTGGAACGCACAGTTCTTCTGAATCAACTGAGAAAGGTTCTTATAATTCACAGAGCCTGGAGCAGCAAGCACAGGGCTAACAGAGGCCTGCACCAGATGTAGAGGGCCCTCTGGTTTATAACTCTGAGCCAAAATAACCATCTACAAAGATCTTCAGAGACCAATCAATCATTAGGCTTATTTGGAAACTTGCAGAATGTTTTACTTTAATGATCATCATCATCAAAAAAAAAAAAAAAAAAAAAAAAAAAAGGAAGTCTTCCAGGCTTGCCTACAGCCTGATCTGGAGGCATTTTATCAAGGGAGGTTCCCTTCTCTCCAGTGACTATAGCCTGTGTCAAATCAATATACAGCTAGCCAGCACAACTGGCCCCTTGTCACCCTAAAACACAAACACACCACAACCTTTCCTTTCTCGTTCATCCCCAAGATCACACAACTACAGGACCTCACAATATAAAATACTTTATAAAGTGAAAAAGGCCCACAGCCATTAAAAGTTCAGTATGTTTAAAATATCAAGGCTTGTTTACAATCCAAAGACTTAAAATCTAAGGTATCTCAACTATGGGCTCCTATAACATAAAATGACAACTTAAATATTTTCTCGCTCCATGAGGGAAGAAACGGCAGTCACAATCAAATCAAAGCAAAATCGCCCTAACTGTGTAAATCACTCAATATCCAGTGTCTGGAATCTACTCAGCATCTATGGACTTGTCCCAAGACCTTGGGGCAAGTCTCCCTTTGACTGCACCTTCTCTAACATACATAGCTTGTCTTTTAAGCTCAGGTCAGCTCCACTCAATGACTGCTGTGGGTCTTCTGCTACAACTGGGCTGCACTTTAACAGCCTCAGCTTTCTCCATGACCCCTTCAATATTGGGCCTTCCACTGCTACTGAGGATTCACCTTCACCAAAGGCCTCTCTTAATCTCTCACAGTGCCGGGTCCCAGCTGCTCTTCATGGCCTTCAAACCCAGCACCACCTGGGTGACTCTTACACTATCAATCTCAGATGCCAGAGGGAGAATATTGCCCACCACAGCTTCGGTTACTTCACCTCAACGTCAATGATGCTAGACTGTTCTTAATCTCCACTAATTTCTCAGTTCCAGCCAAGCAGCATCTCTTGTCTCTGCAAAGCAAGTTTCATTTCAGTTGTCCTTGTCTCTTATAAACCACAAGCAATTCTTCCACTGCAGCTGACCAGACACCTCAGACTCTTCACAAAGATGCTCACATAGAGTTCTTGCTTTCCTCTGAAACTTCATAAGCCAGGCTTCTATAATCCATAACACTGTTCTCAGCATTCTTCTCTTCCAAGATCACACGGTGAACAACTCACCAAACGCCGAACACTCAATGGCTTTTCTTGCCCCCAATTCCAAGGTGCTTCCACAATCCTCCCCAAAACATCATGATGAGGTCTGTCATAGCAATATTCCATCATCCTGGCAACAATTTCTGTCCCACTTGGGGTTTCTATTGCTATGATGAAATACCATGACCAAAGTAACTTGGGAAAGAAAGGGCTTATTTGTCTTATATTTCTACATCATAGTGCATTGATGAGGGAAGTCAGAACAGGAACTAATACGGCAGGAACCTGAAGGCAAAAGCAGATGTAGAGACCGTGTGTGTGTGTGTGTGTGTGTGTGTGTGTGTGTGTGTGTGTTGTGGTACTACTTACTGGCTTGCTCAATTACTTATTGTTTGCTTAACCCTCTTTCTTATAAAACCCAGGACTACCATAGGGGTGGCTCCACCCACAATGAGCTTAGCTCTCCCTCATCAATCACTGATTAACACATACCTTTACAAGCTTGCCTACAGCCCAATCTTATGGAGATTTTTTCTTTCAACTCAGGCTCCCTCCTCTCAGATGGCTCTAGCATCTATCATACAATTAGCCAGTATAGGTCCCTTTTGAGGGCACCCAACCCATGATTTAACTTCCATCTAACAGGCCCTACCTACTAAGGTTCCATTGTTTTCCAAGCAGGGCCACAGTCTGGGGAGCAAGCCTTCAACAACAAGCTTCCAAAGTGGAGTGCCAGGTTTTCTTTTGCACAATGGCAGCTTCTTTAAAATTCAATCCTAGAACATAATGGCATTGTGGAGAGCCAGAACCCAGCCTCCTGCTTGTACCCATCATCCTTGTCTTCAAACAATGGCTGTTTGCAACCATGATGACAGTTCATTTGCACATATGGCCACTCCACACTGCTCGCATCCATCCTTGAGCTCATATAGAACCACTTCGTGGCAGTTCCTTGGGCCCCAGGATGTACATGCTCAGGAGATCTGATCCACTCATCCACTGGAGAGGAAGGATTTGAGAATGAAGCCAGCTCTGGCCCTGGAAGTAGCATAGGGCCATTTGGACAGGGATTTCTCAGCCCCCGCCCCCCACCGAGTGAGTAGGGACCTGGAGTGAATCTAGTAGAAAAAGAAAAATACGTTTTATATAGTTTTGTCTATGTGAAGTCCATCTGTAAAGGATGGAATGGAAGATGGCCCTAGTGGAGCCCAGTGACACTCAGTACCTAGTATAGGAGACCTTTTTGCTGTTCCTGAAGGGGCTACTATATTTTTCTGATGGCACAATGGAGCTGAAGACTCACTTGTGTGCCACACAGTGAGCAGAGCCTATGCAGGCTTTGTAGGCATCAACCGTGGAGGATTGTGTGTTGGTAGACTCGGTCAGCTCATCTCCTCAACACTTCTGAGTCCAGACATCAGAACTACAGTCCTTATCAGCCTCTCCTCATAAGAGATCATTCTACTTGGGTTGCAGAATCCATGACTTTTAAGAGGTCAACGACCCTTTAGAGAGTATTTGATGAACTTACCTCATTGCTGGTGAGATGAGCTAAGTCTCATCTCAAGGAGAAATGGGTTCAGATCATTGTACTTAAAGAGCTACATGGGGCAGCAGAAACATAGGCAGCAGCCTGGGATCCAAGCTGATACCCTTTTCTGGATGCCTCCCAGGGAGAAATAAAAAGAGAACCTCCGCATCTTCAGGAAACAATCTCACCATTGTTGCAGTGGAGCAATGTGCTATGGCAACCACAGGAGAATCTGTTCAGATCCTGAAATCCTACGGACAGTGAGTGTGCCCATGTAGCTGGACAATGGAGACAGCACAGAGGAGGCTTCAGTGGGAACAACCTCAACCATGTGTGCTGAGGGCTGGGGATGAGGCTTGGTGGCAGGAGCACTGGTCTACTGGTCTACTGGTCTACCTTTGATGATAGAGATCAGTTGATAAGTGATGCTGCTTGAATGTTCCCTCGTTTTCCAACTGCTCCTCTGCTCCTTCAGTATCCAGTTCTCTCCTTTCTGCCTTCCATCCTCTCAGTACCCTAAGATCCAGAGCAATCATACCACTCCATTGTGTGGCCTGCCTGAACCATTATCCCATTGCTTCTTCAGATTTGTGTCTTTCTCCTCCTCAGAAAGCCAGAGGCCATTTGCAGCAACCATTTCCCCCTATCAGGAGCAGCTACTGCTCTACCCTGGATTCAACTCCCACCCACTTCCTGAGTGGGGTATTTTCTAAAGAGCATCCTAAGAACACTGGCCAAACAAAGTGCTTTTACAATTTTATTGTCTGCTGGCATCCTAAGAAGTGTTCTGCCTACACTATCATTGTATTCAAGTGGTAAGATGAACATAACATCAATTTAGCACTTTAAGTACATAGTTCAGTAGGTACACATTCATAACACTGTGCACCGTACATTATCCACCCACAGAACATCTTTATCTTCTGAAATACAAATTCTGCACATATTGAGTAGTAGCTCTCCATTGCCCTCCCACCCTCATGGGAAGACTATGCTAGGTGGCTCCCATAAAACACATTCTTTTGTGTCTGAATTATTTCACTTAGCATTACATCTTTGAGGTGGAACCACGGTTCATCGTGTATCCTAATTTCCTTCCATTTTAAGGCTGGATGGTGTTCCATTTTATGACTTTAACACGCTTCATTTATCTATCTGTTGTTAGGTGTTTTAATTGATTTTTACCTTTCGTATTTTTTTTTTTTGGATAAAGCTATAATGAACATTAGTAAAAATACAGTCATGTACCAGTAATGACAATGATAGGCTCTGAGAACTGCAGTTAGGTGAATTTGTCCTTGTGCCAGCATTTATCAAAATGCACTTACACAGACCTAGATGATAAAGGTCAGCCACTCCACATGGCCTCAGGATGCAGTCGGGAGATCCTTGTGTTTAATGAGACCACCGCCGAAGCAACAACAGATTTATCGTCAAATTTAAAATAAGTATAAATCATCCGCTCTAAAATAATAGAAATATAGCAAATACATAAACAAATCATTCATTATCAAGTATAATTTGCATTAGCATAATATGTGCTATGCTTTTATTTGATGGGTTTACTCACATTAGCATCACCACAAACATGTGGGTTACTCTTGCACGGATGGCCTCAGCTGGCCACAGCACAGTAGGCAATAGGAGGCTGTGAGCTTCATTTGAACTTCATGGGATGTCCTTTGGGCATGAGGCCCACTGTTGATCAGACAGACCATCCTATGCTGTTCATGGCTGCATCTGAGTCTCTGCTTTCAATCTTTCTGAATGACAAGTTGGACTTTCTAAAGGAAGCACTAGACTGTCTCCATAGTACTAACAAGCTGCTTTCTGGGTGGGGGTGGCGGTGGGGGTGGGGGTGGGGTGGGGAGTTGCTTTCTTCATTTATAAAATGTGCTGTTCAGATTCTCCCTTGGTGAGTCTGGAGTGCACATTTAATGTGGTGAAGGCTTTGAGTGGTCCTGAAGACAGGTCAAAGTGACCTATCTTCTCCAAAGTAATTCTGTAGTGACCCTGCTGGGTTAAGTAACTGGGAACTGCCATCTGTTGCTGATAGGGGAGCCAGTGTCCTGCAGGTCCTTGTGGAAAGGGCTGTAGCTCTGGGTGAGCAGTCATGGAAGAATCCCTCTGAACTGAGAAGGAGCTATCTCCATCCCACTGGTTGGCATGCGGAATGCCTTCCCTTGCCAACTGAAGGGCTATTCATCCTTCAGGATTAGTTCCCACACCCCTACTTCTCCCAGGCAATTCTGACTCCACCTCTTCTTTCTCTAGGCAGCAACTAAGGCCCCCTCTCTGTGAGCTTCTCATAGTGTCTTTGAAATACTCAGCATCCACTGTATCAAAGGCAGTCAACTGTAGCCTGCACAAGCAGCCACCTGGAGACCTTTATTAAAATTTGGGTGCCCCCTTCTTGCTAGGATTTCCCCTCAGCACTGCCCTATACATTTGATACTTCTAAAATATGCATTTTACCTATTACTTGAAAGATTAATTTGGTATTAGTGAATTTGCTTGTGTGTGGGAGGGCCACACTGTACCTGTGGAGGTCTGGTAGCAACTCTGGAGTCCCCTCTTCTTTCTATCATGTACATCCACAGCATTGATTGCAGCCATCAGTCATGCTGGTCCCAGAAAAATGTGCAGTTAAAAAAAAAAATCCTGGGCGGTGCTTTCTATGGCTGAGTCTTATAATCTTTAGTTCTTTGAAGATGAGTCACCTCATTTTATTTTATATACAGTTGATATACAATAAATGTCTCATGTAAGAATGAATGAACACATGAGTGACTGAGAGGAAATACCCTGTTTCTTCCTGCATCAAATGAGCCGACTGGTAGTTCTTTCGGGCTTTTTCTGGTTACATTTCTCATTCAACAATAAAAGCTGAGCTATTTTGCCCCCAAATTCCAAATATTTTGCTCTCAACACCATATGATCCACAAACTGAAGCACACGAAACTATCTCACACTTGCAGGGAGGCCATGCTAATGAGGACTTAGTATTAACTAAGCAAATGACTGTGGATTGGAGAAAATCCATAGTTTTATAAAGTACCAATTTTACCACAGGCTAGAGATACAAGGAGAAACGTTCACATTTGCCTGGGTAAATTGACTGCAAATTGGCAGTATGTTCTGGAATTAGGGAGCTAGGCATTATGGGAAAACAGAGGGCTTTGGGGGGCAGAAGTGGGAGATGGTGGCGGTGGTGAGGAATTTATATGCTCCGCAATGGTCAGTGATTCCCTGGCTTCCTATGGATGGAAGGCGGGGTCTTGCTTGATGCCTTCTACCACTGGGCTGCATCTCCCTCCCTCATGGGCACCTATTGCTCTTTCCCCTGCAGGTTTTGAGGCAGTTCCAGTTTCTCATAAGCACTGTGGCCTGAGAAAAATGAAGGCATCCATTACTTACAACCTCTCAGCATTTCAGAGGAGAAAGGTTGGCTATGGCTGCCAAGATCCAGCAAATATTTGGTTAGCTTGGAAAGAATGGGCACTCATTTTCCAGTTCGCACAGATTTCTGTATGCCCAGTTTCTTTTATTAAAAATGTTAAGTCCAGAGATAAAGTCGAAAGGCACCCGGCTCTCAGCATTCATCTGTATCCCGGTGAGGGTGGGGGGAGCAGAACCCAAGATCTAAACAAAGAAAAGCTCACTCAATGGGACTCATAGATTCCCTCTAGGAATAGGATCCCAGGTACCAGAGGAGTGCGCTGTAGCTTTCTTTAGATATTTATGGGACTGGCTGGAGATCCTCTCTCAAATGAGGAGGGTCAGTACACTGTGGCCCACAGGCCAAATCCTGATGCTCGATCTCTGCTCTTGTGGGCGCTACTCTTTCTCCCCTTCCCTCCTTCCCTCCCTCCCCCCCTCTTTTTTTTGTACAATGTATGAATTAAGAGTACTTTAAAAAAATCTTTGGAATGGTTGGACTTTTTTTTCTTTAATGATGCTGTCTAAAAATGAGGGGGATGTTTCAGATTTGCATGCAGCAATAAATTTTCATGGGAACGCAACCACACCTGTGCATCTGTGCCTCGTCACAGCTGCTTTGAACTATGGTGGTAGAGTAGGTGAAACAGAGCAGGTAGCCCTCCACATATAAAATATACACCACCCGGCTCTTGGCAGAAGCAGTTTACAGACCCCAGGAGTAGGGGATGAAAGGCTTGCTGTCTGCTGTTATCTGAAGTAAAAACTGTAAAATATACATGCACGGTAAAATAATTATAAAGCAAACACCTGGGTACCCTAGCACTCGGGCAGAGAGATGAAACATTGTCCCTAAGCAGCTACGTGTCCCAAAAGCCCTTCCCAGAGTTAGGACTTTGCCGAAAGATCTTCCTTGCTGTTCTTTGTAGCATGCACTTCCACCTAAACAATGTAGTTAAGTTTTGTTTGAAGTGGCTATTATAATAAAGCCATCCTGAGCAAGCGGACATTTTGGTGTTTTTCATAATCAAGTTTGGGAGGCTTCTGTGTGTGGCTTTGGTCCTGTCCCCACCCTTTTAGAGCGTCATTCATTACGTCATTCAGGCAAGGTTCACTGGTTCACTTCGCCATCAGTGGGTAATTTGGTCATTTCTCGTTTGGGACAATTGTGAATAATACTGTTATGGACATTTTGTATCTGAGATATCCTTGACTTCAGACTTTTGGCAGAGGAATGGCATTGCTGGAACACGGGATCTACATGTCACCATCTCGATCTTCTACTGCCACACTGTTCTTTTGGGGGATGGAACAAGTCCCATCCACAGCAGCTGGTGTTTAGGGAAACTGAGGAGTTCCTTCATCCAGTCACATGCTTGTCCTCTGAACTCAAGGAACCCAACAAGGTACCCAGCCATTGTGTAGCTTTCCTTAAAGTCATCTTAAGTCATAAAAAGGTGGCAAGCAAGTGAGTCAGCTCTGTACAAATGCTTTTCGGAAAGAACATTTTCTTTTGATTTTAAGACAGGGTGTAACTATACAGCCCAGGATGGCCCCAACACACAACCATAACTTTGCTTTCTGAGTGTTTCTTTGGACTGCAGACAGGTGCCAGCCCTCTCTGCTGACATGGTGACTCTTATTAAGTTCCTGTGCTTGGCTAATAGGCTGGTGGGTGTCAAACTATATTGACTACCATCCCTGATGCAATGGGTATTGATCAGTGGTTCTCAAACTTCCTAAAGCCACAACCCTCTAATACAGTTCATGTTGTAGTGACCCACCAGCCATAAAAGTATTTCATTGCTACTTCATAACTGTAATTTTGCTGCTGTTATGAATCATAAATGTCTGATATGCAGGATATCGCCCCAGAGGCTGAGAGCTACTGGTATAGAGGAGGCACAGTAGAGAAAGGTTCTGGGTAGCCTCCTGAGAGCAGGACACCAGAGCAGCAACCATTATCCCCACAGGGCACCAGGGATTCTGCCCCTGATCCTTGGTACTGTGTCTTTCTCCAAAGGGTTTTATGAAAATGGAGCTGAAAACCCACCGCTCCCACCACCAGCACGCTGAAAGCCCTGCACCTGGGGCAGCAAGCTCGAGGCATTGCTGAGGCATGATGTAGTACTCCACTAAAAAAAAAAAAAAAAGAGCACAAATAACCCCCTGCCCCCAGCCCTCAAACACATTTATCCAGTTTGTGAAGTGGATTAATAGAATAACCAATAAAACATGTATAAAAGCTTTAATTAAATGTGATGAAATAAAACTTCATGTTTTATTTATGGACACTCCCAACATGTAAAGGATTCAGGGAGACATTCATTTTTACTGCCATTTCGTCCTCATATCTATAATTAAATCCAGGCTTCAGTTCTGGCCCAAAGCGATGCGGCATTTTAAAGCTGGCCTTGGACACCCCTTCCCCCCCCCCCCCCGCATCTGCTTTTAATTATAATCACCATCCCCAATACAGAGGAGGCTGGTGACAGAAGAGAACAGAACAATGAGACAAACAAACAAACAACACCGGTTACCATTGTGTTTTAAGCCGACGCGCTGAAGGAGCGCTTCAGGCGGGAGGGGCAGCCTCGATTTCCAGTTTTATTTTGTGCCAAGTATACAATCCCTTCATTTTACTTTTGACATTAAAAAAAAAAAAAGGACTTCATGAAACAAGACAAAATAACTTATGATTATATGAAACATAACTGTGACAAATCGTAAAACTATACATATTAATAGAAAAAAGTGTACCTAATTCCTTAAAAGATTTACGACAATAAGCACCACATGTGCTCCTACCGTCAAACTGGCCCCATATCCAGTATGATATACGCAGCTCATTTCTCTACATGAGTGGATAGAACAATGTACAAGGGCCTATGTGATTCATGGAAAACAGATTCCCCCCCCCCCCAAAGTGCTTTATGTCAGCAACATTACCGAGGACGCTTCTCTGTCTGTACAAAATAAATCTCTTCATTTGAACACGCGCCATTTTCTCCAATGTGTTTGGTTTTCTCTGTCTCTGTTATTTTATCCACGGCAATAACAACATTGATCCAAACAAGTCAAATCAAATCAAACACCAAGTAATACAACTGAGCACTGTCAATACTTCCAGGCCAATAGGGGATGGGAAGGGGGTACGAGCTCTGGGACAGGGAGACAGGTTAGCCCTGTTCTAAGCTCGCATTACTGAGCTAGTACATTTGGCAGATGGTCACTTGAGGACACTGAATGTAAGCAACACTCTTGTCAGGAGACTTTCTGCTGAGGTCTACCAAATACCTTGTTTTCCACTTAAGAATCACCTGGGTCACGTGGTGGAGACCCGTGTAAGGGACCATATCTCACAGGCCCAGGGAATATTTAAATGGCATTTGTGTGCCGATCAGAGAGTAAATTACAAGTGACGCTTTGAAGTAGTTCCTTTAGGGAGTTATGACAATGGATGAAGGCTATGACTCTAGTCATAATGACCTTTTTATTTTTATGGACTAAAATAATTGTCTTTGGGTTGTGTATGTTTTCAGGAGCACTAGTCTTTATTGTTTTGTTTTTGTTTTGAAAGCGGAATGACAATTTCCGTTTGGATGTTTATGAAAATGGCTACCCATCAGGGCTAAAAGGGTCTAGGAATGGAAGGGAATAATTATGTTTTCAAGCTCTGCTTTCATTGTTTCAAAATACAGTTGGAACTGTGAAGGCCAAAGCAAGCCAAGAACACATTCATACTGAGGAGAAAGTCTGGAACCTACCACTCTGAAGGAGCCAGTATGTGTCATGACTCTAGGCCCTGTCCCCAGACCAGTGGCTATCGGGAATATTCCAGACGGCCTTTGAGGGGCTACATGGGACCTAGCTCTGCTCATGCCTTCTGATAGCAAGAACGTCTCTCTGGGGTAGGTCTGAACTAGTAAGAAGGCCCTGATGACACAGGTTCTCCATGGATCCCTCCTACTTAGGTGACCCAGAAAAGCAGTGTCACATGGAAGGCCACCATGAGTGCAAAGCCTGGCTCCCAGGCCTCATGCCTCCACTACAGGGAGAGATGTCATGCATGGTCTGTGCTTCCATTCCTTGCTATGACTTCTCTTTCCTTAACAAATCCATAAGACAGAGTAGAAAAGATTCGTTGTAAGACCACGGTGCCTCTCATCTGTTCCTTCCTCATCATCCAAATGAAATGTGCTTGCGGCGCTGTGTAAAAGCTTTAGGACTTAAGAATGGATAGATGCTTCTTTTGAGAGTAGGGTCTCTCTTCTTTTTAGAGGGTGACAGAGGTCAAATGAGGGTTGCAATCACATAAACCAGTGTTGGAGTATATGTGTTCATGCTTTGACCAAGTGTGACAACACAGGAGCTCTGGAAGGGTGGTAGTTTCTAGCAGCTTGAGAGCTTACCTGCTGAGGAAGACTGACAGGGTTCCTTCCTTAAATCTCAGAATAACAAAGAGAATTTGAAGTCTTGTGACTTACTTAGAAGCTTGCAAGATAGTTTTCCCCCCAAGAATATGGCCTCTTGGCAACACTAGACCAACCAATGTGCTGTTAAAGAGGGAGAGAGAGAGAGAGAGAGAGAGAGAGAGAGAGAGAGAGAGAGAGAGAGAGAGAGAGAGAGAGAGAAAGAGAACCCACACTTGGTTCTTCATCTTCCCATCCAGTATGCAGTGCCATCTTGGAAGGAAGCAAGACACTTGGGGAACTCTTCTGATGGGGCCAGGCTCACAGGCCTGCCTATGAGGATACAGTCTCAGGACCCACATCTGACATTGAGCTGTTTAACTGCCTCATTGAAAGAGATACTGAGCCCAGTTTCATGAAGAATTCTGCTTTAGTTCTATTTAAAACAACCTTTTTAAAGAGAAAAAAATTCTACAATGTGAGTGGACCAGAATGTTGGAACTGACCACGTTATTTGGAGTCTTGGCCTATTTGTGTATCCTTTCCCTTAGGACACGGGGCCTTTTAAAGTGTTTTTCTAAAAATGTCACTAGAAAATGATGTCTATGTAGGCTCATCACAGTTTTAGGCTCTGTGAAAAATTCTAGGCCTTCAAAGCAGAGTTCCATAACACTGCCTTCTTAGAACCTTCCCGAGAGTTGATAAAATGTGGCAGGTCGTCAGTGTATCTGACCACAATCAGGAAAAAGGGAGAGAGTGTGTATGAACATGGAGCAGAACAGTACAGAAGATGGCAGATGACAGGATCACCTCAGGGAACTGAGCAGAACCACAGAGGGACTGGACAAGAGGTGCCCCGAGTTTGGCTTTCTGAACAAACCCACACATGTGACTCAATGTGAACCCTGTTTTGTCCCAGGCAGAGCAATGGAGCAAAGGCCATGCATGAACCCTTCAAATGGAAAGGTTTCCAAGATGGAACCACTGAGCCATCATACATGAGAGGTATTTTTCTTGGGGCTTTGCTATTTAGCCCTGGCTGGACTGGAACTCACTGTGTAGACCAGGGTAGCTTCAAACTCAGAGTATATTCTGAGTGCTGGGATTATAGGTATATACCCCTATACGCAGCATATGAGGATTCTTGCAATAATCCTGGACGCAGGTGTGAGTGTGTGTGAGTGTGTGTGTGTGTGTGTGTGTGAACTCTTCTGTTTCCCTCAGATAACCTTTACTAAACTGCAAAACTACTAAACTCTTGCTACAGCTGTGGTAAGATACACGTACCCGGGACTGATTAAAAATGCTAATGACTTCTATCAAAAGAATAAACCTTTAAATATTTTTCCTTTAAAAGTAGATGTAAATAGCAAGTCTTTAAAGTTCAAAACCAAGGAAGGTTACTGAATATAAAACCTTATTTTGCCATTGGAGAAGCAACTGAAGAGTAACTAGTTAGCATGGGCTATGTAAGACAAATGGTAAAGCCAGAGTTGGAGAGAGTCCAAGGCATAACGTGCTCTGCACATGGATTTCCCCCACCGTTCACGGCTGTGCATCACTGTGCCACACGAAAGAGCATGGGCACACTTTGCCTCTGGTAGCTCGGCTGTCTTCTCTGAGTCTTTAGCAAGGGTCATCCCGTTCTTGTGCATATTCATTGGTGTCTTTTGAGAGCTGACAGCCTGGAAGTAACAGGCATCCTTAAAGTGAGACTCTAAATTCCCTTTGAAAAGAAATTCCTGCTGGTCACCTGGCCCAGCAAATTGAGAAGATGGAAGAGGTGCAAAATTTTCTGAAAGCCAGGTCTGACTATCCAGTCCTAGCGACCCTACTGGCTCCATGGATTTGGTTGACGTTCTTCACACGGCTTGTGAGAGCATGAAAATAAGAGGCGACGAGTTACTCAAAGGTCCCAAATGTGCAGGAGAACCCCGGGAGCTTTCAGCCTTCGGTATACACAGAGGAGAGCTGGCTAGGACAGCGATCCACAGCGCTGAGCTGCAAGAACGTGGGGTCTTCAGGGCCACTGCGAAGAGATTCCCCAAAGAGGCTTGAGGAAGCTGAAGGCAAATCGTACACTGGAAGAGAAAGAACACAGGCAGTCAGTCCCAGCACCCTGCAGCCTCAGACATTGGCCAGGGCATCCGTGCCACTTACAGGATGCTGGTGGGAGCGAAGGAGGAAGGAACTGTGGCTTAGACCTTCTAGGTGTGTCCTTGGACAACAGAATGGGAGGAGAGGCTAGCTTGCATGGAGTGGGCTAAAGGATGTGCCGTAACACAAAATATGCCCTTCACAGAAGTAAAAGTGTTTTAGGGAGGGATGAAGGTGGTCCGAGAAAGGGGACAATGGCAGAGACATGGGAGAGAATGGGATTCCCAGACCTTAAAGGAAGGAAAGAATATCCCTGAAGAAGGAAGCAGAGAAGGCAAAGGAGGGACAGGTGGGATCAGAGAGCGAGTTTATGCCAGGGAAAGGATAAATATGTAGGGAAGAAATGTGTAGAGCGTGGAGAACTTGACTAGGAAGGCATGTGCCTCAGTGCTGTGCCAAGGAAGGGAGCTTGAGGGCTGATGAGACTGCACACCATTACCATAGTGTAGCAAGACCATGGCCCAACTCACCACCTGGGTTAGCAATGCCCAAGGGTAGAATGAGAAGGCACACTGGGAGACTTACTGGGAGGAACTGTCACAGCCCAGGGCAGGAATGCTGCCCCCTGTGAGCAAGGTAAAGATGAGAAGCATCTTAGGGGCAGTTCAAGAGAATTCCATACTGCCCCCACCAGACACAGGAAAAGCAGCTGGTGTCTCATCTCGTTGGCTATGTCACAGACACCCACCTGTGATGCCTGAGTGTGTTGAGAAGGCTCTGTGGAAAACATCAAAACCGGCTTGACCCATGGACGTGGGGACCAGGCAGTCCTCAAAGGAAGGCACCATACTGCAGGAGCCGCTGGGTGGCACAGTTCTTTGGGAATCAGGATAATGCGGGGGGCAGAATGTCTGCAGCTGGCCATAAAATCCTGAAAATATAAACACGGTAATGAGCTATTTGAGGGCAGAAACCATTCCTACCCAGGGAGAAAGCCACGGAGTCTGACAATTTGTCAAAATGTCTTTGCATCTTAGAGTACATGAGAAGTCTTCTATCTAGGTGTATGTTCGGATGAGCTGTGTTCAAGGCTTGCTGGCTTCTGACCATTTTTGGAAGAAATGCTCTCATCTTAGCCCCTCCCATTAGGATGCACACGCATCTTTCTTTTTCTTGCATTTCAGTCCATCCTCCTGTTTGACAAAGCCCCACAGAATGCCCTCAGTCATCCCCACCATAAATACAGACAAACAAAACTCAACATAGACCCATCTATCCATAGTTCTGACCCGTCCCAATCTCCTCGTGGTTTTCAATAGGTTCATAGTCAGCCACATCTGGACTACTGGAACCTATGTCACTATTACTGTTGCTGCTCCTTGCAGAAAAAGGGGAAACTGGAAGAGAGTAAATGATAGGATAAAGACATGAGGAGAGACGTCTCAGCCCTTGAAAGTCCCACCAACCTGGTGATAGTCGTGCTTCATCTCTCCCCTTCACGGCTGCTCTTACTTAGTCAATGGTGTTTTCCTGCATTCCCCCGTGCTCCTCCCATTCCCCCGTGCTCCTCCATGTGATAACCTCTGTATCCTCCCTGACTCCTTACCTCTCCCCTTTCTCCCTTTGCTGCATGACAGTGTGGACCAATGGATTATTTCCTGAGCGTGTGATATGCTTTTAAAAGTGTAATAATGCAATCTCCTCTCCACACTCCACTGACGGGGGCCCTGAGGCGCTGCTGCCTTCTGAAGCTGCTCAGCCTTGTGTGTCTCCTCAGCTGTGAAGTGGGAATGGCACTGTCTGCATGGGGCTCCTGCACTGACCGAGTCACTGGATAAGGAAGCTCGTTAGTGATGTTTTAAAGTGCTACAGAAATGTCAGTCATTATGTCATATTATGATTCTGTTTTTAATGAGGATGAGGAGGATACTGGTAGAGGAAACACCTTACGGTTCCTTCTAGAGACACTAGCTGATAGAGAACGTAGAGCCAGTTCACACGACTTTGGAAGCCTGGTGTCTTCCACCATTAGAGGCGTCTTTTCTTAAGACTAGAAAGCTTCTATCGAGACTCTCTCACAGGGAAAAGGTGTGCTCTCTGGTTCTTCTTAGCCCACTTCAAACCATGGGACTTGGGTAATGGGCCCTGATACTGCTTGATTCAGTCTTCTCTGCTCATCTGGAGCCTTAAGCTAGCCAAAGCTTGGTTTGCCTTGGCCAGCTCTATAGCTGCTGCAAATATTACGTAAAATGTGCTCAATTGCTGCCCTAGGAGCTTATGATATAAGACAGAGACAAAATGCAGATTTACACTCAGGGAACACTCACACTAAAGTATGACCCTTTGTTAATGTACATTATATATAGAATCCAAAGAAAACATCCATGTGAGACTCAGGGGAAGGGAATCCATCATCCCAGCTTAGACTAAGACTATGTCTATGGAAATCCCACATCTAAGCAGAGAGGAACACAGGCAGTGACTTCTGTTTTTGACTCCCAGTGGCTTTTGCATGCTTTTAAACAGGATAGGCAGAGACCCGAACAGATTATTCTAAAACAACTGACTGAAGTGAAGGAAGTCAACCTTTAAGCTAACCAAGAAACAGACATTAAAATAACAGTAACATTTCATATTCTATGTATTCTACTGGCAAAGTCTTCTCCTTGGGACTGAAGAAGGCGGCGGCACTCTGCATACTCCTGTAGACACTGGGAAAAGTAGGTTCCATATTCCAGACCCTCAGGCAAGCCCCTGACTATCTCCAACTAGAAGTAAGTACACCCATGGCTTTAATCTCTTGGCCCAAGAAGTAATCCTGAAAGACTTTGCTGAAGTACAAGTTCTGTCAAGACAGTCATTACAACATGAACAATGACAACATCAGAGGCCAAATGGCCAAGCATCAGAGAGTGGCAGAGCACAGGACACTGTTCTACTGTGATAGCAGAACTGAGCAGTCCTTGAAGACAGTGCGCACCAGGCATTCTAGAAAGACCACCCAATGCTCTTTCTGAAAAGGCAAGAAACAAATGTGAATATGTTATGAAAGATTTGCTTGTGAAAGTCTAAGCATAGGCTAGAGATAGAAAAATACTATCTTTGGTTGTCTTTTTTGTTCTATTTATGCCCAGATGTGAACAGTGGTAAAAACTGCCCGGGTTCAAATCCTCATAGAAATAGATACAAACTGCATAGTCTTGGTCTATGTGTCCTAACATGTAAAATAGTGTTAATGGTGGTGACAACATCACACTGAGTTATTATAGAAGTTACAGGAGTTAACATTTATATAGCATATAATTATGTTCTCTATACTTTAATAATATAATTGTATATGTATTTGCAAAACAGATAAAATTATAAGTGAAATCACATTGCCATGAAAATATAGTTCTCAAACAGAAAATAAATTTGGTTATGGAAAGTTAAATTTCCAAAAAGGCAAGGTGTCCTTAACAAACAAATATAAGAATGAATGTAGCCATAGGCAGTAAATGCTAGCATGGAATTAAGACTGAATTATTGCAATTTTAAAAGCATATCACAAGCTGAAGAAATGGAACATTATGGGTTCGTTGTTCCCGTGTACCATGGCTTTTCTGTTCCCCTCAGTAGGACTCAGAACAAGTCGAAGAGGTCTGAAAGAACCAGAAATTGGATCTGTCGGTTTGGGTCATCCCTTTGACAGATCTTGACTCTGGGTCCCTCTAGACAAGCACATGAAAAAGCGCCACGGGTGCATCAAGAAGAAATAATTACCACGGTCTATTGGAATGTAATGTCTCCTTACTGAGCACAACAGACATTTGCTCTCTATAGCCCTATGCTAGCTCTGTTCAAATTTGTCACCCATAAATCCCCTTGTATTACTCCTTAGTGTAACATTACCCTTCCAGGAAGAGAAGACATTTGTCACCGGGCTCCCATGGCTCTCCAAAGAGGAACATCAATCACTCAGGTGCAACGACAGAGACACTCACTGGCCTTTACGAAAACTAATTCACTCTTTTCCCTCTCTCCCTTCCTGCTTCTGAGAGGAAGCAGAAATGTCATGTGCTTCAATCTGTATTCTGGTATAGTGATGTGGGTAAGTTTAAAAGGCTTGTGATACAGCAAAATATCCCCAGTGATAATTCCACATAGGAGTCTAGGCTTTATCTCCCACTTGGGACCTAAGCAAGGAAGGAGCAAAGAAGACTAGGACTCCTGCCTGGGGACTTAAGAACCTATCAAAACCCAGAATGTCCCTACAAGCATGTTTAACGCATGTTTAACTACTCTAATAGTTAACCCAGGGAAGGAGGCGCCCCTTCATTAACGGTGCCTCACCCCCTTCAGGTAGCCAGAACAGAAACGTCAAATACACTGCTGTGGGTGGTTGTGGTCAGTCAACTCGAAGAGTTGTAATGAGTTCTCTTCCCAGGGCTACTTCCATAAAACTAACAAGATTAAAAAATATTTATTTCCATTAGGATCTCGCCACACATACAAACCTAGGGACAGCCTAACTCATTTTCTAATGAATGCTTCCTGTATTCCAGTGGATGGGTTTCAAACAGCAAATTCGGAAAGACTCCAACTTCTCAGAACCAAAGCAAAATGAGGCAAGATGTTAACACATTTTGTGAGTATAACACCTAGAAGTGATGGCAAGGTCAGCCAATCAGTCAGTCAGTCAGTCAGTCAGTCAGTCAGTTGTGCTAATCAAGTGCCAGGTCAGGTATTGCTGGAGAGACCAAAGAAACAGAAGATAGTAGCTGTCCTTGTGGACTGAAAACAGAGTTGGAGCAGAGACACAAACCAACATAAACTGACAAGAACCGCTATCTAACATAGGTACTTACAGACACCACCCCTCCTTTTTACAAGTTACTTCACTTCCATGAATGGGAAGGGCAGATGTAGAAGTCATCTTTTACCTACACTGAAACTTCTAAAAGGTCAAGGAGGTTCCTCCCTTATCCTAGTCTCAATTTTGGCAAGTTTATTTTTTCTTTTTAATTATAGAAAGATTTGGGGCTGTAGTGGCTATTCCTGGTTGTCAACTTGACTATATTTGGAATGAACTACAATCCAGATTGGAAGGCTCACCAGTGACCCTTATCTGGAGGCTTGGAGATAGAAGTTTAAGATTAAATCTCCAAATTCAAGGTCATTTGGGATTAAAGGTGTGGTGGAACACACCTTTAATGTGGGCTACACCTTCTGCTGGAGACAATATAAGGACATTGGAAGAAGGGAGTCTCGCTCTTGCTCCTTCGCCTGCTTGCTGTGTGAGACTGAGTAACTGTTAGATCCTTGGACTTTCATTCACAGCTACTACTGAACCATTCTTGGGAATTGGACTTCATCAATAAATTCCTTTATTATATAAAGACTATCCATAAGTTCTGTGACTCTAGAGAACCATAACTAATACAGGGGCTAATTGTAACAACAATGTAGGCTGGTTTAAACAATGAATGTAAGAATTATCTTTATTTACATAGTCAACAAGTGGCCAGATATATGCCTTCACAACGTTGAATTATACACACACACATTTACTGTCCTATTTTATTGCCTGTCAATTTCTTCATTCATCACCACAATCTGTTCCTTAAAGTCTTTTTCCAAACTTTGTCCAATGAGGTAAGGCATTTCTGGGGCAGTGCTACCCAACAGGACCTTCCATGGGGATGGTAGTGTTGGTCTGCACTGTCCAACATAGTAGTTACATGTGGCTATCAAGCATTCAAATTGTAGGAGGCCAACTTCTACTGAGTTTTAATTAATTCACACTTAAACAGTCACACATGGTTCTCAGTACTATACAAGGCGGGGCAACTCTAGATCAATCCAGAGTCCCAGCTTAACCAGGCATGTTTCAGCAGTGTTCCCAATTAAATTCTTAGAAAGAAAGAAAGAAAGAAAGAAAGAAAGAAAGAAAGAAAGAAAGAAAGAAAGAAAGAAAGGAAGGAAAAGAAAGAAAGAAAGGAAAAGAAAGAAAGAAAGGAAAAGAAAGAAAGAAAGAAAGAAAGAAAGAAAGAAAGAAAGAAAGAAAGAAAGAAAATAAGAGAAAAGAAAGCAACACAGAGTCATCTAAGGGTTGAAATAAAAACCAGATAAATTAGTCTCTTGGCCTTTGAGATAGTAAGCATATTAGACTGTTACATCTAGTTGTTTTTTATGTATTTCTCATGTCAGCCTGTGGGAAGGAACGAAAGCATAAATACATATGTAAACAACAGTCACTCTGCTCCCTTCATTCAGGAAGTGAAGTACTGCAATAGGCTAAACTGCCAGGGTGCTCACCCTCCTTTCCATTCTGGAAAGCCACAGCAGCAGAGGGTAATCTGTGTGACGTCATTTGTGTGCAGTATACTCTGGACTCACCACACCATGCACACAGGAATGGGACCACCACAGGTAGGTGGTCCAGTCTTTGAACCACATGATGGCGAAGCGGCTACAGAGAAGGCTCCAGCTAGCTATGCGCATGGGGTGGTTAAAGAGTCACACAGGCAGAGTACACCTGGCAAAGGTACCAAGTCATGTCATACATACACTGTATTTGTTTGTGCACAGGTTGGCTAAGCAAAGTTCCTGTGCTCCCTCATCATGATGCTAGGAACAGCCAGGAATAGTGCTGGCTGCTTCAGACAACCGTTCTCATTTACAAACCTCAACTTTATAACAGAAATAAAAGGGTGAATGAGACATCGCTCTCTTCTCTGTTCTGTACCCAAAAGGAAGAAAGAAAAGCTAAACATCATGTTCTGACATGAACCCTCTGTCTGATCTTACCCAGGTCTAAGCAGGAGGCTCTTCCCAGCTCTCCTGAGGTTCAGTCCCAGTGAAGACAGACCCTCCTGCCGACAATGCTGAGCAGCCCATGCCTGGATGGAAGACTCAGCAATGCCATGCCGTGATGAAGCCCTGGGTTTTCGGTATTTATTTATATTGATTGATTGATCGATTGATTGTGACTATAATTTTGTGGACTACTTTAGGAAGCGCAGAATTTTTGTCCTTGGTTCTATGATCCTTGCAGATGTAAGATGGAGATGAGCCCAAATGATAGGCTGTGGGAGGAGTCCTTTCAGAGTCCCAGAGACAGGTGTACACAGAGGAAATATACACCTCAATTCTCGTTGGCACTTGGGATTTGTTTGTCCATCACTCCAAGGGCTCTTTGTAGATTGGCCTGGAGATCTGACCTTCTGACCTTGAGAAGTATTCAAATGTCTCCCTCCTACCAGCCAGGTCTTAGGGAAGAAAAGGGATTTACCTGAGAAACACCTTTATGTTCCACAAAATCTTGCTGTTGATCTAAAGCTGCCTCGAGAAACAGTCTCAACAAATGATAAATGCATGCGTCTCTATTAGCAGCTCTCCTTCACGTACTTTTCTCCAAACAAAACCAAACAAAACCACGTTCCGTGAGAACAGGGGCCTCATCCAATGTGTCACTGTTCACAGAACTCTTCTATGGCAAGTGCTGTACAGCAGTCAGACATTTGTGTGATGCGACATCTGTGTTCCTTTAACTGTGGGGCAATGGATGGAGCTGTACTTTGGTTTCTCCTAAAATCATTGCACTAACAGATACTTGGCAGTCCTCACCTCTGCACACGAGGGAGAATCATCTTTGTGGTTACTTAACTACTGTGCAGTCTTCAATTTCACTCACCATTGGACTACAGAGTCGGGCAGAACAGGGGAAGGCTTGCTGTACCCAGAGATGCTGAGCACACAAGAGACAAAAACGGCCGCGGAAAGAAAAGAAGGCCTGGCCCGCCCCTCTATGCACTCTGGAGATGAGGAGCACCCTTCAGTTAAGGGGGTCCTCCCTGGTGGGTCCTTCTCAAGGTACTGCTCAAGCTCACTAACAGGAGATTGGGAATCTCCACATGAATACATGGTAAAAACATGTTCTAGCTACTTTTCTATTTCTGCGATAAACAGCATAAGCAAAAAGCAGTATGGAGAGGAAAGGGATTATTTTATTTTCTCGAAGGTTCATCACTTAGGAAGGCAGGGCTGGAACTCAGGGCAGGGGCTGGAGTGGAGAGCACACAGGACCACTGCTTCCTTGCTTGCTCACTCTGATTTGCTTGGCTACTTTCCTTTATATAATTAAGGCCATTGACCCAGGGATAGCACCACTGACAATAGACTGGGGACTCCTCCATCAGTTAGCAATCAATGAAGAAAATGCACCACTGGCCATTAGGATGCAGCGAATCTCTCAGTTGGGTGTCCTCTTTCCGGGTGTGTCAAGTTTGTGTAAGGTTGACAATAACTAGTGCAGGTCATCTCTGAACAAATAAGTGTTGATGGAAAACAAGAGAAAGGGATGAGAGGACAAGACAGACAGACAGGCAGACAGGCAGACAGGCAGACAGGCAGGCAGACTGAGGGTGTCCACATTATGGCTATGATTCTCTTAGGAAGCGAGACCTTCCTTCTTTGAATACCTTTACATTGCAGAGGCCAACGAGAAAGGGGGTTATTAATAGGCAAGCAGCCTGTAAAACACCATCAGTTTATAGTTTGAAGGCAATGCATTATTATACTGATTCCATGCCCTCCAGTTTTGCTCAGAAAGTAGCCTGGGGGGAACTAAACATTCACCCTTTGTTCAATGCCTTAATGTCAAGACACCCTAAAGACCCCTTCACACATCACCACTTGGTGCTTCTTCTCTGGATCTAGCTAGCTGAGACACATGGCATGGCAGCAGAGGATGGCCTAAGACTTTTTAACTGGTATCTGGTTCATTTGCTACCATGTGAATAAAATGGGAAACTCTTCCAACTATACTAGTATTTCTAAATAGCCAGACATTTGGAATTATTTATTAGTCTAGCCTTACCTTAATGCAAATCAGCAACGGAACTGAAATAGGCATTATGTAACTGTCTCCTAAGGCGAGGGCTCCCTCAATGGCCGTTCCTACTTACAGAAATGTCAAAAGAGTAGTTTGCTTAGTGCTATACCATCCACTTGAACAACTGCTCTAAAGAAGCCAAGGGTCTAGTGTTTGCTGGTTCAGAGCCAAGCACCGACCTAGGGGTTTTACATAGACATACTGACCACAGTGTTTCAGACAAGTTGTACTGTCCCCAGCTTACTGAAAAAGAAATAGCCACATTAGAGTAGTTCATGACAACCTTCAGAGTCACCAAGTTTCAGAACCAAGATTCTAATCTTGGCCTAGTTGCTGATGTAGTTCATGGAAAATGCTGGTGCCTGAGCACAGACCACATCTGCCCATGGTTGTCTGGTTTCTTCTCCTAAGGCCCATAAGCACTGTAGACTCAGTGGTACACAGACCTTCAGCAGTACAAGAGAAGGGTGGCAAAGAATGAAGGGTTAATTAATTTGTTTCTCTCTTTCCACAAAGGCCATTCTGGCTTTCTATAGCACTTAGGCCATGCTGTATGCATGGAACCTCTCGGGACAGAAAGGGAAGAGGATGGAAACTGTGGGGCGCAGATGATGAACCCTTCTGCCTTGAATGGGGGCAGAGGAGTATGGTTAGGAGACCCATGGAGAATGAGGCCGGAGCTTCTCCAAGTGGATGCCAGAAGCACTAATTCCATCTAGGCATAACTCACATGCTCCTGGGCTCTAAGGAAGACCCAGGGAAGCAGGGCTGCTGGATAAAGGGCCGGAACCCAGTGCTTAACGAGAGGTATCTTACACATCATCTGGAAAGCTCTAACACCAGCGTGAACTGATTTTTCCAAAACATCTAAGATCACAATGATCTCAATGGCCTGAATTCCATCTGAAATGGGAAAAGAGAGTTCTTCAGGGGGCATCTTCTCTCCTTGAGCCACAGCGTGTTTACTGCTTGACTTTGTGGCTGAAAGTGACCTTGAATTACATGGCCAGTAGGCATCAGTCAGAGGATTTACTTGGCTCCTTCCTCTAGTCAGTTTTGGCCATGATGAAAGTATGGGACCTTATTAGAACAAGGCAGAGTCATCTTCCTATTGCTACAATAATCCCGTGACTTAGATTTCTATTGTCGAGCTGCAAACACAGCCCTGAATTACACCTGCTTTGCTAACTAGATGACTTCTTATTTCTTTGATTCCCAATCTGTGGTTATAAAATCTCCAGAACTCCTATCCCAGGGTAAGGTGGAATCTTGGCTCAGGGTAATGAGCATGGAAAACTGTCTCTGGGTCTGCAGTGAGTGAGTGACCGTCCTTCTGAAACCTCACAAGTGTCCTTGAATCCCAGGATACTTCTCATCTTCTTCCACTGGCCACCAGAGAATTTGACTTTGTATACTCTCAAAACCCAAGGACACTGACTGCCAGTGAGCATGACCCAACTTGACATCTGCCATCCCTGCTCCACCTTTTGCTCTGAGCCAACATCTTCCCACTGCCACTTTGGGGAGTCAACTCTGATGAGCGCATCCACTTGACAGAGACCTTCCTCTCTTACTTAATCCCATCCCACTGCACATCACACAATATGCATCTGGAAGTGTGTAATGCCCTACAGGGATCAAAAATGTTACATCATTCTTTGGGCAGGAAATTTTCTCCCACTATTGAGCTCAATTCTCTCTAAATTGTCAAGGAACACAATTATTAATTAATATAGTAATATAATATAGTATGATACAATATAATAATATACAACAGATACAAACTCAAAAACATAGACTTTTGTGCTTTCCCCCCTTCCAATATTACAGGTCTAGTAGTCAGAATAGGACCTGCTACATAACAGGAAATGACTATGTGAATAAGACCATGGCAGTAGCCATTGGGGAAAATATTGATGGTGAGAAGGAACTGAGGTGGGGGATTATCAGCAATCTTGCACATGGTGGTATGGAAATTTGAGGAAATACTGGGACTTCCCTTTCTATCAGGGACTTTTTCTTAAGTAGGGGAAAATGAACTGTGATAAAACATACTTTGGTCTGCTTGATACCTGTTGTGATCAAACACTCTGACAAAATCAACTTGGGAGGCAAGTTATGCTTCCAGGTCACAGTTTATCACTGAGGGGAGTCAAAGAAAGAGCCTGAAGGCAGGTCCTGTTTGCTGGTTCCCACAATACTCCAGCCCTGGGGAAACCAACTCACAGTCAAGGAAGTACAGCAGAAACCATGGCGCTTGTTTCTCCCTGGCTCACTTGCAGACTTATATACAGCTAGCGATCATAGATAGCCCAAGATTACCTGCCTAGGAGTTGTGCCACCCAGTGTGGGCTTGGCTCTCCTACAGTAATCAACAATTGAGATGATACCCCACAGACATGCCCACAGGAAAAATCTCATCTGGACAATCCTTTAACTGAGACTCCCTGACTCCCTCCTTGGGTGACTGTCAGCTATGTCAAGTTGACATTTAAAGCTAACTGAGATAGGCTCTATACAGCAAACCCGGATGGGTCTGCTGTTCTGAATCACTGTTTGACCCTGATGCCAGACAGACCATTAAACCTGAAGACAGACAGAGAAGTGGTTAGGAGAACTACGGGTTAACAGTATACATGATTATAATGAAGAACAGTTTCTATGTGGTTAACGGCAACCTGGCAATGATGTCTGTAAGAATAAGATTTAAGCACACATGTTAATATAAATGTAGGTATTCCTATACATGTTTGCTGAGAAACTGCTGTGTCAGGCCTGATCTACAGGTGCAAAGGACCTTGGGTAATTATGGGACCGATTCAGAACTCCTGAGTCATGTTGCCATGATGAAGAGACACGTGAGAACTTGCTTTGGGATGTGTGATATGAGGTTGGGTTTGGTGAAGAAATGTAGAAAGGGAGGGGCTGGTGGTTACACTCAAATGAGCTAGAAGACATGGCTCAATGTTTCCACATCGCCAGAATTGTGACTTCTGAGGTATAGTTCCTGAAGGCCTTGCAAAAGAATGAAATAGAGGGTTTAGTCAGAACAATTTGGTTAGATTAGAGAAGAAGAATTCCTGCAATCCAACAGACCTACCAATTGTAAGAAAACCAACAAGATCTTCTACAGCAACTAGGATGGTTTTGTAATGCAGTGCTGAGCAGAAACGAGCCAAACTGGGGGTGGGGGAGGGGCTGGCCACGGCATGTACAGGACGAAAGCGCTTGCTCCTCGATTTTATCGACACAGTGACCTCACCACCAGTAACTCAGATTCCCGGTTTGTGTGTTCTCATTTGTTAACTTTAAGGGGTCTCTAGCCATAGCTCTCCACATATTTGTTCTAAACTACGAATTGTTTATCACACATACAAAAGAAAATTCCAGCTAAAATCCACGTAGTGCAGATTGCCACGCACGCGTCCATCCTTGCGGAATTCAGCAGAACCCCTAGAATAGAGTGATGAGGAAAAATAGTTCTTCTTTTTCAAAATTCTATTCACAAGAGACTGTATTTCATGAGTTTCAAGTGTAAGAAAGGATATTTCCTTCTGAAAACCTGTTATTAACTTCCCCCAGATAATGAAAAACCACTTTATCTAGAACATTTACCACGGGCACTTTAAAATTTTGCGATGGGTACATCATAATAGCCAATGGAATGGAAAAAATTTTCTAGACATTTCCTTCTCTTCAATAAACTTTTGAGATTCTTGAAAGTCAATTTCCAATTAAAACACACACACACACACACACACACACACACACACACACAACCAAAATGCTTCCCGGCAAATGGTACAGCTTGACTGATGGGCAGATGAGCAGGCAGGCAGCTGAAACGGCACAGGCGCCCAAGTCGCCGTTTCTGTCATCGATTCCCTATTATTAAATCTTCCCTTAGTGATCAGCAGTGACATGAAAAGGTGTTCAGTCATGCTGCTGAGCAAAGGAAAAATTAAAGCAGGTTGCCTGGCTTAGCTGTCCAGATCGACAACCATGAAAATAACATCTCTTGGAGAGCAACAGGACTGCCACATCTGCTGGTTAAGATGCCAACCTGGGAGAGTCTTAAGAAGCCAACCGTGGAAACACCCATCTACCTCCAGAGTGTATACACCACAGCCCAGAACGTTTTCTCCAGCAACATTTCCTGAGAAAGTCTGTAAGGAGATTGTGTACTGCTGTAAACACTCAGGCATGTCTGTACATAAGTTAAAGGAGCATGACAGGAAAGCAGGGGTAAAAGGCCTATGAACAGAACGACTTGGCATACAGAATGTGTTGGATGGTCACTGAAGGTTGGTTGTTGAAACCCAAGTTTGCAGAGGCTATCTCCTCCAATCCGAGAGGCCTTCTCCTCCTCTTCTCTCCCTATTCATTTGTATGTATTAAAAAATATTTGTTAAGCATTTACCCTACAAAAAGAACCATGGGAAGATATGCTATCTGCCTTGTATAAACTTGAAATTTAGTGACTTAGTCATGTTAGTATTCTTACTGACCAAACACAGTATGTTAATCTAGTAGATTTAATCCATGTGGCCAGGTGTGTGCTCATACATACTTCTGTGTGCCAGAGCTCCAAGTATTCGTGTCACAGACGGAGGGTCCTCCCTGTTTGGTTTTATAATCTACCCGTCAGGAAGCATTTCTGACTCAGGATGACCACCTGAAATCCCTCACCCCCAGCCCCAAATCTGTGGTGTTGAAACACTGCCTGAGCCCCCACATACACACCTACATTTAACTTTTTGTTTTTGTAGAGTTAGCACACTGTCAGGATTTATCAGGTACTACTTAAGTAAAACTGTGCTTGGGGTAACTGTGTAGTAATTAAGTGTATAAGAGTAATTAAGGTCTTCTGTAACTCTAATTATCAATCCTTAGTACTCTACAGGCCTTAAGAGTACCAGAGCCGATACTGAAAAAAGACTCCTGATTATGGTTGCTGGTGACATCAGAATGAGTTTCTCAGTGAAGTTGATGACATTTGATTTTCAATCATTCATGGGTGTCTTCCTGGCATTTAAGAGTTATGACATGCTCACACTCAACTTAAGCAATACAATTTCTAGACTATTCTTTTGCAACCTCACATATGTAGCTGTGACTTTCCCATGGAGGGGGAGTATGTTTCCTTGTCTTTTGAAAACTGCCTTAAAAGTTAACCTTTAAGGATTTAACATTCTAAATCCCTAGCAATGAGATCGGTCATGGCAATAACTCAAAGAACTCTTTCCTGGAAAGGGCCACTGTGCACTGTGGTCAGTAATCAGCCAATGAAGAAGAGCGGCACGGCGCTCCTACCTGCCACAGCATTCTCATTTACACAAGAGTGTGATTTCCAGAGCTGGAAAGATATGTTGGTTAGAAGAGTCCATTCACAATGTGTTTTGTTCTCTGAGGCCTGTCTGTAGCTGGAGTTCCTTTGTTCCCCTTGCACTCAATCTGAACTGGGTTGACAAGCTTACAGCTTCATACTGAGATAGGAAAATGCCACCGTTGTCTGGACACTGTCTGGCTACCTTCTTTGGGGGGCCCACAGACAGGGCATATTTTAAATTATGAAAAACACAGCTCATAAACCCCAGGGGCTGTGACCAAAAGCGAAGGCCCCTACTTCCCACCGCTACTGCGTTGGCATCAAATGGCCTCATGGTGTTTTCCTAATGAAACCAAATAACTGGACCATGGATGATGGGACACTGGCAACTGGAAACTCCAAAGGAGCAAAAGATAAGAGCGAGCAGTGGATGCCTGAGAGGCCCCCAAGAGGTTGGAGGAGATGGGTAAGAATCTGGGGCGAGCCCTTCAAATAGTGACTGGTTTCTTTCCAAGAGGCAGAATAAATGTATCTATGTGCCAGCTATGCAGAACTGTCCATTTTATAGATTAAAAAAGCATTGGGGGGAATGTGAGGCAGATTCCCACTGTGTATGTGTGTGTATGTCTGTGTGTGCGTGTGTGTGTGTGTGTGTGTGTGTATCTGTTTGTGTGTCTGTGTGTGTATGTGTGCATGTGTGTTTCTGTGTGTGTGTGTCCAATAAACTCAGCTTGGGCTACATTTGTTTTCTGTCTTCTTCTCTTCCTGAAGCTAGCATAAGATGTGTAGAAATAGACATTCTTGAGGAGACCAGGATAATGGGGGAGTAACAAAGTAGAAGATGGTACAAGAGGACCTCTTGGCTCAACTGAGCTGTCCCTTTACCCAGCATGCTCTTGCCTAGGCCATCTTGTCATATAAAAACGGTGAACTTGGGCCCAGAGCTGTTGCTACTACACCACTATAAATAAACTCTGGAGGCTCATACTCTGTACAAACGCTTATGTGAAACAGCTCGGTCTTCATGAAACCAGTTCTGACCAGCACACTCAAATCCAAGAATCAGTGGTAACACACCATACAAAAGGAAGTTGTGTGGTCAGTTCAGTATGACTGTCGGTTTCTGAGTGGTTATCAAAAATCCACAAAAATGGGCAAGAGTGCATACCTATATTTGCCAATAAAAGTATGAGGATCCAAATATGGATTTCTGGTATCTACATTTAAAGAAAAACAGAGGTGCTGCTGTGCACATCTGTAACCACATGTGTTGTGGGGTACAGAAGCAGCTGGATCCCAGAAATGATCAGCTGGCTAGCTTTGCCTATTGTGAGCGCTGGGTCTTGTGAGATTCCCTGTCTTAAAAGGTAATGTGAAAGGCAGTCCTCTAGCTTCTATATGTACATGTACCTACAAACACATGTGCACATAGCCTCAGGAAACACACCCACATATATACATGCATATACCACACAGATACAGGCACAGGTGTATACACACACACACACACACACACACACACACACACACACACACAGGGAAACCACAAGGGAGTAGGACACACAGGCTGTGTCTGGTGTGTGAGAGGGAGAGTCAGAAGCTGAGGCTTGTGCAAGCCTAGGTATGCACTGTCTTGAGCAGGAACCCCCGGGGTTGCGCTCACTTCTAATTTTCTTAAGAAAGCACAGAGGACTTCTGCCTGCTGCAGTATCTACTCTCATGTCTCTCTGTTTCTCCTTTGCTTTTCCATCCTTCTCTCTCTGGAATGACTGTGAACATGAACAAGACACACACAGACACACAGACACACAGACACACAAACACACTTCTACATGAGTTCTCTATCATGCCTCCAATTTCCCAGTTGCATTTGAGAAATGAGAACCCACTTCCAATGACTAGTTTGAGGGACCGAAACAGTGCCATCTTGTCCTGACAGCGAGGAGCTTAGGCTCTGTAGCCACCCTCTGCACAGGGTGACTGCGCTGAGTGGGACACATTGTTCTTTTCTGAGCCCACCTTGTTGGCCTGAACCTTCTTCCCTACGTTCCCTAACCTGTGCAGCCAGCAGGATGCCAGCTCCCAGTGTCTCTCTTCTCTGCATGCTCTACCCTGACATTTATGTTCTTTCTTGTGCCCTCCTCAGGAGGGAATACATTCCCCTATATCTGTCCTGTGAACTATTCATCTTCAAACTCCTTTTCAGGTATGATCTCTATAAATCCTTTGATAATATCTTCCCTATAATGCATCTCGTTCCCTTTCCCCTTTTCAACCACTGCAGTGTGGCAGCCATTAAATGACATTCTCGTTGCCTAGTACTTAAGAGAGTGACCAACAAACACCCGATGAACTGGACTTGGCCTCTCCGTGATGCATCCAGAAGCAGGAAGACTGTGAAAATGCTCTTCTAGGAATTCCCATGGCATTTGAACAAGGAGCCGTGAATAGGGCATTTAAAAAGAAATTATCCATTAGCACCATAACAAAATGTACAAATATCAACTCTCAGGCAACTAATCCAGGCAAAATTCTGAAGCTTGCCTGGGCAAGAGAATTCGCCTAAAAAGAGAAAAGAACAGGCTTACAAGATTGGGAAGACTGTCCTTATGTTGACATCTAAAAGAAAAGCTCAAATGTCCAGAGAAGTTGCCTTAGAGATTTCTCCCAAACAGAGACTGGAAAATTCTATCAACAGTCAAAACATTAAGAAGAAAGGACACCGTATCCTCTTTATGAATAAAGTCAATCTGAATGGACCGAGTGGATACTCAATCAATAAAACCCTGGTGAGGAAACATGAAAAGATGCCGATGTTAATCCTTACAAGGTGCATCCTTTATCTCTAACAAAAGCACAAGTTCAGTACATAATGTCTAAGTTCAGTACCAATTAGCGGATGACTGACAAGATTCAGAGGACCTCCTTTTGCTTCTTCATTATCAAGACCAAAGCACCCCTGAATTCTGACCTTCGAATTTTCACATAAGACAATCACACTAAGGAGTTCCACTGCCTCCCCTAAGGAGAGCTATAAACTCCTGCTTCTTTGTGTGCCTTTGACCTGGAACGACCCTGATTATGAATTCAGTTTGGAAATGTGGCCCTCTCGCTAAGCCCATGTAGCTTGCCAAGGCAGTGATGCCCAGACATTTCATATTCTTCCATGTCTTGGGTCCCATCTGTATAGACGCAGGAATGACATCTCTCCCTGACCTCTATTCCTGCTGCAGGTCCGACAGAGGAAGTGGGCTCATGATGCTCTTTAAAGCCATGACCAAAAAGGCCCAAAGACTCACAGTGGCCACTGGGTTAAAAACTCTTGACACAGTTTGTCACTTGTAAAAATGGTGGTTTAACAGAGGACAAAGCTTGTGTCAGTGAGATACCATGTAACTACATCCAGTAAATGGGAGACATAAGACGGGATAGCTTCAGATCATAAATGCACCCGGGTAAGAAGGGTCACTCTCCCCTTAAAAACAGCATATACATTTTGTCCTTAGCTAAGGACTGGTTGGTACTAAAGACTTTTAAGGATACTTCTTTCTCTCGGAAACCTGCTCAGAGAAGGAATAGGCTTCATCGAGTCCCTCACCCTCCACAGGAGGCTGAAACATGGCCAGTTTCTTTGAAATCTCAGTGCAGTAGCTACTTGGCCGTCTTCCTGGGGAAAGTTATAGTTTCTTAGTTTCTCTATCTCCTGACCCTACTTTACGGCTGACATTATCTGTCTCTCACTGGCTACACAAGTTTTTAACAATTAAGAAAGTAAAAGTTTTTTTTTTTTTTTTAAGCCCACCATCTTCAAGCTGAAAACATACTCATTATTTATCTTTCAAAGGAGAAATGTAGAGAGAGGGTATTTTGACAAAGTAACATGGAGAATGCTCTCTGAGTCCTCTTGGTTTATTATTTATTTGCTGGATAAGAAGGTGCCAATTACTTTCCAGTAAATACGTATTTAGTGCCTACTTTGCATCAAGTACTGTGCTAAGCCTGGGGCTACAAACATGATCCTCAGGGAAACGAGAAGGAAGCAAGGACGTAAGGCCCACGCCTGCGCCTGTGCCTGGTGCTCTTCTTAGCCTCTTGTTATAGTGATGAAAGGCCAGAGATTCCACGACGGAGCTGTGAACCCAGGTATAAAACCCTGCACATGCACGCAGAGCTCAGAGTCCACAGGATTCCCATACACACTGGCCTCCTTCACAACCCTCTTGTAAAATTCTGTTACAGAACAGGGCTCAGGGAGGCAAATGTAGCCCAATTAAAAACACTCAGCATTTTAGCTACACTTCTTTCTGGTTAGTTTGTTACACATAGGTCAAGTTGTAATGTTTTAAAGAATTTTAAAAAATTTTTCATAGCTGTAAGCAAAGCAGGATATACTACATTTGACTGGACGTATGACATGGCCGACTGTGAAGTGCTCTGTTAGTCTATAAGGTACCAGAAGGAGATTGGTACCACTACGGGATGTCACGGACTGAGAAATATGCCCAGGTTTCAGCCACATTAAAAGTCAGACATTAAAACAGTGTTTCACGGAGGTGACCTACTCTTGACTACCCTGACTTCTACAGAGCCATGGCCATGCTGCCAAACCTCCCTCCCAGAGGGGTGCTGGTCGCTTCCCAGAACACAGCCTTGGGCCTGCCCTTATCAGAGAGACTGCCCAGGAAGAGAAGTCTGTTTTCTGTTTTTATAGACCTCACCCTGTGCACCTGTAACAGGCACTTAAAAAACCATTTCCTGATGTAATAGATGAGTGAGAGGATGTTTGTAAGAGGAAGGTAGAAATTACCACTGAACTGAAAAGTCTAAAGCTTTGTTGGGAAACAGTAGACAAACGGGATGGGGGAGATGGAAGGAGCTTTGACCCAGAGCCAGTGACCCCGACTTTTCTTTCTTTTTCTTTTCTTTTTTTTTGGGGGGGGGTGGTTCGAGACAGGGTTTCTCTGTATAGCTCTGGCTGTCCTGGAACTCACTTTGTAGACCAGGCTGGCCTGGAACTCAGAAATCCACCTGCCTCTGCCTCCCGAGTGCTGGGATTAAAGGCATGCGCCACCACACCCGGCTCAACCCTGACTTTTCAATGTCTTTCCTTGCTACAGATGAGCACTATCATTTCCTTGCCCCCTTCCTGCTGCTTTGAACCTCTTGATCAAGTTTAATACAATACTGTTGGAGAATACTATCTAGAGACTGTTTTCTCACTCAGAATGAACACTGTCTTGGGACACCATCCATTAATTCCAAGTGATAACCTATATAAATATATGGTGCCAGTGAGGGGAGGGACATGACGCACTTCTGGAATCATCTGGAGTCTCAACGTACAGCATCGTTTCTATAACAGAGAATTCTGACAACAGGAGACAAAAACATTTGGCGATTGGAGTCTTTATGGCTTGGCATTTCAGTTTTCTGTGGAAGTCCACTAGGGTTTGTGCTTGAACTGGCAAAAGGAGTTTGATTAGTGAAAAGAGACAGAGGCAGACTCAGTCCTCAAGTATGGTCCTTGCTGAACCCAAGCCTGGCCCAGAACGTAAGCCACTGTGATCGCTCTTTTCCTCACGTTCTTTTCTTTCTGTATGAATATGCATAGTCATTACGAGACATGAAGAAATGTGTCGAGTTCCCTAAAAGATATGATGACGGGTCAGACAACTCTGGCCTCAGAAGTACAAGACTGTACTAGTAAAGATGGTATGTTTTACTCAAATGAGCTACAAGATGGAGAGAATGAAAGAAAGTTCTCGCAAAGAAATAAAACCAAAATGGGATATACAGATGGGACACATGAAGTTTGGGGGAGACCAGGGAGGTGTCACACAGGGGAACCAGGGAAGGCTTTGACTTGGCTCATGGGAAGGAGCCAGCCAACATGGACAGTGATGTTCCCGGGGCTTCCTTCTGCACAGTCTCCTGATCACTCAGGAGCAGGGTGCTATTGCTAGAGACGTCTCTTGAAGTGTCACACCACTGGGAACACCAATGATTTCCTTGGGCCGGCAACTATAGGTCAGGTCATCTGAGGAAAATGCTATAGCATTTCATGCTGTCTACATCGTAAGTTTGATTTAAAACAGAACATCTGAGACCCACATCTGGTCCTTAGGCCACCTGGCTAAAGGCAACAGCAAAACACTGCCTTTCTAAACTCCAAGGACCAGCAGCTCCTGCTTACCGTGGACGTGGATACCATTTGGCTGAAAAGAGGAGTTCGTTTCTGGCTGGTAGGGCTTCAGGAGTGAGCCTGGTGGCTGCTGGGAGTGGGGAGCCTGTGCTCTCTGGAGCAGTGATGGAGGAGCTGGAACTCTACCCGGGCTGATGTGGTGAGGAGATGGAGTCGGAGGTGCAAACCTGGGAAAACGATGACAACAGGCAGCATGACCAACTCCTCAAAGCCTTCTAAGTCCCCACTCTGGCCCTATACAACTATGACAATATGCTCTTTCAAAACCCTTCATAACCCTCCCCTCTCCCGTCCAACCACTGAGTGCTTCTCTGACACACGGGGGGGGGGGTAGGGGTGAGGGGGGGAGAAAAGACACCAACAAAGCAAACCTTAGTCACAGTTTGGTTTGTCAAGCTTCTTAAACTGCATTTCAAATCCTCTGGGTTTTATGAAATTCAAAGCACATCTTTTGCCAGGCCCTTTTCCTGCTAATTTTAAAACCCGTTCACATTTTAGGGGAAATTCGATTCATATGTTTCTGACTCATTTACACTTAGCTCATAAACATTTTGTTTTGTAAGGCACATCTGAGGTCCAAGAAGTGTTACGGGTCCTTATTATGACCCCCCTCTAACCAGAGTCTCCTTAAACAATACATTCTGTCTTGCCAAGAGTAAAATAACTTAAACCTCAAAGGTCAAATGTGCCTTGAAACACAGAACCTGAGAGGTCGGCTTGGGTTCTGTGCTGGGCAAAGAGCATTCCTGATGGCGTAGAGGGAATGCACTGTGGCATTTTTGTAGTAATGTGTAACAATCCCAAGATTGTTGGGTCTTTTGGTTTTGTTGAACACAACGCCTTGCATACACTAGGCAAGCACTCCACCATTGAGCGTTATCCCCAGCCGCAGCCTCAGAGTACTGGTTTTTGAAAGGAGATATACTGGTATTTAAACAAAGAGAAATCACCAAGGAACCCTGGACAACTGTATATTCATTTTCTTGTTGTGAGGGAAGACTGGCAGGTCCTGAGTCATGAGATTTAGAATGGGATTTACTGTCTAACAATGGCGAAGGACAGTAGACTTGAGAGAACAAACAGCCTTGCAGGTGGGGATGTCCACACAGAAAGAACAGGATGCTTAATTTGTTGGTTCAGCCTGGGACAGTGGTACCCACGGTAGAGAAAGAAGCGAGGGTCTTTCAATACCTTGAGAATAAGCAGCAAAATAATTCTGGATGAAAGCATACTAGCAGTGAAGTATGCAACCTCTCTGCAGTTCATCAACATGAACACATTTAGTTAGTTCCTGTTTATACCGTGCAGAAGGAAAGCTCCATTTTGAACTAGGTGATCAACGGTGGCATAACTTATTTATAGGGACAACTGACTCCACAAGGCTGGTCTCTTGTGCAAGGACACAGCTGAGAAAAGGGGAAGGTGCATTGGACACATTTACAAAGTTAATTCTAAAGGTCCTGAAGCAATGTAATCTCATAAAGAAGAGCTTCAATATTTATGTTACGGGAGTAAGAAAGGATGGGAGAAAATGCCATGTTCACTTTGCATTTCACTTGTGAAGTATAAGGAGCCGATCTAAGAAGGCTGCACGGGAACTAAGAGGAAGATGGGGACTCAAAGCCAAGAGGTCAGAGTATCTCAGCAAACCTGATGTGATTGGATGCTATCAACTGGTCACTTAGATTTTTTATTCTATGGAACTTCGGAGGGCAGAGCTGCGTGTCCCGTGCTGGTTAAATACGCACTTTTCTAAGCATGTCCTATGAACTGGGATTATCCTGAAAGGCCATGCTGAGTGGCCCAGAGAGAAAGCACAGCAAACAAATCCTGGCACTTCCCTGAGAACATCTAGTAAAACACATGAGCCAGGATTCCCCATATGGAGGCGATTTTCTGGGGAACATGTCCTTATTGTGTCTCCAAAGTAGCTCTGAGCTTGTAGGAGAGGAATGAGAAATTATGAAGTCATAGAGTTGGGAGAGATGGGAGTCCACACTGGCACCCAACCCTAGAAGGCTCTGTTCTTATAGTCCTCCAGGTTAGAGGGAGAAGGGATTTGAATGGCAAGGTGACCTACATCATTATCCCACAATCACACTGATATTTTAACTTTGGGAGACAAAGTAATTAAGACCCTCTGGCTCTCTTGTTTCACTTCAAGAAGACACAACGAGCTAGTAGGTCCTCTGGTCTTTCCTTTTGGTACTCCTGCTATCTTCTGTCAGTCTTTGACTGAAGGAACAAAATGATGGGGGGGGGGGCAGGGCAGGCAAGTTGGGACTATCTGGGCACCCCAGTACAATCTGAGGACATAACATACCCCAAACCACATGATACTACACCTGACTCACATGAGATGGATTAGTTAAGGAGTGGAAATGGTGACAGATGAAGAATACAAAGAGAGTCCAAGGTTCTTTCTTCAGAGTGAAGCTCTACTGCTTTTATCACTTGCACCAGTGTGGTCAACATTAATTAGATCACTAACTAGGAAATGGAGACTACACAGATCCAAGAGTATAACTTACTAAAATATTTTGTCATCTATAACATAAATTATATTACTCAAGATATAGATTCTGTATGTGCTCATTCCAAATTATTCTTACCTATTCATACAAGTATTTTCTTGGCTATTATATATTATTCAATACATTGATAACAGAGGGAAAAATATGGTAGGCATATACTAAGGTTTTAGTATTATCTCACCACCCAGAACAGTAAAATATTATGCCTTCCACTTAACTTACACGTGCTCTTTGCTAAGTCAGAGGTGGCCTCTGGGTCTTCACATGAATGAGATTACAGAGCATGGAGGTAACGCATTTGAAGACAAAGATCTCATCTCCCATAAAAATTTAAATACAAATTCTTCTAAGTGAAATAAACCTTCACAAAGTAGTCTCTGATTTAAAAGGAATCCCTACAGAAGTTTTAACTTCTGCATCTACAGAGAAAGTTCTGTGGATGAGAAGTGAGCACATTTATCAGATAACTGCCAGGAATATGGAAACAAGTAAGAATCAATAGCTTAAAATCCCAGCAAAGAAGTCTCTTTATAAAAAGCAGTGATTTTTAAGCACAGATTCAATTTATACAAATTTACAAGAATCAGTTAAAAAACAGTTTGTTATTTTCATTCATGAATTTTCAGGATCAGTTTTACTTCCGTCCAAAACCACCATGTAGTACTTTAACAAAAAGCCATGGCCTCTCTGTTAATTTGTATGTATTCAGTTTGCTGCTAACCTGCTCATGGTAGAGAAGAGCAGATAATTAAGATCAGAGGTTAAGGCAGAAGGGGAGTATGAAGGTGAAGACGGGACCCTACAGTTAGAGGGGAGGGCCCCAGACACAGCTGAAAAGAACAGACATCAGGAAGACAGATGTTACAAGTTTGACTCAAAAATATACAGAATAGGAGTATGTTCTGAGTGGTTCTGCTCAGAAAAACCTGAGGGATGTATTTATGTAGTATGTATTGATGATGATAATGATGATGGAGAATATATTTCTTGTCGCTAAAATAATCAATGCCAATGACAGGTTATAGCTATTTGTATTTTTTTTTCTTCTACAGGGTATTTTATCCCACAAATATGTCAGGTCAAGGCAGCATCACGCTAATTCTGAGTTACCCTGTATCCAAGAGGCAGGAGAAAGGTCTGTATACCAACCAAGGATTCACAGTGGTTATTTCAGAGATTCTCTTCCAGTTGGGCTGCTCGTGTCTGCTTATGCTTTTCAAAAGAGATGACTACTGTATAAATGGGCTCAGAACAGACTGGGGGTGGGGTGGGGGGCGGAGAGACATCCCTGCTTACCAGAAACAGAACACACAAAAGTAAACCAGAACTGAGTCAACCATTTCCACTCCCTTGGTGGGGAGCTGGAATGACCTTATAATGAGCAATGGTTTGCTAAGAAGAGGAGGCAAGGGGGAGGCTTTGAACCCCAGTAAATGATCCTTTTTACAGAAGGGGGACTTCAAAGGTTCTTGTAAATGCTCATTCATGCACACCTCAGGAAACAGCTGATTGCTTGGCCATGCTCCTTCCTTTCAGTGCCTCCCCTTTCCTGCCTTCTCTGCCCTACTTTTCCCTAACATCAGGCTCCCCAGTTGGCAGTGGGCAGGCCAGCACAAATCCCTCACCATTCCTCAAGACGTAGCACTGAATCTTAGACTATCACAAGACAGGAGGTCCCAAGTGGGACAAGCATAGTTAAAGTTCACACACAGAAACCTGGGAAGGGATGGAGAAACAGGGGATGCAGAAAAGACGGATGGGTCAGGAGCACACAGGGTTGGACTCTAGTGCTCTCTCTTACTAGATAAGGAAGTCTGAATAAATCTTCTAACTCTCCTAGCTTCCATAGAAATGTAAGACAAAGATAGCCCAATTCCCTTCAGAATTGCAAAGTATGAGATAATTCTATTTTTTTTTTCACTCAGGAGATATAAACTAGGTACTGGGCAAGCTGGTGTAAGCCCAGAGGGAGGAACAATTGAAGACCCATTTCTCTGTATATTACCTTGAAGCAAGCAAGTTTATCTAAGACTAAGGAAAAAGACAGCGCTGCACTAGCAAGTGAATGTATCAGAGAAAACAACAGTAGATATGTTACACCGTGCAGAGGCTCACGTCTGATGACTTCCAGGCAATCAGTGCATGCTTAGGGAATGGAGGACTCAATCCAAATAGAGTGGCCATGTAGGGTAGCAGTTCTCAACCTGCGGGTTGTGACCCTCCTTTGGGGTCATCTAAGACCACTGGAACACACATACACACACATTATGATACATAACAGATGCTTAACATAATATAACAGTAGAGTTATGAAATAGCAGTGAAATTGTTTTATGGCTAGGGGTCACCACATTATGAGGAACTGTATTAGAGGGTCACAGCATTAGGAAGGCTGAGAACCACTGAATAGGCATCTCTGGCACGTGTTTTTGGTGAACCAGAGCCTAAGAACTGCCCGAGACTATGGTCCTGGTGTTAAGTTAGACCACTCAGGAAAGGCTCGGAACAAAAAAAAAAAAAAAGAAATCTGAGGAAACCTTTCGTCTTGACAATTCTAGTATGGATGCTGAAACTGACTTTTCTGGTTCATTTTCTAGTCTGAGGAGCAGTGAGCCTTGAGGTCTCTAAGGGTCTAATTTCTTGGTACTGACTTAATATATCAGTACCATCATGGAACATCCCGGATGGAGCAGATCTGGTAGCATCTTTGGATGAGGCCAGCAATGGTGAAGGTACCTCCCTACCACGGCAATCTACGCTACACAGTGTATGCATGTTCTTACAGTAAGTTAGGACCCTTTCTCTCGGGATTCAAACAAGCCAGTGGGGTTTGGTTTGTCCTCTTTGTCTTACACTGGAGCTATAAACCTACTAAAGAAGGAAGAACGTATGTGAAGAGCATGTTTCATTGTAGTTACACAAAAATATTATTGATTTGCTGCCCGGGAGCAGAACTAATGGATACAAACTGGTCCATCATAGATCTGTGCAAGGACTTCTTTTTCTTAAATTGTAGAGCATCATCTATGGGGATTTTAAAACTCATCTGTGAACACTAATCAATGAAAAATGGCTTGCTGTTGGTCTACTGCAGGACAGGAGGGAGGGGGGATGGGGTGGGGGTGGGGTGGGGGTGAAGAAATCCTTTTCAAAACCTAAAAAGAGAAGCATAGATTTAAGGATTTCACATCTGATTTAACATCTTCTTCTTCTTTTTTTTAAAAGGCCCAATAATAATACCACACTTTGTATAGCCAGACAGCTCTCCGTTTTAGTAGACTTTAGTGGTCTTTATAACGATTTATGAATCACTTCATGAATTCCTGGCTGAATCATCTGGGTGACTATAGTACCTACTTATACTTCCCTCCTGTCTCACAAAAGAGACACTTGGACTCAGTTCAATCCAGATTTGTCCCCAAATGAATCACAGCACGTTACTGGGGGAACTGCAGATTGAATTTGGCTTCTGGGACAATTGGGGGCAGCTTTTAGTAATGAAGAAATGGCTGCTGAGAGGTCTGGGTAATTGCAAAACCGTCCATCTGGGCAGGACCAATGCTGGCCAAGAGCTGTGTGTCCATCCAAGGAGTTGGTCTTCAGTCAAAGAGCCAAATCGGTGCCCTGGAAAGGAGTAGAGCTTCTGTCTCCTCATAAACAGCTGGGTCAATAATTCCCGCAAACAATTCATCAAACCAGAGGGGCTCAAGACTTAAGAATGCTCCCCTCACCTCCGGGGAACATGATTTGAGGACTGTGGGCAAAATGATCATAGAGCTTTAAATGGCGATTCAAGCATATATATAAAGAGTGAGTGTTTGTGAAAATGGACCTGCAGGAGAGTTAGTCCACGTGGGAACAGGGAACAAACTGTAAGGTCAAGAAAATATTCAGTGCCAAAAGGCTCAGATTTTATACATAAATATATATATATTTTCTGGTAAACTCTGAAGCGATGCCAAGGATATTGCTGTTTTCCTTTGTGGAAAAGAAAATGGAGGTGTAACGATCTACGGTATACAAGAGCAACGGTCCTGCAAAAACAAGAGCCGAGATTTCTGAGATACCTGGGCTCTAGAACTGGCTGTGACTGACTCTGTCACTTCTGCTCTTTCAGAATCTCTTGTGAATGGTCAGAAAAGAAATGCCCAATTCTGCCAAGTTCTCCTTTCAAAGGAGTACTAACCAAAAGAGAATTCTAGCTAGGGTAGTCTTGAACGTTTGATTTAAAAATATATTCTGAAAAGGGAATTTCTGCAGTGTTGTAACTCTACCTGGGTTGCTGTGAGTGTACTCGACCAAGTGGGTTAACTCCCCGCCCTACAGCAAGGGAAGTGTCTCTTGTGTAGCATGGCAGCCATGTTCAACGTGCTTTTTGACAGAATGCATTATGAAAGAGTAGCATCCAGGAGAGACTATAATGAGAATGCTAGACAAGAGAAATGTTTTGTTCCCTAAACATGAGAAAGGGAGGCACAAATGCATCCCTACACAGATTATCCTAAACCTTTCCGCACGGCTTCAACATGTAAAGTTTCTTTAAAGTTTATGCGACTTTAAGGATCAAATTTAAATGTGACTTCTGCAGGATATGGCTAGATACATTTGTAAGCCAGCGATATAAATGAGACTACACAGTTAGTATAATCTGTGAATTTTAAGAAACTATCTGAGAGGTGGTTTGTGCAGTAATCGACACGTGCTATTTGCATGGTTTCTTTCCATCCGTGAACCATCAAGTAACTGTGACGGCGGACTTACCACCTTCTCTGGAAAGCGACGCTCAGTGCTGACTGGCGAAGTGTACAGAGGAGTCACGGTTTCCAAGGTCACGGTCAGCCAGAAAAGGGCTCACCATTCTTCTGGGTAGACTGTCACTCCTTGGCCGTTTACTTTCATTTTGTATTTGGAGCGCCCTCAGCCAGCAATATACAAGGTCAAGTACTTAGCAAATGCTGGTCACTGTTGCCAAAGGACTACTCAGTAGAACATTCCATCGCCTCCAGAGACGGAGCTCCCTACTTGGTGGCAATTCCTGGGCCCAGGTGAATGAGCCATTTGCTCAACTGAAACACATCTTTGGATATTGCATTTGTTTCCGTTTCTGGAGGGAAACATCTATTCTAGAAGAGAATATATATCTAAGAGAAAGTCCCTAACCATTTGCTCTGGGGTTGACTAAAACGTGGAGAGGTTCCTTCTAACGACACAAAAAAGCAACCAAAGATTTTTATTTTCAGAAGAAAAAAAAAGCAAAAAAACAAAAGACTCACTAAAAAACACTGTGTCTTAGCGTCTGTTCACCTTGATCGTCTCCTTCCTGACCAACAAACAGACAACCCCTCAATTGCAAAAAGATGGGAGTCTCTGAGCAGCCAGTGCCTCACTTTGGGAGAGAAATTACTTCTCAAGTTCAGATCATATTGCCAGAACAGGAAGTGGAAGCTCTCTCCAGAGTGACCTGTTCCACCTCAGAGAGGAAGAACTCAGGACTATGTGAGCACTCGTCAGGTTGGCAGGCTGCCGAATCTCACCCCGGAGATTCAGGATCTGCATAATCTGCTGAAGAGAGCACACTGACAAGTTTGAATAATGCCATGGCCTGGCAACAGTACCATACTTCTGTTGCTTTGTGTGTTAAAGTAGGGGTGGCAGAAAAGGAATTCTATCTCACTACAAGGCGTCTTTCTTACAGTTATGACTCACTTTCCTGACAGAAAATCCCAGGGGACTAAGAAAACATCATCTTGGCCTTAACAGGAGATGGGTTTGTGTTTGGAATGTGGGAATAAAATAAAGATGGCTGACTCGGCCTCTAGAGTCCAAGTGACCTCCTTAGCATTTAAAAAAACTAGTAACTTTTGTGGACATCTTAATATTTGATTTTGATATGTGGTTATGCTTAAGATAAAATGATAAAACAGTATGTTTCAGAAATTAAAAACAACATGGAAAATAACCCAATGTGACAAAATACTAGGACCAGAAGGAAGCTCTTGGTAAGTGCATGTGGAGTCTCATAGCAAGGTCTTAAGCAGGGACTGAAGTGACTCAAAGAAGAAGGTGGCAGAAGGGCGGACACCAACCAGTTGCTCTGTTTACTGTTAACGTGTCCAGAAAGAGTAAAGCCATCATTGCTGTGCAGTTCCTCCCCCATCTCCTCTCTCCTCAGGCAATACCACAGATCTCCCTAGAAGCACGGAGGGTTTAGTGGGGAGAGGCAGTCAGCACCTTCATGGTTTCTGCTCTCAGAGAGACATAGCATAATGGAGTGGACATAAATCCGTAATAAAGCCAGGCCACGTGCTGGTGAAAGGAAAGAGCACAGTCAAGCAACACAGGGAAGCTGGACGGGGAAGGCTTCTCTCAGGCCAACATCTAGGCTCATACCTGCAATCCCAGCACACGGGGGACAGAGGCAGGAGAAGCATCTTGTGTCGGAGACCTGATTAACCTAGCAAGTTCTAGACCAGCCAGGGCTATATGAGAATCCATCTCAAACCAACCAACCAACAAACCCTCTCAAAAAACAAAACTAACAAAGGCTCACCAAAGAAATGTCTCTGAAATGGCACAGTCTGAGCAGACACTGGAAAGAAAAGGCATCGTCATGCCAAGCATCTTCATGATGACCCAGTGTCTCGGGATCAGCAGATGCAAAGGCCCGGAGGCAAGGTAAGTTAGGAACAGCATGAAGGCTAGTAAGGCTTTGGTCTAGTAAACAAGGGTAGCCATGGAAAGATACTTGGCTAGAGCCTGACCACAGAAGACCATCACATTTGGTATGATTCCAGAGGATGCAGAGAGGAACAAATGATTTATTTACATTTTAAAGGTCAGGTCTTGAGGCACAGAGCAAAGGCTCATGAAATGGGGTTGATGGACTGCTGTGGACAGGCAAAATCAGTCACAGAATGGACAGAGCTGCTGTACTTGAGATGGCGGGTCAGGTGAGGGCCCACAATGGACTGGAAGAAAGGTGCTGATGAAGTCCACTGACAGATTGGTGAATTAATTAGATGTCAAAGAGCAAGGGGAAAAGATCAGAGGTGAGTCCTAGGCTTTTCAGGTCTTTAATGGTAAGTTAAAGATAGATATAGAGTCTATATTATATTATATTATATTATATTATATTATATTATATCTTTATAAAGAAATATACTAAAGCCTGAGAGTTTGATGGACATCTGAATCAGAGGTAGGTCAGGGAAGATTACAAAGCCATTATATTCTAATTTCATTCATACATATTTTTATGATATTTAGGAATTCTCAAAGTGTGTGTGTGTGTGTGTGTGTGTGTGTGAGAGAGAGAGAGAGAGAGAGAGAGAGAGAGAGAGAGAGAGAGAGAGAGAGAGGAGGGAGATGTTAGACTCTTCCTCTCTTAATCTCAAAGGCACGTGGATGTCATCTTTCTAGAAAGCATCAGACATCTCAGGAGATGCTGAGTGAAAAATAACATCTTAACTTCTATTATAACGCTCTGATGCTGGCATCTTCATCATCTAATTGTAAAGCCTGCTGCTATGGTGCTCATTTTGTGTCACATGATCATGAGAATCAAGATTGATGGACGTTAGTTATCTTCTGTTTATTTGCTGCCCTCTGGGTTAGGAATGTCTCTGTGAGCATGACAGAGTGTCTGCCATACACGTCAGGGGTCACACAGCGATGAGCACAGAGTAAATTGTATCTATGTGAGTATGCACACAGTCATGTGGAGAATTCATAGCTGGAGTCAACTCTCCTCTAATAGAATAGACAAGCAAGGGTGACAAGTGCTTCTGTGCCCCAGACCTTTGTCACTCTCTCTAACATAGAGATAATTTTCAATTTCTTTGACACCTGGGGACTCTTCCAAGTCCTGAAAAGCCATAACTATGTAGCATACACTCTCAGAATGGCAAAGAACAAAATGATCCTTTCAAGTTGTACTAGAAAGCAAAATAACATCAACGCCACAGTCTTGAGTCTAAGAGCTTTAAAGGACAGCCTTTGTGTGAGGACCAAACACTTTCCTGTTCCTTGTCATTTCTTCTGGGAGATATTCACCGTTCTCTGCAGGGGAAGATCAGGCACATTTAGGATGAATGCTACAGTCATCATGCTTTCCTATTGGCCAAATAACAAACGCCCATTCACAGGAAGCTCAAACTCCTTAGTGTGGCTACTACCAGGTAACTTTCAGTAGCATGCTCCGCCACAGTCATGGTCATTACTATTCCTATTGATGTTTGCACCTATAGACCATTGACTTTCAGGGGAGACAGTGCTTCCTCTATTGCTTCCACCCCATTTTGAGAATAGATGTTCTTGCTCTGAGCCTCCAAAGCCACTGTACCATCCTTTCTTTAGTCTTGTAATTTATCATGCCCTATTGGCTTGCCTGTCCTCAATGGTATATTCAATGTCCACCATATATTATGCTTCATTATTACCAGCCCAGTGATAGACTCAATGAACCCAAGAGACCCCAGGGTGAGAATAGATCCTGATAAGCTTTAACATCTTGGTAAATTCTTATGAGTTCTGAACACACACCAGGACATTCAGAAGACAGAAGCTATGAAGAAGCTGTGTAGATACCTCTTTGCTCAAGAGCAGGACTAGGAAAGCAGCAGGCCTAGCTGAGAGGTACTCTGAAGGTACATATGCAAGAGATAATGGTACCAGGCCACAAGAAAGTCCTTCACCTCTGCGTGTGTGCCCTCATGTGTGGTAGACTAGCACCTAGGAACTGCATCCAAGTATGCAGGAGGTCCAAGATGGCAGAAACATTTAAAATCAAGACCACTGTCATTCTGACTAAACCAAACTAAACCAACCCAAACCAAAACCAAAGAGAATATTATGGGAACCCTCTGAGGGGCCGTGGGTTCTTGTTCCCTACACAGTCCCCTCAATGCTCTTTACCCCTTGTTAAAGCTTCCTCAGTACATGGCATATAACTCAGAGCAAAATACTCTGAAGCTTATGAGGAAACCAGGCTGCTGCCCTCCCAAAGTGAACTCAGCTCTAGCTGGTAGATCTATGAAACAGATCTTAAGAACCAAGGAGTTCCCCGGGGTATGTGCCTCTGACTGGAGAGAAGGAGAGGCTTCCGGGCTGAGAACCACGCTGGGTACGGAAGGCTGCACAGAACACTCACAGAGGCTGAGTTAATGTACAGCAGCAAGTGAGCTAAGTGGGAAGAGTGAGCAGGCTGGCTTGTCTGGAACGGAGAGCTTCACTAAGAAAACAGTGAGGAGAAAGGGTGACTCTTTGACCTTCAGCATCCAGGCAGATGGTCCTGAGTGTCCAATGGTGAGTTAGAATATAGTCCCTGAAGCCTTAGCTTTGGTTAGTCAGAGACATACAAGCCCTAGGTTTCTAGTACTCAGCAGGGACTCAAGAAACTGGCAGTCTTTATTTGATAAATGCCATTTGACTACTTACTCCAAAACAATGATTCCTAACATGTTTCTGGTCTTTAATTCTTGTGCCAGTCTATACATTCTATAAAGAGACACAATCCTCTCTTTTCCTTTAATCTTCTGTGTCTCAGAAGTCTCAGAAATGGGGTTCAGGAAAACTTCTGTAAGCTCTTCCACTGTGGAGAGCCCACATCCCTGCCACTGATACCACAGACTGCACCATGCTTGTGGCCTTCAGAAGGAAGAGAGGCAGCTAATGTTGTTCTCTTGCAAAAATGAGTGACACAAACTTAGGTGACTTATCACTGGGGCTACTAAGATTTCTCCAGTTCAAAATGGCCACCAGTAAGTATTTTTTGTATTTGTTGGTGTAACAGTCACACTATAAAGCCCTGTGACTTAACATTTCCAGAGATGCTGAGTTCCCCTCAAGGGAAGCCACTGTATAGACATAAAGTATGGGTGGCTCATACGACAAGACATAGTAAAACGCTACTTCCCATAAGAAGGGCAAATCAACATCAGGGGATGGGCTGCAGCACTGTTCAAACCCCTGAAATTACGTGTCATTCAGTCAGTATTTAAAAATAAAAATAGATGCTCACCAATTTGAGAAAACTTACATTTATTTTATGATGGTCAGGATGAAAGAACTGGATGTTAGATGGGCAGCTGCGGTGGGCCCTTTCTAACTTCTGACGGTGACTCAGCCCATTTCATTAATGAGCTAAAGCTAAGTAAATGATGAATCAATGCCCGAAAAGCAGGAAAAGATGCCAGTGTCCCACTAAAATCGCAAAGTGTGATCAACCTGTTTCCGTTAAGAAAACTGCTGGAGTTTTTACTGGGGGCTTTCCCAGGCAAACAGCAAAGATGCATAAACCCAGAGCGGAAGGTGAGCCCATTTCCTCTCCAGGTTTTCATCCTGGTCCCTAGTGCAAACATGGTGAATAATTCTGGGTTTCTTCATGTCACCCTCTTCTCTGACTTGATTGGAAGAGATAACTGCCATCTCTCATTTGCCCAGTGAGTCAGGGTGGGGTCAGGATAGACACCCTATGGCAAGGGTATACAGCGAAAGTACAAACTGGTCTTCATTCATTCCCAAGGAGCTTCGGTGTCTTCCCATCCTCTTCCTCCTTTCTCCCTCCATGGTCACTTACATTACTGATCACTGTGCACTCTCCAAATGATTCCAACTGTAATCTGTCAGTCACACTAAGGTACCACGTGATTGCCTAGGAAGCCATGTGCGGCCTACTGTATGCTATGCTGAACACTGTGTTGTTTTGTTTTTATGTTTTTTTGGCCATCTGCAAACTGTACAAAGGCTAAAAGGGACAAGCTCCTCTCAGCTTCCTGAATGCATTAGGACCTGGAAGGACAGACTTCCTGTCTCCAGTGGGCATGACTGTAAGGGGTGGTGACCACTGAGACATGGTATTTCTTAGGTCCTTCAAAGGAAGGCTACACTTTACCATGTACACAGGACTGTTGAAATAATTCTTACCTTCTGGATTCACATTTCTAATGATCCCATACATCCATATGGATCTTTTACCACCTCACAAAATCTCCCTCTCCCCCCCTCTCTCCCCCTCTCCCCACTCTCTCTCATTTCCCAAAGTTTGTTAAAAGGCACAGTGTCTAGAGAGAGAGAGCTTGGGTATTGGTCTGGCTCCTTCTTTCTGTTCTTCAGCAAGTCTGCCTCCTAATGTAGCTCTTGAGTGGCTTCTCCTTACTTCTCTGTCGAACTTCCAGGCTCCATAGTGCTCATGAGGAACCCTACACCAGCTTCACTCTGTAACCTCCCTCATCTCCCACCCCAACTGCAAATACCTTTCCTATGCAGACTCCTCCCTCTCTCGTGTCATCTGATTCTGTATTTCTCCTAACAATGGTTATTGGCTTCCAGTAGGATATGGCCAACTCCTCAGTTTAAAAACACCAGGCTCCACTGAAGCCAGCCCGTTATCACCCAACCATTTATCCATGTGCATCCGGCACGCTGTTACCCTGAAGGGCCAAGACTTTGTGCTCGCTGTGTGCCCTCATCTCTTCCGTATCCAGCCAGCATCCTTACTGCCCCGGATGCTCTTCCCCTTCACCTATGTGGAGAAACACCCCTCTTTCTCTTGATGCCTATACAGCCATTCCTTTCACTCACTGAGAAGCTGTTTGGGTTTGTGGTTCACAGAAACAGATGCACTTGGGGAACGGAGCAGCGGCATGAGCACCCACCCTCAGACCCAAACCTCGAAAGCCACTGGAGAACTCAGAAGTAAAAATAACATGGAACATAGAGTTCTTTAGGGCTTCTTTTCCCACAGAAATTCCTTATACCAACCAAAGGCATTGCTCGAACAGTCACATAACATCTTCTGTCACCTTATAATCTTTTCCCATGGAGCTTCAGTTGGGAAATGAACAACTGCCCATGGCCTGTGTGTTGAGGCACCGCCCTGGCACCTCCTTGTAGTGCTCTGAGGAAGTGGGGCCTAGTGGAAGGACTTTAGGTTGCCCTGAAGGGGCAATTGGGAATATTGTCCTTTTCTGTCTCTTTACTTCCTAGGCATCAGGAGGTGAAGAGGCCCTCTCTGTCACGTGTTCCCACCTGATGAGCCCAAAGCAGCATCCAGTGACCATGGGCTGAGTTCTCTGAAACCATGAGCCAAGACCAACTTTCTTCTTTTTTGTTCCCAGTCATTCTGTCAATAACAGAAACCCACCCAGCACACAAACTTGTATTGCTATCTGTGTAACTATGGTACCATTCCTATCCAGAGAACTCCTCAACTCACTGGTAACTGAGCCCCAAAGCAAGATGGAGAGAGGTGGCAACCGTTGGTCATTGTGATACAGCTTCCAGGTCCTGACACCTGAGCTGTCCACTGCCAGTATCATTTCATTTGTTATACATATATATATATAAATGTAACAGATAATGAGATATTTGGTCCACATACTTGGTGTATGTTACTTTTAAAATGTCACCCCTGGGTAAGTCAACCCACCAACAGATTATTAATAAAATTCAGCAACTGTCAGAGCTCTTCTCGGTAGAGGGAGGCTTGGCGGCGACACCTATTATGAGAGAGCGACAGATGGCCTTACCTCTCAGTGCCTGCGTCCACAGCTGTGAGTGGAGGTAACTGGGAGGAGGGGTTGTGGGGGCTCCCCTGTACATTATGTCCCGGAGAAGGGTGACTGACAGGATGTGGGGGTGGCCCGGCCCCAGCAGCTGTTCCACTTCGAGTTGAATGATTGCTGGCGAAAATGGGAGCTGAAATCAAGAAGAGAGGCAGCATGAGACGGTGCCCTGAAGGGGGCCCACATTTTAAACACCAAAGCTGACAGCGAGCATATTTCAGGGGCTTGTTTGTTTTTCTCTGAGTGCCTTTTTGGGAACAGTTCTCCCCTTCCTGGATACACACAGCTTTTGTTTCTATGGTGGAACAGGTTCCCTGGCTCTTGTGCCTTCACCGCCATCTCGGGAGCTCTGTCTGAACTTGCTCCAGGTTCACCTTTGCCTCTGAAGTGCTGTGTGCCCTTGCCAGCTCCCTATCTGGTCATTACAATTAATCTTGTGCTGTTTGCTTCTGAGCAAAGGTTTCTGTGTGCTCTTCAGTCACAGAGGATGAGAGTTGCATAATGGCATGTTCAGTCAGCTGACTTGCAAGGGGCTCAGCACGGCCCTTCTACCTCTTCTCACTGTGCAGCAAGATGCTGTGGGCCAGGCCTCGGCTTTCTCTGCCATTGCCACATGTCAGCACAAAGACAACAGAAAGCACCTGACTGCAGTTCCAACACAGGGTCCTGGACTCTGAACTAAGAGCCTGAGAGAGAGACTGCAGACATTTCCATGATGCTGTGATGAGCCCTCTTGCTCTCATTCCAAAGAGGCCCTTATCCAAGATGAGAAAGTAAGTAAAGGCAGCCCTCATACACAGCTCTGGCTCTGTTCCCACCACTGTCCCTCACACACAGAGGGTGACTCAGAGCCCCCTTCTTGGGGCAGCCTCACCTTTGAGCACTGGAAAGGACCTCACGTTTGCCTGTGTGCCCATTTACATGAGCTAATTGGTAAGATGTTGCCTGATAGCTGGGGCTTGTCACTTCCAAAGTCACTTGTGTCAGAGAGGAAGGACCCTTACTGTGGGGGACCTACTTGGCAGACATCTCATTAGGCTGCAATCAGGCGACAACATTACCAATGATGCCCTTCACTTCCTTCTTGGTATACAACTCTGATCTAGGTCCATTTCTGCCCCTTTTAAGCTTTACTAATATCAAAGAACAAATGGATTTTTTTTAAATTAAAGAAATCAAGTTCAGGATTAAGAAAAGTCATATTATCAAAAAGATTTGAAGGTTGAAAAGTTCAGGGAATTGTATTTTTAAACCAGTATCACTTTCATCTAACCTCACCAGGATAGAATTAAGACCCCAGGTGACCCAGCCCCCAAAGGACTGATCCAATGGCATCGGAGTTCAAGGACTTACAGGAGCCTGTGAAGAGGCAAAATTACCATCTTCCCCGCTCAAAAAGCTACTGACATGGGTGTGATCTCATTTGAAGGGTTTATTTTTGGGAAATCAGCATCCTGTCAGGTTGGCTCCTATCCTAGAAACCTTCACCCTTCCACAGTCCTCTCAGTCCTGAAGTGGCAGCGAGGCCAGAAAGTGCTTACCGGTTCAAAAAGTCAAGCCCAGGCTTCTCTTGTGCATGTCAGCTTCCATGAAAGTTACACGTCTGCAAACTCGCTGGAGTCACCTTATGAATCACTGCCCTCATTTGTGCCCTGCTGGCTCAGGGAACCACAATTCTGCCTGTATTCCCCATAATAATGTGGCCCAAGGGAGAAGGCTGCTTGGATGGGCTGTAGCAATAGTTATTTTCAACACTGGTCAGCATGAAGCCTGGGTTTTAAATACTGCTCTAAAAATGAACGGGAGAATAGGTCACAGAAACCTGACCGGAAAACACAGCTACCTTTAAGAAACACTGCTTTAGGTATAGAGACAACAGCTTTCTTTTATTTTGTAATTGTGGCTGAACATACCCATCGCTTATTCATGCCTAGAGGTATTTTTGTTTGTATGTGCTTACGTTTATTACAAGGGAAGTGCTGCCCTCACTGTTTACAACCTTGTGGGCAACAGGGCAACTTGGTTGCACGTGCTAAGTTTTCAGTATGGTTCAACAGAAAACAGGGTGTTTCCCAAAAGTCTATAGTAACTGCTTGAGTTGGGTGTGACAGTAGATACAATTACATAGCAAGACAATTCAGTGTCATTGATCGCCTGTCACTGAAAGTGAGGACTTGCTGAAGGACACTGCTTTCTCCCAGCCAAGTCACAACCAACACCTATCACCCATTCGTCCATCATCTATCCATCCATCCAACATTATTTTAAACGGTATGTTTGCTATGTATTTGGCTAGTCTACCATTTATGTATTTCTGTCCTTGACAGAGTTTCAACTTGAAGACAAAGAAGCACAAGTATGCATTAATTCTATCAAAATACCAAGATTTACTACTGCAGACCTCTTAACACTGTCCCAACACTTTAACACATGAATTTGTGACTCTACTCAAGCTAGATAATTAACCACACATGGGATTTATTCCAGCAGCTTCTCCTTCAGTACTTCTGCCATGTCCTCTACCCTGACATACTTAGTTTAGAATTTTTGCCTTCCTCTCCTTTTCTCCTCTGCTGGGGACCAAACCTGGAACATGATGTATATTAAGAAAGTAAGCTACCCTCCAGTTACAGCCATGGTCTCTTTTCAGATTCTCTAAGGAGCTGAACACTCCACAAATATTTGTGGAGTAGCTACCATATGGCAGACACAAAACTTGGTCCTGGGTTAAGCTATAAAACAAGACATAGCTTTTATTACCAATTGCGTTAATTCATGTTTGCTTTTTGAATGAATAGAGACAAACAATCTAAATGCCAATAAAATCTAGCTTGGGGCTCTAAGATAGAGGCAGAAATTTTATCTAACATTTTCTATTCAATTCTGATCAAAGATTGCCCCAGGGTTGTATTAATTCTCTCACATTTGTAAGCAGACACATGTCTTAACCTCAGGGCATCCAAGAGTCCTGGAGCAGAAAGCCAGAGGTATGTGGTGCAGTTGAGGAAAGGTCTTTCCAAGCTTTATGAAGGTACAGTACAAAAGCCAGGAGGAGGTGGTGGTGGTGCAGAGGGTGTGTGGGGTAAGCTCTCAGAGGTAACTGGCATGGAGCTGATGGCCAAGGGTAGGGTCTTCCAAGAGCTATTGGATCACACACATGTCCCCAGCCCTTTCCTTTATAACTATAGCTGGTTCATGACACTGAAATGGGAAGTTCCTCTACCAGGGACCCCTTGAGAAGAAGAAAGTGAGTGCTTCAGGCTTCAATTTAAAGTCTGAATTGGAAGGCATTTGAATAGTTTCTTATCTAGGGTACAATCAATCACTTTTTCTGCAAAAGAAAGCAAACCTCTTGCTTCTGCCTTGTGGGAAGTCAGAGGAGGCGCTAAGAGAAGTAGAGAGAGATTAGGACTTAGCTCACAGAAAGATATTATTAATCACTGTCTACAGAGAATAGTCTGTCTGCAGCATCCAGGTTATAATTGCTTGTTGAAGGTACTACCTGGGACCAAAATAATGAAATGAAATTGATGATAAGCAATAAAGACACAAGCATGTCTTTCTAATATACATCCAAAGGACGACTGTCTGGAGTCAGCTAGGTATGGCTGCAGCGGGGCTCTCCTTGGCCTTTATCAAAGAAACTGTTATCACGGCTCAGAAAATTGTCTTTGCTATCTACAGTGACTTCTAGGAACACCTAACCTCATCAAGACATACATCTAGAATATACTTTTAAGTACTAGAGGCTCCAAGTATGACTTCTCCACTCATAGGACGACAGTATTCCACTACTTCATTAACGTTTTAAGTTTGAATACCTCCCGGCTTTTCATAGACCTGTCTGCTTCTGTATTTACTTACTGACAAATGCACAGGCTTTGCCAAGGTATTTCCAATCTTAGGAAGAAAATCTCCATGTTGGAGCGGAACTGTAAGGTTATTCACAAAAGAAAAAAAATTATTTCTGTACTTACTCAAAATTATTTCCACAGTTCGACCACTGGAGTGTACAATGTGGCCCACCGATCAAAGCCTCAAGAGAACGGATCCCCTCCAGAAGTCAGACAGTATTAACAAAACTGTTGAGACCACATCAACCGGACACAGACTGCCCCTGGGGGCAGCTTTCATTGTTGAGTCACCTTGGGGGTCAGTGCTGTCTCCAAAGCTTGAAGGGGGCTTTTCTGTGAACTTCCAGACACTGCTGGTGATTGGCAGCTGGAACAACTGATTAGGCACAGCACAGAACAAACTGGAAGCCCTTATTGCTTTTGTGATTAAGTGGTGGTGACCTTCCCCAAGGAAACAAAGCCTGCTGAAGCAATGAATGCATGAACTCTGCCTGCTGCCCAGAGCCAGAAGCCCTCTTCCCTACTGCTGGGGACTCTTTTTCACAGGGCCTGGCTTATGGCTGACCTCGACCCTGTCTCCAACAGTAATGGGCAGAGGTGGCTCTGTGATCCATGTGGCTCTCAGGCCCTCAGGGATGGTGAAGTCTAGGCTGCCACCTTGAACTATTTCATTTAATCAGGGTCAATCAGCATCTTTATGTCCAAATAATGACTATTAATCTATTATTTCTAATGGACAGGACACCTTTGGGGATACTTCACCTGTGAGGTATTTACCACACAAACAGAGGATGCAAGGAGTACTTTAGGAACCACAAATAAAGACTACTTGCCTTGGGCCACTCCAAGGTCTGTTGTAGGCTCCTACCCACGTCACTTCCTGACTGTTTTCATCATTCAGAGTATAGGGACAACGACTTTCCTGTCAGTCTGAGGCACACAAAATTAGCTAGCACAGACAGGCCTCAGAGAGTAAGCCTGTAATCCTAACTAATAGGGATAATGAAGTAAGAAATCTCAAGTTCATGGCCTGCCTGGGCAGTTTAGTGAGACTGTCTGAAACAAAGGTCAAAAGAGGAAGGCATGGATCTAGCTCAGTGGGCAAGTCCTTGCCTGGTAACTGCAAACCAGGTACAATTCACAGTCCAGCAAAGAATAGCTAGTATGTTTTCTTGTTCAAAATGATGGGAAGCTACACTTGTTCTTTGAAAATCTGATAACCCAAAAGAGTGATAGAGGAGAGACACTCAGGTGGCTACCACACTCGCAGTGAGAATGTTAAAAATAACACTCTCGGTTTCTGTCCATTCTCAGCCCTGATGAGGGAAAACGTCCAGTTCTGAAATTTAATTCCGACAAGAAATGAACTGAACTGTTCAGTTTGGAATACAAATCGCTGGTAAGAAATGTGCCTTTTTTTCTTCCCCCCAAGTAAAGATTTCAGATCCACGTCAGAGGTGTATTGATCCACAGGTAAGGAAGAGAGGCCTGCAGGGGGACTGGAGAGCAGGCAGCAGTACGTGCCCTTTACTGTGGCAACTGTGTTGTCCTGGCTGTGGATAACGTGCCACCAGAAGATTTACTGTGTCTGTGGAGACTGCCGCGCTTCCCTGTAAACCTGTGTTTAGGGGCATTTATGGCCTCTGAAAAGCCCTAGCTCCACTCTGGCCTGTCCTCACCAGAAGGGAATCAACCTTATCCCAAGATGGTGACTCTCACTTGTAATGGATGTCAGAGCCATGTTGGGCTCCTGAGAAATGACATTAATTGCTTGGTGACTAGCATAAGGGGAGGAAGTCTGGGCTGACCATTCATCTCTGGGGCAGAATTTCAAGGGTCAAGGCACAGATGAGCAGACTAAATGATGAGACCAAGGTAAATTGGCTCTCAAGGAGACATTAACAAGAATTAGAGGGTCCATATGAAAGGTGAGCTTCATCTTGTCTCTCTGTCTCACTCCCAGGAGGAGAGATTTAGAGTCAGGAGGAGTTCGATAAGCCATTTAACTGCAATGGAAATTTTGGCTCTTTTGGCCTCATCAGAAATCAAGCACCCGAGACAGATGGTGTCAGTGTCAGCATGGTTAGGAACAGGAGGTCCTGCACACCATGGGAGCCCCATGGACCTGGATTGGAAGTTTAGCCCTAGAGATTGCCAGGTGTTTCTTCATCTTAAAAAGGATAATAATTCAGAAGACTGCACGGAGAAAAAGAAATATGTAATGTATTAAAAACCCAAATAGCGCTTTGGGAGATGTCCCAGCAGTTAACTTGATTTGCTGCTCTTGAAGATGACCCAGGTTTACTTGCTAGAACCCACATGGGAACTCAGAAATGTCCGCAAGTCCAGTTCCAGGGGAATCAACACTCTATTCTTGCTTCTGTGAACAACGTGTGTGCGGTCCACAGTCATACAGACACACATGCAGTCGAAACACTGATATACAGAAAATAAAATAAGATTAAAAGAATTAAAAGCACATAGCACAGAGGGTGAGCTATGGGTATACGCTTACAGAATGCTCTTGTCATGTGACAATATTACTGCAATTAATACAATCTTAATAGGATTATGGAATCACAAAGACACAAATTGCTCAGAAATGGTAACTATGTAATAACACTTTCCTATATAAACCCGGATGAAAAGAACTGCACATAAACTGTGCACTTGGGTCCTTCACCACGGAGGAGTTATGTATCCTCTTCATTCAGCTTTTTTTGTTCAGTATTTTTTATGTATACAGTACAAAGTGTTTGAGTCCCAGAACAAGTCCTGATAGAGTTAAAATGTTCTTTACTTTGAAGGGGTAATACACACCTTTGCAATACAACCCATAATACATTTCAGCTTAGAAGATAACAAGTCATTTTCATGCATGACTGCACTTCGTTAAGGAGCGAAAATGGGCTGTTACTAAAATGTCAACACAATTGTCCCTCTTGAAGCTTAGTTTATCTTGAAGTATTTTACATTTTCAGTGCTTCCTTTTTGTTTGTTTCTCCTCTCCAGGAGCATAAAGATTCAGCCTTAGTTAATTTTCAGAATTCAAAGAAAGACTTCCCTTTAGACATGCTGGGGAAAACAGCCAATATTGGGAGTGTTCAGATATCTGGTCCCCAAGAGTGAAAATTTAAGTCCAATACCATCTGCCGCTCTTCACAGTACACCTCAAAGCAATTTAATTGCACCGTCATCCAATGGAAAACGCCCTCCTGACCTAAATTCACACGCCAGAAAGAGTTTTCTAGCAAGGAAAATGCCTGCCAGGGTAATTTGCTAGGAAGGCTGTATTTGATTCTAAAGTTAATTGGAGACTGCGAGAGACCCCCAGTTTCTGCTAATCCTTGTTGCTGATGAAAAGGGGATGTTTCCTGTTTCCCTTTTCCTTTCCTCCTAATGTCAGGGCTTCCCCACCCCCCCACCTCTCATCAGGAAGGGCGTCGTCATTCTGCATCCACATTCCACCTGTGTCAGGAGAAAGCCACTTCTTAAAGTTTGCACATCCATCCCTCTAATCTTTCTCTTCTCCCTGTGGCATGAATAATTTTAATATTGCCAATCACTAAAAAAAAATCTATTCTTCCTGCCTGTCTCACTCCCCGCTCCACTTTGCAGTGTGGAGTATCATTATCCAGCAGTCCTGATAAGAGCATAATGAAACAATCCCTTCTCAATCGCATCGGGTGGCTGTCACACTAAAGTGACACCACCCGTACATCCCTGACATACTACCCTCAGCTAATTGATGGCAAACAATGGAACTGTCTCCAGTGCTCTAAGACAAAGGAAACATACACGTGTCACTTGACAGGAGAGCTACCTGGTAATGGACAAACAGATGTGTTAGGAGGCTGCTGGATTTAGGTAAGCGAGGGCACAGTTCTGAAGACTGTACCTATTAGCTTTGTGCTTAAGAGCGCTGTTGTTCACTGGGGAACAGAAATAAATAAGGTAAAGTAAGAATGTATTGATGTCTGGACAGTTACATGAATATTCAGCTTCTCTTACAAACAGATATTCTCCCTAGAGCTCCAAACTTCAGCATAGGCAGCCCAATTACATTTCTAGCTCACGCAGCTAGATTTACCACCAGGGAAGAAGTTATTAGCGCTTGGTATAGAGTATACATGCTTATAAGCCTTTCTGGGGTATATCACGGTACAACTAGAAGATATGGCTGATGTCACCCACGTGAATGCCAAAGGTTACCATCAAACATTCTGAAGATACAGGTCTAATTAGCTTCTGTTCGGGAAAGCTCCTGACAAAAACATTCTTTTTTGATTTGAACGGCATCATTCTGGCACTTTGCTGGGGCCAACATTTCATGCAGCCTTATTAGACCATTCCAGACAATGCATGACACATCAAACCTCAGATCGCAGACTGTGTTTCTCCTGAGTACCACCCCTCTCCTGCTTAGTCGCCCTACCTTACACAGAGAAGGCAGTAGCCCAGTGTGAACATGCAAACCATGCAGCCTTCTCTTCCGGTAGCCACATTTCCTCTCTGCCTGTATGTTACATTTTCACCTTCTTTCCGGTCAGAGAGGAAAGCAGACAGCAAGAAGGTAAATCTGGCATGGCTAGGTGTTCCTCGTGGTAATTAACAAGTTCTCCTCACCTCTGTATGTGTAGTAAAGCCTGGCTCATTCATAAATAATAATAACCGTTTTAGTAAAACATATCCGATCTCCTAACCCGCTGCTATACTTTCCATGGCTGTAACACAAAAGATGGGATCGTGAAGACAACCAACCTGGTTTTGATTGGTTCTTCTACCTGAATAAACTGCTGAACTATAGACTCTCTGAGGAAACCTCTCTTTCCTAGATGTATAGAAATTAGTAACAACAGTCCTCTGCAGGGCTATTATTACTAGCCTAAGACAAAACTGCACAAGGAAGTTGGTTTCATTTGTGGCCCTTTCTTCCTTTTTCATACCTGTTCTTACAGTCTTTCTTTATCGTCTATTTTGACTCACAAGCAGATATTCATTTTTTTTAATCATGAATTTATGTTCACATACAACATTTTGGGAAGAATTTTGATTTAGCGATTTTTCTTATCTGAGAACAGTCGTCAGTTACACTGACTTCAAGGTATACTGTGAGTCATAATATATTCTGAGGATTCAGGTTATCTTCCCTGTTGGAATATGACCAAGTGGGCCCCTCAAGTGTGACATTTCAATTCTTGCTTTACTCCTGGGAATAAAGATGTGGACATCTGAGAGGGGCTTTGGTTTTAAGGAACAGCCTGTGCTCTCTAGGGTCTAAAACCCCTCCACTTCTAGGAAGAACAAACGTGAACAGAGTAAAACCATGTGGACTCCTGGATCTTGCTGCCAGCCTCTGGCTCAACCTGCCTGGAACCCAGGCCTTTCCTCTCTAGCGGTGTCCTCCCTGATGAAAACATGGCAGCCAGGGCATCCCATGCCAGCCCGCCCCTCAGATCTTCTAGCTGATGACTTCAGGGATTATTCTGTCTGAGGGCCTCTAATCTCAGATTCCCAGAGATCATCCCACAAAAGACGAAGAAGAATAAACTTAGTCTGCCTCCCTTCAAGGCAGATGGTTTTACTACCATCTGCCTCCACTGATGAGCCTCACAAAGCTCTGTGGAAAGCCATAGGCTGGGAAACATCTGACGCCTTCGCTAAATCTAAAGACTATATAGGCCCAGGCCAATTCCTAGGTGTTATGTGCTCTTAACTCCTCTTATAAGGCATCTCTGCTGTAATTAATTTAGTTCAGTTAACGTGCTTTATAGCTTCCTCCATTTCATTTGGTCACTGACAGATGTTCCAGATGGAAGTCTGAAGGTGAGGTCAGTAAACCTGTTTTGGAAAGGACCAGAGAGTAAACGTGTTAGGTTTTGTAGACCAAAAGCAATGCCCTCCCCTCCATCCTATCTGCAGCTGTTCTCATCCAGAAACTTACTTTTGTCTGCATTTACCTTTCAATTTCTTAAAACGACCATTAGTTCTCTGGCTATGCGGGAACAGGAGGCAGGCCAGATGTGGCCTGCTGGGTATTTGCTGATCTCTGGTGTAAAGAGAATTACTGTCGTATAACAGCTACAGAGAAAACATCCGTCACAGTATGATTAGAAAAATAGGAATTATAAAAACTAAATGTGAGGTAAGAAAATAACCAGAAATAATTTTATAGGTACTGTGGACTATGTTTTGAGGTAAATGACAGAGCCTGGAAGAGACTATTTACAAAAGACATCAGGAGAGACCAAGACTATACCTCATCAATGCCAAAGCAATGGCTGTGTGAAGTTGCGCTGGCCCAGCCTAAGTACAATTTCCCCTTTTCTGCACCTGTTTCACCTCACGGGTTCACTGTTCATTAAGTCCATTTTTTTTCCAAGCAGGCATAGTGTTGGAACTCTAGATGGCCAGTCTAACTAGACTTACACTCTGTGACAATGGGCCACAGTCTAATGCAGAGATTTGAAAGTGGGGCTTAGGACCTGTAAGCTCCAAGGTCAAATCTTGTTTTGGCCTCTTGGAAGAAATTCTGTCTCTAATCTCTAGAGGGGATGCTGGTGTCTGTTACAGAAGCCAACATGGCTTATCAACAGTTCCTTAAGCTTTTGAGCAGAGAGGGAGGGAGGGAGGGAGGGAGGGAGGGAGGGAGGGAGGGAGGGAGGGAGGGAGGGAGGGAGGGAGAAAGGGAGGAAGGGAAGGAAGTAAGGAAGGAAGGAAGAAAAGATGTTTGAAAGAAGAGCCGCCGTTGAGAACTTACAGTCACCATTATTACTACCACCAACCTAAAAAGGAAAGTCGGTTCCCCTAAACACAATACCCAGCAGATAGGGAGCCAGGTTGAGGCTTTAGATTTAGTTCCACCATCTTCCTGCCTGACACGTGGTCTTTAAAGAAAAAGAACCACACCACTATTTTTGTGCTCAAACCCTAGTAACTATGAAAACAAAATTTTGACATTGTGAGTTTGGGGCTAATTGCCACCTAAGTGATGCGTTTCTGATTCCAATTTATTTATCTTTAGAGCAACACAGTGGAGGTTCTACATTAAAAACTAGGCAAAGTGCTGGAGTGTAACATTTAAAGAATTCTATCTTAGTTTTCTTTTACTCTACTAAATGATACTGAATTTCTTTAAGCTTTCTCCCCCCCCCCCCCCATTTTTTCTATAAACACCGCCAAAAAAAAAAAAAATGAGGATGGCAAGTCATTTGTGCACCTGTTCCCCGTGCTTTTGTTCAGAACCATAATATCCATTCCCTAGGATTTGAATACAGCAATAATTAGCACTAACAGATGTTGAACGCTTGCTGCCTCCTAAGAACTCTTAATGTCATTAAGTTCAGCGATCAATCTCAGTAATGGGAAAGTCTCCATTGGTGGCAAGGAAGTGTTTCCATTTGGGAATGTAGTGGCAGAGCAGATTGGCTTCCTGGTCAATGACATATGTTTGACTTTATGAAGAAGACAGGGGATATTACCCATGCTTAGTGTTTGTAGAGATAGAACTTAAAACTGCCTGAAAATTCAAGCACAGTGGACCTGAAGACAGACACCTCTGTCTTGTTGACAGCAGGTTAAAAACCAACAACAACAAAAAAACCCACCCATTTCTCATGACAAATATCCAGTCCTTAGATATGTTTGATATCAAGCCAGGCGTGATGATATATAAGTGGAATTATTGAAACTGGTGAGGCAGAGGAAAGAGGATTGCTGTCAGTTCAATGCTAGCCTGGTCTACATACAGAGTTCTAAGCCATCCAGAGTTACATGGCAAGACACTATCTTTAGGGAGAGTGGTGGAGCAAGATAAAAAAAAGTTTAAAAGTTTGGTATAAACCAACCTGGGGAAGAAATTCCTATGCAAGTTGATGATAGCTTGTCTCCTTTAGTAGTGACCAGCTACTTTCTGCAGCTGTTCATTCCTAAAAGGTAGAAGGGATGACTCTCTTAAGACTTTCAGAGGAGAGGGTCCAGTGACAGAAAACCTCTCATGCCATAGGCTATGATTAGGTATTCACAGAAACACTAAGGTTAGGCTTAACTCTGTAGTTCTAAGCTGACAGACAGACAGACAGACAGACAGACAGACAGATAAATGATACACAGATAGACAGATGACAGATAGATGATAGGTAGATGACAGACAGACAGACAGACAAACAGACCAACAGATGAGTAGCCACATTCACAAAGAAAGAACTGGGCTAGTGTACAAGAAGATAACCAGAGTCTAGCCAGAAAACATCCTGAAAGTGAGGCAAATAGAGTCTCAACTCAGGAGGAAGACCAAGACTCCAGAAGGATACTTGTAACTTCCACTACTGTGGGATGGAAGGGTAGCAGCGGCTCAAGGCATGGTTGGGCACATGAATGGGGCTGATCAGTCTATGATGAGAGCAAGGAAGGCGCTGTAAGTGCCAACCCGAGGCAGAGCTTTTGGTTAACACAGAACGGGTACATGTCGCCATACTTAATCTCGCTTCAACCCTATGACTACTGTAAAGTATCTAAAGTTGCATGTGAGTTAATCCAATAGTGTCCTTCAGTTTAGAGCCACATGTTATCCTTAACCTTTCTTTACAATAGTGTCCATACAACAGTAAAAAGGAATTCTCACTATGCCTACAAACACCCGAAAATATAGTTCTTAAGAAAAGAAAACCCTCTGTGCATCAGACAGGAGACCAACTTCATTTTTCTTTCTTTCCTTAGAGGCTAAAGCCAATGGAAACAGCAAGTCAGAACTTTGGACCTATTTATTCATTTATTTATTCATTTATTCATTTATTTATTTATTTATTTATTTATTTATTTATTTATTTATTGCTCACAGCCTATTTATTTATTTATTTATTTATTTATTTATTTATTGCTCACAGCCACAAAAGGTGTAAAGTATTTCCGTTCTTGCTTGAATTTCATCTTGCCATTCATCTGTTCCCTCAGACCTGCTTGAGACAGACTGCAAAGGAGAGATAAATGGCCCTCCTCATATCCCACATGATGATAAAATAATATTAAATCAGTAGCAGGTGGGGTAGGGGGGGATAAACGATAATACAAAGACAACCAATACCTCCCCTAGTGGGGACAACGCCACAATTGGTGAACCTTTACTTCTTTGTCTCCTCTTACAGGAGGTGTGCAATGTTTATATAAACACTGGACATGTACCTCTGACATCTACCCCCGGTCCCCAGTCATGGCCACACTGTCTACCATGAGCTAAGCAGCCTTCTCTTCCACCTGGCTCCACTGCCACTGTCATGATCTGCTCCAGCCCGAGGACCCAAGAGGTTATACAGCGAATGTTCTGAAACTGTGAGCTGTTTTAAGTCCTTCCTCCTGTAACCGTCCTCTCACAGGTATCCTGATGACAACCATGCCAAAGGAACCAATACCACACTTTCTTATTGATGGGAATGGGAGCGTTATGTAACTTCCAGGTCTTACGAATTAAACTGCTTGTTCATGTGCAGAAACATGTTTTTACAGCAAAGACTTGTGCATACTGGAAAACTTAGTGAATCAGCTTAATCTTGCATGAAAACCCAGCAAGAGTACAAGGGAATACTCAGACAAGGGAAACTGAAGCATCCAATTTAGCAGTGTGTAAACATATAAAGGTAGTAACAGTTGTTAACAGCTCCATACGTGTCCCTGTGACCTGTGCTGCCCGGAGATCTATATTTTAATTTTCTTCAATGGAGTGTGTATGATAAAAGCTCGCTCACTTTTAACTGGAAAAAAAAAACAAAAAAACAACCCCAAAACATCAAAAACCAAAAATCAAGTGAGCCCTTTAGAGGATCCCATAGTGAACAACCCAGATGTGCTATAGACTCACACTCTACCTGTCCTCTTGTATAGAGGACTGGGTTTTTTTATAGAAGCCACACCCACATATATTGAGAGTCAAAACAATGGGTTCCAAAGTGAGCTCCTGGGATGAGCAGCGCTCTGCATAGCCCTAGGTTAGAATGATCTGGCAGAGATGCAAAACCTTGGGTTTGCTCAGAACTACTGACTTGGAGAACCAGGGGTATGCTCAGAAAACTGCATTTTTACAAAGTCTTCCACTTACACACACTGATGGACTGTCTCAGGGTTAGGGAGGATACAACTCTACATTAGGGACATTACAGCCCACAGAGGACATGAGGCTCACTCTACGGTCACAGTCACAGACAGCAGATGCTCTACATCAGTGGTTCTCACCCTTCCTTATGCTGTGATCCCTTCATACGGTTCCTCATATTGTGATGACCCGCCCCCACACACACACACACCATAAAATTATTCATGGCTACTCCATAAGTGTAATTTTGGTATTGTTATGAATCATAATGTAAATATCCAATATGCAGGATAGCAGATACGTGACCCCTATGAAAGGGTCCTTCAACCTCCAAAGGTGCCAGGACTCTCAGGTTGACAAAGTGTGATGGATTCAGATGACAGCTTGAGAAGCCAACAGGAGAGGCATCATGAAAGCACTGCCAGATATGTCCTTCATGGTCCTTTTGTCTCCATTCCCTCTGTCCACCCTATTCCAAAGTTTCTCCCCTTTGTAAATTCTAAGCAAAACAGTGCTTTCCAAAGATGATGCAAGACATAGTTATGTGTTTTACAATGCTCTGTGTCTTTCTGAAGACTTTAATGTAGAATTATGTTCATCTTCTACAGCTCTTTCTTATAAAGTTTAATTTACTGGGGAATCTGTGTGTCAGTTTAGAACCCTCTAATGAACACCCCGCAAATTAGCAACCAGGTTTTTTTGAAAAGAGACCATGGGAGGCTCTTTTATAGAAAATTATATCTAGCATTTACAACTTTCTAAGAAGCAATCCAAAGACAGTGAATATACTCAATTTAAGAATGTAAAAAGTATATTAGAACATATAACATGAGATTACACTGAAATGAAACACTATTCATGAAGGATGTTAAAAAGTGCTGTTTATTGCAAAAACTGGTATCATCACAGGAGAAAAAACTCCCTTCTCCTAGCAATATAAAACTTCACAAATTAATTTTTATTTTCCTTTCATCATGCTTATCTATGATTACCAGAACAGAGAGCTTTTGTCTCCCTAAAAAGCATAAAGTTACATTAAAATCTGAATAGTTCAACAGGACTTACTAGATCTAAACATAAGGATTACTTTATAACCTGGCAGAATCAGTACCAATAAAATCCCCGCATTCTTGAAGGTCTCTCTGGTTCCTGCTGCAATAGCTTTCCATTTCATCGTAGTTTCTGTGGGACTAGACTGTCTCAGCCATCTCCATCAAAGGCCTGCGTTGTCAGGAGCATCTCCTGCGTGGGTATCTGTCCATCAGGTTGGACTGACTGGAGGGTAAGTGAAGAGGATGCAAGCAGGCCTCATCTCTGGGTCACCTGACAGCCTTCCTTTGTAGCTTTAGCCCCACTGATCAGCAGTTCTGAGCAAGTCCCAAGGATTTGCATTTCCGGTGGATGATTCTAATGTCTAGCACCAAGTCTTCATGACTGAGATCATCGGTTTATTAGGATCAACTCACACTGAGACCACAGTTAACATCGGTGCTTTAGACGGAGCCAGTGCCTTTTAGACACACATGGATCAGATCATCTGTCTACGTAGCATTCTTTGTGTGTGGAGCCTCTGCTAAGCCAGCACGGGTTCATTTGGTCCATGCTGCTGTTAACACATGAAATTTATACTTGCCTACTTCATTAGCACATTATAGGAGCTCAGATTTCTACCGGTCCTAATACTATGAACGTGGCATTCACACCTTGATTTGCTGTGAAATTCTAACAAATTCTCAATAAATCACCTGGGATTTCCATACTAACCTAGGCCATAGTCTCTGAAAAACAGAATAGAAGCAATCCATTTTCGGGGCTTTCTGACCACTGTCCCTGCCCCTGGGGCCCACTCAGCAATAGGCCTGGGGAACCCAGGAGTCCTCCAACAGTGAGAAAGTAAACACCACAATTTAATACCGCCCTCAGCAGGGGTTCAAGTTTATTTAATCCTTTTAACCTAGAACACTATTTTCTCTGACAAAGATAAAAGTCTTTTTAGATAATCCATTCTGATCAGCCACTGTCTTATCAATCTGAGAAGTCTGCTTCAATGAAGAAAGTAGATACTTCAGGACATATTGGATTTCTATGTATCACAATTGCCATCTTCCCTGCCCATCTTAAGGCCATACAAATAAATCCTGTGACATCTGAGGGATGATGGAGCTCAAGGCTGTATTTAAGAGCTTCCTTGCCCACACCAACATATATTCAACAGGTTCCCATAAAGATATTTTGTGCTAAATCATTTCTCTAGCAACTAAAGGCATACATAGCTCATAATCATTACGTAAGTACTTTCCTGACTTACTTTATCTCCCTGATCTTTATTAATAAAATCTAAAGAGAATAATCAGGTACTTTGTGCAGTGCTGGTGATAAACCCCAAGGTCTTACACATGTTACACAAGCTAGGCAAGTTCTTTCCCATTGCACCATACCCTAGCCATCTCCAAGTATTTCTGCCACCAAGACAAGTGTTAAGTCCATCAAATAAAATTAACAATTCATATTTCACATCAAACTAATTCCAAACTAAGTCCATGTGGACTGGCATGTGTCCACAGACCTTTAGCCCATACACACCTAGTGTGCACATGCACTCCTCATACGTGCATGCCAAGAGCTTAGCAAAGAAGGCATGTAAGTTTGGTTTTATAGCTCTTCTCCATGTGTGGTTCTGCCTCTGAGCTTGTTGCCTATTCAGCAAATCAAAAGGTATAATCAATTATTTAAAATAATTCAGAAGGCAAGAAAGTGCAATAGCACCTGAGGGAAACAAGCATAAAGTAAGGAGAATAAACTTTGACACTTATGAGCCACCTGGAGAGATAAATGCTGGGAGGGTGGCTCCTGCCTACATCCAGTGTTCTCAGGGGCAGAAAATGCCTGCCAACTGTAGGATGAGGCACTGATGGCTGCAGCGACTTACACTGCCTTGCCTGGCGTCACAGTTCTTCTGCTACAGCTAGAGGCTCAAAGGCAATAGCTCAAGATCGTTCTGAGAACCAAATAAAGAAAAGCCTCACAGATGACAAAGCCACTTCAAATGGAAACTAAACCTTAAGAAGTTGAAAAGTCTAAAACTTTAAAAATAGTACCAGACATGTAAAAAACGTACATCCAGTCCAACACGAGAGCTGAAAGTGAACTCTATATCAGATGCATACAACATAGACAACATTTTCCGTAGCGTCAGGTGTCATAGCAGGGAAGATGTGGGACAAGACTGGCCAATCCCCGAGAACTGCTGCTATTGAATGTGGGTTTTCTCAGTCTCCCTGATTACCTTTGACCTTAACTTCTGAATTCCAGATCTTTAGCAAGGTCTCTTCATTGGCTGAAAAAGTACAGGGATGGTGATAGCTTGTTTTAACTATTCTATCGATTCATTTGGTGAGTTAGAATAAATGTTCATGTGCCAGCAATGTGCAAATCCAATGCTCCTGGTCAAGAAAGCTATCCATGTCTCCTCACTTATGTCTCATACAGAGGTTTTCAGTATGTGTTGGTGGTGTCCAGGGGCAGCCACACACATTTGATGATGTATCTTTGCATCTTTTAAAGATTTGGTCAGCCCTTCAAATAAGTTTTAATCAACCTCTCTGGATTTGAAAGAGATGAGGCTATGTTGTTTCAAAGAAAAAGTCCCCAAGCAACTGTTCAAGGTATCTTGATGCTGGCACAGTGCGATTAGGACTATTTTGATGACTGATGCTCTTGGAATGAGCATCTTCCTAATGTCCTTGTCTTCTGTACTGGATCATCTTGAGGACTGTCAAACTTACAAATCCACACAAGCATATCTTTCTCCTACGCCACTGGAATGCATCAGTAAATTCTTCATTCTCTATGCCTTATTAGTACTTCTCAAAAGACAAAAAAAAAAAAAAAAAAAAGATTGCATGCTGCCAACCTGGCTATGGATTGAGATGCTGATGGGAATGAGATCTGCAAGTTACCGAAAATGGAAACGTCTCATTGTCTAGAATATGGTGCGAATGCGACTGAATTTCAGATGGCTTGCAGCAAGAGTTTTCTACATGTAAAGTAATAAAACCAATTATGTTTGCTCAAGGACTCCACCACCATGGAGTCTAGAAAATGCACCCAAACTGCAAGCTAAGGCAACCAAAGAAAAACAAGGAGTTCTTGCTGCATTAGACTAGTCTTTCCTTTCTTGTTGCAACCTGCAATTTTCTGAATTTAGGGTCACGTATGATTCAAACCCAGGTAGAAGACAGGAGATCTAGAGTGTCCTCCCTTCCCCTCCCTTTAGTTGGGAGACATTAATGGTTATTCTTACAGGTTGCTTTACTAATGTGAAAGTTTTTTTGTTTGTTTGTTTGTTTGTTTCGCTGCTTTTTTTTATTTTTTTTTAGAACATGAATTATTTATTTATTTTTTAAAATATTTTTATTACATATTTTCCTCAATTACATTTCCAATACTATCCCAAAAGTCCCCCATAGCGCCCCCCACTTCCCTACCCACCCATTCCCATTCTTTTGGCCCTGGCATTCCCCTATATTGGGGCATATAAAGTTTGCAAGTCCAATGGGCCTCTCTTTCCATTGATGGCCGACTAGGCCATCTTTCGATACATATGCAGCTAGAGACAAGAGCTCCAGGGTTCTGGTTAGTACATCATGTTGTTCCAACAATAGGGTTGCAGATCCCTTTAGCTCCTTGGGTACTTTCTCTAGCTTCTCCATTGGGAGCCCTGTGATACATCCAATAGCTGACTGTGAACATCCACTCCTGTGTTTGCTAGGTCCCAGCATCGTCTCACAAGAGACAGCTATATTTGGGTCCTTTCAGCAAAATCTTGCTAGTGTATGCAATGGTGTCAGCGTTTAGAAGCTGATTATGGGATGGATCCCTGGATACAGCAGTCTCTAAATGGTCCATCCTTTCATCACAGCTACGAACTTTGTCTCTGTAACTCCTTCCCTGGGTGTTTTGTTCCCAATTCTAAGAAGGTGCACAGTGTCCACACTTTGGTCTTCATTCTTCTTGAGTTTCATGCGTTTATCAAGTTGTAATGTGAAAGTTTTATAGCAACCTGGGAATTCCATTTAAATTGGAAAGGTGATAAATACCCACTATTCCATTTAGAACCCACTATTCCATTTAGAATGTCGTCTGCTGCCTGCTTCAGGGCCAACCATTTCCTTTGAGTCTAAATCAGTAAGCGGAGGCTTCCTGGGAGGAGCGGGTGCTCCTAACTTCTGGCAGAAGTTCAGAACTAGATGAGTCAATGTGTTATTTCACCTTGGTTTTTATGAGGGAATAGAAGGGCACAGGAGAACGACTACAGATCACTGACACCGCAGATGATTCTCAGGCGAACAAGATTTGCTGTCGCATTCTTACCTGAATAGAGTTCAGCCCCAGGCCCTGGCCCAGGCCCCGGCCCTGGGGAGTGCCCCACGGTATGATCAGCAGCATCTCCAGGGGAAGTGGCTGGCTGCAGGGGCTGCACAGCGAGGCAGTCTGTGAGGAGATCTGGATGGAGCTCAGTGCTAGACCGTAGCTGAAAGGAGAAAAGAGAACAAAGTAGAGAAAGCTGATCCTGAGAGCATCAGTCTGGAAAGGCTTTCTCCCCTAAGTGTTTATGCAGTTCAATCCACAAGTATTTATCAAGCATCCATGGAGAGATAGGCAGAAGAGGAACACAAAGCCAAGAGAAGGGTCAGTTATCTGACCCTAGTGCCTGGTGGGTACTTTAGGAGACACGTGGCTGCAGGTAGGCTTGCCCCTAAGACCTTGATAGGTCCCCTTCTGGGAACCCAGTTTCCTAGTATATTCCTATTTATGTGTTCGCTCAGCATCTACTCAAAAGTTGTGGTGATGACAAGGACAAGCTCCAACAGACTTTGCCCACGCTACAAAGAACTTTTAAGATCAGAGATCCTGGTACAAAACTACTCAGGAATCTCTACTGAGATTTGACCCTTAGAAACACAGGAGAAACACCCCAGCTAAAATTTAAATATACTGAAAGAACAAATGAAACCACTAACAATAACAACAACCAACCCCAATACTTAGTTACATGTAAGGCAGGACTTTACATTTTCATTTAGTCACGTACAACAAAATCAATTTTATATATGAGTCACACTCAAAAAATTAACCAAAATGGGGTTAAAATGGAGTGCACACAAAAATTTGCCCGATTCATTTTATAACATGTGGGTGTTCATTTGTTCAAGTGCTTATGCGTGAGTGTGTGTCTGTGTGCCTGTGGGTATCTGTGAGTGTGTTTTTGTGTCTCTGTGTGAATGTGTGCTTGTATATGCATGTGTGTAAATGTGTGAGTGTGCATCTGTGTGCATGTATCTGTGAGTGTGTGATGTGTTTTTGTGTGTTTCTGTGTGAATGTGTACATGTGTCTATGTGTGCATGTGTATGTGCATGCACCTCTGTTTATGTCTACCTGTGTCTGTTTGCATGACAATGTGTTTATACATGTGTGTAGGCTGAAGAAGCCTTGGAGACATCAAGATACTGCCTACCTCCTCTAAACAGGGCTCAATGGCTTACAGTTCACCGGTCAGACCACACTGATAATCAGTGAGCTGTAGGAAATCTCCTGGTTCCACCTCTCCTTTGCTGGGATTACAAATGTGTACCATGGCACCTACGTTTTACATGGCTGCTAGGGGTTGAACTCAAGTCCTCCATACTGGCCAAGAAATCAATCTGTTTATGAATTAAGCCATCCACATTCCAGGGATCTTTACAGACATAAATTCTGTAAACATAACTTGAATGAAAAATTACAATGGAACATTTGGTGACATAAAAATATTAACCTAATTGTGTTAAAATACAGTGTTTAACAATCTAGTAATGCTTTCCTTAGAAATATCGCAAATGGCTATCTATCTTCAGTATTTAATAACTATGTACAACTGATTTTATAAAGGTAACAAAAAGCTTTTAGATACAGGGTTGGAGTGTTCTTATTTCTATTTTTTTCATTTTTTTATAAGATATCTTCTTCATTTACATTTCAGATGCTATCCTGAAAGCATTTTCCCCCGCCCTGCTCCCCTACCCACCCACTCCCACTTATTCGCCCTGGTGTTCCCCTGTACTTACTGGGGTATATAAAGTTTGCAAGACCAAGGGGCATGAGTGGAATGAGTGCATTCCACATGTGTTCTTTTGTGACTGGGATACCTCAGTCAGGATGCTATTTTCTAGTTCCATCCATTTGCCTAAGAATTTCATAAATTCATTGTTTTTAATTGCTGAGTAGTACTCCATTGTGTAAATGTCTCACATTTTCTGTATCCATTCCTCTGTTGAGGGACATCTGGGATCATTCCAGCTTCTGGCTATTATAAATAAGGCTGCTATGAACATAGTGGAGCATGTGTCCTTATTACAAGTTGGAACATCTTCTGGGTGTATGCCCAGGAGAGGTATTGCTGGATCTTCCAGTAGTACTATGTCTAATTTTCTGAGGAACCGCCAGACTGATTTTCAGAGTGGTTGTACCAGCTGGTTTGCGTATATTGCTTTTATTATGTTTAGGTATGGGCCTTGAATTCCTGATCTTTCCATGCTTTTATCATGTGTTCTTATTTCTTTGACAAATGCCATGCCCCTCTCGACCCTGGGAGCATTCACCGTCTTTATAAACTCTGATTCTTTCTGGGAAGATGATGAATAACTAAAATATATTTAAAAGCGAGATGATGGTAAATGCCAGAGAAAGTGACATAGAGAAGGCCATGAGGACACATGGGGACTAGTTGGGGATAATGAGCAGAGAAAACATCTTGGGGTTAAAATTGGCAACAAGTTTGAGAAGAAGTGGAACAAGATGCCCCAGAGAATGGTGGCTGGAGGCTGGGGGAGCCTTCTTGCCTTGGTATGTGTCTAAATGAACCGTGGAGTCGCAGGACTGGCACTGGTGTGTGTGTGTGTGTGTATGGGTGGCAGGGAACACAGATAGACAGTGTTAAGGGAAATGGGACAAAGGAGTGTACAAAGTCTTGACATGGGAAATTGTTGCAAACTGGGGCTTCTTCATCAAAAAAAAAAATAGGTTGAAAAGAAGAACTAAAAAGGGTGTTGCATATGCCACAATAATTACAGAGGTGGAAACTATGAAATGCAGGGGGCTGGTGAAGAAGAAAGACATGGGAGGAGTTGGTGGTGGGCAAGATGCAAGTAGAGTATGCATGTATGAACTTCTCAGAGTTTAAAAACTGATAATGCGCATAAAACAACTGCTTGGCATTATAACCCTAAGGGTACAGGGGTGTTAACCAACAACTCTCTAGTTGGACTTAAGACCCACTCAAGAGGGATGCCATGGGTGATACAGGAAACTCAAGTGCTAGTGAAGTCACAGATGTTGAAGGAGAACCTATGACTATCAATTTACTAAGCCAGCATAATCCCTACAACAATCTAAATATATGTCTTTGTACCTACAGGTAAGAGTCGTTCTCATGTCTCATCAAAGAAACTTCTCTGTGCAATAGACAGGCTATTACAGAAAACTGCAACCAATCAAAAGGCAGGGCTGTGGATCCCAGTCCCATTGAATACATCAACAAAACACCTCCACATCTAAGGCTCAGAAAACATTGCAGAAAAGGGGTGTGAAAGAGTGTAAAGATCAGGGAGTTTGCTGTGAGACGTTTCCTAATAAAATCAGGTGTTATATCCATCAAGTCTCACCAATATGAGTGCCTAGCCATGAGCTGAACAAAGACAACAGCAATAAACATGCCAAAGCAGATGGGGAAATCCTCTGGGGTGTCAACCCTACACATAGAACCATAGATAATTAAGGACTGTGGAGAGTAAGAGAAACTGTCTTCTCCAGGGAAGGCACACTGATTGAATATCCAATAACAAATATCAGCCCTGAAAACATACATACATGTAACATTATACTGAACATGGTTCATTTAGAAATATATACATGTATGTTATGTATGTAATAGAAATTAATGAAAAAGAGAGGCCATACATTAGAAAAAGATCAAAAAAGGGTATATGGGAAGATTTTTTTTTTTTGGAGGGGGGACAAAAAAGAAGAAATGATGTAATTATAACCTCAAAAAAATGGATTTTAGAAATGGCTTCATAAAAGCAATTCAGTGTTTGCTAAGTAGTTTCTTTTTCAATTAAACATGTATAATATTTTAAAAAATATTCACTACATTTGCCAAAAACCTTAATACTGATTTATCAGGTGCGTATATATAGCTCTGTGGCTAAGAGCACATATCACTCTTGCAGAGGTCTTAGTTTCAGTTCCCAGTGCCCACATGGTAGCTCCCAAGTGTCTGTAACTCCAGTCTCAAGGTATCTGAGACCTTCCTCTGACCTCTGTGAGCACCAAGTACACACGTGGTACAGATACACACATACAGACAAAGCATCCATCCAATATATCAGTCATCAAAACCTTTACAAAAGAACCTGTGGTAGTGATGTCACAGGTAGAAATCCACAGATTTTCTTTTCAGGAGGTATGTTGGTACAAAATTTCTAGAGGGTGTTAATGGATAGGTTTTAAGACCCATAATCAAAATAATTTGATCCTTCAACCTGTCCGAAGGAAATATCCAGAAATATGAAGGACAATGTAGACCCAAAGAAACATGTATATATTCTCCTGGTGATAGATATCATGATTTACAGCTATACAAAAGACAGGAAAATGCTCTTAAATGTCCACAATTAGGACAACTAAAAAAAATAATACATTAAATCACTAAAATACTAGGTTCATAATCAAAATTTCATATACAAAATGGTAGTAATAACATCTAACCTCTAAAAAATGAATTGGAAATGTACTATTATATTAAAACTGAGCTTTGCTTATAGCCATAACATTATGAAATTATATACTCTACTTCCAGCAATCTTCTCCAGTCTTCTAAATTCTCTATACTGCAATGGTGAACTAGAATCAATGTGCCAATTCAACAGTGCCTGTGTGTGTGCCTCTTTTCCACAGTCTGATGTCACACAGATAGCTTGAAACTGGTCATGGTGAAAGTGTTCACAATACAGTAATTGGCAACCACTCCACACTATGCCCTTTTCATCTGTACTGCTAACTGATAAATATCACTAGAACACTGCCAGAGACTTTGAACTGAGCACACCTGAGCACAGACTGCTATTGATGGAATCCTGTTTGTCTAGGAGTTCAGAGCTAGCTAGGTTCCTGGTGAGAAATGGAAGGGATCTGGAGGAACATTCACAGAGGAAGCCTAGTGGGAGTTGGTTAGGCCTGGGATGATGTTGTCCTCAGAGGGAATTAAGGTACATCCCGTGACCCCAATTTAATTCTCAAGAAAATGAGAGGAAGCTTAACCCTGAGTCAGTCTCTGGATTTTGTCTACCCTTTTAACATGTGATTCTCGCTCTGAAACCATCTACCATGTGACAGCCCAAGGGGCCCTCAGTTGGCCACCATGGTGTTTGAATATTAACATCTCAAAAACTGCTGAGCTTTCTTGTAAGGTTATGTTTTTTATATCAATGAAAAGTAAGAACAGACAGACAGAAAAGACATATATGCATGCATGCACAAAATGGTACTTCTTAGATCTCAGTTGAGAGTAAATCTCCACCCAGACTATAGACATGAGTATTAAGGCAACCGAGGGAGCAAGGTCACAGAGAAGGAGCATCTAGCTCCCATAGCAATGAGATCATCACAACGTCCTCAGCTTTGGCATATTGAACTTTCTGACCAGAACGGCCTATGCAATGTGTAGCCCAGCCCTCTTAGGGCCTTTGGAAGATATGTTTGTTATTTTCTTATGAACCTAACCCATGCTGCTTAAGAAAAACTAGGGAAAAAAAGTCAAGGCTTAGAATGAGTTCTGGTCATCACTTTTAATTTATCTTCCATCATTAATATGTGATCTGGGGTGCACATGTTCTACTAAGGGCAGAAATGAATGCTCTCTGCTTTCGATTACCCACCACTCCAGGGTTTTCCAGTTATCAGTACCAGTGAGATCATTCCAAGGAATTTCATGGCCATGGTAATCCTGGCATCAAACACGGGCAATCTTCCTTAGCTTCAACAGACATTCATGTTTTCCAGCGGCATGATTCCATACGACTTTGTGGTGAGAGTTAATTTAGTTTTCTCTAGGATTAGGCATGGTTCTAAAAAGTGCTTCTTAAATTAAACATGCCTCAGAACATTAGGCAGAATTTCCAAAGGAAGGCTACATGTGAATCCCGAGTCATGAGACAAAGTTGTAGCTCCATCTCAGATCTACAACCTAGGAAAGATCCTCCAGGTTGAAATGAAAGAGACGACATAGTTGAATTTCTTGGAGGGTTTCCTCCACAGTTTTAGGTGGAAATGAAAAATTCAAGTAATCATAAACAACAACTTCCTAATGTTTATATCAACAACATCTTAGTTTCTAGGATTATATGAAAAAGAGACAGGGTACAGCTTAATTAAGTCAGGATCATCAGTGAATATACTTCTCTGGCTTGGCACAGGTCAGAAACTCCCTCAGGCCATTCCCAAGTTCCCAGGTGGAGATGGTCCAGGGATGACCCTTTTAAAACTTGCTGATCTCTAAGAATCCTAATGAGCAGAGCTAGAAATTTTCTGGCTATAGGAAGAGGAAATGCATTGTGGAGATGGACAGATAAAAATATAATATTCCTTTCATGTACAAGTTAAAATCACTGAATCTTCTCTGCTTAGCTATGATTTAAAAGCATTTTTTTTCACTGAAACACAAGCTTCAGACCTCTAATTAGCAGGTTTCTGGAAAGGTCAAGGGAGGAGAAGATAAAGACAAAGATGGGGAATGTTTTCCAGTCAATGGATAGACAGATGCTATGAAAATAATTCAGCCAACATGGGGGAGGCTGCTGTGCTTTGCATCTTATGAAACACCTTGACAGATTTATGAGAAGCCTCCTTGAGACCTTTGGACGTTAGAAGCTTGGTGTTAGCTACAGTGGAAAGCAATCATTAATTCCAGCATCCTAAGTACTAATTATCATAAAAAGATTCTTGAGTTCCCTACGCACATATCTGTCTCTGCAAAACTCATCAAGATAAATGGCTGCATGAGGTTCAATTCTTGAAAACAATTTAGATTCCTATTCTTTTACATGAATAAAAAAATTTTTAAATTTTCTACAAATAGCAAAGAACTGACCAACCCCTGCCCACCCCCAACCCCAGAGTCTTGACTGCTCTTTTGGGATAAAGGAGAGACTTGAAGCTACTGAACATTACTTCTCATTAAAGGGCTGCTGTGTCGGATGGACCATGGGAATGGTCCTCTGCAACCACTGCTTCCGCTGCCCTCACAAGACAACATGGGTTCTACAGGACTACCTTTCTATAGCTTTCTCCTTCACTATGCAGACCCTTCTTTGGCCTCCACAATATGCCAGGTACCATGTTAGGTACTTGAAACACAACATCAGAAGGAAGATTCCCACCCAAAGGTTTGCATTCTAGATTATGAAGTTAATAAATAGTAAACTAGAATTAAATTGTAGAGAAGGTCATAAGTACTCTGGAAGGAAATGGTGAAAAATGTGCAAATGGTATTTGGGAGAAGCAGGAAGATCTGAGGATGTTCAGGGACTTGCTCAGCCATGAAGGACCTTGCAAACCTCACCAAGATGTTAAGTTTCCATCTTTGTACCATAAACAAAAGTCTTTCAGAGTTTCTGCCATCTTGTTCCCAGAATCCTAGCTCAGCATCTGTTTTCTTTTGTTTGTTTGTTTGTTTGCTTTTGCTTTTTTATTTCTTTTAAATCTAGAGTCTCCAAAGCTTTTGTTTGAGAGCTCACAGGTTCTATGAGGCAGGGGTCCACAACAGTTAGTGCTGCGCGCCAATTTGATTCAGGGACTGTGAAAACGTGGTCCAGATGACCTTCATGAAAGAGATTATCTTCTACAAGTTGAATGGGCCATGTTCAGTCAGTGAAAGAGCAAAAGCAACCAGGTTTGACTGAAGAAAAGAAGAGGAAGAGGAGGAGGAGGAAGAGAAGGAGGGGGAAGAGGATGAGGCTTAGAAGGACTCATAAGCTAAAGAGCCAACCCTCTGTCACAGGAATGAAGCCTCCACTTCTGTCTGTGAATGACCATCCTTCCTAACGTCTTACGCCTGCCGGGATGCACACTTACACGAACGAGGTTCTTAGAATCTTCTCTCCTCCCCTTACCATACACTGTAGACACACATCTCTCCCTTCCTCCTGTGATTCTCTCCCAATTTTCCCAGGAGACCATTAGCAGATTTTGATGCAAGGTTTTCTAACAATGTCCTAGACACATTTTCTTACACTTGTATATTTCTGACATCATGCCCTGTAGGGAAAAGGCTCTAACTTTGGACTGGAGGAAGAGGTAATAACGGAATAAACCACTTCTGCTCAGATTTCCTTGTCTCTTCCCCTGCTCTGGCCGTGGTCTAGTAACACGAGTGTGATGAAGCCTGGCATTCACCATCCTTACCACTTCATCCTAAGTGCATGCACAGTGGTCCTTCTTAAGGCACCAAGTCTGTTCCTCCTGAATGACAACTCTGGTTCTTCCCGACACCGGGGCACTGTTATCTTGACATTCTGATCATGAGATAAGGTGACTGTCTTAGTCAGGGTTTCTATTCCTGCACGAACATCATGACCAAGAAGCAAGTGGGGAGGAAAGGGTTTATTCAGCTTATACTTCCACATTGCTGCTCATCACTGAAAGAAGTCAGGACTGGAACTCAAGCAGGTCAGGGAGCAGGAGCTGATACAGAAGCCATGGAGGGATGTTCTTTACTGGCTTGCCTTTCCTGGCTTGCTCTCTTATAGAACCCAAGACTACCAGCCCAGAGATAGTCCCACCCACAAGGGGCCTTTCCCCCTTGATCACTAATTGAGAAAATGCCTTACAGTTGGATCTCATGGAGGCATTCCCTCAACTGAAGCCCCTTTCTCTGTGATAACTCCAGCTGTGTCAAGTTGACACAAAACTAGCCAGTACAATGACAGTGACCAGGAGTGTCCTAAGAATGTCTCCTTTCTGTGTTCCTATCACTCCCTCGGTTCTTCTTCCTCTTTCCATAGCTTCCCTCCCGCTCTGGAGAACCTCTCCAAGTTAATAGGGATAACACATTTGTGTTTCAGTATGGAACTTCCTAGTGTGGAGTCCAGGGAAGACTTCTGAAAGGCGGGGTTATGAAGAACAGAGCCCTGAATAAAGTTAAGACAGCCAGATGTACATCTGAGTATTTGTGAAGAGGTAAGAAGTTGACAGGCCCAAAGACAGTCACAAGAGAGGAGTGAGCAACAGAACATGAAGAGTTTGTGGCACAGGGTGAGAGAAATGGCCAGAATTCAAGTGGGTACAGGCCTACAGAAACATGAAGCTTTAGCTTTTGATTTGTGTGGTTATTGCAAGACTAAGGGGATGGGCAAGCAGGAAGGCAAGATGCATGTCTTATACTGTGGATATGTAAAAACCGAATGAAAGCAGACAGAACCGCTAAGGGAGTCGCTGTCACACACCACTGCTAACGTAAGGGAGTCGCTGTCACACACCACCGCTAAGGGAGTAGCTGCTACTCCAAATGAGTTTTTGCTGCAGTAAGAGGAGTTGAAAAGTGGTCAGCTTCTATTTGGAAGGTGAAGCTGAACTTGATACAGTAAAAGAGGGGAAATTCAGGATAGGTCCTGTGATGGTTAATCTCGGCTGTCAACCTGATTAGGTGAGGAATCAACTAAGAGACAGGCTCCCAGAAAGACCTGTGAGGACACTTCCCAGAAGGATAACTGACCGTCCTTTAGAGTGAGTGGCACCTCCCACCAAAGCAGAGAGGGATAAAGGTCTGAGGAGAAGGCAGTGCATTGACAAGTGTTGCTTAGGAATCCATCTCTGTTGCCAGCACACTGCAGCCTCTTTGAATTCCAATGTGGAATGAAGACCAGTGGCTCTTTAGGGACCTTCCAGGTCTTCAGGTTGAACTTCTGAGACATCCAACTCCAATGGAAGGAGGAACTATAGGGTCCTCCGCTTCTCCAGGATGCAAATGAACACTGGTAAGACTCTTTCCTCTTTCCTCAAGCGCCCAGAGCACAGGGCACCTGCTGTCCATAATCCTGTGCCTGGGTCTTGTAAACAGAGACTGCAACTGAATCTCCAGATTACTGATGGTCTGCCTCAAGGTTTGGGAACCCACAGCACAGGACAATGTGTCATTAGTATTGTGAAAACCAGCCACTGGCTGTCAACTGGATTTGTGAGCATGAGCCTCAAGACTGCATCTAAAGGAAGTGACTATCTCTACTGATTTGTGATGTAAATACACAATGACATCATCTCCTAGTTTACCCCCCAAATGGAAAGTTTCCAAAGATTCCCAAGAATCGAACCATGTTGGGGAGACTTTGAGTGGATACTCAAATCCCCTGGGGCTTCTGAGCTTGGCAGTGTGTTGCTTCCCACCCCTGCTGTGATGTGACCATCTCCCAGCTTCCTGACTTTGTACCCACAGCCAGCAACTAGCACAGGTCTGCCATCCTCTTCACCTTGAAATGGGACAAAATCAGTGATGCCAGTTATAGTCCGCATCTCCTAGTTGAGGAGACCATCTCAAGCGGGACCCTTCTCTAGCTTCCTCCCCGCTTCTCTCCTAAATTGTGGGAGGCACCTGATTCCCTGGCTCATAGCAGACTTCTAAGAAACATTTTAGGAAACACTAAAAACTCAGTGTTTTTTTTTTTAATTCAGAGCTTCCCAGAGACAATCAGAAGTACCTAAGAATGTGTAGGTCTATTTCTCTTCTGTATATGTTCTTCCCAGACACCAAGAACATGTGTGTCAGTTAGTTTTCCATTACCTTAAGGACGGGTAAGAAATCAAGGCAAATGTTTCTAAGAAGAGAAAACCAAGCTATTGTTTGAGGCCGCTAGTGAGGGCAGCACAGCCAGCCAGGAATATCTAGTAAATAAATGGCTTACTTATTTCTCCAGTAAACACGATCCAGGAATCCACCCACACTTTCCTCCTGTCCTAAAGATCTCCCTAAGCGGACTTGCTAAATATTTCCCCACCTCCCAAATGTCACCTTTAGCATGGATGGGTCTTTGGGGCCTTTAGAGGCCTGACCTAGATCTCAGGAACTATCAGAGTTGGCTACATCCTGCTACTTATAAACTCGGTATCAGGCTCAGGGACACAGTAGGATGACCCTGGACAGCTCTGAGTCCAGGAGGCCTATCTGTGGATCAGTGTCAAAGAGTCTATCTTTTAAAAACCATCTTAGGGTTGACTTTTTGTACTTATCCTGGTAAACACAATGTCTCTTTTAGCTTCTGCACAGCTTCCCATTATGAAATACTTGTTCCAAACGATTGTTTTTCAGCTTTAATAATGAAGTCACCCGTCACAGCCTGACACGCTTCCTGTGCGTGGGAACGTGAGCTGTTTCCCTCACAACACAGCAACTCTTCCTAACACAGAAAAACAAGGCACCGTCAGACATGACTGGTATTTGTTTGTATGTTCGAGACTATTTTGCCGCTGTTCACAGCTCTTCAAATGGGACAGGAACTCGACTTCCGTCATTCTTTTGTTTGTTTCAGACGTGATTGAATAATCACCCGAGATTAAGTGAATCAAGTGGAAATAATCAGGATGGGGGAAAAGGCCAGATTCTGTCATTTGCAGTTCCATTACGTTGTATCCCAGGAGCAAAGGCATTCTGTGAGCCTGACACAGATAGACTTCCAAAGAAAACCAGGCACAATCAAAGGCTTTTTGTCTTCTCTTTCTCCAGTGAGCAGAGTCCACTTGAGCTAGGCATATTTATCCATCACCTTGTCAGGATTCCTTTGTTCTCCAGAAATCAAATGCCACCAAAATATGTTTCTGAAGAAACCCAGCCAGAAGGAAAGACAAATAGTTGTGCTTTTTTTCTAGAGGCTTAGGGTTTATCACCAGAACATTCTTATCAAGTGTTCTTTCTCTGTGACACTCTGAGCAATGTGGATCTCAGGGAATTAGCTCATTGCCAAAAGGCTTAAAAATAATTACAATGAATTAACCTATTATATTAATTACAATTAATTTTCAGTTGAATGTAAGAATTCCATCTCTAGGGGATTCCTCGGCACTGACATTCATAAAGTGGCTCTGCATATCATAGGTAATTAATTTCCAACAATCTGCTATCAAATTTGTCTCCTTTGGGGATGACCAATTTGCAAGGAGGAAAAAAAAAAGTAAGAGTGAATAAAGTTTAGGAAATGGGTCTGAAAGAAACAGAACTGCCCAGTCAGGTAGCCTTGATTCTGGTTGGCAGTGACTGGTAAGACCCAAAATTGCACCCATCAAGATAGATGGACATATCAAAATAAACAACTAGGTATATACCTTAATAATGCCATGAGAAAACATTTCCAATATGCACACACATATAAGTTATTTAGTTTAGATACTGGTTGATTGGAACCATACACAGAAACACAGAGTTTCAGAGCACATGATCTTGGGGGTCTCATAATTTTCCCTGTTAGCTCTGTACTGGTGCCAAACATTCTACGTGGCCTCTGGCACCTCCTGGCCCTATGTGTGTAGTAGATACTTAGTAGACACTTGAAATGCGACCAGGACAGCTGAGGAGCCGATGCTTTGACAACCGACATTAAACATTATTTACAGTGCTAAACTGCAAAGTACCAATGCCTCCCATGGCATCAATCACTTTAGCCTCTGCCTAAATCCTTCTGATAGAAGGGAGCTCACTTCCTTACCATTCAAGATCCTCTACTGATCAACCAACCAGCATATTCATTTGGTGTGTGTGTGTGTGTGTGTGCACATATAGGCCATGAGATTTGAAAGGGGATCATGAGAGAGGATGAACTGACCTTAAGGGAGAGGGGAAAAGGACAGTAATGAAATGTATCCGAAATGAAAGCAGAAATGAAGATCATTTATGGGAAAGAGGAAACCACACAGCGACAGGGGGGCACACATTAGAGGAGACACTGGGAAAGGGCATGGGGGAGATAATTAGAACAGAGAATGACACATGGGCATGGGAATATCTTAACAAAGCACAGTACTTTGTAAGCCACATTAAAATTATTAGAGGGAGGGAAGGAGGGAAGGAGGGAAGGAGAGTTTGATAGGGAGGGGGAGGGGGAGGGGGGAGGGGAGGGGAGGGAGAGGGAGAGGGGGAGAGGGGGAGAATAAGTGAATGAATTTTACTTGATATTGAACTATTACTTGCCCACTGGCCCTTATGCCTTCCGTTGGCCTCTAGACTACACAGAATAACTTTGCCCACAGTCAGCCTTTAAACTTCTAGTATTTGAAAAAATACTAGAAAAAAAAATAAATTTTTTTAAAAAATACTTCGCTGGGCGTGGTGGCGCACGCCTTTAATCCCAGCACTCGGGAGGCAGAGGCAGGCGGATTTCTGAGTTCGAGGCCAGCCTGGTCTACAAAGTGAGTGCCAGGACAGCCAGGGCTTCTTACACAGAGAAACCCTGCCTCGAAAAACCAAAAAAAAAAAAAAAAAAAAAAAAAAAGTTTAAAAATACTTCAAAAAATGCTATAGGACAGCAGAATTTTAGTTCTGATGGGTTGTGCTCAAGCTTCAGAGTCTGCCTGCCTCGTAATACTTCTTCTACAGGCTGAACATGAATTTATTTTTTAAAATAACGATGAAAGGATGCTTAAGTAGGCACTGGTGTAGCCACGTAGCTTAACAAACCATGGCCCAGTGGCTGGGAAATGCCATGCAGGCATGTTCACTGCGTGCAGTTGACTCTTGTAAAATGAGGATACCATAGCTGCCTTCCTTGCTTTAAGAACTGAGATAGAACAGGGGGTACTTAACATCATGTGCAGAGCACAAATGTCAGTACAGGCTCCTCCACGTAGCTTGTTGTCCCATTCACCACCCTCCCTCTCCTTAAAACTGGATCTCTGTTCAAACAATACCCAGAGGTAACCCTGAATTGGCTGTCTGACTCGCAGAGGCTCAAGAATCAATGTCACCCTTGTTCTTGACATTCTACAGTTTCCATTTCCTCTATTAACATCGCCTGAACAGACAACACCTTTTAAAAAGCCACGGTCTGCATTCAGTCCTCAGCTTTCCAGCCGGTCATTACCTTGTACCTAAGGCTATGCTGGGGCTAAGAGATAAGAGGTACATAATCTGACACAGTTCCCTGCCCTTGCTGAACTTCTGATACAATGTAAGCAAAACACCAAATGGGCACCTTGGACCTTTCCTTATGTGTGACAGTCTTTGTTTTTGAGCATTATTTACATTGGAGCTCACACTTGCTAACGCTCCATTGCTGTTTGCTGATATGGAACATTAGTGTGTTTCATTTAACTCAACAGCCTATCGGCTGGCCCCTCTCCTTCCACTGCCATTTGTAGAATACATTTATTTTCTGGCGATAACAATAATGACATCTCTGACCAAAAACCGAATCATCTACAAAAAACAAAAACAAAAACAAACAACAACAAAAAAACAAGAACAAAAAAATAGCCTATGCCCAACGAACAACATGTTACCATCAAATCAATTACCATTCAAATAAACATTATTCCACTGTGTCGACTATAAACCAGAACGTGGGGTCTGGACTCCGACTTGGACCCAGCTTGAGCTTTTATATTCTTTCTTAGGAAACGTGTGACAACAGTGAATAGATTTTTCAGTATCTCTTATGACTAGTTTACCCTCTCTGATATGGACAGTCAGGAAACCTGATGTGCATTTATGTGTTATGAGTGCCTGTGGAGGCCAGAAGACAACTCAATGGAGCATGGGGCTCAGAGATGAAACTGAGATAGCCAGGTTTGGTGCCGAGCACCTCCATCTTGATCTGTCCCACCAGCCCAAGACCCAGCTTATAAACTTGTTGCACGGGGTGATGCAGACAATTCACAATATATAACCAGTGTTAACATGTGCAAACTGCTATGTCGATTAATCATCAGGTTTACACTAACGTTTCCTGTGACACGCTGTATAGATTCCTAACATGTACTCTTATTTTTTTTTTTTCTCCCTTGTTTAGTTTTTGGATCTTTTTCTCTGTCTGTTTACCAGTATTTCTTTCCTGACAGTGTAGTGCCATGACAAAGAAAAATAACAGAAACTTTAGGTCAAACAATTCCAAATTCAAGTCTTACCTCAGCCCACCTTGTGGCTAGATACTTGACCTCACAAGGTTCCAGGACTTCCCTCTGTACACAGGGGCGGTGACACTAATTCTGAAGGATTATTACAGTGTGGCCGAAGAAACCTTCACATAACTGCTCGAGTTGTTTACAGTTACAGTTTTTCTTCAGAAAGCTGCAGCACCAGCAACTGTTATAAGTGTTAAGGGCAATACCTGTGTTTCTAAACAGTGGGGCCTTAGCTTTAGACCCTGACCAAGGTTAAAGAGTGTCCAATCAAGATGGGAGAGCTCTTTCTGAGGATTAATGTCACCCTGGATGATTCTGTCTAAGAAAACTGGAGCTCATCTTCACTCTCTTAGAGATTAAGAAATATATGAGAAACTAGATGTGGAATATTCCAGAACATTCTAGTGATATTAACGTCATTGTCATTGACTTGTATCCTACTTTACAAAAAGCTGTGCCACTATCTATTGCTAGCATGCCCAGAGGTAGATCACTGAGGTTCAGACAGACGTTTCAAACATAAAAGCATGGAGCTGCGGGCTTTCCCCTGCATTGCTATATCTGTAAATACATTTCCTCCCGAGTTACTCACAAATGGGTACAGTCCAAAGTATGTCTCATAATCTGTGTCAAGCGCCACCATGAGGCATATCTCAAATACAGGACACAGAACTGAAAGTTGTTGGATTCTTTATTATATAAACAGGCAAGCATTAATATGGAATTTATTAAGGCAACATCCTCCTGCAGCCCTCAGGCCTGGCCGCAGAGTTGCGAAGACTAAGCGAGAGTAGGGATTACTTCTGCCATAGCTTTATACATCCCTCCCACACTGGCTTGCTGCACTAACGTGACCACACACATTCTATCTCCTCTGTTCAAGTGTAGTGTTTTCTTTTCCTTCAAGTATTCTTGGAACTTAATTAAAGCAGCCAGGATCTAGTAATTACTTCCCCTGTCCATCTTTCCAGCTCTGCATTGTCTTCCCTTGAATTGAGTTCTGACTGCAGCCCCTGCCTGAGCTAGTTTAGGAAGTGTGGGGAGGGAATAGCTACAAAGATCCTAGGAGCTCGGGTCTTTTCCCCCCTTCCTTTCATGTAATAAAAATGGAATGGCTGCAAAGGATCTGAGGCTGATTTATTCTGCACATGAGTGTTTGGGCAATTTTCAAATGCCTACTTCTAAAAATTGAAGGCTGTCATTTCAGTGGAAAGCACTTGCTTTCAGGCTCTCCATCTCTCCCACACTCAAGTCAGCTTCAATTTCCCCAGCACTGATAAATCCCTTAGTGAACTTTTCTGCCAAACATTACCTACCACCCAAGCTCGTGTGTTCTAACAAGCAGCTCTCCCTACTGACATGGCCTCCTGTCTCATGATCTTGGTCAAAACGAACCCAGATCTTCACTCTTCTCTAAATCCTGCTCACTCTCATTTGGGGCTCACACTTCCCCAATGTGTGGCCCCTTTTTCTATGTGCTCTTACACGGTTGCTTTGCATATTCTCCCAGGGCAGATCATCTTCTTCAGTTCATTTAGAGAAGAGAAGTCACGCCTCACCTCTCTTTTAGTCTTTCTGGATCTTTCCATTCTGTAATCATTTTTATTTTCACTTACACATCACAGAAGGGAAAAAAAAATACTGTAAGTTGAGTCTCTTGGTGCTATGTTAATTGATTTTATTTTTAAAATATAAATGGTGTTCTAGAGCAATGTTTGGGGAACAAACATGCAAATAATGAGTGGAAAACAAACCAGTAAATGGCTGTTAGAATTCATTAATCGGGGGCTGGGGAGATGGCTCAGCGGGCAAAAGCACCAACCTTCACAACCTTCTGTAACGAGACCTGACACCCTCTTCTGGAGTGTCTGAAGACAGCTACAGTGTACTTAGATATAATAATAAATAAATCTTTTTTTAAAAAAAGAGTTCATTAATCTATGCTTATTCTTTAGGGCCAGCCTTAAAGGCAGATTAAACCATGTGCTTATATGGCCCAAAGGAAAGAACTGGGCAAGGCAGGGCTAACATCCTTCAATAATCACTTGAGAATAAATCAGGCAATAACCAATTGAAATCTTAACAGAAATTTTAAAAAATCCACATATTTGGGAAATCTGTTCCTGTTATTAGTCAGTTTTCATTTGTGCCGAATTTCACTAAATCATGTTCTATATGTGAAATCATCTAAATTCCCTAGATAATTTGACTATTTCAATCTATATGTTGCTTCTCAGAATATGCAAATGAGCAATCCTTCCATGGGGAAATGCTAAATCATTCCATTTATACATGTATTTCATATCTCATTCATCTGGAAGGGCTGGGAGCAAATCCAACTTTCTACCTTGTGATTAAAGATTCAGTGTCTAGCATGTGTTTGATAAGCAGAACACGGGAATTTCAAGGCAAGGGAGCACCAAATTCTCAATTTGAGCCCCCTTTCTGACAATCTACTCAGCTGACAATCTGACTCTCAATAAGTTGACCGGACCATAACCCTGGTAGTTAAGGCTACACAGTCAGCCTTTCAAATTTACCTCATATCTCACTGCCACCCCGGAGGTCATGCTGTCAAGGGAAGAATGCCAACGATGCTATTTATGTGACTGGATAGACAAATTCTGCTAAAAATACACGTGTATGCTCATCAAGCGCTGTACCACACAGCTCTTCCCTCCCTGCCTGCCCCTCTAACTGTGCTGATCTCACAACACTTTGGTGCTGGAGTAAAATAAAGCTCTTTCTCCGGACCATCTGAAAGGAAGTCTGACACAGAGGGTAATCTCTGTGGAACCCAGGCAAGGAGTAGACGTCCCTAGACTTCCTCTGGTCTGGGAGGTTTCTGCCAAGCCATCTTCTTCCTGAGAATCTACTTTTCTTTGGGAGAAGGTGATAGCTTTTTGTCTTTATCATTCACCCACCACTTGCAACTAACTCAATCTCTGCTCCAAGAAAATAAATGCACCCCAAAGATTCTGATTAAATAAGGAAGCATTCTTCCAAAGGTCCTGAGTTCAAACCCCGGAAACCACATGGTGGCTCACAACCATTTGTTATAAGATCTGACGCTCTCTTCTGGAATGTCTGAAGTCAGCTACAGTGTACTTACATATAATAAATAAATCTTAAAAACAAAACAACACAAAAAACTCAGCTTGATCCATCTTATGGCTGGAGAGATGGGTCATCGGTTAAGAGCACTGACTGCTCTTTTGAAGGTCCTGAGTTCAAATCCCAGCAACCACATGGTGGCTCACAACCATCTGTAATGAGATCTGATGCCCTCTTCTGGAGTGTCTGAAGACAGCTACAGTGTACTTACATATGATAATAAATAAATCTAAGAAAGAACGAAAGAATGAATGAAAGAAAGAAAGAAAGAAAGAAAGAAAGAAAGAAAGAAAGAAAGGAACCCTGACTTGAAAAAACAATAAAAAGAAACCCTGTTAAAAAAAAATTATAAGCAAGCATTTTAGGGCAGGATGGGAAAGAAAATGAGGACTGCACATGGCTCTGCGCAGTGTGAGGACAGCATCCAATGTCTTAGGCAACAATGGCCTCACTGACTCAGAGGGACAGCTGAAAAGAAGTCCCAGTGAAGAAAAGTAAGCAGAGACAAGCGTTAGCAGCCTGTCACATGTTTGCTACCTTGGAAAATGGTATTCAAGTCTCCTTCCCCAGCACATGTGCCGCTGGCGCAGGCAGGCTCTACCACGTGTGCTTTAGTTCTCAAGGGCTCCAAGGAGCTCTAAACTTAGCGGTCCGCCGTGTCTACCTCCACTCTCCAGTGCTCCAGGCCTCATGTTGCTTGTCTGTCATAATTATCAGCACCCCCTTGGGAAGATGCTATTATTGGAAGTAATTTCACATTCTGACACCACAGGAAACTAGCTCAAGTTATAGCTACTTCGTATCTCAGCAAAGAGCCCTGTGTGATGGAAACTTTCAGTTTGCTACAAAGAAATGTATCAAGGAAATATATATTGAAAATCTTCACTTCCCTTGCTTCCCTGGTAATTCTACAAATGTAGAAGGGAGGAAGACTGAGGAGTCCAAAAACCCAACATTTCAAGTCAGTGTGAGCGCCATAGTTTTAAATCTGGCTCTAAAACATAAAAAGAAAAAAAAAATCAAGTTCTTTTGTTTTTTTCAAATCTGAAACAAAGCATGTCTTTTGGTTTACTTAGAAGACAATACTAAAAATCAAAGACACAGGCAATCTGTCAGGGAAAATGGCTCATCAATGATAGAGCTTGCTGCTAAGCCTGACTATCAAGAGTTATCAAGAGTTCAATCCCCAGGACCCATACAATTCTCATGCATGAGAACCAATTCTGCATATGCATGCCGTGTTGTGGTATGTATGTGCATACACAGATGTCTACCCCCCCACACACACACACTTTTTTTTAAAGTAGAGACAGTCAAGAACTAAAACACTATCCTTATAAGGACCCTGTTTCCTGTCCAAGAAAACTCAAGTGTGAGCTTTACAGTGGAACCTCAGGTCTGCAGACAATGGAAGGCCCAGGCCTTTGCAGACTCCCCCCCCCCCCCCAACCCCCAGCAAGGAAACATCAGGAATAGTAGCATGCGAACACAAGCAACTTAATTTTTTTCCTCAGACCATGAAGATCAAAAGAATCTTTCTATTCTATTGGGGAGACTCCCCGGCCTTCTCCCTCCCTTCTGCAGGAACCAAGCAAATTCCTCAGTCTCTCATGTCATTACCACAGCTGTAATGGGGTGTCCCCCTGTGCCAACTCTCTAATCAGTTTCAAAGTATGTTTTGTTGGTTCTCATTGACGCCACTCAAAGGAACCGGTCACTCGTGGTCTCAAAAGTTTTACAACAAATTGTATGATTAAACTCCTTAAACATGTCTGTCCATTACTAATCCTCTTTTGCCAACATCCCTTTCACGGAAAAATTGCAGGGCTGCATGGTGCCTGATTTATATTTCATTTTGAGAACAGGAAGTAAAGGGATTAAAGTTGAGGATTAAAACACTTACTCTCCACTGCTTTCTTTCCCCCTTGTCCCAAATGGCTTCTTGGTTGTCATGGTTACTGTTCACTGGTCCTTAGCCCTGAATGCATGCCTCTTTGCATTAATAAAATATTTTAAATGAGACCTCATGAAAAACAATAGAGAAAGTATTTCTAAGTTCAATAGCCCTTGAAAGAATTTTCCTTTTCAAAAAAAAATCTATTTTTTCATTGTCTTTTTATTGGTAAGTTTAAAAGGGAAACTCAAATTAAAAGGCAGTGGAGGGACAATCTAAAGAAGAACAATGCAAACTCAAAATTAGTCATCAGGGGCACAGAGAAATACTCTGCAATAAGAGGTTGGTTCTTTACTTATAAACCAGTGTTTGAAGGAAGATTAAGTGTCTCTGGGAATTTCTGAAATGTTGCAACACCATGTAAACAGCAAAACTGCACGTAAATGCAGAGTTGTCATTCCAAATTGCAAATACCAGGCAGGAAATGAAGGGCTGAGGTTTTTACTGCTGCAGTTAATTTAATCAAACCAACATAAATATCCCTTCTTTATAACCAAGTCCCGGTACTTCATAGTGTCAGCAGCTCCCAGGGGTGTAGCTAAAAGGTAGTAGAAATGGAAGCATGCTGTCAGGACAGGAGATACCTCTCTGAGCAGGGTATGTGGTCTAAGCCTTGTAAGGAACCCAGAAGAAACAATGACACTGCCAAGCAAGAGAATATAAGCGTATCTGAGCTGCTCTTTGACAAACACTCCACTGACATTCCGTTTAGAATGTGATGCCTGCATTCCTTTAAAAGGCCAAAGAAAACTGGGGAGTTGAAACACACCATGATACAAGTCCTATTGATGTCTACTTGGTTTCCTTTTTAATGCATGTGTTTGCTTGCATGCATGTGTGACCAACACGTGTGTCTGATGCCTACAGAAGCCAGAAGATGGCAGTAAATCCGGAAGCACTGGAGTTATAGATGTTTGTGAGCTCTCGTGTTGGGATGCTGGGAACTAAGCCTGTTCCTAGGAGGTGAAGCATCCTTCTAGCCCTGACTAGGGAGGAGTTAGTGTATGGCTGTCCCTGTGTATTTGTAAGACGGACCCAACAAGAAGAGGCAATTCTTCAGGGGTATCTCAGTTTTGTTTATGTTCTTGTGAGAAGACAGATGTAGAAAACCAGGGGACTGTCTCTGTCTTAATCAAAAGGAACAAGTGTAGAGATAGGGATAACTCACTTGGTAAAATGGGAGGACCTGAATATGACCCTCCCAGAAACTATATATCTATCTATACCTATATCTATACCTATACCTATATCTATATATCTATATCTATATCTATTTTAAGGTCAAGTATGATGGCATACTCTTGTAACCTCAATCTTGGGTAGTGGGAGACAACATTCTGACCTACTTGAAAAAAATCTCACAATGTCGAGACACCATGTCAAAATGGTATCTGAGGAACAGCACAAACAGTTGTCCACCACTCACACTTGTGGAAGTAGAGCATGCGTATGGGGTCCCTGAGTACTCCATACTGAGTGCTATAGATTAGTTACAGTGGTACTTAGCCCTGGGGAGGGTGCTTATAAAACAGGGTTGTCGCACTATTTATAAAAGCAGGCCATGTTGGAACATGTGGGAGTTATCATTAGGTCAAGAAATTGTTGGTAAGTGACAAACAGTCAGTACTGAGAAATCAAAATAGCCACAGATAGAATGGGGGGGGGGGAATCAAAGGAACACTATGTGAGGTCAGAAGAGCTCAGCTGGAGGCTGTTTCCAGTGCTCATCGTGTATCTGGTAAAGCCAAGAAACTTCTCTGAAGCTCAGGTCTCATGACCCCACAACAGAATGTAAAGGGACCAAGGAGTCCCATCTGGTTGCCATAGCCGGTCCAGCCACCAAGGGGCCCTAAGGACTCGGAGAAAAGTACTGCATGCACAAGGCTCAATGCCTTCTCCAACAGAAGGCCACATCAACATCATATTAACCTTGTAAAATGGCTACGGTGACCTGAGATGTCAACAGGCATGAAAATGCCAGGTGAGTTGGGAGAGGCAGAGCTTGGTAGCCATTATTTTCCTTTACTTTCGAAGCAGTATACCATAAGGGAAGTGGGAAAATGGATACTTGTGCCATTACTGGTTTCAACCAGAGCTCCCTGTTGCTCTCACTAATGGTGCCAAGTTTGTGTTTGTTATGTTTACCCACCCGGATCAACTTCAAGTTTCATGGTCCCAGGGGAAGAAGGTGGTACTTGGGGTAAAGATGGGAAATGGGACAACCCTGGGGATAATTAGGTCCCTAGGCTTATTTATGACAGGACATATTTGCAATTTAAAATCATGTTTTACAAAACAAATAGAGTGGATGGATGACTCCTGTGACTCTGAGGTGAAACGTGATTTCTGTATTCTCTCTGCACAGATGAGAGGAAATGAAGGAGCTCTTTGCACTACCATCTCAAAATTCACATTATTCGAGGATAGACAGTAACACTTGTGTATTGGGATGGTCCAGGTACTCGGAGACAGCTCTTGACTGTCAGTCTTCATCAGCTCTATTCTGTCAGAGCCTAGTAAAGACCTTAGCAGTGTAGACAGAGGGGCCTAAGCATGATGGTGATCCACACTTTTTAATCATCAAAAACTAATGGTCCTAGGGAGAAGCCCTGTGGGCTTGTGTAGCATGTCCCAAAATCTGAAAAGAAACTGGTGCCAGTGTACTACACAGAGTGAAGGTACATGCCACTCTTTCAAGATGAATGTGGAGGCCAATCCTAGCCTGCAATGAGCATGTCAAAGAGAGGAGAGTCAATGTTTTATTTAGATCCCTTAAAATAAGGTAGTCTTTGTATTTAAGGAAGGTACCAATAAGGAAGGAGGAAGCCTCCAGACTTCAAGATATTTACTAAGTCCACTCAGGTGTATGATCTCCTTGGACCACATGATAGCTCAGGGCTGAAGAGGTTAGGTTCTTTCACGTAAGCATGAAGACCAGAGGATGGAAAGGATTTCCCCTGGGGTCAGAGATGGGAATCAGACTCAGTTCCAAGGCTTTGCCTGTTCTTTCATGAGGACTGAGTCAAGGTGCAGCCAGTCAGAGAAGGAAGGCTTAATGAAAGCATTTAGAGTTTAATCAACATTGAGGGGGTGGGGTGAGACAGGGAAATGGCCTCTGTATGTTCCCTGTCAAATCTGAAACCTTCCAAAGAGGCAAAATGTGAAGCCATCGCTCTATAAAATGCATCTGTAGGAAAATGTCTATGAGGAAACAGCCACATGGTGAATCAAGCTTCGAACGTGCCAAGCCACTAAAACCATCTGTAACACATGTAGTGACGTAGTTAATAGCCATTGGTTACTTTAAATCAACATAAAGCTCTCCATAGAAAGTTAGAAAAGATCAGTGACAAGTCATGGAAAGGAAACACAAATGGCCAATAACATGGAAAAAAGGTTACATTTCAGAAACCCAAGGCTATCACTTGCATACTAATGTCTAGTAGTACCCATCAAATTCTGTCTCTTTCCTCATATTTGTGAAGTATAAGTAAGATTTGGTTTCATATAGTCCTAACATGACTACATTGCTTCATACTTCTGTAAAGTCTTGTCAATGATATGTTGTTAGGAATTTTTACTCAACATACACTAAAATCTCTATATCATTCTATGTAATATATAATTGTTCATAATAGTAAAACATTAAAATAACCTAAATGTCTAATGGTGGAAGACTGTTTAAGACAAACATTAAATCTTAAAATCTTAAAATGCAGCCAGGAAGACCCTTACTACCAGGGCGGAAGAGATGGCTCCCAGCAGGCCTCAGAGCACTTTTTGCTCTTCCAGAAGATCTGAGCTCAGTTGCTAACCCTACATGGTAACTCACAACCATAACTTCAATTGAAGAGGACCTGATGCCCTCTTTTGACTTCTTCAGGCACCAGACATGCATGGGGTGCACATGCCTACAAGGTGGTAAAATAAGCACACATGTAGTAAAAATAAATCTTTAGGAAGATACTGATATAGTACTATAATTGCTATGTTTTAATTAATAAAAGCACATATATATATATATGTGTGTGTGTGTGTGTATATATATATATATATACACACACACATATATATATGTATATATATATATTTGTTTTTGTTTTTGTAATAGAAATGGTCTCTCTATGTAGCCCTGGCTGTCTTGGAACTATCTATGTAGAACAGGCTGGCCCCAAAATGATAAGAGCTCCACCTGTGTTTGCCTTCTAATTGCTAGGATTAAAGATCTGCATCACTATATCTAGCAGACAGATAAACAGACAGACAGACAGATGATATAGATATAAATATGGGAAACATACACAGACAGATACACACCAGTACTAAGTTATTAGGATTAATTCATTCTAGTATGTATTTTAACATATCTGAAACCAAGGCATGTTATTCTCGATGGTATCTTCCTTTCAATCAAAGAATATATGAATACTCACATACACACATACACACACACACACAAATATATATAACTTACAGAATTTTTAAATGAAGATGCATTGGACTCTGAGCACAATCAATTATTTTTTTCTCTTCCTTCCCTTTTTCCCCAATACTGAGGATTGAACACAGGGTCATATCTACCTTAGGGACATTCTGTACTGGGCATGATAAAGTACATAGGAACTCTGTTACTATGTGGCATGTTAAGTTTTCATAGAGTTGCACATTAAAGGAGAAGCAGAACTCCCAAGGGAAGAGTAGAAAATGAGCAAAAAGACCAGGAAAAGAAAGAAGAAAGCAAAAGAACTGGCTGGGGTAATGGGAGAATCTAGGACGTAAATCTAGAGTCAGCTGTAAAAAGTGCATGTAAATGAATGTGAAAGTATGCTTAGCGAAAGCACACACAAAGCTAGGAAACGGAGAGAGAGACAGTCATACCCAAATTCCAGTAAAATAAAAGAGACCAAGCTAGGAAATGCAACCGATGACCAGAGAGAGAGAGAGTCTAGGCTTCATACTTGGAAAGATTCTACCCACAGGTGAGTGAGCCATACGGAAGGAAGTAATCAGAACCTAGGATGTAGTCACAGAAAACACCTGGAGAATGTACTCACATGCTGGTGAGAGAAAACCATGCATACAATGAGCCAATACCAGTAAGACGTTTAGTGGTCTCTCATGACAGCATTAGAAAGGTGGAGAAAGGTAGAAATGATGGTAACACAGCTGGGTGTAGACACAGTCAGATGAACCACAGCACCAAAAGAAGGCTGATTAATGGAAATGCCAACCTAACTAACTGCCCGTCTCCTTTCATCCCAAATCACTCACTAATTCCTACATTAGCACCATGGTTATCTCCCTGAATCAGAGAACTGACCACAGTCATTACCATCTTAGCAGGGCAGACCAAGACCCTTCAACATCAGCTCCCTTGCAAACCTTCCCAAGCTCAATGCTTGCCTAACTGACTTTCACATGCCTATTGATGAAACTCTATTCTCCACTGCCAGGGAAATGGAGATAAAAGGAGTTCTATGTGATCCATTTGCAAAATGACCTAGAATGTATGCGATCACAAAAAAGATTTGGAGAACCGGGAGTATTAAAGCTATGTTTCTATGTGTACAAGCAAGGTCCCTCTCAAAACAAAAAAGCTCCCTTGGAAACAGAACTGAGTATGGAATGGGCATTTAGGCTTTCAGCTCTCTAGTGTAAGGTTTGTGTAGTCAGGCTAAACCTGGTGATAGTCCAATAAAGATTCCCCCTGGAAATCAGAAAGCTTCAGATTACTGGAAGAGGATTTCTGAATATCTTTTTTTTTAGGTGTGTGTGTGTGTGTGTGTGTGTGCGTGTGTGCTTGCCTGTGCACACCTGTGCATGCATGCAGGTCACTCTCTGTCCAAATGTCTCTCTGTCACATGTCTGCCTATGTGTCCATGTCTGTCACTGTAGAGACCGGAGATCAACTCTGGGAAACCTCTTTGCTTCCGCCTTACTTTGTGAGACAGGACCTCCCGCTGGTCCCAGAACTCACCGTTTCAGCTAGATAGTTCCACTTATCTCTGAGCTCCCAACACTGGGTCACAGGCATGGCTGTAATACTTGGATTTTTATGAGTGTTTGTTGATCTGAATTCAGGTCCTCATGCTTGCACAGTGAACACTTTATTCACGGAGCCACCTTCCCAGCCCATTCTGGGGTTTTCTGAAATTGATTGCCTTCGTAGGCAGCAGGGTAGAGGTGGCACTTAAGGACCTTCTAATGCTGCTGAACTACACTTCTACCAATGGCTGCTCTGCTGCTATAGGAGGTCTCTGCAGTTTGGATGCAGAAAGACCCCATCCTCAAAAGCCACTTAGACAAAAGAGCTTTCTATTCTGGTTAAAAGAATAAATAGCCTCAGAGAGGCAGCTACTATCTGTAATCCTTCAACAGCTAACTCAAGCTACTCAACCAACAGAGGAAACAGTGAACATTTCAGACATCGCATGACACCTTGCCAGCGTTTGTAAAGAGAACTCTGGATTGCCAAGTGGGAGAAAATTCTTTCGCCAAAACATTTAGAGAAATGCCAAGATTGCAAACAGCATGTCAAGACTTAATGGATGGCTTTGCATTAGGCAGCATTAACTAACTCTGGCACATTTTCTGTCGGCCTCTTGGCTCGCAGGAAAGCAGCGTGCCACCTCTGCCATCACTCTTGGCTCCCTGCCTACTTCTAAGCCTTTAGCTTCTCAGAAACAAACGAGAGATTAGACAATGTAATAAAAAATTCATCCTGAGTCTAAGGGCTAAAGACATGAAGTAAGATAATATATACATTCACAATGGCTCTGAAATGTGGAAGTGCCAAAGGCAGGGACCCAAGACCTTTCTTAATATCACTATTGCCACGCTCACAGCTGAAGTCTCCTGAGTCACACAGTCTGTGTTTCACCTGATCTTTCAATGGCAGCCGTAGATGGCCTCAAAGGCAGCCACATGACTTCTTCAGCAAAAGTAAAACTCAATAGGCCAAGAAACAAATGTTCCTTTTCCCTTAGAAAATTCTTGCTTTACCGTATTTTTACCTCTTTTTATACTTTTAAAAATCTTATGTGTGTGTGTGTTTTATGTACATGTATGTACATGCACCATATGTCTTCAGTGTCCACAGTGGTCAAAAGAGGACTTTGAGAGCCTAAAACTAGAGTTACAGATGGTTGTGAGTCATCGTGTGGGTGCCAGGAATCGGGAAAAGCAGCCACTGCTCTTACATGCTGACCCACCTCTCCGGCTCCTTACTCTGGCCTCTTCTGCCACTTCTCAAAGGCAGCTTCCTCAACGGAAATGGAAAAAAGCAAAGCATTGTGCATTGGAATGCCCTCACTGACCCATGCTGTCACCCCACACAGAAGGCCTGTGACTCCTCCCATGCCTGACCCCTCTGAGGAAAGGACAGCAACAATCACTGTGCGTGGACCTTCTCCCTACTCACACCGTCGGAATGAACAGTTATTATGAGCCTGAGCTTACAAATGTGCAGCTCAAGTCCTGAGACATGGAGCCATTTGACCAAAGGTTCTAGCATTAAAACTGGTGATCTAGCTGCATATGTATCAAAAGATGGCCTAATAGGCCATCACTTGAAAGAGAGGCCCATTGGACTTGCAAACTTTATATGCCCCAGTACAGGGGAATGCCAGGGCCAAAAAGGGGGAGTGGGTGGGTAGGGGAGTGGGGGGAGTGGGTATGGGGGACTTTTGGTATAGCATTGGAAATGTAAATGAGCTAAATACCTAATTAAAAAATGTAAAAAAAAAAAAAAAAAAAAAAAAAAACTGGTGATGGAAGAAAGAGCGGAATCCAGGCCCTTGACTCACTCTGTAGCAAACAGATCCTAAGTAGAAATAAAATGGGCGATAAATATAAAAGTAAGTAAACTGGTAAGCCTGTGAAGTTACGTAAGGTCAACTCAGTACAGTCAGCATCTACAATGGGCACAAGGTAAATCTCTTTACTATGCAAACAAGAGCCATGCACCTTCCATCTATACAGCAGTAGTTATGAGTGGTCTGGTGTCAGATAACCATTCTCAAGCTAAAGACAAAAATTTCTGAAAATAGTCAGGTCAGACTGTCTGGCAGAGAGTTCCAAAACACATTTTAAAAAAAAAAGTCACGAGGTTTCTTTTTTTTGGGGGGTGGGGTAAGAAAAATAGAGTAGATAGATTATCAATTTTTATTCACATCATAATCTCTTTTCATTAATTATTTTTAAGCAGCTAAGATCACTTTAAGGGGAAAATTAATTAATCAAAGTACCTGAAGCAGATTGCTGTTAGCTTACTGAAATTTCAACGACCTCTTGGTATTCCCTATGAATGCCGTGTATTGGGTAAGACGTAATCCCTTGGAGAACAGCTAGCTTTGATGGCAATACACACTGTGTCAGGTGCCACACTCAGTGTTTTACCGCCATTATCTCACTATGACATGGACACTGCATTAATGAACATCATACAGTTATGACAAAACCCACTGCTTTGTAAGTTTTAACGTATCATAATAAAGTTGTGCAACTGCATAAATTCCAGCATCACAATGTAATATATAAGTGAAAAACTCAACATTAACTCACGACCTTAAAGCAGAATAATCTCTTTTCTCGGCATGATGTTTCTAAATTAGCTAACCTGAACATATTTACGCTGAACAGTCAATGCTAAGTGAGAGAGAATAGGACCAGGTACATCTGATAATTCTTTTCTCTTTTCCTAATGAATAATCAATTAGCACTGAAGTAAAGGACACTTAGAAGTTCACGATGCCTCAGTCTCACCAGCTAATCTTATTTTAAATAAAGAAATCACAGTTAAAATTCGTCATAATGTACTTTAGTGACGGTCAGTTTTATGTTTTTTTTCTTGGCTAGCCTATAATCTACCCTAGTTAATAAAACATTCACAATTTAAATATTGCTGTGAAGACATTATGTGACTGCTTAGCATCTCCAGTCAGTTGACTCCATTATCTGATGATCGCTGTGGGTCTGATGTCATCAATCTTAAAGATGTAAGAACTCGAGCTTCCCAGACGAGGCTTTAGCCCGTGTCGGATGGATCCTACTCCTGGCTAAACAACCCAAACGAGCAGGAACAGTGCAGCTTTCTTAATCTGTCTCTTCCTCTCACTACTCACATTCAGTTCATTGCCACTTCCTCTTCTCTCAGTTCAATCCAGATTGCTTCCTTCCAACCCTCTAAAAGTACATCAACTCCGGACTCTGGTCATTGCTTACAGTCTCATTTCATTCTCCAATTAACTAGCAACACAGCTAGTCCTCATCCCACCTTGAATATCAGTGCTGTTTATGTCAACTTAACACAAACTAGAGTCATTTTGGAAGAAGGACTGTCAATTGAAAAAACAATCCCTACTGAATGGCCTACAACTATGTCTTCAGTGTACTATCTAGATTTATGATTGATGTGGGAGGCCCAGCTCACAGTCGGCAGGGCCATCTCTGGGGAGGTGCTCCAGGAAGGCAAGCTGATCAAGCCAAGAATCAAAAGCCAGTAAGCAACACTCTTCCATCGCCGACTTCAGCTCCTGCCTCCAGGTTACTGCCTTGTGTTCCTGTCATAACTTTGACAGTGACCTGAAAGTTGTAAGCAGGAATGAGCCTCTTCCTTTCCAAGTTGCTTTTGGTCATGGTGTCTTACCCAAGCAATAGAAGCTCCAACTAAGACTGCCTCTCTGCCTCCAGGGAAAGGAAACTATGTTACCGTTCCATACATCCAAACACGCAACAAAAATCTCAGACACAAGAAATGTTGAAAAAATATTTGTGGAATAACTTGAATTGTCTTAAAATACTATGCTAGGGAAGTCAATATTCAAGAGCAAAAGAGGGCGAAATATTCTTAACTGGGTAATGTCTTAGGGGAAGGTAGTTATAACCAAAGTCATATAAGTAAGGCTGGCATTCACTAGGTGTCTTGCTTTTGCCTCGGAATCTTAATTTCTATCAGTGAAGTCCAGGGAACGTTTCTAAAGAAAAAAAAAAAAACAATTTGTTTTGCATGTCTTTGGGGGAACATTCTTGAGCTTCTTCAAGCTCTCCATCTCCATCCATCCCACAAAAGCTCAGGTAATAACCCCAGGACAGAATCGAGCATCGTGGGCTTAAACTTTAATTCCTTCTGGTTTGGGTCCATTTCCTTTCCTTTTTATGAGCCATTTTTGCAGCCTCCATATGTTCCTGAAAGACAGGCTGCAGCAATATCTGAGAGATGGCTCCTCCAAGAATACTCAGTTCTCAAGGAGGAAAGCGTTTCCAAGGACATTGTTCATGTGTTGTCACTCACAATGGGCTGCCGGGGATGGCTGCTACGTGACACAACAATGCTTTTCTCCTGAAACGGCTTCTCTTTCACCTCTGGGGCCCAGTGTTTGCCTTTCAAAGTAGCTGCAAAGATGGGAAAGTGGAAAAACTGGAGGAATGTAACTTGTTAAGTCACGATGCAATCGTAAGCACCGTTTAAAAGAAGCTAGTACCCTCCTGGTGTCCAATCCAAACACGGCGGGGACAAGGCCACCTGCCCAGTATCTGCCATGAAAAGTTTTTGCATCGGGCATAGCCAAGTCCTTGTGTGAAGTCACCCTGAAAATAAATCCTCACAGCTCAGAGGGCCAAGGTACAATCAATGTGAAAGCATTACCCAGGGAGAGAGGAGACAGAGTTCAGCTGAAGCAGAGAAGGGAAGACAGGCACGAACTAGCAGAGGGAACAGTAACCATGAAAGGAGGCTCGTGTGTTTTGGAAGCTGAGACAATGAGTAGGCACACCTGGGAGAGGCAGTGTGAGACAGTCTCTTGGTAGCTTAAACACAGTGTTCAGACTGCAAAGACTGTGGTACATGTTTCCCCCCCCCCCAAATAATTTTCATTATAATCACGAGAAAGAATGAGAAATGTAGGAAGTTCTTCCTGTCAATCAATTAGGAAAACAATTGTTGCCCTAAGGTAGCTGAGCTTGGGCACTGGACTGCCTGAAACTGCAGAGTGAAGCAACGCCAGAGGGTCCTCATCCTTCAGGTGGTTTGCCAGGATGATAGGAGACAGCCAGCCCTTATGATTTTATATGCTGGGTTTTGGTGCCAAGTAAGAGATCTCAGCAGGTACAGAAACAAAATGACCTTACTGCACATAACAGCGTTTAGTGATGGATTCATCATCATCAACAACAACAACAACAACAACAACAACAACAACAACGGCTTCAAGGATGAAAAGACACGCCTTCAGTCCTTTAACAGCCTTGGACGTTCGCAAAGGCACTGTGTACCATGTCATATGACATATCACACTCACCTCTGCTGCCCAGAAAGCACATGTCTCCATTAGACCTGTCATCTCAGGAGTGCAGAGACAGCCTCATGTCACTCAAAATGGTCAGGAGCAGCCAAGGCCTCACCTGCAAATCAGGCTCAAAGGATCACACCTGTGGACCACCTGAGTTGTGCTGTGTGCCTGGAGGTAGAGGTCACCAGTTTTGATGGCCAGAACTTGTCACGTTCATGCCACCCCAACTAATGAGGACAGGCTGAAGAAAGAGGCAACTAAACTAAAGCTAAAGCACTTCTATGTGTGGTCCCAGTACTGAGAATGCGAAAGCACTAAGATCCCAAGTTCAAGGCCAGCCTGAGCTACACAGTGGTACCCTGTCTCAAAACAAAGAAATAAACACACAAATCAAACAAAAACCCTAACATGAGCCAGACGATTCAAAAAGTGCTAGCAATTCCGGGTTCTTTGAAAGTCAGCTCAAACAGGGAAGTTTGACTGAATATCTGGACTGAATCGGTGGTTTTCTAGAATACTGCAACCAATGTATCTTTTCCCTCATTTTTAAAGACGTGATCTCTTTGCCCTTCTGCTCAGTTCCTGGACCATCTCAGCTCACACCCCTCCCATTATCAGCCTTTCTGTGTCTTCCCTATTTGCACTAATGTCACACCAGTTTCTCATGTGCTCACCTTCATCGGAATGCCAACCGAAGAGAGCAGAAAACACAGCTCCTCCACGCGTTTGCTTCTACGGCTCTAACCAGTGTCCAGCACATAGTAGGTAACCAATAAATTCTTACAACATGGAATAAAGGAAACTTTGGAGACCCTTGTAAAGTGTCTCCTTGCAAAGCTGCTTCCTGAGGTGCTGAGAAGGGGGTGGTTCTTCTGTGTGCCAGCCCCTTAAGGACGGTGAGTCCATTTGCTGCTCGGGCAGGGCACTTGGGTTCAGTTCCCGCTCCCCACATGGTGGCTCACAAACAGCCTTAACTCCAGTCCAGTGTACCCAATATCCTTTTCTGACCTCCAAACCAGGAAAAGTGGTGCACTTACCAGGTAAAAGCACTTACACACACAAACCAAAAATAAATCTAAAAACGAGGACAACATCAACCAAATAAAACCTATCTAATAACATCGCCACGGAATGTGTTTCAGGAGTAGTACACGGGCACCAACTTTTACTACAGTTAAGACCCTGGGCCATCATCCCAGGGGTGGCAGCACATACTCTCCTGTAAAGATGAATGCAGTTCTTCTGATGGTATGAAGAACACACACTCATTTTATTCACTGGTCTTTCCAACGGAAGACCATCTCCCTCAAGTCCCCCACCAACTCCTACAAGTATGGATTATTCTGAGCCCCAAGCCATATACAGAAGCAGCAGCACACTTCAAACATGAAAGCACTATTGTGCTGGGCCAGGTTGCCATCGAAGCTGCCAGGCAACTTGTTCCAAGTAGCAATAGTTGTGGATATGGGTTAGGATTCGTGATGGTGGATAAGGATGTTTTCCATTAAAACATAAGCACTTATTCTCGTCACTATTGTTCGCCGAACGCTTTTCTTTCAAGAGCATCTCCCACAATCTTTCTTGGAACTGATCTCTCGGCTGAGGGGGATGGGGATCCAGATGTGTCTTGCCAGCGTTCTGAGGTGTGAAGTTAGTCGCTTACCACTGTTTATCACCAAGGGGACGGTGCACAGATGTTTGTGAGCTGTTTAAAAAGGCAACTCTGTACTGATTGAATATCATCCCTATAACAGAGTCCTCCTCACACACATCCACTACAGCAGTGTTACTAAAGCATGACAGAAGAGTTGCACTGGCTTATTATCCTAAGGCCAAACTGTGCTATGGGCTAATTCCTAATACTCTATTAATGATTTTTAGCTGATTCCTTTCAAGGAACAAAGGACAAATAATGACAAGGAACTGTGGAATTTGGAGAGGACATCAACGTACACCCCACCTGCCAAAGACCCCACCCCATAGACTAAGACCCCACCCCATAGACTAAGACTCCACCCCATAGACTAAGACCCCACCCCATAGACTAAGACCCCACCCCATAGACTAAGACCCCACCCCATAGACTAAGACCCCACCCCATAGACTAAGACCCCACCCCACAGATCAAAGCAGAAAACAAAGAATGGGAAAAGGCAAGCTTCATTATCGTTATGCTCCGAACTCCAATTCACAGGGAAGGATTATTTCCATCTCTCTTCTCATGGTTCCAAGAACTACTCACTGCCAAGTAAGCCACGGGCTCCCCCGTGACGCTTATAGTTCTGGGGAGATTCTGGGGAAAGATGGCGGCTTTTAACAGTCTAAAGAATTACCCGTCTCACTTGAAGAAAACTGCATTAAGTAAGTTGCCTGTGCACAGCCAGAATACAGAACTCACTCTAAGTACGAAATATAAACGTAGGTAATTGCAATCGCTGGTGTCGAGGTCATGAAAGTGAACATCACTGACGTTCAGCCAATCAAAGGTCAATGTCTAACAAACATTAATAACTCATAAAGTTTAGAATCTTTATGCAAGTGCGGACTGGATGAAGATTCACGTCACCTCTAACTCTCAGGCACTGCTTGTATTCATTTTTTTTTTTTTAAAGTCCATTTTGACAACAGGCTAGGGTTGAAGAAAACCATGTTCCTGGTACTTCCAAGGTGCAAATGAAAAATTCTGATAAAACTCACAGCCTTGAGAAGAATTTCAAGTGGCTCATCTGCCCCAGTCTTCTCGCATTTCACTCGCGCATCAGGAAGAATTGAAGGACAGATTCTGTACCTTTTGCTCTGGAGGCTAAATTCTATTCTCAATGAATACCTTTCCTGGTGGCTTGAATGCTTGTCTACTCATTTTATCAGTGCGCCCCTGTTTCAAAGCATTCAAGAACTGCGCCATACACTTGATGAACAAGTCTGGGTGGGTGCCTGCTGGCTGATGAGATGCGGTGTATGTATGTGTATGCTTGCTTGCTTTTTGCAAACAAGAGAAACTACCCTCTGTATGTAATAAGCCAAACTGTCTCTGCTCCCCTGGTCTTTTCCTTCTTCTTTCTTAAAACATCTTGAAAAATGTTTGGCTAAGATTCCAGGTCCATCTGATTTTCTGGTGGAATGGGTCACGTGTCAGGAAGGACCATATGCCTGTGGTTAGGGTACCACTCAGGAGCAAACTGCTTCTCCTTATATACATTATCTTATGGGTGTTTGTTACTGAACCCAATTTCCGAGCTGGGCCTCCTAAAACTGGCTAAGTTAAGACCAAAATAATGTCATTTAGCATCTAGGGGGAGGTTAAAGAGAGGATTAGAGAGAGGCGGGCAGGCAGGGTATATTAAGCAAGTCCATGACTAACAGGGTGTGACAGCATAGAGTTTTATTCTTTTCAGCAAAACAATTCCCTATGGCTGGGACCATTACTCCACTGTGCCTTTATCACCTTGGAATTTTTATGGTTATTTTTGATGAATTCACATTTCTGTAAAGCCCCTTTTGAAATCATGCCAGTTTTCCAATTTTTAATTAAAGTCGTAAATAATCTTAATTCTGCCTTAAAAGGTTTATTGTTTCTTTTTTTTCCCTAAGTATTGATGCCAGGAAATACTTCAGATACCAAGTTCTGACACGAGTGAGCAGTTAGGGGCTCTCTAAGGTCTAGTGACAACATTGTACCGTGTAAATGTAGCGCACTGGGATATCGGCACTCGATTTAACAGCACGGAAGGGCAGATTTGGGGATTTCTCAGCCGCTGTCTCTCTTGGGAGTGACACAGCCTCTTTTTGTTAGATGAAGCAACATCATGTTAATGTCATGAATTACCTATCACAGACTTAGAAGGGGGTTTTGAAAAGTAAACACTGTACATTTGTGACTGAGGGCTGAGCCAAATGGTTAGAGGAAGTCAACCAAGTCCGATTTGCACAAAATAGAGAAGACCCCAAAGCAAAGCCATTAGAGAGGGAATACTTCCCTGCCCTGAAGTCAGAACTAAGGAAGGGCTGCGGTGTCTGACATGAGGATATCAGATTGCTCACAGGCCGCTGTTCTTCCCTGGACTACTCAGGCTGAAGGAGAACTATAAATACAGCCATACCTTACAGTCTCAATGCTTTCCTTTTTCGATTAGTGCTTCAATAAATATGCCTATAATCAAACCTACTCTCTCTTTATAGGAGGCTAACACACACCTTTATTCCACAGAGAAAGTATTTAACACTCTCTAGACAGCCTGTGTGCCTCCACACCTGTGAGCATCAGTACTGTTGTCTCTATAGGTGGTTAATACTCTCCCATGCTTAGCAGTGGCTCTGTGAGCCTTCAAGTGGCTCGCTCACTTACTAATGATAAGCTTGGTGTTATTAGTAAAAGCCCACTTTATTAGAGACAACTTGGAGGTAGCAAATGGTCAGATTTAGAATGAAAGCCCTCTTCTGCTAAATGAATAATGTATTCCTTTGAGTTTTGTAAGCTACAGACAGTGACAAAGCCAACTGAAAACAACTCTGCTCAAGGATCCAATCGTGACAATGTGATATTTTAAGGGGAGGCGTTGTCTATTCCGTTTTATTGACACTAAATAAAATGCCTTTGCCTTTCTAACATCAGATCATACCTAGCCCATGCCAAATGGTTCGGGGTAACATATTTTATGAAGAGATATATTAAATCTATTTCTAGAGGAAAAGTATTTTAACTACTGATTTATAAGACTGGCTTTGTAAGTAGTTAAGTGTATCTGTCAAGTCCTTGCAGCAGAGTGGTTTTCTTTCTCAAAAAGAAGGCTTGGCTTAAGAACTTTCTGTCTATAAGCCCTCCACTGGCACTCAAGTTAGTATCTCCAGACAGAAAAACTTCAGTGTAGGTATATATACATATACATACATACATACATACATACACACACACACACACAATTTCCTAACACCAATGTCAAATGCCAAAAAAACTATGAAAGAAAATGCGCAATTTTGACAAAAAGACACAGTGACCGAAAGACCCTTGTACTAAAAACACCTAGTTAATGCAACTCACTTCTTCCAGGGACAAAACATTCTACTAAATGTTCAAATATATAAAAGCTTGGGTGCTGGAGACAGCTCAGTGGGTGAAGTGATTATTGTCTGAGCATGAGGACCAGAGCTCAGTCTGAGTGATAAGCCATCTGTGGTGGTACACACTTGTGAAGTCACTGTTTGAGAGGTGGTGTGAAAGCAATTGGACAGTTCCTGAGGAACAATAGCCATGGTGACTTCTGGCCTCTACCTATAGGTACGTATACATGTGTGTCCACCCACACAAGAATATGCATATGTGCCCACACCCTCACATTCCCACAAAAAAGTCAGTTATGAAATTACTTAAAGGACAGTAAATCCCCTGTCTCAAATGTTTGGAAAGCCAGCCGGGCCAGCCAGTTGAGAAATTCACAAAGCCAAATTAACACAGGATGGCTGGATGACCTTAGACATTTATTCTAAGCCTGTAACACTGTAATATTTGCAGATTTTGAAAGCTGCATTAATCTCTCACTCATGTCAAGGCCAATTTAAGTTCAGTACTTTATCCCCTCTACCCCTGATTTCATGCATAGTACCAGTCAGCTAGCTTCCCTCAAGCCAACCATGGGGAATGGTCTCTCAATCCAAGAGGGTCACCCAAGTTCTTCATTAGAGTGGAAATTATTTGAGCTAGCTAGTACTTTTATGAAAAAGTGTTTCTCTCCAGAAAGAGCTTCCAGAAATTTCCATAAAAACTTTTTGTTATTAACATTTCCTGGGGTTGGTGGCTGGCATTAATTTTCTCCAATTCTCATATACAAGCTTCCACAGAGATTTTTACATGACTGTATTAGTTGTGCCAAGTACAGCCTTGCCTCAGGGAAGACCTCTCTGTCCTCAGTATCCAGCACAGGACGTCTTCAAACTCAAAGATTCCCATGCCACACAGAAACTCTGTACACTGCAAGGATAATTCAAACGTGCTTTTCCCAGCTGGAAAAAACTCCCTTTGAAATTTACCTTTTTCCTTGCTTGCTGCTCTCGGGAAGAATGTGCCTTCACGTGCTTTCTGAGGGAGCTTGGGTCTGTGTAGCGCTTTGTACATCCTGGAATTTGACAAGCATAAGGTTTCTGAACGAGAAAGAAAAAGAAAAGAGCGAGCTGTGGTTAAACTGTAAAGGGATTAGGGTCAGGCTTTCTTCAGACTGCTCAGAGCAAGAGCTGTTACTGAATGACAGATGTCAAGTGCTGGGGAATACTCATGCATTTTAATTAGAACACCCCCGAATTCTGCGTCATAAAGATGAGAAGGGTAAACTTTACAAATGCCCCACAGAGATGCCCTATCCTTGCTTTTTAAAAAAAAAATAGATTACCTTACATTGCAGTGTAACCATAAAAATCTTTTGTGGAATTTTTTTTAAGGTAATACTTACATACTTACAATTATGTTTCCCTGAGAAAATCTTTGGTATTGTCAGAAATAGTAAACAGATTCTTTAAGGGTTCAGGTAAAGAAGCTGTAGAAAAGTCCAGAAAAGACTGGGTACGGTTCAGAGGTAGGTACCTGATTCAGAAAGAGAGGGAAAGAATGAAGAAGGAAAAATTAGTGTAAAGCGAGCAAGAAACAGTATGTCTCAAACAACAGACGAATTATCGCTCAGCCAGAGGAATAGTAATATTAGTAGCCACGGAGGAGTAAAGTCTGAGGGGTGTGAGTGAGCAGAGGGCTGAGGGACAAGGGTGTAAATGTGTCCATCCCAGTTCCCTGTGGCAGGGCAGCAGAGGGCATGAGGGATGTGAACATGTGAGGGATGCTCCCAAGTGCTTGGCACCTAAGTAGAAATGAACCAAGACCTACAGGGGAGGGAGAGACCAACTCAAATCCATTCTGACACCAACACTCTCACCGAGTACTGACAAAAGTTCTTGATAAGAACTTTGGAGACAATGACTTGGGTCTCAAGCTAAACCAAAATCTCCCAACTATTCCAAAAACTTAAAAACGCAAAACCAAAACAGGAGCAACTGTGTACATGAGATGAATAATCATCCGCCATGAGCACAGAGACCTTGGTCGGTACAGTATGAGAAAGATCTGGATTCTTCTCTTGATGGCTCTGGAAGCCTGCTGTGCCAAACAAGAGTGTGGCATGGCAACCTTTCCTCTGTCAGGCTCGAGTTTTCATGTGCTTATCATCATCTGAGGAGACACATGGATGTTCTGACTTGCTTACTGGAAATGATGGTTAGAATTCACTAACATTTTGTCATTTTTGTTCACTTCAAGAACAAGACAGAATCATGGTATATCTTTCATTTGAAACCCCCAATTTGAATAGTGGATGCAATTACTCATTGACTGTTCTTGGCTGATTCTGATTGATTGGATTACCTAAGATTATGAAAGATTCATGGAAGTGTGATCATTCGGAAAGCAAAATTGTCTTGAGAAATTGGTCCAGCTAACTAATTCCCTGTAGTTTCAGAGCTTCCAGAATGTGCTGTGTACTGTATTAAATTCTAAGAAATTTAACACTAAATGTTGGAAGAAGAGCAACAAGGCCCTTACTTCTCCTTTTTAAAAAAGTGAGTGGGTGTTGGCGAAAGACACCAGCTAAGGCGCTTCCATTGGGGCAACACAGATTTTGTTTTACCCTTGGAATCGTTTCTGGGTTCACCCGGCTTTCTTGAACTAGCTTTCCCTACTCTGCCTTCAGCTCATAGCAGCAAGCAGCCAGTATCCATCCTTATTAGTAGTTTGACCATGAGCACACACACTCATGTCTCTGACCATCAGTATGCTTCAGGGAAGAAGGTTTATGGACACTGATATGCTCTGAACATCTATGCTGCTTGAAATGGGGCTGGGAGTTCCATTTTCCATTTGATTTGAGGTACTCTTGGAGAAAGCTCAACTATAACCAGTCCTCACAACTGGTCTTGAGCCCTCCCTCTTGTGTCTGCCACCTTGGACCAGGATGCCCAAACATCTCTCAGGCTCTGGTGTGAATAGTAGTGGTATCCCCATCATTCTATCTCTGATTATTCAAGCCTAAAATGGAATGCTACATGCCCTCAGAAAAGGTATTTCATGATCTTCCAGCTGTCCTGAGTAATTACTTCCCTTGTTTAGATTTAAGATGTTAGTAGAGAAATTGTATTAATAAAAAAATTCAGGGTTATTTTAATGAACTCAATAATCTTTGTGGGAAAACCATTTTTTTCAATAAAGGATCTGTTTAGTTGAAAAGATATTTTAATGCAAAAATCCTGTCAGCTTCTGTATAAGGTATGATTAGTGGAAAGGAACCTAAATTTAAGCTCTAAATTCTTCAAACAGCTACAGTTTGCTTTAGAAAACAAGTGGTTTATTTCAATATGCTCTTAAAAAGTTTAACAATTTATTAAAGGAAATAAGCATTTAAAGAGAAGGTAACTTGGATCTTAAAGAAAACCAATAGTTTTAACAAGTGTAATAGAGAAAATCTTTTTAAAATGGTAAAAATGACTGGGTTCTAACAGATGTACTGAATTCAAGTCAAAAAATTCAAGTAAAAGTTTTGTTTAAAACTTTTTAAAAAAGTTATATATTTTTAATGCTCTAATTACTATATAAATGTTTTGTGTGATTAGCTACAATTAGCACCAATAAGCGTATTGTAGAAAAACATCAGGTTTCCTCAAGGACAGCTCTGAAACTACAGTGAACTGGATAGCTGAACAATTTCTTAAGACAGTTTTCATGATACGAATGGTCACACTTCCATGATATGGTTCAATAACAAACTGGAAAATATGCTGGATAAGATTAAGACCATTTTTGATACAACAAAATCAGACACTTTAACATAATTTTTTCTTATTTTTGTATGTTGAAAATCTTAGCAGTTTTCATGTATTTATTTAACATTCTATTCTAGTAGTCCTAAACAGATCAATAAATTCAACTTGGCTCAAGCAGAAAAGGACTGTTTCTTTTCCCATATTTTGCTAACTATGTTTCCTGTATTTACCAGACAAACCATCACACTTATACATATATTAGGAGATAATTCTGTTTAGAAAGGTTATATGACATATAAAGCTAAAATGACTTCAACAAATATGACTAATAGAGACTAATATAAAAAAGGTAATAAATATGTCAACTATAACATCAGAAGAATCTTAAATATGTATGAGAAGGTGTGTGGAAATAATAGTATCTTTTCAAAATTCAAACTCGGGTGTAGTTTAATAATAGACATCAGAACGTTAACACTGAGAAAGTACTGTCATGAATACATTATTTTCAAGAACGTGGGATAAGAGATCCACGATGTGTATAATGCATTTATCCCAACGGCTTTGTTAAGTGAAGTGAAATTACACAGCATCTACCTGGCCTCCTCTAAAGAAAATGGCTTCAAAGCTCACGGATGCAAAGGAGTGTTTTCAACATAATGGGAGGAAATAAAAAGACAAAAGTTATATAGACAGCATTTGCAAGGAGTAAAATGTAGCGGCACTAAGGGAGTTAGGGTGTGAAAATAAAACTCAATTGTTCTCATCAGGTTGATATAAAAGGATGTGTGACTGTTAACACAGACAACGCATGTATGAAATGAACTCGGGGAAAGATCTGCTCTGTCTTTTTAGATGAATTACAGGTGAAAATTAACAGATGGTTTCTAAAGCAAAAGCCCAGGTTCATGCTCAACACCGTTCTGGCTGAAAATCTAGGTCCAGAGGAAAAGAACAGGGTCAGCACATAAACACTGCACTTCATATTCTTTCCAGCTGCATACATTGTCTATTTTGGTACAGCTTGATATATTGATAATCGCTTTAATTATCTCTAGCGGGCATTCTGTGTGCTAAGACCTACTACTGTATGATAGCCCCTGAACTGCTTCTGCTTTCTACAGAGAAGGGATTAAGTACTACCCCTTGGTCCGAGAAAGTTCTGATATATAGCATAATTCACAAATAAAAAATAAAACAGCCACACAGGTCAGCCCTGTGAACACTTCACTGCGTTTTGCTGCTTTGCCTGGCACTGCCCTCTGTGACCTTAAGACCAGCAAGCAAACACCTGCTCCATCCTACCATCAGAGGGGCCCTTTGGCACCCAGCTGAGGCTGAAAGGTGGCCAGCCCCTGCCATCCTTACAGTGTCAAGATGTGTCCTCTGGTGCTTGGCACGGTCACTGGAATTGCTGAAGGCCTTTTGGCAGCCCGGATGCTGGCACAAGTATGGCTTCTCACCCGTGTGGCTCCGCAAGTGAATCTTGAGGTTCTCCAGCCTGGAAAAGGCCTTCTTGCAGCCTTCAAACTGCAAAAAGAAAACAAGGTTTAGTTATTGAGTAGGACCCAAATGCCTGAGACGAGGGAAGAAAAACAACCGTTAGTTTATACTTAGCTAACAGTAAGATGAAATTAAATCCAAACAGTAACAAATATTGCTTCTAAAAATACCCATATGTTTATGTGAATTGCATCTTTCCCACAGCACATACATGCCATGTTCCATACCAGATTTTGGTCCCAAACTCATTTCTGTGATTACTTATGTCAGAGAATATTCACTGTGAGCCATCTGGCTCAATCAATAGAAATATAGTAGTGTGTATCTTGAAGATTTATTAAAAAATTAACACCCTTTTGCTCTTTCAAAATTGGTCTCCATAGAAGGGCCCAAGAAGGAAGAAAGTTTTCAACAACAATAATAACAACAAAAACTAACAAGAAAAATTAAAGTGATCTATGACAGAAAAAGAAGGCAGGAAAGGTTAAGAATGTAGGATGGGGAACGCAGGTGCCCACTAGATACGGTCTATCAGTTATGTACTTAAATGTTTGCCTAGGTTTGCAACTTCCAAATGAGTGGCTAGTGTCAACATGTAGGGTAATGCCAAGCTGAGTAGTGTTCAAAATGCTATTTTAACGGTAACTAGGAGACAAGAGAATTCACTTTAATGTTAATTAATTTTTAAATAAACTACTACTTACTATTCTTGTTATTATTAAATTTATTATTGTTGTTTATTTTAAAAATTTGCATTACCTAGCTATAAATAAGAGAAAGATAAAAGGTTGATTATTTAAAAATTTGTGTTTGTAGTTTGTTAATAATACCATTAATTTAATGGCTTCTTTGGGGGAAAATTGTTAGCTATTACTATAGGTCAAAGTGATGCTAACATTCAAAGGGACAGTAAGAAATACATCGGGAAAGCCTGTAAGTGATAAGGTTTTTGTTCTGTTTTTTGTTTCTTTGTTTGTTTGGGTCTTTTGAGGGATGTAGTGGGAATGGGGCAGATAGACATTGGTAAAAGTGGGACAGACAGTATGACAAGGGCTATTTCCACTCAAAATTAGTCAACATTGCTTACGTGCTGCAAGGACCTCATGAAATGCCCTGGTTCCCTCGCTGACAAGAGCTCTGGTTGGGAAGGTTCAGTAGTTGGAAATTTCACCCTTAAGTAAAGGATGAACTAAGTAGAGAGAATAGTCAACTATGTCACAACACCCCGTCTATTTAAGCTGATCACATTCTGCATGCTGGAGTATTTTAAGAAATTTATGGAAGTTGCACTTATTTTTGATTGAGAGTTATACATGTCTCACGGACATATGTTAGTTTATTTCAATTTCGATATTTTGCTTAAAATAATTTTCGGTGTTTTCCTGATTTCTATTTCACATAAAAAAAATTAAATTTAGACTGAACGAAGAAAGAATGCTGACAAAGCTGACGACTTCTTCACAGCCAAGTGTAGCTGGGGGGGGGGGGGGCGAGGTGCAGGGGGGTGGTTTCTGGAATTTATGGGGCCTTATTTCTGCAAATTTTCAAATTGATCTCAAGTTTAAGGATCAAAGAGTTCTAAATTAACTCCTAATTCATAGCTAAGAGGTCTCTGCCAAGCAAACGTCTGCTTTTAAGGTTCACTCTGAATGAAGAATCAGAGAAAAGTCTTGGAGCCCAGTTTATTTTGCTTGGAATCACCTGGCAGAGTGCACTTAGGTCTGAAACCAGCTTGTGGTTTTGGCCATGCTGAGCCTGTAGCCTCATTCCTAGCAAGGCTCTTTTGTGGGGCAGATGTCTCTCTGGGGCTAATTCCAGTGAGATATACCCAGAATTAGGTGGCCTCCAATCTCTCAACCCTTCTACAGTCACCTAACCCCTTACAGAAAAAGCTACATTGTTTTGGCATCAACGTGAGTGGAGACCAGTGACAGCGAAATTAACAGGCTTTCTATGGGTGCCAGATACATACAACACTTCCCCCTGTCATGAGAAACCCAGTTATGTGCTGGTGTGATTCAAACTGTCCATGTGCTCACATATGAGTTTACATGAGGCTAACAATTCCTCATCCTTTCTATTCAATGTCCATTTAAATGATTGCTATTATTAATACAACCAATATGAAGGAGGAAGAGGGGGAGGGGGAGGGGAGAAGGGGGAGGAGGAGGAGGAGAAGAAGGAGAAGAAGGAGAAGGAGAAGCAGCAGTAGCAGCAGCAGCAGCCACCAAAGGAGGAAGGAAGGAAGGAAGGAAGGAAGGAAGGAAGGAAGGAAGGAAGGAAGGAAGGAAGGAAGGTAGGTAGGTAGGTCTGTCGATCTGTCAGTCGGTCTGGCATTCCAGTGAGGACCAGAATACCCTAACTACATAAAGAAGCAAAATTGAAAGACAACATGTGACAGCCAAAAGACAATCTGGAAAATAATGAAAATCTAGATGCTATCAGAGGTTCCCTCTGTAACAAGGGTGGTCAGAGAAGCATAGCAGTATCTTCAGGGAAAATGATTAAAGACAGGGTGTGAGCTCACTGAATGTTTAGACAGTAGAGGCTACCTTCAGAATGCAGTTTCATGGATGAAAGAGCTCCTAACAGGCAACCACCACTCACTCTTTGCAAAAAAACATCTTTGAAGAATCTATAGTCCCAAGTCCTCAAGGACTGGCAGATGACAGGGTAGAGGGTCTAACGCCCAATGGGTCAGAGTCACCTGAGTGAGTGAGTGTCTTAAGAGGAAGGAGTTGCGGTGCTATTTGCTTCTCTAATAGCATCTGGATGGGACTTGAAAGCGAACAATTTAATAATGAAGTGTTATCATCCATTATGGGAATAACCCTGTAATTCAGTACAGGAATTTCCTCTCCCTCAGGCAGTTTCATCCCTATGTTCGCAAGTTCAGTTAAAGGCAAAGGCTTTAAGAAATAAGCTATCAGTCATTCAGGATAACAAGAAATAATGTCCCAAATAGCTACAAGTGGATTCTTAGAGAGTTTGGGAAAATAGTTGCCTCTTAATCTTATGATCTTTCCTGACTTTTACAGAGCTATTCAAGGCGCTGAACCTTGTAGATGAACACCTGGGTATAGGGACTCAGAAGCATTATGAATATTTCCTGGATTTGAGTCACAGGTTTTCTCAGTGTGACTCCCGCAGTTCAAGATACACCCAGAGAGCTAAGATATACAGTGTCAACAGGTTGCTCTTTACCCCTGATATGGTTCAATGCTTGTAAAACCTCAATGCTCTGCTTCGTGTCCTCTCCTTCCTGAATTGGCTCTGAAGTCATCAAGCCAAAGACTAATAACTCATAACTGAATCACAGGTCCTGATTTGTCCTAAACTCAAACGCAAATAAAATTCAGGAAGATGAAGAAAACCAAATCACAGTCACACTTAAGAGTTCAAAGGGGGAAGAAGAGGAATAAAACAAGATTTTAATAAGAGAGGAAAAGAAAAAGGGAGCAATGGCAGGCTTGGAAGAGGGGACATGGGATCTGGCGAACAGTTGGTCCATGTTAAATACTTTCTCTTTGTTATTAATTTGATCTAAATAGCATCTGCCCCCTGAACAAACCCTATAAGCATGGTCCACAGCTGCTAGGAGGTAAACATGAAGAAAACTCAAGGTTTATTCATGAAAAGATAATGAGAGCTGAAGATGGTCTCAAAACTCACAGCTTTCAAATCTGCTACCAGGCAGATGTCTGGTTCTAAGACAGGTATGCCGATCAGCTCTTTTCATGGCCTCCTGACCAGTAAATACCCCACATTGTGCTGCTGATGACAGTCTCCAGTTGAGAAAAGCGACATTATCCATCTCTATGTTTCAGTGAAATTGCAGACGTGTAGGAGAACAGTGCATGAAGCTCTCCCCGAAACAGAACTTTAAATCTCAGAGGGCCTTGAAAATACTTCATAGTGTGACGCCTCATTCTAAGAAAAATCTCTTTAATGCTGGTTTTAAGTAACAATCTTTAATTAGACATTTTCAAGTTCCCTCGGACCTACAGAACCTCAGCTTGCATCGCTTGGCCAATTTAGAAAATTATTTCATATTTAAAGAATGAGACCGGACTGCAATCATCATCAATATATATTGGCTTGATTACGGATTGTTGACATTCAGTAACATTCAGATGACCTTTGAAATATTACTATCTGTTTCTATTAGAAGCTTTTGTGTAAGGTTCTAGAAATGAAAGGCTCATTAAACACGATTAAAATGGGATTTATTCCATATGTGTAACCAATAATCAAGTCGAATATTATCCCCTTCTCTAATCAGCTACTTAGAGTGCCAAGAAGGACAAGTTTGTATTCAAAGCAGTAATGACAGCGAACCTTCTTTATCAGGTTTCTATACCATTGCTAATATCAACAAAACCAAAACAGAAAGAAGTCTATGACGGTGGAAAACTTTTTTAAAATATACATTTGATTTCAATTAAGGCTTGGTGTTTATGACCCTTGGAGAAACACACTTTTACAATTCCACCAGTCAAGACCAATTAATCCCATTAGTGTTGGCTGCCACTTGGCTGTGCGGTAAGGACTGATGAATTCGGTACTAGTCTGTATCTCAACACACCACCCCCAAACAATAGGGATGAGAGGCTCCCATGGAAAATTCAGCAAACATTTCTGATGCCCTGGCTACCGTCATGGTGACTTCCATAGTCAGTCTAGGAGATCAAGTCCCCTTGGATTAACTGCTTCCTTCAAAGGGTGTAAGATTTCTTTTGTGACTCTGAAAGGGCCCAAGGAAGTAAAGCAGTCCAGTTTACACAACTAAGAGACGTTGAGAACTCTGATGAATATACTCAGCTAACGGTTTACTTCCAGAGCACATCCAACTGGATGTGCACGTGAGTCACATGGAGGTTTTAAGATGCAGATCCCAATGCCTTAGGTCTTCCAGAGGAGAGTGAGCACTTCTGTGTCTGTCTCCAGGTGACGCCAGAAAATGATCAACGCTCAGAGATTACACTTGGAGATGCAAGTCCTGGGACACTTCATGATCCTTATCATTAAAGTACAGAGTGTGATATAGCTTGGAAAAGGGGAAATAAACATTAGAACTAAAGAAAAGAATAAACAACATGCCTTGATTGAAATAAACCAGAAAGAGTCATCTATTTTCTTCGAACACAAAACAATACAGCCTAATTTTAAATAGTGAAACAAGAAGAAGAAGAAAAATCCATTTAAAACAAAAAGGATGCAGATTCCAACAGAAAGACTTGGGAAGCACACTGGACTCACCGGGGTTGAATTCCCTTCCGTGAATCTCCATCTGGGGACACTCTAACTCTCTGTCATTCCACTCAGTTTCTGTTCCCAGGGTATTCTAAATAGCACCGAATGCTTCAGCAAACCTTAATGTTTACCACATCAGTCTACAGGAAGACCATGTCTGATTCGCCAAGCGACACTGACTTCCTCTCTGCTCCCTGTTCCGTTCAGCTTGGTAAAAGGGCAAGGATGACAGAGGCCACATCTCTGCATATTTTTACTCCTGTTTACAGCTCCGTCATCCTTGTGTTCCTAGCGCCATACTCATGGATGACTGTATTACCGTCCAGCAGCTAAGAGGGAATAACCGATTTTATATGACAACTGCCTTGGCTCCAAAGTTACTTAGACTGAACTCCCAAAGGGTCCTGGTATCTAAAGAGACCTGTGCTTGCTTGTCTATGACAACCCTTAAGGTCTGACTGCTCTTGGGTCTGGTTAAGGACAGCAGAAGGAAAAAAAACAAACAAACAGATATATGGTATTGGCCTTAGAAAGTCTTGGATTTGGGATGTGCCTCTCATCCAGCATCCTTAAATGGCCTATGGTTCTCATTTATCCAGATTTTCTGGAACTATTAAAAACGTTGCAGGACTAACATAAAACCCGTTCAGTAATGTTTTCCAAAACAGTCCTAGGCTCCAGTCGTCGTTCTTTCCCTGTTATTCTCCTGTGCAAAATGAATCCATTAGCCAGCTCAGAAATCCTTTCCTGCCTTGCTGTACTTGTTTCTTGATTAGTAAATCCGTGTAAAGCCAAGGTCACCTGCACGGGTACACATACATGATCTTTACTGGTTTAAGGCGATTCATTGCTCTTGACCACTTTGGGCTGTGGGTCACAGCTGATCTTAAGAGGGGACTCTAAATGACGAGGCACTGAAAGAAGTAAAATGAAGCTGGCGGATGATTCGACAGAGGCTGTGTGACAATGTGGGGGACACTATGCTACTTCTGTGCCAACAACTGAACCATACTGAACTCTTATGGAACTTATCAAGCGTCTGGTTTGTAACAATGGAACCGTGGGCATTATCTCCACAGCTACAAAAGGAGTCTGTCAAAGCAGAACACAGCTATGTAAAATGGATGCAGAAGCTCTTTTCAGATACTCAAATTTAAGAAGTTTGATATACCCATAAGATAAATGTGTATATTACCATGTTATATCAATACAATGTAATAAAATTCCAACTTTGAGGAAGTCACTATTCCTTTGACCAAGTAAACAATAAAACACTGCTTGTGTGGAGATTCTGTTGTTAGCTGCCATTGACTTCAGGCAATCTGTGACTGCCCACAAGAGCATATATTCTTCAGGGGCTGGCAAGGTCACAATAAATGCATATTGGATATATGCCAGCATAGCAAATATATGTCTATGGGTTTGAAAAGAATTGTGTATAAAATCACTTAAAAGCAATTAATTATTTAATTTTCTACGTAGGCACTTGGTAAGTATCACTTAGCTGGGTATAATTTTGACTTTTGATGTATGCACACTCATTTGTATTATATGAAGTCACATGAATAAACAACAAAAATTATGTTTAGGCAACCTCCAGGCACCCAGCTTTTCCTTCCCTCCATGTGCTCACAGACACCATTACTGGCTTGAAGTTCAGAATCGCCTAGCATTGTACTGATACATTCATATGTGAGACTCTGTGTGTGTTGGTGGCTCCATTTGGCCTGCTCCCTACCCATGGCATCAGGCATGATGCTTCTGTGAAATATATAAAAGGTAAACAAATAAAAAGCAACAGTCCAATGGTCTGCCTCTCTGTGGTAAAGGTGCTTTAAAACTTTAACATAAAAGTCAGTAGTGACCAACTACTATGGCGGTACAGTCAATAGTGACCAATTCCCGCTCCCTAAGCCTGGCCTTGCTGGGCTTCTGATCACCCAGCATTTCCCTAGACTCTGGGTGGTACAGGGGAAACATCAGGCTCAACCCTGCCTTACCAATGCTTCTAGTATATTCCATGAGATTGGCATAAACCAAGCCAGCTTTAACACTTTCTTGTGATTTTCTGTGTACCAAAGTTCACAGCTGAACAACGGCAATGTACTTTAGGCAAGAAATACTAAATTTTTTCTGAATGTCTGCCTCAGAAATACATTTTGAACATGTATTTAGAGGACAGATAGGGATGGATGAAATAAGAAAGAACTAATAAAAATGAAAAGATCAATGGAAAAAAGCATGAGGGGGGAGGAAGAAGAGGGGGAGGGAGGGACAGACAGACAGACAGACTCTGCAGGTCAAAGAAAGGAATGGGGCCAGGGATGCAATAGAGGCCTAAACCTTAACATTTTGTCCGAAGGCCCTTTCCTGATTCTCTAAACCCACACCCCTGCCTGGCTCTAGTGTGGCCCAGCTACCCAACCCTCACTGAACCTTAAGTCCCTTTTGCCTGCTGCTTTTTTCCTGTGCAGCGCCCTCTGCTGGTAGAGCCACGGACCCACATCCTTTCTGAGGCTCTTCATTGGGCTTGCCCCACACATGACCAGCTTCCTTCCAGCTGCACACAGAGGCACACTAATTGGATTGTTTGTTCCTCTCATTGGGCTGTGGACTTTATGAGGACAGGGAACCCAGTCTTGCTAATCATTTTATTGCCCACGCTAGGTACAGAGCTTGGCGTATACTCAAAGTGACCGTGCATTATTTGCTAAATAAATGTTAAATGAAATGGAGACTGAACCCTTATAAGAAAGCATATTGATTTCCTAGACTTCCTTGTGTAGTGAACCCATTAGGGCCTTTTAATTAGGGAGAAAGCTAGTTACTACTTGCAATGACATCAAAAGCCAACCTCTTAGAAGCTATAAAATACATTTATGAGGTCTAAATATTGGATTTTAATGTTCTATAGAACTACTGCAAAATGTATATTTAATTAAATGAGTATCTATCCACGTGGAGAAAACACTAATTACAACACATGGTTCTATTTGATGGCATGTGCGTGCTTGCTGGATTAAGTCCTTTAGTCATATGCTGAGAAACTCTCAGCAATACTGGTGAAGTGAACTTACTGTTTTCTTACCACACCCTTCCCCAAATTTGAACTAAGCACACACTAACACATTGGAAACATGTTATTATCAATAATTCAAGACATATAAATGTGTGCCTTCCTCATGCATAAAGGAAAAGAAACTGTTCTAAATTGCCCTTTTAAAACCAAGCTAATATGCTCTACAATATGCCAGGAAACAGCCACTCATCGATTTCTCATGAAGAAAAATGCTTTAGGACTTTGCCCTGAATTGCCCTGACTCAAGAATTCCCAATGAGCAGGCCCAACAATTTCCCATGATGCCATGCCTCTGTCAACCATTCTCCAACCATCCTCTCTCTAAATGGGAGACAGCAGCAGTTCAGACCTAAGGTTGCAGGTCCTAACCACATAATAGCTGGGGACACTGTGTTTGGGTAAAGTGTTTGTCACAAGGCCTTCATGCCAGCGTTCTCACTGTCAGTGGACCTGGCTATCCAGTAATTAATAGTCTTTGACGGTAATGATGAGAGATCTCACTGCTTGGCTTCAGCTTCATTAAGAATTGGCATGCTTGGTACAACGGCATGAAGCAATATATTTATTTAGTATGGTGTTTTCCAAAATGACTGCTGAATTCTGTCAACTCTTGACTGAGAAACTGTCTGTGGGTTCAAACAGAATGTATGCTAACATACATTCAGCAACACAAGCCTCTGAGACAAACTGTTTAAGTCAATTTGCTTATCATATAGGCACATTGGTGCAAATATGTGCATATGTACTTGTGGATATAGTCATGGCACACACTGAAACACTTGTAACACATATTCTACAGACTCTGCAATAAATGGTGTATGTGTGTCTGTGTGTGCATGCACACGTGTGCGCGCAGGGATACAGAAGCAAGCAGAAAATTGCCAAGAAAGAAGAGGAAATTCACACACGGAGAGAAGAGAATAATTTACCATAAATTGGCCCACACTAAGTATATTCCAAAAAAACAGAGTGCAATATGCCAAATTTTTAATGGTTCTTGCTATTCCAGATCTGCTCCTGACAAGCTTTGGAAGAGATGCAAGTGGGCAGGAAAGATGGGATTAAAAAATTATGTCTTAAGCCTTTTTTACTTTCAAATGCAAACTCTCCACCATTATGATGGGAGGAGGGAAGACCAGAGAGGCAGGGAAATTTGCCTGACATCACTTTTCTACAAAAAAAGAAAAAAAAAAGAAAAAAGAAAAAAAGAAAAAGTCATCAATTTCTGTTATGTATTGCTTCCACAGACATCCCCTATCTCTTATAAAAGCCACTATTCACTTCAAAGGAAACAGACACAGAAAGGATGGCCTCAGAATCCTGCCTTGGTCCTGATGGCATGACAAAGGAAAACTCAGTGTGATGTGGATGCGCACGTGCACACATGTGTCTCTGCCTGGTGGCTCCACAGTCCTGGGATGGGGACCCTTGTGACAATCCAGACTGGTTCATGAAAACCTGTCACTCAGTTGCCTCCCAGTGTGTTAACCCCCCCCCTACACACACACACACACACACACACACACACACACACACACACACACGGTTCATTCGAGGCTGACTGGCACATGACATACAAAAACCTTTTCAGGTCTCCTACCTGAGGTGATTTTAAATGTCTTATTTAAAATCAGAAAGAGGAGGACGTCACCCAGTATCTGAAGCTTCCCTTTCTTGGTCATAGAGGGAATTGCTATCACATTCTGTCCCTTCCCTCCTTTAGACTTGGTTTATTCATGTGTAAAAAAACAACCAACCAAACAAAAAACTATCCCTGGCCCTATTAACTCCTCTCAGCAATGACCTGTGGGATATTGAGACTGTGCTATTACTCAATCACTGCTATGCGTGCAACAAAGTTTGATCCCTATAATTCTGAGATAGAAATAAGGACCCTAACCTTCTAGGCTATGGCACTTAAAGTGTCTCCCACTTCTTCCCCGTGGAACTGAGTCCACTTATCATAAGAGTTAAGTAAAATTTGGCCCCAGATGGTCAAGTCAGAGACGTATGTAACCATCCCAATACTTAAGATGCTTTGCATTCGGTAAGAAATCACAGCTGGTCACTTAGGGCAGTCGACTGCTGCGTTCAGGTATTGCTACCCTCGTTTCTCAGCCTTCCAAAACATAAAAGGAGTACAGTGAGTTATTTTCAAGGTGTTTTCTCTTCTGTTAATTTATCTCATTGCCAGTTTTAACTGTGGCCTTTTCCCCAAGAACCTGGCATGAAAGTACTTAACCCATCAATGTTGCGCGGTACAACACCTTCATCATCGATTGTGTGGCTAAATTATCTGGCATTTATTTATTGTCCTTAATGATTAATACTTAGTGATGTGTATCAGTTACTTTTCTGTCGCTATAATAAGACACCATAGAGAACAAGGAGCTTATTTTGGCTAACAGCTCTAAAGTGATAGTCCACAATGGCCAGGGAGGCACAGCAAATGACGGGAGCCGGAAACTGGCTGGCCACACCCCATCTATAAGCAGGAGATGAGACAAGGCTATTCACTCTCAGCCGCCCCCACGCCCCCCCCCCAGGTATGCCCTCCTCCAGCAAATCTGCACCTACTAGCAGTTCCTCCATCTCCTCCAAACAGTGCTACCACCAGGAGACCAAGGATGCAAATACACACGCATATGGGAAAAATGTTCTGTTAAATCACCGCAGGGGACTTAGGTTAGAGGTGCAGTTAGTTACCTGGCAGGACATCCAGCTAGAAGACAGCACCACACCAAGTAGAATCATGACCTCTGACAGCACTACTGCCTCCAACGGGGAATGCAAACTCCCCAGGGGAAAAGATACAGTTTTAAAACATGTTATTTGGGGACTCCAATAACGAACTCCACTTTTTCATTTTTTTTTTATTTACACAATGCAAAATATTAGGGATTTAAATTCACAAGGACTTGCGCTCCTAAATTATACCAAGCACTCTTAGCAGCGTCTAAGCACAGAGTGAAGCCATCAGCAACGACTAGAAAGTACGGGGAGCCGTATGTTCCTGGCATAATCTTTCTTTTAACTAACTATAGTTCTCAAATTTGGGGAAAATATGTGGTATGCATCTGTGAGCCACGCGGAAACATGGGCTGCTAAGAAACAAGTGCAATGTGAGACCCAGCACAGAAGAATCAACAGGAGGATTCTAGAAGGGCTTAAGGTGGCACCTTCGGCCAGACAATGAAAGAGCTTTTAGCATGGCCACTAAATAAGATAAGCAAACACACACACACACACACACACACACACACACATCTTGAAATTGCTTCTGATTCATCCATAGACCCTGCTTCTCTAACACATAGGTCAAGATAATTGTAAAAACCTTAAGTGGAGGAAAGAAAGGTGTTTCAGACATTCCCACAGTCTAGTAGGAGCCAAGAGCCAAGGACATGCTAGGTGCCCTATACATTCTATTGTAACTGTCATGTAGATACACCTAGATATTTGTTGTTGCACTTCTAACACCACTGAAGACAAAGCTTATTGAAAAGAAAATGCAATTCCTGTTACTATTTTCTACCGTTGCAGAAAGCAGCACATGTGTATGACATCCTGACCCTCATGGCTACCTACAATTAACATTGGCATAGACCCTCAACCTCCACCTCCCGTGAGCTGCAGGCCTCCTGTCTATTTAATGTCTTTTTCCCCATAGTACCCAAGAGGACAATCTATAAAAACTCAGCCAGGCACTCTTGCCAGCTCCTTCTCCCATCCACCCATATTTCATTTCAAATCCTCGAGATTCTCACAGGCATGCACACACCTCTCTTCATCTGGACTTCTGAGGTTGGCCACCCTCCAGTCTTCCTTAATGTTCTTCTTGTCTCCCTCACCCACTCACTCTATTATCTAGAAACCATGCTACTGCTGAGGCCGTTTCAGGAAAAGAACAAAATAAAGCCCAATGAGGCTCTCTTCTATGCCAGTCCCCCCAAAGGATTCTTGAAGCTGGAGCCCTTAAGCCTTGTCATGGATCCCGAGGTCCTACCTGATGCTCATGGATCCCGAGGTCCTACCTGATGCTCCAGGAGAACCTACACCATCCCTTCTCTCTGAGCTCCACAGCTCTAGCTTCTCAAAGGCACTATGGCTCTTTCCTGCCTCTAGGCCACTGCATAAGCCGTCTCCTTCCTTTACTGGGAAAATGGTTTCCTCATCTTTGGATGCTTAAACCCTTTGCATCATTTAGATCCTGGCTGAAATACTTCTTTTATAGGAAAGCATTCTTTGTCCCCACAGTTAAGTTCAGTTGCCACATGTATATGGCTATAACATCCTCATGGAACTGTCAGCCTGAATAAGACAAGGCCCAGGCGTGTCTGTTTCATGATGCAGTAGCATGTTTTGTATTTATAATGCAATAAGAAAGAGTCATGTTACCTCACCCCACCCCCTCCTCCCACCTCCTTCCCCCTCCCTAGGACTTAAAACCTACTCAGAGTAACCCCACATTCTGCCAAACAGTGATTGTTCTTATGAACGTAAAGGGAATAATCAAAGATGGAGCAAATCAAAGATCACACCCTAAGGTCTAGAGACAAATGCTGTTTGTGGAGCCTCTATAATTTCTAAGTGTTATATGAAATGCATGGCTTCCTAGATTCCCAGCTCAACCACAGACATATCTCAACTAGCTTTGACAAAGTTGTCCACCAGGGAGATGAATAAATAGCCTCAATAAATACATACACCACAATTACATCAAGCAGTAAGTGACACGGGTCTTGCTTTATAGTGATCTAAAAATTCAAAGCCCAATTATTTCAGCTGCTCGGTGAATAACACTGAAAGGATATGGCAGTAAAGCAATATAAGAGCACGCTCTATTAGTGAATGCTAACGATCCCTTTATGATCCACAGAGCCACTTCTGTTTCTTCTGTAGGAAAAAAAAGACCTTCTTTTCTTAACAAATTAAGAAAAAAAAAGAATGAAGAAAGCTATCCGTGAGCTACAGCCAAGAACAAAATGAAAGCAGGGAGAACTCCTTTTGATCTTTCAAGAGCGGTATTTAGTTAAAGAATGTACACTGGACTGCAGACAAACAGAACCAGAAACATGAGCATTTGAGAGCCAATAAACCCCACTCACCAGTAGCTGGTCTTCTAAAGATACACTTGTAAAGAGAAAGAGAGGCGATAGAGACAGACAAATAATAGGTAGATGACAGCTAGTAGATAGATAGATAGATAGATAGATAGACAGACAGACAGACAGATAGATGATACATACATACATACATATATACATACATACATACGTATGATAGGTAGGTAGGTAGACAGATCAATAGATGGAAATGAAAGGCAGACAGATGGACAGAGGAGAGGGAGGGAGGGAGGAAGGGAGGGAGGGAGGGAGGGAGGGAGGGAGGGAGGGAGGGAGGGAGGAAGGGAGGGAGGGAGGGAGGGAGGGAGGGAGGGAGGGAGGGAGGGAGGGAGGGAGGGAGAGGGAAATGAGACTTAGGGTGAGAAGGGGAAAGTATATCTCTACAGATCCACACAGGAGAGACCGAAACTGACTTTAACAAGAAGGGTCAGTTTTCTGACTTCGTTTTAGAAAACAGAAGTGCTGGAAGTAATTGGTATAATTAGTAGGTTAGATATGCAAATCAAATTCAAACTGGAAATGACTGAAATGGAAAGGTAATCACCACTGGAAAGGGGGAGAGGGAAGGAAAGAGGCCTTTCGGCATGAGGATGTTCCAGAAGGCCTAGGGAGATGAACTAGGATCAGCCTGAAAGCCTTGAAGACAGGCAGGGCGATGAAGACGGGGAAATCTGGTGGCTGTCTAGTCACAGGGCCACCCAGCCCAAGGGAACCTAAACAGTAAAAATCCACAGAATAGATCTAGAGACGCTCTTGGCAATAGGCTGCCTGGGATCATGCTGTCATTTCTCTACTATGAGCAAATCCTTTGGGTTCTCTGTATTCCCCAAACGAAATGATGTGTGGGCAATAACTGTGTTCATCCAGGAGGGAAATTCTACTGGGTTTGGGTTCCTTCCTACTGGGAGATGGCAGAGAAACACACAGCCCTTCTGCTTATCTGTTGCCGTATGAATCAAGAGCCCTGCCAAAGCACAGCCTGGGTCTGGGGGGAACGCACACTGACCCTCTAGCTGAATCTCAGCCTGGTGACCATACTTTCTCTGCTGACATCTTTCCTTCCTAATGATCTACTGAACGGTTCACTTCTGACTTCTGATTCGGCCATGTTTATTCCTGTTCCTAGAACATACTACAGTATCTGGAATCTGCCAGTAGTTCAACACGTAAAATTTGCAATGTCTATGATTAATAAGTAGCAATGGGTCAGATTGTCTAAATACCAAAACTATTCTCTGTTCATCATTTATTCCATGATCACAAGAGAACTGCTGAAAGTTTGTATAGCATTCATTGTGTAGTGATGGCACACAGACCCGAGTTATCCGGGGTTACTGACTGGGTTTCTATCTCCACAAAGCTCTGCTCTGATTCAGTAGGTCTGGGTGAGGCCTGGGGTCTGTACCTCTAAAGCTTTCCTAAAGAATAATATTGTCACCTGTTCTAGAGCAACAATCTGTGACAGTGAAGCCCCAGAAGATCTACCCGAACCACGCCCAGATCGTTTGCATTAAAACATTATGTAGTGATTGTTGCCTAAGTGGGCTCTGGGGATAATATTCTTAGCTGGGGATAAAGGTTCATTGTTTCTTGGTTTTCTTGGGACCCAGAGGTCTAAACTATGTAATTCTCTGATGAACGAGACTTCTCATTGCAAGGTTTGCCTATGTCTTTAACACTCTAGAGAAAAACTCAGTTGCTCCAAGAGACCTTGACAAAGAAAACCACATGGACTTAGGTTGAAGGGGATGGGATCAAAAGATAAAGCCTTTTGAGAATGTGTGACATATGTTTCCATTGACAATCAGTGCCACTGTGGCACTTGGTAACTGTGAGGAAGGCTTTCCTTTATTAGGACTTCTCTGTCGCGTCGCCCCCCCCAGATCCTTTGTTTTCAACAACTTTGAAGCTTGAACTGTAGAGAACTTAAAATAGGCTGATCAATACTGATTTTGGATCTTTGTATTGGTTTCCATACCTCTCAATAACCTTTGTAAAGGGACACGTTCTGCTGCCTTCTAAACAATGACATAGCTACACAGATGAGATTCTGCAGACAATAGCTAATATCTCTTCATAAAAGGGAATCTCGCCTCATACTGCAGACCACAGAGCTGATATATGTTAAATGATGTTTCACGGACTCAGAAAGTACCTCAGTGTCTTTCTGGATAACAATTCTTTCTTTAGTTCTTTTTGTTGGCTCTCCTGGAGGAATACTGCCGATAGTAATTACATTTGCTTATTATATATGTCCATCTTCTACCCCACACAGACACACACACGCTTGCTGAGAAATGTCAACATGTTGCTTTATGTCTACAGTACACTAATCAACATATCAAAATCCAAATTTAGAAGCCTAATTCACAATACCACTTCCCCCCCTCACTTGGGAGTAAATGAAATTCAGCCTTTGTTGGAAGGAAATGTAAAACGTGTTTCACACATATATTTAACACTAATCTGTTCTCTTTACCTTAATTATGCTTTGAATTTCTGTGGAATCTTATATTCCAGGGACTGAATTTACTTTTATAAATATTCATTGATTCTTTTCCATTTCCAGTTAACACTGCTGCTAAGCCCTACCTCTCACTTTGCATTTAGAGAAACTGAGGCACCAGGGGGGCAATCTAAGAGTCGCCACTTCTCACACCTGCAGAGACAGAAAAGGTGGTTTGGAAATCCATGGGACAAGGCAGCAATGCTCTCAGAAACGGAGTACAATCCAAGTTACACCAGGAGCAGCCTGCATACTGCGCTGTAGGTGCAATTACACCCCTTACTTTGTCTTTTCCCTCAGTACAGAGAACACCAACAGAAGAGCTGCCCTGTGGCCAGAGAGAAATGATTACAGAAAAGAACAGCTGGAGAAAACAAGGCAGAGTCCTTGGACTTTAGTCAGTGGGAGTCCATCACAGAAACTAATGGGCTGACAATGTTTCTTTTTTTCTCCCCAAGTAATCCATATGCAAATTTCCTGCAGCATTCAATATGCACCTCCAAGCTCAGTAAATGTTTTATATTCTTTTCTGCTTAGCTCTCTCAGCTTTTTCCAATTAGGCCCTGTTTATTTAGAAAAGAAAAGAAAAAAAGAAAAGAAAAATGTCTAAAGCAAGGATTAAGCTGTGTATCTTATGGAGAAAGGACGAATATTAGACATTCTTTCGGGAACTAGAGGATGTATTCTTTCCCGTCCTCCCTGCCGGGATGGGTAAAGAGAATAAAGTAGAAAGGGGCTGAAGCTGTTCCATTCTTTTGGATTGTTCAGTTCAAACCATGCCTTTGACAACCTGGAATTGAGTCCAAAATTCAGGACATTTCAGACAATGGTGCACAGGGAACATGCCAGTGAGTGAAAGGAATAAGTAGAAGAGGGATGTGAACGCTCTGAAGAACCCACCTGGCACACGAAAGCTCTGCAGCAGCAAGAGAAACCAGGATCCAGAGGGAACTTCTAGGTGGACAGAGAAGGCACTCGGGGCTGAGAGGAGCAGCTATGCCCTGGAAAGGGAACCAGGAGGCTATTCGGTGGAGGGGATCTGGAGTGAGAGTCAGGTACTGCCACCATCAATCACAGGAAAAAAGGAGAGAATCCAACCAAGTTCCATTACATTCCTTCTTTACTGGGAGAAAAACACAAAACCTTGAATTCCCTGGAAGACAGAGGGAGGTACCCTGGAGCCTGAGAAAGGAATCTCTGGTACCAAGAAGGGCCTGCCCTCAGAGGCCGCTAGGAAACCCAAAGAAATAATCCAGGATATTTACCAACAGGATAGGATCCTACCTATGAAGACGGGGTTATAGACAGGTCTTATGGTTGACACTGGATCAAAGAGCAAGAAAAGCCCAATATGTTTCCAGGACTGCAGAATAGATTCTTACCTAAACAAGGCTGTGACAAAGAAGTCAAGCAAAACTACCAAAATGACAGGCGAGTATTTCTCTCCCAGAATTTAAGAATCCAAAAGCCACTGAAGGGGAAATTAGCATATTATAACTTCAGAACAGGCCTGATGATTAAGTAATATATTAAGCTCTGCAGAAATCTTCATGTGGAGCTTTGCCAGGGAAGAGTCACAGCTGGCAGAGGGAAACCTAGAAGAAGAAAGCCGAGGGAGGCCACACCCAGCACAGAGAGGCTTCCCTTTGGGCAGCTGAGGAGGAGGCTGGGGGGAGATGTTTAGTGACATGTCTATACACATGTGCAAGTGACCAGGACCATACCACATTCAAGTGTCCACCCCTGAATATTTCTCACCACAAAGGACACTATATTTAAAGAGGGGAAGAAAAGAGAGGTGTTCAAAGGTGAGTGGAGATTAAGAAAGGAGAAGAGAAGTAGAAAAGAAAGAAGAAATAACAAAGAGAGTAAGGGAAGACAGGGTTTCTTAACTCTGGTCAAACTACCTGCATACATCATCTGTGAAAACAGGTTTTATAGCTCCAGGACCCAGTGGTCATTTAGAAATGCTGAATTCCATTCTTCAATGCACCCATGGAGAATAAGAAAAAAAGAATCTCTAGTAGCATTTCTGATTCTAAGTTCCAAGACACAGTAATGCTCTCAAATTTCAATTCCTTAAGTCTCAAGCTTACAGGAAAATCAACTAAACAAAAGCCTGCCAAAACTCCAGGCTGGCTATTAAAATGTTTCAGGCAAGAGCCATAGATGGTAACCAGATCAACAGAAATGTCCTGGCTGGAAGCCTACAGATCACCAGGAGTGGGCTTTGTCTAATTCTTTGGAGAACCAGCCCTCACGCAGAATATTTTTGGCCTGTCAAATAAAAGCCATTCCCAGAAAGCCTACAAGCTTGGAGCGATCACTTGGATTCTCAGCCCATTCTTTAGTACACTAACACATGATCAGACCTCTAGCTTTGGGATGACCCTGAAGACACCACATGGATGATGTTTTCCCGCCTTGCTTACACTTTTTCCACTTTTGATTACCCAAATACCTTCTGCCTTGAGCCAACTCTGCAAAATTCAACAGGAATTCTATTACAGAACAGCTCTGGCCACTAGACAAGGGCCCAAGCTGGGATTCTGGCTATTTAGGCTTTATCTGGCTCTTCCTCCTGCAACTTCACCAAAACCCATGAGCTCCCTGCAGAGAGGAGGTTTGAGTCTCGGGGTTCAAGAATACCAGCAGCATTCAGAATCACTTATATTTGTGGGCAGAATCTGATTATGCCCCTTTCCCTAGCAAGCCTGGCAGGACTCTGTTCCCCCAGACCTTTAGGGCAACTCATAGCATGGCAGAGGGGTGGGAGCTGAACCCTGAAGATCTCTACTGGGTGTCGAAGCTCCCTGCCTCTCACAGTACCAGGGAATAAAGGCGAATGTCTCAAAGCAGCCATCTGTGTCTGCTCCTTCCTTGAAGGTGGGGCCTAGGGGGTCTCACATAGAAAAACTGGATCAAAGATCATCAGGCTAACAGTATGCTTAGAACCCTTCCTCATGGTGTTTTACACTGCCTACACATTAAACCTACCTTTGTTTATGCAGTACTTAATGCATTTGGATTGAGTAACACTTCTTTGGTTAGCCAATTAATGTCTTTGTGTTCACCTTTAAAAATGGTACATTTAAGAAAAGATTGTTAAAGGTTGCTTTTGAGGCACTGAAGATAAGGCAGATTTAGAGGTTGCATGTGGAAGAGAACAAAGACTCAAACTACAGGGAATTGCAAGGTGAACCAGGAGATGGGATTTGCATATTGCAGACAAGTCAACCAAGAGACTTTATCAAGCAGCCCCAAGGACACACCACCAGGACAGTAGTGACCATGAAAATTAGACCTGTGCCCTGCAGCAACACTCTATGGGGGAGAGATTTAATTAGAAGCCATATTTACAGCATTGTTAGTCCACATATCCTTTGAATACCATGAATCTATAAAATAAACAAAATCTCATTACCAACAGGCAGGCATTTCATAGAGGTTTCCTTTTCATTCCACATTCAGCTTTGAAGTGCAAGGGGGAAAAATTCTGATTTTTTTCCTTTTGTCATAAAGTTTAAGGGTTTAGATTATCTGCCCAAGTCCATATAAAACTCACACCATAGATGTTGCAAGACTACAGATTGTTCTGCATGCAATACCCATGGTGCATATCAGGCAGCCTCTTGGGAGGGAGGAAAATGATCCCAAACAAAGGGATTATGGTAGTTCATGAGTCAGACTTTCAGGATTGGAAATTCTGTGGAGCGAATCTTTGGCATCTCCCTATAAATCTTTGAAAGCTCCCTGGTAACAGAAAGCCAGAAGTCCTCTCAGCAGCACAACTGCCGATCTTCCACCATCGTGTCACAATATTGCCACACACCCTCTTAGCTCCCTGGAGACATAGTTCTGAGGTAAATGTTTGCCATACAACCGCCCAGCTCTGAAGTGAACAACTGTTCAGTTGAGACTCTTCATGAATGTTTATGTGCCCAGCCCATGTGTAAATAAGGAGGCATTCTGAAGAAAAGGCAAAGAGAAAGGGCCATTTTACTAACTCTCTACTGTATGCCAGGTCCTAGAATCTGATGTATTCACAAGAATTTCCTGATTAAAATTATGAATGACTTGGGCCCCCTGTATTAGGGAGGGCATCGTGCAGGCTCAAGGGAGGTTACACGTGATACCTAGAAGCAGTGCACGCTGGGACCTGGGGAAGACTGAGGGATCCCAAAGCCCCTCATTCTTCCTTCTCTATTCGTAAATCACCAAAGCTTCTAATAGGCTTCTCTTTTGAGTTCAGGATCTTGCCTGAGGCTTCATTTGGTCAATCACGTAACAAACATGAGTTGGGCTGGATGGTGGGTATCTCAGCAAATGCTAATGAGTTGGGATAGAGTCCTTGTCCTCAAGAAGCCTAGATACGATGAGGCAAGCATGCCAAGAACTCAATACAATGCGATCTAAAGTAAAATAAAATAAAATAAAATAAAATAAAATAAATGACTATGCAATTCTGAGATGTTACCATGTAAAAGGGGTAACTCTAGAGGGAAGTATCAGAGTGTGAATAGAAACTCTATCTGGCAGTGCTAAGAGAAATCTAGCCAAAAACAAAACAAAACAAAACAAAACAAAACAAAACAAAACAAAAAAACAAAACAAAAAACAAAGACAAACAAACAAACAAACAAAAAACAAAAACAACAAAAATAACACCTAAGAATCGCCAAGGTCTAAGGGCTGGAAAGCAAGACCATGGGAGAAAGTTGCAAGAAAGCCCTGTAAGCCATGGTGAAGAGCAACAGAAACAGAGGTCTGCACTGGGCTGCAGGCGGCTCTAGCTGAGCCTTGGATCCCACTCTGTAGTCATGAACCTCTGTGTTGTGAGCCAGCAAAGGGTAAGAAAGGCCAGTCCTGTGCTTGGAATAGATGGGACAGTCTCACATTCTTTTACTGAGTGGTAGAGTTTCAGTGACCTTCAGAAGTTTATGGGGTCAGCAGAGTTTTGTCCTCATGATTGGAAGCAACGCCCTCATAACAGGGGTCTCCAGGAAGAACAGGAAGAAGGCACTGAACAGCAGCATCCCTCTCATGCTGGCATGGTCTTGATATCCCCAATCTTTAGAATGAGAAATACATAGGTTTCTGTGGTTAGGACCCAGTCAGTCTAGTATATTTTGTCACTGCAGCTTGCAAGGAGTAAAACAGCTATAAAACTAAAATCAGACCACAGAGACCCTGGGAATAAAATGTTATCCACGGGCTTCCTGTAACACAATGAACAACTTCATTCCAAAGCACACATTTGTCTATGGCTTTACTTCTGTGTTTTCAGGTACTGTGATTTGAAATGTTTTAACTTATTACAGATGCAATTAATAAATTTCAATGTGTGTAGCAGTCTGAACACATGAGAAAAATCCCTCATAGTCCCTGTTTGGCCCTCCAAAAACTTAAGCTGGTAATCAGTAATCTACACTGTATATTCTACCATCTTTAGTAATTTACTAATTCTTTTAACTTGGCCATTGAGACACAATAGTGTTCGCAATCATACAAATCTATTTTACTTATGACTCCAACAGGCAAGAACATTGGGATTTACCAAACAGAAGCCATGGAATAGCTGCTTTCCCTAAACAAAAGAACAAAAGTATTTTGACTTCATAGGGTAAAAACATGTGAATGTAAGATCACCTGCTGCATAAGACCCCACCAGGAGGTCTTCTGATGATCCTCTGCACTTTAGGGGGTGCTATGTTCAGATTAAAAGACTTTTCTGCATAGTGTGCCAACAAGTCTGACATGACTAGTCTCTCTTCCTCACGCAGACCTTGTGGGACATGAAATGAGAGCCACTTGAACAGTGGTTCTCAACCTGTGGGTTGTGACCCCCGTGAGAGTCACTTGTCAGAAAATCTACATATCAGATTCTTACATTATGATTCCTAATGGTAGCAGAATTACAGTTATGAAGTAGTAATGAAATAATGTTATGGTGGGGGGGTTACCACCCCATGAGGAACTGTATTAAAGGGTCACAGCATCGGAAAGGCTGAGAAGCACTGCCTAGAAAGCCACATGAAGGGAAGATGATGTGGAAATTAGTAATACTGTGCATATATGATATGACTACATCTATCCACAAGACTAAGAAGGTAGCAGAGGGCAGATCCTTCCTTCAACTGTCCTTGGAGGATGCCTGCAATGCTGACACCCACATACTAGAAATAGCCTTTGTGCTGCAGGCGTTGGCTTATTGCATGTGACTTGCAGTGATGCTGACACTCAGCCCACAATAAAGTCATGAAAGCACTGTGTTTTGGTGGGTTAGCAGCTGATAATCATTTATTTACCACGCACTCTAATGATCTGCACTCGGCTGTAGGATTTACCACCCTGGGAAGATGAGGGAAAACTAGCCCTTGGTGTGCCAACGAAACCTGCCAATAGTGAGCTGAGCGCTTGTCCACTGGAGCCTCTTAAAAACTGTCATTTTGTTCTTTGTCCAAGTTTTTCATAGGAACATAGTTTGAAAGATCCAGTTGTTTCTTTCAATGTCCCGATGTCCCGCCAAACCAAATTCAATTGATTGAAATATTGCCTGCTGATGCTTTTGTAGGGCTGAAGAAGCGATGGCAACCTTCCACCTCTTTGCTGCATGGTGTAATTGGCCTGCCATAGAGAATTGGAAAATTCTAACACATTCCCCATTTGGCCGAGCTCACCAATTATTCCCCAGTTGCTATCAGAGCCGCAGACTTTCCTTTTTGGGGGTCATTAAGCTTGTCAAAACTAATTTGTCACCACAACTGCTGACCCTCATTGCTCTGACAGCAGTACAAGGATCACCCTAAATAGACTCTTGCATTTCAAGAAAGTAAATGGCTCGTCAGGACCTGCTCTGCTCTTGCTGTGGAGCTGATAGTGGCCTTCTGCCCTCAGAAGACGTGGAAACAGTATCCCTTAAGTGACAAGGGTCACAAAGCCCATGTACTAATCATTCCGCTGTTACAGAAGAAATAAACATGTAAAACGAATAAACGCCTGGAATACAGGACTGAACCTGATATGTGACAAAAATATGCTGTTCTCCAACTATGACAAACTCTGAATATATTACACCATCTCTCCATGCAACCACCCAATGGAAGTCAGGTGGAATTAAACATGCCATAAATCATGAGTCCTTAATAAGCCAGTCAGAATAACATTCTTTGAAAGTTTCTTGATTGTAAATGCAAAAATATTCCAAAGTTAAGGTTGCCAACATTCAAAAGGAAAGAGGAAAGTCGCTCCGAGGAACCAGCATCCCACTCTGAAACCGCACTTTGGGCGCTCACTCATGCTGAGAAGACTTCCCAACCATTTGCTCGAGTTGGCAGTTTTAGGCAGCCTGCACACAAGTCTCTGCACAGGCAGACAAAGCAGGGGTCGGGGGTTACGACTCTCCTATCTACAAGGAGCTCTTTGGGGACTGCCATTCCCAGATGACAAGAAGTTGCATTAAGTCTTTCAAGGCCCAGAGTTCCATTTAGGATATATGAACTAAGGAGACTTACTCCAATAAAAAAATGAATTATTCTCCCAAGGCCTCTTCATATAAACACAGAAGAAAGCAGCATCACTCAAAGCATGGTCACTTTTTTATTCCAAAACATATTAGAAGCCAAGGCTAAAGTAATGGGCACCAACTCTCCTCTTGGTGACATGGCAAATTCAATACAACGGTCACTTTTGTAAAGAAGGGAAGCCTGTCCTCATGCTTCACTGGACTCTCCCCCAAGCATCCTTAATTTTCTTTCCTATTAAAAGGGTTACCAGTTCTCTAATGGAAATTAACACTGTTGGTGAGTAATTGGCCACAGGGTTTGGACTGCTTGAGAAAGACCCAGGCTTTAGCTGTTTACTCCCATTTATACAAACAAATCTGTAAGCTGACAGTTGGCCACTGATGTCATGCCTCTGAGCGGTTCTGTGCTTGCTTCTTGCTTCTCTTCTGAGAGGAGAACACAGGACAGCTGGGGAGCAGCACAGTGGGCGGGGTCGGGGGGGGGGGACTAGGAAAGTGGGGGAGGGGCGGCATGCCTTTGGAGTCACAGGTGCAGCTGAATTCTAATGATGTCACTTCATTTTCTCTCGGGCAATGGCGATCCTACCTCCCCAAGCCCTGCACTTGCAGTGAGGAGTAAGCTAAAATCTTGGCAAGGCGCAGAGAGTAGCAACGTCCTGAACCGGCAGCCAAGATCTGGATGTGAATTTTAAGTTGTTTTCTCCCCCACATGTCCAACAAGATCTGTTATAATTTCAGAAAGGGGAAAAATAGATTTATTGATGGCTAAAAAGCCACATTTCAGAGTTGCCAGTGCTAATCAATAACTGGAATTTGACAAAAGACCATGTTCCACTCAATAATGAAAAGGACACACATATAAAGCAAGTATAATTACGTGGTATAAATAAGGGAGAAGTTGCCAGAGACTGTATGCTGCCAAGTGCCTCAAATATGCATGTTCTTTGAAAGACTTATTTTTGTGTCTATGGAGGATGAATAAACCTCACAAGGGGAAAAAAAAGGCTCTTCCCAAACCTTTGCTCATTTCTGGAACTGAACTCTTTCTACAGGTTCTGAAATGTCTGACTTGGTTTTCCATTCATTTGACATGTTCACACGTCCATCCTTATAGAGCTCAGGAAAACATAAATAAACTTACAGTGAGAAAATTCTGGGGGTAAGAGGATTGTTGCCCCCAGGACTTCTACATGGGCTTAAATGCTGTAGCCCTGTGAAGTCTGAGTGACCAGAGAAATCTGAGGATGTTCTGGTACTCAGCCCAGAGGAGTTCTCACCTTCAAGGCTGCTCTCTGTATCATGGGTCCCTCCTCTCACATTGAGATCAGATGAGGAGGAACGTTCATTGCTGAACTATATGACAGCTTCCTCCTCAACCCCAACTTTAACACCTACAGGTAGGGGCACTTAAGAGTTAGCCTGTGTTGGGCTGCTCAGCTCCAAGAATACAGGGGAGACCATGTTGGATGTCTTCACCAAAACACGTGACCTTACTGGGAAGCCGGAGTAGGCTCTGGACTCATGGGGACACCACAGACAATGTTTTCCAGTGCATGGAGTACAGAAAGGATAAGTCCTGCATAGACAATGCAAGGGAAGATCTTCTATGTTCCTTAAGTCGGATTTGTCACGGAGATGCTATGAACAGGACATTACACGCCATCAGTAACTTGGAAGCTATCTGCAGTCTGTGAAGGTGCATAGGCTCCTTCAAACTGCCAGGCACATTTTAAATAAACAACTACATCAGCACACTGAAGGGCAGAAGTTCCTGACAGCTCTATATACTTCCCAAGTAGACACAGAGAGAGAGATTGCTAAGAGGCAGTATCAGGGCTAGCTGGCCATCATCTCTACCGAGAGCATGGATTATATTTACCATAGATGGATGGTACTAATTTAGGAAACCGCCAGTAAATGCTATAGATCTCCTAGGTCTCTCACATAGCCTTTTGTAGACAGAAAGATAAATCTGAAGCTAGGAGTAAGCTCTCTTAATTTTCACCTGACAACCAGTAATAACAGAAAAGCATCTCACAAAGGCTGTGTTTCAATGGGAAAAAAAATCCATTACTGGGCATATAAAACACGTTTGCATTAATTACATTTCTTTGCACTGCATTTGACAAAAGGTCAAGAACTCGATCCTACCCTCCATCTACACATAGAGACTAGCATCACCAACAGGGGGTAACATAGGAACAGAATTCTGCTTGTTACCTCCAAATTTCTTTTTCTACTAGGGCAGGAATTCAATCAAGCACTCTGTACTTTAGTTACGACATATAATTAGGTGGGATGTTCTGAAATGAATCACCAAAGATATTACCAGGCACATAACAAGGGCCAAGTATTCCCTACCAGATGACTTTTCTGTGCTTCTAATATTGCTTGTGTTTGGGAACAAACCTTATTCTTCATGCTAGAAAATTTAAAAGAACAAGAGATGAGAAGGGACACTTTCCATGGGCTGTCACAACAATGGCTATCAGTAGGAATGACTTAGAAAAATGTCAAAACTGCAGTATTTTCAGTGTCCAGGAGGCCATGAGGTGAGATGCTACTTTCTAAGGATGCTGTAGTATTTTGCCTTTAAAGCTGTAAACAATAAAGGTGCCTTAAAAAGTCCTACTGAATTAAGAAACACCACAAAAGTCATGGGATTAAGAGTCTTGCCTGAAATCAAATATAAAGAATTCTTAATGTAGCTCTGCTAATGAACAACTGGGCCATCAACAAAACAAAATACTCCCAGGGCCACAAGTTTCACACTTGCCAATAAAAATAAGAAACCTATATTGAGATTTCTGCTGTGTTCGCAGGAGGCATGAAAAGTAAAAAACTAGCTGCCTTCGTCCTGCCTCTTTACTGATTATATTAGAATCCTTAAAGTTCTCTGAGTCATATCCTATGTCTTAATCTTCAGAACGCAGATGTGTTAAGATTTGCAGAAAATTTTACACTCGCCATTGCTGGAAGCAAACGTATGGATGGAGGAGATGGGCAGTGGAAGGAACAGCCCGGCAATGTTTCTTCTAAAACTTGCCATGCTCTCAATCTTAGCCTGGGAAGCATGTCTGTCTCTCTCATCCAGTGAGGGTACACTGTGGATGTGCAAGGTGATGGTCAGGGGCTCTTGGTACAGAGTGAGTCCTGTTTCTTCACCTGTACCAGGAAATGGAGGGAGCTAGAAAATACGAAATGTATGAAAAATACCCCCATTGAACCATGACCTCTGTGTATGTGCGCCTCACGGCTGCCATACTCCATCGGGTCATAAAGGAGTCTGACTCCTCAATGGGAGGAGCATCGGCACCACCAGAGCCCAGTGCTCCTGCACAAGCAATTGCATTTTAATGGCAACTCCAACTGTTACACTTCACTTTGTTTCTAGGATAAAACAGTCACAAAGCGAGCTTGGAGGACAACATGTCTTGCCTCTTATAGGTCATACATCCTATAAGTCACAGTCCAACAAGAAGGGAAACGGGGGGGGGGTGTTCAAGCTGAAACCTGGAGGGGGGAACTGAAGCACAGGTTGTGGAGGAAAGCCCTTTCCTGGCTTTCTTCTAGGCTCAAGGTCAGCTACCTTTCTCATACCAAGCCAGACAACCTGGCTAGACAGGATAAGGTACAGAGTTAGCTGGGCCCTCCCCCATCATTAGCTATGAAGAAAAGCCCCACAGACATCCCCGCGAGCCAATCTTGCTGAACACGGTTTAGCAACTGAAGTTCCTTCTTCTCGGGTGTGCCAGTGGACTGCCCATGCTAGGTGTGATGCTGATGAAACAGCAGTTCCATCCCCTTCCTGGCACTCTAAGGTAAAACCCAGCTCTAAGGACAGGCAGCGTCCCCTCTCCTGGATGCTGATCTGTTTGTGGTGAACAGGTCACCACCTGGAACACACCGAGTACTTCCTCTGTCGATGAACAACTGAACAGGGTTGAGAAAACCCATCACTACTGCTATAGAGCCATGGCTTCCTTGGATGCTCTCTGCGAAATGACTGTTGTAATTGGCAGAAGCCAAGAAAGGCTTATAAAATTAAAAGCAGAAAATATTTATTGAGCAAATTCCAAGAATTCTAAGACTGCAATAAATCAAACAGGTGTTGGTGGGCTGAAATTGACTCCACTGAAGCAAAGCTCTTTCGCAGATGATGCTAATTGATGATATAAAAAAAAAAATGTCACACTAACGGCTTCAAAATTTTACCAGTCTAGGCAACTTTGGTGTGGTGTGATTTATATACTGTAAAATCCATCTGATTTAAAAGTGAAATGCAGTGATTTTTTTAGTATGTTTACTGAGGTGTTCAGCTCTCATCATCATTCAGTTTAGAACATTGCTATCATCCCAATGAGAGTCCTTGTGCTCATTTTCAGTAAGTCTCGGCTTCTGTCCTCAACTGCAAACAACCTCTGATCCCCCTTTTCAGGGGGACCCTCAAACAAATGGAGGGCTACTAGATCAAATATAAGACCAAAACAGCTCCTCAGTACATCTTTGGTGTTTAATAATGATCAGTAAGGACCCGTGTGAGAAACTGCAGCTAGATCATTTATACTTTTTTATATATACTTGAAGACGCTTCTGCAACACACGTCTGCCCCACTAAAACATCACTTTCAGTATTGAAGGAAGCTGCACTGCATATTTATTGCTTCATTCGTTATAAAGGCGAAACAGAAGCCAAGTCGCAGTCTTCAGCACTGAACGCTGGGAAGCGGTTATTAAGGAGAATGTGGGAGAAGCATTTTAACCTTGCCTGCCATTGTTTCTACCATATGTATGATGCCTACACACTTACGAGTAAATATGCATAACGATATATATTAGCCAATCATAAGATATTATATTTTCCTATGTTGCTTTCAAACATCCTTAGTCTCCAAAAACCACAGACTAACAAAAAATTCAGTTCCAGGCATGAGAAACCTTCTTTTGAGTTGTTGGTCAAGGAATCCAGGAGACTCCCAAAACAATATAGGCTTTTCCTCTTGGCTCCCTTTCAGAACTTGAAGGTGAGACTCTGTTGCTGAGGGCAGGATAAACTTCAGACTTAAGACCTGAAGAAACTGAGCTGGAACTGTTGGGAAGTCTCCTCCCTAAGGTCTAGCTCTCACAGTATTCAATGCTGCTAAGCAAGCTGCCTAGGGAGAAAGGCTACAAAGAGGTCTCAAAGCCATGAACCATAAGAATGAGCAGCTCAGCAAGATGTCTGTAAGGGTGCAATGGTGGCACTTATGTCTTGGGGTTAACCAACAGCTTTCTAATTGTAATTAATGCTTGCTAAACAAGAGAGAGTTCATACACAGTTATATTAACTTAGCTACCAGTGGCTGCTCCTAACTGCCTTCCAAAATATTTATGCTTATACCTACAGGTTAAGTGTAGCTCTCACCCTTCATCAAAGTAGCTTTTTGCAACAGAGACCATTACAGAGATTAATCAGTGATCAAGTTAAAGAAAGCAGTGACTGGGTGATGCCATCCACAACTGATATAGCTACAATGAACCCAGATATCTAAGGCTCAGGGAACATGGAGGGAGAGGAGGTAGAAAGATTGAAAGAGAATCGGGAAGTCTGCTGTAAGACAATGTCTTCTCCCTCCCCCATCTCATCCTTCCCCCCACCCCCACCCCGCACACACACATGAAAGACAGGGAGTAGCAGCCATGAAATCTCAACTGTATGACATTCCAACATGGAGGTGGGTAATTTCACAAAGCTCCACACCTAAAGGAAGAGCTACTAAGAGCTACCTAAATCACTTGCTTCTAAGAGAGTGAAAATCAGTCTTCATCAGAGATGAACCACCGAGTAAGTTATCCAATCCCCAAGTGGTCAGCCTTGAACACATATGCACAGGAGCAAGACTAAATAAACTCAATATGTCATAATATGTATGTATGTATGTATGACTGTATGTATGTGTATATAAACACACACATATATGTAATTATACACACACAGCCATATATATGTCATAAACAAGGGATGTTGGTGTGGAAACAAGAAGAGTTGGAAGTGGGAAAGAGAGGATAGAAATGATATAAATACAGTACTCTTCTTGTATGGAACTCTCAAAAAAATTAAAACTACAAAAAAAATTTTTTTTGAGAATGTGTTGGCGCTACATGACCCGACGTAGAAAGGTGTCCTTACTATTCTACAAAGGAGAAGAAATTTCTCACTGTGGTGAGAAATCTGAGTGGTCTGATGACAATTTCTGCAGGACAAAGTCTTGGCTGTGTGTACACTTACATGGATCTCCAACCGTAAAGAATGTGCGGCTACCACACTGATGCCTTAACCCTTGTGAGTTTAACTGAGAGCTGGACAGGGGCAGGAGGAGAGGAAAACACTCTTGTGTGTTGTAGTAAGCAAATACTCCTTGTTTTGTTTTTTTTAAAAAAAAACTATAAATTTTATCTTTTAAAACTATAATTCTATTAACTCAGATTATCTTCATTTTCCCTGCCTCCTCGTCATAAATATAAATTTGTGTGTCCTAAAACATGGAGTGGATTCTTGGGCTGTCTGGGTGACATAAGTGGTCTTGAGATTGGCTTTCAACTGTACCTCTGCTGGCAAGGTAAGGAGGACCTGGACACCATGACTCCTGTAAGGCTAAGGATGAAGCCTGGCTTTTACCGGCTCCCGACTTATTACCTGAACGGTCAGTGAACTATGGTGCACAGTTAGAGTCACATGTTGATAAGGAGGGCCCAGCAGTGTTGTCTCAAGACCCAATGCATTTTAGATAAGGTAAAAACTGTTAAAAGGAGTTTTCATGATTGATATCACCAAATAATTATTGCACATACAAAGAAAAATGTTATTTGTGAGACAGGCCACCTTTAACCATCTTAGACAAAAGATGTAGACTGCAAAGATTTTGATTAAAATATGCAAATGGCATCTGAAATCTCAACAATACTCTGTGATTCTACTTTTCGTCACTAAGATGTTATTTTTTTCTGTTTTACAAACTTTTGTCAATTATTTTCCATTTTGACATTATTCCTTTGAAAATAAATCTTTTCACACTAGTACTAAAATCTAGGAAGTCAGACAAATGATAGAGGGCAACTCAGGTAATTATTGCAAATTGGACACACTATGGTAACCAGGACAGATCAAGAAATTGAAATGTTTCATCATTAGTCCTAAAAGAAACCCAACCTTTAGTTACAGGGAAGAACATCTGAATTAGCAATTATATTTGGTGCATTTAGACAGTTATTCTATCCATGGGAGGGTTCAGACTAGGGTGTCTGGATGAAATTTAAATATGAACAAGAGAACAAGCTTAAACATGACTCCACAGAGCCTAGATGCAAACCATCCCTTGGGAAACGTGTTCGGCTCCATCCACAGGCCTGGCTGCCTCTCCTCTGTGTCACAGGGTGCCAGTCGGGACCAATGACGTCTACATGCTTGAGTCACAGAAAGGAAGCCAAACTCTTGAGTCATCTCGAGGTTCACATTCACCCCTAGATTTCCTTTGTCATCAAGATGTCATGCGATGAAGTGCATGTGATCTGGAAAACCTGACAGTGAGCCTTACTGTTCAGAGAGGTTAAAACAGATGATTAATTTGTCAGCACAAAGTGAAGACTCAGGTTGAAATAGCGATCTCTTTCTCACCCTTATTCTCACCCTGAACAAGAGGATGCTTGCCGTTCCCATTAGTACTGCACAAGCTCAAAGGTGAGCTGACTGGGCATTGTTCTTCCTTTACCTGGCAGGTATCATTTCCAGAGAAAAAGAGGTGTGGAGTCAAGGTCTGAAACTGAACAATGTCTCTACCCAGGAGAGATCGTCGCACCTCACACTGACCAGGTTCATGGCACTTTAGGGGCTTCATCAAAACTGATAGACAGGAATCAGGACCAGTTTCTGGGAAGTCATAACCTCAGGACCATATTAACATTGACCCTGATAGTCAATGACTACCTTTGCTGTACTGTGGCCCAGGACAGCTATTAGATCCATCTAGAAAGTTGCTGTTCCCAAAAAGAAAGTGGACTTGAACACTGTTTCCTGTGTATTAATTAACCAAATAATATGGCTGGGTGTGGTGGCATATGCCTTTAATCCCAGCACTTGGGAGGCACAGTCAGATGGATGTCTGTGAGTTCAAGGCCAGCATATGGTTTACATAGCTCTAGGCCAGCCAGGGTTACATAACGAAACCTTGTCTCAAAAATACTCAATATTTTAATGTAAAAATAAAAATACCCCAAGTCTCTTGTTTCTGAAACCCGGGCCAGTCTCATTAGGAGTCCCAAATGGTCACATTCTGAATCAAGTCAGGACTGGAAATGTAGGCAGTTCAGCCCCACTGCCTAGAAATTGAATAAAACTAGGTGGGGGGGGTGTGCATTTTCACTGTGTGCTCTCAGTTGAGAAAGCTGGGTAATGAACTTCAAATAGATTCAGGGATAATTTGGTGCCTTGATGGTAAACACTAGCTAGCACAGATAGAATATCTCATTTGGAATTACACAGCTGCTTTGTATTGCAAATGAATAATATGCCCAGCATTCACACAGAACCAGGAAGTCGGAATTTTATTTCAGTTTTCATCTCCACCTAAATGCAAAAGGCTGGCATGAAGGTAATTGGAAAACAATTATTACAGGTGGTTCACAGGGCTGCATAGTCAAACAGCTACTGCTACTAGGCATAGACCCTTCTGGTTAACTCAGGCATTACCACAGAAGAATGGACGGGGCCCTTGCTATTTTACCAATACTGTTGAGAGTTAGGATTAAATACTCAGAAGGAGAATTTTCTAATGCTAGAAAGAAAAATTCCAAGGTAATTTAATCTTACAGGCTTTCTATTGTGAGAAGGCAATTTTGGTTGGTTGATTGGTTTTATTTACAATAAACTCCCGTTCTATTTCATTTAGGCAAACAAATCTATGATTTGGGGAGAACTTGTTTCCAGCCTAAGAATTCAACGTAATTACTTCCCTTGTAATATTCTGCGATGAAAGAGTATCAGTTTGCCATATTTTAACTATAACTCTGAACCAAGGTGACTTTGCCCCTCCCCTACCTAAAGAGACTTCATCAGTGACTGGAGACATTTTAGATTGTCACAATTGAGCATGACTGTGTACTGGAGGTAGAAGGACTTCCTCTGAGCACCTGGTGCCAGGCAGGCAAGCTGCTAAACATCCTTTGTACACAGGATAGTCTCCACTGACCAGTGGGGCTCAGTGCTGAGGGACAGAAGCCTGCTCCCAGTGTGGAACAGTGAAGGTATTTGTGGGAGCAGAAACAGAGGTCACCTCAACAGTACAAAGTCCTCAAGCCAGACAGCACGCTTCAGTTTGTTATAAGCTTCTATTTGCCAAGTGAATGTCTTATGACAGGCTGGCCACTGGAATGGGGGAAGAGATGAGGGCAACACAAATTATTACCGCAAATTAACTATGAGTTTCAAAGTAGGTTCCAAGGTATAAACTGCCTAAGTTCACCTCACTATACGATCTTGGTCTTCTAAGTAGAATAAACAAGGTTTGAAAGGGTGGGATGGGGAAGAAAGGGGCTTATGGTCCCCCCACCGTCAGACTGTGGCACAATGGCATGTAGCTGATACTCCCCTTCTCAGGGGGAAGAAACTTGGTAGCTGATGTGACATGTGAGGCGCTAAAGTATTCTCTTCAAGGCTAAGAGTTATAGAGGGTGAATTTGAAAACTATTCATCATTTCAAGTCACATACATAAAGATAGAAAGATATGAAATTTTCAAATACTTGACTTTTGTAAAAATAATGACTTCCCGAGTTACTGAAAGCTAAACACTATTTTCACTGTAGCCAATCATAAGTCTCACAGGCCTGCATGAAATTTCTGAAGAGGAAATTCTTACACGATCAACAATTTATGAGCTCAAATCACTCGATTCCTCTAAGTTTGAAAAATAAGTGGACATATGGTACAACTTCTCACTCATTTCTACTTTATTTTGCAAGTGAGATGTGTAAAGCTCTCCGCGACCTTCCTGCCACACATGAGAACAGAGTAAAAGTTCTGGATTTACACCTCCCCCCATCTTTCCAACATGAAATTTTTATGAATTACATACATTGGCAGGTCAAGAAATTGGATGCCAATAAACCAGTCAATGGATTCTACTGAAAATGACAAATTCTATGAAAGAACAGCTTCCTGTGATGCTGCCCCGCCGTTCTTAACTAAGCTCTGGGAAGACAATCAGAGTTTTGTACCTCTGAAGCCCAGAAATGTCCTTCTTCAGATGTCAGCTGCTAGAGGCCCTCACCCACACTCATAAAGAAACGGGGTCCACAAGGTACCTCCATTCTATATGAAATATCAACTTCTTAGTAATTTTAAAGCAGTTGAGTCTGAGTGAAGGGTAAATTATATCCTATACACATATACAGGTGGCTATTTTAGTTTCTAAGTCCATTAATATCCTTTGTACACTCAGAAAAAACAACAATCATGCCCAAATGCAGAGGCAAAGGCGGTGATGTGGGGTATTACAGTGAAATTAACAGTGTACGTATGTGCATATCTTGAAAATGCAAAAGACTCCGATCTCACTGTGTCTGTGACGCTGAAAAAGAAATGAACTGAAATACAAAAGCATGTCCTTAACTCATGTAATTTTATTTTTTATTTTTATTGTCTTTTAATGTACTTAGAGAAAGGGGAATCAACAGTCAGGATCAAGGGGCTCCGGAAACACTGACATTAAAACGACTGCAGAACCTAGAAAGAGAGACAGAGGTGATACAACTGGAGGATGGATGTGCAGAATGTGATGAGATAGAAGCTTCCAGAATCGGAAATTCTCAGTGTGACGTGGGAGATTAAGTACTCCCGAGGCTACGGAGCATTTTCAAAGGGGGCATTAAATATTATAATCTTATATTCTGAATACAGAGGAATATCTCTCTTTTGGGGGACAGAAACCTTGGTGTGACTCCAGCTCTATGAAACCTTCTGGGCTGATAAAGATAAGCCCTGCTCTTAAGGAGCAGCCAAAGAGACTCTCCTCTGGAGAGCAGGGGACAGTACACAACAAATAATAGGCCCAGAGGGCACAAGGCGCAGGGGCAGGCACAGGCGCAAGGACTGAGGATTTGGGATGTTCATCCAAAGAGGGCATTAGAGTGCTAAAGATGGAAAAATTCATGTTCAAATCATCTGAAAAACAGCTCTTACACAGAAGCTGGGACCGAATTCTCTGAGAGCCCATCCTGCTCTATGGGGAAAATCTTAGGGGAGGAGTGGTGGCAACCGACTTTCTAGAACTCCTTTCGAAAGCTATGCCAACATCTGTGTGGGTTATTCAGGTGCCACCTATCTGTCTCTTTCATTGTCTCTATCGTCTGTGGCACAACCTCTGAGAAGTTCTTCAGCATTTCATAAGTAACTTCCTCCCCCTCCTTTTCTGTTTGTTTGAGACAAGGTTTCTTTGTGCCCTAGCAGTCCTGGAAATGTATTTGTAGACCAGGCTGACTTCAAACTCACAGAGATTTGCCTGCCTCTGTTTCCTGAGTACTGGAATTAAAGGTATGCGCCACCGTGCCAGGCCAAACGACTATTTCTTAAACTTTCCAATAAGTTGCCTAAAATAAACTAGAATTCACAATGCTTGAAGTTTTACCTGTACTCATGTAAATCAACACATTTAACTCTTTTTTTTAATGTCACTGATTATTGTCCATCTTGAATAACCTCAATAGACTCATTGGGGGAAGGGTGGGGAGATAAAGCTATTGCTATATAAAGGCCCCACCAAAAATCAGACTTAAAACCACTTCCACAGCCCTCATTAAAAAATTGCACCTGTCAACGACACACAGCTATATTAGGTGATGGTAAGTGCAAACCGCTAAGGTAAATTACTCACATAGACATGTATATTAAACACCACGTAGCTAAAACACCATAATGCTGCTGCCGCCTCATCAGCTCAAGAGCCAATCAGGTCTTGACAGGCCATATGTGTATTTATAAATATATCTGCTAATGTAAAGGTCGTGCTGTTCACTGCTCAGGGAAACTAGGCACATTTGGAACCATCTCTAGAAGATTTGGGTTCCTTAAAAAAAATATTTTGACACTCTGTGACGAATGCAATCCTGCCCCCATATGCTTCACACTATTTAAAGGGAAATGACACTTGGTTGCCTTCCCAGCAACACTTGATTCTTTCCTTTCCTTTTAATACTGAAGGTAGGAGATGGCAGGTGGGGGGAGGTTACCTATGCCACGTATTTGAATTCTGGAAATATCTTTCCAAACTTTGTATGAACCCAGAGGTCTGCGTCCCGAAAGTTGTGCTATTCCACATGATACAAAAATCACAGACAAGGCTTTACTTCCAAACTGGAAGAGAAAGTGGAAATGAAGTAGTGCGAGGGGAAGTGAGGTAGGCAGAAGCTAGTGCAGCGCTGTCCTCTGCCCGAGATCTGTTCTTGTTCTGGTCAGTCGAGAGCCCCTGATTAACATGGAGAAGAAAGGGCTCTGCTGTTAGTCCCTTCTAACAGCCTCTGTGGAAATCTCTCCTGGACCCATTTGAGTTTGACTCCAAGAAGGACTAGAATTGCATGGTCAGACAGAAAGATCCAGAGGAACAGAAGAAATTCCAAATACCGCACACCCCTTTAATTACATCTCACTCCATTCTCTTCTACCAAAAACCTGAGAAAGTTTTTCTATATGGCATGGAGGACAGACACTTTCCAGAAAAATAAAAACAAGTGAGCAAAATACAAAAGCATATTCTGAAATTAAAAAAAATAAAATAAATAAAGGCCCAAACAACCAACTCTCCTGTGACGAGAGGGAGGTATGGAAATATTCTGAGAGAACTTGTCTAATTGCCCAGCAATGCCTTCCTTTCAATTTAGTCCTCAGATCGGAATAACCATGACAGATGGCTCCTGCTAGTTAGGGAAAAAAATTAGCTAAATTTTCAGATAATGCAGCCTTCTGTCATGTTCTCCTACTCGGAGCCTGTGAGCTTGTTTAGTAGGCTCTGAACTGCAGGCTGCTGACCAGTTCTCGCTTACTAGCTGCAGCACTCGCACCCCGTGATACCGTATGCTCAGCAGTTCAAGTGGTGAGAGATTGTCAGTTCGAATCACAAAAGCCCTGGCTCGATCGCTTGTTCCCACCCATGTCAGGCCCCCCATTTTACACACGGAGCCGTGTTTCAAACAGAAGGACAGAGAGAAGAGCCTTAGGTTCTCTACCGGGGCTGCTATCTCATTGTAGCAGCATAAACTCATATCTGATGCTATAATTACAACCCTAATGGACACCGTTAATTTATTTTGGAGAAGTAAGTTGATATCCACTAGTGCTATTATTAAGAAGACTAATGAGACCTGCTTGGGAAGAAAAGAAAGGATTTATTGAATTCCTTTTGGCACCCGGCACAGCTTAGTAATTTTGAGAGCCCATCAAAACAGCAGATATATACCCTGCTCAGATGTGCTGCACGGGATGTGAGCTGGGTTTCAGAGTTTCAATAACAAATCTGTCACTCTGATTTTAATTAGACGGCTTAAAGCAGCTACATCAATAATGGCAGAATGACGGCTCAGTTCAAAGATCATAGAGATGTTACTCTACTTTAATAGTTCTTTTATACAAGTACGTATTTCAGAAGTTTGCAAAGCATTCATCTTGACTAACCCTTTCACCAAAGAAGAGAGAGAAAAAAATATCCCTAATTGAATTGAACCAGGAACACGAGCAGTCATCACCATTGCTACAGCAGGCTGTTGCAGCCAGCTGGTGAGGAGGTCTAATTTCACACCATGCAGCAATGAAATGCTGCTAACTTTTATTTGTGAGTGTAAAACAGTAATATTTCATGACACCAAAAAGGCCAGTTGACGCAGCAGGGGTGCACCCTCCTTGGATCTAAACTTCACAGACAAACTGGAGGTCTCAGTTGAGCACTGACAGACAAGAGTTTTCTCATGAAAAGCTCACAGAGGAGAGAGGCTTCAAGCAGGGAAGAAAGGTTCAAGCCCTCCCTGAGGAAGTTCACGAGCAACTGTGAACGTCTCAGTCTGAGAGGTCCAGAAAGTATGAGGTAACCTTGGTGAAAGGAAGCGCGGTGGCTGAAGGTCTCACTGTTGCAGGGCAAGGCACAGAACTGTTCACGGTGCTTCATTGATTCTTTTAACATAAATAGAAACTTACTGGTTTATTATACATACTATGGATAAAGGAATATCCGTTAGAGCAAACACTGTTTAATACACATAGATCTATACATTGACGGGCATGTGAGTCCATGAGTGTGCATATAGTTTTGTGTCATGTGATGGTCAGTCAAGGCTACACTATACACATGTAATGGTGGTTCCATAGGCCTGTAAAAAGTCCATACCATGGCCAGTGTGACATTATGCTCAATGCATCATTCACACATTTCTGGAATAGCTGGTGTAAAGAAACTGAGAGTGGTACCAGTCATAAAAATACAGAGGTGCAGCTATGTACTGTGCCGAACATTTGATCACAGTGATGAATGACTATTGCTGCTGCTCTCTGTATTTACAAAGCTATAATTTTACCACAGTCTTAGTGTGTATTCCTTCTAATTGTATAAAATAAAATGTTGGGGGCTGGGCATGCAGCTCAGTCATGGAGTACTTCCATGGCACGAGCAGATCTGGCTTCTATTACCTTACATGACAACATAACTTAGAAAGACAGTATAGGCTATACTCCAGCAGCATGTGACATTCATGTCATGTAATTGACCTATATATACTATCTAAGTCTTTGCAAGCATGCTCATGACTGCCAAACAAAGAGAAAATTGCCCTCAGTACACATTTGTCAGGGCTTCAGTGTAACACAAATCTCAAGCAGTGCAGGACTAGGTAATTACTTTAAAAGTTTAATTATGATATATATATACATATATATATATACACACACATATATACACACACACATGTAGATATAGATAGGTATAGATATTATAGGATATTTGCTTAATTGTAGGGAGAAGAGGCCCAGGGTGTATGAACTCATGAGTGTATGTGTATTGTCTGATATGAGCACAGCCATATCAGGGAACCCAATGCCTCAGCCCCATGGGGAAGAACAAAGTCGTCCCTCCCGGCCAGCATGAATATTGATATTGAGCGCCAACGTCCATCTCATCTTTCCACCTCTGGATGTTTATTTCCTGAAGACTGCTACCCTAAAACAACTAGTCCCTACCAAGTCAAGCCTGCCTTTGCCATTCATCTCTATGTAACAATCCTACCTCCCTGTTCACCTGTACATGATGGACACACTGAACTTCCTGGTTGTTGCCCAGTCTCCATCAGAGAGCCCAGTCCCCAATCCCAGCTTTTCTGTGTGTCCATATGTCTGCCTTTTCTTCACTTCCTTGTTGACCCAAGCAGGTCAGTCCCTGGAGCCTGGATTCACATTTGATAGTCTATGGTTATTACACTTTCATATAAATATATTTCAGAGCTATTATAACAAGTACTATTTCATTATATAGATAGTTAATAAGTTATGTAATCATTCAATGCTAGATGGGTATTTAGCTTCAAATAATTTTGTAATATGTTTACATGTAAATAGGTTAATATACTATATACATATATTCAATCTTAGGCTATATTCTGAGTTGGAAGTCCTGAATCTAAAGACATTATCTGTGCCTAAGGAGAAAGGTTCTGTTTATGTCAATCCAGTGTTTTAATGCCTGGGCATGGAGTGAGATTCTGTGTGTGACCTTGACAGAATGCCTAGAGTCATCTACCAGCACTTTCACAGGACTTTGCAAGTCTCCAGTTTCATCTCCCCTTCCAGGGATACACCACTCAGCCTTGCAGAATGCTGTGACCGCTCTCTGGACCCATCTTTGCCTGTCACCTTGTTCTCAAAGGGAGGCTGAGGCCAGTGGCTTGTTCTATGCCAGCTCTGCCACTTCTCAGACTCCTTGCCTTTGGAGCAGTAGCTTATCCTCCAAGGGCCCCCCATATTCTCTAAGCATCTCCTCCAGAAATTCTCTTAGCACCTCTTGGCTTTGTTTCCCCACAACCCTCTGCTTCCCTAGTACAACGTTTCCTTATCGCACAGCTTGAAGGATGGGAAGGATGGGAAGGATGGTGGGTTAGTTACCTTGTCTTCCTAACACCAAGCTTCCAGAAGAGGACCCATATCCATCAGCTAGAGTCATTACTTATGTGCTAATTAACAAAGATGTCATCAAGCAAACACTTTATTTTTCATTAGCATGTTAACTGTACAAAGAAAAATGTTTTATTATTATTTAGAATGTATATATTTTGGTCACTCTATCCCCTATGTCATCCTTCTTTCTCCTCTCCCCACTCTTCCCTTTCCCCTCCTCCATCCCTAACAGCTGCTCATTGATTTCCGTGTCCTCTTCCATGTAAAAGACAGGAGAAACCTCAAATGTCTCCAGTTCTAACCATTTTCCTACAAATCACATAATTTCCCATCTTCCGTACACTGACCACCTACATTAAAGGTCCCCCATGATCTTGTTGACAACACATGGGATACAGCAAAGGACAGCACTGATTTTTTCTTACTCTTGTGAGGCATGCATTCCAGTGGAGAATAGCATTCAAACAGTTGAACATGTCCACATATACTTTGGTGAACACTGGTGATGGCTATGAAGGCAGAGCAACAGAGGATAGTCAAGGGAAAGTCCCAGGAGGTTTCCCTGACATGGGAAGAATTTGGTTGGCATCTAGAGTGAGCACAGTCTACTTTCAATTCAAGTGGCTGAATACTTCCTATTAGTTCCACACACTGCCTAAATAATACATCACTTAAATCAAGGGGACTACTGCTTTCAACAACAAGATTTTGGAAATAGAACCCTTGTGGATCTCACTTTGTGCTGAGCACAAAACATTATTCCATCCACAACCCCACTGATGCTGGTGATTGAAGCCTGGGTGTCTTGCATATTAAGCAATAAGGTGACTTTTAAATCAGTCTAATTCCCTAAGCAGTAAAAGGTTCTAATAGAAAGGAAGTCGTCAGGTGTCAGGAGCACAGATGTGCCAGTCAGCCCACATGCACAGTACAAGTACGTGGCCATGCCAGAATTATATTCCTTGCTTCAACCTCTAGAGTCCACATCTCTTCGTCCTCATGAGAGGCAACATCCCCAGCAGACACTAGACAGTTCGGATTCCAATTTGCCAGAGCTGAACAGCATTAGTATGGCTTGCGAGTTTCCTACCCGTGATAACGGCAGTGCCGGCCAAGCTGTACATAAAGCTAAGATAAAAGCTCCCTGGTGTTTCTCTATATGCACAAAGGTATGTACCTTTAACAATCAAAGACACTTTAATTGAGATTTCTTCTCAGAAAGTATGGCTAACTATACTTGATGCACAAGGTCAGGATTTCTTAACGCTGTGCTGAGAAAGTTCACTCATCTTCATCAATGTGCAATTGAGCTCTACTCTCTGCCCTTCACCACCCCTACCTCTGCTCTGCCATCGCTTCCTCCTCTTTCCAACCTCCCTCCCAATCTCTCCCCTACCCACTTTGCTTCTATGCTTCCAGCTGCCAGCAAGTCAGATAATTAAATGCCAAACTAGTGACACTTGGCATTTCAATGCCTGCTCTGTATTATGGTGGCCCCTCTCTGCTGCCCTCTTGCTCAGCACACAGGCAGCCTGATGCTTTGCTGAACTGAAGCTGGTCTTTGTTGCAAAGATGGAGTAACCAGAGAAAGATGAGAGAAGGCTGAGAGGAGAGTCAGCAGATTCTCTCTAATCTCTCTCTTTGCCAACTCTCAGAGTTTATGTCCTCAACTGAATTAAACAAGCACTTGAGCCAACCTCAGCCCTCAGCTGGGTCCCTTTGAAAACTGATTTGCATGAATGGGAACCATAATCTGACTCCTCACTTTAACCAGGTACCATGAAAACACTGCACTCTGCATGATGGAGAAGCCAGTGCAGCTTTTCAGGTCAGTTAAGTCTTATACAACAGCTATTAGCCAGAACAGAAAGAAACATTTCCAAGGCTCAAATTAGGCCATTACAAGAGGTTTACCCCATAAATCGTGCCCGTTCACCAAATTTCCAGTGTTCAGGCTGTGGATTAGACAGCACCTCCTGCTGGAAGTTCTCCATCAGCTTATGAGTCAATGTTAAGTGCTTTCTGTTGTTGAGTTCTGAGGTAGCTGATATTTTTGCACAACCCTAAAGACCTTTACACCACCACTACCACTGTTCCACTGCCCAGCATAGTACTCAAAGCCTAGGGTTCCAAAAGGTAACGCCAATTGAACTGCTTTACAAGTGAGATGGCAACTTATCTTCATACACTTTCATGTAATATTGCAGTAAACATAGTTCTAAATGATCAATGTGATTGCTTTATTCATTTATTTTAGCAATGCATTTGTTGAGTACCTACTACTCGCTAGGCACTACCCAACAGACAGAGTCTCAAATCACCTCCATCTTCCTTCTGTATAAGCCTCTACTTTCTCCTATCAGGAAGACAATTCACTGGCTGCTGTGATGGCTCTGTGGTTAAGAGTAGAGTATTTGCTGCTCTTTGCTCTTAAGGAGAGGCCCTGGGTTCAATTTCCAGCACCCACATGGTACCTCACAACCACCCATAATCCCAGTTTGGGGGGACCCAAAAGAGACGCACATAATGCACATTTATATACATACATACATACATACATACATACATGAAGGCAAAATCTTCATAAAGTAAAATAAATCTTAAAAAAAAAAATCATGGATCACATGCAAGCTCCTGGCTCTTAAGTTCTCTTGAAGGAATTTCTGGTTAATGATCCTATCATGGTTAGTGAAAAGCAGGACCCATGTCCCTGCTATTTTATTTCACAAGCCTCACAACATATACGGAGTTTAATAGATGCTGGGTGACTGTGAAGGAATATGCAGCTCTAAACATTGTTAGATACCACAGTTTTACAAGGAAAGAGCATCAAGCTGTGTGGAACAGTTCATTTTATTCATTTTTTGGGGGGTGGGAAGAGAGAAAATGACAGCTAATATAAAAGATCCCTGAGTCTTACAGTAATAGCACAGTCCACTGTTTACCTCCTACACAAGGAATATTATTTCTGCTTTGAGTCAACACAGAAGAATCCTCTCAAACACACATCACAAAGCTGGAAGACAGTGTTGGTGAGAATACTGGACCTCAGGAATGAGAGCAAAGGTCTCTAAAGAACACTATGAATAAAGTAAGGTCTACTCCAGCCCCTCTGCATGCCTGGAAGAAGTCTTAAATCATCAATGCAAAGAGGAAGAAGACAGGAAGGACACAGCAGACCTCAAAGTTAGAGAAAGAGAGCAGGGCTTACACATCAAGGCAGCTTGAAAACAGAAAGCAGAGCAAAAGCCCATGGGGAAAGATTCACAGAGCACCACTTATTCACCAGGGACCTAATTACTACATGCATAGTATGTAAACTAACATATAAACTTGATATGATGTTAGCACCTTCTTACTGTTGGGTGAATGCCTAAAATATTCTTATATTTGCTCTGGGACATAGGTAAATTAAGGTACTTTGAGCCTTGTGGGTCTTACCTTTATAATCATCAACATGTACAAATAACCAAGAGGTCTCTCTTGGTAGGTGGATCGATAAAGTAAAATCCACCAATGGAATGTAATGGAAAATTACTCTGTGCTAGAATAAATAAACTCAAGTACAGGAAGACATGGAGGAACTTGAGGTGGTCATGACTACGTGGAAGGAGCCAATGTGAGCGCTACATACCATAATATCCAACTATGTGGCATTCTGAAGAAGTCACCTATCGTGGGACAATACAAGTTCAGCCATGGCACAAGAAAGGAAGAAGTTGTATACAGGCAATTTTTGGAACATGAAAGTCCTCTGAAGAGCTATGAAGATGGATGGATGTCACTAGACATTTAGACACCATCAGGACCAAAACATCATGCAATCTATAGGCTTGAGAAAAATTGTAATGTGTCAATATAGGCACGTTAATTTAAAAGTAACGCAGCATGATGATCATAGGGATAGAACCTAAATATTACTATCAATTTTTTTGTAAACCTGAAATTTCTCCCCTTGCTAAAGTATTCTCTAACAAATCCCAATGCACAGGCTTGAAAGGCTCAGGGAAGCATGGCCACGATGAAGAACCAAACTTCTGTGATAGAGGTGAAAGCCAAGAACAATGGGATAGGGAGCTTAGAAAGCCACTAAAGCAGTAATGCACTGGTTATAATATAACCTATAGTCCTTAAATCCACAAAGTAAAGAAAAGGTCTAGAAGACACTTCAAAGGAAACCAAACTTCTAGAGAGTAAAATACCCACCCTCTAGTAGGAAAACTATACTGGAGGAAGAGATAAAGAGTGGAGCTGCAGTGAGGAAGCAGAGTTCAGCCACGATACACAAGCCAGAGAGCATCCACTCAAGCTCTCGTGGAGAGAGATTTCAGGAACAGGCAAAACCAGTGAACCAAGCCAGGTGCACATGGCTTCAGAGCCTCAATGTTTTCTGCCCAGTCATGACATCTTAGATACACGGGGCCAATGACTCCTGACTGGCTGAGGGGTCTTCTCGGGACAGCAGTTACCATAAAGCCCCAAGGCAGGAAGCATGTGGGGGTGATGGACCTATTCATGCCCTCCTCTGTGTACATATGAGATCTACACTGACCTACAGGAAACGACTGGGTAGTGTTTCTCAATGACTTGGTTCCACGCACACTGTTGTGGCTGAAGAGATGGAGAACCAGGGAGAACGGTGAAGGGGAAGAGTAGTTTTACAAAATAATCCTTGTAAAATCCCAATAAGTTCCAAATTTATTCTGTGCACACCAGTGTATCCAAGGCCATCAGAAAACCCAGCATCTAATTAAATATACAATAAAAATTTTACTATGTTAACTGTCCCTCACAAAATTCTTTTCCCACGAAAACAGCCCACATTAATATGCCAATTAGCTCAAAGACCCCCACTTTTTTCTGTGTCTCTCTCTGTCTCTCTCTTCCGCCCTCCATCTCTCCTTTCCTTTCTTTTTTTTTTCTTGAAGAAAACAAGCTTTGCTCCCTGTCTCCTCTTCAGGACTCTGTGGCATTCTTGTGACCCAGGGTGTGGGCAGAGAAACAGTGCAGTTGCTGACACGAGACACTTGGCACAGACTCCATCACCGTTAACTCACTCAGTTGTTAAACTAACGGATGGCCCAGACCAACCACGTCATGAATCCCATGGCCACAAGGGACAGCAGCTCATTATCAGTCTCCCATGGTCATTCCCCCTTCCTTGCTCACCCCAACCTCTTTGAGAGTAGGCTCTCTACAGTTTGACTCCATGGTAAACCCAGGGGCTGACCATGCTCTGGAGGCAGCCGGGTAGCTATGCTGTATTTTGAATAATTTGACTGTGAAAGAACTGGGAGGAGATTGTTCACCACAGGGAAAGTTTGTGGAACACAAATCAGACTTCCTCACTAACTCTGAAGTATAGCTTGGTTCCTCCTCTCTCTCCCAAGCATGATACTCAAGTGCCACATCAACCCAGTGAGGTCCTGACACCCCATCTAAGTTACTTTACCTTTGAAGCAGTGGGAGTAACAGTCCTCCCAAGGGCACTATGAAGGAGAGTTCACACATGCAAGGGGCTGAAAACAGTACCTAGAACCCAACGAGTCCTTGATGCTAACAACCATAACTAATAGTAATAGCACTATTATTCTGGCTGTTATTATTTATTAATTTCACACCCATTATGAGGGAGATTAGACACACAACACAAAATTGTCTAGGATCACATACTATATTACATATTAAAGGTATAATTCTCCACACAATGTAAGACAACAGTAAGTTGGAAACTCTTGACTTAGAATCTTTCTTTCAGGCCATTGTTAAGATTACAAGAATCTGCAGACACTTCACCCCCATGAGAACCATGCAGAGCTGTGTGGATGCATCTGTGCACAAGAACCTCTGGACTCCATGCTGCACCAGAAAGAGTGCTTAATTGAACACCCAAAGCTGTTCATCAAAGATGAACACCACTGTCCAAGGGGCTTATGGAAAAAAAATGCAGAGTACCTTTAGCCCTTCTGAAATTCCAGGACAGAATCTTTAACAGCAATCATTCTTAGGCTAGGCGCTATTTAGAACAAACTCCGAACTTTCTCACCATTCAAGAACCTTTGAGATCCTGAAACTGGCATGGAGACTTATCTAATGGGCCACTGGCTCAACTCAGGGCTTCTCGGTTGAGATATGATGTCAATTGTGGCTGTGGGCAGAAACATCAGCTATGAAGGGGAGGTTTTCTTCTTCACCCTACCAGAAGTGGCCACCTCAGGGCTCTCCTGTGAGAGTCTACACTTCTAATATTGCAAAGGTTGGAAATCCCTCTTGTATTAAGATCCCTCAGGCATCCAAGGGTAGCATTGCAGTATTGATAATGAGAGACGTGGGAGATAAGGAAATGATGGGCCAGCCATCAATGCAAAGTTGGAAGTAAAGCCTATTTGGGATTTAAAGTGGTCTCTTGTCTGCACATGAAATCACAGGAAGCTGTGATACAGGACCAGGGCTCTGTGGCCCTCAAACACTGCTCTACAATGCCTACCCCAGCCTCTTTATCTGCCAAGTAACACATTCAGGAAGGGTACTCACAGTGCCTTTAGTCCTACCATTCTGAAAATTAGAGGGGAAAAAAAAAACTGACAATTTTCTACATAAAAGGCTGAACATTTTACTCAATGTCAGTTACACTTGCCAGGCCTAAACTATCACAAAATCAAAACTAATGAGTTTTTACAGCATGAAAACGCTTCAGCAGAGGCCCCTCCTCTGCCCACAGCTCTAACAGTTGAACAGAATGCTAGCCCTCGCCAACTGACACCAAAGTGCAAGTTTCAAAAAAATGACAGGGAGGTGAAAATGGGGATCATGTGACACATCCTAAATAATCACTAGATTTGAGAAAGAAAACCGATGGAATCCAAAGTTCACATAAAACTGAGCTATCTCATTGTGTAAATGATGCCTACAAATCTTACAGTAATGAGTCTCATTCCCTTTCCATATTAAAAATCCAGATGATGTCACTGTCACCACATAATTATAAAAAACAGCACAATGGCAAAAACACCAAGGAGAGGGAGAATGGGGGAACAAGACAGATAGAGCAAACTTTATTGACAAATATCTGGTGATCCAACTACACTTCTTCAAGCTCCAAGCTGCATTTGTGTTTTGTTTCTTTTCCTTTTCCTTTCTTTCTCTTCTACATGCTCTTCCTTGGAGTTAGCTCTGGTGTCTGTGTTACTCCGTACCACACATATCAGTGATTTCTGTCATGAATCAATTCCCGTGTTTGCTCCAAGACCTCCCCAAATCTACCACCTTGGAGACATCTAGAAACCAGCCCTTGACCAGCTGGCTGGCCTTGCTATTGTTCTTCAGTTAGAACTCTCAAAAAGCCTGATGGGGCTCCCGTATACAGTAGGGGATTCATTCATCCAAAACAAACACATGGTGAGTGATGGTACAAGTTTCATGTAAAAGAACTCCTTGGACTTTATCAATCAGTATCAAACTTGAAGTTCCTACTGCTGCTGAGACTCCGTCAACGGTTAAGACCTTAAACCATTACAGAAGGTTAAAAATATGGTCCTTGCCTTTAAGAAGTTGACAGTCCAACGAGGAAGGTCAAAGAGACTAAACTTCACTGGCTGCAGCTCCTGAGAGGGACAGAGGGGTTGAAGGAAGATTCTCCACAGAGAAGTAACAGGAGTATGGATAGAGGAAGAGGGAGTTCATTTTGGTTGAATAACGTGGTGCAGAACGAAGAGAGAACCAGGGACTTGGAACTTTCTTGGTTCCTAGTTTCAGGCTTAAGGACAGGGAGTTGGCATCAGCAGGTAATGGAACAAAGGAGAAGACAGAGGCGTCATGAGATACAGAAAGTTCTCGTAGCCACCTTCTCCTTGGTGTGGGGGAAACCAGAGGCAATTTGCAGTACACAGTATGTGGAGGGGAAAAAAAGAGTATGCTGGGCAGAGAGTTTGTGATGGAAGTTGCAAATTGAAACTTTTGGGTGAACAACCTGGCCTCTTAGACAAAATTTTCTCATTTGCACAATAGAAATCTTTTGAGGGCATTAGTGGATTGTTTTGTGGTAAGGATTTAGATAACAAAAAAACAGAGTGGTTATGTTTAACAGTATGTGTCTGAAGCTACATAATCAACCATAAGTCAACTTGCCTACTGCCTACCATGGCGTTCAAGAGAAGTTTCTAGAGTCCAGGTCCCAAGCGCTCAACTCATGAGTCACAGCTGATTACTGCAATACTTGTCAGTGCCTGGCTCACTACTATCAGTGTGCCATGTCTCTCTCAAGAACAACCACTCTGGAAATCAGTCTGGCTGTTCCTCAGAAAATTGGACATAGTACTATCCAAGGATCCAGCTATACCACTCCTGGGCATATAACCTAAAGATGCTCCAACATAGAACAAGGACACATGCTCCACTATGTTCAAGAAGTGCTTGCTGAAAGGAGCCTGATATAGTTGTCTCCTAAGAGGCTCTGCCAGAGCCTGACCAATACAGAGGTGAATACTCACAGCCAACCATTGGACTAAGCACAGGGTTCCCAATAGAGGAGTTAGAGAAAGGACTGAAGGAGCTTAAGGGGTTTACAACCCCATAGAATGAACAACAATATAAACCAACCAGATATCCCAGAGCTCCCAGGGAATAACCCACCAACAAAGGATATAGATGGAGGGACCCATGGACCAGCCTCATATGTAGCGGAGGATGGCCTTGTCAGACATCAATGGGAGGAGAGGCCTTTGGTCTTGTGAAGGCTTGATGGATGCCCCAGTGTAGGGAAATTTGAGGGCAGGGAGGAGGGAAGGGGGCGAGGGGGTAGAGGAACACCCTCATAGAAGCAGGGGGAGAGGGGATGGGATGGGGGTTTCCAGGGAGTGTGGGAACCCGGAAAGGGGATAACATTTGAAATGTAAATAAAGAAAATATCCAATAAAAATTTAAAAAAAAAAAGAATTTTCTTCCCACACTTCCATACCCAACCTATGTGGCTCTTCACTCTTTTCTCTCCATCTCTCTTCACTGGCACATGAGGTGATACAGCTTTCCCACGATAACAAAAAGCCTAAAACAATCAACTTGTAAGGGGAAAAAGGGTTTATTTTTCTCTTGTCTCTTTAAAGGAGGTTGCAAACCATAATCAAGCAGATTCATCACTTTTAGGCATTTGTTCAGGGTATCATATTACTTGTAGGAACTTTTTGGGGCAAGAAGCATGTGGTATAGCAAACCTACTTACTTCACTCAGGACACAAAAGTTCCATTCAAGGGAATTACCACAGAATGTAAAACCTTCTAACTAGGCTTCATATCTCACAAGTCCCACCACTCCCCTAAATCCTAAAGAACCAACTCTTTAACCTGAGAGCCTTTGACTGACATTCAAGATCCAAGCTAAAGCACAAGACCTTGGGCTTCCAGCTCCTGCCCTTCCCTTCCAGTAGAGTTTTATACCCCACTCTGCCCTTGGTTTCTTGACTTGCCAACAAAATCCTCTGAAAAACAAAATGATTCTCTTCTTCGATGCTCACAAAGCATACTGCAGCTTCACTCAATTCAGAGGGCAGCAAAGGAAGATGTGAAATCTCATCTCTAGGTGCCTTAACCTTTCTGTAGGCTCTTCTATTTGCTACTTCCCATGCATGCTGCACTGCTGTGCTAGCTCATACACTTCTACAAAGAACACTGCTCTAGGCATGATCCAGATTCTCAGAAATCGGCTTCCATGCCACCTCCAAGTGAAGCCTCCCCTGGCTTGCACCATAACCACACCCTACTGCCTCCAGTGCTCATAAAGGTTCTGGTTTAGAGCCTAAGTTCATTGCCAGCTACGCCAGACCCAGGTTTCAGCTACTCATCAAACAAGGTCCTAAGAAAGTCTTGTTCGTTCCTCTGCACTTTAGATCTCCAAATGTTTGGAGTTTAGCAGCATGAAAATAGTTTCTTCTTTGTACAGAGGGAGCTTGGATTGGGCTTATGAATGGTCTATCAGTAATTTTCACGGAAGGGCAACATATCATTTCTTGCCCTGAGCTTGCCTATGTGTAATCATGCACAAAATCAAATTGCCTTGATTGCAAATGAGAGCTAATCAACTCTGTTGGAACCTTGGTTGGCTTGACCTCAGCTCCAAGTTAGTTACATAAAAGGCTGACTTCTTACAAAGCTCTGTTCTCCACACTCTACAGGTTAGTATTCTCTGGGGTTTCATATGTAAGCAGTGTTATTCTGAAGTATATGTCTCAACCCTTTTACAATTGTATTTCTGCAACATGGAGAGCTTCAATAGTTTAAGTCTTACTGAACTCTTAAAAACTGGACCCAATGCACCATTAAACTCAAAATATTTTAACAATCTACACTTGGAGTAGTATTGAGGGACTAAAAAAATTTGCATCTGATCATCAGCATTCCTAAAATACGAATGAACTCAAAGAATTAAGACTCTTGATCCATTATCACCATCTATGTCCAAGGCATAGAGGTTTTCACATGACACCAGTTGGACAGAGAAGTACCTCTGGACTCGAGGGAGGCACAACTGCTTTGTGTTTTGGCTCACTCAGGATACTTGTGCTAACACTGCCACAGGCAGATTAACTAACAGCATCCCCTGCTAGACTGAAATGGATGACGCGGAATTATCTGGCTTCAGTATGGTCATAGCCTGCAATAGTTGTAGGATGCTTCTGGGAAGCAGGCTGTGTTAAAGATGCTACTTGACAAGCTGACGTAAAAGAGGCTATAAATATGCCTTTGGTTCCTGATGCTGGAAAATTCTTCCTGTCATGAGAATCGAGTTGCTTAGTGCTGTTGAATAAAGGCATTTCAGAACCCCTCAGAGAATAGCTTAGGAGAGGCTTCCCCCCATTTACATGCCTTGAATATCATAGTGTTGTTCTCTTTCTGGGACCCTAGTAACTCCATGGAAGGAAAGTGTTCTAGTCTCTTGCAGGGGCTGGAAAACTCTGTGAGGGCAGGGACCCTGTCTGTGCTGTTCATCGTTTCCCTCTCAGGTTGCCTACAGAGTTAGTTCCTGACATGGGATAAAGAATTCTTCAGAATGCTCCAGTTTCCTCTCACAAGCTTCCTCCATTTTCTGTTATCTCCTCTCTCCTCTCTTCATGGATGCAAAGGAAAAATGTACCAGGTATCTACTGCTATGCTCAAGACTAAGGAAAGCAACCAGGATTCTGAACTGTGTGGAGAATATAAAATGAGCAGAGTTCCATTTTCATAAAACAGTGAAGAGAGTATTTGGCATGCCTGTTATACTTATGGCATTGTAGTTTAATAGAAAAGATGCAGCTGAAAAACTATAATCAATGATGACATATAAAGGTACTTGACAATGCAGAAATAGGGGCCTTCTCAAGAAGACAGAAATGTAAGAGATGTGCAAATGACTACTTTAGGTATAGCTTATTAAACACTGCTTGCTTTAAAGCTGTTTTGCATTATTCTTCATATTGATGCCTCAAACGAATCAAAAATGATTATGATCCGTAGGTGAGAAGGGTACAAGTCCAGTATTAATCTTAAATTTCTTTGAGTTTAAGGGGACATAGAAGAATGTTCATTACTACTTAAAACCAGTTCCCCTCATTTCCTTCGAGGTGCGCCAATATTTGAATCCTTCTCATCCCTCCAACACCCTTGTTGGAACTAAGGTTGGAACTGCAAGATGAGGGTCTCTAAACACACTCCAATGCATTCCATATCGTGTGCTCATGAATGATGGACCCTTCAACTACACTGCATTACTGCCTTCTGGAGACATTCAATACACACTCTTGGATGCAGAGATCAGGCCCACAGTGGACACCAAGCCTGCCAGGACCTTTCTGTATCTTTAATTTCCTAGCTTTGAGAACTGTGAGGAATTTTTTATTTAATGGTGTGATCCTCAGACTTTATGTTATAGCAGTTTTCTTGAAGAAGAAGAAGAAGAAGAAGAAGAAGAAGAAGAAGAAGAAGAAGAAGAAGAAGAAGAAGAAGAAGAAGAAGAAGAAGAAGAAGGGAGAGAGATGGGGCCAAATCTACAGCTTTGATCGCCTTCTTCATCCACACAGAGGCCCTTTAGAGCTGTAAGGCAGGCTGTTTATGTCACAGTTATAGTCAGGACTCTAATCAATTTATATACAACCAGTTTCCGCAACCTAAACAGCTCTGTCCCCACAGTGAGGGGTCCTGAAGAATGCTGACCACAGGTAATAAGCACAAAGTGAGTATTCCATAGTTATGCTTTTTTAAAACAAAACAAAACAAAATGTTGTAAATGGCAAATATATGATTGTTGTTCAGTATCCATGGAAATGTTGTAAATGGTTGTTCAGTATCCATGGGAGATAGATGCAGAATCCCTTTCAGGTGTCTAAATTCATAGATGTTCAAGTCCTTTATATAAAGTGGTACCACGTTAGCATATAAACCACACATATCTCTTACTTTAATTTAGAGCCAGTGCTCTAAATTACTTTAATGCCATGCACAGTGTGAGTGATACAAAAATAGTAGTAATCATTGATTATTCACAGAATAATGACAAGAAGTTCAGAACAGATGCAGTTTTTCCCAAATATTTAATATTTGAAATCGCAGAAGTAGAAGCTATGGAGGGGATATTAAACACCTAATGCATGCAGTTTTGTTAACTTTTTAAATTTAACTTTTAAAGGGGACAGAAAAAGCTTCATTCCTATTTTCAGACAACTTAAAAAGTTCCTGGGAAGACGAGGGTAGGAGCACTGTGGCAGCTCAATCAATCAAACAGTGAGAGACTGGAGAGGAAGTTAAAGCAGTAGAGAGGAGAGAGAGAGGAGATGAACCAGTATCCTAGCAATGTCACAAAACAGGAGGAGGACTGGGGTAGTTTTTCGTGACAGGGAATAAAAGAGAAAGTTCATCTCCACTGGGAGGGAGACCCTAATGAAGATGGGGAGCTCTAGGTGTGTAGAATACACACACATGCCATGGGAAAGGGAAGGTGTCTTCTCCATATAGAGAAGTGGAAGGGAGAGATGGGTGCCTATCATAAGTAGACTCACCATCTACATTCAACAGAAAAGATTCTGCAGTCCTCAACAACAACAACAAAATTATTCTACTATGGAATTATTTTGGCAAAGAAGTCTCTCTTCCTCTGTCTCTTAGGTCTTGGCTTTCATCTACACTTACAGAAATGCATGCATATGAAATGTCGAAGAGTAAAAGAAGCATTGGTAGTTTCTGTTAAAGAACTAGGGGACAAATTAAATTGATAATAAACAAGGAGAAGGGGGATAAACGTCAGACACCAAAATTCAACCCCAGGGTAATCCTCAGAGTGGTGGGACAATACACAGACAGGTCGCACTTTGGAGACCTTATATTAGTCAGGTTTGCTCCCTATGGTCAGAACAAAGCTGAGTGAAGCCAGGGGCCTTCTGTCAGGCTTGTCTGAGTGGCATTGTTTCCCAAGATGAATAAAGAGGCTGCTGTCCACTTTCAGACTAGTTCACAATCACTTATTTTGCCAGTGTATCAGTCTATTTCCAGTCTAGAAGTCAGAAAATTCTGAGAAACTCAATTTTATTCGTTGAAAATGGGTATTAGTGTAATTGATAGGTAGGTAGAACATGTTTAGGGTAAACTGCTCTCTTTCTTAGAAAGTTAACTAGACTTAAAACAGAAATCATGAAATCAATGAAAACTCAAAAGCTTTAGTAGTACCCTTGTGACTTAATGGAGTTGGTACACTGTGAACGAATGTACAATTCAAAGCCCACTGGCTGGATGGATGCTGTGTGGGAGATGGATGGGGATGGGTAGGGATGGGTGGAGATGGGTGGGAATGGGTGGAGATGGGTGAACAGAAGCCACCAATCCATCTTTTTGTTATTCTATCTTCCCTGTTTTTGAAGACTTTCTAAAAGGAGACTTCATAAAAGAATGTTGCACTCAAGAGTTTATAGCAAGCAGAAACGCAACCTAAAAACCTTTCTGGATTGTGGTCATGAGATGATTTCTACTTTTCTGTGGCAGAGGGCTATAGAATTCATGTGCCATAAAATATTACCAGCCAGGTACAGAAAACCAGGGTTTCCGAAGGGAATGTCTACCCATTTTTTTTCCTTTTACAGAAGGACATAAATTCACTCAGGATATGGTCAAAGGTTTCTAAGTATTTTTCACAGGCTCTAAGACCTCATACTGGCCATAGAAAGACAGAGTCACACAACTCTAATCTTACCCTACCTGCAAAATAATTGCTTACATGTAATAAGTTCCTGCATTGGCCTCACCTTACCAGAATGCCACATTTTAGTTTACTTGTGGTTTCCACACAGTGTTTCTCCTAGTGTGGTGGTTTCAATATGCTTAGTCCAGTGAGTGACTCTATTAGGAGGTGTGTCCTTGTTGGAGGAAATGTGTCACTCTAGGGGCGGGCTTTGAGAGAGCTTCCTGCTAGCTGCTGGGAAGCTAGTTTTTTTCCTGTCTGCCTTTGAAACAAGAGGTAGAACTCATTGCTCCTCCAGGGCAATGCCTGCCTGGATGTTGCCATGCTTCCTATCATGATGATAATGGACTGAACCTCAGAACCAGTAAGCCAGTCCCAATAAAATGTTGTCCTTTATAAGAGTTGCCTTGGTCATGGTATTCCTTCCCAACAATGGAAACCCTACCTAATATACCTAGTTAGGATTTCTATTGTAATGATAAACACAGTGATAATGCAACTTGGGGAGAGGAGGGTTTATCTCATCTTACAGTTTACAGTCCATCATTTAGGGAAGTCAGGCTAGGAGCCTGGAGCCAAAAATACATGTAGAGGCCACGGCGGAGTGCTGCTGAGGGCTTTGCTCTTCACAACTTGCTTGACCTGCTATCTTATTGCACAAGGACCACCAACACAGGGATGACGTCATCCACAGTGAACTGGGACCTCTCACATCAATCATCAGTCAAGAAAACATGCCACAGGATTTCCCACAGGCAAGTCTTGCAGAGGCATTTCCTCAATTGAGCTTACCTCTTCCTAAATGAATCTGGTTTGTGTCAGGTTGACATAAACCTAACCAGAACAACACTACAGTATTTAGCTGCTGATGAAGAGACAGAAAAGAACATGAGAGGACAGAATATTGTTTTCCACAATTTACCTTCCTTTAGAAGAAGAGAGTACCTTTACTTGAGAGAAAGAGATAGGCAGACAATCAGATATACATACATACATACAGACAGACTGACTGACTGACAATTTTGAGACTGACTTACACAGCTGCATACTTAATACAAAAACCATCTGACTAGTGCCTCTTTTTAAAAATTTTCTTGTCTCTTTCTATATACCATCTTATGAAGTGCAGTTCCCGTTTTGAGCATGAAGGTATGGAGGCTCCATCTCTCACAAATGCCCTCTGTTTGGCTTCTAATACAATAGTCTCTGAACAGCAAGCGATGCATGTAGTCCTTTGCACTTTTAAAACTCAACTTTTCTGTTGCATGCTACCGTGTTTAACTCTCAACCCACGGTATTTCAGGGTGACAGGATAACTTACCATAATTCCACTCTTAACAACTGGAACATGATAGAAAACAAAAGACTTCCTGTTCATCTTGGTAATAAAACCCTTATAAATGTAGGTGAGACGCTCTTCAATTTAATACCCTAGATACACAAAAATTAATTTTTAAAAACTGGTAAGATTCTTTCTACATTAGTTGCTTAGAAAAATCAAGCCAAGTAAGGAAACAGAGACCAACTGACCTGTCCTTAAGCAATGGTACTTTTGAATTTCACCAAAAATGTCTTCAGAAACAGAAAATTTGCATTCTAGTTTTCTCTGTGTCTCCTAACCCTGCCACCACCACCCCCCAACACACACACACACACACTAGAGAAGGTTCCTAGCAGTTAGCCAAAAGGAAGGCGGGGGAAGAAGTCCTGTCACCTGGGGGTCACTGTATCTTGAAGACAAGGAAAACTTATGCAGACTCCAAAGGTCTCCAAATGAGAAGATACTACTGTCACTGTCAAGGTGAGGTCCAACAAATTATACCCTGTGTAAAGCACGGTCGCTATACACAGCGAGTACTTCATGAGGAAGCTCATATTCTTTCTCCGATGGCTAAAATCTAGATATGAGTGTTAATAAAAGAGAAAACCCACACCTTCAGGGATTTCTAGTTATAAAGCACTGACTCTTTTTTTTTCTTGGTTTATTTACAATAAATCTACCCTTTAAAAATTATTTTAACCAATCCCCCTTTCCCCTGCTTTTTTGCATATTTTATTTATTTATTACCCCCTACCCGAACCTCCCTCCCCTTGCTCCTGTGAAGGTGCTTACCTACCTGCCACCCACTCCCACCTCCCTACCCTGCATTCCCCTACACTGGGGCATGGAGCCTTCCCAGGACCAGGGCCTCTCCACCCATTGATGTCTGACAAGGCCATCCTCTGCTGCATATGCAGCTGGAGCCATGGAACCCTCCATGTGTACTCTGGTTGGTGGTTTAGTTTCTGGGAGCTAGGGGTTGAGTGGGGAGGTCTGGTTAGTTGATACTGTTGTTCTTCCCATGGGTTGTAAACTCCTTCAGGTCCTTCAGTCCTTTCTCTACATCCTCCATTGGGGACCCTATGCTCAGTCCAATGGATGGCTGAGAGCATCTGCCTCTGTATTTTTCGTGCTCTGAATCAGCATCTCAGGAGACGGCTTTATCAGGCTCCTGTCAGCAAGCACTTCTTGGCATTCACAATAGTGTCTGGGTTTGGGGTCTGTATACTGGATGGATCCCTAGGTGGGGCAGTCTCTGGATGGCCTTTCTTTCAGTCTTTGCTCCACACTTTGTCTCCATACTTCCTCCCATGAGTATTTTGCTCACCCTTCTGAGAAGGACAGATGCATCCACACTTTGATCTTCCTTCTTGAGCTTCAAGTGATTTGTGAATTATTTCTTGGGTATTACGAGCTTTTAAGCTAATATCCACTTATCAATGAGTGCATTCCACGTGTGTTCTTTTGTGACTGGGTTATCTCACTCAGGATGATATTTTCTAGTTCCATCTATTTGCCTAAGAATTTCATGAAGTCATTGTTTTTAATAACTGTGTAGTACTCCATTGTGTAAATTACCACATTTTCAGTATCCATTCCTCTGTTGAGGGACATCTGGGTTCTTTCCAGCCTCTGGCTAATATAAATAAGGCTGCTATGAACATAGTGGAGCATGTGTCCTTGTTATATGTTGGATCACCTTTTGAATATATGCCCAGTAGTGGTATAGCTGGGTCCTCAGATAGTAGTACTATGTCCAATTTTCTGAGGAACTACCAGACTGATTTCCAGCCTTGATGTATAAGCATTTGGGTTCACAAGGCAAATGTGTTCCATTTAAAAATACCCTCTTTTACCAAAGGCTGTGTGGCCAGCAACACCTACTACTAGGTCAATTACTTATTAAGAAATAATGTCATCTAGGATTCACAAATGAGCTTTCAAATAGTAGATAAAGTTAGCAAAGACAATAGGTTTGTTTGCATGAAGGAACCACAAGGTTCCTCATGAGAATGAAAGGCCTGATGCCTCGCCAGCACTCACTGGGGGCAGGCTTGAGTCTGGAGGGGTAATAGCCTCAAGCCCAAGTGACTTCAGTTGTAATAACCTAATTGTGCAAAAAAAAAAAAAATTATTTCTTTATGTTTCCCACTAGTTTCTGTCATTCCCAATTTCAATGAAAACTTCATGATATTGCTAAAGTATAAACTGTGTAGTTTGTTCTGCCCACATCAATTATAAATTCATTTGTGGGGAGAAAAAAAGAAGAGAATTCAATCAGTCATGGTAATTTAAAAAATTAAGCAAGAAACTGTCAAGAATGGCTTCCCTGAAGGAAAAGGAAGTCTTCGTTAGTTAAATCATAGAATAATTTATAGGAAATTAAAAGTTGCAAATGGATTCTCAATACCTTGGGGCCATAGGGCCCAGAGAACGATGGTATTGTGTATTTCTGCACTGTAAGCGCCTATTTCCTCTGAGAGGATACACTCTGCCTTCAGCTAACACCACAAGTGAGCTGAGCAGCGTTCCAGCTGCTGGCTCAGCACTTCAGAAGTCCACCGTGGCTGGGACTTGGTGCTGCTGCAAATCATTTCACCCTGGATCTTTGATGATTATGGATCAAATGTTAAATATGAAGAGAATTCCATCCCACGCTCACTCCTCCCCTCTCACCAGTCAAGCAGAGTTACATAAGCTCCATGCAAGTAGGAATACTTTCGTGCTATCGTCACCCTCCCCCACTTTCCTCCTAGTGCCACATAGTCCTGTGAATGTCCAAGACAAGACTGGGCAACTAAGTATTATGTATCTTGAGATCGGATCTACTAGTTAACAAAAACACTGCCCGTTGCCGGAATGAAGTTTTCACAAACCAAGAAAGAGCACCAAGTTCTCTGTTCGTGAGACGACCCAAGGGTAAAGAACAAACACTTCACACAGATGCCCTGAACAGTGCAGAGGGCCTCACATACAAGAGAGAGGACAGAGGCTGTGAGCAAGCAGCATGTGCTGAGCAGATTTTAGTCACAATCTGACCCAACCAATAATCACCTAGGATGATGAAACGTCAACTGAAGACTTGCCTCTGTCAGCTTGTCCAGGGGCCATGTCTGCACTCAACTGTGTCTACTGATGACTGATGTAAGCAGGCACTGAGCACTGTGGGCATCTCTGGGCAGGTGGCCTGCTTTGTATGAGAAAGCTATCTGACCATAAGCCAGACAGCAGTCAGTCAGCAGCGCTCTTTGGTGATTTCTGCTTCAGTTCCTATCTGAGTTGTTGACCTGATTTCCCTCAGTGAGGGAATTGTAACCTGGAAGTTTAAACTAATTTATAAACCCTTTCCTTCCCCAAGTTGCTTTTGATCGGTGTTTTACCTCAGCAACAGAATAACATTAGAACACAAGACCAGATCAAATAGCACTACTAAAACGCACAATGGAGATGGGTTGGCAGGGATATAAATCAACCCAGATGAGGTCTTATAAGCTTAATGCCACCTAAGAAAAACAAATGCAGCAAACTCATAGGAACTTCTACCTTTCACTCTGCCTACTCAGGCTAGGCAAACAGAAGTGTGAAGAGGGGCCCAGATTCGTCCTGGCATCTTCTCTGTCTCCATGAGCCTGGTACTTTTCCACTACCAAGATATACTAAGATAAGAATCCTGCCACAGGAGTCCTCTACTGAGTGTCACTCAGTGACCAACTCTAAGAATCCCCTTCTGATTTCAAATAGCACCAACTGGGAACCTCTGGACACTACATATACCAACCCCAACAAAAAGTCCCACAAAGTCTCTAAGGGCTACATCACCACTGCCCATGAAACATTCAAGATTCATGCTCTAAATCTCAACAGGGGCCTTCTGCCCAAAGGGAGGGGTGAAATAAAAGTCCACATTTGCAGACAGACGCCAACAGACAAAACTTCAGGATAAAACTGACATTCACTCATCAACCATGAGCCAAGAAAATCACCAACTTGTATGAAAGAAAAAGACAACCACTAATGCCAATATCAAAATAAATTTGATAATTTAGTCGGGGGAAGTGTCTAAAGGCACTTTTAAAGGCACCTGTCATAAAAATGCTTCAATGATCAGTAACAAGTTCTCCTGAAACTCATCTCAAGTAGAGAGATGGAATCTATAAAAACAAAAACAAAACAAAACAAACGGGACAAAATAAAAATGGTTTTATAAACTATAAAATTTTAAAAATTCCCTAATGGGCTCAATAGTGAGATGACCAAGGGAGTTAAAAAAAAAAAATCAGTGGAGTTGAGTGTAGAGTTGACCAATCTCAACCAAACAGAAAACGTACAAAGGCAAATACATATTAGACAGTTATTAGAACCCTGCAGATCAAGAATAAAAGACCCATTTTTTAAATCACCAGATTTCAGGGAAAGGAATGGAAATAACTTAAAGTTTCAGTAATGATGACTAAGAGATCCCTTCATTGGCAAAGTATATAAAACTACAATTTAAAAATACACATTAAATCCAAACAAAACGATTTAATCTCCATTAAGACACAATGTAATATGTCAAGATGGGACAGGGGTTCCTCCATCTTGTATTCATGATAAGGCCATTTTAAGTTTAACTGAATTTGATTTCCTTGACAGGAAGCTCCACACAACATACCCAACTCTATTCTAGGAACCCAAGGTCAAAGTGCCCCTAGGTGAATTAGCCTCTGTTAAATTGCTTGCCTGCACAAAACCTCCCCTGCCACTTCCAAGCAAGATACCAAGATTTCTTGTCTTTAAAAACACCTTATTCTAAACACTCAGCATTGCCCTTGAGTCCCAAATACCTGAGCATGGTCCTGTCCAGCTGGAATAAACACTTTCAATTGGCTACAAACTGTGTCTAAGTGATCATCACTGGTGGACTCTTTATACCATCACAATTAAAAAATTTAAAACTACAGATGAAGAAAAATGCAGGATACAGAGAAAAGACTATGCTGTTTCTGAGAATGCCAAGCCAAATGACAGTGAGATTTTACCCCAACTTTACTGAGTTATCATTCAAGATGCTGTTTCTAGTATACAGTTCAATGACGTAACACTTAAGTTACAATTACAATTACAATTATTATAATTACAATTACAATTACTATTACTAATGAGGAGGAGGAGGAAGAGGAGAAGAAGGAGGAAACAATTGGAGAATAGAATTTATCAATAGTTGAAATAAAAAGACCTATTGATAGCAACTGTTATATGTAGAGAAATTATTCTGCTAGAATTAAAGGAAGTTTTCTTTTTTTTCTTTTGTATTCTCATTTAAAAAAAACATACTAAAGACTCAAGTTTTAGGGCACTTACACGTAAAGATTGGTAGTCAAGGTCTTGAAACAGAAAGAAAACATTTTTAAAAATAGTTCTCTATCACCAGGAAAGAAAAAGATAAACCAGAAATGCAGAGACTTTACTACATGCAATAGATTGTAATTTTCCTCATGAGTTGATTAAATTTAAAACACCATCTGATATTCAAGATGATATTTAAAAGTGGCAAAGGTAAACATACTTAAATAGAAATCTTCTCTCCTTTACAAAAAAAATGCTGAAAAGACACAGGCCCTAGAACAGTTAAAATACTCACAAAAAAAGAATAAAAGTGAGAGAATCTTAGTACTTAATATTAGGGTATTAGTCACTAATTGCTATTAGTCACTAATTAGTTCCAGTAATTAGAGCAATGTAGTGTTAATGAAGACACAGAACAGCTGAACAAAACAGAGAGCTGCAGAGTACATTCTGATAGATAGATAGGCTGGTCTGCATGTGACAGCCCAGACCAGTTCTATGAAGGAAGGCTAGCCTTTAAACAGATGGTACTGGGGCCACTAAACAAAAATAATCAACTGATAAACTTAACAAAGTAAAATATTTACTTGACTCAGAATTCAGACCTCATAGAAGCTTACCTGAAAAGGGATCACAGGTTTAATTGTAGGGCCATGAATTTTTGTGATCCAAATTTTGTGATCCAAAATTAAGAGTTCTTTCACCTGGTACTAAACCATGATCCACAAAATATCAATGTTTGTCTTCATCAAAAATAAAACTTTTCTTGATCAAAGTTCACAGGAAGAGGATGAAAGGCAGAGAGACTGGGTAAAAGAGTTGGCAAATCACTTATCCGACTGGAAGTATACAGATAATTTAGAATACTCAACAATAATCAAGCGAACTATCTAATCAAAAAATGTAAAGGCACAAACAGTAATTTACTGGTAATTATAGACGGCAAATAGAAAGAACTTCAGCATCATTGATTGAATGTTAACGTGAAGAGAATGTAAGTTAAAAACACGGTAAGGTAGCTCTTTGTACCCATGAGAATGAATAAAATATAAAGTGATAACACCAAATACTTATAAGGATGTGGAAAAGTTAGATGACTCATAAATTGATGGTAGGAAACTAAAACAAAAAATGAGAACTACAGAGCCAGCCTGAAAAAGTTTTCTTAAAAAATAAACATAAAATTACAACATGACCTAGGAATCACACATTAGGGGTTTACCCACGGAAATGGACATTTATGACCGCACATAAAAACCTGTATACAAATGCTCATAGCAGTTTCTATGTGTAATAGGCCAAACTGGAATCAGCCCAGGTGTCCTTCAGCAGTACAACGGTCAAAATAGCAAACTGTGGAAAACACACACTGTATACCATCTCTCAGACATCAAAACTAAAATATAGATACACAAAAAAAAATTGGATGGATCGCCAGTAAATTTTACCGAGTGCAAGTCGTAAGTGGGTATACATTGTAAGGTGCTGGTTATGTTGTATTCTTGAAATGATAGCATTTAACAAGGACAGATTCATCAGCCTGAAGGAAATGAAGGTCAGTGTGGCTGGAGAACAGGTGGGTGAGGGTATGACAACGGAAAGGAGGGATGCTGGTAGCCTGAGAAACCCTCAGCATCTTCACTATTCTGCCCAGCACAAAATCTACTTGCAAGACTGTACATGTCAACATGTGCACATGTGAATACACGCTCACACACACAAAGGCGTGTGCATATGAACACATATACCCCGAGGCCAAAATCCAGGTTATTTTATAAATTAATGAGGGAATGAGCAAATTATACTAAGGGTTCTTTGTTTCTTTTGAGTGGATATGAATCTACAATGATCTCAATAAACACTTGACCTTAAAAATCTTAGGTCACTGAATTGTGAATCTAAATGACACTTCTTCCATGAAGTTTATTTTTAAGTATGGCATGTGTAAGGGACAGAGAGAAGGAATGTCATATTCATTCACTCATTCATTCACTCATTAATTCACAGCAACAGAATCTCCCAAGAGGAGGCAGGTTAGAAACATCATACCAGTTCATTAGGGTCTTAGGTTCCAGAGGAATGCATCCACCAAAGGTTGGTCTGCACTTGGCACAGTACTGATGCATGATGGGACTTGAGCTGAGTGACTCAGTGTGTGAACATAATTTACCCCTAATAACTAAGGTGTTTTACTGACTATGACTTTACAATATTTGCACAAGCATACATCTCTTCATTTGAAATAATCTTCTCCAACTGCACTGAAATAGTACATGATTCCCAAAGAGCTAAAGATATAATTAATCTGAAGCCATGAGGTTAACTTTCATTATCAAGTAACCACATAAAACCATGGTTATGGCAGTCAAGTCCACTACCTCTCATAAAATTTAGCTTCATATATATTAAATGACCGAGCTTAGCTTCCCATGCCCCCTGCCAAAAACTAAGTTCTTTCCTGCCAATAAGAGCTGTTCCCAAATTTTCAGCACAGGCCTAATCAACAGGGGTTCTTTGTTTCAAAGTGGAACAGTTTTGCTTAGCAAGAAACCAAATTAATATTTTGGGTACAAAAATCAGGGCTGAAGACCATGACAAGAACCTTTTGAGTATGGTTCCTCAAGCAAAAAAGCAGTTCTCAGAATATCAGTGAAACTGCTTGGCCCCTGCAATTTGAGTTATGTGGTAATGGCAGAAAAGGAAGAGTGCAGAGCAGCAGACATCTTGAAGAAGCAGCTTTCAAAGGTCTATCGCCAAGACACTCTACAGACAGCATGCAAGCCAGAGAGCTGGGAGGCATCTTTCCCATCAATGCTCATCCTGGCTTTTACTTTTTTTTTCTTCCCCCATCCAAGGCTGTTGGATGAAGATACCAAGAGGAGTCTCACCAGATGTCACTAGGCACTTTCTCAAGAGTGTTTGGGAAGAGCTTGGAGAGTGGAAATAAAACAAGATGAATAAAGTAATAAAAAAAATAATTAAAGCCAACCTGGATGCAACAGATGAAATAGCAACACCGTTTGAAAGCTTAATACACTGGGGTATGGTAATGTTTATGAAACTATAAACGGATCTCAGCTCCATGGCTGTACCTTCATTTTCGGTGTTTTACACCGTACTCGACCTTATTACTAACACTTTCATTCTTGTTTTAATTATATTTTGAGGTTTTAACTGTCGCTTTGCTTGGGCATTGCCGATATTTTCTGCAATTATTTTAAGTGGGCTGAAATTTTAAGTGTGACTTCAGATGACATCTTAATGCCAATTACTTCAAGAGAAACTAAAATCAGAGTTTATAGTGTATAGCTGATGAAATAAAAAAAGAGGACTCAACTTTGGAAACTTAAGGCAGATTTGTCTATATGCATCCCCAAGAGTGATTTCAGTACTCGAGTAGGAAGCAATTTTTTTCTTAATCTTAACTATGTAAAATATAGAAGTTCAAAATGAAAGAGAATAAATTAATGAAATGAGGAGTCTATTTCTTTTAATGATAATAGTTTCTTTTGGGAGAAGTGACAATAAAGAAATCTATTTCCTTCTTCAAGGTGTGGCTGGAAAAAGTTCAAAGAAACAAAATTACCCTTGGTTTTCCTAAACCAAGTTCCCGAGAAGAGGAGACTCAGGAGAACGGGAGTTGGTAAGGATATTAGCCTACGAGCTCAGCAGGAATAAAGATGCTTGTTTCGTCTATTAACCAGCAAATCAGCGTTAACTCTTGTTTCTGTTTTTGATTTTTGTGAATTCCTTTAATAAAGTTTTTTTAAATTTTTTATTAAAAAAAATAAACAAAACCTATCAACAGTGCTTTTACCGCCTGAATAAAGCCGTGTACGCTAGTGCATAGGCTTGTGTTTGTACAGTGAACACCAAGGGTAGACATCACTCCCTCCAGCAGTCTTGGCGTTGATCGATTCTGATAAGGTCAAATATTTTTATCCCATAGGAGGAAGCTTGAAAAAAAAATCTCTCTTGTTTAGTATGATGTGTGTGAACGTTTTTTTTCCACTTGGGGGAAAAAAAATCCTTTGCAAACTCTTACAGCGTGTTTTCCCTGTGTGACATTAAGCCAGCAGCTCCATCCCTCAGCAAGGACAGCTGCCAGGGTAAACCCTATCTTTCCTGGCTTCACACGTGAGCCAGATGTTGGGGATTTTCCGGGCTACAAGATCGTGGAGGAAAGGGCTTTTGCATTTCCTGTGTTCTCACGCCATCTCTCAAACTTTGAAGATTTATAACTAGTCAACAGTACCATAAACCTGCCTGAAAATATCCCCTGAGAAGAACCCACCGACCATGTGGCTGGGTACCATTTGCCAAATCAGGATGTCTCTGTGCAACTTCCTTCCCCTGAGCCATTCTGAGGAAGGTCAGCCTGGCAGGTGTGACCATTCATCTTCTAAAAACCTGCAGCACAGGGCAGTTTTACTTCTATTTCAAACGCAGTTTATTTTCAATTGATAGGTATGGAATGAGTGCCTGGCTCCTCATTGGTGTCTGAGGGACACATAGAAGAATGAATTTATACTTAGTTAATATATGTATGTGTATATGTACCTATAAAAGCCTATAAAATTCCACTTTCGTTGAGAACCAGCATGATTTTCACACATTTCTAAAGAGTACAGAATTTGAATGTCTATAAATGTCACTATAAGCAGCTATAAGCAGGTATGCTTGTATATGTATTTAAACATTCTAAATATAACTTTTTGATAACTAAGTAGTATTAAATAGGTTTTTTTTGCTATATAGTTATATAAAAATGTTTGGATCATACTTAATTTTATAATTCGACTAGCAGAGAAAACATAGGTAATCTCTGAATTTTGTTTTGCTTTGTTTGGGCATTAAGCACAGTCTCTCCACATACGTCAGATTGACCTAGAGCTGTTTACACAGCCAACAGTGTCCTTGAACTTGAAATCACCACCTTCCTGAGTGCTGGGATTACATATGCAAGCCATGAACTACCTAGGATTGCACCAAGAGTTTCAAGAATGCCAGGCAAACAATGGACCACTGAGCCACACACAACCCCTATTCTCTTCCTACTGCAAATAATTTTGTTTTCTATATACCACCTTTCAAATAGTTTGACAAAGTAAATACTGAGTTATCTTTTCTGAACAATCTTGCCTGCAGTTTCCAAATTGAAACATACAAGCCAAATTAACCAGCAAGCTAGGTAAACAGAGATTTCTAGACCCTACCCCTGGATTTACTTCATTGAAAAGGTCTGGTCTGGGGTCAGACATGAGAATGTGCCTTTCAAGCAGGCTCATGGAGTCAAGCACACTTTGTAAACCTTGGAGAAAGGCAGCTGGGGTTTGTGAAACTTATGCCTTGAAGAGTTTCCCACTCTGGCTTACAGAGACTGATGCCTTGAAGGGTTTCCCACTCTGGCTTACAGAGACTGATGCCTTGAAGAGTTTCCCACTCTGGCTTACAGAGACTGATGCCTTGAAGGGTTTCCCACTCTGGTTTACAGAGACTGATGCCTTGAAGGGTTTCCCACTGTGGTTTAGGAGACTGACCACAGTGAAGTGTTTCCTACTGCAGAGACCCTTTTGTCTTCTCTTTGAGAAATCAAAAGCTGCTTCAGTTCCCATTTCTCAGCACCACTGTGGCCCAAGCTACGCTCAGGGACCTGGGATGCCAAAAACATTTAGCAAAAGTTATGCTAGCAAGAAAGTATGTAATGATGGTGTATAAATCCTGACTTAGGATTCGTATTTCTTATTTACAACATGGCAAGCATATAAAGGTATGACTTTATACAAAAAATTTGCATTTTGTGTGAATAAATTATAAAATTAATGAAATCATATAGCTAGCAAAGCTATTCAAGAATATTTAACTTATCAGATTTAATGTCTCTCTGAGGTTGGTATATACTCAATATACAATAACATTATCTTCCTAAAGTTCAAACCCCATTCTTTACATACTTTTATCTCCCCCTACAATCCAGTAGATGGAATACTGAGGGACATCCTTGGCGATACAGAGCCATCTAAAGGGGTGGCTGAAATGATTTCCCAAGTAACGTTTCTAACATAGTTAATCTGATAAAAGTTTAAGAGCCACAGAGAAACTCCCATCAAATTGAACAAGACCGGGTGAGACAGTCTCACTGTCCCATGCCTGTGGGAGCTTGACTTCCAGGATGCCAGATGAAGAGGCACAGCCTGACTCTGGTCAGCGATTTGCCTCCTAAGAGACTTAAAAGCTCCCAGCAGGGATTTTCAAATGATAAAAGCAAGCTCAGTAGAAAACAAAACAACCTGACCTACTCTGAGGAGTCTATAAAGTCTCACGCCTGCCCTGCAGACAAAGCTGTCTTGGCAATCTGTGAAAGGCGGAGGGGAAAGGCCCCTTGAAAAATCTTTAAAAGTCCCCCTGGAAAGTTTTTTAAATTGCTGAAATTTCTAAAACATAGGTTTGTGTTCTGATCTCGAGTTCTTTTGGTTTCAAACAGGCCTGCCATGATGCTTTAAAGCTACTCAACCCCCCAAGCTTCTGTAGGTATCCTCGAATGAGTCATGCACGTGGAGGCCTTGAAGAATTCCCACGATACACTTGTCAAGACCAGAAGTTTACAGGAAACCTCACTACTCCGTGTGAGTCAACAGAAACTATACTGCAGAATGCGGCTGAGGGACCGCTTCTCATCAGTTAATGCTACGTATTAGTATGCAAACATTTGAGAGGTTCATCTAAGGAAAATTTTAAGGGAAAAAGAATTAAGAAAAAACTTCAAATTATCATTAAACAATAAGAGCAAAAATTAAAAATAAAGAAAATACAATTTAAAAAGCACACAGAGATGAAGTTCCAAACAGGTTACGTTACTATAATAATAAATTTGGCTAGTTTCTGACAGTGACTAGCAAAGAAAAAAAGGAGAGTCTCAATATTTCTGTGAGTGCATTATAAACTGAGAAGAAAGGGGAGAACACCTAGAGAAACAGAAGTAACCATAAAAAAACAAATGAGCAACAACAACAAAACCCTCGAGAAAGTGCGAAATATACACTAAGCATTACAATAATGGTGCTGAAATTTAGTCAACGACCTTGCTTACTTTCTGGATTATCTTCCTATAATTCTTATTGCAAAGCCAATAACATCTAGTCAGGTACACACAGGAATGAATGCACACGCGCGCGCACACACACACACACAAATATACACATACTTTTTCTTACTCTCTAAAGCAAAAGGTTGTTTATTGTATACACAATGCATACTTGTTTATAATTTGCTGTTTTCTATTTAACAATTATCTTGGATATCAAATCATACCTGTTTATAGAAATATCCTTCATGCTTTACATGTCAGAGTACTCAACTACTTGGCTATGCCACAGTTATCCAACCCATCTCTAGAATTGCAATTCTGGTGTCCAGTATTTTATTACTGCAACAAATACCACAAGACATAACTGGTCCTGATAAATGTTTCAGAGATGTAGAAGCATAAATTATTTCCTAAATGTTCAAGCAGTTTATTGAGCTAAGATTTTAGAAGTAGGATAGTTTCTTTGAAGGGCAAATCAATATATATGCTTGTGTGCAGTCTCCTCCATGGACTGCACTCGTTCAGTATTTTCTTTAGCAATGAACCAGAAAGTTGTTTTTCTAGACTCTCCAAGAGTGCTTTTCCTAGCAAAGTTTAAATTCTATGCATGAGAACTCATGAGTTTGCAATGTAAATTTTTGAAAGTTGTCATTTATAACACAAATACAGAAGCATACAATATGCCTAAGTGGGAAGACTATCGAAAGACATGGAGATCCAGTTAGAAGCATAAAAAAGGCTCACTGGCAGACCTTACAGAAGAGGAGAACAAGCTGAGAAAGAAGGGAAACTTATGGAAGAAAGGATTCCCACTGCAAGCATACTGATGAGTTTATACTTGAGACCCAATTCCAATTAAATTCTAATCAAAAGCTCAATGGATTTTCAAGAACCTTCATCACCTTATCCCGTAATGCAAGAACAGCCAAGATCATCTCAGAATCTGCTTTATTACATGAAAAGCTGTGTTTCTACATCATGTGCTAGTCAACCCTGAAGACTGGCAAAGGGCAACAGTGAAGAACAGAGAAGCCAAGAGGGGAACACTCAGGAGGGTTAGCACTGCGGGCAGCAGTGTCCAGGCTTGAAGACAAAGTGTAAGAACCTTTAAAACTGATTATCTAGAAAAATAACAAAAACAGGGTCTAATGCCTTCGCACTCATTAAAAAAAAACATGAGAAAATGAATAATTATTGAAGTTAATACAGATCAAATTAGCACATTTGTATTTTTTTAAAAAAAAATACAAACAAGAAAAAATGAAAACCATGAGAGTTATCAGAAAACTCTTAAGGTAGAAAAGACATGTAGGCAAAAAATGGTATAAATCACATTTAGAAAGAACTTAAGAATGTTCATCAGAAGACACCAAAGCCACGAACTAGATGATAATCCTCTAAAGGCACTTCCTCTAGGCTATGCAGAAAGAAATTTCTAGGGTTTAGCTGATGAAGTTTTTTAAAAAAAAAAAGACCTGTATTTCAAAGCAAAATACAAATGGACAGTGAACATAGGAAAAGAGGCACAGACTCATGAGCATATAGGAAAGACTCAAATTAAAACCTAATGTGGGTCAAGCATAGTAGTTATACACCCTTAATCCCAGTACTTGCGAGGCAGAGGCAGGCAGATTTCTGTAAACTTGAGACCAGCTTGGTTCAGAGAGTTCTAAGACAGCCAAGGCAGCAAAAAGTCTACAGTGGTATGCTTCCGTTTCCAGTAAAGGTGTCAAGATTAAAATGTCTGACAGAATCAAGAAGCAAGTAGCAGGGGGTGTGGGGAATAACACTCTACCCAATGGTGGGTGTATAAGTTAATGCATGCCTCATAGAAAAGGGTATAAAACTTGAACATGCATACATCTGATGTTCTAGTAATTTCTCCCCTTAAAGCTCCTGGGCATATTGATTCCTCCAGTAAATAACGTACAAAAATGTTTAACGCAAGTATTAAAAATTATCAGTATGTTCCTAATCAGAACAGGAAAACCTCAGATAATCCCAACACATGGTGGTATTCCAAGTGATTGATAAAAATCACCGAATACATGTTTCATGACTGAAATTTAACCACCCACATATCCACCTGGAAATAATTCTGAAAACAAGTAAAAAAAAAATCACAAAAGAAATGCATCTGTTTTCACTCTTTTATAGACACTTGAAGAATAAGCATTGTACCTTTAGGGACATATACCTGTGTTCAGCAGAGCTCTGAGGAGAAAAAAAAAAAAAACCTAACACAGCTATCATCAATAGAAAATGAAAATGACAGAAGGAACTGCTCCAGATAGAATGGATGGAGAAAGACACGGGGTTGCTCTGAGTCTGACACCCATCTGTTTCCTGAACGACAGGTATGGTCAAACGTTACTTAGTACATGTGTCATACATCATATCTCTGGTACACATGACAAATTTCACAATTCTCCCAGGTTTAATAAGAACACAGGGGGCATATTTCTTAGTTCTTTATGGTACAGTGTCTACTGGCTTCCTGTTGTCTACAGGATGAAACTGAAGCTCCAGACAAGGAAAAGTGGATGCCTCCCCATAGAGCCTCTAGCCACCTGTGACCCTTTATTTCCCATCACCGCCTGCCACTCTGGTGACATCTGTGTCACATACCCAAGTCATCATAGCTCCACTGCTCACTTCAACTCTCTCAACCCATCCAGTTCCTTTATTTCTAACCTCAGTCGATGGCAAGGAATCTTCTCTGACCGTTCTGATGCCCCCTCCTTCCTCTGTACTTACACAAAAGTAACTTTCTGACGCCTCTTCTATCTTGATATCACACACAGTGATTTTAGGGCAATTCAAACAGTGCCTTCTGTATGTTCGTGTCATGGAATGAAGTGCGCCAGGTGCTTCCTAGCCTGAGAGAGCTTGCAAGGCAGCTGTCCTTCTATGTATTGTCTTTGTGCAACATGCTGACCACACAAGAGATCCTTAAGTTATGTCTGATGACTCAATGGATGAATGAATTAAGAAGTGAACACTGTGCTTTAATCACTTAAATAAAAAACAACCCTCAAACAAAACAAAATAAAAAAAAGGTCTGGCCTGAAACATACCTTTCACCTATGACTTTTGAAGATTAAAATGTGCGTAGCTATCAGAAACTAAAGCATACTGAGAGAGAGGCTGTGAGGGGCAGGCAGAATGGTAGTATGTTTAAATTATTTAGCCAATTAACAAAAATTCATTGCATCCCATGGCAGGATAGCAGACCATCTGAGACAGTTTCGTTCGTGGGAAATGTTAGTGAAACTGTTTATAAGCATGTGTCCATGGGCTCATTTTCATTAAAAAGAAATTCCAAAGAAAGCCTTTAAATTGGGCCTCCTTTTAATTTCTTAAAATTTCTAAATAGCTTGAAGTATTCAGATAAGCAGGCATCCCTCGTATCTGCCATTTATGAATACTGCATGCCGGGGAATACTTAAGAGTGATGGATTTTACAGGTATCAGCTTCCAACAAGCCAAACCTAAGAATTCAACGAGGGGTCATTTACACAGTATGGCTACACCTTCTGGGTCCAGTTTCATTCTTCTTCAAGTCTGGAGTGGGACAGATACACTATCTGCTCCCGTGACCATCCTACTTTGGCCCTTATAGTTCTCCTTAGTCTCTGTGAGGACGAGCTCAGCAATGCCCTGCAGCAAGACTTGGGTCCTATCCCCCAGAACTGTGAATACATCATCTCACTGCATGCTGAAAGACACTTGGCAGCTATGGTTAAACGCTGACTGATCTGAGGCTAAGACCTTGAAATTAACCTAATGAACTGGACCATTCAGGTTTATCACAGGAGTGGCCCCAAGAGGAAGAAGAGAAGACCACTTGGCAGTATAATGATGGAAGCAGGAGTCTGGAGTGATTTGAAAAGGGCAGGGACAAACACAGGAAGGCAGTAGCCTCCTGGAAACTCAGCAAGTCAAGAGAATAGTCTCCAGAAGGAGCCAGGCTTAAGTCCAGGAAGACTCATTCTCTTGTGATCTTTCCATGTGAACCTGGAAACATACTTGTTTGATGTGAGCATCCTGACTTCCAGATAAGATAATAAATCTCTGCTATATGAAGTTACTCAATTTGTACTAATTTGCTATAGCAGCAACGGAAAACCAAGGCATCCAGTGTTTTAAGAAAGGGAACGGGAGGGACTGCCAAGCAGTCATGCAATTTCAGAAAACACTGAAATAGAGACTAAAATTCACTGACAAGATGCTGTGTGACTCTTGGATATACTAGCTCAGATACCATTTCCATCCACCCTGTCAGGAAGCTATTTGTAACATCATCTTAATCAATGTGGAACAAGCGTTTTAAATATATTTAGTGTCTAGATCTATCATGTATCATTTCTATAGTGGCATGAATTTAAAATGTGATTCAATGAAGACATAAGTTTAGGTGACCACCAGAAGGAAGCAATGGGAAGGTGAAGTCACCAGCAATGGGTCAGCCCCACGATCATGCTGGCCCCAGTGCTTATTCCTCCAAGCTATTCTGAGCTGTCCACAAAAACACTCAGGCTGCAGCTCCTACCTTCACACATTCTGTCATCTCTATATTCTCTATAGCAGCTAATGCTGAAAATATGTCTCAAAATAACTGCTGTAAAAGAGCAGTACATTCTATTATGGGGACGGTTTGACAAAACTCATCAAAATTTCAAACACACAACCCTTACCTAACCCACTGGCAAGAATCTAAACTATTCCTATACAAAACAATGCTCTGGGCTGGAGAGATGGCTCAGTCGTTAACATGACTAGATGATCTTTCGAAGGACCCGGATTTGGTTTCCATCGAACATGTGGCGGCTTACAACCCCTTGTAACTCTAGGTTCAGAAATGGAATACCCTCTTCTGACCTCCATATGTACCAGACATACACATGGAGCACACATAAGTATGCCGACAAAACAGCCATACACATGAAAATAGGGAAATAAATAACAGAGGAATGCATTCATTCATGCACAACATATATACATATATGTATACAAGATGCTTACACACACACACACACACACACACACACACACACACACACAAAGGCTAATAGGAGACAGAACAGCTCAGGAGCTAATAGCTCAGGAACTAAGTTCTGGAGGCTCAATCCCAAGTCTACCACCATCTATGACCTAAAGTCACTTGAATATCTGTGTTTCAGTTTTTCACCAGCAATGTAGAGTTAAGACTATGACCAACCTCATACAGCTGTTGAGAGAGTGAAAACTGATACATCCGTATAGGACCTAGGCCAGGAGCATCAAGGATTATACACTGATGAGCTGGGTCACTGTGATTCCCAATCGCTGAATTGGCAAAGGATTCTAGGAATAATAGAATCTGGAGGTAACAGATATCCACCAAAGGCCGGTAAACTGTAAAGGTATCTTCATATGAAAGAAAATGATATTAACATCAGAGACGTAACCATGTCAGTATCAGCTGACTGTCCCAACAGAAGAAAGGCATATAAATATTAGGTATCTACTCTGGGATATGTGGTGGGTTTTCTTCCTTTTCTGTTATGGATTTGGTGAATTAATTTAGTACTACTATAATCTTCAGTCCTTCAAGAAGAGCAGCCATGGGAGACAACATGAAGATTAAAGTGCTGTGTTATCTGCACGAAGGTATCACATCCTTTGGAGATCCACAGACTCTATCTGCTATTTCTCCATCCCATTCTTCAGTGTGTAGCTATGATGGGAAGAACATGGGTGAGCCATCTTCCTCTCCTCTGTTTGCAATAGAATTTCCACAAAAGCTGCCAAAATAATTCAGAAAAAAAAATGGATTCTTTCCTCCCTGGGTGGACAGTCTTTGGCACTCTGCTGTAAGTTCTTTCCTTCATACTGCCTGCCTGATGGGTAAACAGTGTAAACACTTCTTGGGGGACTACTCTGAGGACTGGTTTAATATTAGTTAGCCATGTGTCTCAGAAAACAACTATGCCATATCTTTGCATCCTATGTAGCTATCCACACACAATTCTTAAAAGCAAAGGAGAGTGGGGTCAAGCAGCCAATGAGAACATAATCTAACTGGAAGCCAGGTGATAAAAATGTGTGACTGTTTAATTCGAGTCATGCTGTGAGCATGTCACTGAGGTGAGGGACATCCGAGGACCTAAGGATGAGGATGGGTGAAAAGGCTTGAAGGTCGTGTTCTTCAATCACTGTCATAATTAGAGTTCCGACTGCTATGAAAACTCAACCAGATCAAAAGCAACTCAGGGAGGAGAGGGTTTGTTTCAGCCCAGAACTCTCAGGTCATACCCTATCACTGCAGCAAGTTAGGGCAGGAAGTCAGTGTAAGAACTGAAACAGACCGTGGAGGAACGTTACCTGCTTGCTCCCCACTGATTGCTTAACCAATGTTCTAATACAGCCCAGGACACCTGCATCTATCAATAATCAGAACAGCAGTGTACAGTCTTATGGAGGCATCTTTACAATTAAGGCTTCCTCCTCCAAAAGAGGTTTGTGTCAAGCTGACAAAAACCAACCAACTACCAAATGCCTATCCCTTTATGTAATATTATGCAATATCCCTTTATTAAATATTTAACCCAGTACGTACTATCATCTCCATGTTGTAAAAATAAAAATACTTAAGTACATGACTCTTTTTTTCTTTCTTTTAAGTACACGGTTCTTAAAAGACTTGCCCAAGTTTATTTAGTAGTTAATTCTTTGTCAACATGATACAAACTGACACTACATAAAAAGAGGAAAACTTCAGTTGAGAAACTGCCTTCACCACATTAGCCAGTAGGCATGCCTTTGTCTGGGAGGGTGTGCATGCGTGTGAGTGTGCATGTGTGGGTCTGATTGATTGACTGAATGATTGATTACTGTTGCAGGGCCCAGCCAAGTGTAGGCAGTACCACTCCTAGGCACTCAGTCCTGGGCCATGTAGGAAAGGCAGCTGAGCAAGCCAAGGAAAGCAAGCTTGTAAGCACCGTCTGTGCTGAGTTCCTGCCTCCGGCTTGAGTTCACGCTGTGTTTTCCTTTGATGATGGACTATGATGCAGAAGGATAAACCAAATAAACCCTTTCTACCCTAAGTTGCTTTTGTTCCAAATATTTTTTCAGAGAGTAAAAAACCAAACTAGACCATTAGTGTGAGAGAGCTGGGATGGACCATGTTTCTAGAATGGTATTCCCTACAAACCAGTATTTCCCGGTAAGTAAGTGTTGATGAGTTAGTAAGGAATGATGACACAAGCTGAAAATCAGAGTGGAGAGACAGTCAAAGAGTCCTATCAAAAACCCATGCAAAAGTACTGTGACAAGGTGACAAATGTTTCATGAAGTCCATTTGGACTGAGATGTCCAGAAAACAGCAGCCATTAACCAAAGCCCAATATCTCCCAGGCAAATACATTTTTTTGTTGTTGTTGAAAAAAAATAACACAGGTCTGGATGTTTCTAAGAACAATCCTGAAGGTCATGAGTTCAATTCATCTTCTAGAAGAAAAAGATAAACAAGAGAACCCCCCCCAAAAAAAATGAAAGGGTACACACAAATCCACTGCAAGCCATGGCCTTTCTTCCATCTGTGATTGGACCCGGTGGGTGCTGCCCTGTGTCAGGGGCTCCTAAAAGAGGACGGGCACCCAGAACGAGAATGAGAAAAACACCTTCGCTTCCCTCTTTATGAGTTGACCATAATAAAGTCCAGACTACCTTCAATAAGCTTTTGATAGTGTGAGCCCCGTTTTCTCGGTCCCTGTACGAGGCTAACGATGAGTGAAGTCCAAGATTCTCTCTGTCTGGGACCTCTTCCTGATTCAAGGTCCTTACCTCAGTACTATCTACATCTTTATCTCTGGACACTGTCTTTTCAATTCTTTGTCACAGTAAGAGCTGGACTCAACTAGGAGGGCAATTAAGTAAGTATGTTATTTCTACTCCACAAGATAGTCAAAGTCAAAATTCTACTAAAAGTTCATCAAGACTTTAAGAAAAACCCTAAGGAAACTAAGGAAATGCACATGTGAAGCATATTCTTTATACTATAAAAATTATCATTAATGTCCCACACAACTCACCTTCTGACAACAAGGGCACAGGGCACACATGCACATAGAAGAACGCCATAAAAGATAGTGCACCTCTGTAAGTACACAAGAAAGTACACGGAGAGACATAAGTCAAGAAGTAAGGGTGGGGACTCTTGCTTTGGTGGTAATGAGGATTTAGTAGCTATGGTAATTTTAAACATCAACTTTCCATAGCCTCAAGTCACCTGGCAAGATAGACCAAATGAAGAGTTATCTAGTTCAGATTAGCCTGTGAGTGTCTGTGGGGGTCCTCTCTTGATTAACTGAGGATGGAAGAGCTAGCCTGAGTGTGGTTGGTACTCTTTCATAGACCAGGCCCTAAATGGTGTAGAAAGGAAGAAATCTAGCCAAGCAGAAGCAGGCAGGCCACATAGGTGCATTCCCTTATTGCTGATCTTCCCTGTATGATGTGACTGCTTACGTTCCTGTCTTCATTCCCTGGCAAGAATGGACTATAACTTGAAATTGTTAGCCAAATGAACTCTTTCCTGCCCTAAGTTGTTTTTGCTCAGTGTGTTTTATCCAGAACCAAACCAGGGAAGACCAAGCACAGATGTTCTTAAGGTTACTGGCTTTCCCTTGGGGGCCAATCCAGCCTTCCACAAAACAAGACACACACACATACACACACATACACACACACACACACCCCGCAAGTCCAAAGGTCAATTTTCTGTTGGTGGGTATCTGTACACACCAGGCTGCTTATCCACACTCAATTCTAAACCCACTCTCCAAAGAAAGCCCACATTCCACAGCTCTTAAATTCTCTTTATGGAAACATAACTTCCAGCCCTTGGAAATCTTACTGTCGATAAACCATTCAGAGATGAAGCATTCAAAGAGAGGCAGGAGTGGCCGAGAGAGGACTTGGCCTACCTGGTGATATGACTCAAAGGGGGAGGGTGTGAGATCCCTGAAGAGCATTTCCTTCTGCTCGGCATGAAGCATGGAACTTTCTGACTGCAAACTTCTAAGCCCAGGATGAACACTAATCCTAGTACAGCACTTAGTACCCACCCTGCCCTCAGCCAGGAAAGAGGGCACTCGGCTATCCGGTCAAAGTGCCTCCAGTGGACATTTAAAAGTCGACCTTCCCAAGCCTCCTACGTAAGAGATACAGAGCTCGAGAGCTCTGTGGAGGCTCAATACCTTTAGGTCTGTCTTTGCCCTTAGCGAGACATCTTTTAACACAAGTGCAAGGAAAAGCAAGGCAAGCAGGTGACACTCAGAGGACTCTATGCTTTTCTTCTACCTACTCAGTCTGTGAAAAACCCCAAGCTGACAGGCTTGGTATGTCTGTTGACAGAGGTGGCAGGGCATGAAAAGGACAGTCTGCTGGGAATCTGGAGACTTCAATGCCACTGGTACCACTGCAGTCTAAATCCAGAGTCATTTCAAGCTGAAATAAACTTTCAGGGTGACAATACACTCTGGTGCAGATATGACCAGATCTAGAGTCAGCAAGGAGATAGGCCTCTGAACATACCTGTGAAGGGCTATGCTGGTTAGATTAACTGATGTTGATCATGCATTCACAGTTTTGAGTTCCTAAATGTGGATATGTTGTGACAATCTCTTTCAAACTCCTGCCATTTCGTCTTACCCACCCTGTGATGGACTATACCCTTCACCTTTGACTTAGAATAGAGCCTTTCTCCCTTAAGTTGCATTTGTCTTGATATTTTATCCCAGCAACAGGAAGAGTAACTAAGACAGCAGTGTTTACACTTTAGATAGAGGGAGACGTGAAGTGGCTTAGTTAACCATGGTATGGTGGCTTGTGTGCTAAGTACCTCCTACAGTTCAGGTGCTTTACTCAATTCCCAGATGGTTATGAGGCCTTCGTGATGTGAAGTCTTGTTGAAGGATGTGGGTCACCCTGGGCTAGTCTTGGGGTTGTAAAGCCCGGTCTCACTTCCTATCTGTTCTCTATGTTGGGACTGGGGACACGATATAATCGCACACACTGCAACCACTGTGCTTTTGTGACATGATGAAATAAATGTATTCCAACTTAAATGGTAAACCAAGACAAACGCTTCCTTTGTAAATTTGCTTTTGTCGAGTATTTGGTCAATCAGTGAGATGAGTGAGTAACTAACACAATCGTTCGGGGCATCAGAGCGAGAATGCAGGTCTCTATCTCAGAGCCTAGAGCTCTGTCCACTGCAACGTGTGTTTTCCACAAGGAAGTAACATGCACTCCTGTACCAAAGCCACAAAAAAAACCACTCACCCATTAACCTGCTGATATTTATTTTACTCTTACACACAAGAAAATGGACAAATCTAAAGATGAATCTCATAGAATCTAAGTCAAAACAGTGAGTCAGTTTCTCTTTTTCTTTCCCTCCAGAGCTGTTCCAGAACACCATGTGCGAGAGAAAACAACAGAATGGAAATTGCTCACATGGAGCATGAGGAGGCTGCCCACCTCCCTCGCACAGCCCGTGTGCAAAGCCAGCCCCTCAGCTGTGCCGCAGACACAAGGTGGTTCATGTTCACTGTTTACCGTGGCAGCTGAGGAGCCAGCTGGCACTGATCACTCCTCTCTTCCAACACAAACGCCACTAGGACATGTGTGACAGGCACCAGCTGCCACTCAGTATAATGGGTGGTGTCCCTGCTGGCCAGCAAGGTGTAGCCCATGGCCCATTCCCTGAGACTGAAGCCTCTGAAGAGTCTTGGCAGAGAAGAAATGGTACCAGTTTCACGCTAGAATTGGTGGGCAACGGGCAGCCACTCACTTGTGTTGGCCAGGTTGTTGGGCTCACAGCTGGAGCCCAAGTGTTCTAATGATCCCCACGGGTCTGTGTTATATTTGGCAGCGAACAGTAGTTCCAGACAGAGCAAGAAGAAGAAACAAGAGACAAAGTGTCACGTCTGGAAAACATGCCAGGAACCACCAGAGACACTGGGTTGAACACTGAAGGATCTGGCAATCTCATGAGGAGCCTCCCATCCCTCCACCCTAGCCTGGTCCACCTGCATTCACTACAAATGCAGACTTTGCAAGAAGGACAAGGAGGATTCAGGCCACACTTGCCCAGGTCAGAGGAAACATGGGAGGCCTTTAGATATTAGACACCGAATAGGACAAGAAGTCTTCTCTGTTCCCGTCCTCCCTCTTCCAGTCATCTGATCAAACTACAGGGGCAGGAAGCTCTACTTCTGAAGTGCTGGGATCTTGGGTCCGATCATACTTTATCTAGGAAGCTTCCTCTGGGTTGTATGTGTTTGGTATCACTCCTGTTATATATCATTAGGCTCTACTAGTACAGCATCTCTCCTCATCTTATATGAATCAGACTTGCCTTTGTAGAAGATATTCCAGAAATCTGAGGCGACAAAATAAGAGTCATCCTCAGTCAGGAACACTGGTGTAGCAGTCAAGGATACAGGCTTTGATCTCCAGACTGGATGGACTTGTAATCCCATCTCGGCCACATACATGTGTAAGTGGGCCAACATATTTGGGTTTTGTTATTCAGTGTCTTTGAGTATCAAACAGGAGTACATAAGCCATCTTATAGAGCTGCTGTTGCCAGGCCCTTTGTGCTCTTCTATGCCAACATGCCAACAGTCTTAGTTATTTGTCTATTGTGATGAAACACCATGACAAAGGCAACCTTTAAAGGGAAGCACTTCACTGGGGCTTGGTTACAGTTTCCAAGGGTGAGCTCTTCATGTTCACCATCATAGAGAGGGGAATGTAGAGACAGAGAGAGAAAGAGAGGGCAAAGACAGACAGACACATACATATACACCCAAAGAGACATATACACAGACATACAGACATATACAGACACACACACACACACATACACACACACACAGAGAGAGAGAGAGAGAGAGAGAGAGAGAGAGAGAGAGAGAGAGCCTGACATGGGTTTTTGAAACCCCAAAGCACACATCCAGTGATACCTGCTCCATCAAGGCCACACTTACAAATAGTTTTACTATTAGTTTCACTGGTGACCACACATTGAAACATGTAAGTCTGTAAGAGCCAATCTCATTTAAACATCTACATCCCCCAAACAGTGTCTGGCCACCATAAGCATTTCTCTCCCACAAAGAAACCCATAAAAACTCCACTCTCTGGATCTCTTACTCGCAAGGTTCCAGGCTAACCTAACTCCAAAAGGAATGTGGGCATCCCCTGGACCAGAGCAGAGACGGAAAAGCCATGGTCCCCTCCAGTACCAGCAGGCAGGTCCTGGGGGAAATGCAGATATTAACTTGTTCAGATTCCAAACTCTTCCCGGCAAGTTGTCCATTTTTGTGATACAAATGGTTGAGGTCATGAACAGTTGTGCCATTTGCGTCCCACAGCATCTTCAGAAGGAGATGTTCCCTTAATCTTCCCTCCAAATGGTTCTATACGATGGAATACCAAGTTCTTTCATGTTTCAAATTTCTGCAGTGGCTCCTATTTTCCAGATCAAATTCTGACTTAAGAACACATTAGATTGATGAAACTACTAAAATCTTGCCATTAGTAACTGTTTCTGAGAGTAGTAAAATATCACTTTGTATGTACCAGGTGGAATGTATGATTCTAAAAGAACCCTGCAGTTGTAAAGCAGGCATGTATTCTCCAGAGGGTGTGTGTACTGAAGGAAGAGGGCCGCCTAAGCTAGTTCATTCTTTCTTGCACTTTCCCTACACCCAGAGAAGTCTGAACCTTTGAAAAGGTTCATTACAAATCTTACATTATAAAAGCAAGATTCTCTCTCTCTCTCTCTCTCTCTCTCTCTCTCTCTCTCTCTCTCTCTCTCTCTCTCTGTGTGTGTGTGTGTCTGTGTGTGTTGCATATGTCAAACACATAAAGTGCTATACCACAAGTGTAAAGAAAATGTCTTCATACCAGAGAGAAGGAAGAAGGCCACCGCTGACGATTGCTGCTACAGGATCTGGTTATTTAAGAGTGCTCAGCCAAGCCCCAGGCAAATGAAGGAGTCAATAAGGACCAAGTCTCTAAACCCCTAGGTGCTCACAGAAAAATAACAAATGAAAACTGAAACAATAGTCCAGAAAGCAAAACCAAGAGTGTGGCTTATCTTGGTGGCAAAAACATAGCATCCAGTGAGCGTATCAGTGTCCTTGGTCTCACGGGAAAGGCCTTTGGAAACATGCCATGCCATGCAGTGCACAGGACCCTAACTGATGCATGAACAGAAAAGAAGACCTTTTACGAAAAGTTTAGACCAAAATTTGTCCAACAATGGAGAGATCCCCAAGCCCCAACATCCTGCTTGCCTAGTGACTCTGTGGCATGGCTAGGCCCACTGATCTTACAGACTAGGGAGAAATTCTCCCCAGATGGTATTTATTTCTTAATTGATTTAGTTAATGGCTTTTCTCTAGTCAGCCACGTTCTCATGCCTCATTTTCATTTGCTATGACTTTCATGAAGCTTTGGATATTTGGGGGAAGGTGGGCTCATCTGCTTCTGACCTTTGTTTTGACATACTCATGGAGAGATTGTTTCTGACTTTTGTTTTGACATACCCATGGAGAGATTGGACTCTCCAACACAGCTTTCTAAAGTCAATTTTTTTTTTTATGGCTGAGAATTCTCATTAAAAATAATTACTTTTGGCAGAAGTCAGGAAGGTGACAAGAGAGAGGGGAGAATTGGAGGAACTGGTATTTTTTTGTTTTGTTTTCTTGTTGTTTTGTTTTTTAATTTCTTCCATTTGTACAAAATCTTCCTGTAAAACAAACACTGTGTAGGGAATGAAAAAAAGTGTAAAAGTGTATAAGAAAACCCTTCCCACCTTTCTATGTGTCATGTAAAACAATTCCATGAGTATAGGAGCGAAGCCGCTGCCCTCTTCCCACTTCAGACATACGCACTCAGCTACAAACACTGGAGGTACAGGAGGAATTTCTCACACTGATGTATCTGTACCAGAAACCAAAAGCCTGGTAGGACAGAGAGTTCACAAGAAAACAGATCGCGGCACACAAAGCATTTGGGAAGGACTAATGAGAATGCAAGTACTCCCTGTACATTTTAGAAAAACAATGCAGAACTTAGAAATGGAGGCAAAATAAATTCTCTCTCATGGCTTTGTATTAGTTCTTTCGCTATGTCATAGTGGCCCAGAGTGACACAGAAGGCGGGTGCTGATGACCCTTCTTAACTGGTACCTGACAGTCCTCTCATAAAACATATGTATATTAATCCTCAATGCTTTTTACCTGAATATGAGTGCAATCACTTAAAGACTGTGGGATGTATATTTCTGTTAAGCTGGAAAAGAACAATACACCAACTTCCTTATGTGTTCATGAAATTTCCTGCCAGCCTATAGAAGCTGTCAGAAAGGTGAGACCAGGTACACCAAGGCCACCATCTTCCCTGTGCTTTGTCACCCACCAGTTGTGGCTACATGGTGACTCTCCACACGTCTCTGGTTCCAGCATAGGAATAGATAAAGGAGGCAGCTCTGCTATGGGATTCTCCACCCAGTAACAGGCTGATACACAGTGTGGATTTGTGAAGTGTTATGAACACAGGAGTTATGAGCTGACTGGCTCATTTGGTCTCCAACCTCTCTACCCATCCTTACAGCACCTCCTTTAACAGGAGAGGAAACTCGGGCTTACACTGGTTACATTTAGAACGGACTGTGAGTTTAACACCCACCCCCCCATAACCACCCCCTCTCCTCCCTCGAATATTTTCTCTTTGGAGATTTTTGTAATGTTTTATATCCAATATACAAGAAAGTGATAACAAGAATCAGTACATCCATTCTGTGATCAAATTTCTGCCCTTGGAGAAAAAAAAATGTTTATTTCTATCCGACTGTAATGTTTAAATATGTTAATGTGACTAATCTGTGTACATGTGCACACATTTATAACTTGTATTCAGGGTCTGGTTTATAATGGGACTTCAGCAAATGTTCCTTTGGCTTCCTTGCAGAAGAGTTCAGAGCAATGATATCCTTAAGACTTACTGCTTCTAGTTTACTTTCTGGTCCTAAAGTTTGAGGAAATTTTAGTAAACGATTAAACTCTTTTGGTGCAAATAAAGGCCTCAAATTAAAATTACAAAAAAAGTCTGAGATTTATAAATATTCTAAGGCAGTAGTTCTCAACTGCCTGATCGGGTTGCATATGAGATATCACGCCTATCAGATATTTACATCATGACTCATAACAGTAGCAAATCTAAAGTTATAAAGTAATAATAAAGCTAAATTTATGTTTGGGGGTCACCACAATGCAAGGAGCTATATTAAAGAAGTCACAACATTAGGAAGGTTGAGAACCACTGCTGTAAGAATTAAGCTAGACAGGGGCGAGCGGGGTAGAGAGGCAAATCTTAATGACTCAGTATAAAGGGACCTGGTAGCTCACAGATGTCCAAGCAGCACCCCTCGGGAGTTTGGAGAGGCCAGTGGCTTATCCACCTGGGCAGAGTCAATACTTAATACATGGCCAGAGGTAAAGTAGAGGAAGCTGAAATTCCAACGTGGAAGTATGTTTAGATTTTTATGGGGGGGTGGAGGGAGAGTGACTTTTGGACTCAGCAGAAAGCCAAAGACAATGGAAAGCAGATAAAGTGGAGGGAAGGCTGCACTCAAGTCCAGGACTTGCATTTGGACTTGATGCCCCCTCCCGGGCAGCAAGCTTTGATACACACCCTATTGGCAGCTGGGGACAATCTCCTACATTTCATGTCAATGGAACCTCCAGAGTTTCTAAGTCCTTTTGTGTGAAGAACAGGGCAATAAATCTCCCAGAGAGAATTGCCCCAGGTAACATAAGTTGCTTTTGCATTACACAGGGCTCTCACAAATCCGTGTCTGCTGGAGACCAACAACTCAGACCTTACTTAGAAAAACGGATCTCGTCCTCTGCAAATATGACGTCATCTGCTAAGATGACGCCATGTTGGATTAGGGCTGTCTCTAAATATAAAATTACTGCTCTCCACACACAAAGGGAGACAACCATGTAAAAAGAACTACTTGGAGATGTGTCACTATCTGCTGAGGACAGATATTACCTACAGCAACCTGGAAGGCACGGGATAATTTTCTCAGAGCCAAGCACAGCAAGTATACCTTTGGATGGTGTTAAAGCCTGTGGCCCTTGACTCACGGAAGCTTTGCAATACAGACTTAGAAGCGATGTAGCCTACTTGCCTTCAAAGTGCAGGTGTGCACTCTGGGACCAAGACAGTTGGTGGAAGCCCAGCAGACTATGCTGACCCCTAAATCATCTGGGCAAACCAACTATTTACCCATGTGCTCATCTATCCCTTCACCAAACAGCCACAGAGAATGTGAACTCCTTCTTCAGAGAACTGCTAGGATCCTAGAGCTGAGAGAAAATGAAGCATGAGTTACATAATCGGTTAGTTAGTTACCAGTAGAGTGAAAGCCACAGAGAAAAACACAGTATTTAATTAACAAATGTGAGCAGGACTTGAAGGTGACACGGGGATCTGGTAAAGTGTCTCTGAGGAAGTGTCATTTTAAAGGAACTCTAAAAGATAATTTAGCTAGCTGACAACAGAAGCTGCATACAGACCTGTGATGAAATGGGACCTTTGAGAGAGAAAATAGAATTTAAAAATATACCTGATACAGAATCTGACCTCCTCAATTTTCTATCATATTATATTTCTTGAAAACTCATTTCCAATCAAAATAATGTCACTGTCCTTTCAAATTATATTAATGAAACATTTACCAATAAAATATTAATATTTTAAAATTTAAATACTCCTGTAGAATATTCACAGAAGTATCCATGTTTATCATTAAAATATTATGAACGTCTATCTGCAATATTTTACCTATTATGAATCTGAGAAGAGACTTGCTCGAATTTTAAGGGCCATGTAATTCAAGTTCTGTCTTTCCTGTCTGTGAAGTTGTTCAAAGACTACCACAGTCTTTATTCACCATGAACTACAGATACAGCCCAACCCTGATAAGCTAAAATCATAAGAGCAATACTACACTGCTGATATACCCTGTCCCAATGGCACATGCCTGCCCAATTCAAAGACACTACTGGGAGAGTGTGGTTCAATCACAGCCTAAGTAGCACATAGTATCTTCTCTAGTTAAGGCACTCAATGCTAATTCAAAGATGGGTTGTATCTTCCACTTCAAGCTCGCTGCATGCAAAGTACGTTGAGTGGAGCAAATGGCCATCTAACCCCAAACATCCACACGAGAAACTCAGTAGCCATAGAGTGCTGCCATCAGATAGAACGCCTGCATGCCTAAAGCTTCTTCCTAAAGAGCCAAGCATCAGGCTGGAAGAAGCCAAAACCACTGAAACTCCTATCATGTCTGACAACTAGGTTCTGGCCGACCTACCATGCTGCCTTTATGGAGCAGGGCTTCTGTTCTGTGATTCTCCTGTTTTCCATTTCCACTTCACACTTAGTAAACAAGAATCATATATTCAAACAGCAAAGGGCCGCAGTGACTTCAGTATAGTTCATCAGGACAGAAATGCCAATGAGGTATCTTAGAGGGCTGTAAATCAAAAGCCAGGGAGGTTCCCCAATACCACAGCTGTGCAGTCTCTCTGCCTGGGGACTTCTGAGGCTATTTGCAATAATGGACTTTGCCCAGCCACCCTGTCTCATCCAGGGGTGCTCTGAAGGCTTGCTACACTGCCTCTGCTCTGACACTGACATGAAGAACTCTTCTACCTGATGCCCACAGTCACCCAACATTGTGAGACGCCTTAGGATTCAGACACCCATCATCCCCATCATGTTTTCTCAGGCCTTTGTGGACTCTTGGTTCTGCAAAGCCACTACAATCCCATTACCAGTTGGCATCTGTTCACGTAACTAAGGTGAATACAAACTCAGACCACAAAAGCAACTGCTGACATCTCACTCTTGCCTCCCAAGAGATTTTTCTGACACTGGATCCACAGGCTGAACAATCACCCTGCAAAATGCTTTCAATATTGAGGATCAACCATTTGATCTGCTCTCTTGTGACTGTCATCTGGTCTTGTGTGCTTCTCAAAAGATGACATTTGGCCTTTATTCTTCTCTGAAACCCTTTTCTCTTTTAGAAACCACTAAGTATTCTAGACCAGTTACTTGCCAAGGTCAGTTCTTACTAGGGCCAGCACACTAATTAGGTCCATGTCTGTGTACAAAGGCTAGGCATTTCCTCAGATAGACAAAGGAAGATTCCGGTTTAGTTCTACAGTAGACACTATAAGCATCCGCAATAACTATTTAACTATTCCTTGAGCCATCTTGACTCTGCAGCAGTGAAGACCAGCCTCCAGACCCTTCTCCAACAAATATCAGTTAGAAATCTTGAAAGAGACAGAAAGTAAAATGTTCCTATTTTCAAGATAGTAATTGACTTGTAAGGTTGTATACAAATACACATTTACACATGTGCACACTCACGACAATGCACTTGCAGTCCAAGTGTATATATAGGTGGCACATGAAGGGGTAGGAACAGGGTGAGGACAGTCATCTGGAGAAGCAGACATTCCTTTCCACAGAGGGATCTCCGAGTGCTTCCAGAGTAGAGATGATTAGAACATCTGTGACAGGTGGCTGGGGTTGAGATTTACAGATCTGAAGTCTCTGGAATTCCCAGGAGGCAAGGTGTCACAGCAAAGATAAAATTCTCAGGGTGAACAATATGGTGTCACAAAGAGCCACTGTAGAAGACAGGGTGCAAACAACCAAGTCCCCCTCAGAAATCAAGCTCCCTATGTGGACATCACAATATTTACAGGTGGGTGATGGGACTGCGGGAAGGAATCCAGCAGAGGGCAATGACTGTCAAGGGTGATCCCCTCTCTATGCAATGAAAACATGGGATGGACAGCTATGGAGACACACTCCTTGACCATGTTACATGAAATCTGTATCTTTCTAACTTGCCCCTCTCTCAGCAACCAATGGGGCATGCCTGTTTGCCCCAACTCAGCTCCAGATGTCAGGAACCAGCTGCTAACACAACTATATCTCACTGCCATAGGAACCCTCATGAACACGTAAGAGAGTCAAAAGTTTGGACTGAAAGAGACATGGACTCTTCCTATACAGTAAAAGCAAAGCCCAAGTGCATCGGAACGGGGGGGGGGGTAAGGAAATTAAAATGAACTTGGCTTTTCTCAATGGCCTTTTCTCATGTCTAGACAGGAAGAGCCTGGATATATGATCATAACTAAGTGGTCAAGGGATAAATTCTAATGCTCTACCCCATCACTTCTTGCCTGGGTGACACAGAGCTACCTCTGGCAGCTATGGAGAAATTCACAGACCTAACCCCAGAACCCACAGCTGAACTCACAGTCACCAAGGAAGGAAAGAAGTTGAACTTCTGCTCTTAACAAATGTTCTTCTGAAAACTAGAGGAATACTTGAAATACACGTTTATCATCAATACAGCTGCCTTCCAGTTCTTGGATGTACTTGAGACCTTGACTGGGATTAGTGGGCTCAGAGACAGAAAGCTGAGGGGAGAGACTTGAAGACTAATGTTCCAACAGGAAATGCAGTAGCTCTCACACTCCCTTCAACTTTCAGATCTATGGGTCCCTTGCTAGCAGCTGTGGCAGTGAGGCCTGCCCCATGGGAAGCAAGCCCACAAACTTGCAAAAGAACTGCCCCCAGAGGTTGTGACCCACGGCTCTGGGGAGTCATTGTGACAGAAGACTAGATACAAGTGCAGACATTAATAAGCCTGGTTTTCTTCGAGTAGAGAGAAAGATACTATATTCTCACTTACACAAAGAAGCATGGTCAATTTTTGAACAAGAAAGACTGAAGTTCACATTCTGGCTCTTGGAGGTCCTGTGTGTACTTGGCCCTTTATCTCCAACCCCTGTTCTGAAGTAAGTAGCAGTGGTTACCTCATGAAGGGTGAGGAAGAGCCAGGAAGGTGATGGGAGGTCTGAGTTTAAGCATTAGGTGAAAACAAAAGTAATGGCTCTTTGGATGGTTAAAACTCTCTAAGGAAGAAGAATCAGAATTTGTATAAGGGAGAGTTGCTAAGTCCACATGGTGCTTCTGTATTTGTAATTTATGTGTCCCTCACAACCTCCCCCTGGGATTGTCAAAAGACAAAAAGTCACTTCACAGCTAGCAAAAGTATATGGAAGAGGGGCTGGAGAGATGTCTCACGGCTTAAGAGCACTAGCCACTCTTCCAGAGGTCATGAGTTCAATTCCCAGAAATCACATGGTGGCTCACAACCATCTGTAATTGGATCCAATGCCCTCTTCTCATAAAATAAATAAATAAATCTTTTTTTTTTTAAAAAAAACAAGTATATGGAAGAAAGGGCAGACCTCAAGAGAAGCACTCTTTGGTGACATCATACACCTTTGTCATCTAACTACTCTGCCACTCAGTGGGATGTCCCTTCCAACGTTATCACATCCTAGGAACTCACCAAGTATTTACTAAATGCCTACTATGCACTGCTTGAGTCCATCAGTGAGCAGTACCACCAAGACTTCTTCTTGAAGAGGAGTAGGGAGGAACAGCTAAGAACTCTGACAGTAACGAGATGCTATGACTGAGAAGCATGCCTGGTGCAGGGTTTCAGAAATGAAGCTAAAGAAGGATTGGTGCTGTAGGAGCCAGGGAAGGGCCTGGTTTCACGAGGCAGTCGAATCATACCCTGGCAGAAGATCTCATCTGAGCCAAACCTTGAAGGAGGTGAGAGGAGTGTCCATAGATGATATTGGTGAAGACATACAGAAGAGCCAGGGTGAGGATGCAGGTTAGGAGTGTGCCCGGTGGGCAGGTGGATGTGCCAACACCCTTGTGGCCAGTGTGCCAAAGGCAGAGCACATAGGACACATTGAGACACACTACAGATCCATCTTTGCAAGAATCAGGGTTGTCAAAGTCCGTCTCAAGAAGAGCACGCCGCTCTGCTTAGTCCAGTATCGTATTGAGACAGCTGGTCGACCTGAGAAAGGTTCACCAATCCTTTTGGTTAATATTAGAAAAAGATTTTGTTTTAGAAAATCCATGGAAATTCTATTTTCCATCTTTGAAACCAATCAGGCTGATTTTATGCATAGTCTGAGAGTCTCAAAGCAACATGGATTCTACCACCCGCTTCCACACTGACTTCAGAGAATAACTTTTGTAACGAGCCTGGGCTTCCAGCTATGAGATGCCTTTTAGACTTCTCTCTAGTCATTTAAATAGTGCCAGATTATAAATGTCTGATATTAAATGTATTAGTGCTGAGCTGAGAGAACAAAGCAAATAATTAGCAGTTGCACACATGGTGGGTTCTATTTCAGATTTTCTTTCACTGTCTGTCCCATCTAAGCCAATGATACTGGTTGTACAGCCCTTGGTCACAGCCACAGTGACACCACAAATCAACCTCCACCTGCTTGAAGTTCCCAAAATAGAAAAGTATTGTGATTTCTCCCACAGAAAGTAACAGGGCTCTGAGATAGAAGGGGGTGTTGAAGGCCGAGTTGACTTGAGAGCAATGGGAGCCTCATATTGGCAATACCAGACAAGACCCCAGAAGAGTCTGAATGTCTCCTGAGATTGTCATCTAAGCCTTTTACTGTATACACATTGCATCACACAATGCTATCTTACTGTATACACATTGCATCACACAATGCTATCCTGTGGATCCATATTTGCTACCCTGTACTACTTAAAGATGAACAAGTGTTTGGAAGAATAAACCCAACATGCTAATTTACACCAGCTTGAAATGATCTTACATATGGTTTTGGTCTAACAGAATAGAAATTTCTCACTGTCCTTGGTCAAACTTACCGGAGTCAAACTTATCTGACTAAATCGCATTGTAGTAAGTTAATATCACTATCTAGTAAAGATGGGAGAGTCCTATGCACATCCACTGGAGTCTTGGAGACCTTTAGCTTTGGGTTTACTTCCCATTCTTTGTGTGTGTGTGTGTGTGTGTGTGTGTGTGAGAGAGAGAGAGAGAGAGAGAGAGAGAGAGAGAGAGAGAGTTGGGGAGAGGGAGAGAGACTTACAAATGCAAGGATCTATTATTATCCCCTAGTTGAATTTCCTGTTTAACAGTTCAACACTGGTAGGATCTTTTTTCAATTAAGAGAATAAATATACTGGGGCACTGCATTTAGCAAAATGAGGCCATTACCACACTAACAATAGTCCCCAGGGCCCGTATAGTGCCCTTGAACGAGCTCTAAGAAGAGTCTGGTTTTAGTTTTTGCTGATTTCTCCCCCTAAACTAAGCATGCAGCCAACTGAACTTCACCTGGGCAATTCACAGAACAATTCAGAGTTTTCAGTTTACCTGCAACACTGTGCATCTAAAATTGCAAGTTCTCAAAGCAGGTACCTTGGCACACTCTATTGTCAAAATGTAGGAACGTTATGTATACAATCACAAGAAAAGTCAGCTTAATCTTTCTGAGACACCTTATCCTCATCTCAGACAGTTTCATTAAAATGCCTCCCTAAGACCTCCAGCATCACCACAGCTGGTGGGGATGGGTGCTCACCTGCAAACTGCAAAACCTGAGTTCAGTCCCTGGAACACGCATGGTGGAAGGAGAGAACCAACTCACATAAGCTTTCCTCTGAAATTCACCCTAAAGTGTAAAGGTGAGTGTAAAAACATTTGCTTGTGCATGTGCACACACACACACTCACACAAGCACAGCTAGGTTTCGTTTCTGAGGAAGAAAACTTTCCATACATGTACTAGCATCTAATGTTAGCAAAACTGCACTGTTCAACATTCCTTGAACTGTGAAACATACACCTTCCGTGTGACCTCATCACCTCCTTCCTTGGAACTGCCCAGGAGAATACAAATAACTATGTGTGCTGAGACTTATATAAATTTTCATAATAGTCAAATGCCTGAACTGGTGTCCCAGAACAGAGGAGAAACAAACTCCTCAGAATGAAGTAGCGCTCAGGCACACCAAGGATGGACTCCTGACACAGAAGACCAACACAGGAGTCTCAAGGTAAGGAGGGATATCACACACACCCCAGTCTCTTCGGTATGATGCCGTTTACCTGAAATTCTAAAATATGCAAAGTAATTGGCTGTGATGATGGATTCCTGGCACCAGGGTCTGAGAGAAGAATGAATCACAAAGAGGTCAGGAAACTTCTGGAAGCAATGAATATGTGTTCTGTTACTGCTTGTGGCAATGACTTCATGAGTGGACACAGCTGTGGAATGTATGAACCCATTATATACAGATGATATATTAGTAAATTAAAAAACTACTTATGTGGGCTTATGACACGATTTGTATATGGAACTCTCCTAGCAAGTCTTTATGTTTTTAAATACTTTTGAAATGACCAATCTTTTGTAGTATTGCAGAGTCCTGGGCTACTGCAGTATTTCTTTCTGATTCTAAGTTCCTAGCAGTCAAAAACAAAATCTCTCTCAAGTCCTATTAGGAACCAAGAGGGTGTCACAACAGTGTAAGAATTCTGAAAAATTTGTATCAGTAGTTTGTTTTCTATGTATGCCAAAGAAATTCTGGGTTCAGAATTGGCAATGACCTGTTAGTGACCCTGATAGATCCTTAAAAGTGTCACCAAGGAATTGTTTGATTTTTTTTTTAACCCTAACATATAAACACTGCCTTAAAATGTAAGACTTGGGTAAAAAAAAAACAAAAACAAGACAAAACACAAACCCAAGTTAGTCTTAGACTTATCTAAATCCTTTTTATTAAGAAAACGTTAGGGCACAGGGTTCCCTGAGAGGTTACTACTGTTTCTGATAGCTAAAGGCAAAATGGGCTTGAAAGTTCCTATTTCTACATCACAGTCATTAAAGAAGGCAGCAATACTGTGCCCCAAAGGGTCAAAGATTAGGTCCTCAGCCCCAGGGGAGACAGGGCCATTAGCACTGAATCTGCCAGCACAGGTTCCAGAAGCTGCCTGGAACTGAACCTACCTGGGCCAAGCCCAAAAGCAGGACGAATAGAGGCTTCTTCTCAACAGAAGTCAGGGTCACACCTTGCAAGGCCTGCTACTGGGAGACTCAACCCCCAAAGCAGGGGCAAGGCAGAGTTGATGTTGTCAAACACAGACAACATGTTCAGTCCTGTAGAGCGGGGTCAGGTTTCAGTTACAGTGGATTAAAATATTAAAGGAAAAATGACTGGGCCTCTTCTGCAGATGCTTTGAGAAGCCTCACTCTACAGCACTGCTTACTCAGTGAAAGTTAATTTTCCCCAAAGTGACGACGGTGGGTGCTATTCTCTATGATCCAGTCAAATCCCCCAGCCTGTGAAAACCCCAGCCTGTCTCCAGGTGTTCAGACTGAGACCGTAGAGTGAATTAAATAAACCTTCTCTAAAAAGGAAAAATTTATCAAAAGTGCTGTTTCCATTCTAATTAGTATCGCGGCTGTACAAGCTGCAAATATGGCTGTCATCACATCAAGAATCAACATGAAGGTCATGATAATGACTGTGTGGATAGAATTAATTAATTTTCTTTTCTTTTCCCCCTCTCCCCCTGTGCATGCCTGTAGGAACACACTTTTACTCTTGACTCTGCTGCATTACCTTGCTGCCTGGCAAAAGTAGAAGACACAGATGGGGCTGTGGGATGCGGCCACTGCTTAAATCTAACGAAGGCGAGGCAACTGTAGCCCAGGAAGCTGCTGTGTCTTGTTTCTCCTAACGTTCCACGAAGCTGAGCTGGTGGGGAACTCAAGAGTGCACGATGGCCAGGATGCTCCGTGATGATAGAAAGCATCTAGGAGGAAGCCTACCACCCTGACTGCCACCAGACCTCTATATAACCAAGCCTGTGAAAGCAGGAGCCAGGATTCGACCGTGTAGGCAAGATTCACTTAAGGTTTATTCTCCCTCTGCGGATTGGCTCAACTGTCAAAGTCTCCCCTGCTTAGATTATTCCCCAGCACCTGGGTGACCACAGAAACCATGTATTTCATTTTGGGATCTCTAGATGTTTACCTTTGTCTCCTGCCCACCCCCAGCCCAAGTAGCTTCATCCTGGGCTGCATCCACACTCTTCATCACTGGGACCAAACACTTAAGCAGAATGTGCAAGAGCCTAGTCTCGATAAACATTTGCTCAAAGAACAGAGGAGTTAACAGATGGCTGGGCAATCAGAGTCTATAGATATCAGTATGTGCTTGGGGTCCACGTACTTAGCTAAATAGACATAATCATGAGTCTATTAATAATAGTGAAATTTTTTAAGATTAGAAAACTGTCTATGGTATTTTTGGGTTTTGTTTGTTTGTTTACAGTGCTGGAAATCAAACCCAGGCCTTCAACACGTAACACTGAGCTATATAGCCCAAACCACTCATAGAGACCCCAAAGGAAATAAAAGAATTAAAACAACTATATGCTTTAAATTTCACTAGTGTCTTCCATTTGCCCAAACAAAAATAATGAGTTATACCAAAAGGAGAAATGTACATATCATATATAGATATGTATACATAAGTGAGAGAAAAATGGAAAAAACACATTTAACTATATAAGATGTTTCAAGTAAACTAATGAGTTGTTTTGTAGGGAATAATACACTCCAAGGCCTAGAAACCTCCAACTAGAGTAACTTTAACATCTATTTTTAATTCTATTAAACATCTTTGTTATTTCATTCTCTCTCTCTCTCTCTCTCTCTCTCTCTCTCTCTCTCTCTGTGTGTGTGTGTGTGTGTGTGTGTGTGTGTGTGTTTCCCTGTTTGTACCGTAGAGATACATGGCAGTGTCAGGTGCACCTGTATGACTGTAGAAACCCAAAGTTAATTGCAGGAGTCATCTCCCATGGCTCTCCTGCCTTACCTTGGAGGCGGTTTCTCACAGCAGGTGCTGCCTCCTTGCTTGCCTTCAAGATCTGGTCTCAGCCTAGGAGGCTGGAATTCTAGGTGACCTGCCAAACCCACCCAGCATCTGTGTGGGATCTGGAGTCTGAGCTCCAGTCCTCGTTTGTACAGAAAATGTTTTAACCACTGAGCCATCTACCTCCCTAGGTCAAGACTATTTCTAAAGGCCAAATTGTCCTACACTCTAAAGACACATCGAGTAAAGATCAGTTTCAAAGTTAAAGCACATTTACCAATGTGGATTTTTTTCCCCTCCTGTTCAAGGTACCAGAGGAAAAACAAGGCGAATGACAGAAGTATCATGTGGTGAGCAGGCGCTATGAACATCCTCTCAATGAGTCCTCACACACTCTCTTCAAGATAAGCCTTGCTACTCTTTCATGAAAGAGAGAGCTTAAATGCTTTACAGCTGGCAAGAACGAGGCCTAGATTCAAGCATGGGTCTATCTGACTCTGCACTCCGTTAAGTTCTCAAGATTAGAGTACGGAATCACACACACACACACACACACACACAGAGAGAGAGAGAGAGACAGAGACAGAGACAGAGACAGAGACAGAGACAGAGAGACAGGGGTGGGGCAGGAAGGGGGGGTTGACATAAGCTCAGTATCCTTTAAGTTTCAAGCCTGCTCCATGTTCTAACAATAAACATAAGCCAAACCTTTGGACAGACACTGCAAGTTCCACCCCTACCTACAGCAGTTTCAGAATACATTTTACTAGCCTGGCTGAAGGACATGTATACTTAATTGAATAACCCTTAGTTATTTCCAAATCCCCCCAAAAAATGGTTCCAGAATTCTGAAAGATCTGCCAAAACAAGTGATTAAGTCACACACACACACACACACACACACAGGCACGCACAAAAATTAATGTAGCCCAACAACAGTGTAATTTCACAGTGGTTCCTCCGTATACAACAATGCCCTTCATGGGCCTCCTTGGTAAAGGACAATTGGTTCCCTTGGGGATTGATACATTTTTCAAAATGCACGGTAAAATTAGACATATTCATTCTTTTATCTGGGTTTGAGAATCTTCTTGTCCCCGGAACCCATTGTTCAGTTAATCTGTGCATACACACCAGAATATTCTAATTTAAATCTGAGCCTGGGACATGCTATATTTTGTTCCAAGCTGCAGGGGTGTGAACGCCATAAATAGCGTGCAGTGTGTGTGTGTGTGTGTGTGTCCCGTCCCCAGCAGTCTGATAAGCTCAGACTGAAATCATTTCAGCCATCACATTTGACAGCTCACTAGAATCCTGTTCAACCCAGCCTCCAAACCAGACCATTATTCCTGCCAGTTTTCAGCCAGGGAGGCATTCAGATGCTCCACTATAAATGAGAACAGCCTTGCGGAACCTTGCAGGAGAGGCACAGTCAGGCTAACAGGCCGTCAATCTGTCAGGAGCTCTTACGATCCCCGGGCCTTGCCCAAACCCAAGACTGGCTCTGAGCATCTAGGATGGGGAAACCCAGCAGATGTGGGTCCTGTCACCTCTGCTTCAATGGCCACATCTACTAAGACATGCCAGGCAGAACCAGCACAACCCAGAGCTGCCAGACCAGCAGCAAGGCTCGCTGCCTCCGCTAATTAACTCAGGCACCATTTAACAAATAGCCATTGAATGTCAGCTGCGTAACAAAAGCACCCAGTACCACAGAGGACTCTGAGGGGTCGGGGGGCATTTTCTGACTCCATTACACCTGGTGCTATGAACCTTCAGTATTTTAGGGTTTTTTTTTTTTAGCCTGAGTTTCTCTGTCTACAAGATAGAGATAACACATCATCACACGAGACTGCTGTGAAGACCAAATGCATTCATACAAACTTCCTTAAAAGATGCTCAACTAATATCAGCTCCCTGTTCACCTTCTCCACCTATCAAGATCAAAGCTTCCGCCATCTTCTTACATCAAGCAGCTTTTACAGTAAAACTGAGACTATATAAGGTACTGAGAAGGAAGCACTATGTTCTCTTTCCCTTTTTCAGTAGGATATTTACTGAAGAATAGCAGCATTCCTATAAAGCAGAGTATAAACATAAAACTCACATAAAACTCACAGAGGCCTCTCAAAGCAGCACACGTAGTTGACTTGGGTAAGGAAAGAATATGTGCAACCCTCCATGCCCAGGTCCTGCCACCTTCTCTCTGCGACGACAACACCAACACCTGCTTTTGAGTCAGAGATGATTTTAATATTTTAATAATGTGTCTGTGACAGTCGATTATCAAGCAAGCAAACACACTATCAGTACTGCTTCTCTCTGTCTGCCCCTGAGTCTAGGTCTTTTATTTCATTTTGTGCGTCGACTAAGCTAGGGATTCATAGCAAATGGACACCAGCAGCTCAGGCTACTCTCTGTCAGTTCTCACAGAGCCTGCTTCTCTGACAAGAGCAGCCCGAACTTCAGCCGGACCCACGCTCCTTCTTCCTTGGCTTCCTTCTCTTCTGATCATTTTTCTTTACCTATTTCAGGAAGCGACTCAGCTCGGAGCACACTTAATACGCTCAATACACAGAGTGGTTCTCTTGGCAAGAATCTTACCTTTAACTTGCTTGTTTATAACAATCCTAACAGCGTGCTGAGTGACACTCTAGACTCTTCCAGTTTGCCATGGTAACATTGATGGGGCATTCCTTTTTGAACAGCACCCATTCCCTTGATGTCTAGAATATCTCTTTTCCTCTACGACTGCATGCATATAGCTACTGGAAAGACTCCATGTTACCTAAAAGCTCTGGAGACCATGCACCAGGTGTCCCCCACCCTTCTCTTTGTGCATGTCTTTTGGCAAATTACTGGAAGATGGCTGCCTTGACTACAAGCTCTCTCCGTTTTCTGTTCCCTTATGCAAACACTGAAGAGAAAAGGCAGCAGGACTCGCTCTGTGTGACCTGTCATGTGGCACCCAATTAAAAGAGGAATGCCATTGTAAGATACAAGACAAACTACATTTTGTAAAAACAGGAACAGACTGAAATTTTTCTACTGCCTAAAACTAAAATGGCGAATTCCCTGCCAAAGGAAGTCTTTTAACCTTATTGATACTCACTCACCCTCTCCATCTTTAAACTGTCTGTGAAAGCCTTGGGACAGGTGAAAAAAAATCAAGTCCCAGAAGCTCTGCACAGTTAACTGTCCTTTGGATTACAAATCCCACCCAGTGCTGGGCCAGAGAGTTAAGGTGCATGTCCCATGATTCCTGAGTCATACAAAGTAAAAGGAAAGAAATGAACACTGCACAGCAACCTCTGACTGCCACATGCACACACACTATCATCTGCACGCGTGCATGCGTGTGCACACACACACACACACACACATATGCGCGTGTGTGTTTGCATGCATTATTAGAAATGAAACTCCAAAAGATCCTGTCACCCCATCATTCCATTCCATTGTAGTTTTTCAGAGAACCATATCACTCAGGTACCACTGGAAACAACCATAAAGTGAGCAATCAGCATGGGTTACACCAAGGCACTTATATGACTCCCCCATCTTGAAGCACTGGGTCACCTAGAAAACACCTTGGCTCACAGTTACAGGGATGAAATGGACAGAATGGTACAGCAAATAGTGAGGTCTATAATGATAGATGGGGGCTACTGCTAGTCCTTGGAGGGGAAGAAACACCATGCCCTTCCCTGGGACTCTCTCTAATCATTATGGCCATTCATTATGCTACCTTCCCTAAGAGGTAAATCATGAGTGAAGGTGGGTCTTTTCCAGTCCAACTTCCCCTGAGTTACCCATGCTTTTACGTGACCTAAATATGATAAATTATTGGCTAAACTAGGCTGGTGCAGTCTTTCTGTGGTCTGTTGGGACCTTCTGAGTAAGTAAACACTTCATTTATGTCTCTCCAGGGATGTTACTGACATACTCCCCAATGGGATATTAGTTATCCATAGAAAGTAATTAAAATATCAATATATAGTCTACCAGGGGCAAACCTTAAGAGCTATGCTAGGTAAAAGACCCATGCCCCCCAAAGTTATATATCTTTGAGTATATTTTTAAGAAATACTCAAAGCAAGCAAATTCATAGGCACAGAGCTGAGTAGTGGTTGTCCGGGGCTGAAGGGTGGAAAGAAGCAAAGGTTCTATGTTGGTTTCTTTAGAAGCGATGGACGTGTTTTCAAACTTCCCCCAGGAAATGATTACCCCCCCCCTTTTTTTAATATACAAGACACTGCAAAACTATAGATTATATACTACTAAACTGTAGGCTTTAAAATGATTTCATGTCAGGAATTCCTCTTGCAATATGAAAATGTCAAAAATGAATAGGAATAATTGTGGAAAAAAAAACGAAACAATCAATAAAACACTACTTATTTATCAGAGGAAATGCTGCGGCAGCAGATATAAAGTATTTGTCAATGACAACAGGAGAGCTCATCTGTATTCCAGCTGATGAAAGGAAAGAGGTCGAGGAGCCCCGAAGTGATGAATCCAGCCTACATATCTAGGTTCAAATTGAGTCACAGCGCTGAAAGAAATGGAACATATCAACACCCTCCCCCCCAAAAAAAAACTTTATTAATTCTGTCAGGGCATCATACCACCAGAAAACAGCTTAGAAGCATAAAAATGTGGCACTATAATTAACAACAGGATTCCACAAACAAATTAATATAATTTCAATTAAAAGGGAGTTATCATCGGTCTATCTTTCCACTGTTTCCAGAATTAGCACAGACCTATGAGCTGTCCAGAGAAGAGCCATGTTAATTAGAGAGAGAATTTCCCAATGAAAACCCCAGTCTGCAGCACATGATAATTAGCGATGTTGTAATAACTCACTGACCCTCCAGGGTCCCTACCTTCCTGGTGTCTGTCCTCGGGGATTCCCAGGGTCACATCAGTGCTTCTCCCAGTTATCAATTTACTGCTGCCTTTGCAAACTGTCACACTTCCGAGTCATCAGGAAACAGTTTGGGAAGCTGCATGACACTAGACTGGCCTGCCCAGGAACTTTCTATCTGGTTTTGCTTAAGCCATAGTCTGGCTACTTCTTAGCTGAGCAGTTGAGCCATGTCATCTCTTGCACCACAGGCTATGGAATCGGGTCTTCAGAACCCTATGGGCCACATGGTCTCCCAGACTGTGTCCTCCCTTGATGGAGTGGTGACAGTGGCCAAAGCATGATTGTGGGAAGGCTTATTTCATGAACTCTACTACCAGCGGATTGGTACTTCCCATCACCCGCTACTGTGGGTAAAGTATGTCAGACAAGGTGAGCTCTGAATATATTCTGAGCAGCCCACTGACTGCAGATGAGACAAATTATGAAAAGGAGTAGTTGCTCCATTGGCTCAAAGGCTCCAGGAGCAGAAATGACCTCCAAAGGCTGAAGAGATGACACATCACTTGAGTGCTTGCTTTTCTTCCAGAAAACCCAAGTTCTGTTTCCAGCCACAAAGTGTAGTTCACAACCACCTGAAACTCCAACTCCAGGGGACAGGAGTCCCTCTTATGACCTGTGCAGGCACTCTCACACATGTGTGTACACTCTCCCCCAATCCTCATTAGAATCTCACACAAGAAAACATTAACTCCAATTCTTCTGAGAAAGCCTCTTGCCTCTGTCCTGTAACCTTTACCCAGTATCAGAATAAGTTTCCCTAGACATGGGCCAGAGAATAGGCCTTCTGCAGACACCACACAGTTTCCCAAAAGTGAGTTTCACACTCCCCCTTGTCTTGCATTCTCCTACATGTGGCCCAAAATACTGCATGTCTGCCTCACCCCAAGTACAAGCCCACACTCTGACCATCCATCCTTTGGCACTAAAAGCTCATCTCTCCGTTCTCTAGTCAGGGTCTACCCTTTCTAGAAGCCCACTAAGATAGCACCTTCCTGCTGGATCTGCCTTCTCGCTGCCTGCCCAGTTGTCTCTGTCAGAAGGAATGCTATTTTCCACCACGTTCCTGCTTAGGTTTGTCCTTGAGCTACATTTATTGTGTTCTATAAGTATTAATTTGCCTGATTTCCTGCTGGGTAGAAAGACCCAAGGTCATCTTTACAATCACAATACCTATATGCTTTTCACAAGAATTACCATCTGAAAGGAGACCCACGTGAGAATTTTTTTTTGTGTGTGTGTGTGTTGGAAGGTTTGTTTCTTCTTTGTACTCATCAACAAAAATCCAGAACCGACAGCAGTATATATGCATTTGCTTCTGTGATGTTTGTTTTGCTCCCTAGCTAAGACACTAAGAATCAAATCTCTTTTATCCTCTCGGGCCTTGCTCTCTTCTAATGTCTTTCTTCTGCAATCTTTATTTTCTACTTTTACTTGTGTTTTTTACTATTTTATGTTTCCTTTAGTTTACCTCAACTTCTGTGCAACAAGATGGGCTATAAATAAACAGATGTATAAATAAAGAGTAGGTTTTGAGAAATGATTGACAACTTGAATCGAAAGCAAGATTCCTACTGGGAAAGAAGTGGAGAACATCGACCAAATTGGTTCCAGTTTCTATCAATAGCTAAAGATGATCTGAGACTCAAACAAGAAAGCAGTTTGCTCCCTGAAACTGTGTGCCGAGAAGAGATGGAGAGCCCGACTTGACAGATCTGAAGACTTAAGCTCAGGCACAGACTCTAGCCTGATTAGTACAGCCATCTTCAGAGCATTTTTTTGGGGGGTTGGGGGATGCTCCCAAACCTATCAATACCAGAGTTCTTGGTAGTTGTTCTTTGGGGGCAGGAGGTGAAGAAAAACTGTGAAGAGCTCAGAAAACAAGAAGAAGAAAAGGCTCACATCCTGAGGGCCCATCCTTGAGGGCAGATCCCTCTGGACACCTCACACTCTGTACAGCTAGCAACCTGGTGGTGCAGCAACAGCCAGAGCCCCATTCCTCCTCAGACTCAGCTCCCGACCATCCCCCTGCAGCTGTGGGAAAAAGGAAGCCAGAGCAAAGACAGAGCGTCCTAGTCACTATGGTTTGCCCTGTAAATGTGACTTGATTTGCAAGTGGGGGGGTGGGGCTACACTATGTCAATCCTGCTTGCTCCCTTCTAAACTGGGAATGAAATGGGAACACCTAACCCTCCTCACCAGGTGGGTGATAACCAAATAAAATGACACAAACTTGCATTACAAAGTTATCATAAACAACATCATAACTTCCATCTCCACAAGACTGTATCAAGAAGACAGGTTACCGCAGACAGACCACAGATTCCCAAACCACACAGCCTGGGACTTAAATTCTGCTTCTGTCATTTCTAAATTTGCAACCACAAACATGATAGAAGGTATGTGCCTCAAAAAATCCTCAAGCGAAGATTAAACGCTGGTTGGTTGAACTGGGGATTCTCTTGGCATAAAATGTCACTGGTTTCTCAGATGCATTAGTTAGGACTATCCCACAAACCAAGAGTTAAGTCACATGGCTCTGCTGCTCCTCAGCTGCCTCAATCCCGCCTGAGCCTTCCTGTCTCTGAAAGGAGAGGCTAGGGCATTTGGTCTGTGACCACATTCTATGGTGACCTTCTTGGGAACAGGAAAATTGGTAACATCGCCGTAAACTCATTTGAATTCTGAAATTCTCCATATCATATTTCAGGTTGAGCTTGTGGTCACTTCATTAGCTGGCATCTCTCTCAACATTTCTCTACTTTGCCTATGCTCAGGAAATGTTCAAATGGTTGGCTTTGTAAACACACGGTGCACTGAATAAGAAGGTATTCTTATGGTAGCCGTGGCGAAAGTCCACTTTGGTGTCTTCCTGAAGAATATACCTTTCAGCTGCCCATCGTCAAGAAAGACTCACATTTTAGCAAGATAAAACAAAAACAAAAAAACAAACAAACAAAAAAACTTTTTTAATCACTACAATAGGCAAAACATTTGCAAGATAACCTCAGAAGTTTGGGGATTTTGCTTGTTTTAAGAAGACCGAGAGGTGGCCCTTCCCCTGTTCTGTTCACCTTGCTTGGAGGAGGCCACCTGCTAAAACTTCAATGAGGCCCAAGAAAATGTTGTCACTTTTGCATGCATTCATTGCAATTAATCGAGTGGTTTCTTTTCAGATGATTAGCGGCCAGCCATATTCCACTTTTGAAATTCTAAAAATATTACCCCACTGATTGACTACTTCTCTTGAAAAGCAGCAGAGAAGTTGTCCAACTTGTTACCAAGCTCCAAAAAGCCTCTGTTGACACAGAAGGAAGCCTTTAATTACATGAGTCACTGTAGTTTTACAACTGAATAAATTGTTAATTAAATTGGAAAAACTGTCATCCAGATGATAAAGGCCATTCTGGAACTAGAAGCCAAAGCACTCCCAACTTGTAGCTCTTTAGATAACAGCTCTAAGGACTGCCTCCTGGGAGATTAAGTGTGAAATCCACCATGTTTTCCCTGGTCTCTACCAGTTGTGTTTACCTGATTACAAAGGAAAAAGAATTCTAGACCATGTCCTTTTAATGTTTGGTTGGTTTGTTTGTTTTAATTGTAGGGGTCAGCATGAAAATCCATTCTGTACTATCTGCTAGCATCTCACACTGGATGAAGGAGCTCTGGCCCTAACACAGGCAGGCAGTGCACTTAACCCGCCTATGTCCTTTTTTTGTTCACTACGTTTCATAGTTTACATTTCTGCAGCTTATTCCTGATTTCTTAATGTACAGATTTAGTTTTTAGGCACATTAAACATCATGCACACATGTCCCTGCCCAGAGACATATCAAGGCAGTGACACACCATGCTCCCCCATGATCGATCAATTGCTTTTCATTGTCTCTGATCACCATGCTAGCCTCATTCTGACAGCTGAAGACTTATGTGGGAAGCTATCCCATGTCCTCCCTCACTGTGAGACACTGGGTGTGGCCAGCCAACCTACCGTACCAGCAATCATCCTTCCTTTTTAAACCTCGTGGAGAAATACGGAATGGAACAATGAAAAGGTTCAGAGACTTTCAAGGAGTGTAAGATGGAACACCCTTCTACAGCTCTGACAGTTTGGAACTTAGCAGGCCACCAGCTGTCCTTTTGAGGTTCATAGGCGTTAATTTTTGCACTCATTCAAATTCTTTCTGAGGAGCAATTTCAAAGGACCTTACTGAAAAAAGAAATCACACGCGTCCCCTACCTGTCCAGTACTGCTATTCAGTCACAGAAGGACAACCATGAAAAGCCACCTGTCCTTCTCTACTAGTATCTAAGCACTAGACTTTCCCGGGCCTACACACACAGGATACACAACTACCTACTACAGGCATAGGAGAGCAACCCTGGAAGAAACCAAGGCTTGCTCATCCCCCCACCTCTGCAAAGATGAGATGGGTAGGTAATACAATGTGATTATTATCATAGACTCTTCTGAGGATATGAAAATTTTCTGAGAGATTCTGAGTGTTTTTCAATGACTGTCACAATTACAGTATAATGTCAAGATGGGCAGAGGTAATCCAGGATGCTCAGGCTAGGGGTCAATGGAACCCTAAGCGTCACTTTGGGTTCGTCAGTGGAAAGTGGAGGCTCAGTGAACCAAAGGGTACATGCCATGTACGAGGCCAGCACTTCTCCAACATAGAGACTCGAACTGGACTGTCTGAATGTGAGAAGGACTAAGAGGCGGACCTCCCGCAACTGATTCTAATAAGAGACAACCTGAGACCATTTGTCAAAATGAACCCTCTGGGGTTCCTATGGAACAGCACCCTTAAGTAGTCTTGGAACTTAAGTAACAGGTTGGCCATTAATCATCCCTTTATTGCTGGATGGTGATGTTAAATAGGGACTCCCATCAGAGTTTTGGTCTTCAAGGAGCGTACAAGTTTCTAAGCCCTGACAACTGTTTTCCAGGAACTTTAAGAAGATGGATCACTGTACCTCTCAAAAAACTTGGAAAAAAACAAAGTACTGCTAGATGGATGTATAATTCAAGATTTTCTGTCTGCATTAATTCATTACTTAAAACAACAACAATAACAATAACAAAAACTGTTGTTGAGGTTGTCACGTTTCTTCTCAAAGCCCATTTCAGTAAGAAAGCCTTATAGACTACGATCCTGACATGAGAACCGAACAGCTCCTGGTGGTATGTAACCAAATAAGGGCACCTCCCCAATGAGGTGAGTAAAATCTTTTCCTAAAATTTCTAATGATGGTGAAGGAAGAAAATCAGAGTTACCAAAGACGGTTGTGAAGAATGACAAAGCCATAGACAGAAATTCTGAACGTTTCTGAGCAGTTTTAAAGGCAGATGATAATCAAGAGTGTCATTAATGGACTAGGTTAGAAAGCATGGAGAGAAGAAGATACTGAGGGAAGATGGAAAGGGAATGAAGAGCTCCAGTTTCAGAGTGGACACTGTGGGGGGGGGGGGAGTGGGGGGGTGAGTGTGTGGGTGTGTGTGTGTCTGAAATAAATCCTGTTCATTACAGGGTTTCTCAAGCCTGCTTCCTGGTCTCACAGCATCAGGACCAACTGAGAACTTGCTAGAGATGCAAAGTACAGAGCCTCATCCCAGACTCAGAGCTCAGGAAGCTCTTTGGATGCCCAATCCTTTATACTAATTTTAATTATGTGTATATGGAGGGGGTATACAGGCATACAACTATGGGTGTCTGCGGAAGCCGGATGTGTTGGGATTCCCAAGAGTCTGGAGGTACCAGCGTTTGTAAGCCACCTGATACGAATGCTGAAACTGAGCTCAGGTGTATATGAGAGGTACACACTTTTAAATTCTGAACCCTCTCTCCAGCCCTCTGAAATTTTTTACTTGAAATAGGTCTACCCAGGTCATCCAGATTTTGACTCTTCCCAAGTGATTATTTTTGCGTGTAATGATTAGAAAATTTTTATGAACTTCGAACATACTCTTCAATCACCTAAAAAGATAAGTATTTCAGAGTCTTTTAGTGGTTTCTTGGAAAACTCTGTATTTAACGTCTCACTGGGACACTCAAAGCAGTTAAGAATCGGCTGCTATATTTAGGAGAGAGTTCGTAACCAGGGGCCACTCCTTTAAGGGGTTTTCAGTAGTACTTGAGAACACTAGCTGTTCAGAAGGTGAGAGTGGAAAGTTTGATGTAGAATCTCGGTGGGCAGGTGCATGGAGAATGGCCGAACATCCTCAAGGCCACAGGGCAAGCCATGGATCAAGAGCTCTTTCCCTGGTAGAGATTCTGCTTTGCCAGATTCCACTACTCTCAGTCCACATCTTGGATGTGGTGGAAAAGGACAGGCCTGCTGCCCAGGCCAATGCAGTGCATCTGAGTGAGCCCCTTCTGCATGGCTCATGTGCGGTGGCCAGGCCTCTGCTCCCCCAGAAACAAAAAGGTACTTCATTTCCTTCTCAAATAAGGTCTCACCAGGACAGAGTAAGTCCTATGGCCAGCAGCCTCTGCAAGTACCTGCGTTGCTTTTTTGAAATGATCAAGTCCAGGTATGCAAAACAAATGGGAATTTAAGGGCAAACGTCAGACAAACACACATTAATCAAACCTACCTTCATCCAAATAGTCTGGGGCACCTTGGGGTTAACCCGTGCATATATAGGCCAGCCTTCTGTGGCTAAGAACAGATCATACCTTGGGAACATGGCAATGTCTTGTCTGTTTTTATTCAGCTTAGAAAATCAGGAGGATAAAAGAAGAAACTCTCCTGTACAGTTTCACCTCGAGTTCTTCCCTTCCACCACTCTGAAGGTTTCTGCAGTGATTCTAAGCAGCTTGAGTCAGCCCAGGTGTTCCCTAGTCCCAGGTTGCAACATTTGCTTAATTAACATCATGCTGCAAACACGCAAAATCACTTCAGCTGCTCCTAGAACAAAACAAAACTCCCCCAAACAGAAACTGTGGGGAAATATAAACAAACGACAGTATTCTGTAGAAAACAATGTATGATTCTGGTGACAATAAGAGCAGCCAGGGCTTTCTTGAATTAATGCTGTGCTCCTTTAAAACATTATTTTCTAAAAAGGAATTACATTGGGTTGGAGCAAAGACTTGAACGTATGCGTATTTATACAGAACGAAGCTATGTGCCAGGATGCCAAATCATTAGCTTGAAAGATGAAAAGTGGAGGGCAAAAGCACTGGGAACCCCAAGAGCGGCAATTTGGGGAACATTAAAAGAATCGGCCATTCTTCTATTAAGAATACCAAATGGCTCCCCCCCTCCCCAGCTGCAGAGCCACAATGCTGTCAGCCACCACTCACTGAGGCTTTCCAGCCCCCACCCCTTCCCACAACCCCACTCAAGGTCTCAATTTAACTCTGCATTTTAATCCTTTTAAACACCCATTTGTTCCTTTCTTTCCAATCACTTTCAGTAAAACTTCACGTCTCTGGAAAGGGGCCAGAGGTAGTTCTGTCAAAATTCATGTCTTAAAAGGTATGAACTGCAGAATGTTGGGAAAGAAACCTGGTTTTAGTTCTGCAGTGGGAGAACAGGTTAGACACACAGGGCTCTTGGTGTACTTTCCTTTGCAAGTACTAAGTGGGGGAAGGGGGTGTACGGAGCACTTTTGGTTTGAGGCTTGGTTTCCCTGATGGCATTCAGATATGGCTAGTCTGAACTAACTCCATGCAGTAAGAGCTGGAGAGGGGTCTTTTATACATCGTTCTTAGTAAAAAGAAGGACCGGCCCACAAGTCTGTATCCACACAATGCCTCAGTTTGAGATGAGTGGGGATGAAGGTGTGTTACTGAGGGCTGAAGTTTGTCTATGTGACTCAACTTTTTCCCCAAGAGAGCCTTCTAAAATTCTGAGCATCTTTAAACTTGTGAATGGAGCCTGAAAAAAATAACCCCAAGACCTGGTTTTCAGTCATCTGTGACCTACTAGGCACTGACACAGGTGTTATTTAGGATAGCGGGACCAAGTCACAGGAAAGGGAAAACAGAATCCTTTGGAGACAAAAAAGGAGATGAAGTTCACTCGCAGTTCAAGTATGGCTCTCCCAAGTCCAGCAGTTGCTAGCAAGCCTCCAGGGGTCTTCCTGCCTCTGTCTCCCTAGTCTAAGATTAGCTTTTGATAATACCACCGACAGTACCAGTACATTTCCAGGCAGGAGAAAGTCTCCATGCTGCAAGTTGAAGAACAGAGTGGCCTACCTGGGGCAGGGGTAGCCCATGAATTGCTTAGGGCATTGGCCAGATGATCCCAAACTACTTGGGGGGGCTGCTGTTCTAAGTCCACATATTCTTGACTCAGTTCTGTGTTTACAAGAGGGTAGTTTTCTTGATGTTTTTGTTTGTTTTGTTTTGTGGGTATTTCTCTGGGGGGGGGGGAGGGGACTCATTATTTCCATTTCCATCCTTAAAATAAAGCCCACTGTTTAAGGGAGCTCTCGAACATACACAGCCAGGGTTTTGTGCTGCCCACTAGCTGGAAAGCTGCAAAAAGATAAACGTTTTAGAATTTGTGCTACAAAAGGAAAAAAAAAATTCTTTTATACTTACTGTCTAAGAACTTAAGGGAAAAATAAAATCTGGCCTCAACAGTCAAGGCCTGGAAAGAATCAGACAATAGGCTTAAGGTGAAATTAAATATAGCCCCAGAATCACAAGCAGAGACGTTGTAAGTCCCTACTACAACAAACGCTAATGCTCCAGCCCTGCCAAGCAGCTCTGGAGAAGTCAAGGAAAAATGAAGATGTGCCACAGGACAGGGGACTGGCAAATGTCATCCAACTGTTTGCATGAAGGAGGTGATTCTCAAAGCTGGGAAGAGGTCACCTTGGGGGACCTTGAGGGAAATCGTAAGTGGTTTATTAGGCCGTTGCTGAGTAGTCAGGAATAAAAAACACAATCACCAGGCAGCAGCAAATTATACTTAGAACTGGCCAGATCATCTTAAGCGCAGGTCTCCCTTAGATCATAGCATTGTAGCAAAATACAGACATCAGCAACCCATTTCTGGTTCTCCTACAGTATTCTATCCCACTATGAAGGAGAGGCTAAAACTTGTTATAATCCATATTCTTGGATCCAAACAAGCAACGATGTAAGAGGCTAGAGGTACACGGCTTCAGCAGTAGCAGAGGAAAGTGTGTTTCCATCAGCAGAAAAGGGAGCTCAGATATGGATAGGCCAGTGAGATAAGCTGCCTTTAAGGTGCATGTAGTTTTCGAGTGCTGAGCCCTTTCTACACTAGGCCACACCTGGATTTCCCTCACTTCTAGGGATGGATTGAAGGGCCCTGCATTTGCTGCGCTATGTAGACTTCAGGTAGCGGGTCAGTACAACATACAGGGAACAGATGAAGGGGCTGTGTCCATTTACCTGGCAAGCAGACTGAGCAATGGGAAAATTCTTCTTGAAATAAATAGAAGGTGATCTCATAAAAAAAAAAAAAAGAAAAAGAATATTTCATCTAGGTAGCTCCATGAGACAAAATTAGAGATGAAAGCTACACAGGATATTTTAGCTCACTGTGAAAAGAGAATAGGTCTTGGCAGGTGTCCAAAGTCCCAACTACCACTAATGGAAAAATTACAGGAGAGTGTGGGCTTTAACACAAGACATTGGGTTGCGTATTCCTTTGAGGTCCTTTTAAATCTTAAGAGTTTATGCTTTTTATATTATGCTTATTTTATATTCCAGTCCTGGTCTCGTCATTTCAGTTGTCTCAAAGCCCTGTTATTGCTTCCAATTAAAAATGGATTTTAAATCTACACCTTTCGTCTACCATTTTAAGTAGCCCCCGCCCCAGCTTGCTCATTTGCTTATCGTTTTATTTCACAGATAGCTGTGGACTATGCCCATGAAAACCTGGGCACCATGCTGTGACCTGAGAACATAGAAGTGACTTATCCACAGACTCTACTATCGGGGATCTAATCAGATCTAGGGAGAGAGATTTTAACAGAGTGAGGAATACCACAGAAAGAGCCAGTGGACCCAGTGTGCCACTTGGCATGACTCTCACAGAAAGCTTAAAGACATACTTAAACCCATGTGTCCCAGTGAAGCCAGGCCAGTACTCCTGACCTTGCTATGTAACCATTAGTTCTGTGGAGAAGTCACTCTGGACAACATAGACAAGGTCAGTAGACATCTGGGAGACGAACTCTTTGGGAGAGGAAAGGTGTTATCTTCACCATCTCCTTTGTCCGGAAGAGACTTCCAAGCTCTGCCTGAGGAGATAGCTGTGCAAGATACAGTTTCTGATCTTTCTAGCATTCCCCAGAGAAAGGTGGAGCCAGCTACTGAGTCCACGGCCAACTCTACAAACCAGCTAACGCAGGAGTAGTTACATATTACATCCCTACACCTCACCAGACAGTGCCTACCCGGTAAGCCCATAGAGGTCTTGCTCTCCACTCCCAACTTCTCTAAGAATATCTTGTCGACGTGTGGCCATAACTCAAAATCCACAGTGAAGGAATGGGCCTCACAGTGTTCACCAATGTAAACCATGGTCAACGAGGCCCAAATTAAAGCACTGCCCTGTCTACTCACTACAATTTTGAATGTTCATCCTAAATTCATCTAACCCCTGAACAAGAGGAAGAATGATATCAGACACCAGATGCCACTGTGACCCTCCAGCAAACCTCATGTTGGGAAAGATAGAGTTAAACATAATTCATATTAAAATCCACATGGAGAGCACAAAGAGTTTTTTTTTTGTTTTTTTTTTTTTTAGTTCACAATGATGTTCCTGAAGATAAAGAGAAGAAAACATACTTAGTAAGATATGTAAAGCTATGTATCTAGCTGTGAGCTGGCTCATGCAATGAAAACTTACCACCCTACAGATCTATTTGAACAGCCCACCTTACATGCTGATATTATATGGGGCCACTACACAGTCATGTGATGGCTCAGTATGTATATAATGTAAGTTATGCTCTAAATAGAGAAAAAGTTAGCATGCACAGTCAGAAACAGCTTGCTTCACCACATTATGGTATAGCTAACTATATGCTTATTTTTAAATTGTACTAAATTGCCCTGGAGGCAATGACCTGACGAGGAGAAAACACAGAAGTCTCTTAAGCATCTTTTAAGACCACAGTCCGAGTCCCTTTGGAGACTGCAGATTCTTCAGTAATGTCATTCCTCTAAACTGCTGTCTTCTTAGCCACCCACTGGGAAGCCTAGCCTGTGCGCCCATAAAAATCTCCGCACAGACAACTCACTACCCACCCTCCCGTTACTTCTGACATCTTACCCTTTGCTAAAGATGGGAAATGCACGGTTCCTAGCAACCATCTCTGGATGGTGGTGGAATCACTGTGTGCTTTCACTTCGGAATGGCCACCGAGATGGAGTAAGACAGCACTCAACCTCCCTTTGAGTTCTAAATTAATCAGCAGGCTAAAATACTCACTGGACATTCACTCAGACATTCGGATCACAGGATGGAAGTCTAGCAAGGTAAGGGTTCACATGAGCACTGTGGGGGTCTCAGCAGGCCCGCATACAAGCCAATTATTTAAAAAATAAACACTTCTAACTCAAACCACCACCAACAACAACTACTACCAGAACATTAAACTAGGAAGCACCCAGAAGCCTAAGACGCAGAGAATTCCCTGAAGTGTGGCTGTTTGCCCAAATATCTGCCCAGTAAGTAACCCCTGTCCACCCACTGTCCTGGCCACTCTTTCCCTACAATATGACAACTAGGGGACAAAAGACTAGTACACTAGGGGCCACCTAGGACCTTCCTCCATCAATCTGGGTCCATTCTGACTCGAGTACCGTGCTCATCAGGCTCTGAAAGACTATGACGTCACCAAAGTCCACAGCCCAGGGATCCTGACGCAGTGCCCCGTGCTCAACCTGTCCACACTGTAATTCTTTCCTTCTGTCTTTCTCTTTAATGCATCTAGCCCCATCTCCAGCATGCTTATGTATATACATGAATGTGCTTCCTGCACAGGAAGCCTCTAAGGATTGCCTCTTATTATCTATCTTTCCACAAGCAAGCTGTGTTGTTAGAGGTCTGCACTTTTTACATATTTGACTTTTGGGGTTTGAATAGTTGGCATTCCCTCCGCACCATCTTAAAATACCAGAGGCCACTGAAAATCACCTGCTCCACCTTTACCAGTCTGGGTACCGGCACGACTGATCTCAGAGTTTGGATTCATGTAAGAAGACATTTAAAAATGTAAGCTTTCACACACTTGCATGAGACAGGCAAAACCTGCAGCCAAGGCCTGTGTACTACAAGGGAATGGAAAGTTTTCTAGCAATCTAGAGAGATTTATTTCTTCCAGGTGAAGAACTCTACACTGCTGGTAAGGGAAGGAGCTTAGGCAAGTAACTACTACAGAGATGCATGTGTCCCGGCACTTATCAAATGCAGCCATTGATCATCTGTCCCTGTCACACCGAAAGCTCTCCTCTTCCAGAAGTTCTCCACCTTCCAGATGCTGCGAACCTTCAATACAGTTCCTCACGTGGCAGTGACCCCAAACAAAGAATTCTTGATGCTATTTCATAACTGTAATTTTGCTACTGTTGTGAATCATAATGTGAGTATCTGCTATGCAAGATATCTGACCTTCCAAAGGCTGAGAACCACAGGCTTGTTCCTAAAGAAACAGGGTCCTGATAAAAGTTGGTGATGGGATCTGAACAGAAGGGGCCGGCCGGCTTCTCTTGTCTCACTTATCAAGAAATCTGAACATCCCGTGAGAATGCCATAGCGAATGTTCATTTCTAATGTGGAGTGTGAGAGACGAAGATTAAGGGAAAGGAGAAAGAAGAGAAAGGAGAAGAGGGCTTACTACTTACAAGCTGTGGAACACTCTGGATCATTGGAAACTGTCGGTCTCAATATTTTCTAAGTCAGATAGAGCACTATGTATACCAACCGAAATATATGAAAACATACCCCTCCTCCAAACAGGCTTAAGCATGCTTCTCCTTCCAATGAGTGCACAGTTCAGGAGAGTTGAAAGCAGCAGCATGGAGGCCGAGCTAACACTGCCTGACATCGCCAGAGAGATAACACCCCAGACACCAAGAGCGTACTGCTTCAGAGCTAGTCTTTGAAAGAATAGAATGATCTTTCTTACCAGAGGTCTGAAAACGTTTCCTATGTCACGACAATTTTTCCAGCCTGAACAATGTTACCAGTTTCTACCATCCTAAGAAAAGCAGTTGGGTGGCTCACCAAAGTCCTCTAAGAAATGCCACATGACTGCAGTAGGTAAGACTGTATGTAACGTTTGGTCAAAAGTAGTCATTTTCACTTGGATTTACTGTGGGAACACATTTTATAAAGTGTGTGTGTTACAGGGGAGTGGGAGGTGGGGGAAGGGGAGGTGTAACATCCTGGGAACAAAAGAAAGAAGCAAGTTAGTAGTAGGTGATGTCAGGACTAAAACCAGATCCTATTTCTGGCCACTGTCCCTCTCCTGCCTCTGGCTGCTTTTACCCACAATCACACCCAGCAAGTCTTCTGACTCTCCCTCTCACCTGTAAACAGCCTCACTATCCCTGAGGGCCATGGCTGGTGAACCTGACAAGGCCCATCTCTCTCTCTCTCTCTCTCTCTCTCTCTCTCTCTCTCTCTCTCTCTCTCTCTCTCTCTCTCTCTCTCTCTTTCTCTCTCTCTTTCTCTCTCTCTCTCTCTCTCACACACACACACACACACACACACACACAGGCACACAAACACCTGCTCCAACCCTGCTGCCTCCCTCTTCCACTGAGACACCAGACAGAGGCAATAAGCTACCAAGTGAGAATTCTGCTCATCTCTAGAAGGTTGAATTACTGCACAAAACAGAGGCCAGATCTGTCACTAAGCTCAGGTATAGGTGGGGGAGATTCATGTATAAAATGTTTCCCATTTATTTATAACTAATTGAATTGAGTCCCCCTTTCAGACGATGTGCATCTATGTAAGTGACAAATGAGGCACTTCCTCATGGATCCTGAGATAAAGGACCAATCAGACCTCCTTAAACTATGGACTAATGTTTCTCATCAGGGAACAGTGTCAATCATTATCTTCCTCACTTTATTTTATTGCTATTGTAAGACATCCAGACCAAGGCCATTTATAGAAGAGTTTATTGGGGGTTTACAGTATCAGATAGTTATATTTCATGACTATCATGGCGGGGAGCATGACAGCAGGCAGGCAGGCATGGCACTGAAGAGTAGCTGAGAGCATACATCTTGAGACACCAGAGTGAAGCAGAGAGAGTTAACTGGAGATCCCAATGGCACTGGCTTTTGAGACCTCAAACCTGCTCCTGGTGATACACCTCTTGCAGCAAGGCCACACATCCCGATCCTTCCAAACATTTACACCAACTAGAGACCTAGTGTTTAAAACATATAAGCCTTGGGGTGGGGTGGGGTGGGGTGAGGTGGGGTGGGGGTGAGCATTTTCATTCAAACCCCCACCAATGCATACTTGGGCTTAACGTTTTGTTTGTAGTAAAATAAATATAGCACTTGCCATCTTAATAAGAGGAATACATTTTAATTAAACTACAAAATGTATTCATAATTCTTTATGACCTCTCCCACTCTGCTTCTCTGGTGTTTTTCCTGCCCTAAAAGGAAACCCCAGAGACATAATCTAGTCCCTTTCCCCACTCAATCTCTTGCCAACTTCTGATGTGTTTCCTGTCCACTTGGGTTTGGATATTCTGGAAATATCACCAAAGTTAAATGATGTGTTCTTTTTGTATCGAACTTCTTTTCTGAGAGTGACGTGGCAGTTCACCTTCATTGTGGCACGCACTGGAACATCCCACCATTTCATAGCTGAGTGACTGCTCACTGAGTGGTTACACCACTATGTTTAGCCATTCCCCTATCAATAGACATCTAAGGTAGTTCCAGTTATTGGGAGGCTCTTGTGCATTGTGCCACTTTATATATGCACATTCCACTTTGCATTTGAACATTAGATTTTAATTCTTTTATGCATATAACTGAAGGAAAGAATTATGGGTTACATTGTATTTTGTATTTAACTTAGTAAGAAACTGCCAAAGTTTGTATTCTACGACTGTGGCTACTTCTTTTTTTTTTTAATTAGGTATTTTCCCCATTTACATTTCCAATGCTATCCAAAAAGTCCCCCCTACTCTCCCTCCCCCCACCCACTCCCACTTTTTGGCCCTGGCGTTCCCCTGTACTGAGGCATATAAAGTTTGCATGTCCAATGGACCTCTCTTTCCAGTGATGGCCGACTAGGCCATCTTTTGATACATATGCAGCTAGAGTCAAGAGCTCCGGGGTACTGGTTAGTTCGTAATGTTGTTCCACCTATAGGGTTGCAGATCCCTTCAGCTCCTTGGGTACTTTCTCTAGCTCCTCCATTGGGGGCCCTGTGATCCATCCAATAGCTGACTGTGAGCATCCACTTATGTGTTTGCTAGACTCACAAGAGACAGCTATATCAGGGTCCTTTCAGCAATGTTACTTCTTACAACTATTTTTGCGTTGTCCTTTGTTTTGCTTTGTTTAATTTTGTTGAGACAAGATCCCATGTAGCCAAGGCTGGTCATGAACTCAGTATGTAGCCAAGGCTGGTCATGAACTCAGTATGTAGCCAAGGCTGACTCTGAACTCCTGACCTTTGTGACTCCTCCGCCCAAGTGCTGGGACTTCCATTACCCACTCTTGACCTCATGTTAAATTGCTAACTAGCATTAAACAGCATGAGGGCCAGTGTAGGACCAAATAATGGCTTCTCAGAATCATCTGTGCTAGAAGACTTTCTCAGAAGCTTAGGTCACCCATGCCCAGAGCTGCCTCCTGCTGACCTGCACCGCTCCTCTGCCCTCACCATGACTTACTCTTTTCACATCACTTCAGAGTCTCCAGAATTACTTCCATGCACCAAGAGACGGCTTCATGGGTAAAGCTTTTGCTGTGCAAGCCTGATACCCCCCAAAACACATAAGGTGGACCGAAGAACAAACTGCACGGAGTCAGCCTACAACCTCCACACAAGTGCTGTGTCACATCCATGCATGTGATAATAATGCAAAATTTAAAATTAATTCCTACTTGTTTGTTGTTTACTGTCTATTTCCTGTCCCTCCTCTAGGACAGAAATCCCCTGTTTACTTCCACAAGCACCCACAAATCTTTCTTTATTGGATAAATCCCTTTATGCCATAGAAGGCAAAAAAGAGTGGGCCAGAAGAGCTCACTCCTAATTCCTTTTCTTTTCTCATAAAGGAAAACAATACGGATGCTAACCTACTCTAAAGGCCCAAGAGGAAAGAGGAACACAGTCCCATGTCCACAGAATGAATTAATGATCTCCTTGACCAACTGCTTAGATGTCAATGTGCATCTCAAGCTTTGTCTTTCCTTGGCCACACAGACCATCAAACACAGACTGGTTTGTTTTTGTTCCCAAGGTAAAGATAAAGGAGGGTTACTAAAGGTCTTTAGCTAAGTTTGCTGCAGGCTTTGATGCTATTTTCTTCTGTTTTGTTCGTCAAATAAAAGCCTCCAAGTACTTTTCTCTAAGGTCAATGCAGAAGTCAAGTTCCGCCAGAAGACCCTTCAAGAGCACACTTTACCCTCCCGTCTGTCTCTCTAAGAACAATCAGACTCTTACTATTTGCATGAGCAAAAGGAACGAAGAGAAAACACGGTTGAACTCAAGCCCTCAGAAGGTCTGCCGCCTTTACAGAAGATGATGTTCTGGATGAGGAGGATGCCAGCCACCTGCTCAGTCCCAAGGTTCCCTGGGAGCTAACCAGGAAGCACTACCCGCTGGCACACCAGCTCGACAAGAGCAGAGACCCTGTCCTCCAAGATTAACAGTGGATGGGCAGCAGATCAGAGCCTGCACACAGTACATTCCACACACTTTTGTGACTTCAGAGGAGTCCCTGGGTTCTAAGTTTTCAAAGACACGGAGCAAATAAACCTATCCCAAGTAATAAGAAAATAACCTCAATTGAAGCGTTAACAACAAATCTCTTGGTGAATCAGGTATGTACGTGCTCTGCAATAAGTCAGGGCTCATGCACACTGCACCTACAGATGATGCCTGCTCTCTCTGCAGAGAGAGGAGGTAAAGATGGACTTCATTTCACAGGCCTGGTCACAGAGCTACTGCTGACCTAAAGATTGTTCTTACCAAACTCTGGTTCTCTTTTCCCTTAACCAAAAGAAAGAAGAAAAGAGAAAAAGAAGAGAGATAATGGGAGAAGAAAGCAAGGACATTATAGAAACACAATCTAAGACATTATCAAAAGAGTTCTTTTTCATATTTTTTGTTGTTTTAGGTTTGTATGTGTGATTGATATATCTAGGGGGGAAAAAACCAGTTTTCTACATCTTGCTAATTGCTCCATGATAGGCTTTCAATATTTATAAGATTCTCCTCTGTAAATAAAATACTGGTGGAAAAAAATATTTTTCCCCCACAGAGATTTTCCCAATGGAGCCACAAATGATTCTTGCTGGGACCTCTCAAGGATCTGCCTAATGTTGCTATCTAAGGCTGACTTAATGTTTCTATTGCTGTGAAGCGACACAATAACCATAGTGACTCCTAGAAAGGAAAGTATTTAAGTGGGGCTGGCTTACAATTCGGAGAGTTTTAGTCCATTATCATCATGGCAGGAAGCACGGCAACCTACATGCAGACATGGTGCTGAAGAAGTAGCTTAGAGTTCTACATCTTTATCCTTGGGAGGGAGGGAGGGAGGGAGGGAGGGAGGGAGGGAGGGAGGGAGGGAGGGAGGGGCCTGGCTTGAGCACTTGAAGCCTAAAGGGCAACCCCCAGTGACACATTTCCTGCAACAAGGCCATACCTCCTAACTGTGCCTCTCCCTATGAGTCTATGAGAGCCATTTTCATTCAAACCACTTCAAGGGCTTTAAACAATACTTATTGCAATAATTTTTTAAGAAGATTCTATATTCCTCTCTGCCTCTTCTGGAACTAGAGAAGGCAATGTGGGATGCTTCTCTCTCCCTTCCATTACTGTACAGCCTGGACCAGGAATGGAAAGGGTGGCCGGAACTCCCTGCTTTTCATGTATGGAATCATAAACCTTGCATCAGCAGGATGCCCAGAGTCTCTGCTTTTCTCTTTCCTGGGCTATTCTGAGACGTGCAAGTAGCTATAGATATTAAATGTGACTAAGCAGAGTCTGGCCTCAGATTTGGACACAATTAAATCAAGGGTGCCTCCTTCCCAGGGCTGTTCAGATAAATCCCTCAGTGTTTCGTTACCATCCACATCTTTCGTTAAACGCCTTCCATATGACAAGTCCAGGGACCGACGTGGAGCTCCCAGAGGTGATGATGACAGAGGAGCTGACTCTCAAGGATTTACCCCTCTCCTGAGCCACATGGAAACTGAAACAGTAACATTACACCATGGGGGGATGTAGACTAGTGAACTAGGAAATCTCATGGGACCTTCCTGCAGAAGGGTCAGCATCAATGTTGAAACAGGTGTGGTGTCATCTGGGGTGTCCACCACAGGCCTTCAGCAGAGGAAAGACATGGGAACACTGGCACTGGCACTTTCAATGTTCCATAGCACGTCACGGTCACAAATGGCCACCCTGCTTCCTCGGGAGTGTTAAGGACTCTCACATAGGCAAGCTTTCATGGCATGAATTGTTTTCCTTCCTTTTTTAACAGGTAAAATTCCATTAAAATGAACATCCAAGGTAGCCTTAATGAAAGAAGCAAGTTTTGTTTTGTTTTGCAGTCTGAATAGCCAATCAAGACAATGAAACCTTTATTCTTCCTTGTTAATGAGTCATGAGGCCTGGTGAAGGGGTTGACAGGGTGGTGTGTGCGGTTAATGTTGTATCCTGGTGAGTTGCACATGCCAACAACATCCACTCCTACCACTGTCCCCATCCATCCCGAGCTTGGCTCTGATTCCATAGACATTCCTCAAGGCTTTGCAGGCTACATCCTACAGAACTACAATGGCGTCTAACAGGTTCAGAGCAGACATTCCAACAGCATGAGTCCTGTCAGGGGGGAAGAGGGTCTTAGGATCTCACGCCTAAGACATCCTCTCCAGCTCAGAGAAGCTGGATGTGGGGGCTAATCAGGAAGGTTGGGGACTCCATCCGTCCCACTGGGGATGCTATTCTTCCTTCATTGTCATGGGCTAGACTGTTCCATGCTTGCTGCTTCAGAAACAGCATTGCCTCTTTAAGGTACTAGTTTTAAGGGTGACTGAGATGGCACCAGCTGCTGACAGGTTGCTTTTTCAGTCACTAAAAATCTCCCTTTGCCATCTGTAATTGAGGGTTTCAAATAAAACACTCCAGGGGATAGGAGACAAAAATGAAAGGGATTGCCACACAAACTCAAATGTCAGCCTCCTCGGGGGACCCTCTACGAAGGTGAGTGTTTGCACGCACGGAAAGGCTGAGGAGAGAAGAGAGAACACAAAGGCAAGAAAACGGAAAGGAAAGGAAGGGGAAACAGGTAAGGCACAGTGGGGCACATGGGTATGTGCGTGCGCGTGCACACAGACAAGACAGACAGACAGACACACACACCCCATACTTACAGTCACAGAAGGCTCTAGGACATAAAGAGAATGAAATAGGGGGGCTAGGAAAGGAATTTGTAAACTGACTATTGTTTAAGAGCAATTTTGTGTTATTACCAAAAGCTAATGTCCTCAAAGACAATACACTGTCAGCCGACAGGGCAAACAGCCACAGTAAGCATCGAAGTCTGCAATGGCCATGAACATGTTGTGCCATCCCTAGACTTGTGCAGTGTAACTCGTCTGCCTTATGGCCTGGGCACACATCTTCCACATCAGCTGGGCCCCTAACGGTAGAATGACAGAAGACCTAGCAGTTTCATGAGAGTTCCAGAATACTCCAACAGACCATAAGCCAAGATATTCCCAACTCCAGAGCTGCCTTCAGGGCCGTAGAGGCCCTATGCCCACATGACCTTTCCCAGAGCAGGGCTCGATACCTGATTTAATACTCCACTGCTTTATTAAAATGCAGAACAGTTTCTGAACAAGTGGCTCTGCAGTGGCTCTTTGCCCTGGCCTCTAATTCTGAAGCCGATCCTGACTAATTTCAAAGTGCATTTTTCTCTGGTTGGGCCCATTTCTAAGCAATCCAAGCACTAAAGATATCATAGCGCTTGAAAGAGCTGACCAGGAAGGCACGGAGGCAGAGGCACAATGAGCAGTTTTAGAATGGATAATCACTCACACAAAAGCCACACTGTTCCCCTCATGCAAAAGGCTGGGAGTTCAGCAGGCATTTGGGGCCTGTTTCAGAATCATTATTTGTCCTTGACTGAAAGGCACAATGTAAAGTCACATTTTGTGTGAACCAGCTCACTCCTCTTCAAATGAAAGAAAATTGAAAAATAAATAAAAAAGTAAGAAAGGTCAAATCGACTTCCTAGGGAACAATAGAATGCAGCCTAGGGAAAAAAAATAGTTTACTCAACTTTTCAATGACACCAAAAGGACCTTCTGACACTTCTTGGCAAAGACATGACAGTACTTTTAATACTGGAAGAAAAAAACAATGGTCTTCTCTAAGAAAACTTGAGAACAGAGACCTTGATGATGGGCTTATGCAAAAATCACATGGCCCTTGCTATGAACCTTGATCTTCCTTCCATGTAAAAGGGAAAAAGAAATAAAACCCTAACAGTAAAGAAAATACAATACTCTAAAAATACCCATAGGTGTGTGTCTCTATTCTGGGCTTGGCGCTCAGAATTTCTTCTGGTGCACCTGCCCTTTTGAATGAGTGATCTCTCCAAACAAAGGCAGGGACTGAAGACAAAGAGAGCATCACTTGAGGCATTCAGACATTGTACTAAACCACAAACATCACCAGTGCCTCAACTTCCTAGCCAGTGAAAAGAAAGTGACTCAGATCAGATGGGCCTCTGATATTTCCTCCTCGGGAGATGTCCAACAGCCTCTCTTTTCTTTGTACTGATCTGTTTTTGTTTAAGTTCATTTTTGTTATTATGCAATTAACAGCTGTGAGCACACTTCACAGTGAGAACCAGGAGAGTATGGAAGAGTAACAGAGGCCGCACCGGCCTCAGAAACCAGCTTCCTATTCAATGGTGTCTTCCTTTCCCAACTGATATCTTTGACTTCCTAAAGGTCCCAGAACATACTTCTAAAGCCTCGACTTTGGAACAAAAACAACAAACAAACAAACAAAAAGAGTTCACACTTCTCTGTTGGAATTCCTCTTTTTTTCCACATTACCTACCCTCCATTTTTCCCCATCAAATCCTTAATTATATTCAGCAAATGTCTCTAAAACCTATGCAATACTTTGAATCCAAGCCACCTGTGTCTTGTTCTACTGAGCACTTCTCTTGGTTAACAGTTATATCTGCTTATTTCTTCATGTTCTATGTGCCTTACTTTTAATGATTATATATATATATATATATATATATATATATATATATACACACACACACACACACACAGGTTTTGTAGAGATTGAGCTCCCAGTATCTATCCACATAAAGTTCACCCCCTCTCGTTAGACCAAGAGCAAGCGTGGGCACTGGGTTATCTGATCAATAACTGAGCTGGACCTGGCATGCTTGAAGTTTCTGTCATAGAGCACTATTAGCAGTTGGGTATGATGCCTGTAATCCCAGCACTTGCAAGACAGAGGCGAGGCTCAGGGATTCAAGGTCATCGTCATCTACAAAGGAAGTCTGAAGCAGTCTTTACCAGGTTTCATTAAAAAAGAGAACAAGCCCCCCCCTACAAAAAAATGGACGAAGAACGAACCACTAGCTTCAGAATTTTGAGGATGACATCAGAACTCTCGTTTTCTCCAATCACAGGATCCAAGCCCTGGGGGACATTCCAGAGCTCCCTCTTTTGACAATGACGACGTCACGTTTCTAAATGGAGAGATGCCTCATGTTTCCAAACTCTCTCTTTGGAGTCACTAAGAACACCTTACTATCCATTACGGCTCTTACCTGTCTGCACCTCTGGAGAGCTCTGTGCCCTGCCCTAGAACAGCAAGTATCAGCAGAGCACTCATGAGATCCTCATGACAAGATGTCATTCAGTTCTGCTCTGTCACCACGGTCTCCATGACACTTTCTTGCTCTTAAGAAAAGCCAAGGATAACTTATTGGGAGATTCGATCAGCTTTTCCTGCCCACCCCATAGACATCTGCCTTCTACCACACACCTGGTGAAGGCCAGGGAAACAACAGAGAGGTGTGTCCTTGATAGAGAGCCTCAGGTTGATCAAAGCAGTTAAGCCAGCTACAAATCAGTTCATTGATCCTGTCCGAGTCCTCCCGAAACACCACTCTACCACCCGAAACACCACTCTACCACCAAGAACAAAAGCAGCCCTGGGTGTCTTTTCTTTTCTTTATGGCTCATACATCTGTGGCATTCAGCCTATTTACGGCATAAGCTTTCCCACTGATTCAAAAGCATCATTGCTGTTGGTGGCGGTGCTGCTACTTTCATCATTTGAATGTCAACTTTCTGCATCTGAACCAGAGGCCTCCTTAGCTTTAAGGCTACCTCCTTCAGTTCTCCTGAAGATTCCAGGGCAACATGACCAGCTCATTGGATCCCATCTGTCAGCTCCTCAGCATAAAGCAGGTACCTCAATGAAAGATGGTATAACTAAACACTGAGCCACCCACGACGGAACTACCAGCTTCCCCTAAACAGCTCACACACTGGAAGCTTCAAAGCACACTTTCTCAAGCTTTTGGTTATCCAGGAGTGAGTCCCTCCTCCCCTCCCATGTCTCCAGTTCCTGGGCTCACTTCACCTGCTTGGTCCAACAAGCTTAGATTTCCCTCCCCCAAGCCAACAGTCTCTCATCACTATGGATGTCAGGCCCTTCCTAAGGGATCTACGCCTTGTACCATTCCACTCTCTTGTCTCATTAATGGGTCATATTCAGAAAGCATTCCCCCTTTGTCTGTTTACACAAACAGTCTCTGCCAAGATCAAAGGTTCAGTCCTAATCACAGGTGGCACTCTTGAGGCCTGGCTCCCCTCAGTCATCCCTCACCTATAATATTCTAGTCTCAGAGCTGCCTTCTGCCTTCTAAGTCGTTCTTTCTGGCCAATTCCTTACATATTTCAAACAAAGTTTCTCCTCTCTCCCAATCCCATGTGTGTGTGTGTGTGTGTGTTGTCTCCACCTATGTACAGATGCATTTACCCATGCATGCACCTGCAAAGGTATCAAGTGTATCCTTCTATCACCTTTTACATTTTTTTTTTGAGACAAGGTCTCCCTGTTGTGGGTTGCTTCAGCCAGGATGGCAGGGCAATGAGCTCTTAGGATCTGCGGGCCTCTGCCTCTCTTATGCCTCTCTCAGCTTCTGTATGTGCACTAAGGGTCTGATCTCAGGCACTCACACTTGGACAGCACACACTGAACCATCTCCCTAGACATATTTTTTTCTACAATCTTCTGATTTCTTTTTATCTATATATTGCCCAGCTTTATTGTAGATGCTCCTTAATTAGCATTGCAACATAACCACATGCAACATAAGAAAAAAATGAAAAGAAGGGATTTCTATTCAAGCTCAAGAATATCATGCAAACAATCACAAAATGGTTTAATTGGACATTTGCAAAGAGTGAACTACACCAGGCATATACTAGCAAAGTTTGGTGTGAAAAATGAGATATTGATTCTTCTTTAAGGATTCTTTTTTTTAAAAAAAATGAAATGTCAGTTCTTTTTAAAGTCTCAAAAATGCACGACTGTCCAAACAAATATTTGAATTAGCGAAGGCATTGCGAAGGCCAACATCATGACAGCCTGAAATGTGTCTTAAAAAAAAAAAAAAACTCAACATGCTGATTTTACCCAGGCTCACACTGCACATGGTCTAAAGGATTTCTCCTGAGTGCTGCTGAGAGAAAGGAGAACTGTCCCTGCACACTTCCTGCTGCTGTTCTTGCTGGGTCCCAAGACAACATCTTCTGAGTAGAACAGCTTCTTTCTATGAGGTGTCACAATGAGGGACTGTGCATCGAGGGCCACTACAGAGATCCTCACTTCTCAGGCCTAAAAGGTCTGGGCTTCTCCTGCACCATACCCAACACCCGACACAGAATGATTCCCATGCTATGGAGACTGACGACCGCATTCCATACCCACACTAAGTAGCCAATCTAACGAAAGCTAATATACGGAGAACAAACTGGGTTCCATTTCTGCATGAAGAAAAAGATTGGTTTCTCAGTCAACACCATCTCAGGCTCGTCTAGAAATGTGATGTAGTTCACAGTACCCCTCCTCCTCATTCATTAGTAATACTTCATTTTTTTTTTTTTTGGTTACTCGATTAGTGAAATTCTAGCTTGTAAAGGACATGTAATATGGGTATCTCAGGATGGAAGAGGTATCAAAGGCATATAACAAATAATACTAAAGGCATATAACAAATTATACTAAAGGAGGAGTAGCATGCTTAGCTTGCTGATATCATGATAACTGAAAGCCAAGTTCTACTACCCAAGAATACCCTAACCAGGGAGTGAATGAGTATCAAAATATTTGAATCATTTCATATATCCCAGTACATTAACAAAAAAAATCACATGGGTATAAACAGAGGCTTAAAAAGCTCAAGTATGTGCGTGTGCGTGTGCGTGTGTGTGTGTGTGTGTGTGTGTGTGTGAGAGAGAGAGAGAGAGAGAGAGAGAGAGAGAGAGAGAGACAACAGCCAGAGAGAGAGACAGAGATACAACAGCCAGGCTACAGATCAAACTTGACCATACTGGTGAAGGAATAGAGCAAATGAACTATATATACACATGGAACATTCTTGAACGATAAGGAAAAATGAAATTCCCATCCTTAATGACAACTTGAAGGAACTGGGAAGAAAAAAATCAAATGAAGTAAGCCAGGGCCAGGAAGACAAACATCACATGATTTCACTCCTGTGGTATCCAAAATGGCTGATCTCTGAGGACTAGAGAACAAAGCAGTGGCTAGCAGAGGCTGGGAAGGGGTAGAGAAAGGAGCACACTGCTTGACAAGTACAAAGTCACAGCTGGATTGGGGGTTCGAGGGGCCCATTCGGGTGTTCTCTTACAAAGACAGGAGTTATACTCAGCACTACATAGTACTTGGTATGCTTTAAAAGGACTTAGAAGACAGCATCCAAATGTTCTCATCACAAAGAATGAGAAGTGCAGAAGATAATGGGTAGGCCAGAAATCCAAGTCTAATCACTATAGTTTATACCTACATCAAAACCCATACTATGCCCTATAAATATGTATCACTATTGTACATAAATTACCAATTTAAAAATAGATTTCTCTACATAAAACTCTTTAAAAGTATCAACTCTAATTCAAAATTTTAACTAAAAATCCCAAGCATTGTGTATTAAAAAAGCATATTCACTGCCATCAGAAGCAAGATAAACATGTTTGGCGTGACTTCACCATCAGACCACAGCAATGGGTTGAAGGTCCTACTATCAGGCAAGTAAGCAATCAAACAAAAGAGATAAAAACGGTATAAATGATACTGCACAGTGGTTTTCAACCTTCTTAATGCTGTGACCCCTTAATTCAGTTCCTCATGTGGTGACAACCCCACCAACCAAAAAATTACAAGGCTGTAATTTTGCTACAGCTAAGTGGGCTAAGTGTCAAACACATAGGCTCAGAGGCATGTTTTCTTTCTCCAAAACTGAACTGCAGAGACTCAGCCACTGACAATGAAATTGCCAACACCACAAAGAAATAAAAAATGTAAGTCAAAAATTAGAATATAGTTTATGATGACATATTATGCATATTATCTCAATAAGAAAAGGGCAGCTGTTATTTAACAATGCTAAGAAAACTGACATTTAGTGAAAGGGAAAAAAAAAACCCTAGATTCATACTTTGCATTATACACGAAAATAAATTCTACAAGGAAAAGACAAAGGTCAAGGGAAAATTATAAAAATATTATAAGAAAACACTAGAGAATATATCTTTGGGTATTAAAATAGAGAAAATGGTCTTAAATAAGATAAAAGTCCAGAAATAATAAAAGTGATTGATGAGTATGACTACCAAAAAAATTCTTTAATGTTTTCCCACATCAGAGAGAAGATTCAACTACATAGGACTGGCACATTAGTTCAAGATTGCCCTCCTCAGAAAGGTGTGCAAAACTAACCAATACCAAGTTCCTTTCAAGCTAGGACGTGGGCTTTGGACTACAAAAGCAAGAGCTAGTTTGGAAGGGACAAGTATGCTGTTTGGGTCCCACAATCCTGGCACAGATGCATGCTGGGTCCCCAGAGACACTAGGGCAGTGGCTCTCAGTCTTTCTAATGCTGGGCTCCTTTAATACAGTTCCTCATGTTGTAGTGACTTCCCAGCCACAAAATTATTTTCATTGCCACTTCATAGTTCTAACCTTGCTACTGTTGTGAATTGTAATGTAAATACTTCTGGAGACAGATGTTTTCCAAAGGTGGAGAATCAGTGCTCTAGCTCGTTGTAGATACTACTGAAACACAACTGTGAATCACCTGGGACATAGGAGAATGGCCAGGTCATTAAATCTGAACATCCCTAATGTTTCAGGAAGGGAAGAAGAAATTGCATTCTGAGTTGTACAAAGGGTCAACTTATTTCACCCCATTCCTGCTCAAAATCAGGGAGCTTGGCCAGTTTCTCCTGGGTATTTACTGTGTTCCCCTTGGTGACAGACTTCCCAAAGTAGCCCTTCACGAGTACACAGCTCTGCACCCTTTCTCTGTATCCCGACTCAGGATCTTGCTCTGCCACCAACAAAGCCCAAGCAGAAATACGAATAGTAGACACCTCAAATAAAGGATCACTCAAGGACAAACAGGATGAGTTACGTATTTAAAAAAAAGAAAATACTATGATATTTATTTTATTTTCACACATTGCATAAGTCATTCAGGTTTTATTTTTCCTCTTTTGAGTCTTTTTATACCCACATTAAAACAGGCAAAGTGAGAAATTTTCTGTCGTTTTTCAAAATTTAATATCAAACTTGTTTGTTTTATACAAATTCCCAAGTCTTCTGTCTTAATATATTAAATAGCATACGTGTCATGTTCTACCAATTAATAAACAGGCTTAATAGAGAGCTCTGATCTAACCATGTTTAGTTCCTTCGGGACAGAAAAAAAATGTAGAAAAATCTAAATGTTTCTAAAACTACAAACCAGTGTGATATTAATTAACTCAACTGACAGGCTCAGAATATGGTTGTGGAAAGGTCTGTTGAAGATGCCTGAGTTTGTGTGCACTGTGTATATATAGCATCCTTTAGAAATTCTACATGCCATATATCTAGCCAGAGTTGGTGTCAGAGAGCTCTAATTTCAATTAGAAGAAGCAAAAGAAACAAAGGCTTAAGACACTAGACTTTTAAAAATAAGATTAAAACAAGTTGTCAGAAAACATTTATGGCACATTGGAAACTACAATACTCCCTGAAAACAAACAGTTGTATAAACATACCTGTGATTCCGCCTTCTTTGAGAATCTCATCAAAATGAAGAAAACTTAGAAGAAACCCCTAAGCCCCTGTCCCTCAAAGAAGTTAGAAAGGGAGATTTCACACAATGTTGTGAACTACAATTCCTAGAAAGGAGATGTGTCTACCAAGACTGAGTTGCTGATTCGCAGGCTGATGTGGAGACACTGAAGGCTGCAGGCCCGGAGGATACTTCTGACTACCTTTGGCTCCCTGATTAGCTATTCCTCACCCACCATTGTATCAAAACTAACATCTTGTGGCTAACATATTTTTTCTTATTTATTTATTTGTTTGTTTGTTTGTTTGTTTGTTTGTTTGTTTATTTATTTTTAATTAGGTACTTTCTTCATTCACATCTCCAGTGCTATCCCAAAAGTCCCCCACCCACTCCCCCCACCCACCCACTCCCACTTCCCGGCCCTGGCGTTCCCCTGCACTGACGCATATAAAGTCTGCACAACCAATGGGTCTCTCTTTCCACTGATGGCCGACCAGGCCATCCTCTGATACATATGCAGCTAGAGACACGAGCTCCGGGGATACTGGTTAGTTCATATTGTTGTTCCACCCATAGGGTTGCAGATCGCCTCAGCTCCTTGGGTACTCTCTCTAGCTCCTCCATTGGGGGCCCTGTGATCCATCCAATAGCTGACTGTGAGCATCCACTTCTGTGTTTGTCAGGCCCCAGCATAGTCTCACAAGAGACAGCTATATCATTTCAGCAAAATCCCAATAGTGTATGCAATGGTGTCAGCGTTTGGAGGCTGATTACGGGATGGATCCCCGGATATGGCAGTCTCTAGATGGTCCACCCCTTCGTCTCAGCTATCTTGCCAAAAGCAATCTACAGATTCAATGCAATCCCCATCAAAATTCCAACTCAATTTTTCAACGAATTAGAATCTGCAAATTCATCTGGAATAACAAAAAACCTAGGGTAGCAAAAACTATTCTTAACAATAAAAGAACCTCTGGTGGAATCACCATGCCTGACCTAAAGCTTTACTACAGAGCAATTGTGATAAAAACTGCATGGTACTGGTATAGTGACAGTCAAGTAGACCAATGGAATAGAATTGAAGACCCAGAAATGAACCCACACACCTATGGTCACTTGATCTTTGACAAGGGAGCTAAAACCATCCAGTGGAAAAAGACAGCATTTTCAACAAATGGTGCACAACTGACGGTTAACATGTAGAAGAATGCGAATTGATTAATTCCTATCTCCTTGTACTAAGGTCAAATCTAAGTAGATCAAGGAACTCCACATAAAACCACAGACAGTGAAACTTGTAGAGGAGAAAGTGGGGAAAAACCTCGAAGATATGGGCACAGGGGAAAAATTCCTGAATAGAACAGCAATGGCTGGTGCTGTAAGATCAAGAATTGTGGCTAACATATTAAAAACCCTTTGAAAACTATTAACTCAGCAAACCGCTTGCTTCTACCAACCCCAAAGCCAAGAATGTTACTAGATGCTATCTGAAACCTAGAGAAACTCTCGCTGCAACCACCTCTTACCATGTATCCACCAACAGAGTTTATATGTACCTCAATGTATGACTTTGTTCTGTACAAAACATCATTTATCTGCTTCTACATTGGTGTGTGGAATTCAGTTGGTGATAATCTAAATCTTTGTTGCTAACCCACAGTCACTCTAAATGGCTCCAGAATAAACACCCTCTTGTTTCCTTTAAGGTGAGCTCTTTTTTTAGTTATTTTGGTGTGTTTGGTTGGTTGGCTGGTTGGTTTTGGTTTTGGGGTTTTTGTTTTGTTTTGTTCCTTCCTTCCTTCCTTCCTTCCTTCTTTTTCTTTTCATCCACGCCACAAATGACTATTTCTCTTTAATAAAAAGCAAATGATACTAGTCTGTAGGTAAGGTTTATGCCATCAGCTGCTTCCTGGCATGCACCATAACTGAAAGTTTGGAAACCACCCTTATCCATCCTGCTCTTAAGATATTAGAGTTTGTCTGTAGAAACATGACTTTAAGTCTGCCCTCAGAAGGATCTGGGGAGGCATCCAAAGGAGATGGAAAGGTTTCTTCCATTGCTTTGCTTCCGTGGCATGAGGGAGACTCCCAGAGGCCTTGCTCTTCTGGAGTGAGTATCTCCAGAAACCCAGGAGGCACCTCCCTCAGAAGTAATAGGAGCCTAAGGGCACAAGGGCAGACAGGGTCCTGTTCCTCAGCTCTGAACCTCCAGCCTCCAGTGAGCTTTGCCATTGCTCTGTGGGATGAATCAGGCGCCTCCACTTCAGGTGGACATTTTCTATACAAAAGCAATGTTAGGAGAACCTACAGAGAAATGTCTAAAGACAATAGAAAAGTAGCAAGTAGCCAAACTTAAAATGCAATAAAGCCATGTGGGCAAAGAAAGGGGGTTAACCCAGTAAAGAAACATTTGAACAGTTAAACAAACGTATCTTCTTTGTATTGCTCTACCTCTTCCAAGTTGTATACAATGACCAGGTATAATCTGTAAATCTGGAGACAAATTCATGAATACAGGGGCAAACCTTAAGGCTCGAAAACCAAGAGTCGGCAAGGGGAAGTCCCTGAAACCTCTGATTGTCACTCACTGCAAGCTGCACACCTCTGCACTCAGAGCACCAAGAGACTTCAGTGACCTAGAGAGAAATGTTTCTCTGGGCACTTGGCCTTTTTTTATTTCTGCTGTGTGTGCCACACACGAGTATCACACCTACTCTACCTCTCCCCACAATGCAGATGTGAACAATAAACCTATGTCAAACGTGCATGAAATAACAAGTGGGGAGAGGAGTCTGAGAGCCAAATATGATATAACGTCCTTGTCTGACGTATGAAGGACCAGGGCCTAGGAAAGCAACCAGCTCATTCATGCCCAGCCAACAGAGTTAGTTCAATAAATGTACATGATTAGCAGAAATGCTATAAAACTCGGAGTTTTATGAAGCCTTGGGGGCCTAGGATATGGATCAACTAAAAAAAAAAAAAAAAGAGAGAAAGAGAAAGAGAAAGAGAGAAGGGGAGGGGAGGGGAGGGGAGGGGAGGGGAGGGGAGGGGAGGGGAGGGGAGGGGAGGGGAGGGGAGGGGAGGGGAGGGGAGGGGAGGGGAGGGGAGGGGAGGGGAGGGGAGGAACAGCCTGTTGAGTAAGTAAGGAGCTTACTGTGCAGGGTAGATTTCTAAGACACTGGCTGGCTCTAAAGCTATCTAAACATCCCAGTTGGTAATTGGCTACTTTGTCTTCCAGATTTTGAGACTTGCAGTTGCTCCTTAGGGACCTGTTCTGCCTCATGGCCTAAAACCTTGGCCTCCTGGTGCCAGAGCTCTTGGATCAGATCCTCAGGCAACAAAGTATCAGGGACTCTGAGAAGATCAAGACTGAAGAGGAGCAAGCATCTCCACCTAAAAGCCACTGCTGGGCTGAGGAGCACATGACCCTGTACACATAATCCAGACCCCGTTTTCTGGGTTTAGCACAGCCTAAAGATGCTTTCGCAGACACTTGCTTTCTTGAAAATGTCAAGAATCAAGAATCGGTCAAATGCTAGGCCTGTAATTTAATTTCTTTTCTTCATAGAACTTCAAACAGGGTTGATTGGTTTTGTTTTTCTCTACATGCCTCCTCCAGGTTAAATCAAAAAGTACCCTAAAAAGGAAAGTGTATGTGTAGAGTGGTGGTTGCCCCCTCCTCCTTATCTTCCTCTTCCTCCTCCACCTCCTCTTCCTCCTCTTGTCTATGACTGCATGCTTATATGGATATTTAGCCATTACATTTTGCCAAAAGCTCTTTTACAACATTTTGCTATTTTTCCAAAGTTCTTTGAGCAAATCATTCTAAAATATCACTGCAGATTTAAAAGGGGGAAAAATTAACTCCAAGGACCGGAGTTATGCTTGAGGTCTGTCTAACTCTGGAAATTCCAGTCTCAAGGGGAAGCTTGTGCACGGCAGCCCTCATCTTCATCACCATCAGCTTCCAGGAACGACCGACACACAGCACCAAAGCCATTTCAGTGCCCTCGGCTTATCCCAGCCTGCATCTCTATAATCAGTGCACTCAAGTAACCCCAAAAGTCTGGATCTCTACAGACCCCATCTAAAGATGAGCCTTCTAAATGTTGACTATTGTTGTGATTATTCATATGAGTGTGTGTGTATGCACATATGTGCAAGTGAAAGAAAGGAGGAGATGGAGAGGGGAGGGGAAAGAGGGGGAGGAAAGAGATCCTGTCCTGAGGAAACAGCCTTTGAGAGTCCATTCTCTGCTAGTGTGGCTTTGGGACTACAAAATGGGCCATCAGTCTTGGGTGGCCAAGGTTTCTACCGGCTCAGTCATCTCACCTCTGTGAAGATGATGAGATCTAATCATTAATATAGGATCTTTTTTCATTTTTTAAAGGAATTACAGACTCTTCAAATGTCCAACCTCTTTATAGGTAGACTCCTAAATGATCCGTTCTGCACTGACTCTTCTTGTGGGCCTAACAATTTAGTGGCTACTGATTCAGGAGTTCTGTACAAGGGAAGGCTAATGAGCAAATAAGAAATACTCACTAAAAGATTTTGTTAAATACAATCGCTCAGGTATCTATGTCCCTAGGCATAGTACTGTCTCAATAGAACTAAAAGACCCCAAGGGTCGTAGGAAAGATGTAGTGTGTGGAAAGGAAGCATATTGTACACACTACTGAGGTGAAAGACTACTGGTAGAGTTTTTAATTTTTCCCAGATATTCACAGTTTTACTCCAGAGACAATAAACAACACTTAATATTTAAATAAATAAGCTATCAATTATATCACCCGTCTCTAGTAAGTCTCCAATTGTTTACAGAAGAGCCTGTCAAAGACAGAAAGGGGCTCGCCAACACAGTGGTAAAAGTAAGCCATTCTGTGTTCCGTTCCCCATGTTAGCATTCAGAAACATGCACGTGGACACACACAGGAAACCACAGCCTTGATCATTCCTCTTGCCTTTTACACCTGGGATCTTTTTTCTCCCTTTAAAATTCACTTATGGCTTATTATGCTTTGGCCAATATTATGCAAAGAGATCTGGAAGGACTTTCCATTTCAAAGCATGCTAATACACCAAGAGCTCCCACACGGAATGAGTAATTGTTACAGAGCATTTGTTGAATTTCAATGGAGAGACAACGCATCATTTGGGAGACAGGGGCTTCAAGCCCTACAGCTACACGTCTAAGGGAACAGATAAGGACGGTATCTGTTAGATAACCACCAGGCCAGGCCCGTCTGTGCAGGGAAATCAGTCATAGTAGAATACTAAGAGTTTCCAGATTCCTGGTTTCTCCTACCTGTCTGTCTTCACACAAACACGTATGCACCCACAAACATGCATGCATGCATGCATACGTTTGGGCGCAAACCCCTCATTTTCCAAAATAAATAGGAACTTTCTGAAGTTATCATAAATGAGCCTGTAAGAGCACCATGGAATGTTCCAAAAGCCAAACTAACTGCCTGCCTTGCAATGAGGTACAACATAACTGGAACTGAATAATGCTGGAAAATGATTCTTCAGTTCTGTCTGCTGTGCTTAAAAAAAAAAATCACAACAATATTCATCATGCTATCTTGGATGTAGATCCTGACTTCTAAAAGGTTAAGAAATGGAACACTATACACTGACAAAAGCCACCAGCCCCATCCGTCTCCCTGGAGCTCTTACAACACATATCTGCTCCCAGAACTAAGGACATCAGAGAGCAAAGCTTTCCATGTTTCATTCTCTTTGGAACTCACGAGTCCTAATTGGCCATTTTTACTCTTTGGGGCAAAATTACGAAGACGATCTCTCATTTCAAAAGCATCTTTTAAAACATCAACCTGGAACACTCATAAAGACCACAAGAACTCATCCATACCAAAGCTAAAGGCAAGCTATACAGTATCAAGAAACGCTCTATTAGAAGCCTTAGAAACATCCTGTGCAACGGTGGGCAGAGCTTGGCCTTCAGGCACCCGGCGAATCCGACCTCTGCTGGGCACTAAGAAAGGCAGGGCAGAGCAGGCAGCCCTCCTCTGTGGAATCTCTTGCCCTCGAGTTCCCACTTTGTCTAAGGGTTCGTCCCTCTTGTGATGTAGGAGTCTTCCACCAGGTTACGCATTTTCTCAGAGATCATCTTGATGATACGATCTACAACTGACCGTTTTCTCTGCATGAGCTCATGCACAAATCTTCTAAAGAGAGTCACTCCATGTTATTTACAGTCGTAAAACTTGAACATGTGTTCAGAAGACCAGGCTATGAAGTGGAACCGACAGGCACCCAAGGACCAGCACCCTTTGTTTTAGTGGGATAGGCTGGTCCATTCTCTAATGACAAAGCAGTCCGCTTGTCTTTAGGCCAGTGACAATAAGGAATAATGAGTTGATTTGCGGAAGGTGAGCAAAAAAGTTCCAGGGCGACTTAAACAGCCACTATTGAGCTAACAGCATTTGGCTCTCAAGTATGAAATGCAGTCATTGTAAATAAAACATGACATTGCTCTCTCTTTACAATTTGCTGCTAAGTCTAGCCAAGCATGAACTCCTGGTTTATGTCATCTGCTTATCAGAGATTTCTATGCACGACAGAGGGCTGGCTTTCCAGAGCGCAGTTATTTTTTTTTTCCTCTGTTCTATCATTGTGCCTTGGTGGTGATGGTTTGGTTTCTTTTTTCTATATAACTAGAATGAATTAAAAGAAGAGAACTTGTGATATACACGAACCATCTAACAATGCCACGCTCATCATTTTATAGTTCACTCACAGCCCCAAAGAGAACTGAAAGCTCAAATTAGCAGTAAAACCGCCCTGACATAAAACCATGTGTTTCAGCCACAGAGTGATGTGTGCATTTATAATGCTTTTTTTCAAGTGTTTATTTTTTTTTTAAGAATACTGGCCCCTCATGTATGAATGTATCTCCCTTTGGGGTGCAAAAAAGAGCTGCCAATCACAAGTTGGAAACCAGCCTGGTAATTTGCAATTGCTGCACACCTGTTCCTTAAGTACCCACACCAACTGATTCCCATCCCACAGTGGAGACAGAGATCCATTCATCTGCCACGATAAAGTATGATCACTACAGCTGGGTTAGGAACATTCATGGAAACCCGAGATGGATGCATGAAGCTTCGGAAAATACTTCTCAAACCCCCCACTGCAAAGCCAAATTACCTGGGGACCAGTTATGTGCGTTAGCTGCCAGGTCTTTCCAGATTGGTTTCAGATTCAGATAAGCTTAAAGCATGGGTTTTTGAACAAGTTGTCCCGGTCATTCTAAAGCACTCATGGGCTACCATACTTCAATCCTCAAGGTGCCTAGGAAAGTCACAATGCACAGATACAAACGGAAACCTCTACTTCAGGACAAAAAGATGCTATTACCACATCACACTGGCCTCGCCCCTATCAAAGAACTCTTCTCCAGCCCTGGGCAGGTCCTGCCAAATGCCAGGGCAGGTCATATATTATGGGAATTCATACTGTAAATTCTGGAGTCGCCAAGTTGCAATCTAACATCAGCTCTATCAAGAGCTTGTACTTCTCTTTCCTTTGTGTCTTAAATTTCTAGTATGGGAGTAACAATGGCTTATTGAAAAATACTGGGATTCTTTAAGTCATCTGATAAGGTGTGTATAAAGCAGGATCTGGTGTACCTTCCTGTTTGCGCAGGTGCACGAGCGCGCGCACACGTGCGCACAAACACACACACACACACACACACACACACACACACACACACACACCTGCTTACAACACAGAACACAAACGAATGGATCTGGAGAATTCCATTCTACACTGAGCGCCAAGGGGCAGGTTTGACATTTCTATTACGCCGGTGCACACTCTCCTAACATTTCCAGTTCCCAATCTCCAGCCTAGCCTCTTGACACTCATTAACTAACGGGACGTAGCTTTCTCGTTAGTTTATTGCTAAGCGGGCTCCAAGCCCTGTGCCCTCAATATCATCAATGAAGAAACCAGGCAGTAGCAACACATGTCTTTAATCCCAGCACTTGGGAAGCAGAGGGATCTTTTCAGTTTGAGGTCAGCCTGGTCTACAAAGGTCGTTTCAGTACAACCAGAGGTGCACAGAGAAACCCTGTCTCAAAAAAACACAATACAATAATAGCAACAAAAATGCCATAAACCAAGAGTCAATTCATGAACCAGTCACTTCAGTGTGGTTCCCTGATGAGCTCAGGCTATGACATCGTGCCTGGCTTCACCAGAGATCTTCCAAATACCTCATTTTTTTCTTTCCTGCACATTTGTTTTCCAAGTTTTCTGGACTGAGACAACTAAATCTGGGCCCTCGCTGGCTACCTCCTTTGTCAGACATGGGGCTTGACACATAACTTGATTACAGTATCTGTTTTTCTGTATTTTTTAACTCAGTACTTCAGCAACAGAATTCCACTGTGAAGCCCTACCATGGACCCTATCTCTATGCCAACATATTAGTTTAGAGCAAAAACAGAGGAGGACTCAATCACATCTCAGCTTTCTGAGTTGCCTCTCTTGGCATCTTTCCATGATTAATGAGCCAGTTCACCAAACCACAGCATTTCAGAGCTGAAGGCAACCTAAAGGTCATCTTTATCATCATTTTAGATTCTTCACACACAGAACTCAAGTTCCCATTGAAGAGATCAGCTCGGTACCACAGAGGGAGAGATGGCCCACAGTGTCCAAAATTTCTCCAATAAATTTATCTGCCAACACAAACTCTATGATAAAGAGACAAAAGATTTAGAATTTCTCATCAGACAAGTGACTCATATTGAATGAATATGTTCATTGATAGAAGCAAGCATGTAAAAGACCTCAATGGGATTGGGGGAGAGAGAGATGGTTCAGAGCTCTACATCACCGGGTGCTCTTGCAAGAGCAGCAGGGTTTGGTTCTATGGACCACATGGTGTCCCATAATCAGCTCAAACTCCAATTCCAGGGTGCCTGAGACATTCTACTGATTCACTCTTGCAGACACTAGGCACACACATGGCGCACACGCATACATGCAGGCAAAACACTCATACACATAAAAACAAATATGAAGAAAATTTAAATGCTCAGAATAAATCATACATAACACACACACACACACACACACACACACACACACACACACACCAGAAAAGCACAAAGAATTTGATGGTTATACTTAGTATCTTGACTGGACTGCTGTTCTGCTGGATATATACACATATCCAAACTCATCAAAGTGTATACATTCTGTATGTGTGTACATTTTATATGTATTTTATATGTATGTGTATGTATATATTTCACATATATGTACATGAAAATAGAAGATATTCAATTGGGATTTCTATCTACCTAAGACTGAGAAATGGGTTTTAATATTGGATTTATATTCAAAACAACGTTGCTCCTAATAGCTGATAACTGAAAACACATGTGCTTAAAGAAGACTATCCGTCAATGGAAAGGGCTGCGCAACTTAAAGCATGTTCTTTTTCTGGGGAATAAAAGTGACTTGCTGAATTATTTTATTTATATACAACTCTGAAAAGGGCAAATCTAATCTAATACAGTACAGAGGACTGGGTGTCAAGGTCCAGAAGCGGCTAGCGACTGACTGCAAAAGGCACAGGATGCTTTCTGAGGTGGTGAGGACGATTTGTGCTGACGAGGGTGGAAGTTTCACAACTGGTCAAATTGTGAGGGGTTTTAAACTTAAAATGGCCATTTTTCTACTTTAAGTTATAGGCTAACAACTAGATTAAATAATTCGTTTTAAATAGGAAGGGGTTGGGGCAAAAACTTCAATGTTGAGATCTATGAGAAGAACCATTGGGGTTGCCATAGGGAAAAATAAAATGATTCCGAATGATTGTAAATTTAGTATGGAATGATGCGGTCGCAACAGAGAAAGACCATAAAACAGTGCATCTGAGGTTATTTTCCGAGAACTGTGATTTTTGTACTGAGAGTGACTTAGATCATGTACCAGTGACACCACACTTACAGCTACAGTGTATACAGCATTCTGCCTCTGTGACCATACCTATGTTTCTATACGCAACTGCTCTGAGAACCAAATTATCTTTTCTTTGCTAGAAAAGAAGAGTTTTACAGTTAAGAAAATTGTAAACTATTTTGAAAGTAAAAGAAAAAAAATCAAATCAACCCATAGTGTCTCCACCTAAAAATAGTCACCACACAGTAGACACTTGGTACATATCATTTTTGTATTTAAATATGGAAATGCACTATAAAGCTGAAAAATGCTGTGGATGCCATTTCATAGCCCATCTTTGTAACCTAAAAGCAGGACACGATTTTCTTCTTGTATTGCTACCTCGTCTTCTTCACCTTCATTTATAGTACCTGCTGACTAGTCTACATTCAAAACCAAGAGCCTATACTTGAACATTCCCATGTTTTAGAAAATTATCAGAAATTCTGAAATTAATAATCTTGTGGCTCAATGTCTATGCAAACCATGAAAAATTCATAAGGATAAATTCCTAGAAGTGTAATTGCCAAGACAGAAAGTATGCATAGCCTTAACGTTTCCAGGGGATCCTGACAAACTGAGAACCGTATCTAGAAGGGATTCTGACAGGCTGGCAGGTGTCCAACAGATGACAACCAAGCAGTGCACACATGTCCTCATGGCAGGTTGAAGGGGCTGACTAGACCCAGCCTGAAGCAAAGAAAGCTCGGTAAAGAAAGAGGAGTTGCTCTCCCAGGAAGAGACTGCATTTTGTACTCGCCTGCTTGCCTCTCATTTAAAACAGATCCGACAACAGCACAAAACACCTTGGGGAAAGGCTAGTTCCGGAGCTGGCTATCCGTACATCTCTGCTTCACCAGCACGCCTTTATGCTGTGGGGTGTGATGACAGAAACTGCCAAACAATTCCCCTTCCCCAGTAGGCTATCAGGGTCTACTGTCTCCTCAGACACGTACTAGAGCTCTAGATGCAAACTGAAGGAGAGGAAGGGAGTGGAGTGTTGGGGCGAAACTGAAGAAACCTTCTAAGCCCTCTGAGGGCTTTGCTCACGCCAACTTCATCCCAATAACCATTCTTCTCGGTGGCAACACAGGCCTTCATTTTGCCATTTCTCCAGTATTTCAAAACCCAAGCTCTTCAGCCATGGGTCCTGATACAATGTCTTCCCCTTGTTTCTAGCTCAAGAGGTTATGGCTGCTTTCTGGAGTTCCTGGCCAAGAGAAGTCTCCACTCCTTCCCAGTGGCTCCTTGGCATCTTCACAGTTAAAATGACTAGTGTGGAACGGCCTCTTCATGAATCCCCACTGACAAGCCCCTTAATTGGTAGGGTTGGGGAAACTGAGAGAGAATTATCACTGGCCTAAGACACTGTACAGGAAACCCTCGGACTGAAGGGAAGTTGAACCATATAAGCTATGCATTGCCTTAGAATACACCCTCATGCCCAACGTAGCATGTGAAGATGAGAAGCAGCAGGGTGCAGGCTTAAATGTGGCTATGAAGCAAACCCAGCAGCCCCATGTGATCCTATCCCACATCCTTCTACAGCATCTTGTTACTGCTCCCCTTTCCTTGTCCCATACTCTGTGGACCCTGAGGGAATATCAAACACACTCAAGGTCCCTTCAAATCTGTGCATTCAAACTTCTTGTGGCACAGAGATCTAGTATAGTCTAAATCACCTCAAGCAAATCAGAAGGCACCTGAGCCCGAGTGTCACCTGCTATTCCTATCCTGAGATCTGGTCACCACACAAGGCCAGGCAGAAGGAAACCCCATCATCACTTTGGTAGTGTCTTTCAGGCCAGCCCTTCCTCTTCTTTCAAAGGCTTCTATCTTGGCTATAAAAGGGCTATGGTAGCTTAAAGTTTGGCAAAGAAGTTTTGACTGCGGGCTATACTTAGTTTCACAAAGCTACTAAGAATGGGCTTAGCTTCTTTATAATTCAGGGAAGGGACTGGAAAAATAGAAAGAAGCTGTACTTTGACATGAGCCCCACCCACCTTTTTTTCCTAGAAAAACTACCGAGCTCTTTGAAAGAAAAAAAAAGTTAAAAGAAAAAGGAAAAAAAAAACCCGCTTGGCTTTGGAAAGCCTGCTCAGCAATGAAGAGCACTTACCACTCTTTTCCTGGCAGAGCCCAACACCCATGTCAGGCAGCTCACAACCACCTATCCCTCCAGCCCTAGGGGGATCGGATGCCGCTTTCAACATTGAGAATACATGCCTACATGTGGCATACCGTCACAGCTGTACACACATACACATCACTGAAAAGATACACCTTTATAACCATTTCCTTCCTTTTATGAAAACTACAACTTTATCTCTTCAAGTAGCCAAGTTTCTGCAAAAACTGAACTTTGGAGCATGCAAAGGCTTCCTGAAGATGACATTTCCCAGCAAATGAGGGTCACACGCCCTCCTGTCCCACAGTGGCTTGCTTCTAGCTTGTCCTCTTCTGTGGTCCTCTGAAACAGGCCTATGCTGCATGTGAGGCGGAGTCCAGACATTAACTCTCTGCCGACGATGTAAAATGCGTTCCTCTTTGTATCCTCTCAACAGCTGCCAACAAAAGGTGGCGAACGGGAAGTTTAATAGAACTATTCTCTCTTCAGAGAGGAAAAGTAGAATTTGACTTGCTTAATAACCCTGATCAAAGCCAAATTAGGAGAAAAGACTGCCTAAGACGTGTCACTCGCACATGCTGTGGGAGAGACACAGTCTTCCCAAACTCCTACAGCATCTGCAAATAGCAAAGAAAGCAAAGAGGAGACCACACATCAGGGAACATCTGCAAGGCAGGCGGAACTGCTGGACGGGTGAGATTTTCTCACCAGCCTATTTAGTGAAGGGCCTCACATCAATAGTGTTCCAGGCTGTTTCAGGCTCCTCCCATTCTGTCCCTCTGCCTTTGGGACCCTGTTCAATGTCCAAGCCAGCAAAGACATGTATCCTTAAGCACACGCTTGGGAAAGCCCACCCTGTGTAACCAAATGTAATTAAAATGTTAGCCTCAGCTTGCAAAAATAGCACACTTGCCGCTCTTCCAAAAGACCTGAGTTCTATCCCCAGTACCCACATCGGACACTTCATAACTGCCTCTCATTCCAGTTCCATGGGATCAAATGCCCTCTTCTGGCCTCCATGGGCACCTGTATTTGTATGTCATCACTCACAAAGATGCTTACATAGAGACACATAAGCACAAAGTTTTTACAGAAATTCAAAATCAGAAAGAACTTCATTTTTTCTTTTGAAAGAAATAATAATAATAATAATTAATAATAATAATAATAATACACTTCAAAATGCTTCATAAATATTCAAAGCTCCCATCCCATCAGAGAAATTCAATGAAACATGGCTGGAAACAAAAAGAAAATGAGGATAGGATACTCTTATGAAAGAAAGAAGAAAGGAAGGTATTGAAAGCTATTTTACCAAGAGAAGACACTGAACACTCTCCTGAAAGACAGAAGACACCCATAAGCATTTAGGAAATCTACGGATTATCCATTTGGACAATGCTATCAAAGAACTGTCTTCAGGACTCTGCCTGCTTGCAAAACCCAGTAAGTGTGCCTATACTGGGCCCTTGTGAGGCTTGGCCTTGTGGTTGGAGTAGACCGGTGTTGGTACAATTGTAAATCGTTCCTCCATCCATGTGCTGGATGCTTCATGTGTTATCATATCCCTCTTCTTTGTCCCCAGGGTTTGTCATCAGTATTCCCTGAGTACCAGAGTTCTGTGTCAGACGCTGTTCTGAGCACTTAGACACAGGTAGAAACCAGGATCTAGTATTGAAAGTGGTCGACTTAGCATTAAAACACACAGGGAACAAAGAGCCATACTAAAGGAAAGCAAGCTCACCAGCTGAAGGACTTAGCGATCAGCATGATCTCCCAGAAATGTTGATACTTTGTTTTTCATGGGCTTTCAGTCCATATTGGTGACTTCAAATGTTACCTTAATGACTGAACCTTTAAGCACCCTGTTCCTGGACCTGACCCTGACTGGTAAGTGGCTGGAGTCTGTCAGAGTTGCCAAATGGAAGAAGTCTAAAGACATTAAGGATGTATCAAGACCGAGAATAGGTGAAGGGACAAACAGCAGCTTTTTCAACAGAAAAAAAAGCCTCTGAAGCTGTTTTTAATGATCCATTAATACAAGCTCCACCGTCCATTCACCCCTGAAGAAAAACACCACCCAAAATGGCTCCTGCTAGCCACTGTCCTCCACAGTGACAGTTTTCTGAGGCACATATTTTCTACACTGGCTGGCTGGCCATTCATCATGGAAGTAGCAACAGTCTGCTCCACAATTTTAGGGACCATGAAGTGCTTGCTTAGCTCTTTGTGGGTTAAACAACAAGCACCCTATGTAATACAGGACAGTCGCTAAGATCCCAGTGTATCACGGAACAAAACAGTGAGACCCAGAACACCACGGGCAGATAGAACTGATGCAAAGACAATGCACTTAAATATTAAACATCTATTTCCTCTCTCCCGGGCCCATTCAACCCCAGCTGCCCTGTTGAACAGACAACTACCAGCGGAGTGAGACAGGGGTGGGGCACAGTCAGCCAGATGTGTTATCAATGAGACTACATTTCCCATCTGCCTTTGCACCTATCTTTGGCTGTATGCCTGAGTTCTGGGCAAAGGGCTTGGAGAAAAGGGGCTTATTTGTGGGAAAACCCTAGAAACAAACTAGTATTGCATTGTGATTGTGTTAAGTCATTGCATAAGAAGCAGGAGGTTGACCCTGTGGTAGCAACAAACCTGTTGTGACAAAGACACTTCCCCAAGTAGACCAGCAATCTTGCTGTCCCTGATGGATCTCTAAATCAACAGCAGCAAGCTACATGACTTCCCACTTGGGGCTCTTATGTATGAGTGTCTCTACCGCAGATACCAACAAAATAACTGATAACGAATAGCTCTTCTCTTAAACTCTCAACTTGAAAATGAAGGCACAATATTCCTAGAAACTGCCGTTAATTATGATCAGCAAAATAGAATGATTCACGCGTCTTCAGTGCTACTTCATGTGCATAATCAGCTAATAATCTAAACATCAACAAGAACCCAAAGACAGAGGACGCCTCAGAACGGGAGCTCCAGATGCGTCCTCGAGTTTTCCTCCGGAAGATTTTTCTAATGCATGCTGGTGTCTGAGGATATGTTTGTGCTCCGTGCACATCACAGTTGACATCCTGTCAAAACCAAGGGAAATAATTGCATCCCTGAGTAAGGGTAGCATGCAGGCAGCAGTTTCAACGTGGTACGGCTTATCCGTGCCGATTTACTAACATCTCACTGTATACAGCCATGTGTGCTAGGAAGAAAACTTCTAGGTTCCTACCAAGATTCGGGCATAAAAACAAAATCAGTTACATCCCCAGTTCCACAGCCAGGAGAACAAAGGCAAAGGCAGGAGGTGCAAACCTGCGCTTCTTCCCCTTAGAAATAAACGTTTAAAGAAATCAAAATCCTAAACGCTACATCTCTTCTTCTTCTTTTTTTTTTTTTTTTTGAGGTGGGGTGGGCAAGACATACGCCAGTTTGCTCAAGTCTTGAGGGAGAAGGAAAACAACCTATCTTATGAGATTATTAAGCTAACACTTCAGCAAGCCGCGGGCATGCTACTCATTTATTATACAAAACTGAGATCTCTGACAGTCCATAATTATGTGCTGCGAACTCTAATGAATAACTCTGCATCAGAAGGGCTCACGAACTTTGATCAGTGTCCCGAGAGGCAGTGGGTCAAGATGAACCTTGAAATCTGATTAGCATCACCCATCCCTGTCCTGCATTCCAAAAAGACTATTTTGGCCGCTCCTGACTCTTCACTTGGCTATTTCAAAGCATAATTCTGTCAGACATCTGAGAGCAATTAAAACAATATTAGTATTCACTTTCGAAACAGACTGAAGATGGAATATGCATGATTTCCTTCTTGTTTCACAACACCTCATTTGGCTCCTAAGCCCATGGTCCTATAAAAAAAAAAAAGTCCCATTTTAGAACCAGTACTGAATCCGATGAGTTATGGGCTGTAATTTGTAACTCATCCTCTGCAAAATGCCAATGTTTTCATATAAAACACCAAGGTCTCAAGTAATGCTGTGTATAAGCTGAGTTTTTGATTCAAAGCATGCATGTGTGTGTGCATGCATGTTTTCTGTGTGTAAAACACAGGTATGTTCGTAGTTCTAAATGTCATTAAGCAGCAATGGTAAAAACTCAAAACGTGCCATTGCTGCAGTCCTTGCTGCACTCAAGGCAGACATCACTAAGCGATACTCTACGATTAACCAAGCCTAATATCTACAATCCTGTCATATGCCTTCAGCTGCTACAGGAAACATGGGTTTAAAATCATTTCAGAAACCCTATGTCCAGCCCTGAGTTTTACTTAGTATTAATGAATGTTTGAAATAGGTAGATATTAGGCTTCATGTTGTTCAACTGAAGTAAGGAAACTGAGAAATGACAGCATCCACACGATTTTTAAAGGCCACTCGGACAAACGCCAGGATTTCTTTCTTTGAAATCTACATTCATTTTTCTTGGTATGATTTATATCACTGAAGATACATGCAAGGTTTAAGGGAAAAGGAGCTCAGAGAATTAGCTGGTGTGTCTTACAAACCAACTCACACCCAAGCAAATGCTAAAAGGGGAAAGAGCCATAAAGCTTACTCCCTGTGAACTCGTGCAAGGTCCGTGTGAAGGTCACAGGATCTCGCCACATGCACCATTTTGTTTCATCAGCACTGTCTGATTTCACTTGCTGCTTCATGCAGTAACCACAGCGCACACATACAGAGAGAGACAGAGACAGAGAGAGAGAAAACCTTTCTAGGGGATGACGGTGCCCATATTTGACCACTCTACATTTGTTTCTGCTGCAGGAGATCTTCTCCCGGCTCCCCTGAGGCTCACAGAGGATCATTCTGAACCCAGTCATGATCCAGGGTTCGGGGTCCAGTTACTATGTACACGTACAAAATACAATGATCCCTCCAGTAGGTCGAGCTTAATAAAACTTGAGTGCTTTTAGTCATTAGCATTAAGATAGATAGAGACAGAGTGGGGACATATTCCAGTAGTAAAGCATTTGCCTTATATATGGAAAGTCCCCAGCATCACAAGAACAAACACCCACAGAACAATCCAAAGTCTTTTAAGAAGAAAGAAAAATCAACTACAAAGTCTTCCAAACCCAGCAACTCATCACATACGAGAGAGAGGGGGGGGGACCTTTCTAGACTCCCCTGAAATTTCAAGCTCTCCTAGATATTTTTTCTCTAACTTGACGAACCCTTAATAGAAATGTGGGGGAGGGGCGGAAAGGTAGGGCCAACTGCTAGTGCTCTGATACAGAAGCCTCCAGCAGGTTCTCAGTGGCAGAGGAAAAGAGCCACAGGAAAGGACTTCACCCAAGCAGACGAGGAGGAGCAGCTGGGGAGGAGGTGGAAGTGGGTGACAGAGATAGGGAGCCAGAAACAGAGCTGTGAGGAAGAAGGGGAAAAAAAGGCTGAGCAGTGAAGGGTGGTGGTTAAAATAACTCATGGTAACAGAGTGCTCTTTGTTAGCATACACTGCTCTTTGTTATCACACATTACGGAACGTTATAAACAACAGAAGCCGTACGGCGAAGCTGTACAGCAAGCTCTGAGCGCCGGTGACCTAACAAGCTCTCTGGCTCCTTCCTCCTGCACAGCCACGCTGCTTCCAGAACACCACGGTAGGACTGTGGCTGCTAACCGGGTACATCCCCGTCCACTCAGAGCAACGGTCCGTGATGCTTGGCACCGTGTCCTCTACAGAAGCCTTCTCCGTTCCTACCCATGTTAACACCGGAGGAGGCAGGCAGGCCTGGGCCCATCTGTGATGGGGAGCATCACATTCTATAAGCAAAGAGATGCAAACCTTTATGGAAGCTAGTTCTGAGGAAATCCAAGGAAAATGATACGGGGTGAATTTAAGCCTAAAGTTAAATATCCAACAGAAATGAGAGGACAGCTTGCTAGGGAAGGCAGGGGACAGACTACGTTCAGTGGCAGAATGTCCCTGGAGGCGGTTACACTGAGCTTTCCTGTCTCCCTACCTTGACTCCTCCTTTCAGGCTTCAGACTATCAGCATCCTCCTGGGGCCTATTCAGCATCACACTTATCAGCAACCCAGGGGTGAATTCACCAAACAGGTAACCTGAAGAGAGGTCTTGCCAGCTCTCTCTCTTTTCACTGTCTGCCTCACAGCCAAGAGTGAGAGTCAGTGTCCCCCGACTTTCCTTGGGACTCCACTCTGCCCTTAACTTCCTGCCAAAGTCTTTTCTCCGTAAAAACCAAGGCTCCTTCTCAAGCCTAACTTCAAGCAAATTAACACCATGGTAGTAAGGCAGTGCGCAGCCATGGAAGTGCTCAGCCATGGAGGAGGAGACATTCCCGTGTTCAGTTCCGGCCACACTCACAAGCTCACTTGACTCCCTGTCATTCCGGGACTCTGGAATCACTTTGGTGTTGTGATGGCTTTGGAACCTGACCACAGTTTAACTGCTGACCTCTTCTCTGTCGTGTTTTCGTATCACTTCCTAGGCTTCAGTCTAGGAATATTCTGCTTCCCTGGACTGCCGGCTCTTTCAGCAGAAGAGCGTTTGTCTAACTAAACTCAGCTGTCCCTGCTCAGCGGGTCCACGGGACCTGAGGTGGAGCGTGTCTTCATCTTCAGAGCCTGCCCATTGCCTTAATATGCTCACTCAGACTTGCCTGCTTCCTGCTTCTACCGCACGCAGCCCTCTCTGTACCCTGGCCAGCTGATAAAACAGCAGCTGTCCTAGACGATGGCAGCTTCTCTGCCCCAGCCTTCACGTGACGTTAAGAACTTTCCTCCCATGAGACAACTGCCCTAGGTGCCCCTACTATGTGTATATTACATCATCTACTTCCCTCCACCCTTTTTTATGGCATCTAACCTTTATAGGATCATAAGGTTACTGTCTCTAAATGTGTGCCTGTATCTCGAGACACTTATCCATCACTGAATGGATCCTATTCAAACATGCATTTTCTTTTTTTGTTAAGTTTACTTATTTATTGTATGTATATGAGTACACTGTAACTGTACAGATGGTTGTGAGCCATCATGTGGTTGCTGGGATTTGAACTCGGGACCTTTGGAAGGCAGTCAGTGCTCTTAACCACTGAGCCTTCTCTCCAGTCCCTTCAAACATGCATTTTCTACTCTCTGTCTGAGTACAGAGCTCGTTGAGCCCAGTACTCACCCTGCCTCCATCCTTGGTCTTCTTAAAGAAGCTTCACAATGGGCCAAGCCTCCGCTACACTCTCTGTGCTGTGCCTCCAATTGCATACAGGACAGCAGTCCGCCCCTCCCCTCCCGAGTTACCACAGCAAAGTTCCCCAATCCCCACTGTCTCGGGGAACAGGGGATATTCCGTTTCATATTGTACTGGGAGTCAAGATCCCACTGTTGGCACAAATCACCAGAATCTAACATGGCACAAATGCAGAACACCTTTCTCATTGAATTAAACTGAAATTGGTGAAATTGCAAAAAGATCTTTTAGAATTAAATCCTGAGTAATCACCTAGATGAAGGGAGTTCTCAGCAAGTGAATGTCTTATTTTCAATGCACATCTTTTTGTCGGGTTGTGGATTTCTTTCCCCAAGTGTCCTGTTGAGTGAAAAAAGGAGGGGGCTGGGCAGTTTGTGCCTGGATTTGAGGGATCCTAGACTCTGCACCAGCCCTGCATAAAGCTTTCTCCCTTTGATCTCAGCTCCCACAGAACCTTACAGTTCCTCACAGACTAACCGACCCCCGTGGACTATCTGTGAGGAGTCTCACACTGGGTCACGCCTCCCTCCATCAGGGATCCCATCTCATCCCCATGGCGTCCACAAACTGACAGCCATCTCCTGCCATTCAACAGATGTTGTTCTTCCTAAGAAATGGCAGCATTTAAAATGAGGAAAACCCACAATTATATGTATTTGAAGCCAATAAGCCAAGTTGATGAAGAAATCTAAAATACTAATAGGTAAAAAAAAAGTAACTAGATTTATCGTGGCTCCACTGAATGCCAAGGCAGTCCTTTTTCTCTCTTATTTAGGATACGGATAAATATCTTTTTTTTTTTTAACTTCCCAACTTACATTAGCAAAACATAGTTTGAGTGAAATCTCTGAATATATGTGCATCTGAAATGCATGCAGGGCCACGACTGCATGACAAAAAAGTCCTGAGGTGAAACACAAATGGAAAATGGATTCTGAAAGGCCAGCCTTTCGTGAGAAAATAATCAACAATTTCCTGGCAGACTGAAAGTCCAGTTTCTCTAGACCTTTGAGTAGCCTGTCTGAAAGGCCTTGCTTCAGAGAAGAGCAAACAGGGCAGGGTGTAGGTTTAAAATCTATTTGAATAAACAGGGACATTAAAGCCAGACAACTGGACATTACAGATCGCACAGTGATCACAGCAGAGAGGCTGAGGCAGCAGATTGCTGTTGAGTTCAGGGACAGCGTGGGTTACAGGTGAGTTCCGGGCAGCCTGGGCTACAGAAGGAGACCCTATAAGAAAGGAAAGAAGAAAAAAAGAAAAGGAATAAGTGACTAGGTAGGACACGGCATGGAGGGGGAGGGGGGAAGGAGGGAAAGAAAGATGGAAGGGAAAACGGGGAAGAAAAGATAAGAACTAAAAACAAAAATACAGAAGAAATTCCATCATTCCTGAACTCATGTAAGTCCGATGTCTCCCCTGATCAGTAAGGTGGGCTGCTGAGGAACCACACTTCCATGTGAGCTGACAAGCCCCAAAGAGCCCAGCTCTCCTCTTGTCCATCTTCCAGGTCTGCCCACTTCCTCCTCAAAGCTCCCACTTGTCTCCCACCATCCCCGCTCCTCCTCCCTACTCACCACATCCAGGACTGCTTACTCCTGAACACGCTTTAGATCCATGCATGCCTCCACTACCTCACTGAAACTATGTGCATACATGAAGGGCCCTCACTGACCTTCAGAGAGAGTCCACCTCCCAGTCTGTAACAAGCCCACAGTGAAAAACAGTGACTGGTTTGACATTGTTCAGTGTTAGACCACAGGCACGGTAATTCTGGCTCAGTCCTAAACCTTGCAAACACCCACTTCCCAACCGCACAAAGGGTGAGGGACAAATGAAGAAGAGATGGTTGAGAAGAGGAGTTAGCTTCCTGTACACAAATCTTCCCTACTGGAACAATAGCAATCTACTGACTTGGCCATCTTCTTATGAGCCTAGTATAAGCCTACAAATAAAATGTTCTTAACCTTAAAACTGACCATTCAGTGACTGGAATACTTGAGAGGAAGAAGAAGTGTTGGGACCTGGTTAGTGTCCCTGCAGTGAGAAACATGTTCCCTTTTTATTTACCCTGCCCATACAGATCCTACGTGACCTACCAGCATGTCCATCCCTCCAGCTCAATTTGAGAGGTAATTGCAGATTACAAGGAGAGTTCACTGGACAGTTATCTTGCTGTTTAAAACAAGCTCTCCAATACTGTCACAATGATTTCTTGAGCACAAGATATACAGTTTCAGTACCAGGGCCCTTGTGAGTATACTAACACTCCGTTTCAGCCAAACCCCACATGGCACTCCACGAGTATGGAGGCTCCAAAGTCCTGACTTCATCCAACAGGAAGACAACGGAAGACACAGTTCTTGAGAGGGAGTTACCAAGGGCTCCGTTTTGAAAGAAACATCTCAATCCACTGTCTGTCCTGGAGCTATTGGAAATGCTGTCTACTGCCATGTGATCAAAGGGTGTGTTAGCTTTGCGTCTGTCTCATGAACTGGCCCACAGTTATTCTGACCTAGGCTACAGTTTCATGGCTCTTAGTCACCCACGTATTTGTGTCCATCACAACTGTGATGAGGTCCCTGAAACTCAGGTTTCTAAAGGTAGACATGGTACCAGTACACCAGGGACAGAGGAAGAAGAGAGGAATGAGCTATGAAATACCTGGTTTTACTGCAGATTTACCTTCAAAATGAAATAAATGCCAGAAAAGTCTAACCTTGGAGAGTCGGTAAAAGTTAATAAGGAACTATGTATTTACGTACACGGATCATGGCATGCAAATATTTGAATATAATGAAAAAGAAGTTATATAATAATATTGAAATTATTAGGGAAAATACCTCTATAAAATATAAAATAAAATCATTAAAATGTAATCCTAAGGTGCCTTCACTAATAAGGTCGTGAAGCACAGGAAAATCTCCATCTGTAGATTATCCGAAAGGTCAGGGCTTTGTACGGACCAAAGGGAAGGTTTGCCTTTGCCCCCTGCTCCTGACAGAACGAGTATGGTATCCACGAATTCGGCTCCCTGGCTGCCCCTTCCATCTCACCCTAGTGAATGGCAAGCTTTCCAGGTTTGCAGAGAGCAGAGGTATTTTCTAACCCATACCCCACCTACCACAAAGTAACTGTCCCAGAGATAAATCTAAGATCCGCAAACCCTATTTCTAAACGGAGCTGAGATATAGCTGACCTTCTATGCCCTGTTCCTTCCACAGGTTCTCCTGTCCTTCTCATCCTCCCCAAAGCATCTATCTTCCTTCCTCTCAGTACCTTCTGGCTGGTAGCCCTGGGTGAAAAAGCACACCACCAACCAAGGTGCCTGTAGCTCCAACCCTGAGCCAGCACTGTGACTGACTGGCACACCAACAGCCATCTTTACCATTCAGCGAGGAGCCTCGTTCCTGGGGATGTGATTCACTTTCCACTTGAATTTTAATCCATTAACCTCAAAGATGCATCCCTTAGTCATGTCAGATCAAGCTGACTGGAAAGCCTCGTCAGTATTTCAATATGCCTGGGTGTTTACTTTATAAAGTCCCATTCCCCTAACTGGAGAATTCTAGGCCACGTTAACTCAATAATTTTCTATTCACTAAACTATCCTGTAGGGTATTCCTTATTTCATTCATTATTTCTGCCAACATCTGGGCTCTTGGTTAGATATAAGTGTTCCAATAAACAACTCTATGCAACCTAAAATTCAAACCTAAAATCCCAACTTACAACACCAGATGATGACCAGGAAACAATGGAGAAGAATGTGGGAGGAAGAAAAGTGGGCTAAGACACAGGAAAGGTGCGATGGTTTGGATCTTTAATATCTTTCAAAGGCCCACATGCAGAAGGCTAGCTGTCAATCTGGGGTGCTGGTGGGAGAAGGTGCGAATGTCAGCAGGAATAGCCTAGTACAAGCAAGTCTGACCACTGGAAACGTATCCCTGAGAGGGATATTGACATGCTGGTCTTTTCCTGTTTTACTTCCTGTACTGGCTAGTTTTGTGTCAACTTGACACAGCTGGAGTTATCACAGAGAAAGGAGCTTCAGTTGAGGAAATGCCTCCATGAGATCCAACTGTAAGGCATTTTCTCAATTAGTGATCAAGGGGGAAAGGCCCCTTGTGGGTGGTGCCATCTCTGGGCTGGTAGTCTTGGGTTCTATAAGAGAGCAGGCTGAGCAAGCCAGGTGAGGCAAGCCAGTAAAGAACATCCCTCCATGGCTTCTGCATCAGGTCCTGCTTTCTGACCTGCTTGAGTTCCAGTCCTGACTTCCTTTGGTGATGAACAGCAGCATGGAAGTGTAAGCCGAATAAACCCTTTCCTCCCCAACTTGCTTCTTGGTCATGATGTTTGTGCAGGAATAGAAACCCTGACTAAGACACTTCCCATGCAAGATGAGATCAACCTGTGTCACACCCTCCCCGCCATGACCTCTGCTTCCACAGACCCAATGGAAGTGAAGCCAACGGACCATGGCTTGAACCCTCTAAACTGAGGAGCCAAACTAAGTCTTTACTTCTGGCATTTGTCACAGTGATAGGAAACTAATCCAAGATAGGCCATCAGATTCTTACAGGGGTGAGTGCCTTTTACCTACTGTGTTAGCAAGCATGAGCATGTGCCTGTGCGTTTGTGTGTGTGTGTGTGTGTGTGTGTGTGTGTGTGTGTGTGTGTGTAAGTTATGCTGATGTGGTGTGGGAGAAACCGATATTCTAAGTGAACATGCACTCAGTATGGCCTCCCAATAGAGGAGAAATCCGCCAATATTCATCCCGTTGTAAATGAACATGTCCGTGGAGCAAGACATCCTCTACATCTGAGCATCAACTTTGTAACTGGGTGCTATGTCATGCTACACAGAGAGACACTCAAATTCGGAGCAGTCCCAAATTTCAGAAAGATATCAATGAAAATAATCTCATGACAAAAACAGAACGTTGCCTGCTCTCCAACTCTCTCTTAATGGATACAAAGCTGGGAGTATTTACTCTCATCTACAGCTCCTTCAGTGACACGGAGTCAGTCAAGCTAGGTCAAGAGCAGCCGTTAGGTTTTATGGGATTCAAGGGAGAGGATTACCGGATCGTGGGTCACACAATAGGGAAAAGGAAAAGGTTGAGATTTGAGAAAGAGACTTAATGGAACATAATCTTTCTCTACCAACAACCCTGTTCTCTTGAAGACAGCCATTCTCTCCTCTGCTTTTCCTCATCCTTGATGGTAAGAGAGTCATCAAAAGCTTCCCTTCACACTTAACTATCTATCTATGCTACAGCTAACCTGAGCTAACCCTCAAGCGGCCCACACAAAAGGAAAGAGGTACTGATAAGCCAGAGAGCTCTCATTCACAGTTCAGCGACAGAGTGCTTCATTAGCTCCTCTAACCCCAGCAACAACTCCACAGGTCAGCCACTGCCATCTCCTCTCCTCAGCCTAAGAACCGACGCTTCGAGAGTGAAGTAGCGTTCTCGGTATCAACAAAACCAAACCTAACCAGCTCCACATCTGACTCTTCTGCTTGATGTATGTCATAGCCCCCAACCCAGGCTGAACAGTAATTCTCCATCCTCTTATGATTTTTGTCTGTAACAATGATATATCTAAAGCAAAGCAGTAAAATCTTTTAAAGGAAATTATGGAAGAAAAACAAAAAGTAAGTCTGTTGATGAAAGGATCAGATAGACTGCTCCTTAATACTTTCTCTGAATCATCAAAAGTAACTTAAAATCTGAATTTTTACATAAAACTAAAATAATCAGATGATTTTCTGTTAATTAACTCTATTTAGATGGAGGTAAATATACGTGTTTGGTTCCTCTTCCCTACCAGCTGTTAGAGACATAGACAGAATCACTCCCACACCTAGTCCAAAAATAGTTTCAACTGAAAGGCCATTTGTATCATTAACTCATACACATACAAAGTTAACACATTCATTCTATGAATAATTCTGGGACTCAAGTTCTCAATGGCTCTTTCTTTAATTCAGTAACCATTTTTGAACAGTGGGGCTTGGCTCTAGAAATTGACTCTTATTTAAAAAGTTGGTGGATAAGGGTAAGCTAAAAAAAAAAAATCACCTTTTCTCTGCAGTTATTTACAGAGAGAGGCTCTTCCCTCCCCAAGTTTAGAAAAGTTATATGTGATATGATCTAGTCTTCCAAGCATACGCTGTAGGGATGAGGGAAGCAAGAGAGCTTGTGAACTCACCTGGAGAATGAAACGAAGAGTGGAGTTAGAGAGAAGACACTCCCCACCCCACTCAAGACTTCTTAAAACTGTCACCACAAACCATTTCGAGGCAGGGACAACCTGCTGAATTTCCTGCCACCTGGTGCTGCCTGAATAGAAGGGTGTCTCTTCCAGAAGTTAAAGACACTAAAGGGAAAATTCTTCCAGAACTGAGAGGTGGGTAGTCCTGTTGAGTGAAAAGAGTTATGCTGATAGGACATCTGTCCTGGAAGAAGGAACAGAGGAAATTCCAGTCTCCAGGAGACCCTGAGTCCGAATGGAAGTGGGCTAACCTGATATCATATCTTCATACTCCATCAAAGGCAGATAGAGAAAGAGGCATATTTTATGGCCACCTCCACTAGCTTCCCCTTTCTAGTGGGACTTTTTGATGGAAGCATTTGCTGTAGGTGTGTGCTACGCTGCTGGTGGTGAATGTGAAGTGCATGATCAATGTCATCAATATGATCTTCTCTTTGTGTACTGACTGTAGTCAACATGAGCATTTTTATCAGGACGGTGTCCCAGGAAGCCAATGGGGCCTGATTACAGCATACACTAAATTCCAGCCATCAGACCTACTACTCAATTAAGGGAGACACACATGCATACTTCGAAGCTGTGAGGCTGTCGTGTATACGTCACGCCTGAGCTCCTTTCTATTCCAGTGGCTTACTTGGGTGTTTGCTGCCTCATCCTTACTGGTTTGTATGTGTCAGAAATAGTGCCTAACTCTTGAAAAGCAGGGGTCTCAGCACCACACCTGAAAGGCCCATGGATCCTGCCACCGAAGAGGGCTCTGAATAATGAAAGCGCAGTTTCACAGGTCAGAAACATGATCATAAACACAAACGTCATTCTCTCAGACCTCCGTTTCCCACTGATCCTAAGGAGGACCCCATACTCAAACACAGTACGTGCTTTTGCTCCGATGCTAATTCCTTAGGCAAGTCTGAATAATGACTGCTGCCTTTAAAACTCTGCAGGTACACAGAGCACCGCCATTTCACTGACCTTGGGATATTCCTAATGACCTGTCCCTCTGTGACAAGAATGACTAACGGGGACAAAGAGGGCTCACTGGGAGTAATGAATGGAGGGATGGAAGATAAAAGACAGAGAAGGAACACTACTCACACTCTCCATGAGCAAATCAATACTCAGAGTGATAGACATGTAACACATCACTGCATCAACCAACCCTTACCCCTGAACGAAGCAACCCACACAGCCCACCTGGCTGCTGTACCCAGGAAATGAATTCCCCTGAGAGAGTTACTGCATGGGAACGGAGGCCTCTGTAGCATTTCCTTCCTTCCAACAGTAAGTTGTACAACGGGGGCTGTAGAACTTTCACAAGGCTCTAAATCCAATCTATTCTCTCAATTTATTTAAGTATGCTCTCCCATCAACTGCTGAAGCATCCACCTTCATCTTTTCATTGAGTTACAATCAAAGTTGGGATACAAAATTCCATGGATCATGAACTCATTTTCCTGGAAGCTCACCCACTCATGTCCCCCAGATTAGCACTCATATATTACCAAAAGTACTGGGAAACTCTATGTAAAACTGTTATGTCCAGGTCAGAATGTGCTAACCCACAGGTTTTCGGGAGTTGACTTTCCAGAACACACACTATAAATCTACCCAGCCCACTGATGTTCTGCAGATCAGAATTTGTCCCCAGTAGACATCTAGTTCACTCCACTCTGTCCCACGGTCTTAGGAAGGATGTACAGATGACACTGTCCTGACCTCTGGGGCACAAAGGGACAGGTGAAGGTGAAGGTTCTTAAATCCTATGTGATGCTACTGATCTGCTGAACCAGCGCTGGGCCCTGGTTTGGTTTTCACTGTGTTTGCCAGATCCATGTTCTGCGTGGCAACCCAGCATTTAACTACGTTTGATCACTTCCTTCTCCTCTGAGAACGTCTCAGTGGCTTCTGCTGCCTTTGAGACTAAGGCAAGAACGCTGTGATACTGCTTCTGCTGTCTCAGGGGCGAAAGTGAACGCAGAAACAGCACCGGAATGGGCTGGGGAGAGGCTGAAAGGGCGGTTTCCCCACTCCATGGTTTCACGGCCCACAGCTTCAGAAATTACAGCCCACTGGGGTGAGCGTACCTCAGCAATGCTTCTTCCATCACACGGTAGGACTAGCAACAGCCGAGAATGAGGGCATAATGCTCACGCCATCTCCCTCTTTTTCATCAGACACTGGGTCATCTCACATTGTCACAGTGAAATAGGCAAACAGTTCAATAGCTCTCTTTTGGATACAGTTCTCTTTCTGAGAAGGAGAGAACTTTCGTATCACGTTTATTACATTATATCCTCTTAACTGCCCTCTTTTAGTGCGTCTTCATTAATCCCTAACTATACGTAATGCATGAAATGAAATTTGTCCTCAGGACATGTATGTAGGGAAAAGCATAGGATGTATAGATGTTGACACTGTCCACAACGCGTCAGGCATCCACTGGCCAATCTTGGGATGTATTCCTTGGGTAGGGACAAGGAAACTACTGCATTATTTTCCTACTGGTGCTCTGCAAAGCTTCACACGCTGAATGAGCTTAAAATAAGAAAATGTACTACACTGAAGTTCTGCAGAGTCAAAGCCCAAATTAAAGGCGTGGATGTGCAAACTGTGAGGGGAAACAAGTTCTGTGCCTCTGGCTTCCAACTGTGGCTCTGTCCTGCTGTCGGCGATGGGAAGCACCATGATCAGTGTTTCGGGCCATCTTTGATCGACGGATACTTCTCTGCCTTCATCTACGCTTGGTCAAGCTATCTCCATGTCATTGTGCCAGGGCACATCTAACTCTGCACCCCACAGCTGCTACTTTTTGAAGATATATGCTGTACTAGACTAAGGGCTACATTAGTGAACTCATTTTGATCTGATTCGGTTTAGGAAAAAAAAAAAAAAAAACCTGTTCCAAAATGTGACATAATGGAGTACTGGGAGTGACAGCCTCAATGTATCTTTTGGAGGACACACAATTCAATTTAGTAACAGAATCCCAGCGAATAGTGGAGTTCAACTTTCTAAGTCCTTTTTTAAAAAACTTAATTGGTTTTGGTTTCTGTTTTGTAGGACATAAAATATTCCCTATAAATATACACAAAAATAAATGTAAAATGGGGTCAGCATTATATTGATGTATTAATCTTACTTCACAGGAAATTTAAACTGCTTAAATTTCACTTACACCTTTAAATTCCTCAAATTTTTGAGTGAAAATGGTAATGTTATATACAGCACAGCATCAAGTACTCACACAATTTCCTAGCTTAAACTATCTCCTGACATAAACTTGCTGAGCCTCAGTTTATCAGTCTGTAAAGTAGGAACAATCAGACCACCCAGTCCTCCTTCTAGATTGGAATTTGCAAGAATTAAATTAGGCATATCAGAAGAGCATTTTGAAGAAATACAGTAAAATTTGGTGAAAACCCTTGGTATCATTTTACGTTACTTTCCTTCTGGTCCATATTGGTAACAGAGCTCCTGAGACAGGGTCAGAGGAGATGGGGCTGTATGAGAAGCCACTGTTCACACAGGCAGCTCACACCTGCTCGGTTTTAATCAGCCTTGTTTCCTGCTGGGCTGAAAGGCTACACCGCATACACTATCCTAATCACCACCCAAACCTTCTCACATAAACTCTGAGCGTGCAAAACTAACCACCTGCTGCAAGAAGACTGATATCTTCTGGAACATGAGATCTTAAAGCAAAGAATTCTGTCCTGCTTCCATGTTTAATGGACGTATGCGATAACAACAAAAGTATTGTTTGAAAAATCACCCAAATAATTAGAGAGTGTTTAAAAAAAAACCCTCACTTCTAATACTAGTTGGCAACACAATTCAGAGATGTATATATAAGGTTTTTCTTAGGTATAAATGAATTCTTCTACATTAACCCAACTCAAAAGAGGACACAGTCCCATGGCACCGTTGCTATAAAAACAAGATGAAATGACTCTGTCGAATGCTGAGGTCTTCCCTCAGCCAAATCTGTAAAGCCAGCGGAGACCTTTCTTCTGCCTTTAGCAGGGCTGTGCAGCTATTTCTATAAGCGGCAGTAAAAAGTTATATAGTGTTTGAGGTGGGGCCAGGTCGTGTGAGTTTCCGGCACAGAGAGTCGTTTTACTCTGCACTGGCAACGAAACGGCCTCTCAGGATGGAACTCTACGAGTCCTGGGAACTGTGCCCCTTGCAGGGACCTCTAGTTCGCACTACCAGTGGGAATGCAAAATAAATTCTTCCCTTAAATCCAGGCAATGTACTAGGCCGGGGGTGGGGGGGAGATTGGGGGAGGAGGGCTGGAATGGGGACGTTAGAAGCAGCTGCGTACAGAAGGCGGCGAATATGCCTCACCGTAACTTTATGGGAGGTTGTCTGGAAACGACACTGGTTGAGAAAAACACAACCCTGGGTTCTGGGTGATATTCCAATACTTTCTAGATAGTAACCTTGAGGGAAAAATATCCCAAGAGCTGCTCCCGAATTTTAAAATGAAAACAAACATTGCCACCTTCACTCGCAGGGCCATTGTGAGAAGGTGGTGATTGTGGGCCTGGGCCTGGGCCGTGAACCTAACACAGGGAGGAGGTACTATCTCAGGCAGATCAGAGCTTCCCTGCTGTCTGTTTTACTCTTTTGTCCAAAGCAAAGGTCCTATTCCAGCTGTTGTCACCTAATTCTCTCCTGACACGGGCAGAGTAGGATGTTTATTGTTCTGTCTACGCCACATAAAGCAGCTGTTGTGTAGTGTGTCAATGTGCCCAGCGACTACTAAGTGTCTCCTAACCCAGCCTTACCTGGAGTCCCTTGCGTGGAGCAAGTTAGCTAAACAATCTTTGGAGTTAGGAATTCTTATTAGGAATCATTATTACAAGTGTAACAAATGTAACTACTGATAATTATGATACTATGTTTCAGATCACGGTGGGAAAGCTGCTTGTTAACTTGCATACACTCAGCTTGTTTTTTTTTTTTTTTAAGAGATTAATTTTGCAAGTACTATTAGCTCTGACATGGTGGTAGATGGAAAGCCCTGTTTAGCTTTTCTGAGTAGAGTTGAATCACAGTAGAACAAAAATCCCTTCCCAGCGAATGAACCACTCATTATACACAGGATGGAACTGGGCACCCAAAGTGGGACAATGAATTGCTCCAGAAGGAAGCATGAACCGGGCGGGCCCTTCATTTCCAGGACCAAGAGTCAGGGCAATCACAGACACATGACGTAAACTTGAAAATTTGAGTCTTAAGTTTGGTACAGTAAATTATGGTTTCCCCATGAATGTCTAAAAGCTGGTAATAATTGATAATAATTGTTGTCATCTAGGGATACAATGTGATGGCTTCCAAATATTCTACTATTTATGCCTTGTGAGCACCCCCAGTAACAAATGCTAGGTCTGAGGATGAATCTCAACAGCAAAGTACCTGCATAATACATATAAGGCCATGAGTTCAACCCTCACACTATATTTAAAAAAAAAAAAGGAAAAGAAAAGGATAATTCTGGATATGGTCATTGCTCTAGGACAGGGACCCAAGCCTCCACTGACTTCCACACTTCCTATGACTAGGAAACAGCATTGTCCACAGGTGTCTGGAACAGTGTACAGTGTCTTCCTTCCACAATCCTGCCAGGATAAACCACGATTCCCAGCAGCTAGCCATCAGATGCTGTAGAGGTGATGGCCAAGCTCCTTAATGAGGTGACGGTGTGGGGGAGTTATCATTTCACAGTCAGGGGAGATTGGTTTTTTTAAGCCAAGTATTTTGCATTTCAGGCACTGGGTGGGATTTCCAAGTAACAGGTCTATTTCTACATGAATATAACTGTCTGACTCAGTCTTCCCTGATAGAGTCCTTTCAACTAGAGGCCATACATCCCACCAAAAATATAGAAAAACCTATATACATATTTATGTGGCATCTGTTGTAGCGGGCTGTCTAGTGGACAGATAAAAGGAATGCCGCTAAACATTCTCTGATACCCAAGAGTGTCCCTTCCCAACAAATGTTGACCAGTCGAAACGCCCAAATCAGTATTCCTATGGTTATGATGCCCTGACTCACCTAGTCCTAAAAAACCAAAGTGTAGCCCAGTCCCCCCACACACCTAAACTTCCTACAATATAAACTTAAAACTGCATGCCACCATCCTGAAGCACTGAATATGCTTTCCTCCACGGCCCCCAATGGGAAACAGTGCTCTTAAGTATTTCTGCAACCTCCCTTTTTTTTCTCCGTGCTATCCTCTCAAGAGCTCTGCACAGAGAGAAAAGACAAAGGAATAAGTTGGTGCTAGAAAGGTGGAGGGAGATGGGGGAGGCAGCACCAGGGGAAAATAAATATAAAAAGAAATGCAAGAGCTTTAGCCTTTCTTTGGATGGAGACATGACATAACAATCAAACAAAAGAGGCATCCAGCTGGAGCCAGCCACATTTATTGCCATACACAAGCACATCATAAACTTCTGAAGAGCGGGAATGCAAGGCCTTGTTCTCTCGCTGTCATAGTCCACAGTAAACAAATCCAACGCATGGTACACAATAGGGTTCTCATTAAGCTCTGTCCATAGTGAGAAGAAACAAAATTAGATGATCTTAAAACTAACATAATTTCCTCAGGTCCACAGGGCTTCTCTGTGAAAGGCAACACGAAAGCCCTTCCTAAATAGACTGTAACCCTGATAATAGTGTGTCAGATGGTCCTACATGGGCCCTCATCAGCATGCCCCCTGGAAGGCTAGTCAGAGAAAACCCATTCTAGAACATGACAGCATAAAATTCACCAAGATTAATTTATTAAAATGTACCATCCTGGGATTTGACTTTCTGGAAGATAAAAAAAAGCCAAGCTGGTTAAAATGCCCTCAGCACATACGATTCTGGATCCTTTGCCATACACCCCCCAATTCCAAGAGCTGATAACCATGATGAATTTCTTTCTTAGCATATTCGCCCTTGCTTTGTGGGCCTCGTAGTCTAGAAGCACAAAGACAGGTATCCCCGTGGGAGACGAACTTAGAATACCCTCTTCATTCCAAACTCTTCTGCCCTCATTCACCCCTCAAAACTCTCCTAGATGCATTCGGAGACAAGGTGGGGTGAGGGAACGAAACAGTCCTGGAAAAAGCAGCTGCAAGGTATGTGGAACTGAAGAACTGCCTTCTCTCCTGACACCTCTCTCTTTCAGAGACTGCTACAGAAAGCAGAACAGAGACAAATTTGTTATCATTCTGCCTCTTAATTCCCTAAAAATTAGTTCAGGCAATCTCCTAATTTTAAATGCTAACAACACACAGGGGATTCCCACATCACACTGGCCAAGACGTTACTGATGCCCAGACTCACCATCTAAATGTCTAAATGTCTCCTTCACAAGTCCAAACCCAAAGTGTGTCCTTCACAACTCTATCAGAACCATCTCTATGTCAATTAAAGGGACTGTCCAGGCTTCCAGACACATAGCTAAAGCTGAGAGTTACCTCTGATATTTTCACCTCACACAGCCCATGGCCAACCTTTGGAAAATGCTGTCATATCTAGCCATGTGTTCAGATGTCTCTCAATTTCTACTATTAGACATAAGCAAAACAATCAGACAGAAGAAGGCTACAGCTGTAACCCGACTCCTGAAGGTTTGAACCCCCACTTTGACTCCTTTGTTCCCAATTGACTCTCTACACAGCACTCAAGGATTCCAGTACAAATCAGATCCTATCGTTCTTCCACTCAAAGCCATCCTTACTGGGCTCTACAAGACCCTAAAGGACCAGACTTGGTCCTCGGAGTTCCCCTAATTCCATCTTCTCTTTCCTTTGTTGAATCTTTTCCAGCCACTCCTTCATGTATCTACAACACACAGGCCCAAATCCCTCACTTCAAAGTGGAATTGTGTTCTCTTTATATCTACGTTGCTAACTACCTTGCTCTTCACAGTGTGAGTTCAAAGAAGACAGAGAACTTGTGGTTGGCTCCATTCCGCCTATTCTATCCCTGCTGCTCAGTGAGTGACTGGCAGCAACACTTGCTCCATGCATGAGTGAAGCAGGCAATGAGTAGAGTCTTTATTCTGTCTTGCATCTAAGGGTCACTTTCTGAGACCACGCATACCTATAATTAGATGAACAACTCGCCATTGCGTAAGCCAGATATTTAAATATTTAAGATACTTAAGTGAAGCAATTATACAAGCACTCTTTGCTTTCTTTCGCATCATCACAGTTTTCTTTGTGTTTCCTTTCTGCTTCCAAACTGTGGATCACACCCGCTTTTGTAAAAGGGAAGGAGGAAACAAAACAATGTGATTTAGTGGTGGTCAGTAGAATACTTTGTTGTGCATAAGAAACGCATGAATTCTGTATATAAGAGTTTGAAACTGGACTCCACTGCAGACGCCCTCAATTAAGCCTATTCTAATTGCAGTTAAGAAAGAATCCAACTTCAGAATTTCACTCCCAGCACAGCTGTTTGTTAAGTATAGCAGGAGCCCATCAAGACACTTGGCAGTACCATTCCTTTGGGATACAATAATTTTTTTTTTTTGGCAATCCCTATTACTCACTGATGGTAATTAGCAAGGCAGTCTTTGGAGGAAATATACAATCAGGCGACTAGAAATGCCTTCTATGGAACTCTTTGAAAATAAATCATTGACAGTACAAATGGTCAATATGTACTCTTAATTCCGAACTAAATTGCCCATTGATTCACCAAGATCTATGCTCTTGACCCTATGGTCTAGAAATTCATTTTTTTCTTAAGTTCTGAATTCAAGGAAAGTGCGGGTGGCACAGTTGTTGATTTTGATTTAACACCTCAATCGAGTAAGCAATTAGAGTGATTTCTCCATTATTTGCTCGGAGTGTACAGTGCCTTCCTTGACTGGTTCCGTCATAAAGACCCCATTCTGTGGACACAGCATAAAATCAGGGTCACAATCTAAATGCAACCTTCCAGGAACACACAATGGGACAGGATCAGGCTGACCCAGACAGCCGGAGACGGTGGAGTCCTCACCAGCAGTGGGTCAGTACACTAGGGTATGTACTGCTGTGGGAAATGCTTGCAACCAGGAGGAAACAGCTTTAATACACTCGGACTTTTCCCCCATGAACGCCAGAGCTTCCCACCTCTGTTCAAGATGCAGCTCCAGGCTTTCAGAAACAAGAACTTGCTTTGCCACTACTGTGCTTTTTACAACTGTATCCAGTACACACCTCCCACTAACACCTTAGACAAGTTTCGACAAGTACAGCTGAATCACTTGAGATGGGCCAAAAGGTCAGGGCCCTGAAACTTTGTCAGCATGATTATCTAAAGCCACTGGAAAGCACTCCACGCATCTGAGAGAGCAGGTCGGCTTTCTATCACACAAAAGCAGCTTTGTTTCTGCATATGTGACGCCTCTTAATTAGAATCAATGATTTTTTTTTATTGCCGATAAGCCTGTTTGCCTAGCTCCATTTTCCTAAAACACTTTAAACATTTCTAAGAAGGGTGAATGTCGGCGGAACACTAAGATAGGCCTTGAACCAGGGCTGTGGTTTTGCATGCTGTTTACAATTTGTCATCTGTAGGGATAATTCTGCAAGTTTAAACACACTAAAGGACATATTATAAAGAGTCAGGCAATTTCGTTTTGTTTGAATGTAATGATGGAAATGTACCAAAATTGCCCATAGAGGTTCACTGACATTCTTTCCTTGAGTATGTGCCAGTTCATGACTGAAAGCAAGCGTTCAGAGAACATAAGGACATTTAGGACCACACTGTGTGTATCAAACAGGCTACTTTGTGAACAGATGGGAAATGCTGTGTTTCAGGGCCCTTGGCAAAGTAGCTGTAACACCCAAATTTCTTTGCTCCATGGTGAATGCCTTGGTGATTCATCTGTGACATTGCCCTCGATAATGACAGGATATTCCTTCAGGGCAAGAGCCTGTGGGACAGGAAAACACCACACAGCCTCAGGGGTTAGAAGATGATGATCAACCGCAAATCATGCACCCAGAACATGTAATTAGGATAAGGTGGGGGGGAAACTGAGTAATCCATCTGAGATAAGGAGTTTCCCAGCGGTGGTGATCAGATGCCAATGGAATCTTTGGAAAGCAAAAATGAGGGGGAAAGTCGGATGGCCTGGGAAACACTGAAAAGCAAACTTTCAAGGCTAGCACTGATTAAAAGAAATATTCCCTTAAAAACCAACCAACCAACCAACCAGTGTGATGAGATGTGGTCAGCACCCTCACAGGAAACTCAGAGTAAAATGACGGAAGTGCCTATTCTCCTCAAGAGGTCAGAAAAGACCTGCACAGGGAGAGGAAATGCCGGGCGATTTTGGCTCCATGAACTGATACCTCCCAAGTTTTCTCCTGAATCCACGGGGAGACCACACTCCCAGCTTCCCTTGCAGTTGTTTGTTATACACCACGTGCCTGAGTCCTGCCCAATGATACAAAGGAAGAAACTCATCACTCTGACAGGCAGCTGCTAATAATCATTAGGATCTCCTTCATAGTGGGCTCAGGTTGCCGCACCCATACTGAAGGATCCTGAGTTACTGCACAACTACAAAAATGCTGTATTACAACCTGGAAAATAAGTAAACTTTTATTATACCAAGCCGGAGATCCAAAACTGTCCGAGACGGTGTGCAATCATCTCACCATCTTTTACAATACTCCCTGCTCTTATCTGTTGCCTTTTCAAATCACTGCCCTAGGGCAATGCACACCTCTCGAGTCCCCTGACCTCCCCCATTACCTATCCCAAGCTGGCCTCAAACTCCCCAAGCTCCTGCAGAAGCCTTGGAAGTACTAGGATTGCAGATATACATCACCACACCCAGCCCTCACCTCATTCTTAAACAAGGTGATTTCAGAAACTGTCAGAAACCCTGGGAAACTGGCCAATTCTCTCTCATAGCTTACCCAGTACAAAGCAAGGTGCTGCTACCGTGTGGAAGGTGAAGAGAACAAACTCTTCATCCCAAAAGTTAGGTCAAAATATTTTACTTATTTTTAATACTTTATTCTGGAAAATGCTAAGTATCTACACAAGTAGAAATAACAGAGCAATGAACCTCAATGTATTTAGCAGCTAAATTTCATGTGGGGTGTGGGGTATGGTGTGTGTGTGTTAAGGTCTGTTACATATTAATTATTGAGCTATGGTAGGACCTAGGTACACAGTGAATGGGTATGTAGTAGAAGGATCATATTACGAGTCTCAAGACCCACCGGTTACTTTTAAGGAGTGTTGCGAGGATTAAATTAACCTAACAATTCACAGCAAAATCATTTTCTTTCCCCTCCATTTCCCTGGAGGAATTTTAGGTTGAAGGGAGAGGTTTAGTGTGTCCTTCCTTCCTTCCTTGTCAAAACTCAGTTCCCTCTGGGAAGGCCAACACTCTGAAACTTTTCTTAGACACTTGCTGTTCTATGCATGGATGTATCTTGCCATGATTCCCTGAAGTAAGCCCCAACTCTGTGCAGAGGGCAAACACAGGGCCAGTTAGGAGGGCCTCAAAATGGCTCAGAGCCTCCCTCAGAAGGAGCCACCCTGCATGAAATTGGGAACACACTCCTACTTTCGATGGTTTTATACAGCGGAGTCCTCCATTTCCTCTTCTCCATAACTTCCCTCAAACCCCAGTCTTGTTAGCATCATCTAACCTTTTACTGCACAGTGACTGGGAATGGACTGAAAAGGGCGTGGCCAAGGAGAACTCAGCATAGTAGCGTTTCTTCCAGAGGTCACACTCAGCAGTCTGGGTTCCCAGAGAAATGCCATCAATGAAACCTTCTAAAACACAGAAATTGTTCTGAAGGGTAAGTCTGAGAAGCTTCCCTCACGTTTAAGAGTAAAAATCCAGGACCACTCACATGACCCACACAGGAAACACTCCCAATGCCTGCAGCCCGCCATAGGAAAACGGCCTGGCCTTGGGTAACCCAACCAAGGATGAAAATGCAGCCAGTGCAGCCCCAGGAAGACATCTACAGAAAGCTGTGGCCAACCGCAGTCCTAGGGCCTGAAAGGCTCACTAAGAAAAGAGAGTCATATGGAGAATAATTGATGGACCTTTTTTTCCTTCCCACTAAACATCTTAAGCGTTTAGCTCTGTTCCCTATTAATCAGTGTGAGCTGGGGGGTGGGGGTGGGGGAACAAAATGAACCTCAGCAGTATCTGAAAAAGTCTGAGGCTGATGAGCTCAGCACAGTGAGCACCAGGCCCCAGCTTTGTTTAACAGTGCTTCAGTCTCTTTACAGATTATTAAAGGAAATATTTAACTAAAGGAAAGCTACTCATGCACAGGATAATGGACATGGCCTCTGTCCACATGTTAATCATTTTACATAATTGATCAAACAGCCCTGGTCTCCTTCTCTGGGCCTACCCAGATCTTTAATTGTTTATCTTTAAAGTCCACAACAGAAAAGCTTCGGCTTGTCCTCACTTAGGTGGCTCGCTAGCTGCTCACAGGGCAAGGAAAAACAGTGTGTGTGTTACCAACAGCTACACTGTGTGTGTACACATACACACAGGAAGGTGGTGTGTTGTGCACATTTGTGCGTGTGCATGTATAGGCCAGGATTAGACATAACATGTCTTCCTCAGTTCTCTCTTATTTATAAAAGAGGGTCTTGCTCACTGAATCTAGACATCAGGTCAAGCTGCAGGAATCCCTCTGTGTCTTTTCCCCTGGGTGCCTAGATTAGAGAACTACACCCACCACACCCAGGAGTTTATATGAGTACTCAGATCTCCACTAGCCCCTCAAATTTATCTAGAAAGTGCTCTGCCAACTGAGCCACTTACCCAGCCCATAGGCTCACTGCAGTAAAGAATTAAACTATAAACCTAAGAGACAGTGGAAATGGCTGGAGTCAATCAATGGTTCGTTTCACATGCCCCAAAGTAGTGCTGCTTCCTCAGTGAAGGCAGTGCCTACGGGTTTGGCTTTTATTAACTAGATTTCCATTTATGCTAACTGGGCTTGTAACTGTCCAAATTTTAGTAATGTCCTGATTGGACACTAGATGTCCTTTGGCAGGGGACCTTACATCCTTCCACTCCACTCTTATCTAGATCTATCCAACTTTTGAAGGGTCATTTCTTCTAATGGGACATTGTAGTAGCTCCACTAAAATGACCTCCTTTCTTTCTCTACAGGATATTGACTCTCCTTTCAAGATGCCAGCCTCCCTTTAAAAAGCAGTCCGGTCTCTATATGCAGAGCTGGAAACCTCTCCAGACTTGCCAAGGAAAGTTTCATTCACAGTCCCCTGCTTTGTATTTGACATAGACTTGTGGGTCATCCCTACACTGTGAATTCTAGAAGAGAATATCTCATGTATTTATCTGACTTCCACGGTAGGGTATACTTCATAATTTACATTCAATGATCCGGTAAGAAAAGGAATAGTCCTGGAGTTCACATGTCAGTACAGATGCTATATGAAGCAGGGTTTCCATGCCCTGGCTTACAATAATATTCCAATGAAATAGGACCAAGACCCATTACTCAGCACACTGCTCAGTCTTATTTTATAGCTTCTAAGTCATTTCTCAAGTTAATCATCTTTTAAAATGTCCTTAAAATTCTCCTAAAGAATTAGCTGTTCTTCCTATTGACATGTATGTTTCTGACCCAAGAAAATAAAATATAAACACTGTGCTATCAGATAAGGGCAGGCAGGCAGGCAGGCGTCACTCCACTTTCTCATCCAAGTCTATGTGACTAATGATAGCTATTTAGGCTCCAGAGTATTCATACAGGAAAAGGCCACCTGGCTGCCCACAGTTAGTTAAATGTGAAGTCAGGCATGTCCTGTCCTGGTCCTGGGTTTCCAGACACACACACACACACACACACACACAGTCCAGGGTTAACACATCCACTGTCCTATGATTGTCTAGAAGCTCTGGCTCAGTGATTACTACAGGAATTATTAATCACATAGAAACAATTTTTTTACAAGTCATTTGGTCCAGAACTTGAAGGACAGATTTCTGAGAGACCAAAAACATCCAAACAGACTGCCTTTTAAATGTGTGTGTGTGTGTGTACACCTTCTTTTATTCTACAGGATCAAGTTCTATCTGGACTTAAATATGTCAACATCACTGCTCTAAAAAGAGGTTAATTAAAAAAATATTCCAAAGGTCACTAAAGACCTTTCTAATAAATTGCAAAATGAATTTTCCACACTGTTGCAGTCCAAAACAGCTAAGAAAAAATACATTTGTGAAACTATACATGAACAAAACTCAAAAGGTTTGACATATATTCCAGTAATCTAATCATTTGTGGAAAGATTTGCATAATTCTAATTTTAAAAACGCTATTTCAGGGCATAAAATTAGAGATGAACCCGAAAATAAACGTTAGCTAAAAGGAACATTAACTATCAAGTAGTTAATGATTTTGTTTAATGAAAGTGAATCCTCAAATATTAACCTCTTACAGACACTCTCATTATCTATTATTTTTATTATCTCAGAATCACAGGAAAATAAATTTAAACCATGATTTTCTTCAAAACATTTGCTGAGATCTGTTATGAATTTATTTTCAGAGCAAAGTTCGAGAAAGGTTAGTTCCTCAGGTAAAGTGGATTAAATGCTTTCTACAGAGAAATCAAATTAAACCACTACCAAATGGCAGGTTTCCAGTCTTGGGATGTGAAATCTGATTTGACGGACGCCATATAGACGGTGGTCAATTCCCCATCTGATGGTAACTTCTGTAGTTTCACTGTTCCCTCCTCTTGGGGACTTGTAGTTTATGGTAACATCTATGTTGAACATGTATATACATAGATAAATATGTTCGTACTTCCCTCATGTAAAAATCACTGGGAAAAAAATCTCGAGATTTGATTGTACTGTTTGAAATCATTGAGTTTGTGCCCAATACTTGACAGAGCGGTGCCTTGTGGGAAACGACTTGGAAGTTACAGTCTCTGATCTTTACCAGATGTTTTACTGGTGGTATTTCAGCCTCAAGAGACAAAGAGGATATTAATGTTAATTTTATTTATTTAATCGTATCAGGCAGATTTTACAGAAAGGAAAATCCAGGACTCTTTTGAACACCACAACTCTTCAGAAATGTCCATAACAGCAAAACTGTTTTGAAGTTAGGTTTGCAGGGGCTTTGTTTTGTTTTGTTTTGGATCAGATTATTTGGAAAGGCTCTACTCTCTATAAATGGGAAGTATAGGACCAATTTCTCAGTGTTACTGTTAATTCAGGAAGGTGAGAAGGTGACCGGGATATGCCTGTAGCTCAAGATAAGTCTCATCTCAGTCTTTAACTTCTGATAAAGAACAATAACTGAACACTAGTTTGCAAAGCTACTGCCCCAAGCTGGGCTTCCCCGATCCTTCTTCATCTCTCGACTCTCTGTGCTTTTTGCTAAGAAACGTGAGTCTACCCTGCTCATTATCAGATAATAATGTTTTGTTTTGTTTTTTGTTTTTTGTTTTGTTTTGTTTTGTTTTTTCGAGGCAGGGTTTCTCTGTAGAGCCCTGGCTGTCCTTGAGAATACACTCAGGACTAAACACAGCCTCTCCACACTTGAACTCAAGTGACATGTTAGACTCTGATCTATCTAGAGCTCAAGGTCGGAACTCAGAAGCTTTGAAAGCCCTGGTTCCCAGGCATGTCTACACGTTAGAACCATCTACCTGAACTCTACCCAAACCTGTTGTAGCCCAGACTCTAGAGTGGAGGCCAGGCTCTGAAACGCACTCCGGGTAAGTCAATGTCAGGAAAAGTTAGAAACACTGCCCCAGGGACCCTCAGTGAGGAACAGCTGAACAATAACCTTGGAAAAATCCATTTTCTTCAGCTCTGTTCTCATCTGAAAAACGGTATGTGTGGAAAAACACTGGAGTGTGTGCTAATCGATTTCCTACTGTACTAGGATAAAAATACAAAGTTGTAAAACCTTTCAAGTAGTAGTAAGAGAATACCTAAGTCACCCCTGTGACACTGGTAGCCCCATCAGGAAGCTAGGCAGAAATTAAGGTTTTCCCATCCTTTAGTCCCTGACTCAGAAAGTCATGCAAATTCGCACATGCTATTTCTGCATATTTCTTTCCCCTCTAGAAATATCCACTACCCTAAGATTACTGGTTCCCCTGCCCATAGGATTTGCTTGACCACATAATTGTTTATCTGAAAATCCTTTTAATGCTTTTGTGGGTTCCAATGCACATATATTGGATTATACAACATTTTACACGTCACATTTTACTCAATTTTATTTTGTGAAATTTACCATGTGGGGTGTATTTCACTAATCTTAAACTCTTTCATAGGATTACATAGGAATAAACCATAGCAAATCTGTTTACCTTGTCTGTGGAAGTGGAGTGAATTACACTTTTCTATAAATAAAACCACATATGCAGTATGTATCTCATCCCAGGTTTCCGTGCTGCCACGGAACGGAGTCTCTAAGGAACACACCTACACATGGAGACATACATTTTCAAACTTACTATGCATTTACAAACTTCTCTCCAAAATGGTAACACCAATTTATTTTTCTAGAAAAAAAGTAACACACACACACACATATACACACAATTCTCCGTATTCTTATCAATACTTGGTGCTATGTAGATATACACATTGCTGCCTATATAAAGGTTTCGATGTATTAAATAATAATTACAGTTAAATAATATTTTCCTAAGGTCCTCTCTGGTCATATAATTATGGTAATCACATCAATGCCAAATCTTATCAAAAATAACAAAATAAAGGTTGTGGAGGGGAAAAACGTTTACAACGGATTTACTTTCCCTCAAAAAAATATCTTTTATGGCCAACGCTGGCCCATGACCATACATCAGGCCATTAAAGAACACTGGGGACATGGCCCCAGCTCTGTATTTATTTTCTTGTGCTCATAATCCAATGTTACTTAAAAAGCAAACTGCCTGATATTCAAGCCAAAGCAAATACGCTGGATTCTGCCAGGGAAAATGCCTGTGGAGAAATGAGTCAATTCATACAAAATTTAAAACTGTCTTTGGTCAGTGACATTTTCATGAAAATTTGTGGGTGGGTAAAAGTTTTGCAAAATTCTTTTTTGCTATTGGATTAAATTCATCCAGGAAAAATAAGCAAACCGTAAGTGGCAACCCACATCGCCTCTAACTCCTCCTTAACACTCCCTATCCCCCTAGCACAACTGCTTTCAATTGTGCAGGAAAGAGGCCAGGTGGGTCTGGTCCTAAATGGAACCTGGACCCCTGCTCGTGGGACAGGATACTTCTCAGAATAGGCACTCATGGCCCAAGGTTGGCCCATTATTCAGAATACACTTCAATTCCCTCCAGAGGAAAACACTACTGAGGCTGGCCACCCTTTACAGCCAAGAGACCTCCGAAGGGTAAAAGCCTTGGACACATTGTCTCCTAAGGATAAAAGCCTTGGACACATTGTCTCCGAAGGGTAAAAGCCTTGGACACATTGTCTCCTAAGGATAAAAGCCTTGGACACATTGTTTTGAAACCTCCACTACCCCAGCCTTTAGGAATGGTTTGTATAATTTGATGATTTGATTCACTTTATGAACATTATCCTCTGAAGAACACAGAGGTGGTTTGGGGGGAGAAAAAAAGGAGAGACAAATTCCATCTCTAAGACTTGCTCTAGGCGCAGGCCTTTAATCCCAGCACTCGGGAGGCAGAGGCAGGAGGATTTCTGAATTTGAGGTCAGCCTGGTCTACAAAGTGAGTTCCAGGACAGCCAGGGCTACACAGAAAAACCCTGTCTCAAAAAACAAACAAAAAAAAATCAAAAAAAGAGAGAAAAGAGAAGAAGATAAGAGAAAAGAGAAGGAGAGGAGAGGAGAGGAGAGAAAAGAAGAGAAAAGAAGAGAAAAGAAGAGAAAAGAAGAGAAAAGAAGAGAAAAGAGAAGAGAAAACCAGGCACTTCATTGTCTCAGAAAGACTTAACACGACTTGGCTTAGTGACTCTTCGGAACGTACATCAGTCAACAACTCAAGAATTACCAAGGATGGAGATGCTCCGACAACAAGGTAGAAAATAGATGGTGGGTACCTAGAAACCACTTTAGTTAACGATGAGTGAACAGACATGGGTACTTTAAAATACAGCCTTGCTACATTTGGGGTTCTGACCAATTTGAGATCTGCCTCTCCACCTATTGAGGCTTTCGCTTTCCAAAACCTTGCCACTGTCTAGAACTGTCCATTCTATGTAACCAGGACTTGAAGAACAGAAGTTAGTTTGTCTTTCCATAGAGGCAGTCAGAACGCAATCTGGTGAAAGGTGGGGCTGTTTCAATGAGAACAGTACCCATCCTTTTCTTCCCATAACAGAACCAAATCATGAAGTCAGAATCTTCCCTGGCTGTGCTCCGTACCCAGGTTCCAGGCTAGTCTGCAGCCCCACGGTGTTAGCAATGATTGATAAAATGCATTCTTTCATGGAGCAAAGGTAACTTGGCATGAGGGGAGAATTCCACAGTAGCCTCTTACAGTAAAGCAGGCCTTGGCCCTGACACACCCTCCTTTTTACCATAATTTCCAGAAGCTCTCTGTGTTGTTTGTAGTCATGGTCACCAAACTTATCGGTCACCATTCCATTTCTTGGTTAAATAATCCCCGTAGGTGAGAACGATGACTAAGCCTGAGTGTCATCCAGAGACAAGAAACAGAAATGAGACATACATTTAAAAAAAAAAAAAAAAAAAAGACCGGGCCTTAACATTCAAACTACACCTAGATTTTGTAGCCACCACAAAAACCAAAGACCACATCTCTGAAATAACGTGGTCATTTCACCTGGCACAGGTCCACCTTTGAGTAAGCTACCTTCAGGTTTCAATGCAATTAAACACTTCCCTGTTGAAGTTCTGTGTGCCGGGATCCCGGGAGTTTGTAAAGATTCCCTTTGCAAAAGGCAGGAGGATGTACACTGCAGATGTCCATCCCCTTCAAGTACAATGTCCTCTTGTCCACAGATTACAATTTGAGACACCCGCCAAGCCTCCACAGAGAGATGCCAGTGGTCCACAGGCTCACAGATCAAGCACATGACACGTAACTTCACGATTTGTACGTTAATATAAAAATGGCTATCTTCCTGCTAAAAACATACACTCCCAATGGTGGAATCTTAGCATCAGTAACCCCTACGACCCTTTGCTTCATCTAAAGGGATTTGCACGTGGCATGTGAGTGGTTTGCGATTCTAGTTTCGCTGTGCTATTGGATGAGCCTTGCGTGCAAGTTGCGCAAATGTTCCACCTATGAATGAGGAGAGGGCAGATTAGGAGCGCACGGTTACCCCACCCGCCCATCCCGAATGGCACAGTGAACGCAGCGCAGACCTGCAAGTACTCACTGCTCACCTCGTCTCTCCCTGGACTATTTCTATTTTTAATATTTATCATGCACTTTAGCAAAAGTCAACTGTGCAGAGCTAAATGTCTTTGAAAACTCTGGGACCAGAGGTGAAAAAATGGGGAAATCCTTTTGCATAAAAATTAATTTTGCAATGCAAAAAAAAAGTCTTTTTAAATATAACTCTAACTTTAATGTTTGTTTCATTAAAGGCAAATCCAGTGAACTGTTTTCAGCCGGGGTTAGTCAGAATGACAAGGTTAGACTGTTTTCCTTCAGAGACTGGGTGTTTCTCCTACAGGCAACAGGCTCCTGTGTTCCAAACAGAGTAAGTGGGACTGCCGACCATGACTTGTCTTATTCTGGAATTTTCAACACAGAACCCTACTGACAGAGTACGGCCTGGCCTCCTGCAATGTAATTATTCTTTTCACTCAGAGAACCTGGCACTCTCACAATGCATCAGCTTCAGTTTTCCTTAGGAGAAAAAAAAAATCACAGCACGGGAATAACGCAATGACAAGAAGTACAATTTCTTTCCACCAGAAAGCCTCACGGCTCTCTCGGAAACACCTACTCCATGGTCAAAGTGCTTCTTTCTACCTCCTGCACCCCAGCTCTCGCCCGCACGGCATGCTTCCACACGAATCACTCTGTGGCCGGTCTACAGTCAATTATCAACACAGTCCACACGCCTTGTATATCATAGCCTACTACAGAGATGTGGCAACGGCTGGGAGGACCCAAGTCGAGCCCATTCCTTTCCAATCTCGCTTACAGTCTTCTGTTTATGGCTGAGCTCTAGAACTCTCCATTCTCAGGATTCTCGGTTCTAACTCTAAATAACTATCCCTGTCTGTTGTGATCATAAAAAAAAGGAAGAGCTATAAAAATATGTTCTGGAGCCCGGCATGATGGTGCAGGCCTTTAATCCCAGCACTCGGGAGGCAGAGGCAGGCGGATTTCTGAGTTCCAGGCCAGCCTGGTCTACAAAGTGAGTTCCAGGACAGCCAGGGCTATACAGAGAAACCCTGTCTCGAGAAAAAAAAAAGAAGAAGAAGAAGAAGGAGAAGGAGAAGGAGAAAGAAGGAGAAGGAGAAGGAGGAGAAGGAGAAGGAGGAGGAGGAGAAGGAGAAGGAGGAGAAGGAGAAGAAGAAGAAGGAGAAGAAGGAGAAGAAGAAGAAGGAAGAAGAAAGAAGAAGAAAGAAGAAGGAGAAGGGGAAGAATGAAGAAGAAGAAGAAGAAGAAGAAGAAGAAGAAGAAGAAGAAGAAGAAGAAGAAGAAGAAGAAGAAGAAGAAGAAGAAGAAGAAGAAGAAGAAGAAGAAACAGAAAAAAAGAAAAAGAAAGAAAAAAAAGAAAGAATATGTTCTGGTGGGGTGTGGGGGAAGGGCATGCCCAGGTGGGCCCATGCCAAGACATCCCTTCCCCCTGAGGGACCAGACACACACTGGTATAGTATAGAATAGAGTTTATTTAGGGCATGAGGAGGGGAGTTAAGAGGGTGGTAAGGCAGAGAAAGGCAGAGAGATGAAGAGAGTAGAGAAGTGGAGGCCGACCATGACCACGAGGAGAGAGGGAAGAAGGGAATGGGGATCTAGGAGGCAAGAGGTGAGAGGCGAGAAGCAAGAGCATTAGAGAGAGAGGAGGGGCCAAGCAGCCCCTTTTATAGTGGGCCTAGCCTACCTGGCCATTGTCAGGTAACTGTGGGACTAGTATACCTGGCTACTGCCAGGAACTCTGGGGGTGGAGTTTAGACAGAATACCAACACAGCCCACTTAGACTAATAGAAAACCTATGTTCCTCTCTTTTTATTTCAAGAGTTCAGTGAGCCCTCTCAGACTGTGCAAAGCTATCTCTGTGATCCTGGGGGTGAAGTCCTGCCTGTAAGCCCTGATGGTTTCTGTGAGGTGTGAAAGTGTAGTGAACGCCATTGAAGAATCATATTATTCAAAAAACAGTCAGGTTTGCCAAGAAACAGAATCAAGAGTTCTAGGACCTGTGTTGGAAAGAGGAAAGCAGGAGAGACAGCAGACCCATGTGCTTCAAGCACCAAAGGCACACAATTGTCGCAGCCCATGCCTTCTGCTTCTCCCCGAAATTAAGCAAGATCCCATGAGGCCCTGTTCCTGTGGTGTCCCCGTGGTGTTTCCTTCCTGACTGTAAATCCTTAATGAGTTTCCAACCCTAGAAGGTACAGTGTGCTAGCATGAAGGTGTATGCCACACCAATCTCAATAGTCAAGTTGCTAAGTGGAGAATTCCATTCTTAAACGTCAATCATGCTCCCAGACCCCAAGATGCACCTAAATTTTCAATGGAAAAAAAAACCCTAAACAGTTATTTTGGAAAGAGCAAAAGCTTGCTTGTGGCTCAGTGAATGGTCCCCTGCACTTGAACAGCCATGCAGTCAAGAGAACACTGCATCTGTGTCACTCCCACAATCCCAAGCTAAAGCAGACTGGCCTCCACTACTTCTGGGGAATGGGAACCAAGCTAGAACTGGAGAGAAATCAGCAGTCACCAGTTATCAAAGAAACCTTCCCCTTGCACCAGCTAGAGGAAGAGGAGAGAAACCTAATAGGTACCTTGACCATCACACATCCAAGTCCCACAGAAATAGAAAGCCTTACCTGCCTTTTTTGTCCTGTTTGATAAAACGCATGCATGAAAGTAAGCTAGACCTTCCAGAGAGGTGGCCCAGGACCTCGGAAACTCCAACTCACCGTGCACTTGTTGGGCTTCTCCCCGGAGTGGACCCTCATGTGGATCAGCAGTTTATACCGTGCATTGAAAGGCTTGTATCTTCTAGGGCAGCCAGTCCAGAAACACGTGAAGTCTTCCCCCTTGCGTTGGTCTATGTGGACCTTCTCGATGTGCCTCACCAGTTCCTCCTGCTGGTCATAAAGGGCACTGCAGTCTATCCAACGACAGCAGTGCTTCCCCCCTGAGTCTTCCATCTCCCCATCCTCTTCCAGGCCAGTCTGGGCCAGGGACAGCGATTGGGTGTGAGGCAGGAGCTCTGGGTGATGAAGGTGTGGATGGGCATGGTATGGGGGTGGGGGGCCCTGAGGCGGAGGAAGAGGGAGAGGCAGAGCGGGGGCCAGGTCCAAGGCACTGGCGGGGAACTCCTCCAGGCGCTCTGTTTTGAGCATGTTGGCTGTCTGGCCATCCTGGCCCGGTAGGCTGGGCTGCAACACCATGTTGTTTACAGGTCCGGGTTGCAGGCCACCATGCTCAAGCTGCTGCATGCGTTCGTACTCCAGTGTACCGTCCTCTCCATAACCCGGCAGCGTATGCCCTCCACTGGCAACCAATACGCCTTTCTGCCCGCTGGCCACTGCACAAGACTGGGGGATGCAGCTGCCACGAACACCCAGGAAATGCCCATAGACCTCTGACTGTGGGGACAGGTTGGCTGGGGAGGCTCTTGGTCCGTTGATGTAGGCGACCAAGGATGTGGGTGAAGTACGAATGATAGTGTTGAAGTCGATCCCGATGCCATCTGACAGTGGCGACAAGGACAGTGCTCTCTTCTTAGAGCGGGTGGAGTGGGCCCTGGTTGCTGAGTGCCGAGGGCTCGGGTAAGGAGAGTGGCTATTTTCCATGCCAAAAAGGTAGGGTGGCAACGAGTTGGAGACGCTGTTGCCAGACACTGGCGTGCCCGGAGGCAAGCTAAGAAGGTCCCCTAGGTCCGTGCCATTCTGGGAACTGTGGCTGGATGAAAGTGAAGGGAAGGCTCTGTGGCTCTGAGACCACTCTTGCTTCACACTCAAGGCTGATTGACTCTCTGTCAGACTCAAAGTCGTGGACACCAGAGACTCTTGCAAAATAACGGACCTGGGGCAGCAGCCAGAGAGAAGGAAGGAAAAAAATTTTTTTCAGCAAGACGTGGATTGCTTAAGAGCTAAGAGAACACTGTACCAACCAACAATCACTTAAGTATTTCCCCTAATTAAGTTCTCCACTAAACACAAATTCTTGGACTATGATAGAATCCCAGGCTTTTAGTTCCAGGTTAATAACAATTTACCAAGCAAACAAGAAAAGCTAATGCTTACTAGAGTAATAAAAGCCATTGTTATAAGTAGTTCTAGTACTTTAAAGAGAATAAATAATCCTCACTTTATTTCAAAGTATTTTTTTATACAAAAGGGGGGAAATTGAGGACTAGGAAAAAAATTATAGATGGTTGTATTTGTTAAGCAGCTACTGTATGCACCATGCTGTAGTAGGTTTTGCAGGCCATGCACTTCCGAACAGCACCAGTGTTCAATTAAAATCTACTTGGGAAGGCAACATAAACTCTTGTTTTGTTTTGTTTTGTTTTGTTTTGTTTTGTTTTGTTTTGTTTTGTTTTGTTAAGGAAATCCTACAGGACATGCGTTGTGCTAGAAACTTACTAATACTTTTACAATTCAACTTCACTGACATCGTCAAATTTAAAGGGCAATTTACGACACAAGTACTCATTCATTTCAAATGATACTAGAAAACTTATGAAAATGTAAAGAAAACATACAAGCACACAAAGTATACGACAGTTGTAAAGTGCACATTTAGCTTTATCTCGCTCGCGCGCTCACGCTCGCTCTCACACACACACACACACACACACACACACACACACACACACACACACACACACACACGAGTCCTTAGTAGAACAAAGCATTGATAACATAAAGGAGTAATGAACTGGAGAACTGCACTGGGAATCACTCATCAGGCCACCGGGCTAACCACACTTGTGAGATGGGTTTCCCATGAGCCCTTGTCCTTGTATCCGAGCAGCTTCAGGACGAGAACAAGTCATTCACTGTCCGTGGTTCATTTCTGCAATTCCTTCCCTGTCCTTACCCTTTATAGAAAGCTAAATATGTCACAATTCATTGTTTGCATATCAAAGTGGTTCATTATGGTAACTCTAGCCCCTTGAAAATTCATATGCTTTCCAAGGACATTATTGCCTTTAAAAAAAACAGTTAAAATTAAAGCAATGTCCCTGGGACAGACCATTCATCCCCCAAAAAAGGGTCAACATGTAGAAACATGGAAAGGTCCCAGACCTCAACCCAGAAGCATCAGATAGCAGAGAAGCCTGGCTTACCGACATGTATCTGTGGCTGGCTTCCTAGCATGCTTTATTTAAATAAATTAATCACCAAAAATCCTTATATAAATGTGTGACTTCCCTCGATGACCCCATTCACTGTCCCCAGCTACTAAATGGCAAGCTAATGCAAAGGAAGGAGGAGGCATCATTTCACCTGTTCCCTTCTCAGCTTCACAAAATGGAAACCAGGAAAACTATTGCTGCCACACCTGGGATACTGTGAAGAAAGCATCTAGGCTCCAAAAGGCACAGTGTAGGTAAGGTGGTAGCTAACACAACAATGGACCTGAAGCTGCTGGTGGGTACAGGAATGTTTACCAACAACCAACACAGCAAATCCCTTGACGTATATTTGTCTCTTGCCCAACTCATATCCTTACATTTTGGACTAAAAGTCCTTCTACAAGCTCTAAAGTGGCCTCTGAACAGTCTAGATTTTAATTCCCCGTGGACACATCTCAATTATTTTCTGAGCACCCTTAACAGCATGTGGCTCTTCCTGCAGAGCTCAGCAGAAAGCTCTGGCGGCTGGATGTCAAGAGCCTTTTGACCCTACCCCCAGTGAGAGTCAGAAATGGCATTTGGGCACAAGCCACATCAGTGGAGATGCCATATACAAAGCAGAGACAAATAAATGACTGCTTCTCACCAACGTCGAGGAACTATGGGGCATCAGGACACTGATGGCTCCCAGTGGTGGCCACTTTAGAACATTTCAGACTTCTAAGCAGTAACTATCAGCCAAAGTAGCTTGTTCAACTGGATGCACTTTGCCGATGAAATTACACTGTTTGGCTCCAAGGCGGCCTAAAGGAACATGTTCATTTTTCAAATCATGAACTTGGGCAAATCTCTTATCTCTTAAGCTATGCTGAACGTGGCTTAATTTCTAGCACAGCGTAACTCTGTATAGACGTGCTGTTTTGCTTCTTCAGCATCTGTTTTCCAAGACAGTTGTCACATACTTTTCAGAAAGCCAACTGAATGGTCTACTTAAAAAAATCAGTGGTGTGAACACAGAACAAGCTCACGTCGCTCCCTGCCTGACACCTCAGATACATAACAGGAACAAGACCTCCAACAAATGGCAGTCACGCCCTATGACTCTCAAAGAAGCACTGTAGAAGACTGAATTATTCCAAGTTCTACCCCTTGAGAGCTATCTGTAGTAAGCGTCTACCTTGCAAAGCATCTCCACCATGTGACCCACACTTTGAAGCAACTGGGAGGATCTTCCTCAGGAAATGTCAAGAACTTTCAGTAAAAAGGATGTTTTCTATCTTCCCAGTCCCCACCAGAGTGTGAAGTACAAACTGAGGCCTCCAACACTTTCTGATGTAACAAGTGTGTAAGTAAGAGTCAGGCTTTGAGGACCCAAGCCTGGGATCCCATCCCAGGATCCCAAAGGCTACAGCTAGACAATCAAGACTTCACGGCCAACCTAGACTACATAGGAAGATATTATCTCAAAGAATAGAATCAATAAATAAAATAAGAACAATGATCCTGGTAGCTGACAAACCACTATTTACAAAACTCACAAAGCATTTTTATGTATTAACTGACTGAATACACACTATGAGATAAATTAACTAGACTCTTACAATATTTTCATAAAAGGAAAATGAATGAAAGAAATCTAGGAGTTTCCTTCTGAGACAGTCAAGGAATGGTGTAAGGTCCTTAGCAAAGTAAGAGAGTAAGTGACTGATAGGGAGCTGGCTGGCTCCTATTTCCACACCATGTATTTCAAATGTGGTCCACAATGCTCGGCTTGATTGAAAGACTTATAAAACAGGCTTAAAAGCACACAAGCTAGGACTGCATCACAAATTGTCTGTTTTTCTGCAACAGTATGTGGAACGAGCTCGAAGGTTGCCAAGGATTCTAGCCTGTAACCCCTGCTGATATGTACACCAGGCCTGTGGGAAGAGAAAGTGACAAAGAACTCAGAAAGCTGTGTCACCACACTGAGCGCCATCTCCAAGCCCATATGTTCATCTGATCCTAACGACATTTTTTCTGGTGACTGGTTTATTCGGGACTGTATGAGAAAGGCAAGAAAGATGATAAATCCCAAACCAAACACAAGCAAAGTGAAAAGCTCAGAAACCGTCAGGAGAAATCAGCTCCCATGATGCCGAGTGAGCCATGATGACCAAGTACAGATGCTGTGTTCTAAAGACTGAAAAGAAGTGTTAACTGATAATAGGGAATTTCTTAAAGTGATGCTTATGAGGAAAAACGCAGGTACACGTACAAAGTATGTGTATAACTAAATCTGTATAAGATATAATTTATGCAATATATGTGTCACAAACCTACAGGATCCGAGAAAGAAGATCAGGACTAGCCTATCGGGAAATGGCACCAATGTACTCCAGCAAATCTTCCAAAAGAATTAGTACAGCTTATGAACACAGCAAAGCTTTATAAGCTCTCAGAGTGCACAGGGAGCCTAGAGTCCACTTTCTGTCTTCTTCTCGGCTTTGTGGTCACACTACAAACACCACCACCACAATAGGCAACTACCACCAGCAGTGCCCAATTCAGACTAAGAAAAGACAAGCATGGAGTATTTGGATGTACACTGACATCACTAGGTTAAGTGATGGCTGCTCTTTGTAATGACAAGCTATAAAACTGACACTGGTAATAATCAATTAGGCTTTCCAGGTCTTGGGTCCACCAGTACACATTCCGTAGGGATGACGCTTGCTAGGACTATGAGTATCCAGTTGTAAGTTCACATTCACGATGCACATGGACACAGTGGCTACCCTCGTATCTACGAACCCCACAGAAGCAGCATCCATTGCCTTTACTGATTAGGTCTGCTAGGCTGACATATTTAACAACTGTATGAAGCTGTTTGTCATTTCAGCATCCCAGCCTTGATTTAGGGGACATACATGCTATGGCTTTCACAGCAGGGGTGAGTGAGACCAAAATTGACAGTGGCTCCTGACTCTTCAACAGAGTACAGTATTTGTTTAGCACTCTGGTGGGCTAATAAGAAATGACTGGGAAATTAATCGTAGCAAATACACGGCACCAGAGCCGGGTTCTCACCATCGATTAAACAGAACAAATGAAGGAAGGGGTGTGCTCTGAGAGGAGCATGCCAAAGGAAAAAAAAATTCAAATCAAACAAAAAAAGAAATAAACACAGCTGGCAAATCTCAGAAAAACTTTTCAATGCTATCAATGATGAAGGTAGATCAGTTAAGATAATTATACAATTATTATCTCAAATGCAAAAAAAATGTACAGAAATAACTAAATACATGCCACAGTCTGAGACCACTGCTAAGTTCACACATGGGTTGGCCTTTTCTGCAGTGCAAATCTGAAAATCCCTCCTGATAGCATCATCGCTGCTGTTAATAGCTGTTCGTTTAAGCCGGCAAATATTAACTCCTAATCACTAGATATGAAATAAAAGATTTGCAGGTTAATCCGATGAAATATTATTTGTAATAGTAAAATAAGAGACAGAGTGCTAGCTATCACTGAAGGAAACTCTTGCAATAGTCCTACCTAGCACCACAGGTGGTGATGCCTGTGAACCACAACACCAATCAGCAGGCAAGACAGCCCTAAAGGTGCAATAGTGGCATTACATCTTAGTGGTAACCAACAGCTATCTAGTTGGACTGACATCCTATTCAACAGGATGGAAATCATATCTGGTACTGTCAACCTAGCCAAAAACACAAGCCTAGCAAGGTCACAGATCCTAGAGGAGAGTCAACTGGAGCCGCTTTTCCTAAACCAGCTTAACTCCTAACTACATTCTAAACACTTATCCTAACACCCACAGGTAGGTGCAGTTTTTACTCCTCACCAAAGAGGCTTCATTTCAAAGCAGGTGAAGACCATTAGAGAATACTACTAGACAAAATGCAGAAAACACCTACTATTGGGTGTCCAACTGCCACTGATGTGTCCATACAACAACCACTATACCCTCAACGAAGAGGAGATGAAAGGATTTAATAGTTGAAGACAAGAAATATCATGTCGTCTAGATATGGCAGGAGAGCTACACTCATGAAATCTCAACAATGTAGCTGCTTAAGCAAGACATGAACAACAATAACACCAGAAGACATACCAACATGGATGGAGGGAACTTCACAGGGAAATCACCCCAGATGAAGAGCTACAGACAATTAAAGATTGCTAAGAGAGCAGGGCAGTGGTGGCGCATGCCTTTAATCCCAGCATTTGGGAGGCAGGCAGATTTCTGAGTTCAAGGCCAGCCTGGTCTATAGAGTGAGTTCCAGGACAGTCAGGGCTACACAGAGAAACCCTGTCTCAAAACAACAAAAACAAAAAACAACAACAACAAAAAAAGATTGCTAAGAGAGAGAGTATTAGTGTCCCCCAAGGATGAACCCCTAAATGGTTATTCACTGCCACATGATCAGAATATCCATACAAACAACAGGAAAGGTACTCAGCAGGCTACACTTAATATTGATTTGCTTGCATGTATTAAACAATAACATTTAAGAAATAAGAAGCCAAGAATTTGAAACCGGTTGGAATGGAGGATAGGGAAGAGAGAAATGATATAGTTACATTTTTGTTTTTAAAAAATCATTAAGGAGCTAAAGGGGTCTGCAACCATATAGGTAGAACAACAATATGAACTAACCAGTACTCCCGAAGCTCGTGTCTCTAGCTGCATATGTAGCAAAAGATGGCCTAGTTGGCCATCATTTGGAAGAGAGACCCCTTGGTCGTGTACACTTTATATGCCTCACTACAGAGGAACGCCAGGGCAAAGAAGTGGGACTGGGTGGGTAGGGGAGTGGGGGGGAGGGTATGAGGGACTTTTTAGATAGCATTTGAAATGTAAATGAAGAAAATACCTAATTAAAAAAAAGGAAAAAGTCATTAAAAAAGAAAGAACTAAATACCTAGTAATAAAGGACTGGTAAATATCCATCCTGTTCCTGTACTTTCTTTGTAAAATTGGCATTTGGAGTGGGAAGAAACCATGATATGAGGCTGAAGAAGATGTCTTTCAAAAGAGCTTAAGCTATATATTTAGGGAAAAGTTTAAAAAAAAAAGTGTCTGCATTATAAAGTCACATGTCCTTGAAGGGTGTTTATCAGGTTTCCACTCATGACAATCTCAGAGTGCTGGGGCTTCACTATGGTTTTCCCATTTCTCTACAATGCATGGCAATTATACAGCCATGGGGGGGGGAGGAATCAACTTTGAAGCTTTCCCAAGGCAAGCACTTCTCAGACTGAATGGTTCATGGCCTCTCTGGCCCCCAGCTACCTGCAGGAGACACTGATGTACGAAATGTTCATCTGGTAAGCTCACCATCTTCTCTTTAGTGCTAGATTGTGTGACGCCTTTAGGATGCCCTGTTGCTCCTAAGCGTCTGTTTGCCTGATGGAACGCACAACAAATGGCCACATAAAATACGCAGCATTGCCCAACTGCTACACGAGGGTTCCATCCTTCACTTCAACTCCTTTCTCAACTCCTGTTTCTTTGCCTATCCTGGAGAGAAAAAAAAAAAAAAAACTTCCCCGAGAAGGGCTCACAGAATAGTCAAATCACTTGTCAGTGCATCGTCAAGATGTTGTCTTTTAATGATAGACTATTATGCTAAGGAATCAGATGTGCCAGGAAATAGGGAGATAATGACCCCTCTGGCCGCACCATGAAAGGGACTGAGTGAGGCACCTGGCCTGAGTGCCTGAAGCGTCAGTTTCTCCACTAATTACGCCTGCCTTCCAGGCATGGGCTGGACTTGCTGCAGACAGGAAGCTGAAGGTTTCCAGTGACACCCACCAATGAGCACAGTTAATTTTACATGCAGCACTCCGCAAGGCTGAGGAGCCCCTTGAGGCACAATCATCAATGGGAGAGTGACAGCGCTTGCCATCAGTGAAGTCTCAGGTAGAAAACAAGCCTCTACCCCATAAAAAAATATGGCATAAATAAATGATCTGGGAGCCATGATTTCAGAATCTCAACTCTGGAGGATGGAAGGAGCCCAGATAAAGGGGCAGAAAGGGGAGGAAAAAAAGAAGAAACGGGGTCTCGGGACCACAAGGCACCTTAGCTGGGTTACTGCCTGCAAGGAAGGAGGCCGGGAGATTGGCTCCCTTCGAAAGCTCCATCACCTCACAACTGGCACTCACAGGCAAAAATTTCTGCATTACGGTTTTTTTTCCCAAGAAACTTCTAAGAGATGAAATAATAAACTTCAAAGAAAAAAGACCTTAAATGCTATACTGCAGTTCACCATCATTCACTCCCCCATCACACACACACACCAACCCTGAAAAAGATAAATTTTTGTCTGGAGAGGGGTAGTTTCTTTTCTATTTAACTTTCTGGATGGAAACGACACAAGGTATTACTGCACTTCTTCTGCTGGCAAATCAAATATTTAACTAAAAGTTTATGTAAGCATAAAAATATGTCTTCTCAAACACATTATAATTCATGATTTCTATCATTATTCTCTCCACGGATTCCCTAAACTGTTTCTTTATGCACACAGTAGGTACTTAATGCATGTTTGAGTTGGTGAGTGGACAGGTGGGCTGGCAGACTGACAGCTTGTAAGCCAGCCCTGAGACTGCAATGCACACCCTAAAAACCTGGCAGGCGAGCACAGAGCATCTCAGCTGGCCACAGTAAGACTTGCTTTGCAAGGAAGTGACAAATTTACAAACTGGGATTTGGTTCCTGAGCCCCTCCCCCCGAAATATCGCGTGACCAGATAGCAGCTATTAAACCGTTCCTCCCAATAAACAGGTTAGGAATAGCAAAATACTTCCATTTTGGATACTTTTCCTACCAAGCTAAAACTGAAAACGGTGCTTTGGTACGAGTGAGTGGGTGGGTGGATGAGTACATTCGTGTTCAGAAAGAGAGGGGACAACACTCGTGGGGGTGGGGGTGTTATTATACCACAAGGAAAGGGGGGAAAAAAACGTAAGTTGAGACCTGGTATCTGAAGGAGGTCTATTCAGGTTGGCTGCATTCACTGCCCTCGGTAAGCTAGGACTGATCTGCTTGCATGCTGTGGAGACCTGGCTTGCTGGAGGTGAAATGGGTCCCAGTCGTTGAACCATCATGGGACTGCTGGTGACCACTAGATTGTTGCAGCTGCCTTTTCCAATGGACTTGCACTGAGGCCCAAAGCCAAGAGCCCCTAAAAACAAATGAATCAGGTTAGCTTGTATGTCCCTTACATCAGCAATCAGTATATACATACATTTATATCAGGGCTCAGGTTTAGAGACAGTCCTTGGACCTTCTCTTTTTTTTTAAACATAGACTTTTTGACACAGGGTTTCATGTAGCCTAGGCTGACCTCCAACTTATTATGTAGCAAAGCTGGCCTTAAGCCCCTGTTCTTCTTGCGTCCATCTTCCAAGTGCTGGTGTTAAAGACTATCTAATATTGATTACACCAAAAAGATAATTATTCCAATGCAAAACCTGTAATGCTATAGCAAAAAGCTTTTGATAATCACCACTCACACCAAATGAGGTTGAATTTCACTGTGCAGAACTAAGAATTATTTGTTGAAAATAATGTTGAAAGTCCGACTTTATAATATGAAAGATGAAGTTGATCAGTAGATGGAATTATATTTATCAAATCAGGTGTTTTTTTTTTTAAGAGTAGCTAGTATTTTGGATTTAATAATTGGACAGCAAAAAAAAAAGTCAATACTTCTGGGGTAGGCATTTAGCTGGTCTATCTGATTGCAAGACTGTACATCTCACAATCCTCTATAAACAGGAATTACAGTCAGACTACACCCCTTCACCCTCAGGGTTTCCCTCTTCATTCCTGTACGTTGCCATTGGACATAGAACATTTTTTTAAAAAATTCAAGATGGGTCATCTCTGAAACATGCACTCGGAAAGATAACTAGGTTTAAAACATTATAAAAGTCCAGTGTTGAAAAATCCGTACATAGTTAAAGCAGAAAGAAAAAGGCGTATTTAATGACACATGAATCTGTGTCAGAAAAGTTGAAAGCAGAGAAGAACTGGCTAATGCTGCCATGACTCATTTATTAAAAATAGTACTAAAAGCTTAGTCACGCTAGACATTCCTTTCTCATGGATGTACTTTTCAAACATGTCTGTCAACTACCTGTTCAAGTCTCAATGGCTTATACTCTGTTCCCATGTCTAACAAAAAAAAATAAGATAAAATTCTCCCTAGACTATCTAACTTTGTCATGGCTCTACTTGGGAACCAAAGTAAGTAGAATTTGTCACCGTAACTTTCTTTAGCTCTAGAAAGCAAAATTTCCCACTTTGTTTATTCCCCAACCAGCCCAAGGGCTCTGTTATTTGACATAGATTTTGGTTACATTTTCTTGTAAGAGAGAAGTAGACATGGGAGCTATGGGCCTATCATCATAAATGAAGCCATACCTCACTATGCTTGTGCGGCCACATCCTGCTAGGTGGCAGGAGGCCTGCTTCACTCCAGCCCTCTGGATCTAAAATCCAGGAGCACATGGCTTGCCTAAGGCCACACAGGGAATAAACATCTGCTGAGACTCAAGGCTCCTTGATGTGTCTCCATGGCACCCTCATGGTTTTTTTGGGGGGGCTGTAGGTGCTCCCTTGAACATTTTCCAAGATCACTGGCTCCTAAAGACATTTCTCAGATTTTATCCAGATGCACAAGTTCACGTCTCTCTTCCTTGTGTAGTGGATTTCTGTTCTGTTATCTTGTGTCTTCCCAGACCAGTTGGAGATACTCAATCTTTATGATTCATTTGTCACTGAACATCAACGCTTTTTGTCTTCACACCGAGAGCGGTGAGTAGGGCTTTGGGTAATAATCATAAGCTGGGTATCTCTGAAAACTCTTAACTGTGTACATCTGCATTCCCTCTCTTTTTCCCTTGAAAAAGGCAATGCGGTGGTTCATAGTGGTTCATAACCCAGGAGGTAACAACCTGAGTTACCCCTCAGCTTCCATTATGTAGATGTCTCCATTAAAAGCAACATCAGGTGCCAAGCGCTCAGTCAAATAAAATGTCATAAACTCATATGGCAAACTGTCACTTTACGCCTGTTTTATCCTTAGTAACTATTAACATTTACCTGCCTCTAAAACAAAGACATGAGTCACCCTCTCAGCACACATAAAAACACATGTCAGTAAGAAAGCATAGTAATACTGATTTTTTTCAAATCTAAAATCCTGTGTGTGTGTGTGTGTGTGTGTGTGTGTGTGTGTGTGTGTGTGTTACAAATATAAACATATTACAAATGTAAGCAACCAGATAAATTTGTGTATGGCGTCATTACTTCAGAGGTAAGATGAAAATATGTATACCTTAGGATTAGCAGCTGGCAGATGTTTTTGCTTTATCCCTTATTCACAATCATATCTGTCTAGTGAGCACCTCCCTCTGTGTTTTCAAGGTTTCAACCCAAAGATCCCTGCCCACCTTCCATCCCACTGATGGAAGCTGGGCAGATCTGAGTGGGCTGTCCTGTCAGACTTCCCACTCTCCTTTCATTTTTGTTTTTCTATTTGTATTAGAAATGAAGCCCTTGTTTAAAGGATGTCTACTTCCTTGGAACCCAACGGTTATAAAGCTGAGAAGGTACAAAAATTAAACGTGGTTACAATGATTATTAAATATTATCCAACTATTTTCATAGACACCTTCCTAAACTGTCTGTTATGAAACATGGGGCCATTTTTTTTAATCCAAACCGAGTCAGTCTTCTGATACTTCTTCACAGTGTAGCTGACCAAGCTGAATGGATGGTGAAGCTGATGAGAAGAACAAGAATACATCCATTCTTCTGGTGCAGAACGTTGTGCTGACCACACACATCTTCCCCTGGAAGCTCCTGACCCAAACTCTTACATCCACAATGTCTTGTAGTTCTATAATAGACACACCAATCTTTCTCTGCCCAGTTTTCTCATCAGGGTGCACCATTCGACTCCCCTACTCCAAACACATGGACCAATGTCACATCCTCTAGCCACAGAAAAGTGACAGCTTGTAGTGCTGAAGGGTGACTTTCTCAGAAACGTGCAATATGTGTATGCAGCTATGAGAATGATCTAGAAAATGATGCCAACTATCTCACAAATGGAAGTAAACAGTAATATACCAAGAGTCACTATTAACAAGCCATTGCAGTCTAAATCTTTTTCAGAAAACCAAACATAATAGTCAGCCGTGAGCTACTACAGAGTAGGAGTGTGAACTCTGCGGGAAGCCTGCCTGGGATCAAGGCTCTCTGTGTGACCCAGGCAAATTTCTGAATATTGGTAGTCAGTATTCCTATCTGACCATTTAGAAAACAGGAAAACATCAATGCTGCCTCATTATGGCTTTGCATCTAAACTGTACATACAAAGGACTCGTAATGTATCAGGCACTGTGGATGCCAGCAGACACTGTCACGGAGGGCAGTGTTTCATGTCTGTCCTTGCTTTTCTGTCCCACTTCTTCATAGTTCCTTGCACCAAACAAGATAGTAAATGATGAAAAATAAAACATAAAATAAAAAAAGAGAGTAAATGATGTTTAATTCTCTGCCTATTTCCAATGTTCTTTCTGTTTTGAGCCTAGAGCCAATTTTTTTTTAAACCAGGTGTCATCGCAGATAGAAGTTTGCAACTGGCCAAGTTTGAATGTTCTCTGGCTTGTTGTTCAGTAGAAAGAAACCATACAGCTTTTCTGACTACCAGATGTGCCAACTACTTGGGCACTGGTATTCTTTTTGAAATATCGCTTATTTTTAGAGACAACATGGTGTGTGTTTAAAAATGTGTTTACTGCTCAAATAAAGATCTGAGAGGATGGCACTCTGAGTAGCGCATAGGTTCCAGCCAAGATCACTGTGTGCTAGTGGAAAGCCCAAAACATTCTGCATCCTTGAGTTTCCGAACTGAGTGGTCATTTGAGAATAAGCCTGGTTTTCATGGTGTCTTCCCTAGTGAAGCGTCTTCTTCTCTGGAAGTCAAGGTTGAGGAGGCTGTGCTTCTAGCCCACTAAGAGGTTCCATCTTTCCTGACTACTTATGTCTGTACACTTGTTCTCCTAAAACTCATGCGGAAACAGAGGATAACAAAAAATGTACTACACATGAGAGGGCTGCTCTACCATGATCAAAGCTTTGCTGTTCTTAATCGATAATCAACTGGCACTTACAGAACGCTAACCATGAGCCAGGCATTGATGCAGATGGTGGTGAAAAGATGGGCATCACTGAGGCCACTGCCTGGTTCTTTTTATAAAAAGAGATAATTCCTGCCTCTAAGTGGATAATGCAATAGCTTTTACCAGGTTAAGAAAATGATGATGAAAGACCAGATTGTAAATGGTTCATCCCAATACACACACACACACACACACACACACACACACAGGGTATTTGAAAGCAAAAATATTAGTAACATAAATTCACATTCTGCCCCCTGTCCTAATTGGCTATGAGGTACTAGGCAGAGTCCTTGGGATATAAACAATTGTGTTACCTAAAGCATGGGATTGTTCTAATGACAACCACCACGTTTATAACAACATACAAATAATACACACCACATTTAATCATCTGGGTTCTCTGTGCAGCATCTTACTCTGTAACATTGAAGACCTAAAGAAAAGGCTATAGATATATGAGAATAATCCAAATTTTCTCATTTCTTCACCTAACATACGAACTGAAGAGTTTGTTATTATCACTTTTAGGGCATTCAGAATAAGTGATTGATCTGCTATTTTAATTCCTAAATGTATAATCTTAAAATTTCAAGGCATTCAGCAAAGGTGCAATACTAGTGAAGAAAATACTATGCTCACACATTACCGATAATACATGTAGAGCTTTCTAATCCAGGCTCATGTCATATAAAGAAAGATTCTGAGCCACTGGGGGTTTCTCAAGAATTGTCTAGTAAATCATTGGATACTGGAGCACTGAAGGGTGATGGAAAAGTTGAAAGACAAAAGGAAAAAAGAAGGGAGAGGCTAAAGTCAGCAGAGTCAAGAGCACACATTTGCATCCCGGCCCCACCACCCACTAGCTTTATAATCTCCCCACATTACTTAAGCATTCCGTGTCTCTGTCTCGGCTTCCCGATTCTAAAAGGAGTTTAATGCCAGCAGAACTGTACAGCTGTTAAGAGGGCTGAAAGAGCTAATACGTGTGATATATTTAGTGTGTGGCACTGACTAAATGCTTTGAGAAAGTTAACTGAATTAGGAGCTGAAAGATAGCTCAGTGGTGAGGTGCCTACCTTGCAAACACAAGGCCCCAAGTTCAATCTCTAGACCCCAGGTGGAAACTGCCACGCTCCACTGTGCTTCCAGAACTGAGCATGAGAAGGCAAGCAGATCTCCAGGGCTGTCTGGGGCAGCCACTGTAACGTATCAGAAACGTCCAGACCAGCCAGCTGCCCTTTATCAAGGTGATGATGATGATGATGATGATGATGATGGAGTGTGACCAAAAAACACCCCAAGTTGTCTTCTGATCTCTATATTCACTCTTGTCCATAAGACACAAATAAACACACAATCCACAGATCAGCTAAGGGTTATTAAAGAAGCCCCCTTCCTTTGGGCTCCCACCCCTAGCCAAGAAGCTATGTGTTGTCAGTGCCCACCTGAAAAGGAAAAGTTGAGTTTTCTGCAGTGGGTATCTCACTGGGCAAAATAACCACACTTCAGGGCGGGCCCCAGGCCCAGGAGTAGCTGGCCAACCCAAAACAGATTCTATACGATTTTTTTAGGCTTTCTGGTTTCCGGGTTTTGTGGAGGTTTTCTCTGGGGAGGGGGCTTGTGTGTGCTTCTTGTTTGTTTTGTGTTTTAGAGAGAGAAGGGGCATGGAGTTGTGCTAGTGACAGGGTGGAGATGAAAAGCAAGGCCAGGATGCTGTATAAAAATATTCTTCGGTAAGAAAGAAAAAGGAAGGGAGGGAAGGAGGGAGAGAAGGGATGATGGACAGACAGACAGACAGACAGACATATCTCCAGTACCATTTTATACTATTTCTAGACTTACTTTTCCTTTGAGTACTCACAGCCCACAGTGCATGGGAGACAGACACGCACAAACACATACACATACTCACACTCACACACACACACTCATACACATACACACACATACACACACAGAGAGACAACACAGACACACACACTCACGCACGCACTCGTATACACACACAGAGACAACACACACACTCACACACACACACACACTCATACACACACAGAGACAACACAGACACACACACACTCACACAAACACTCTCTCTCTCTCTCTCTCTCTCTCTCTCTCTCTCTCTCTCTCTCTCTCTCTCTCTCTCTCTCTCTCACACAGTGTACCAATCCCTTCCTGGATAACCAGACTTTACACACCTCTCCCATCCATCCTCTCTGCTCACTGCTTAGGAAAGGATCTGACTTTCTCAGACGAGGATGCCAATCACAAGTGAACTACCTCAAGTGCATTTTACAGCAAAACAATAGCATAGAAATAATAAAGCAAAGTTTAAAAATCTCCCAGATCTGATTATTAAAAAAAAAAAAAAAAACTTTTCAAAAGTCAGGAAGAAAAATATCAGAGGTGTTATCTTCAGCATGTATTTGTTTTCTTACGTATTCATCCATTCATTCATTGTAGGTGCATGTGTGCAGCCGTATGCATGTGTGCAGCCGTATGCATGTGTGCAGCCGTATGCATGTGTGCAGCCGTATGCATGTGAGTAGGTGTACATGCCATGTGCTCATGTGGAAATCAGAACACAACCTGTGAGAGTTAGTGCTCTCCTTCCCTCTGGGGACTCTAACTCAGGCGTGGCTTCCTTAAATCAATCCAGAAAGAAACCAAATATAAAAAAGAACTCCTTTTAAAAGCTTTCTGGGTTTTGTTTTTTAAATAACAAATGCTTCGTCTGCATGTATGTTAGTTTCCCTCACATGCTTGCAGTGCCCACAGATGCCAGAAGAGGGCTCTAATCCCCTGGAACTGAACCACAGTTGGTTGTTAGCCACCATGCATGTGCTTAGAATCAGAACCCAGGTCTTCTGGAAGAGTAGCCAGTGCCCTTAACCACGGAACTATCTCTTTCGGCCCTAATATAAAAGTCCACTTTCAACAGCAAGCAAGTCTCAGCTGCTACAGGAAATGTTTTGAGTTCGCCTGGGAAGAGGTGGCTATCCTCCTACCCTCTTAGGGATGCAACAGGTCAGTGCTGCAGTTCAGATTCTTCTACAAGGTGTCTCCAAAGCACTGCAGATAAGGGTTTGTGCTATGGCCATAATCCCTGTGCTACAGAACAATCTTTAGTACAAATTGAACCATAAGGACAGAAGTGAGTATTTATGTGCCCCAAAAGGTACCAGCACCCCTTGCTAACCCCTCATTTTCTAAGAAAGGAACTGCCCAGTCTTTCTCTAAGGTAGGACCAAGACTAAGTAGGAAAGAATGGCTCAAGAAACTGTTCTTGCTTTTCTTGGCTTTTCTAAGGATAAAACCAGAAAGACAGAGGTGTCCTCAAAAGGCAAGCCTTTCCAGGTAAGTATGTGGCCATAAGATGGTCCCAGACAGAGAGGGCAAGACAGCCTGATTCTGGGGCCCAGACATGAAGATCACTGGGGCTATTACTCAAAACTCTGCCCTTACAACCTATTCTCCACCAATACAAGAGAATATTCTGACAAGGAAGAAATGGTCTGTACACTGTGACAACCCCCCCCCCATAGGTTCCAAACTATGTTTAGGATTATAACATATGTATTCTTAGGCCTTGGATTTATTAACTTAGCATGTATCAGAGCATTGCCTACATTGTGTTAGGGACATCTTGTCGGCATCACATTTACTTACATTTCAAGTTTAAAATAATAAGCATTAAAGTCAAATAACATAGAAGCACATAAAAACCATGGTATTTTCACATGTGCCCAGTTGCAGCAGTGTTCTTTTAAGACATACAACTTGAACAGCCAAATGTGTATCCTTCCACATGTCTAAGTTCTGCAAACATGAATATGCATGTTCTAATTCTAAAATCAATATGATTTATCATACATTGCCCCCATCTGTTCTTAAGAGAAACCATGAGACTATAGCTATTTTAATAAAGTCTCAAAGCAAATGCTGAAATAAATCTACCTTTATCCCACAAACTCCCCTCATATAATGAAACATGGGTGCCCATCCATAATGCAGTGCATAGCTTGGGGCAAGGCACTGTATCGTGCCGGCGGCGGCTCCTTTCTTTTCTCTCCAATGGGGTAAGCATGAGGTATCTGAGAGAAGTCTGGAAAGTGCATGCCTTTTACATGAAATGGATAAACAGGCTTCTTTCTCCAAGGGGCCCCATGAAAAACCAGTGTGGCTCCAGGATCCAGGTCACCAGCCCCACTGTGTGTTCACTCGAGGCCCTTCTAGGGACTGAAAACAATGAGCTCCTACATAGCAGACATCCTAGGCTTACTGTGGAGCATTTGAACATCTGCAATGCCTCCCTGCTGAAACCACAGCACTGACCATGAAGTGACTGTACGTCACTACAAGTTTCGGAGAGGTTGGCTAGAAATGCCAAAGACTAGGAATCAGAATGGAGGCATTAGCAAGTGCTCAGAACTGCACACAACCCACGGGAGATAAGAAACACTGGGCACAGCAGCCTGTCATCACGGAGCTGACAATCTGCAGACATCAAACAAGACTCCCCTAGGAGCCATCCGATAAGGTTAATGCACTGTGCAGGACTGAATATGAAGCTAAATTATAGACGGGAGTTCAAAGCAAAAGTTACTGCGTTATAGATAATTCCCTGAAGGAGATTAACCTAGAGATACTTCTCAAACGTTCTTCAGGCTCTCCAAAGGTGCATCACTTAAGTGGTAAGTGGGGGAAAGCTTCTAGAGATGCCCATGGTCAAATGGCTTCAAAACACCTCAATAAAACAAAGGTTACATCTTTTTTATTACAAGGTTTCTCGTAGCTCTTACAAAGTACCTAATAAATCTCTCAGAGAAAGCAATGACATGTAAAATACGTTTGTGGGGGGGGGGGGACTGAATTTTTAGGGGCTCCTCCTCTATGGAAATTAATCAGCTAAAACAATAAAGGAAGAAAAGACACATGATGAAGAAGAAGTAGCGGGGTACAGCCATGGAAACCAACAAAGGCCAGCAGGTGCCTGTAGTAGGTTTCTCCAGCACAAAGCAGAGAGAGGAGGGAGCAGTGCTCAAGGGACCAATCTGTTCAGTTAGTCCAAAAGACGTGGGTCACTGGGGAGACATGGACTGTTCTCCAAAAGCCTGAAACTGTTGGGAGCTGAGAGATACCTTAAGAAATAGGATTGATAACAGACTATAGCATGGAGAGTGTGCTTTGGGAGAGGACTGTGGGCCTCGTCTCCTCTTTCCCTTCTTTTTCCTTCCAATTGGTTTTGCTCCTGTGTTAGAACCCTCATATGTGCCTTACGACACGCTCAAGAGCAATGAAGCCACTGTGGACTGAATGGTTGCAAACCACAAGCCAAAAGATCCTCCTTTCTTTTTTCTTTTTTCTTTTTTTTTTGTTTGTTTGTTTGTTTGTTTGTTTGTTTTTCGAGACAGGGTTTCTCTGTGTAGCCCTGGCTGTCCTGGAACTCACTTTGTAGACCAGGCTGGCCTTAAACTCAGAAATCTGCCTGCCTCTGCCTCCTGTGTGCTGGGATTAAAGGTGTGCACCACCACGCCCGGCTCCTTCTCTCTTTGTAAGTTAATTTCCTTAAGTGTTCTGTTACGGGAGCAGAGGGCAGACATAATCGGATGTTACAAGCTGGATATTTCATATCATTGCTGATTCCATTCTAGACTAATGTTTAGCATCATGAGGGGGTCACTTCATTAAACTTTGCTCTGAGCCCACTAACCTGATAATGCTGGCAACAACTGGCTGTCTGCCATGGGGCCCCGTGCTGTAAGTTACGGTACAAGCCACTGGGAGTTCACCCCAGAGTAAACTCTTTCCCCAAGAGTTGAGGAAGACTAAATGCAATGGGAGAAAGAGAAAGTAGAAGTCAAAGAAGGGCCAGTGTGGACAAAGAAAAGTCACACAATGGTTATAGAAGATAGTTAGAGTAAATTTGGGGGTTTTAGAACTAAAGTATAACAACTGAGAAAACCGAGTTGAAGGTGGGGTACATCTAGAAAGTCTATTCTGTGACTCCTTCCCAAAGTGATCAAATAAAGAGGGCAAGTTGTAACTCAAGAAGAGACCCAAGAATCATGCAATCCCCCACTAGCTTGCCCTCACGGGTTCAGCTTCATTTGCCAGTGTTTATTTCCCAAGTGTATAAAATTTTTACACCAACACGCTTCCAACTTAACTCAGCATTGCAGGCATGTTGACCACAAAGAATGGAATCGCCAGCCCTACTCATTTCATGTCTATTATTACATGGGGTCACATTTATACCTGATAGACTGTAAACTGCCCTAAGCTTGTCCTGACTCCTAAGAACCTCACTTTGTGGACCTCAGCTCTCACCTTGCTTCCCACCCTGCTGAGCACTTCTGGTAAGATGATATAAAGACCACATAGCTCCCAGACACCTCATAAAGATGGATGATAGATTCGACGTTGTTCCTGGGGTTTATATTCTAAAGTCCCATCTCTCAGCCATCATACATCAATTATCAACCAATTAGTACAAAAAGCCTCTGCTGACCCTCCTGTTCTCCCTTGTAATGATTTGCCAAGTTAACTGAAAGCTTCCCTGTTCCGCAGAGACTCTCAGTATAGCAAGAGTGTTAAATAAAGTTCACCCACAATTAGCCTCGAAAACCAAAGAGGAAATGTAAGCACATTTTACTACTTCTCCCGTGACAAAATTTCCAACAATCCCATGGGAAGAGAGCAGATGTATTAGTTAAATGAGTGAATCGTTACTCTCAAAAACTGAAATGTGAGCCCAGCTCCATAGTGATTTACTGCTGGTGGGTCAGTTATCAGTTTGATGTGACCCCTTTCTGCCGGACTACATATTTCAAGGAAGTTTCCTTTCACCAAGTCAGGCAGCTCCTGCATACGGTCTAACTTGATGGGCTTACACCAAGACCCGTCTTCTAGATGCGACTGTGGGAATGGATGAAGGTGGAATTACTTAAAAAAAGATTTCCACCAACACAAGAAAAAAAATGAGGGGAGACAGGGAGGAAGCATACTTTACGTGGAGAAAACTGACTTAATCAAAGGCCATGAGCAGGTCACACTGACCTACTGTGGGCTTGGCATTGTACCATATAATGGAATCTTTGGCCACTGGGATTAGCTTTTCTGCAAAATCTTCTGGCCCATTGGGGGATGTTTAAACTACACAGGAAAACACGGGCAACATCCAATTTTGAATTATGTTGCCTTCATGCTGAGAACAGAAGGAACACAAACAAAAAACGAGTCTGTATAAGCTTGGAGGGAAAGGCGAGGCTCTGAGCCTCTCTGTGCCAGAAGAATAGGTGACAGCATGACCAATGAGCTGCCCAGGGCGAGGAGAGAGCAATGCGCTGAGAAAGCACTATGGAGGTGGAACAGAAGCATTGTAAGTCATGGGACCAGAGAGGACTCAAACGCTGCATGACTCTGGCCATGGGAAGTTCCTTAAGTGCTCTGTACCTTTGCTGTTCATCTAGAAACTAGCATGGTAACCACTTCTACCTTCATATGCTGTTTAAAGGATTGAATAAATCAAAATACATAAAGTATTTCCATGCTTGTCCAGCACAGTGAGTACCCCATAAACCTCAGAGATCCCTGGTCTTACTAAAGAACTGAGCATCGCCAAGTCCAGGCACTAGCAGAGCTACAGCAGGTTCATAAGCACGGGATGATGGGGGATGATGAAGAGAACAGTCTTTCAGAAAACACGGAGGCAGAGCAGAGACTGAAGGCAAAAACCAAGCTACAAAGACACTGTGCTGATCACAGACTTGTGTCTATGAAGAACCAAGCAGAGCTGACAGGACAAACCCAATAATCATATTAGGAGGGAGGGGAAGGGAGAGGAGAATGTGGAAGGGACAGAGCAAGTATGAGTGCACCGGATTCCAGATCTTTTTCATAAATCCAGGTCATGCATCTTCTTAGTGAGCTATTTCCCTTCAAGCCAATGCAAACCAAAGGTTACAAGGAAAATCACAATGTCACCTGCTAGTGACATGTGTCACCAAATGAACCAATGTAAGTTCCTTCTGCCAGAGAGCTGTGGCTCACTGAGTACTTGCTACATAAAAGATAAAGATTATAGATTGCAGAGAACTAATAAGGCAGATGTAGTCCAAAGCCACAAATACAGTTAGGAAGTATCTTCTTGAACGGTACTTAAAAGTCATGATACTTAAGTCCCTAGACAGTAAACACAACTGATGGTATTTCCAGTTTCTGCATTACAAGAGCTGGAAATATCAGTTTGCCCCCCTGTCCATACTCCCTCAAAGTACGTTACCAGGAAAAGTTTCTAATTTTCTGTCTTTTTGAAAGACTGCGCCCCACCAAGGAAGGATACAGCACTATCACGGAGTAAAATGACCTGTTGTTTTATAACAGTTTCCTCCAAAATTGAAACACTCCTTCCTGCTTGTGGAGGTCCTAAGAAGAAAAGTAAACAATTCAGAATAGCTTCAGGAAATCCCTGAAACTGACTAGATTCACAAGGCCTTTCTCCAGCAGGGTAAACAATAAAAGGTGAGAGTTCGTCTTCAACAAGCTAGTGGCAAAGACCAACCAGGCAACCTGGAAGAGATTTAGACCAACCTGGGCACCTGGAAAGGAGACTTTCTCCAACCCACTGCGCTGTCCATACGCTATGCAGTTTTCTCTAGCTTCTCTGCTTTTGTGAGCTGTCACCCATGCTGGGACAGGCTTGGTGAGGGCTTTGAATAATGATTTAAGTAATGACTTTGGTAATGGTCTTTGAGTCATTTCTGCTCCTATAAACAACCCCTCACCCATACTCCTGTAAGCCAATGAAACTCACTGGCTCACCAAGTTGTACTTGGGTGGTGTCCGTACTTTGGTTTGTAATGGGCTCCCTCCCTATCTATGGTGAGTCGATGCATGTGTTACATCTCACCAGGGAAAGTTTTGTCATGAAATACCCTTCTCCACCAAATCATGATGGCCTGGATCTTTTAGGGTATTTTATCCCATGATGTCACTGAAAGCCCACAGAGTCGGGAAAGTATATTAAAAGTACAATGCAGATAATATAATGAAGCTGGGGTCCTTTGAGGTTTCAGGACTTTCTTAGCCCTTATACATGGCAACTGGGAAAGCTCCTGGTGCCTTAGTCTCTGACACAGGCGGAAAAACGCACCAAGAGCTTAAGAACACCTGACCAGAAAGGAGCATCTGGACCATCAAGGGACACAGCTGCCATGACACAGCTACAGGTCCCTTAGATTTCTCACACCTAATCCCTGCCTACCCAGGATACAGCTCTAGTTTTCCTTGACTACCTTAAGAAACTTTGCCTGCTGATCTCATTCCTACTTCAGGGACAGGGAGCTTTGAAAAGAAGGAGTAGAATTCCCTTTTCTTACAATGCCCCTCCTAGAGTGATAATATAATCCCAACCCCTCCTAGAGTGATAATTAATACAATCCCAATCGGTATAATTTCAATATGGTAGTCTGCCTCTGTAATAGCTCATTTTGTTGCCTGTAAGATCCACAAGAATCTCATCCCGCGTCATCCAGTGAAGAACACGGTGGCTTGGGATCTGCTCAGGAGAAGCTTGCCTCGACTTGCAAACACTGGATTATTTCACAGCATGTTTTCTTTTGGTTTTTTGGTCCTCTCTCTCTCTCTCTCTCTCTCCCTACTTCCCTCCCTCTCCCTCCCTCTTCTTCCTTCCCTCTCTCAAGATTAAAGAAAAGTAGCCTAACCTACTCAACATAAGCTACTGGAATATTTTAATTATTTAATACCTGGTTGGGAAGCCGGGTCTCCACCAATGTTTCAGAGTAGATCCAGTTCCTTAGTGGCTAAGCGTACTTGAGGAATTACCAACAAAAGGTGACACCTGTACTATCTGTAAAGTTTGTTCTTCCACCTTTTACTTGGCCTCCTTGTCAAATGGTTACAAAGGGTCAATCCACAAGTAGTTATGAACTTTATATTCATTTTGTCAAACTTAAGTCACTTACACTCTTAAGAAATGGAAAGGAGACTGCTTCACTCCTAGAAACCCCTGAAGGGGTTCCTTTGTCTCCTCAGACAAATACCCTCTGGTTCCTCCCACCTATCAACCCTGTCTCAAGCTCTACAGTCCATTTCAGTAGCTGAAGTTCACAGGCTGAGCTACTGCTTGTTCAGGCACCTGCATCAAGAACACAAAGTCAACACTACTGGAGTTTGTCCTCTCTTCTAGCTCTGAAGGATGCCTAAATCCACTGGGAATAACAAGTGCTCAGAAGGCACAAACCTTCCCCAAAAAGAGAGAGTTTCCCAAGGAGGAGACAGAAGGAAGGGAGAGAGAGCGAAAGAAGAACCAGCTACCACCTAGGAACATCAGTTTAATGGTCCCTGGATCAGAGAAGTGGTTCCCAGAGGAAGGCAATAGGGATGAAGGAATGATTCCCTGCCAAGATGCAAAAGCCATTCCTTGGACTCTGGGACTCTAAGAACCTGCAAAGCATTCTGTGTCAAAGAGAAAACAAGGGCTGGGTCCATCCACAACTCAGGAGAAATCTGACAGAGAAGCTATGAGTTTTCTGCTCTGTTCAAGGATCCTGGAATATCATTTAAGCGTCAAAAAAACAAGTTACCTCACTAACAATGACTGAGACTAAATATCTCACAAACCATTTCCCATTGTGTGTATGTGTGTGTGTGTGTGTGTGTGAATTATTTAAAATAGTAAGTCACTTAAACTACAAATTCATTTAAAATAAGAACAATATAAAGCCTGAAATAACTACCTTTTAGTTAAAAAAACATAGCACTGTATGAAATGATATAATGTTAACCAAACTAACAAAACAACAAACAAGGGTCAAATATCACAAACCCCAACTCACAGGCAACCTGGCACTGTAAGACTTCTTCTTTTATCTAATGCTGTTTGTGAACTTAGGAGAGAAAGGAAGGAACCTAAGCGGGTGCACAACTCAAGGTGAGTTAGTATTGGTGACTGTGACTGAATTACCCTGCACATGCTCAGTTAGCCACGTTGCTTGCAGTAACTTCCAACCAATAATGGCTGGAATAGGAGGGAAGAGCACTGTGCCATCACAAATTCCTTCTAGGCAAACACAAAAGCAGGGGCTGGAGAGACAGCTTCACTGGTAAAAAAAACTTGCCTTGCAAGCATAAAGAACAGAGTTGATGCCCAGCAGTCACACAAAAGCCTGCAGAGTGGTGCATACTCTAACTTCATTGCTGGGGCTCAGGAGGCAGGAGGGTTCCTGGGGTTTGCTAGTCAAACTAGTCTAGTCAAATCCGTGCATTCCAGGCTCAATGTAAGACTCAAAATATAAGGCAGAAAGCCATTAAGGATGGATATTGAGCTCTGACCTTCATAGGCATATGTGCACCCACCCTCGTGAACACATACCCCTCCCCCAATAACAGCTCACCAGCTAGAGAGATGACTCAGCAGTTAAAAGCACTAGTTCCTCTCCCAGCAGACCCTTGTTTCAATTCCCAGCACCCACAAAAGACAGCTCACGATTGTGTGTGACTGTATACTCCAGTCCAGGGTAATCCAGTGCTGTCCTCTGGCCTCCATGGGCACTGCATGCAAGTACTGCCCAACATTCATGAGGGTGTACACACACACACACACACACACACACACACACACACACACACACCATATTAAAGCAATGTTGTGGATACAGCCGAGCTAATACATTTTTATGCCCTTAGATTATTCAGGGTGGGGGGGGGGGAATCCAAATTGTGAGTTATGCCTAGGTTCTCCCCGGGGATGGGGGAGAATACTTATTAAAAAGGGAGTGTTAGTTACTTATCTGAATTTGAATACCAAAGCTGGAAACCAAGGTGAGTAGGAAGGGGATGCTAAGTGGCTTCTTACGTCATTAATAATGTATGACTTCTCAGAAAAGAACAAATAACGCAGTTGAAGACATTTAAGCCCTTATGTCCTTCAGTAAATAACAAGAAAATAAGATGCTTCCATCTCGCAGAAGATCGTGTACATAGAGTTCTGAATTTGATACATGCAGTACCTCTTTGTCTCCCTGCGGCAGGTGAGGAGGTTGATAAGCAGGACATTTCTTTCTTAAATGTTCCGTAATAAGACAAAATTAGCTACAGGGAAATACCTCACTTTGATTTTTCTTGTAACAGGAAAGGATGGAGTATACTGAAAGAAATTCATACTTTGCAATCAATTATTACCTTATGGTGGCTGAGTTAGACTAGCTCCCACTGGTGGGCAGGACGATGGAGGCAGGAGGATATTACCAGGCAGCATTTAACTACTCAACTGTCCTTCAACCGTTCCACATTAACCGCGGCAGGACCTTGCTAACTGTACATTCTCAAGCTGGAGTCTCTGTGCTTCCAAACTAAATCACCTACGTGTATGAAATTTTACCATTTCCAGATATGTATGTTTCAGGAAAAAAAAATCTAAGAAATCAAATTATGTTTTAAGGCTAAAGGGCTAATGAGGAAATCTGTTGCTTTGGCCAACTTTCACAAGGATCTGCCCTCACTTCTTCACTGGTATGACAGCAGCCAGACTTGCTTTGGAAATACTCCTCTTGGAAAATACAAAACTAAAAAAAAGGAAAGCATTTCTTCCTTGATATCTACCTTCAATAAAGTATAACTGACAGTTTGAAGTACAGAAGGCGGAATCTGCTGGGTGCGGTGACATATCCTTGCAATGCCAGTGCCTGAAAAGGACCAGAACACCACTAGTTTGAGGCTAGCTAGTTCCCGGGCAGCCTAGGTTACACAGTGAGATCCTATCTTCAAAACACACACATACACAAAGATGAGCATTAGAATATCTAAGTTTTATGGTACATAAAGTGCAGCCTGTAGTAGTCAAATACAGGGAGGGGGTGTGTTTAGTGAAATAATCATTACGAAGTAGTTTACACATCCCTCGTATCACATGGTTACCTATGTCTGTGTGCTAAAATTTTAATCTAGCCTCATGATAAATGCCAAGTATACACTATATCACCATACTGCCAACAGCAAATGGTAGATCTCAATTTAATCAGCTTGCAAGAAATGAAACTTTCTAGTATTTTGTTATTTCCTTGTCCTACCCCAATCCCTTCTTGAGTCTCACTACTCCACATTCCACATATCGGAAGGTCCTCTGGGAACTATCTTTCATGGAGAGCCCATCATTTCCTTCCTTCTGCTATCAAGCACACCAAACAATCTATGCTAGAATTGTTAAAATATCCAAGAGGTTTTTGCTCTGTGTTCAGAATTCTAGTATCTAGTGATGAGAAAGCAAAAGGAATGGCCAACGACTTCCCCTTTCCATTTAAACAGCGAGATCACTTCTGTTTCATAAAATTTTCCCACCATCTTATTTTATTAAAACAAACAAACAACAACAACAACAAAACAATTGTGTCAGAGGATTTAAGGGAGGGAGGGACGGAGGGAGGGAGGGAGGGAGGGAGGGACGGAGGGAGGGAGGGACAACTGGGATGATTCCTGTAGGGCCTGAGAAGTAAAGGCACAGGGCAGATTGGGAAATCTGGCCTGAGTGGTGTTCTGTCATCTGACACCAGCAGTCAGAGGAATGTTAGTAACACCTCCATCCAGAGGAGAGAAGAATAGAGTTTGAAAGAAGTAGGAAAAGAAGACGTATAATTCAGCCTGACGGACTTGTTTTTTGACACGTAGCCTTGAAAAGAACAATTTTACCTCAGAAACTTGGCAAATGTGAGCTGATTTTTTTTTTGATAAGTTGAAACATGCATGCTCCTACACACATGGAGAAAGAGAGGGAGGCAGAGAGAGGCCAGGTATCCAAGACAGGGGGGGCTGTCAGGTTTCTTGTCTCTGTGTCATTTCTGTTTAGTTGGTCAGATGAAAATTCAAAACCATATAATTAGACGGTTGTTTATACATGATTAAGCATGAGCTCACTGCTCTCCACATGCCAAAAAGTCAGAGAGTTGTTGAGGGCAAGAAGGAACTATTAATAAAAGGAAATAAAGCCATAATACATTTTTCACTTATGAATAAAAATAATTCAAAGGTCTCTGGGTTAAAAAAAAAAAGACTGGAAATACCAACCATGGCTAGGGGCAAGAAACTAGATGATTTTATAGTGACTAGAATTTGAGAATTTGGGAGATATAAAAGCCTAAGCCACTGATAAGTAAAAGCTTTTCCTCCAGTTTTTAATCTCGTTTTTTTCACTTCTTGTAAATATAAATCACAGTGAGAACATAAAACACTTACCTGTATTATATTTCTTTAGAATTATGGGAAATACGCGAGCAAGAACACAGAGTTCATTTACAAGCATGATTTTATTCTTTATAACTGTCTCTACCAGGAATCCTCTCTGGAGAAACCAAGAGCTGGCAGTAACTGTGGAAAAGGCCCGCTTTTTTATTTTTGTCCCCGACCCCCTTTCCACTGCGGCAGAGTTTTTTTGTCCCCAGACTAAGTGAGCCCATCAAAAGCAAAGTTTATCTGAGTAAAACCTCCACATAGCTCAGGCAGAATTTCCCAGGTCTCCTAGAGGATCTGTGATGCGAAAAGTCCATCAACTACTTGTTGACTTCACCTCCCCATACAGAGACGGACAGTGGCCAAACCTTTCAGATGACAGAAAGACCTCATCCAAGCCAGTTTGCTACTTAACTCTCCCTTAGAGCCACTGCTGTTGCTTTCCCAAGTGGGAAAACTCACCAACCAGGAAAGACAATCTGAGGAGGATAGCCTGGCAAACGAGAACATAATCTTAGAGGTGATCCAGTTCTTTTGCCTGCCTGTGCCATGACTAAGTACTTGTACACACTGCTATGATAGATCAGAGAGACAATATACAGCCACGAGACAATCTAAAGTGAAAAACAGCATCCAAAGAGCCCAGTGTCTAAGCAGCATCAACACTGCCTTTTACAGCCTGACTCCCAGCAGAACCAAGTTCTCAAGTCACATCAGTTTCTAGCCGGCCAGAGACCTCCAAATTCTATCTCTCTCTCTTTCTAACCTTTCCTTCCCCCCCCCCCCCCCACTTCTCCTCTTTCTCCCTCTTCCCCCCCTCCTCTCTCACTGGAGCAGTTCTGGTCTGATTCCAGAGGGATCTTCAATCACCTGCTGTACTCATCAGAACCACAAACCGGAAGCCTTAAGTGAAAGCCCTCCTGATACAGAGATGACCAGGGCACCTGCCTGAAGATAAACAAATGAGTGCTTAAGTAATGTAGCAATGCTGCTTCCCAGGCCCTGGGATTACCAGGGTCTTGCATCAGAAGGCTACTTTGTACTGGGTTCTTCAGGGTTGTCTACATTGTTGCCATACTTTGTCTAACTCAGTTCCTAACGCCACCCAAAGCTGAGGGGGAAATGCACACAGACTCATTACACCAGCAACTCCAACATTTCTGTCTTTAGCACTGAAAGAGGGGGAGAAAAATCTTATTAAATAAATAAATATGGATTACGTGAAAGAGTTTAATATCTACTCTAGTTCCCGATAAGACGTGCGATAATTCATTCCTAAACAATGTGTGGCATGTAACTCAAAACCGTTTTCATCAATAATTAATATTAATAATTAACAAGTATAAACAACAAGAAGCCCTTTTGGAAATGTTTCAGCTGGGTCCTTTCCTCATTCCAGCGGCTGCCCATTGCCCCTCTCTCCCCTCTATGTGGGGTTAATAACTAAACCTCCCTCATCTCTGACATGCAACACTACCCAGCAGCAATCCTCCCAAGAATGTGTTCGGAGATGCAGAAGAATGAAGACTTCTCAAGTCACCTGGACCTGGCAGATGGATTTCTGCTTTCGCAGTTGTGAACACAGAGCCTGACAGTGGCTTCTCTTTCTCTCCAGCACTTCTCTATCAGGCGGACTCCCTCTGTCTTTAAAGTGCCTCGTTTAAAAAAAGACTAAACACCCCTCTAGATAAACAGCAAAGGAAAAGATAATTCAATAACTCCTCACAACAAGCCAAAAGGAATGTGTCCGGACGTTTCTTAACTGACACACAATAACAACACTAATTTATGAGGCACACTGTGATGCTTTGATACAGATACCAAGAATTTGACTTTGTATGCATTCCAAACAATGTTCGAGTTGACTTTTAGAAACCTATACTGCCACTCTTTCTCCCTTTGGCTGTGTGTGACGGCATCTTCCAAGTCGTCAAGTCCATCTCACACCAAATTAAAGGCCACTTTACCAGCCATCTCATAGTTTCCAGCTACACAAGCCTAATGCCTGTTATTTAAAACTTGAAGCCCACTACAACTGATCTCCTTTGGCCATTCATTCTTCCATTGACGTGTAGGTTATATAGGTAATATCTTTAGAGGTTTTGAAAATCCAGTCTCCTGCATATTCATATTTACAACAAACAGAAATTGCAACCCGGGCTCGTTCCTCGACCTACCTTCATCCTATGAATTACCATCACTCTTTGAAACAATGGTCAGAGTCCACAGCAAAGGCACCTCAGGCTTAAATTATTCATGGTTCTGAGTATTCAAAGTCCTTGCACAGTAGGCCTCCTCAGAACACTTGTGGGTGTGGAGGTGTTTACATCTTGCTGTTTCCTGGGGATCTCAGAAGGCTGCAAGGCCTACTTTGCATACATTCCCAGGGCCACTTGCTCAGGAGGTTTTTATGAAGTGCAGGCAACAGGCACAATCAGGGCTGCTAAGAGGCTGGCAGCAAAGAGCTTCTAACAAACGCAGCCTAAGAAACAATGTCTCCCTTCAAGTGGAACTGCTGGCTGAAGTCAGCCAGTACAGACCAGCGAGAACAATGCTGGGCAGGTCATTAACTTGCCTGGGTCAGAGCAGACTGCGGTGAGCTCACCCACCTTTCTGCAAGCCCCATTTTAGCTGCTGAGTTTATACAAATAAAACCCGTAATTTTCTAATGGCTGAACTAGGAATGTGTTCTAAAATAGCTTAAGTCTCTGCAAACCCTGCACAAGACACGTGGGGAATTCACCAAGATGCCTCTACAGTCTGTTGTTCAAATGTGCACACAGCTCTGTGAGAGCTACAAACCTATTAAGTGGAAAACAAGGAACCACATAAACACACCAGAGCAGGGAGGGCTTTTCAGGGGCTTCGTGTTGTTTCTGTTGTGTTGTTTTGTTTTGTTTAAGTGAGGTGCTTACTGTGGCATTACGTTTTCCTCTCTTTCCTTTCTCTTTGGCAGAAAAGACTGGGGTTAGTTGTTAAACTGCACAAAGAAGTTAACATTTAACCTAAGGGCTGGGAATGTCTGAGCTCCTAGGCCTCCCTCCCCCTTCTCACTGGAGACAAAATGGCTTCAGAAAAAAAAAAAAACAATCTTCCTGATTCTGTCTGATTTGGGATGAGCTCTGGCTGCCATCGTTTCCTTCTTCACTCAGGGCCATATCCCACATCTCACCACAGGGCCCCCTATACACACTCTCCAGCCAGGCCTTCTCCCCAGTCTATGCTAGCCCATCCCCAAGTCCCCAGTATTCCCAGCCACAAAAACACAACTCAAGTGTTGCCTCTTCCTTGAAATCAGTTTCCCAAGTTTCTACCTTCCAGTCCAAGTTCAAAGTGCATCACCCCCTCTTTTGTCTCCTAGGCAACACTATTTTATGCATCTTTTATTAAGTTATTGATTGGGTCTACTGCACATAGCTTTATGTTACCCTTCCCAATGACTATCAACTAGATGAGGATAGACAATGTGCCTTATCTACCTCCATTCCTACTATCTACCCCTGAGTTCAGGCCACAGTTTCTTGTAGAGGATGGGCAGTCACCAATGACCACCCCATGCCTGAAGCACGTTTCAGTACAAGTGGATGAGCAGAAGGCAAAAGAAGACTAGGATTTTATAATTTGAAGTAGGACAAGATAATAACATTGAAATGCGATGCTCCTTGAGAAGCTGAGAGGGGCGACATGGCCAAGAGCAGGGTGGCCTCCTCTCGCTGCCCCAGCCATTTCTAACCTCCCTGTGGCCCTCACTCCCCACAAACACACTCCACACCTGAGGAACCCACAGCTCCCCACTGCTGCAGCGATTTCCAAAGCGCTTGATGTGTCACCTTTCAGTGAAGCTCTTTGCAAAAACAAGTACAAACCCTATGTCCCAGCCCTCTCCCCTTTCTTAGATAGCTCGAGGACCTGCAAGAGAATTAGCTGGGAACAGATGAACACATTTCCTTCCAGACACTGTCATGGTTGCAACTAATATACTTTCTACCAATACTAATGACTCACTTATGCGTTTAAAAAAAAAACAATATTAATGAAAGGCTTGCTGGGTGGCCTTCTATTTCAACTAATTTTACAATCTGAATATAATCGTCCCATTTCACAGAGGAGCAAACCAACAGTGAGAGAGTACAGTGCTTGCTAAGAGTGAGAACATGAAGGTATAGTAGTTAGGGTTGCTGTGATGAAACACCATGACCGAAAGCGAGAACGGGTTTATTTGACCTACTCTTCCAAATCAACATTCATCATTGAACTTGGGGCAGGAACTCAAACAGGGTAGGAACCTAGGGGTCAGAGCTGATGCTGAGGCCATGGAAGGGTGTTGCTCAGTGAGCTTGTTCCGTGTGGCTTGCTCAGCCTGCTTTCTTGTAGAACCCAGACCACAAGTCCAGAGAGGACACCACCCACAATGGATCGGGCCCTTGCCCATCAATCACTAAGAAAATGTCCTACATGCTTGCCTACAACCTGATCTGGAAGCATTATCCCAACTGAGGTTCCCGCCCCTCAGATGACTTTAGCTTGTGTCAAGCTGACATAAAATCACCAGTGCAGAAGCCAAGTAGACCAAATGGAAAGCATACACAGATATGCCTGTCTTTAAGCTTTGACACCAATGAACAAGCACTTGTACGTTGAAAGGATGGAGGGTGGTCAGAACCCAGGCTTCTCTGAGATGGACCAAACATGTGTAGCCTTCAGCAGCTCAGCTTTATATATAACCAACAGACAGGAGCAGCCTCTGAATCTACTCTGTGTAGGGATCATCAAGTCTCATGTCTTCACATACAGACAGACTAACACTAGTAAAACCTAGACAGAACATGGTGATGTGTATCCCATGTCAATCTCTCTGACTTCATTTTGGGTGCAGAAGGCATGCTTGTTTGTTCATTCATTCATCTATTTATTCAGGATCTAACTGCCTGGGGTCAGTGGTAAACTAAATCAAGAGAACTGTAGCACAAACTGGTGATTAGTAAAATATGATTTAAAAAAAAAGGTTCTGAAGAAACTAAAGGGTAGATGGTGGTAGGGATGATCACAATGATGATACTGAAAGCAACGCATGAGAATACACATCTACCTGAGTCTTTCTATAGAAAAGACTTAGTGACTTATTGTTCATTCAGTAGCCTTGAGTACAACTCACTGGTATTCAGCAATGTACAGAAACCTATGCCATACACACACCCTTGTAGGAACACAGTCAGTGCTTCAAGCACAGTAAGAAGTAGATAAAGATAAAAACGATCATCACTGAACAAATTCCTATGCAAACCTGACCTTTTATAAGACCAGTTTCTACCAGACAACATACTTTGGAAGTACAACACATATAAGCTGGCCTACAGCTCTTTTCCAAAAACTCTTCCTCAGTAGTCTATATTGTCATCTTGCAGAACTACAACTACATCACAGTACTTACTTGTAGAGTCTGACCAGCCAGCAACAGCCCCAGGCAAACAGCAACTGTTCTCTCCTTTCACTCTCCAGTAAAAACATTACCACGAAGAAGACAGAAGTTTGGGTACTTGGTCAGGCCGGCTCTGCAGAAGAGGCCAGAAAACCTTGTCCCAGCAAAGTCATTGAGTCCCATTTGATCTGTGATTATGAGCTGAATAAATTTGGCCAAATCCCTTCAACCAGCATGGTGACATAGAATGGTAACATAGAATGAACTAGCTAGCTCCTGGCCCTGTGAAAACCCAATGTTCAACAAATGCTAATTTCCCTCCACCCCTGCAGTTCACATCTGAAAAACCTTAACCTCTTACAACCTAAGAAAACTACCTTGAAACTAGAATTAGTGATAAAAACAATTACAAGGGTTCTTCGATGAGAAACAGATGTATCCATGCCCCCTCGAGACTCTGAATTCCAAATGTAATGAACCAGGAAGAAAGATTAGATACAATGTACACAACTTCTTTGTTTTACAGACATTAAAACTCAAATCCACAGAGGTAAAGTGGCTGCCCAGCCAAGCAATATCACAGTCAGTCCATGCACAAAGAAAGTTGCTGGCACACAAGTGAACCTGCTTTCTTCTGTAGCCTGCTACCTTTATTGGCTATAAATTAAGAGTGAAGCTTACTAGAGTAAACACTTTGGAGGCATATAAAAATATCTTTCACCTGATATCAAAACAGTTAAGAGAACATGGTAGGACCTACCTAGTGAGCGGTGGGTTTAGAAGTGTTCCTGAAAGGTAGAGAGCTGCATGAAGGAGGGGTGAACAGAGAGCAGTGGACAGGGCAGGAGAAACAATGAAACGGTAGAGGCGCCACATTTTAGCTGTGCCTAAAGATCAATTGATTTAAAAGTTCAAGTGAGATCTGAAAACTGTCCCAGAAAGATATCTCTCTCTGCCTTTTGTCTTCACAGCCAAAGCACTCAAAATCCTTCCTTCCCACAGATAAGGCAAGGCGCTCTGCCTCTGCAGAAGCAAAGAGGGCTGAAGAGAGCTGAGCCTCAGTCACACTTTACACGAAGAGATTCGGAGGAGAGGGGGGGATTTGCCCATGTTCTTAAACCTGAAGTTGGAGAAGAACCGTGATTAACCCCAGGTTTCAATAGAACAGAGCAGGCTTGCATCTCTGCCAAATGTAAATGTGCCATGAAGCCACCATAGGGGTTACTCTGGAACAGCAAGCCCCTTGCTAAGAAGAGGAGAAAAGGTTTTCATTTGAGCATATCAAGCTTGACAGAAGAGTTTTTTAAAAAGATTTCCATCTCAAAGGGAGTTTACAAGTAGTGGGTGAGGCTAGAGGCTCTTCTTTCCTGGCATTGTAAGAATGGCAGAACAATCATCCAATTAGCAGCTATGGGCTGAGGGGCTTCCTTTGCCTTGTGGCCTTACTTTCTTTGTCTTTTGCTCTAAAGAAAAGCTCTGCCTTCAGGAGTCTGGAAGAATGGAAGGGATCCTCGCTGTGTTGATGAGTTTGGATGGAGCCCCTGGCACGGAGACTTCGCCTGGTACTGAAGCATCAGAAGCAACTGTGCCTAGTTAACCCGCTCTTACTCTCTCCAGCAGGAGCAGCCCTGGGGGAGACAGAAAATGGGCGTCTGGAGTGAAGACACTCAGGCCTTCTTACGCCAAATGCTTGCTCACAGGCCTAGAAGACATTAAAAATATCACATAACCAATATTGAACTCCATTCAACAACTACTGGAGAGAGGCCCAGTTCACATGGGTCTTTCAAACCCTCCCAAAACCTTTATCTCTCCCAGACAACCCACAAGTAACACATTTCTCCACAGCCATCAGATCCTCTAACAGTCAGACTTAGGAAACTGGTGACCATCGTTCTTCCCGTATCCCTCAACCATGAAGGACACAGTAACCCCGAGAAAGCAGAAATGTAGCCAAGTCACAGGAAGTACTTTCTTAGAAATCAGAAGGGATGGAGGACTCTTTGTGAAGCACAGAGCTGTTATCTTTGGAAGAGGTCAAGGAGGACCAGGTGCTCAGGATACAGCAAAGGATTCAGGATGGAGAAGAGGGAGATGTCTAGTCTCCCTACTTAGTGTGAAATGGGGGTGATGTAAACTTAACTTCTCTAAATCATACAAAGAAGTAAATGAGTTACCAAATCCCTTGCAGCTTAAACATGTCTAAATAAACATTGCGTTTACTCTTCTCAGCAAATTAAATTTCAAAAGTGCTATAAAAGAAAATTAAATTTAATATGATGACAAGACATAACATACGTGACATACACAGTAAGTTTCTTATATACTATCTATTATAAACATCAAAAATATAATTCAAAAAAATCCAAATTCCCAATAACAGCATGTAATATAAAGAATGCTACACTGTCTCCATGAAGATATAAATATAGATACATACATGTTCCTAGGAGTGAAAAATAAATATAGCAAAGAATGTTGATGCTTCTAAACTACTTTAGAGTTTACTGTAGTCTCAGCTTCTGCATTATTGATACTTTATTGGAGGGAGGTACACTGGGTGGCAGAGGAGGTTGAGAAGGACGGGTTAGAGTTAATACAGAGCAGATTCGAAAGATCATGACCTCAGATATATAATAATTAGCACATGAGGTCATTATAAACTAATAAGGAAAGGGATCAATAAAAAGTGAAAGGGCAACCTGTGACACAGCTGAGTGGGAAAGGAACGTTGATTTTCCATTTACGTTACAAATGTTTCTGATGATCTGATGCTGAGGTAGAAAGCCATTTTGTAACTTGGCATTCTCAAAGCAATAGCATTGCTTTCTATGGCTCTTGGAATTGAATGGTCTGTGTGGAGTCTCCTAGGGCAGTGCAGTCAGATGTACCTGAAGGCTGGATGGATATCTAAAGCCACTCACCTCCATGCTGCCAAGGATGCTAGCTGTCAGCACTGGGCTCAGCTGGAGCCGCAGTGGGAGCACAGGGCCATGGTTCATGACTTGGGCATCTCACAGAATGGTGGCCATTCCAAGAGGTGGAAAGCAGAGCCTTTCATATCAGTTAAGGACCATGCCATTGGGGCTTGAGAGATGGAAGCGGGAAGCAGGAAGTGAGCAGCAGGGCTGGATGTAAAGCCTTTGGTGTACCAACATTGAGATCTGACCTCAGAGCCCCAGCACCCATCTAAAAACTGGCCGAGACCACTGAGAAAGCAGAGACATGTGAGTTTGGGGGACTCACTGAACAGCCAGTGGAGCTAAAACACTGAGTTTCTGATCCCATGAGAAATCCTGTTTCAACAAGTAAAATGGAGAGGGATGGAGAAAGATATCTAATGTTGTCCTTTGTTCTCCACATATGCAAGTATGGATGAGTATGCTTATCCACACACATGAAGCCCTACACACACACACACACACACACACACACACACGAGAGAGAGAGAGAGAGAGAGAGAGAGAGAGAGAGAGAGAGAGAGAGAGAGAGAGAGAGAGAGAGAGAGAGGAAGAGCGAGCTAAGCTCACTTCTGCTTTGTTACTGGCCACACAAGTCTCAAGACCCACCAAGGTTCAGAAGGCAAGACAAACAGACTCTTTTCTTGGCTGTGGAATAGCACAGGGAGTGGGGAGCCATGGCTTCAGGCATCACTGGCAAACACAACCCCAGGAAAATAAAAGGCAAAATATTAAAAGCAAAATACAAAGCAACAAAAACAGAGATGCATTTGAATTTTTATTTCCTTTGCAATGCAGTGACAAAATAAACACTATTACTATGAAAAATATGTTGGCTTAATCAGGGTGACAAACAGAATAAAAAAGCTAACATAAGACTGGGAAATCAAGTAGAATTCTATATAAAAGCAATAAAGAGTTTTTATAAATCAGAACTATTGACAAGAATTTGAGGCTTAAACAGTTCCTAAAAGAAGGACCCAAGAGATGAGACAAAAATAGACAACATTATGCCTGCAGGTTGAGCTGACAGTGTAATGTGTGATATAAACCTATTGGGAAGGAAATTCTTAGCATGATAAAGGGTATTTAGAATATTCATTTGACTCTGTAATCTTTCTTGAAGAAATAAATGAAGGCTTACACCATCACTTAAGTGCTACTTGCAATGACATAATTTTAATTTCTAAGAGCCCTTGATTAAATAAGCTGTAACTTCAGTACAATACATGTGTTGGAAATTCTTCTGAACTTCAATTTTTATTTTTAAAAAGAACACTGAAGTACACACAAATTTATAACACATTATAAGGATAAGGAATATGAAACTTTATTTAGACTAAAATCAAAATGTATACCCATATATCAGCAGTCTAAAAATATTAATGACTCTTATCTCCATATCTATGATGCACTAACAGGTCATTTTATTTTATTCTATATTCAATATTATAAAAGCTTTTACAGTAAACATGCAGACATTGATTTTTAAGGGGAAAATGCTATTTAAAGAAAAAAAAACAATGTAATGTAAAGCTAAAGACTAACAAGGTCGCATGCTATCGAGTCACTGCCAAAAGATTAAAAGCAAGAGAAGCACAGCCTTGCAGCCGATGACCTGGGAGTCACTGACCCATCCCATGGCCCGTTCATCAGCAGCCAAGTCACTTTCCCAGGCACCCATCCCAGTCATGGCATAGATTCCTATGCAGTTGTGTAGTGGTAAAGCTGCCAGCTTTCTTCTCCCCAGATCAATAATTCACCCATTTGTTTTCAGTGCTGAGTCTTTTTATTTTGCTTCATTATTGTTGATGATGATTTGGTATTTTAGGCAGTCTTGCTACACAGCCCCATCTGACCTGGATTCACCAGGAAGTCCAGCCTGGCTTGGATCTCTCAATCCCCCTACCTTAACCCCAGTGCCAGGATTATACTCACTTTCTACCATGCCCTGTTTCCAAATACAGTATGTATTGGGGGGAAAAAATTCAAACAAGACATCAACCACTAGCAATCTGTTAACTAAGGTTTCCTGGGCTTGCGGCTCTTAATTAGCTATAATAGCTGCTGTTTCTTCAGAAGGTTCCTCGTCCCTTGCCTTTCCAAGCATGCTGAACAACTTGTGAAAACATCAACTCAGGCTGCTGGGACTCCAGTTTCTGAGCCATGGATGGGGTGGAAGCTAAGCACCTGTGTCCACACGTCCCCAAACAATATAGACTAGCCCTTCTGAAAAACCACTATTCCAGATCATTGTTCCCTATTCCTCACATGAGAAATGTATTCTTTTGCTTCTATAATTTTTGTCATGTATATTTTTCCCACATATGGAAGTCAGAAGACAATTTGCTGGAGTCAGTGTGTTCCTTCTGACACAGGTATTCCAGAGATGAAACTCGGGTCATAAGGCGGGCCAGAAAATGCCTTCACCCTCGAGCCATCTCACCAGACTGAGTAGCAGACTACTAGCAATAATAATTGTTAATAACAATAATAATGGATAGCCTAAGTAAACTTCAGAATTTATCGTTTCCGTTTAAGATGGAGCAATACATTCAAAAAGCAAGCCCAGCTGGTGTAGGCATGGTGTCATACACCAGTAATCTTAGCACTAAAGAAGCTGAGGCAGGAGGATGGCATGTCACAGACCAGCTAGTTTAGTAGACCCTGTTTCAAATGAATAAAGACACAAGCTCAGCATCATATTTTAAAAATGACCATTTATGCTGTAATTCTCAGCCAGTTTTCTTGATTGACAAGCCTGACATCCTTCAGCAACTATAAAGCCGCGCGCTTCACTCTGGTCCCAGGTGAGGAAATAAATTCTTCTCAACATTCCTAGGGAAGGAGTCCTCTCCTCCCCCCCCCAACCCTCCCCTCCCCTCCCCTCCCCTCCCCTCCCCTCCCCTCCCCTCCCCTCCCCTCCCCTCCCCTCCCCTTCCCTCCCTTCTCCTCTCCTCAATCTTTAATGGAGTCTCAGTCCTCCCCAATGAGACCTCTCCTTCCCACGCCTATTCCTCTTTTATTTCTCTCAACATCTTAAGTAGCATATTAGGCCCACCTTGAAAACAAGGTGAACTTGATAGAGTGAGGCATCCTGGGTCATCCCTATATAAGGAGCGTGTGACTGCTGTATAAGAGGCCTGGATTAGATACAGGGAAATGTGAAGCAAAAAGCCTTCAGCTGGGAAGTGACTGGAACACAGTGGCTTCAGAAGCAAGCAGGTAATATGGCTGAAAAGTAAGTTCAGACCTGAATTTTATGACCCTAAAACCTTCAAACCCCCCCTCCCCACCCCCGGGAATGAACTGAAATACCTTCTTTTGAGCTTTACTTAACATCTGTCCCTGTTAAGAAGAGCCCTAACACACTGTGGCTGTGGGTCGGCTTCCTTCAGCCTGGACACGCCCATTGCCTTCTTGAAGGAAATCTGCTTATCACCACCATGAGACTTTATGAAACCATGCTCCTTAACAAGGAAGCAGAGGCTGAACAACAAATCTTCCCTTCAAGACCCTCACAAGGGCCCTCTAGCCATCCTGAGCATGGCAAACATGGCCTTGGTAGGCCTTTCCCTTCCCTGCTATTTCCTAGGCCTTGCCAAAAACCATTAGATTGAATTCCTAAAGCTAGCTACCAAGGTCGATCCCCTTATTTGGCCACTTCCTTCCCCCTAAAGCTGACTGCTTTAGGTTGGTCCTCTCCTCCTCATGTCCAGCTAGCAAAGTACTGAAGTCCAACAATCAAAAGCCACTTTTGGCTTATCCAAATTAACATGCTCAAATAAAATTAAATATTTCATCCTAACACAGCATTTCCTCTTTTAACTTTATAAACCACCATTTGCCTGTAGGCCATGTCTATTTGCTCTCTATCCAGAAGCAGTCCTTTCCCCACATCTAAGGACAAAAACTCCTTCCCTGCCTCCCTTGATCCCTTCCCCTTCTACTCCATCCTCTATCTCCTGTCTTTGTCTCTTATTCCCTGGTTTTTTTTTTGTTTGTTTGTTTTTTTGGTTTTTTTGTCCCTCTAGAACAAATAAATCTCCTTTGTGTTGAGAACTTGGTCTTGGGGTGTCTTGTGACAAATCATGGTCCCTTCAGGTCCTCTTCTCCCCAACATTATGCAAGAGGAAACAATTCACAGAAAGCAGGAGCCTCTGGTGGTACAGCTCTTTGTCAGCTGCCATACTGTGGATGGGGTCCGGCAGCAGTTTAATCGGCTACACAGTGACAAACTTCCTAATGGCCCACTCTTTGAGTCACCCATGATCATTAGTACCTCAATAAACTCTTTTGGTCATCAAAATGGATTGGTACATTGTGGTAGTTTGAATATGTTTCTACCAAGGAGTGGCACTACCAGGAGGTGTGGCCTTGTTGCAGCGGATGTGGCCTTGTTGGAAGAAGTGTGTCACTGTGGGATGGGCTTTGAGACACTTCTCCTAGCCAGATGGGTACTAGTTCTCTCCTGTCTGCCTTTGGATCAAGATGTAGAACTTTTGGCTCCTCCAGTCCTGTGTCTGCCTGGATGCTGCCATGCTCTCACCTTGACAATAATGGACTAAACCTCTGAACCTGTAAGCCAGACCTAATAAAATGGTGTCCTCATAAGAGTTACTTTGGCCATATGGTGATATCCTAAAATGCCCTTATCTATGAAAAGGGCCCTGAACGTTTTTGAGAGAGGACAGAAGCAATTTTTAGGAAAGAGAAATAACTGGATGGAAGTCTACCAAGTATCTGAGACAAACAAGGGGCTGAGCGTGGCTCATTGGTTAAGAGCACTTGCTGCTCCTATAGAGGACTCGACTCTAATTCCCAGCATCCACATGGGGTGGCACATCACCATTATCTGTAACTCCAGATCCAGAGGGCATCTGATGCCACCGTCTGGCCTCCGTACCCATCTGCCTTCATATGCACATACCCACGTAACTACGAATAAAGATTTTCATGTATCTGAGACAAACCACCTCCCTCCAACATGGACACAACTTTTCTATAGAAGGTCCTAAAATCTGTCCCCTGCTTTAGCTTGTACACTCTTCCACAGCCGTTCCCAGAGTTCAGGGTCAGAGCCAATAGCATCAACTTCATCAAGTAGTTTACTGGACACGCAAATTCTCAGGCCCCACCCCAAACCTCCTAAATCAGAACCTCTGGAGATAGAGACATCGTGTGAATGTTTTCAGGCCCCTGCAGATGACTGATGCACAACCAAGCTTGCTTGCAAAGTTTTGCTCAAACATCTTTTTGCAGCTCTTGCTCCTCTGCCGCTCCCACACACTACAGGCCTTCGTGCCTTGTCAAATGTCTTCATTTTAAGTGAGTATTTGTCTTACGTACCTGCAGGATTCTAAATCTCTTACAGAAAGGTAGATGCACAGTGCCCATGACTGAGCAGGGAGACACTGACTTAGGGGGTGAGTGCCAATGTCAGCGGCTCTATTCACTTAAGTCACCTGCCTCACAAGCTGGCATGGCTTGCCTTCAAAGCAGGCCTGGGTGTTGCATGACTCCTGCATTCTCAGAGTCCTTTGCAGAGCATATTTCTGTATGCCCTGGTTTCAGATGAAAAGGGTTTACATGAGAATCCCTGCTGTACAAAAAAAAAACAAAAACAAAAAAACAAAAAACAGTCACATGGGTGTCTTTTAGCATCCTGCATCTCTCTCTTTGGGGAAAGGGAGAGGGGAAGTGGGAAGATGAGTAGTTTTTAGAACCAGGGAATGATTTATCGCTGAATGAAACAGCATAAAAACTTACATTGAACGTGTGAAAAGAATATGCTGTTTTTACTCTTCTGAACTCTACTGAATGATAACCTATGAGCCCCACAGAGCTTGACCTAACGATCCTATGCACATTCACAGAAATCTAAATGGTTGCTTCTTCCTGTAGTGCACACATTACAGGAGGCTTTACCATCGTTTTGCCAAAGCCTCTTTAAGGAGGGAGCATGTTATCAAAAATGTCAGTGTAACCAGGCACAATTGATAAGCACACAGCCCACATCACATATGTATTCTGGGAGCCTTTATCTGCACTTAATTAGTTTAGCTCTTGCTTTCATGGTTCATTTAGACACCTCATGCTTCATTAAGTATCAATAAATTTTATCCTTTAAAAAAAAAACCTTTTCAGTAGAAATATGAAGTGTCTCTTCAAGTGATAATCTTGTTAATGGGTGTGTATATTGCAAGTGTGTCTCTCAGGACTGACAAACCCCAACTGCCACGGCTGCAGTACCCTGAAGTAATATGCAAATCGTATTCTATAGTTTAACATGCACGCCTCATCCACACATATTTTCTTACAGTAGAACAGGGAAAAAGCCTTTCTTTTCTCTTCCAAAAACGATGCATCTTTTAGGTTTCTATTTTTGTTTTGTCAAGAATGCTACTTATGTTTCATAAGCTTCTTTTCTCCGTTACATCAATTCAAAACTCCTTCTTATTGGGAAGACAGAAACTTTAAGCAACTTCCCACTGTGTGAAGGACAGTTTTCAATCATCGAGTGTTCTTTGCTTTATCCATTTGTCCAAAATGGGCAGTGGTCAGTTACTGCGATCTGACCCTCTACCCTACCAGAGAGTTATCTGGACCAGACACACATTGTTCTAGATATGGAGGTTGGAGCAATAGGAAAGAGCATTAGCACAGGAGCTGGACCGCCAACTTCTCGTGACTTCTGGGGCATGCATTTCTCCATGCTGTGAAGATGACTTTACCCTGTGTAGCTGCCAAAGCCTGTCACTTAGTTCCTTGTCCTGAAACTCACACTTTCCCTATAGGACGTTAACCAGTCATTCATTCATTCTTTCATTCGCCTAGTCACTCACTCACTTAAAACTGTATTGTTGAGGATAAAGACTCGTCCACTGGCACGCACTTCCATACAGTAGTATAGTATAGACGGAGTGCTCAATAAAACATGGAATGAACACGGAAGAAAGGCCATTCGAAGTAAAGGTACCTTCCATAAAAGCAATGCCATAAGCAAGTTGAACGATGGCTGTAGACTGACAGGTAAGACTTGTGGTTCACAAGCCGAACTAAAAATAGTGAGAAACAAAAACAGCTGTGAGAGAATTGGAGGGAGGAAGGAAGAGCCTTAAAAATGAAAACCAGTTAAGAATAAAGACCACACAGATAAACTGAATGAACAAGAAGTCCCAAGATGGTAGGTGGGAGCACTGTTGCTGGATAAATCTGCCTAACTATACAAAAGAGTCTCACAGAAAGAAGGGCTCGAGACTCACCTGAGTTCATAGCTCTTGTACATAGTTCCACACCTAGTGCATAGTCTACAATATGGGTTCAGTGAAAGATCTCAGGGGACCAACTCCCAGAGCCAGGAATGACAGATACACTGGAGATGCTCATAACGTTTTGTATAATTTGTCTTTTTCTCGGTCCCCAATTTTAATATCACACTTTATTCATCCTATACAGAGATTACTCACTGGAGCCCCTCACATGCTAGAGAAGGCTTTTCCACCTGCTTTTACAGCAGAGATAATAAATTGTGTGGTGAGGGCGTCCCACAAGTTTTCACTGGTCCTTGAGTGGCTAACAGTGAGATGTGTGTAGAGCATAAGGTCTCAAAAGGCAGCCCAGGCCTGCCTCAGTGTTCATGTAAAATGTCCTTCAATTCAGCCAACAGTGGATAACCAGGAATGAGCACTAATATTCATAATCGGGTTATCGCTGTCATCGTCACCATCGTCAACTCTACTCACAAAGTAATATAAATGAACTCTCACAGTGAACTTTATTATCATGATGGATGAGGAGTAAGAGGAAAAAGGGACAGCCTGTTAGGAATACTTTCATGTCTATGCTGAAGCACATTCCAGGGCTTCCAAATTCGGCCTATCTGTTTCGCCTGTGGTAAACAAGAGGCAAATTTTGAATAATGGATGAATGATGTCTGGTTTCATTTCCTCTAAATAACTTTTGATGATAAAGAAGACCTCACCAGGTTGGCTCTGACAGGCCTCAAGACCACCTTGCCAGGTTGGCTCTGGCAGGCTTCGAGTCCATTATAAATGCACACAGCCAGGGTGACTACATTGGATATGTGTGGGAAACACAAGCTTGCTGGGCTTATGCACACCAGTAAAAATTCCAAAGGGGTCTGATGCCAGGAAAATGCCTTATTTTGTCAGAAAGTACATCTCCCACACAGCAGCAGGTCTGCCATAGCTTGAGCCACATGTTAAAAACAAAGCGAAGTGACACGCGATATGGGCCTCACTGCCTGATGACAGAATTCACGAGCTGTCTTCACTCCGAGCTTTTCTGGAACACACCGAGTCCGCACAGCCCGAGCCTGCTTGACGGTTGTGCCTTATTACGAACCAGTTTTGCTTTCTGCAAAGCCCTTACCTAAAGTATCTTAGGTGGCTGAGACTTGTTTCTTATTAGGATTGCAAGATTTATATCACTTATAAAAGTCTAAAATTCTAAAGAGCTTGGTGCCTTCAAGTCTACTATACAGCTAAGCTAATACTCATCTATAGGTTTTTTTTTTAATTTCTGAAATCAAGCAGGTACCATCACACGTGTATTTAATCAACTGGCAAGTAAGAAACTGGGCCCATCTCCTCACAACCACTGTGTGGTAACTGGGATTCTGTATCTCCAGTAGAGACCCTTGGTACTCACGGGATACTGATTTTATGAAAGTCAAACATTAAAAGATGGTAAGCATCTTTTGGGAGGAGTTGTTTGTTTGTTTGTTTGTTTTTGTTTTTTGTTTTTTGTTTTTTGTTTTTTGTTTTGAGACAGGGTTTCTCTGTGTAGCCCTGGCTGTCCTAGAACTCACTTTGCAGACCAGGCTGGCCTTGAACTCAGAAATTCTCCTGCCTCTGCCTCCTAAGTGCTGGGATTAAAGGCATGCACCACCACACCCCACCCGGCAATTATAAGCATCTTTCATCCAATTCTGTCTCATTGACCTCTGACACTTGTTCTGAACATACACCAGTTGAAAAGAGCTTTTCTGTACTACAGAACAAGGATCCAAGAGGACACTGGGCATCCCTTCATCCTTTCCCTGTGTTTTCCTGTCCACCTGCCTTTCTCCCTGACATCCAACCTGACTAAAGCAAGGCATCTTTCTTGCTGCACTGTGTTAATGTTCTGGGGCAAACCTAACAAAGGTAGCCCAAAGCGGGCAACTATAGGCAGTAGAATTTCACCTCCCTCAGAGCTCCAGAACTCCTAACTCCTTGGGTTTGCTGGTTGTTTTCTCTTGGAAGGCAGTAAGAGGGGATCCTGCTTGTCTCATCCTAGCATCTGGAGGCAGCTGGCTTGCTTGCTCCTTCCATCACAACAACTCTCCAGTCTCTCCCTCTGTCATCACATTCGCTCCCATCCAAGGTCTTCTGTAGTCAAATGGCTTTCTTATGGATGTGCCTGGATCCAAGCACCCCTCATTTTTATAATAACAACCAAAACTGCATTAAGTCACATCCCAATTCAGCATGGTGACATCTTTTAATCTAACAATATGACAGAGACTACTTGAAAAGACAATCACATTCTGAAATTTTAGGTAAGTGTGAATCTGGGGGTGGTAGGACTCTGCATGGTCAACCTACATATGACCACATCTTTTCAATGCCACCATTTCAAAGGACTCTGAAAAAAAAACATCTTCCAGTGAAATACCCAAAGAAAGAACTCTGAGGACAAGTATATAACTCAATGAAGTAAACTCACAGGAGACTATCAGACAGGAGTTCTAATCACAGAGGACTGAGCTATTAACTGTTATGCCAGTTGCCCAAAGATTGTGCCAGGTAAACATACCTACACAGTGACATCAAAAATAGTTTTCCTGAACTAATCTCTTCTCTGGATCCAGATGTAGAAGTGGAAAGCCTCTACCCAGTGTTCGCCATCCAGATTGGGTTAGATACAGTAACATCTGTGTAACGTGTTAGAGACTCTGTACACACAATGTCATTATCTTGATGAGAAAAAAAGAATGAAGTCTTCAAATGTACAGCAGTTCTTTCCAGATGAGACAGGGGGGCTAACATGTAAATGCAGGTATGCTTAGGTCTTGGATCTGAATCTGTTGTCTCATTTTGAGAGCACACACATACACCTCAAAAGCAATTTCATTTATCCACGTTCTCATTCAATTGTATGTTAGAACTATAAAATATCTTAACTATCATCCAAAAAATAAAAGCTTGTTTAATAAACGAACATGCCGGAAATGATGAGTGACCATGCCCAAGATGACAGGGATAGATGGACAAACTGGAGATAAAGTCACCAACTCTTGGGCTTTGAATTCAACTTGGTAACATCTAACCATGCTGATTTCTACCTTCACGGTTAAACTGTATTCCAGAGCCAGTGTGGTATGCTGAAAGCCAGACGCACAGATTCCAATCTAGGTCTATCACTAACACTTGTTAAGCCAGTCATTTGGGAGCTTAGTTGGCCTCCATGTTCACCATGCACAGTTAGAAATCTCCCCAATCACATCGATGCACAGTGCCTAGGCTCTTACAGAACTGCTGAGAAAATTAAATACACCCAGAACAGAAACTCAGCAAGTTAGCTTATAGTGATTTGGGGATGATTAATCACCACCACCATCATCATCATCATCAAAATATGAAGACAATAGCTTTCATCACCATCCATGTGTGCTAGCCTTATTAGTTGTAAATCCCCAGTCAGCTGTTTAACAGTAGAGCAATTTCCTGGCCCTTCATAATAATTAAATTTAAACTTATTTCATAATCTTCTTTACATCCATCTAATCCTCATGCCTTCCTCTAAACACAAATGCACAAAGCTCTACTCTCTGGTTTTAATTTCCCTGAGTGTGTGAGTTCACATTTAACTGCCTTCCTCCAGCGATGGTGGGTCGTTTAGTGTCCTTAAATCTAGTGATGTTAGCAGCCAAACCCTGACAAATCCTTGTCCTCGGCTCTCGTGACTTATCGCCCAGACCCCTCAGGAAGGCAAACCCTGGGAAAATCATACAAACAGCCCCAAATATTTGAAATCAGCATTGTGCTTCCATGCTCACGCCACTCTGAAAGCTTAGAGCATGTCTCTTTCGGTTTTATTCTTTCATTAGCCCAAGGCTTGCTAATTAATTGGAATTTCCCAGAGCTTTTGTTGCCGTGACAAAGGCAAACAGTGCAGAAGCTCATTTCTTCCTGTTGAAGAGGACCCATCCACCCTCCAAGAGCTCGGTAGACAGGGGATAAGGGGGAGGATTAAGTCGACTTTGAAAGGGTCAGACTCTTTGAGTTCCTGGCCCCCTCTCCCCACCACAGCTGTCTTCATCTTCTCCAATACTGATTAATGAGAAGTGACGTCTCAGCCTTGGTGTTTACTCCTCCAAAGAGGCTGATTCTCGGGCATTATGTGTGATCTAAAATTAGATGGCAAAGAACAGTCTATGAGTAAGGAACAAATAATACTGGGAAGAAAAGATGTTGTACAAAGTGTAAGGCTTATTTGAAAATGAAAAAAAAAACCATAATTTATGGATCAGAGAAGGGAGTAAAACCCAGATGAACACTTCCAAGCAAAGCAAAGCCCAGGCTTAAAAGAAACAAAACGATGCTTAATCTTGACAAAAATATCTCTGTTTAAACCAAAGATAGCAGAGCAGCTGGAAACTCAAGGGAGTGAAGAGAAATTCGGTTCAAATTCTGCTCCTGGTTTCCTTTTCAATCCGTCATCGTTGCTGGAGGTGCTGGATTATTGGAACTTAGAGACACTGCCATGGCTTGTTTCGCTCACACTGTAAGAGCGTGGCCCTCACCACTGTCTTTACGGAACAGAGGCTGGAGGGGCTTGTGAACTTGGCTTGATGGCTCCTGACAACATCAACTCTTCTAAGTTCTTTTTGACAAAGACGCCTCCTAGAATGCCCAAAGTGGAGAAAATGCCATCTGTCCTTGTAAAAAAAAAAAAACCATGTTATTTGCCACAGGGAAAAACGGTTTCTTAGTTATCTGCTTACAGGTAAATGTTATCAAAAATGTCTCCCATGTTCAGCTCTTTACCTCTGGCACAGAGCTGGGGTTTATCATGGAGGAGCCACAAAGACCTCTAAAGTATCCCTACCTCCAGTTGGTCACCTAAGGGTCCACCTGGACTTCAACAAATAAACTGTGAGCCACCTGCACAGACATCTGAACAGAACCACAGACAGACAGACTGACAGACAGATGGTCGGACGGAGAAGACAGCCAGGGAGAGAGCCTGGAACTAGGCTCAGAGTATACCAGTAAGTACAGAGGCTTCAAGGCAACTGAGACTGCTAGGGATCCAGGTTTGGAGACTAAGGGCAGGGTTGCAACTCAGATTCACCAGGGTATGGGGCTGCCAAGAGAGAGGGAATCTACAACAGACCCAGAGGGAGCATGCAAAGGTGGGAGTGCGTGCTGAGGGAGGGGTACAAGAGTCTACAAGAAGCAAGGTGGGAGGAGTACCCACTGTCTAAAGACACAGACTCTGCAATGAGACCATGTGACTGCAACCCTAGGAGCCAAGTGTTTACTGGACCTGGATGTCTTCCCCACAAGGACAGAACTGTGTAAATCTCAAAACTTCCTTCCGGAATATGAGGCAAACAGCAACTGTTCTAAAGCAAAGTGCCTGACACAATACTATAGCATAAATCTTAAATATCCATCCAGAGGCCAATTTGTAAAAAGTCATGGCTCCAAGAAGAAAAGTCGTGGTTCCTAGCCGGTTCTACTGCTGAGAGATGGGGGAGCCTTTAAGAGATATGGCTGAGACATTCCAGGCATGTCCCTAAGGCTTGTGAGACACTAATCACTCCCTCTGTCTCTCATTCACTCTGGGCAGGAGGTAAAGTCTCCCTCTGCTGCATCCTCCCATCGTAGGCTCCACCTGACCACAAACCCAAACCTAATGGAGCCAGCTGGCATGAACTGAAACCTCCAAGAACTAGAATCACAGCACATAACCTCTTTCTGTATCACCTCAGGGGTTTTGTTACTGTAATGGAGAGCTAATGCAGACAACGTCTCCACTAATAGAAAACACTAAAACCTGTTTGAAATGATTTCTGTGTTTGGTAAGAAGCAATAAAGTTACAAGAAGCTCAGAGAGTGAAGAGTGACCACAGCCTCTCAGATTTTCCTAGGACTTCCATGACACACTAAAGAATAAAAAATAAAGTTTTTGATAAAGGAGACCCTGGAGGCATCCCTAAGAGGCTAGGAGAGACTTCCTGGTGAGGAAAACAAAGGCCTTAGGATGATCTTTACCATAAGAAAGAGGTGTTTGGTCACTTAAGAGGTTTAAAGGAGCATGAAGAGCAGACCACGAAACTCCTAGGTTTCTATAATGGTGGTAGACAAAGAGGTCTGGGCTGGGACTTGAGTACATGCCCCAGCCTGACTGCTAGCTGATGGCACAAGATGACAGTGATCCCTTCTCCTTCTATGACTTCAGGTTTGTGGATTCCCAAAGGACCACTGACATCCTTTCCAGTACTCACTACTTACTGGTTTTTACTACTTTATCAACTGACTTAAAGATTTCGGCTACAAATTAAAGCCCTCAATGTAATGTAATGCAATTTGACAACAACATTTGGAGACCAGGTCCTCAATCTCATGCAGTCTCAGAAGAGAATGGAGGACCCCATCTCCTGCAGTTTCATTAAGGAGACGCACTGCATAGTCAGCTATGCCTTCGCTCCACTTCTCTCTGCTCTTCCACTTGCCCTGAAATAAAAGACAACAGAAGGAAGAAACAAGATACACAACCAAATCAAGTTTTCAAAAATCATTCTCATAGAGGCAGACAGAAGACAGAAACGGGATAACCATATGCCTAACACTGACCTAAGAAAGAAAACCAGAATTGCGGTCACAGGTTCAGAAGACGGTCAGAGCATAAAGCCGACAATCACGAGTCTGGCTTCCCAGCACCCATGTGAAAGCTGGGCCCAGTGTTATCTGTCTGTGATGGCTGTAACCCGGAAGCAAATCCCAGGGACTGGCTTCTAGTTCAAATGTTGCGTTCCAGATTCATTGAGGGACATTGTCTCCAAAAAGCAAGTTGGAGAGCAACAGAAGAAGAGACCCGATATCATTCTCTAACCTACACATACACACATACAGATGAGCCTACCTACCTACACAGAACGCACAAGTGCATTCACACACACACACACAGACACACACACACACTATATGACATCAGCTAATACAATATAGGATCAATAGGATCAGATAAGGAGAGAGCTCACGCAATGAACTTCTTGTGCCACTGAGCAATCTGACTCCCACAGGGATCATGTGAACCGTTCAAGAGCAGATGGTTACTGACAATGCTCGAGTAGGAGCTCATGTGTGGTGACTCAACCCAGTGCAGATTCTACAGAACGGTCACAGTCCAGATTGTGACAAGTCCTGATAAGAGATTCTGCTGTGTGGTAGGGAATTAATAAAGACCAGTATCTTTATACCCTTTAGGAATGTCTGGATTCCCCATTTTCCCTGAAGACTAAGAAGTAAAACAAGAAACAGAACTAAATGCACAGACTGCTACTATGCGCCCAACACTCTGAAAAATGAGCACACATGTTCTCCCATGTCCTCACAACCGTATGAGTCGTCAGGTCTGGACTGCCTTAGGAGAGTGCCAGTGCCTGGCAGAGTACTCCAGCAGTTAAGGTACCCAAATATACCTGCTGAATGAACTTGAGAGGCTCCCAGTAAGTGAAGCAAGGACCAGAGAAATAATATAATGTATTCAAGGAGGCTGTGTCACTGGGTAAAGCCTCAGCCTCGGGGTTTGAACCTGGGACTGTGATATCATCACTGATCATTCACCTCCACTGCCTGAGGTTCTTCGTATAACCACCAATATAAAACTGCCTGCTTGCTGGCAAGGCTGGCTCTTTTGTGTTTTCCTCTTTAATTTCACCTGTGTCTATTCCATCTTCTCACGTTTCCTTGAATGTTTCCCCTATCAAAGCAGTTTCTTAAAGATGCCATTCTTGGTCTAGCCAAGCATCATGGGAATGTCAATTCAGGTGAGGACACACTAAAAGGCCACAGCCAAGAACTGCACACAGTAGAAGCTCTAGGTAGAGAAAACAGAACTGGTGTGGTTAGATGTAGTCTTTCTTTATACACCTTAATGGCAAAAGTTTTCATTAAAAACCTCCACAAGGAACTCCGATTGTGTTCTCTCTCCCTTCTCCCTCCAAAAAAAGACACAATTTGCTAATATTTCATACTAATTCTCTATTTTAAATGATTGTCCAAAGCATATCCAAAAATAAGACACTTCTGAATACATATATGGTGAGTTATGTCTTTCAGATATTTTTGACTTGAGGCTATTAACTGGATTTTATTTGTTCCATCCAAGAAAGCCCAAACAGATGAATAATGATCCAAAACAGACTACACTTGAGTGGTTCTGTATATTACATGCAAAGAAATGTTCCCACAACAAAGTCACTAAGTGAATGTCACTATGCCTGAATAGAGGAGTAAAATTGAATTGTGATAAAAGCAAGTTGTTTAAAGGATCTTTAGTTCTTGTCTACCAAATTATTCTGAACATTATGTGCTGAACAAAGGCTCTGATACTCATATTATTAAGTAATAGAAACATTTTGAGAAATAAGCCAACATTTTCCTGTAGAAAAGATTTATGTATCATTTTCTGGTTTTATGAGTGTTGTAATTGTCCTCCGAACCTTTGAACAATGCCAAATTCTTTTTCAAGTTGGACGTTCTGTAGTGTTGTTGTGTTCACTTTAATGCCAGAAGCCACATTAGGATGGCTATAATAAATTATACGATTAAAAGTATGAAAATGGGCAGAAGCCTAGATACCTGGTTAAGCCTAAAGATCACATTAGCCAATAGGAACGCTTCGTCAGAGAGCCAGCCCCTTCAGTTGCAAACCATGCTGCCAATGTGGGATAATACATGTGATGAGCTACTCAGGCTCACAAAGCACCACACTTCACTTTTTTTTTTCTTGATGAAGTCAAAGACCATCACCACCATCTTCAATGAGGAAGATGAGACAGCCAACTCCCCTGCCCCTTCATTTCAGGAATCGCCAATGTCCACTCACAGACAAGATTCATTTTCTGCTTATATTCAACACCGCCCACGGGGGGGGGGGGGTTCTTTTAATTTTAATGTCATATATGAGACTTTTATTGCCTGGAGGACATGAGGAAAACATTATGAATGATATCAAAAATTGTATTTTGTGTTTACTGAACTTTAAACAAAAAATACCATCAGTACTAGTCCCAGATTCTAGAAGTTACCGAACAGATCCAAAAGCCTGGAGTTTACCAAGGCTTTCAGATAATGTCCTGGGATGCACTGCTGTCAGGAATGAGGTCTCGAGGTCTCATTTTAGCCTTAGTGAAGTACAAAGAATGTCAGAGACTGAGTTTAATACCTGGGTGGTGGTGGCACAGCACACACTGCAGTACAATGTATGCTGTACTGGAAGAACTCCATCAGTGAGGCCACTGATGTCTGCATGCTACAAATGCTTTGCGCTGGTGCTGGCTCCTGGTTAATATTTGTGCTGTGCTTACAGAAGAGGAGGTTTTTTTTGTTTTGTTTTGTTTTGTTTTTAGGAGCCACTAAACAACACTTGGGTAAAGGTGCCTGCAACTGACTCCCGATGGCCCAGAAGGGAAAGGATGATGGGGAAAATATGGTAAGAATATTTGGAGGATAGGATAAAGAATGAAAGAGTACAGGAACTAGAGAAAGTACCTAAGGAGTGAAGGGGTCTGCAACCCTATAGATGGAACAATATGAACTATAACCAGTATCCCTAGAGCTCGTGTCTCTAGCTGCATATGTAGCAGAAGATGGCCTAGTCGGCCATCTGGGAAGAGAGGCCCCCTGGTCTAGCAAACTTTATATGTCCCAGTACAGGGGAATGCCAGGGCCAAGAAGTGGGAGTGAATGGATAGGGGAGCATGGTGGGGGGAGGGTATAGGGGACTTTTGGGATAGCATTTAAAATGTAAATGAAGAAAATATCTAATAAAAAATTTTTAAAAAGAATGAAAGAGTACTTATATCCTACTCGTGTGACTTTTCTACAAGTCTAACATCATATGGAAACAAAGATAAAATAAATCACAGGCATATAACTGGTAGTCAGAGAACAGTCACTAAATTAAGTACAATGACTTCGTGTGTGTGTGTGTGTGTGTGTGAGAGAGAGAGAGAGAGAGAGAGAGAGAGAGAGAGAGAGAGAGAATGAATAAAAATGAAACAGCAAGTTTTTCTGTGTCTTATGAGCCTAAGGCCATGGCACATATAAACTCACAACTTAGGCTGCCTACACAGGGCATGCACAAGACTGAGCCCTCAGTCATAGATTAGAGGCTCCTCTTCCCACCATTCCCTGCTCAGGGGAGCTGTTGGCACTTCAGGTGGAGCCACTGGCCAGTTAGTTTTTCATATTCCAATAGACAGCTCCAGACTCATGGCCGAGTAAGGAGCCCTGGTTAAACCCAGTGGATGACCAATCAACAAAACTCAAAAGCAAACCCAAAAGGCATGAAAGCAGGTGGGGCCTTAGTAACTGGAGGAGAAGACAGAGAGGGGGAGGGGAGGAGAGGAGGAGGGGAGGGGATGGGCACAACCAGAATATGTCGTATATATGCATGAAATTGTGAATGAATAAATTTAAATAAATAAGAATGGAAGGAAGGAAGGAAGGAGGGAGGGAGGGAGGGAGGGAGGGAGGGAGGGAGGGAGGGAGGGTTTCTGAAACTCCAATACTCAAAATCTGCCTCTTGTCATGTGACTCATGCAGGTAGTGGCTATGCTCGGGCACTGGGAACATGGCAGCAGTAACAAACAGTCCACAGGGGTCCTGCCTCCGAGAAGGGTCCAGTGCTATGAGACAAGACAGGGGTCCATTCGAGTAAAAGCTGATTCTGAAAAGTTTTCTAGAAAACGAGATTTTCTAGTGAGTTCTGAAAGACAATCAAAGTGAATTTACAGACAAATGACTCTACTAGACCAAAATGTAGATGTAGGCCTAAGGGGGTCTGGATTCTATATATAAGATCAGTTAGGTCTTAGGCTGTTGAGCTGGTCAACAATTGTGATGGATTTTCTAAAACGACACGAAGCTACAACAAAGGACTAGGGGATCCCTTGGGAAGCATACAATTCGCTATCCCATGTATGGACCTACAATGGGGCCAAACTTCAGTCTTGGTCTCTAAATACACACAGACTAGTTCATTCCTTGGCTTCACCTCCCAATGCTATTGCATAAGGCTTACTCTTGACTACAGTGTACAACAGGAAGGCCTCCCTGTACTGCAAAGGCTTCCTCTAGCCTAGCTGACCTTTCCTGTGTGTTGACACCATGTACTTTGTTAATAACTATCAAAGTCCATACGAGCAAGAACAGTGAAAAGATTTCCATCCTAGATACAAAGTAGAGTTCATTCCTGATTTTACCGTAACCGAGGGGGATGACACCACAGTTAAAGACAATGAATTGGTCAAATATCAGTTACTGAATTAAGTTGTCACACACAAACTGTGCTTGTGCCCCCTTAGCACACACAGGTCATACAAGGTCTCATATGAAAGTGACCAAAAGTCTGTGTAAATAAGAGTGAGATTTGTCACCACCTAAGAATGTGCTAAAAGCAGTATCATTGATATCACCTCAAAGGTTATGTTTCAAATACTATATACATCTGTTCCAGAAATACTGTTGTTATCAGTAAAAGGCTGTGAGCTACAATACAAATACATACATATATAATACTGCGCCCAATAAAAAAGATAAAATAATTTTTATCAATAAAACTGTGATCAATCGCTTAAATTGAGCCCTTAAACATTACATGTATTGAGCTCCAGCCTAGTACTGACAACTCTAGAGATGCTACATAGAGGTTAAATTAAAATCTAACCTATTACATTGTCTCCAACTTCAATGTGAAAAGTCTGTCATTGAACTTCCATTTTTAGTGTTTAAAAAAAAAGAAAGAAAGAAACCCAGATGGAATAAACTTCATTCACTTAATTTGAAAATCAGATGCAGACTTCAAAAATTGAAGGAAAAAAAAAAAACCAAAAGAATCTTGCTGTTTGATTTGTTGTTTTCTTTTTCTTTTTTTTAAAATATCTATCTAAAGGAAGAACGATTTACACAACACTCAGCAAGGCCCTTGATGGACTCATAACTTAACACATGATCTAAAATTTCTGACAAAAGCAGTCATATGAAGGGAATATGACCAGGACGTTAGGAATGCTTTTCTTCTTTTTACAATAATTAAGCTTAAAGCTGCTCTGTGGTGGTTAGACATAGCAGGTTTTCAATGAATATAATTTAACACTGCCATACCACACACAGAACAAAAGCTCAAATGTCAACTGGCTGAGCGACTAAATGGCTGGGAGAGAACTGTTTTCCAAGGATGAATATTTCACCTTGGACACATTTAGCTGAATCTAAGCTCCTGCATTTATCCCAACCACCTCTTTTCAAAAATGTGCCCTGGGGACAAGAGTCCCCAGACTTTAGAGGTGCCCACGGGGCTCCTCTCCTTGAGACTCTGTTGCTGATCTAGACTGCAGCCTCTCTGCTTTGGGATGTTCCTACTCACACGTCCACAGTCCAGTCATGGCGTCTGTGGACCTATTCTTTGTAATATCTTCTCTCTCTCTCTCTCTCTCTCCCCCTCCCCCCTCCCCCTCCCTCCCTCCCTCCCTCCCCCCCCCCCTCTCTCTCTCTCATCTCCAAAGGCCACCTCACTTCATCCTCTCCAACCTGTCCTGGTGGACAAGGGCTTCAACACCACTGCATCCTACAGATCTTGGTGGCCACCCCATATACAGTAAATCCACCAAGGAGTAGATTCTTAAAGTCATCCAAAGAGAAGCCAACAATTAAATGTGGTGAACTGGTCAACTCTTTGCATTTTATCAGCATCTGAAGTAAAAATGACCGGAATAATCTCTGTCACAGTTTCTCATTAATTTAAAAAGCAAGTAACGAATGTGCAGAGGATTTTTATAATAGATACCTTTTAATTGTATAGCAAATTTAAACTTAACTCTGCTACCAAAGGCTAGGATCTGGGAAGAGGGGTGGAGGGATGCCCCTAAAATAAACCACATTCAGGCTAAGAATAAATATCCATGAATACATATTTTCTCACTGGCTCAGGAAGTCTCTTGTTTGCATTTGTCTCTCTTATTGAGATTCCTTGTCCAGAGCGAAGACTTAGCTCTTGTCCTCAGTTCAGTGAATCCTTTGACTCTTCCATTTGTTAGGGTAGATTGAGCACAGCCAACCAAAGCATTAGAGTGAGTGACTGACACCTTGGAACCTACTTGCACGGTAGCGTTTATAACACTGAAACCAACCAGTGACTCTAAACATCAGTGATCAGCACAAATCACAATGTATAGTGCACTCACAGTCAAAAGCATGCAGTGTTTCCTAAAATATCAACTATCAGCAGGACTAGCTGAACCTAAATGCAGCAGTAAACATGATACAAGAATTCTGGGATGAATCATAACTGTACGGGTGAATGAGCAGGTATTAAGGAGGATTCGGCACCTGCAGCAAACCATGAGAAACACAGCTTGGTGTGTACCTCTGCTGGAAGAAGGAAGGGGAGACTTACAAAACAAGGAACCAGAAGAAAAGCACCAAGTGACAAATTTCCCGTACAAAGCAGAGCCCTCACCACCACCTGGATGATGGGAAGATGGGAACTCTTTCAAAGCAATGGCTGTCATACTCACAGGCTGCACAAATGCCCCCTGAGGCTAGGCAATAAATACCGTTCAAATGGCATCTAAGTCACTTGGAAATATCATGTGATCACGTGGGCAAGCTGGCCATATATTTGGTTGCTCTTTTAGTTCTGTAGAAAAGGCTGTAAGTCTCATGTTTTACATAAAACCCTTCCATTTCTAAGTTGTAGCTCTGCATTGTTTAAGCCTTTATAGATCTAAGGAAACAGCTGAGGGCCATGTGCCCTACAGAGATTACCCCCCTAGAAGTCTCACGACTCAATCTTTACATCTATCAATAACTCATTGTGTATTTTAATCTTGTCTTTAAGTTGGCCAGAAGTGGGCTGCGAAGATGTTATACCAACACCACTGAAAGAATTAGCAAGACAGAAATTCAAGAGAGGAAAACGAGCCTGGCTTTCAGGCATCCAAATTACAGTAAAGGCTTGATTTAAAGATTAAATCTTTAATGGCCTTAATATTCTCAAAGTTCAGCCAGTAAATAGTTTCCTATTTTATCACCCTTAGCCTCACCCTCTAATTTGCCTCCCGTTCTATTTATTAATCATGGAGTATATGTCTCCTTTTCTTTTTGTAAAGAGCTCTTTTAAACACTTCTGAAAAAGAGGCAGGGAATAGTAAATTTGAACAAATAAGTCTTTCACACGTTCCTGATATTCTAATTACAGGCAAGTGTGTTACTATATTTGGGAACTATACATTTTAACACAAGAAGTGATCCCTGAGGGGTGAGCTGCTTCTAAAGGAATCCACGTTATTGACAAGCTTTCCATCCAAATCACCTGTCACTGGGAATACTGCAGGAATCCTCTGCAAGGGATCTGTGTTCTTGGGCCTTTAGCATAAAACATTAATGTTAATGTGAGTTCTCTCCCTCCCTCTCCTTCTGTCCCTCCAGTGCTCTCTCTCTCCCTCCCTCTCCTTCCCTCCCTCCAGCTCTCTCTCTCTCCCTCCCTCTCCTTCCCTCCCTCCAGCGCTCTCTCTCTCTCTCTCTCTCTCTCTCTCTCTCTCTCTCTCTCTCTCTGAGAGCAAAATAACCTGAATATTCCTTTAAGCAAAATATTATGAAACACTAAGGATTTCACACTATTATCTCAAATTTTAACTCTCACCCTACAGTATACTTAGACCTCTCTAAGAAACTCCACAGATGTCCGCCAGAATTTATATTTATATTTAGGAGAGAGTAATTAAATAATAGCATGCTCCCACAGAATAATGGCCACTATGACTAAGGAAAGAATTGATCAGCAACATGTGTATTTCTTTGTGCTACAGTAAGTGCATTTAAACCCTGGTTAGCAGCAAAGTCAACAGGCCTTAAGTATTATACACTTGGAAAAACAACCTAACCAATAACCTCAGCTCAAAAATATTATTTAGACATGCCAAGGGAAACACAAGACATTTTCAATTCAGTGACTTAAAAAAGAAGTAAGTTCCTGAAATTCCGGTGACAAACGTCATATGAAAGGTATGTTAATTCTTTCAACTTAGAATATTTAAATCATAAGACAGAGCATACAAATACTACCAACTGCTCTAAATCGGTATGTTAGTGAAAATCACAAGAGAAAAAGGAAAACTAAATTATGCAGGAGTGACTGCTGCTTGTCTGTGATCTATGTATATATAATCAATTATCTAACTGGCATTTTTATAAATCTATCACTGGCTTTCTTTTTATTGCATGTGTTCAACAAGCAGATGCTAAGTCTATAAACTGTGAATTAACCTTCCTGTTTCATTAATTGTTCCTTTGGAAATACTGACTGTTGAATCCCAGGCTGCAGTTAACTCGTCCTGGAGACGAGTGCCAATCTTCCGTCCAGGTTCCCAGACTCTGATCCAAAGGAGGTGGTGTACAGTGATTCCATTTTTAATAATTAATGATTCACCTGAATTTTATTTATATATTGGCAACTGACTGGGCTTAATTTTAGGTTGCTCCAACATAAGCCACCAAGCCTAAAGAAAACCTCTACAACTGCCTGTCTTCATGTAAATATACCTGGAGCCATGAGGACTGGTGTCATGATTCAGAAACAGGTCAGAGGGACAAAGGACGGCCTCAGAGAGTGATGACTTCACAGTGGCCGGTCCTCTGCAAGGACAAGGTCTTCTGAGCTCTGCACTCTCTTTATAAACAGTAAGCAGTTTAAGTAGGAGGTATGTGTCTTCAGAAACAGCCTCAAGGCTTTTTTGCATGAAAATTTTCCCTTACTAACTGGACCTGTGATTCTATCTACTGGAATGTCTTATTCTTCCTTCCAAAGGGTCTTGTTAAAAGCAAATGTACTGTGGTTTGGATCTTAACCACCACTAAGGGTTTATGGTAAAGGCTTTGTTCCCAGCTCATTGCTATTGGCCATTGGCAGAAACCTTAGCCTGTGCTGCTGTGAGAAACCCTCAGACCATGGGAAGCTTAGCCATGAAGGAGACTGTGGGGTAGTGGTCACTCACCTCCTTTTCGTTCCCTGCTCTGTGAAGTGAAGATCTTTCTCTACATTCCTCAACACAGATTCCAAAACAGCAGGGCCTCCACAGCTGGGAACTGAACAGATTTCCCCCCTTTGTAAACTGATGATCTCAAAGTTGTTCTCTATTATCACTGTTGTTTGTTTTAAGATGAGACAGCATCGTACTATGTAGCTTGGACTGGCCTGAAACACACAATCCTCCAGCCTGTGCCTGCCTGGCTCAGATCATTTTTAAGAGCATTAACTTAAGAAATTATCAACATCTGTTCACAGGGTTATGTGTATTGTTCAGTGAGAGAGCACTTGCCTTGCATGCTAAGGGCCCTGTGTTAGATCCCCAACTTCACCACCCAAAAACCTATTTGTGTTATTTTTTCAAATTTTAATACATGAAAGCTATTTTCTCGGAGAACACTGGGAGCAAGATGGTAACGGGCACTAAGTGAATGAAAACAGGAGTACAAATAAATGTCTTCTCCATGATTCTGGAACCTTCCCCAACATGGAACCTTCCCCGACAAAGCCCCATGGCCTAGCCACCAAGAGACAGTAAAAATCTGGATCACCAGCTACTGAAGACAAATGTTTGTAAGTTCTATATGTCCTCTGAGGAGCATACATACAGATTTCTTAACAACAATGGTTTATAGTTGTTCGAAATCAAGAATCTCCATTGGTTGCTCTCTGGAGTTTCTGGAATAATCTGTCCATCTAGGACTATTCTGCTTGTTAAGAGAATACTTAACTACTTAAGCCCCCGCTGCATTGCAGAAGGAATGAGTTTTCAATGACCACGTCCTTTCCTTCCATAAGCAGCTCCCATAACACGGTACAGGGAACCAAAGCAAGAAAAGCAAAAATGGATGGACCGTCTCTTTACGACTCATGCCCTAAAGAAAGGATTGTTATCTTCACTTGATGGATGAAAAACTGGGGCTCAGAGATACTGGTCAGGGTCCCACAGGCAGCAGCAGCTAGAGCAGACCTTTCCTGACACCCAGGCTTCACTCTTCTGGGAGCTAAAGGGCAAGCCTGAATGGTGGCCTGCTAACCGGGCTCCAGGTCTGAACACAGACCTCGGACGGTGCCAAATGATACAAGGAAATCCTTTCTGCTTGGGGAATTAAACTATGCAGTGGAAGTCAGGCTGCAGCCTTTCCTCGTTCCTGGATTATATCAGAAAGTAACCAGGACCAAGATCCTGGTTGTATGACCACGGAAACTGTCAGGAAGACAAAAACTGGCTTCAGCCTTTCTCCCAACCCTAACACGCGCTCAATGCGTGTATTTTGAGGCCCATTTGTGAAACCTTGGGAAAGAACCAGCAGTGACTTTCAATCGCATTGTCTGGAAAGAATTACAACACCCTGGGTTAGTTTCCTTATGGTCTGTTCTCTGAACTCATTTATATGTCTGAAACAAGTTTACATAAAATTCTACTCCATTTGATCAGTGGTTATGTCACTTTACCACCTTAAGATATTTGTAAACTTAATTTTAATACTTTACTATACAAAAATGAACAGTTTACTTAATTATGCCTTTACTGTTAAGAATTTAATATAAAGATTTTTTCCCACCCCTTTAAAAAAGAGCCACTGCAGATAACATTTCTTTTGCCTGTTTTGAATTAATTTCTAGAAGCATGATTAGTGAATTAGTAAAATTAGTAGTGATTAGTAGATTTCACCCCAGAAGGTATGGATATCTTCAAATTTTACATTACCATCATTGATGGATGGGAACCTCCCCTCAAGGAGTACTACTTTTGTACGGAGTTAATATCGTCTGTCAACATGAAAACCCAAACAACAAAATAAATCACTACTGTTTGCCTTGGATGGTTATTTTTTTCCTTTAAGGTGAAGCAACAGACCAAGACAGGAGGCCCAGAGGGTCAGGCCACACATTCTACACCTTGGTCTTGCCGTCAACTGAGTGGAATTCCTGAGACAGGTTATCTCACATAGATCAGAACCTTGGCTTGACAGGGTCACAAGGACATTCCCAGAGAGCCTGATACAACACACACACACACACACACTTACAACACACATTCACACACACACACACTTATACTCACATACACACATGCATGCACACACATACATATACACAAGCACACAGACACACACACACACAGACACACACACACACACACAGACACACACACACCCTCATGCCCCAGCCCTAGCCTGTCATTTTCCCAAGATGCAAAGGGAAACCTTGAAAGCACACTAAAACTGAGCAAATCTGGAAAGCCAGCATCCAGGAAACAAGATAAGGAATTCTCTGTGATGTCTCTCTCCTAGGGTGTCTGAGATGTTTATTTTTCCTCTCTGAAACTGCACTCAGCACAGATGAAGAAAGACGAATGAATGGGTTCCAAGACAAAAAAAAAAAAAAAAGCCGTCCCCAAAGCTGACTGGTCCCAGTGACACCAAGCCACTCTTCAGAATTCACCACTCCTATCACAGCTTGGGTCCTGGAAGCCTTGAATCAATGGGAACTATTTCTTCCTGATCCTTCCTGCTGAAGGCGAGAGTCAGAACACATTGATCATCACCACCTTCGGGGAAATGCAGTGATTTATGGAGCAAGGCTAGCAATTATTTCGTCCTTTCCCAAAGCCCAACGCTTCCATGTAGCTTTTCATACGATTGCTCTCAATCTTACAGACAGTTTCCTACTCCACAGCAGACAAGAATGGCTCCATTTGGTGCGTCATGCAGGAGAGGCAGGCGGGCTGCAAACTGCCACGGGAATCCGTGGTGGCACGGCCTTGTGAGTGAACCCAGCTATTGCTCTTATGGTGCCTGAGCTACTTGCTCCCTCTCCTAGACCACACTTCTCAGACAGCCTACAAAGGAAGTGGGTGAAACTCAGCTGTGCGAACAAACACCACCCAACGGCATCCTTTAGATAGTTGACTCTCAGGGTACCAAGTCAGGGGACAGAGGAAATGGGGCCTGGCTGGGGATTCATAGAAAACTATAGCTAGAAGCAACCAAAGCCTACCCACACTGCCAAGTATCAGTCAAGAGTTGTGGTGTGCTGAATTTTGCTTTTATTTCACTGTTTTGCCTATATGACCTATACCTTCAATAGTCCAAATACATAAGTGTTAATATAATGTCAAAAGTTTGTAATAAAAAATGAAGAAATACAAATTCAAATCTCCGACAGAAGTTCAGGTTGACTGTCCTTTTTTGAGTGGATGAAATTATTTCTGATGGATGTAGGTTAATCAGAAATTTTCACTAGTAATTTTTTCAATGAATATACACTCAATTGATTATCAATTAGTAATATTTTATAAAAGAAATGTTTTACAAAGAAACATCATTAGGTGGTGGTAGTGGCTCACACCTTTAATCCCAGCACTCAAACAACAGAGGCAGGCAGATCTCTGAGTTTAATGTCAGACTGGTCTACAGAGTGAGTTCCAGGACAGTGAAGGCTACACAGGAAAACCCTGTACTGAAACAAACAAGCAAGCAAGTAAACAACCAAGCAAACAAACAAAAAGAAACAAGTGTCTTTGAGACTATCCAGCACAAAGACTAATTTTAAGCAAATTTAAGGATTGAAAAAGGGTTTTTATTTGGGTTTATATTTTACAGTTTCGACAGTTTAAAAATAGATGTCTAGAGATAGTGTGAGCTTCAATCACCAGAGGTTTTGTGATACAACTTGGCAAACAGCCATTCTGCAATCACAGAAAATCACACTTCGGTCTGAGCCATGATGGGTGCAAGAATTCACACCTTGGACACTGTCTCTCTCGCCTTGGTACCTTACTGCTTCATTAAAGATGTTTGTACGTGAACAGTTTACAGTGTCCAGAATGAAAGCCAGACTCCAAGTGTGCCATCCGGCGAGGAGAACCTGCATGGTCATTTGAGAATCCAGAGCCAGCAAAATAAAAGTTACTCTTCTGGCCCTGTCTCAAAACTTAGGCCCTGAAGACACGCATGCTTTTCTTCCCTTCTCCCTCTCGTCTGCCTCTTCCTTCTTTTAAGGAGTCTGTATGTTAAAACACCTCCTAAAACAAATTATTGTCAGGTCATAGAATACACCATCAACCCAAGCTTCCAAAATCCCCTCCCCACCCCACCTCAACCCTCTGTGTGTCACTGTTCATGTGGTATTTGGGGGACTATTATTAAGAGCAGCCCCTTTGATTAGCAAAAGCGTTCTCAGTTTGGGTAACATTAACAATACTATTTATTAAATCTCTCTAGTCTTTCACCCAGTCTCTTATAGAAGAGAAATACAATTATTATTATTATTAACATTATTATTTTATTATTTCCTTTGTAAGAGCTGCATGGTCATGGTGTCTTTTCACATCAATAGAAACCCCAACTAAGATATTATCCAATCTTGCACACAGTTGGCACTCAACTAATGGCAGGTCACTAGAAGCAACTTCTGGGAGCTGAGGGGGTTTGCGACCCCACAGGAGAACAACAACATCAGCAACCAGGCCACCCTCCCTGCACCCAGAGCTCCCAGGGACTAAACCACCAACAAAAGAGGACACATGGAGGGACCCATGGCTCCAGATGCATATGTACCAGAGGATGGCTTTGTTGGGCATCAACGGGAAGAGGCCCTTGGTCCTGTGAAGGCTCGATGCCCCGGTGTAGGGGAATGCCAAGGTGGGGAGGCAGGAGTGAGTGGGTGGGAGAACACCCTCATAGAAGCAGGTGGGGCAGATGGGAAGGGGGTTTTCCAGAGGGGAAACCAGAAAAGAAGATAACATTTGAAATGTAAATAAAGAAAATATCCAATAAAAAAAGCGCATGCAAATATAGAACTGTATGCTCACAGTCATCTATAGGATGGAACACAGGGTCCCTAATGAAGGAGCTAGAGAAAGTACCCAAGGAGCTGAAGGGGTCTGCAACCCTACAGGTGGAACAACATTATGAACTAACCAGTACCCCCAGAGCTCATGTCTCTTGCTGCATATGTAGCAGAAGATGGCCTAGTCGGCCATCATTGGGAACAGAGGCCCCTAGGTCTTGCAAACTTTGTATGTCCCAGTACAGGGGAACACCAGAGCCAAGAAGTGGGAGTGGATGGGTAGGGGAGCAGGGCAGGGTGGGGAACTTTCGGGATAGCATTTGAAATGTAAAAAAAGAAAATATCTAATAAAATATAATAAAATAGCGAAGAAAAGAAACAACTTCTGGCAACTTCCTTTTTCTAGTCATTTAATCAAAGCACTCTGCCTGCTCTAAAAAGGATAGATCCACCCAGGTAACAACCTATTCGCCCATCCTTAAGGCAGTTATAAGAGACACATTTTCTTTTACTGTGGGTCAGTCTTTAAAATCCTCCCACTTTACATACAAATTACTCCATATTTTTGGTGGGGGGGCAGATACGGACTTCATTTTCCATATTTAGCGGCTGTATATTGGACATTTAAGGGCTGTATATTGGACAGCCATAACGTGAAGGTTCACAAGCACCCCAAGCAGAGAAGCGATACAGTAGGAGACAATACCCATTGAATGGCTTTGTTCAGGTCCATTAAGGTGTGAGTGCTGGTCCCAAGTAGGTCCCTTTAAATACGGGCCCCCTTCCACTCTGTGATTGGCAACGACTCCTAGGGCATCCAAGTGCCACTGTCTATTTTGGAGATCAGGAATAAGTTGTCTTTCCAGTGCTCTTCAGGACTGAAGTAGAGTGTCTGCCCGAGGTAGGTGACATGAGCTGAGTGGACATCCATCCTGTCTTCAGGTATGACCATTAGGCTACTCTCCCTCCTACTCCAGAAGACTTTCACCAACCACAGCCTCTTCTACAGTAGCTGCACATAGATTGACAAGCATATGCAATCCACTTGACCATTCTTCCCACTGAAATGGAATCTGTGTGATACCTGGAGTTGCCATTGTCAGGATACACAGAATCGTGGGAAGTACATGAGATCATCCTGCTACACACAGTGCCAGGATCTGCATATACAGAAGTCTGGGCCAGTCTCCTTGAGACTATGGGACTTAAGAAAGAGACTTTGGCCCAGTAACCCAAGCTAGGAGCCCAGAAAGGCGCAGCCATCCTAGACCATCCTGCCCCTGCTCATACAGCCCAGACTATAAGAAGGAACCCCACTGATGTATAGAATTATGAAAAACATGAAGTATTACTGTTTTTTGTTTGTTTTGTTTTGGCTTTTTCGAGACAGGCTTTCTCTGTGTAGCCCTAGCTATCCTTGAACTCACTTTGTAGACCAGGCTGGCCTTGAACTCAGAAATCTGCCTACCTCTGCCTCCCAAGTGCTGGAATTAAAGGTGTGCGCCACCACCGCCCAGCTGTATTACTGTTTTAGACCACTGGTTTATGCAGCAACAGGTAACTAATAACACAAAAAACAATTTAGTTTCTTCAGACAGGACCTCCCCTTCTGCCAGTCTCCAGCAGTCTCTGGTAGTCTACCTTCTTCCCTGGGTGATGTGTGTGGTCAACACATGTCTGATATTTCTGCACCCTGTAAGTTTAGGGCTTTCTATCAGCATCCAGGCTCCTTTCCCCCAAGCTGTGTGATCTTAAGAAGTCCTCTTACGAGTCAAGTCAATTAGGATACTGATCAGGTTTATAGCAAAGTTCCCTTTTACCAAAGACTCAACTCAAATTTTTCTCATATTTAAATACGGGCCCCTTCCACACTGTGTTTGGCACCAACTCCTAGGGCATCCAAATGCCACTGTCTATTTTGGAGATCAGGAGTAAGTTGTTTTTCCAGTGCCCTTCAGGACTGAAGCAGTGTCTGCCCAAGGTAGGTGACATGAGCTGAGTGGACATCCATCCGTCCTTTCTCATGGTTTCTCACATTTCAGATGGCTCAGAGTGTAAAAGCACAGGTGCAGGTCTGATGACCTCAGTTTTATGAACCAACTCCTGACTGCCATCAGATACCCTCACCTACAAACACACACAAGCACACACGCACATACAAACACACACAATATAATACATTTAATTAAAAATAAGTATTCCTTGCAAAAGCCTAGAAGTTAATACTTCCTAAATTACATTCTACTTTGTTAGTTTTAAATTCATCCGACTGGATATTTACTTCTGTTTCTTCTCCCTTCTCAGGATCTTGAAGGGTTTGTTAACTTTGGTCTCTTATGGGTCAATGGTTTCTCACCAGACTTTCCACTAGACATTAGATCATGGTGGGTAGAAAACTGACTGTGATTCTCCTAATACACTGCTGTTACACAGTAGGCATTTTAATTGAGCCAAAAAGCTCATTTGAACTGTATGTAAGAAAGTTAAATGTCTTTTATCTTTACTTATCATTGGAAATCATTGGGGCACATGAAAAAAATAGCCTTCACTTATGAAAGAAACAAGTTCTGGGGAAAATTAATTTGAAGCCTTAAAAAAAAAACCTTGAGTTATTTGAACTACAAAGGTCAACTAACAGGAAATAATATTTATATGCAATTAATCACACCATTCAAAACAAGAATATAAGCTATTATAGACAACTCCTGTTTATTCTTGGCAATGTAGAGAACAGGGATTAAAACAATTTGTTCATGAACAGTGAGTCTAATCTAACTTCAGCACTAGGAAGCCCATATAACCTTACATACAGATATGAAGCTGCACAAAGGCATTGTTCAGGAAAAAAGGATAAACGTTCATCTTATCCCCGAGATGAAAGACTACAGAGCAATCAAACAGAAGGAATGTGATACTGTCTTAGTTTTTTCTTTTTTCTTTTGTCTTATTTTTTTCATAGCGTTGTATTTGAACACACACACCAAAGAGAGACTTGGTTGTGTTGGGGATGTTTGGATAAACTCATAAGATGTGCATATGAGATTGAGGGCTGCTGGATGGAGATGTAACTACTGTGCATTAATCTTGATTAATGTGTGGGTTTGCTACACTAGCAAGACTAGCTCAATTGGCAGTGAGTACCAAATAGGAAGCACTCTGAGCACAGGAGCCTCGGGCTGGATGGACAGGCTGGAGAGACTTCTTCAGGCAGCCGAGTTTCTTGTAGGCACTAACTCTCTCCAGAACAATCTTTGATAAAAATCTGCAATTACTTTTCATGCTTTCAAGTGATTAGATTCCTCCCATGAATTCATCAATACTGAATGGCAAGAAACAAAATTAGACACAAAAGCATGACACGCTTCCATTGCAGTTAGAGCCACATTGACTCACATCAGAGGATACCCACTGCCCGTGGATACCCATCATACTAAATGCAAGGCACTATCACTGCTGAAGACGTCACACATTTTTGCTACAAGACACAAAAACAATAAAATAAAATAAAATAAAATAAAATAAAATAAAATAAAATAAAATAAAATAAAATAAAATAAAATAAAATAAACGGAAGTTCCTCCTTGTTGTCAGGCTTTCACACAGAGCAGGAAGGTGCTATGCTGGCTGCTGTGGGAGACAAGACATCAGAAGTCTCACCAACCACTGGACCCTGCATGCTACAATACCAACCTGCCAGGCAAGATTGTGCCCACTGGAGTGATAGTGGCATGCCTGTTACAGGGTCACCAAATGCTTTCTGACTGAATTTGCAGCCGGCTCCACAGTAACGAATTCACGTCTGGTACTCTAAACATAGTCAAAACCCAAGGCTGGGCGGTTATTGATCCTACCAAGTGATCATGCTGTCAAACTGCCGTTTAAGCATTTATGTTTATACTCACAGATCTATGCTGCTCTCACACTTGGACAGTGGAGCTTCTTTTTGCATTGGTAAGCAATCAATGCAAAGACTTCTAACTGGTCAAAGTGACCGGGAGTGTTCAGTCCTGAATGGGACATACTTGCATATGTGTGAGTTATGCACACACACACACACACACACACACACACACATACATACACCACACCAAACCACACCAGGAAACATGTCAGAAGAGGAGACAGAAAGGATATAAAGAGCTGGAAGATGGAGAAGAATACTGTCAAATGCCATCTCTGAGACATGCTGTGGCTGTTGCATCCATTAACTTAGCAGCCATGGATACCTGCACAGGTCCATGCAGTGTCTAGCTAGCTAACGGGCAGCAAAGGTGTAACGGGAGCTCACGCGGTTTCACCCTACCTGAAGAGATACCGGACAGCTGATTCTCACTGGGACAACGAGAGAATCACTCTGCTTTTATGGTGTGCTCAGTGGTTAGCTTGCCCACTCTCCCCAACCCAATCACATATGGGGGCAGCACTAAATGGAATGAATGTATTCTTAGTTAATTAAGGAGGAGGAGGAAGAGAGATGAAGTTGAGAGGTGATGTATTGGAGGAACCAGGGGAGTTTGAAGGAGTGTACTGAGTTAATAAGATCTTATTTCATTGGATACATGATATTCTCAGCTAATAAATTATGAAAGAGAATTTTTTAGATTATATATGATGTACTTCTTCACTGAAATACATTGTATTTCTAAACTGAAATACAATTTACAATCATAATCATTTAAGTATCAAACTCAATTGTTTTTTAAGTTACTTTACCAAATTGTATAATAACTATTGCAGCTTGCCTCTGCTACTTTGTGGGTTCTTCTTTTTTCCCACCCTTTGCTCCCCTCCCCAGGTTCACCCCAATCACTGTAGAGAAAGGATAGAAAGGAGAGAATATGCATATCAGGGCACTAGCTTTTCTCTTGGGGCTACTATGAATGAAGCTATGAGATTATGTGCACAGCGGACTGCATTGATGAATGCGTTTCTACATGGAGAAAAAGGATGTAGGACACCAATTCTTAGCACAGTACTTTGCAACATCTTGGGGATCAGGACACACCTTACCACTGTGATCAGCGTCTGAGTTCCAGGGCAAAAGAAAGACAACTCTCACTGGCATTCTCATTGGCATTCACAAGTGGGAAATTTACCAAGGGACAGATGAAAAAATAAAGGTCAGGCTGAGTAAGAGAAATGCAGCCATAGAGATAAGAAAATGCCCGTCTATCTTAGAGCACAGTCAGTACCAGTTGTCCTTCAGGCAAGGTACAGGACAAAACCCCCTTCCTTGCGCTGTTTGGTCCCTCCTGTAGAGGTTCCCTATTGGCCAGATCCGACTGTGAAAGCCAGAAGACCAGCACATATGTCCTTCCAGGGAAGACAGGGACAGTAGAGAACCAGTAGCAGAAGAGAAACCAGAATACACAGCTGGCACAGCTGGCACAGCTGGCACAGCTGGCACAGCTGGCACAGGGCTCGGAAGCCACACTGAGCATTTCTTCTTGCCACTGATACACAAGAGCAATGGTGCATATCTATTTAGGCACTTAGAGACGAGCAAACCTGGTTTTGAAAAAGTGTGTGTGTGTGTGTGTGTGTGTGTGTGTGTGTGTCTGTGTGTCTGTGTGTCTGTGTCTGTGTCTATGGGTGTGTGCATGTATGTAGCAGCAACAACAGTATGTAAATACATGGATCTGGTGTATGACAATCAGTTCCATTGGGGCTTACCTGTCTATTCCATACGTAAGCCACTAAGAACACCTGTTTCTCTTGTAAGGGGCCAGTGCTCAGCTCCCAGCTCCCACACTGTGTTTGACCTCCACAGACACAAGACCTCCATGGGGACAATGCACACATGGTACACATACATATGTGCAGAGAAATCACTCAGACACGCTATATATATATATATATATACACACACACACACACACACACACATGCATACACACACACGTAAATTTTTTAGTATTTATATTAGCATACCCCATTACCAACAAAGGTTTGGATATTCATGGCTTCTGAACACCAAGTCCTGTTCTTCCTCTTCAAACTTACTTTTTGTCTAACCAACTCCTTCCCCCTTGTCCTTCCGAACCCTGTTCCTGCCACAGAGTCCAGTTTTCTTCATTACATTTAAGGTACAGTTTACTCAAATATATGTTGAATGGAGGACCGATTGCACAGTCAATTAATAACCAAAACAGTAAACTGGAGCTCAGTGATGGTTCAAGTCACTGGCGTCTGCCTATTCTCTTAGCCACGGTACAAGGAAATTAAAGACCACCAGAAAAATATTGATGACTCAAGACAAAGAAAGAAGGGTAAACAATGATTCTAAAACAAAAGAAAAAAATCAGGACAAAGTGCAACTTTGTGGAAGAAAGTTAGAAGTAAATGGTCATGGCTTTTTGCCTCTATAATGTGTCTGTAATATTTCATATGAGCCCCAAAGAAGTTCTCATGATAAATATTTAGAAAGGCAAGACATTTCTAAATTTTAAAATATAACAAAAATAAAAGACCAGAAATAATATCTTAAAAATACTGAGTCTCTGTGGTCAGCGTTAAACAGGACATCTACACTAGTCCCACTGCCAATGAGGATCAGAGAGCATGAAGATCAAGCTCGTCAAACCCCACCCCTTACTCGGGAGCTAGGGCAGCGATAATCAATCACTGGGAAAGGTAAATCATTCTTTGCTGCGAATGTGGCCACTGCCCAGCCCATGAGCTTGGACTCAGTTACAATGTGGGCTGCAGTAACTGCACTCAATGGGTTATGAAGGTATATACCTGAAGCGAGGAGAGGAAAGTGCTGGGGGTACATGGAGAGTTGGAGGGAGAAATGGGGGAGTCCAGGGTATCATATTTCATTGTGTACAATATAAGATTCTTAATAGTAAAAGATGTTTATAGTACTCATTTCTCATAAAAGATTTCAGATTCTATAGATGATAGATACATGCATGCATACGTAAATACATCCACATATAAAGGCAGGTAGACAGATTCTGAGGTTGGGACAGGGCTTCACTCTGTGCCTCTGAAGTCCAGACTAACCTAGAATTCACAATGGATCCCATGCTGACATTGAATTCACAATCTTCCTCCTGCCTCAGTCTCCTCAAAGCACTGAAAAAACAGGTATGATCACCCCCCAAAAAACATATTTTAATAAATTTAAATGGTTGAGACATTAAACATTATTTTCTAATTTTATTTCCATGGGATATGTCAAATAATCTTTTTATGGATTGGAGTGAACAGTTAAGCCTAAATTTTTAACATCATTTGCATTGGGAAACGTTCAAAGTTCTACAGAACTAACTTATAAACAAACTTTCGGAACAACCATTTTGGAACCAACCCATCCCTGTGCTAAGGATTGGTTTTGCCCTGTGAATCCAGCAACCCTCTGAGCAGGCTTTTTAACACAACAGCGAAGCTGAGTCCTTTTGAGTATCCCATGCCGTTTACCCATGTGTCCATTCACTCACATATGCGTGCATGAATGCATTCAGCAAATATTTATAAAATGCCTATTTTGGCAAGGCACTGAAAATAAAAGTGAGATGCCAGGAAAACATTGGAGTAGACATGGTTTCCCCAGCAGGAAATATTCCAGTGGAGCAAATAAACCAATAATCTAATATACACACACAGACACATAGACACACACACAGACACACAATACACACACACACACACACATACACGTGGTATGAGGAGGTTTGAAGAAAACAAACTCAGGGAAGGTGGGTAGAAAAATTGAAAGAAGTCACCATTCTGCAAAATAACAGGAAAGATCTGAACTGGCAGACAGTAATGTCAGGGCTGTGACCAAGTCAAAAATCAGTAAGCCATCTTCAGGAAGAGGAACCTCATTCTTTCAGGTCCCTGCTAGATGTAAGGCTTCACATGAAACATTTGTGAGTATATTTTGGCAAGCTCACTCTTGTCATCAGGAAGAGCTTGTGTCCGCAGACTGCAGCCTGGAGGACTCCCGTCTGAAGCTAGGACTGATAGTTACATTTTTAAATAAATACTAAAAGTGCTGCACTTTATACGAGCAAGCATGTTCATATAGAGGAGGCAGAGACAACTGATCCTTCAGATGAGAGCTTTCTTAGGAGATAATATCACAGCCCATATGTGGCCGTCGTGGGTCTAGAATAGAAAGAGACACCTGTGTTCCAGAATTTTAGGAGCAACATTGCACATGGATGCTACGATGGGGTCTCAATGGGAGCGAGGGGACTTTTAGATGGGGGGGGGGGTTCCCACTCACAGGTCTTTGTGGGAAGGTGAGTTGGATACTATGTCTGTGTGCATGGATAGAAGCTATCATTCAAGGACACCTCAGGTTTGGGCAGTAGGAAGAGGAGAGAGCTTAGAGCTACAGGATCAGGGAAGATGTGCTCACGGCCTTTCCTCCTGAAGCATGAGGGAGAGACCGACCATTGGGCAAGTCGCATTCCTACCTGAGAGAAAATGGTACCTAGAAGATCTGTGGTTCATATTTCGTGTCACATAAAAATTATACAAGATCCAAACTTTGGTGTCCACAAATAACATTTTCAAAAATGTTTCAAATGTCATTTCACTTTAATGGTATGTATCTACCTTGGGGTTACCAGGATGTTATTTTACCTGCGCATTATCTGTAATCAGGTTTTACTGGAATACAGGCCATGCTTGCCCATTTCTATGCCAATGGCCAAGACAGAGTTGAGTTGTTACAGCAGAGAGCCAGTGGCCAGCAAAGGCTACCTACCATATTTACTACCTGGTATAGTACAGGGAAGCATCGTTGATCCCTGTAGAGATGATGGATGAAGGAGGAGTCAAGGGAGGTAGCTGCTTCAACTCAATCTACCAGTTAAAAGCAACAGTGGGACCAAACTCCAGTATCGATGGTAGGGGTGGGTTCTGGATACTGGGCACTAAACAGAAAGCTGTGCAGATGTGATCACAGGTCACATCAGAAATGTTCTTGAGTTACTGTGAAGAATAAGCAGGAAAGATGGTGGCTTCTCTGCCTGCCCTGGAGAATGCAGAAGACATGCCACGCACAGGGAGGAGCTTTGCTATCATTTCGGTGGAGGTTCACTGATACAACTGCTGAGACGTGGGCTGGAACGTGATAGGCCCATACTCACCTAGCTTTGCACATGGGGCCTCAATCCGGGTAACTTTACAGGTGACAAATTGCACGCTTTCTTCTTTCAGCTGACTCCAGATAAGCATCCAGACGTTCTGTTGTAGCAGAGGCAATGTCTTCACCCATCTGTCTAATTGCATGGCTACTAGTGTTCATTATATAACTACATGGCTATTAGTGCTCACTGTGTTTTGACTTTCCTATTTACAACAGCAAGGAAAGAGAAGTGGAAAGAAAGAAGGTTAAAAGCACTAAAGCAGACAGAACTGCCATCCTCAGAGTCAGGCATCGCTGGTGTGTTAGACGGCCACTAAATTTAAGCTAATGAAAGTCCTGTATACAATGAGAGTAAGTACCAAAATAAAGATACAGGTACACAATTTTTTAAAAATGGTGATGAAACTAACAATATTTGCACAAACATAGGGCCTTCTAGAATATGTTAGCTTTGTACAATGAACTACTTGACATATTTTCAGGACACCATAAAGATACAAAAGAGGAAAATAACCAATTAAAAGCTAGCATGGTCCTGAAGAAGTCGTGATGACTGACAAAAATGCATCAGAAGCCCACAAGGGAAATGAAACATGCAGCAACCCAGAAGATTGGAGGAATCACGACAGAAGAGAGGGAGACCAGAGAACTGAGTTTCAAGAAGAAAATTATAGCTGATGACCCATTTCAAAGATTCCAGCGCCCTGATCTGCATCTCTTCCCACTCTTAGTGATTTGATCTGAGTGTGCTAACTAATCCCACATCTCTGAAGATGAACCATGGCTGGATTCAGTCAATGTTCACATTGCAAGAATCCTGGCCAGACCAACGAATTAGCTCATGAGGAACTAACTTATCCAGTCCATGGATGCATGTAGATGCGTAGTGGGGACTAGTAGAGTGATTTTGTTCCCTCTTCTTGCCCTGGTGTGAAGGTGTTATTATCCAGAACTGTGTAAGAACTCACTTCTGTATCGGGGGAAGGTCCACAGCTGAGGGCCAAAAGGTGAGTGGGCATCACCGAAGAGCTTAAAGATGCTACAAGGATCCTTGAGCCCAGAGGAAGCTCTGCTTCCTGGTGAGATATTCTGAGCGGTGGATCTAGCCTCATCTCAGACCAGCATCCAATCCAGGAACCTCATGATTCAAGAATGAGCCATTAATGTTTTTAAGCCTATCAAAGTTGATTCAGCAACAGAAGTCAAGGAAGGGCTGGGGACCTAGGGGTCAGTCATGATCTTTAAGTACGCAGCTGCAAGTGGGCGGATGCGCACTGTAAAATGGATGGCCTCCCTTGTGAGGAAGGGGAGTTTTGTCAGAACTCAAAAAAGGATGAGAGCGAGCAATCACTTCTCCATCTCCATTACCCGGATCTCCTGACTTTTTACTGCAGTTGTTCATTGTTTACCTCAAGATACAAGAACCCTCAACCTAACTTGTGAAACCTGGCAGGAGGGTTTAGAAAGAAGAAAAGCTGAAGAGTGAGACTAGGTGTTAAGGAACTGTTCAAGACCCTCTAGTGTTCACATTTTGGACAGAAAGTCTCTATTTCCTGGTCCCTGGACCTGAGGAAATCTGTAACAGAAATGTCTGAAAGGCAATCAAAGAGACTCGCAGATGAGTTTCATCTTCTGTAGTTTTACTGAAGTCATTAAAAAGAGAAAAGATCAAAGTGTTCAGCTCTGGAAAGAAGAAAGCTCGGGGATGCGTAAGCAAGGGTCTTCCAGGGCGCACTAAAGCATCTTACCCAGGACCCGTCTCACCGGATTCCACAAGAGAAAAAGACTAGCTGGCAACTCCTAATATTGAAAGAGATGAATTTTCTACAAATAAAAATCACCATCTCCAACAGCAAGATATACAACTCTGAAATTCCGAATCCCCACTGGTAGATAATGCAGGCACCGCCTCATGAACTGCTCAGGGAAAGCCCAGACAGCGTTTGTGCAGCTGGCTTTTAGGCACCCACCACGATGCCTGACCTCTGAGAGGTCAAGGAAATGAGAGAGATGTTTTATGATCTTTCCCACCGTGTACCATGGGCTGGAGGAACCATGGGCTTCACACCTTATATTCTCAGGTCTAATGAGGAGTTTGAACCATAAATGAAATGATCTAGCTGTGAAAAAATGCAGAACAGTGATAAGTGCCTGTATGAAGATCTGTGATAGAGATGAACCCTGGGTCAATTTACACCAGAGCTGAACTGTTTAACTGTCTATTGAAATTTGACCTGTCAAATCTGGGTACAATTGGGGGATTAACATAGTTCTCACATTTTAATGTAGATACCTGGCATGTAGTACTGTGGGGAGGAGAAGGAGTGACCCGTGATATTGATAAACAAGACTGTGTAACACCTTTATTTGGACATTCAAATCCACCAAAGCCAAAGTTTTTTTTTGTTTTGTTTTGTTTTGTTTTGTTTTTGGTGGCGGAAGAGGGCCTGAAATCGGACAAAGACAATTTGTCCTCTTAAAAATTAGAAAATCCTTAGACCCAAGCAAAGTCAACACATTCTTTCCACCTCTAGGTCACCCTTGCTCATTCATAATGTATGCGGAAAACAACCCAATACTATTGCTGAGACCCAGTTCCACGATCTATCCTGACCCTCCCTCCATTGCTCCCTCACACAGCAGCACTGCAGTGCAAACAGAAGGAGGCTCCGTCTAAACCTGCAGCACCAGTGTGGCTAAAGGAAAACGCTTCATCCAGGGATTTCCATCCTGCCCAAAGCAAAGAAACATGGGATTGAAGTTTGTATTCCTCAATTGAACGATAAAGTATGCAGAGGTTTCATTAAGCCGTTAACCTCCAAATGTCAACTGTGGAGTCCTTTCCAGACAGCCTCTGAATCTGGAAACATTCATGCTTATTTCTGTTTAAAGTTGAGAACAGTACCAGTCTCCATCACTATGAGCCTTATACATGGTGACATGTTTCCAAACACATTTAAACTAGAAAGCAGTGCTAGGACCCAAACGTGGTTTTTTCTATCATGCCTGCACTTCAGCAAACAGGATGCAGTTCTTCCAACATTCCCAGCTGAGGAAGAGCAGGGGAATCCAGTGTCGGTAGGCCGACCACCCTACCAGCCTAATGTTCTAAAGAAAGTAAGATAAAGGACTGAAAAGGTTTCTGAAGATCTTTTAGGTCACTAGCTCTACGATTTGAACTTGGCTTCATCTGGCTGAATGCTTAACAGCCACGGAAACACTGCACACCCCTTGAACAAAGCTGGGGTGGGGGCGATGACTGGGTGCTTAAAACAGCACAGCTAGCTGTGCGGGACCCAACAGCAATCCTGCACACCAACAAATGGTTCCTTCTGCTCCAGTAGCACCACACTGAGCTCCGTGCCTGCCAAGAACAGGCCCTGACCAGGCCTGCAGTTTTCTTTCTCACTCTGTCCCCAGGGAGAAAAGCTTTTATTTGTCAAGGCAAGTCTTGCCACACGTAAGTAATCTATGAGCCTTGCTGAATCCTAAAATACAGCCGCTTTGCAGGGCCACAGGCACACACTCTGCCTGTGCTGAACAACAGAATGAGAAGATTATCAGGGGCTTGGGTATGGGTTAAAGATAGAGAGAGTTTTGAGTCTACATCTTAAGACGGCCAGAGTCAGGGGTCAAAGTTTTACCCTTCAACAGGCCTATCTGTGTGTAGTTCGGTCTGACGTCAGTGGAGAGGGACTGAGCAGGGACCATGGCCCTGAAAAGCTTCCAGAGAGGGGTCTTAAGAATATAAAGTCATACTAGGCTGCTCAATGAGGAGCCTGAGTGTTTGAAAACAAGCATGCGATTCTGTTCATACTGGTGCAGGCAAGACTGGAGGACGCAGCTCCTTCTCAGGGTCCTTTGTGAGAGGCGATTATGCAATTCAACCGTGTCCCCATGCTCTTTGTAAAGTGCGAATCAAATTTTCTGTCAGGGAATAGTATTTTCCACACTCATGTAGAGAATAATTTGAAAAGCCCTGGTGGCTTGCCAGTTTTTAAAAATTCTGACTCTGTGTGACAAGGGAACGTGTCAATTTTTGCCCAGAGCTCTATGCCTCTCTGCAAGTGCCAAGAGATGGAACTCAGTGGGTGGCTGCTTCTTGGTCACACTGATGTCCATCACCCCGTGTGACCTTCAGCAGAGGTGAATTCATGGCTAGGAAGCCCTCAGCCTCTGTGATTCTCCTTCCAGAGCTTAGGCCTTAAGGATGGAAAGGGGGCTGAATCCCTAAGCTCACAGACAGAAGACCTGTGCAGGAAAATGCTACTGAGCTCAGTTCTAAGCAATGCACGTTCATTTTAAACATAAACTGCATGCTTGTGCTAGAGCCAGGCTGTGTAAATATACAAAATGTCATTTCCAAAGATGACAGGACAAAGTAAGTGAAACGGCAGGGTTTTCTTCCTACACTGCACTCTGATCTAGCCTCGGTGTCCTCCTGTCATAGATACAGATAAAGCATAGGAGAAACCCCAGGCATCTAGAACTCACCCACCCAACTTCGAGACCAGCTTTTTCCTAGAGTCTCTCAGTAGGGGCTGAGTTACCTCTCTCTGCAGCTTTTGGCAGAACATGATGTCCCATGGTTTGTCGTTATGCTGGAGGGGACAGGTTCCTGGCATTAATGAATGCCTGTCAGGGATGCTAAACACCCTACAATTCAAATAACAATGCCACACACAGAACTCTCCCACTCCAAAACACAGAGAGGCCCTGTCTGGAAACACTCTCAAGATGGACTGTCTTTTCCCAGTAGAGATTCCATCGACCTGTCTGTATTGTTTTCATTGGAGCTGCCATCTTTAAATTCTTAGAAGCCACTTTCACTTCATTCCACTTTTCTCTACAATATTAATAACAATATTAGATTTTTTTTTAAAGATGTGGGCTTACTGTTAGAGTCTGTATAGCATTCTCTAATTCAGATCATCTTTGCCCAGGTCTCTTTATCTCCCTACTGACACTTCAACTGGATCACTTTTTGTTATAAAAGCAGTTACATATATTTCAACGAACCTAACTTCTATCCACCATCATCCATTAGCATTCTCAGGTTATTGCTCTGCTGAAGATAGCAAAGATCCTGGAGCACAGAAAACAGAGACTGAAAGACAGACCATCACCCCATCCCATCATGCGTCCTGCCAATATCAGCCTGCAGCTTCACATTAAAGTAGGTACACAGTTTCTCAAATCTAAGGTTGATATTGCCTTCAATATGGCTCCTGCATTGATAGCCTCATGCCTTGCATGTAGCAGGTATCCTCTTACGTATTTACTGGGGAAAAAAAAGACAGCTGCAGAACAGTACATAGCTCAGCCAACTAACGCTGTAATAAATGAGCCTAATTCCAGTAACAGAAGCCCCAAGACCTTCTTGAGAAAACATCAGAAAGTACCTATTACGATAGCTGTGCGATATAGAAAGGATTTGTGGTGTGGCTAATCATCCCATCTTTGAACAACCCAACCAGAAAGTAACCATCAGATTACCGTGTCTCCTCTTATCAGTGAAATTTGGCATCCAGTTGCCTTTCTTATTTCCCACTGGCCTTAGTTTATCTCAACCTCCCCCTGTATTATCTGGGAAAACATTTGAATCGCCAATCTAAAAACAGAGCTGTGCAGCATGCTTTGAATTAGAATAGAATTTCAAATTTGACCTGCTTAAATTCCCATCCAGCAAGCTATATACGCCTGCTAAGCAGGGAACTGGTTTTGTTTGTGTTTGTGTTTTGTTTTGTTTTGTTTTAAGAGCACACTTTAGTGATTACATGAGTTTCTATAATCCAGAAACCTTAAGTCTCCGGTCTAAAGCAAGCAATGTTTTCTAGAAAACAAGACAGCTTCAAAGCACAGGGGAAAAAACCCAAGTATGTTGCTCATCCAAGGAAAAAGGGTCTACACAGGCGCTAGCAGCCCCATGCTCTACAGTTACACCTGTCCATGCAAATTTCCATGGTGTCACCAACGGCCAGACTCCGTGTTTCTGAACCCTCTATGGTGACCTCCTTATATGGCTCCGAGTTGCTACTGCATGTGTAAGTTTTTAAACTCTGGTATACTCTTCCCTTCGTAAAGAGACTCTGCCTTGCAGGGTCATTGTCGTTTCCTACAGAACAGATTGGTCTCTGTGCAAGCATCAACTCCCACACCATATGTGTCCCCCGAGCACGTCCAGCATTATCGCAATCCGGTCATGTCTGAGACTTTGTGTATCTTTCAGGACCTTCTGAGACTTTGTGTATCTTTCAGGACCTTCCATGTACTCTGCATCAATTCACGAACCACTTGGGTACAAAATGGAAGCCTGGGAGCAGCATTTTGGACAGACTGAGCAAGGTTTGCCATGCTCTCACCTAACCTGCACACTTCTGTTCTTACAAGAAACCTCTGTTACTGACCAAGCTGTGAGAGAGGATTAAATAGAGCACAGCCTTGGTTAGAGCTAGCTGTCAGCTGAGCACTTAAGCGGAGGAGACAGTAAGATCCTGAGCACAAGGCCAGCTTGTGTAACTTAGTAAGACTATCTCACACATTAGAAAGGAAGAAAAGGCTAACTCTTAAGGTCATGCTCACACACTGGTGATGGAGATGGAAAAGCTATAGCAATTTCGGAAAACAACTGAAAGTCTCTTTAAGAATTAAACTCAGACATAGCCAGAAATTCCACTCTGGAATACACACTGAGGAGAAATGAAAGAATTTATCCAGCAGAGAATGGAGAATTTGAATGTCAATATTGATAGCAGAAGCAAGCCAAATGGGTAGTAATACACGTGGTGTGTTACTACAATGGACTATTATGTCAATATAAACAATGAAATGCTGATATATGCTACAATGTGGATGAGCCCCAGAAAAGAATGGACAGCAAAAGAAGCCAGATGTAATAGATCACCTGCTGCATGATTCGAGGATTCTGGGTATGAGATATCCAGAAAAGTTAAATTTAAGATACAGAAAAAGTAGTGGCTAAGAGTAGAAAAGTAAATTAACGGTCAAGTGCACATAAGGAGCCTCACCAGGGTAATAAATGAATTCTTAAAACTCGTTTGGGGTAATGGTTGCGTAATGTGGAAAAACAACCAAGCCACTGGATTGGTGCTTTGAGTGAGTGAATGGTGTATGCAAATTATATTTCAGTTCCACAACTTTGATAAAAAAACAAGTAACAAGGGTGCATTTTCTTTCTGTGCTGACTTGGATCTCCTGTCTCCTGGCTGGATTTAAGGGGCTTCCTCAGATGGGCCAGTAATATGTAGAGCTTCACCCCAGAAACATGCTGACCGAATGTTGGAAATGTAGATGGATTACCAATTCCACTCATTAACTCATATGCCGCAGACTCTTCTATGTGTCAAAAGCTGTGCTGGGGCAAACAGGAAATGAGAGGCATGTTTTTCTGAGATACTGGGACGGAGGGTTACTCTATAGTATCACGTGACTTTCCCCGAGGAGACAAAGAAACACTTGCGTTTTCGCTTCAGCAAGACAAGATGGCAATGGAGCAGTGGAGTCGATCCAAGTGCACCTGGGTAAAGCAATGAGGTTCTTGGGGGCGACCTAGAGAAAGATAGGCCACTCAGAGGCAGCCATTGCGCCAGGAAGTCCATGAGTAGCTTATGGTCAGCTGTACCAGTGAAGAGTTCCACCCACAGAATGGACGACTTGCAAAACCCTTCACGACTGAGAGCCCTGGGAGCTACCATCCTCCACTGTCCCACCCTCACCCCAGTCCACTGTTGCCTTCTACATAACCTGAGCAGGGCAGGACTCATGAGGATCCCTGACATCTCAGGAACCCGGTGATTCCGTGAGTCCTGTGTGCTTTCTGGCGAAGAACCTTATGGGTTTGGTAAGTCTGTTGAGCCACACTGGCTCTCTCTATAAGGCAGTGATAATGGTAAGAATCTGGTGAGGGTCTCCTGGTGGTGATCACTGCTCCTGATGCAAGACAAACTTGAATTCACCATAAACAACTTGGAGGAAGCAGCTGTAGTGTATGCAATAAAAAAAAAAATCAAAGATCCAGCAAATCATAAAAAGGTTATGAAGGAAACATTGGGGTGGGGCATCTTGGCTTTATGCTAAGGGTATGGGAGGTGATGGTATTTACATCAAGTGAATAAATAACTTATCAGAATCAGGGTTTTCTGGAGATGAATGAGGGACTCAAAACTATACACAGAACTATAAGAGAATGTGGGCCTGAGAAAGACAAAAACTTCCATGAACAAACAAACAAAACTGTAAGAAGTAGCTTGTTGTGAGTTCAAGTACACTTAGCCATCAGAACAAATCCTGGACCTCCTGATGATGGCCAAATGAAAAGTCTTATCCCAGCTCCTTCTCCAGTTGTTATCTCTAACTTAAAGCCATGTTCCTCTGTGTCCTCAGCTTGTCCAATCCTTACCCATTTCTTCTGCCACAGGTTAGAAGTACCCTAGGAAGCCACACCTGAAAACCAGTACTCACTGCTCCTGAATGTTTCCTTTGAAGTGTACTTTCTCTACTGTTTATTTATATATACATATATGTAGATATATAGCTACATGAGATTTATTTATGTGTAGGAGTGTTTGCCTGAATTCGTGTCTGTGAAGCATGTACATGCAATAACAGAGTAGGCCCAAAGAGGGCATCAAATCCCTGGGACATGGGTTACAGATGGTTGTACGCTGTCATGGGTACTGGGAACTGAAATTGAGTTCTCCCAAAGAGCAGCCACTGCTTGTACTGAGCCATCTCTCCAGCCTCCACATTTGTTCTTTTAAAAGCATATGTTATATCCATCTGCAATGAAAGTACCCGTGTGTTAATCTGTTTTAAAATTCTATCCAAGAGAACATTCTACAAAGATATCCCATATGATCTATACTGGCTACATGCAAGCACTTCAAGTATGGTTATAGCATGGCTAAGGAACTGAAGTTTTCATTTTCATTAACTTGCCTTTAAATTTCCATAGCCACATGTGGCTAATGGTTGTATAAATTGGCCAACTCACGTGGCTCTGATTATTAGACAAGGTAACCCAGCACCAGACATTATATTTAATAAACTCAAGTTAGATCTCTTACTCACAAAGCCCTGGTACATAGAAAAGCACGAAGTAGGTAGATAAGAGGAAGCTGACATAGCTCTTCTGACTGAACACCTAACACATGTACACTCTGGGTGCCAATGCTTGTATTTTATATTCAACAAGTATTCATCCTGTACCCACAATGTGCCCAGTATTATTCTAGACAGCAGTGTTCTGGACCAGTAACTGCACTGCCTTTATTAAGTTTACACTTCAGTGTAAGCAGAAAATAGATTTGGGGGTGGGGTGGAGGGAGCGTCCAAAGTAGCAATAATTCAACAAACAACTGCGGAGAAAAATGGGTTTAGAATGCAAGGACCAGGTAAGAGGAGAATGGTGAAGGAAGAGAGTGTGTGCGCTCAGTGAGGCCAACGCTCATCAGTAGCGCTCACTGTGGCTTCTGCTGCCCGGCTTGCGCTGTATTCTCTCATATCAAACAGAACTCACGGTGAGAGTTAATGGAACAAGCTTTAACAGAAAGCAGGATAATTGCTCAGAAAATAAATTCTGCTCTCTGATGATCCTGCCACAAAAGCTTTCAAGTACACATTTTTGTGGAAAGGATGCAGCGGCCAAATTGACCCATATTCTGTTTCGGAGCTATTAATGTGTCAAATGGTTAACCCCAGCAGGCAGAGAATTCATGCGAGCTTGGTCTGAGGAGATCGTCTTCTGAATTACTTTAAGTGTCACAACATGTGTCAGAACCCAGCAGCCAATCAAAGTCTCCGCTTGTACCCATGACTCTATGGCCCTGCAATTCAATCCCCCCCTTATTTGCTGAGTGTCCCCTGTGAGCTGGTACTGGGCACCCCTGGAAGAAAAAAACAACACTTTTTTTCTGAGGTCCATGAGCCCCTCCTGCCTCAGAAGAAACTAGAGAACCCATGTAAAATGCCAAAAAGGGTACATGTGCCTTCTCTTTTGCTTTTACCCCTGGTCATGAAATCTCCAAGGCTGCTGCATTCTTTTCTAAGACCAAGGTTATTTAATAATTTTGCCTCTTGACTAAAATGCATTTTTCCCTAGTTACCATGGCTCCGAACACCATTGAGATTACAAATTGTGCAGTTGGGAAATGTGTTAGAATATCAAGTTCATTTTGTAAACTAGGAAAAAAAAAACAACAATCTTAACTTTGCAAAGCTACTCAGTGGCTTGTAACAACTACTAACCATTTATCTAGGGGGGATATTAGATGGCAGGTTCACCTGAACTTGAAAATCATTTACCTACCTTACTTGGCTATGTCAGGACAGGAAAATGAGACAGCACCCTCCACTTTGAAAAATACATGTGGTCATCAAGCTAAAAATGATGGCTCTCCGTGTACAGGTAAGCCAAGAAGAGAGAAGAAGGTGAAAATGCTTTTTCAAGCAGAAAAGGACAAAACTCCCTCAAGATCACAACTGGCTCCCTTCTGGGGAAGAAAGATGTCTAAGTAAGAAAGTCATCTACATGAAACTCATCCTTCCCCACCTCTGAGTGTCTAAGTGCTATCAGAAGCATCCATATACAGTAGCTCCACTGAGAGGGAGGGGAGAAAGGGGAGGGGAGAGGAGGGGGAGGGAAGGAGGGAAAGGAGGGAAGGGAGAGAAGGGAGGGAGGGAGAGAGAGAGAGAGAGAGAGAGAGAGAGAGAGAGAGAGAGAGAGAGAGAGAGAGAGATGTTTACACACAGAGAGACTTTCAGTTGGAGAAGAAAACCTCTTCCCTTGTTTTGTAGAGGAGAGATCTAGGCCTATCATTTAAAGTGGACAAAGAAGCCCAGTGGGCCTTACTAAAAGATTCATTAAGAAAAGATTCCTGGATTTCCCAAGGCTCTGTTTCATTTTCTAAGCATCTAAAACCCTGAAGCTTCATAATAATGCCATGTCCTGGGTCCGTGCCACAAAACCATCTTTCTATGATTTGTTTCTATGCAATGAATGTTCCCATCAGCAGCTTCCATTCCCAAGCCCCACTGAAAGCTACAGACTCTGAAAACATGTCTGTCTGATGTAACCACTTCAAAGTTTCCTCCTAACTCCACGTTACTACAAAGTCATGTTCCAACTCGGTGTCTGTCTCCTTTGGTACTATGACAATGCCATGCTGGCATTTGCCTTTCTTTAAAAGAAAGACAAACTCAGTTGTTGTTGTTTTTTTTTTTTTCCTAAATCCTTTTCAGAAATGGCTCAGCAATATAAAGCCAGACACACAGGGATTCAAAAATCAAATGGTTCTAATGAAACTCTTAATTCAAATCTAACTGCCACTCTGATGCTGGGCTCCGTGTTCCTTGGTGCAACATCCCACTGTGGTCTTGCTAATGTTTGAGAAAATCATATTCACATAAATTTATTACATATGCTCAGAAGAGAAATTTTTAAGCTTTGAGTTTTGCTTCTTAAATAGACATGCCAGGGCACTTTTTCCTCCTTAGTTCTAAATTACTACCATGCAAGAAGACAATATGGATTGAATTGGCCAATTCATTGGACTTTCAGACCCAGGGCCCTGGTTCTAAAAAGCAGGTTGAGAGAGCCAAGGTTCAACAGCAACAAACGGAGATGCATAGCTGGTAGATCTTTGTTTTCAGCCTTAGTCCAATGTTCCTGTGCTTTCCAGTTCAATTCACTCAAAGTCTAAAGCCCAGGATTCAAGTTTCGAAACTCCCCTGTATTTCCCTGGTAAGGTTTTCTTACCATAGCTATAGTTCTGTTAATAGTCAGTCTCTGGCAAGGAGGGATTCAAGGGAGGGGACTGTCACCACAGAAAGAAATGAAGCAGAGTAAGAATGTCACATACATTAGATTAAAAGTCAAAATCCCTTCTCTCTTGAACAGTAAATTGGAATCTATCTGATTCACACAGTGCCATGGGAGAACGAAGACCTCGGTGAGTTAACGAGTGAGAATTCAAAGAGAAGGGGAGCCAGGAGCTGTGGGTGTGCAGCATGCGTGAGCAAAACGAACAAAGGACGGAGGTCACACTGCCAGCGTCAAGACTGGTGTGCTTTTATAAGCCCATCGTGTGATCTCTCCCACCGATACAGAATTATTCAACGTGGACGACAAGCATGAAGTGGGGAACCAGCATGACAAGTTTATGGATATAACACTGGTGAACCTCAAACCCTAGCAGCCAGAGCAGACTTTCATGCTTTAGAAGGCATGGTTGCCAAAGAACCCAGCATAGTGTGAACTCTTTCACCGGGCTCAGACCTCATACCTATCCACGGACAACCAGTCACAAAGCACCGAGACCTTTAGAAAAAGAGTGTGCAGGACCAGGAAGAAGTTTCAGTTGGTAAAGTGCTTGCTAAGCAAGCATGAGGACCCGAGTTGGATTCCCTGGGACACAAGACAAAAGGCAGGGCACAGTAAAGTGTGCCTGTAATCCCAACACTGGAGACCCGGAGACCTAGACTTGATGGCTAGAGAGCCTACTTGCGTGAGTGAACTGTGACTTCTACTCATGTGTACACACACACACACACACACACACACACACACACACACACACAAAGAATAGCCTTCTTTGCATTACTATTTCCAGTACTTGATCTCTCACTGGAACTATAGACAGGCAAGCGATTCCTAAGAAAGAGGGGCAGAATTGGCAGAGAGATTTCTAAGACTGAAAACCTCCATGAGTCTGCACTAATATACAGTGTGTGGTGCAGGAATAGCCCACGTGTCTGAAAGTATCACGTTTATAGAAACAGACTAAGAGATGTGCTGCACCCTCAGCTCCCCACGATTTTTCCTTTGGAAAGCAAGCCTTCTGTGTGTGTCTGAAAGTGCTAAGCTCCAAAAAGAAAAGAGTAGGAAGTATCTATCTGTATAGTAGTCACAGGCCCCAGGCCAGGGTCCTGGATCTGGTCCCTTAGCCACTAACTTTTGTACAAAAGCGACACCTCGTTTTCTAGTCACTTTCAGTTGACATTCAAAAATCATAACTCAAGGAAACTTTAAATGAACAGAGATTTCTGTGGGATTCAATTCCGCAGCAGAATGAAGTAGTATTTAATATACAACCAACAGGCAATGGTGGCCTCTGTAAAACTTGTGGGGTGAGACTTACAACCATGAAGGTCTTACGATAGATCCTGTGGGATTAAAAAGCTCATCAAAACAGGCTTTCCTTCCTCCTGTCTACCTGCTTTAAGATTAACGTTGACGCCGATGTGACAGAGGTGGCACAGTGTGACAAGCATGGACTCCTGGCCTCTATGTCTAACATGCTGTCTGCAGTGCTCATCATCTCCCCCGGTGACTCCAGTCAAAAAGCCAAATGTCACCACACAGATGAATAATTCCTCCCTTCTATCCTCATTCTGTCAGTTAGCAAACTATGAAAGCATCTCCCGAACCCATCACACATCCACCTACTCATCCTCAATACGCTCGCCATGACTTAAGCCAGAGCTGACCAGGGGAACTCCGCATGCACGGAAGGGTTCATCAGAGGAACCATCCGATACAGCACAAAGACCCGACACATTTCAAGCAAGTTCTCTCTAGCATCACGTGGTTGGGACCAAGTAGAGAGTCCTCATTTTTGTGGACTAAGGTGACACTTGTTAACTTGAGTAACTGTAAGATAGTGATGACTACAGAGGAGTATGTGGGACAGGGCTCAATAGTCCTGTGTTCAAATGTCCCCAATTTGGTCAGGAGCAAGATCCCTTGTAAGCTGCTAACTAGATCCTTCTAAAGTGTTCCTGTGGTTTGGTGAGAGATGTCTTGCTTTCTGGCATTATAAGCTATTCTAGGTTCATCTGTCTGCTTTAGTCCTGGAACCAGTATCTACAAAGACCTGGATCTTTCCACGTGCAGTGGTATTTAGAAAACAAGTGCTAGACATAATCACTGTGAAAGAGGTGTCACTGCTCCTTGGCTTTCTCAGGAGGGAGGCCTGGCAAATAATTTAAGACCATTACCATGCATATTACACACACGCAGACCCAGGTATCTATCATATCTGTACCTACCTGCACAGAGACCCTAAATTACAGGATGAATGTACTGCATGAGGACCTCCATCTCTACTCCAACCTCCCTGCGTTTTATTCTCGCTTTACATCTGTCTGCCGAACTATCTTCTTCCCCCGAGAGCAAGAACCCTGCTTCTGTTCCGATTTGGTTTGCTCATTTTCTTCGTTCCCTTGCTATGTGAGCTCTCCTGGGCCCTAATCTGATTCTCCAAGACAGCAGGTGCACTGAGCAAGTCCTCACCCTTGCTTTACTCACTACTGGTCAACTGCTCATATGGCAGGCAAGGCTCTCTACCTCCCTCATCTGATTGGCACTCTTTGTCTTCCTTCTTAAAAAAAAAAAAAATCCATCCATGTGTTCTACTGCAATATGGTTAAAGCAGAGAATGCCTACTAATGGCAGATCAGTAGCTGGTGTTGTTTTGTTCCACCTGTTTTCAGCACAGGTGAAAGAAAGTGACTGACTTGCAAACATGTACTAGTTTAAGGTTCCCGAGTTTGATCTCATTTGCTAAGAAGTATGCTCATTGGGTTGGTAAAGCTTTTCCAGTAACAAAACAAATGTCGCTAGCAATGTACCATTACAGTGTGAAAAAAAAAAAACCTGAAAAGTTAAAATTTGGAATAAAACTAATAAATTTAGAAGGGAGGACAGAATTGGAAAATACTGAGTGCAAAAGACAGAGGGCAAAAGTTTGATGATGGCTAAAATATTAAATAATCTACATGTTCATATTTTATTAATCACTTATGAGTTAGTGGACACAAAACATTTATTAAGTCTATAGTGGAGAAATATGGCCCCAGCTTTCTTAACCAAAGGATGGAGGTGAACATCACCAACACGGGACAAATCACTGCTTCCTGGTCTGGAGCACTAATAGCCATCGTGTCTGGAGCACATCTGCCCACAGTGCAGAGCCTGGGCCTCTGCAGGAGAAACCACTGACAGTGACTGGACCAGCACACTGCTGAGTGCTCTCGGTGCTGCGAGGCCACCAAAGGCTAACAAGGAGAAAAGCGCTGAGACACTGTCCTTGATTAAAGGAGACTAGAGAAACGTGGGGCTGAGCTGGATCCTAGAGCACAAAGAAGAGAAGAGTGGAAAAGGGTTTCTTTCTTCTCTAACAAGGAATGTGCACTGAAGTATTTCAAAGTATTGAAACAACATGTCTACCACTTATCCTCAAATGATTGAGAGAAAACCGTATACATGTAGGTCAAACCACTTGACATTTTTCATGAACAAAGAGGGAGAATAATAAGGCAAAAATCAAGCAAAAAAAAGTTAAAATTCAGAAAATCTGGGTTACGAGCATATAGAAAACCTTTTAAGTTTTTTGGGTTTTTTACATATTTTGAGACCGTGTAGCCCAAGCTTGTCTCAAACTCAGTTCGAAGCTGAGGAGAACCCTGAACTTCTGCTTCCACCTTCAAATGCAGTTTCAGGTGTGTGCTATCCCACCCTACCTGGACCATTTGTTATTTTGTACCTTTGCTATAAATTGTTTTACAAGATAAGAAGGGTGTGGTGGGGGGTCCCACAAAGAAATATTTTTATTTGGCATTTTCTTAAACTCCCAAGCATGTGGAAAACACATGTATAGTACAAGACCCTTGAAAAAGATGGAAATTATTTTTCTCCCATTCTCTTTAGATGAATAGGAATATAAAGATCAGTTAGATAAAATGCTTTGAAATTTGTCTATATTAATTCAGGTATCTACATTTTTTTTCACAACTTTCTTTTATTATCAAAGAATGTCTGAAGAAAGAACCACCAGCCCAGGGGATGTTAAAAAAAAAAAAAAACAATATTTGCCTGTGCTCAGATGTGAGAGATGAGGGTGAAAACAGAATAGAAATTTCAGGGGCAGAAATAGTTGAGAATAGCAATCTATGTGCCAGTCAAGGATGAAAAGGCCAAGCTGGTGAACCAGGGAGCACGTCTTCATTTCTTACACACAAGACGTCCCAATAGCAGATACCACCTCTGAGGTCTCTAGAAAGGAATTCCAGAATTCACCTCGACAAACCTCCCCACACAGACAGAGCCTATAACAGGGGTGAGGTCACAGCTTGCCTCCATGTTATGTAAGAACCTAGGACCATAATTCCTCAATTTCCCATTCAACAATTCTTTGGGGATATGGGTTACCCATTTGTGTGACAAATGTGAGAATATTTTATGCTCCCCATTGGCAAGTTCAAGTTCTATTCCATGTGCACAGCTTGGAAGTACATGCCAGGCTCATATATAAGCTACCTATAGACAGAACCAGAGCGGGAAAGAGGGAAAACTGTTGTGTTCTTGGGAGGGCAGAGTTGGAGCTTTGCCCAAGTCCCCAAGGAGATTCCAGATGTCCTTGGATCATTAATGTTGCCAGCGTCAACTCCAGGCTCCTCTGTCTCCCTACCTTTGCTCTCCCTAAGGTCAGTGCACTGATATATGTGACATTTGAATACACTTGGAAATGTATGTGTGTATGCAGCTTTTAGTGCTACATAAACATCAGCCATAATGGGCCACAGCTCTTCTGCAGAAAGAAGAAAGTCTTCCTTGTTTCTTCTGATTGCAGCCCTCTGACTTGTAACCCCTAACGGAACACTAGTCTGTCTACCTCCCTCTTCCGTGTGTCCAATTCCTCATGACTCAGTTCTTCCAGAAAGTCCAGCACTGACTCATCAGAGGCCCTGGAAAATGGACAGGCACAAATGAGATGCTCAGAACAGGCCCACACTTCCCTGCCCCTGTGTTTACCTGGTAGTTTCTTTTATGAATCATTTAACATTCTTCACCTACAAAAAAAAAAGCATAAACAGACCTAGCCATGACTCTGCTTTGCCCTTGGGCCAGAGCTTGGCAAAGGTGTCAAATATCCCAGTAACTATCTAACGTCAAGTGCATGCACAGAGCACTGTTCAGTTGGAAAGATTTTGGACATGAAGGGCAAAGAACTGTGCTACCTTAAAAGAAGGAAAGAACAGACGTATCACCAGACCAGGTCTAGGAAATACCAAGTCCATGGGTATTTGTTATATTTTAACTACGGGCAAGCAACTTGAGTTTTCCCAAGCGTGGTGTATGCTTGATATCGGAACAAGCTAGCTTAGAAAGTGTATGCGCTTGAGAGAAAAGACACCAAGTGCTGACAAGAAGATTAAAAGTGGCAGTGTTCCACACCGGGCATCCTGTTCCCTTCACGAGGTGTTTGCTGGGCAGGAGGTGAGTGAAGGACTCGCCTCTGCTGAGACCATCATCTGGGGCAGCCCCAGGTTGACTCTAGTGGCTGTCATTCCTTAGGGAACTGGAGGGAAATCCCGCTCCTTCCGAGGTGGGCTGGGATCTCTCCAGGAAAGGTAAAGATCACTCATTTCCTGTGCATTTATAGCTCTGATACCTCCAGTTCACAAGTGCCAATGTTATCCATAGAAAGTTGCCTTGAGACAAGATCTTAATGCTACAAGTCTTGAAAATACTGGAAAATGAATTTCATGCTTATACTGCCCACTGGGCCTCTCCACCACCAGCAGGGACCAGCTTATTACCTCGACGTTGGGGTACCAAGACTCAAAACTTGTACCCATTTTTAACAAGTAATTTAACTGAAATTACTTCTGATGCATGTCTTCTGACTCTTGTTGTGTCTAATACAACCCACTGCCCCAGGTTAAAAGTCCCTCAAGCACACAAAATGATATCACACATGGCTCCCACCTCTCTCCAGAGAGACCTTTGGAATCAATCTTCTCTGGCTCTTGGCCACTTATTTATTCTAAGGTACTGATGAAAAATATATATTGAATCAGTCTTGAACACATCACAGGAACTTCTCAAGCACCTGTTACAACAGAAGCCACTTTCAATGAGCGTGATCAAGCAAGTGCACAACAGAAGCAAGCCACAAGAACTCCCACAAGCTTCTTTATTAATGCTTAGAAATTCCATCTTTTCCTAAAAAGAAAGGTTCGGTGTTATTTAAATTGGCTTAAAATATTGATGCTTTTCTACGTTGTCTCATTCTGGGTGCTAGTGATACTTAATGAGAGGGGCAGAGCAGGCAGTCTAATTATGAATGCTGGAAGTCTTATGTGTGAAGATCTGCTCTCTACAGATTTCTAAGCCAATGCTGTAGGCTTTTCGGTAGCTTCCACAGTGAAAAACGAAACAAACAAACAGCAAATAATTTGGGGAGGGCAGCATCACATTCAATAGCTTTCTACACTTCCACAGACAAAAAGAAAAAAGTAAAACCCACAGCACAGTCAACAATAAACTCACAATTAGAAATGTGTTGCAAGTGCCAAACGGTAGTTATATTGGGACCAGGCTCTGTGCTGCTCCCCAGCACTGGCTCCCAGCAAGCTGCTTCCCCTCAGATCCACACACTCAGCAAGTAGCCCCGGGCTTCTGCTCAGTACCTCTAAGGTGTCCTGATGTGGGAAACAATACTGAAAAGGGGTTCTGGTTTCTAATCTAATGGTATGTATGCATTCAGCCATAATTAAAATAAAGAGAAAAAAACCACAAACTCACAAATAGGGAATTTAAACAAAAATTATAATTTTTCTTCTGGCAATCCCACCAGTAAAAGCCTGAAAAATTGCCTGCCTTTTCCCCCTGGGATCCTGGTAGGATACTGTACTCCATGTGTTGTTCTTGATGAGAACTGCCTGGGAAAACTCACCGTCTCACTGCAGTTTTGCTGGACTAGCTAACTTCATGGGGACCATGACTCACATGGCCGACGTTCTCCTGCCTCATGGCTGTGGATCCAGCAAGGCTTGCAGCCAAAGCTCTGACTCAGCGCTAACACAAGAAACGGGGTCACAAGAAGATGCACTCTGAGTCCTAACCTCACCCCTTATCTCACCCTGCTTTCTCTCAGCCCATGTTATTACCTGTTTGATTTTTCATCTTTTATTCTCTTTCTGAATCTACTGTTTAACCCTTTTATAAACAAAAACAGGACTCCAAGCAGCTTTCCTTTGTTGACATTAACATCAAGCAGCAAAATTCAACTTTAACAACTTGCAGTTTCAACTCTGTCACTCTAACTAACACACAAAAGCATCTAGTACCTGTTTAATATTCCCATATACAGAATTCTAGCCAAAATTCAGATCAAAAATGTCATTTTGAGCATCACTGTTACTACAACGTCTTTAAACCCTAGCATTCACATGACTCTGCCTAGCATCCTTCTGGCTTTCAGATTTGGTGATCACAGTTGATTTTTCTCAGCAGCCGTAAGAGATAATTACAGCAGGCATCACCATGACTACCTCCTTCAGCACAGAGGAGAAAAATAAGGCTCAGATAGGTTAAAAGTACCTTGCCCACAAGGCTAAGTTATTAAGTTATTCAGGCAAGATGGAGGGCGGGGAGAGTCCTTCAAATCTAGCATGTCTCCCACAACTACCAAAAGTGATCTCACACAGCATATCCTTTGAAATCCTGGCCTAGAACCAATGACTCAAATGTTTCATTCACTTGAGTTTCTAAATAATATCATCCAGCTAGTCCAAAGTGTTAACAATTACTGTTTGGTCATGGAACCTCTACACCATGAGAACTAGACAGCCAGGACACTGGAAAATTTTTTAGTCATTAGAACATGCATGAGTAATTTATTTCCCCCATTGGAATCCAGTGAAGATGTTGAGAAAACTCGTTCCTGCACAAACAAGGAGAATGGGCACTTTAATGTGGTCCTCTAGAATGGTCACCCAGAGCAAACCTGCCTTTTGAGTCACTGGCTCTAGTGAGATCATTTGGTAGGAGAGAATGAAATTCACAAGGCAGGCTCAAGAGAAGATTTAACTCCTCAGTCATGATGAACTCATAGCACTTCAACCACATCTAAGGGAAAGAAATATGAAGCTCAAATCACATTAATTTTCAAGTCATTGACATTGCTAATATATGAAAGGGCGAAATGTTCACAATTTGAACCCTTGAGACCTTGAGTAAACCGGTCTATTCATTTTCCGAGTCAGCAATTGGGGGGGGGAGGGGGAGAGGCTGCATGCGCCATTTCTCTGAGTTTTAATTTTTTGGGATAAAATGAGGAAGAGGGTCTGAGAAAAGCCACAAATCCCCCACCTCAACATTCTATGGTTGCCAGAGACTTTGCTCGTGCCACCTACCTTGGATCATCCTTTCAATGTTGTCTAGCAACTCAAAGCACGTACTATGTAGATATTAGGTTTCAGCATATTTGAATCATTATTCAAGAATCTGAGTATTTCCCTTTAATCAATTTCAAACATTTACTGGTTTGAATTACTAATTCCTACCCATGAAACAATATATTCATGTAAGTGTCTTTGTTCAACATGCTCTCCAATAAATACTCAAGTTAATTCTGTTTCCCAGTATCTTGACAATAATGAACAGAAATAAATGAAATTTGAGCTCAGTTAATATTTTTCATATTCACATTCAGCTTGCAGTCTATAAAATTCCAGGGTGATAGGTCCACATGTATCTTTTTAACAACTGTATACCCAGTGCTCAGCATCTCATCATTACAACCACCGTGCTGACTAAACAGAAACAAAAACCAGAAAGCAAACCAAGTACAGGCAGAGGGACATCAGCACCCTTCCCCAGAGAAGCCTGCCGGGGGCTCTGCCAGGCTGGACCACCGAGGTCAGAAGCAACCTGTCTACACTGACAGGGAGAGGCCTCTCTTAAAATGCTAAGCAGGAGTCCAAATAAAGGAACTGTATGCTTGCATGTTCCCCTCTGACGTAGTTTTAGAGCAGTATTTCAAAGTTTGAAGGCAGTAGAATATGAAGGGGAGAGCCAGTTCTTCTTAATCTGTCCACGTCTCACCTGTGCAACCTGTGTGAGACACTCAACATCCCTGAGTGTTGATTTCCTCTGCTGTCATATGGGGTAGGAGTTACAGGACTTATCCTTGAGTTCTTGAAGACCACAAAGCCAATGGGTAAAGAACCACGCTCAGGTGGCGCCCTCATTAAGTGGTAACTACTACTGTTGGTTAGTGTGAAATCCATTCCTGAAAAAATTAACCCCTCTGGTTTTATGAGGTATCAGAATGATCCGTCTTTAAAAGATGTGCACCTTCCCAGACACATGTATGGATGAGCTAGCGCTAGAAGTTGAAATGAGGCAGATCCTTGGAAGTGTAAGATGCAGTATCAAGTGGACAGATTACACAGGAGCAAGATAATTTACAGGAGGAAAGGGTTATTCAGGCTTTGTGCCAGAGGGATAAGCCCATCACTGGGAGAAGCATAGACACAAGCAGGCATGACAGACAGAACAATAAGCTAAATGATCATGTTCTCCATCACAAGCAGAAGGAATTGGATCTACGGTGAGGTCGTAAAACTCTTAAAGCCTGACACAGAGAGGGTCTTCCTTCAGCAAGGTCACATCTCCCAAACCTCTCCAAATAGAAAAACTTGAGCCTGTGAGGGGTAATTTCTCATTCACACCGCCAGCGCCACAACTCCAGGATTCCATAGCCTGTAATAAGTGCCGCTGTGCCACTATCATAACACAATGATGTGAGACAAGGCCAGATGTGTTGCCCAATGCCGGTAAGCCTGGACCTTGGGATGCTAAAGCAGGAGAGGTCTCATGAGTGTAAGGCTGGCTTTGGCTACACAGTGAGCTCAAAGCTAACGTGATGCATAAGCCCAATGACCTGAGTTCAGATCCGAAGACCCCATGGGAAAGCTGGCTGCAGTAGTATGAATATATGGCATCTCGGTGTCATGACAGAGATGTCACTGGAGGTCTGCAGACCATCTATGGCTCGGCTAAGAAGCAGTGAACCACCAGAGAAACTCTCTCAAACAAAGTCGAATATGAGGACGAACACTCAAGGTTGTCCTCGGATCTCTGCTCAGGCGTGCCCGCGCGCACGCACACATACACACTCAAATGCTCACAGTTCAGTACACAGCTGTGGTGTTTGGTTCTCTTCATGAGATTCTGACCACCGACTAAATAATTAGCTTGATACTTGAAGGAGTCACTAAATCTAAGAGCCAGGTACCTGGCGCACAAAGGAAGAATCAGAGGTTTTAGCACAATGCTACATAGCAGAGATACTTGGAACTCTTGTAGGCTCAAAGGTTCTGTGAAGACAGAAATCCACAGGAAAAATCACAAGACCAACTCAAGGCATGACACCGGGTGAAAGCCAAGGAGGTGTGTATGTGTTGCCTTTGGGAGGGAACAAGCAAGAGAAGCTGTGCTGATCCAGTTCAAATCAAAAGCAGTAGAGCTCTGCTCACTACTTCCAACATCTGCATGATCCTGGGGATCACGCAGAGTCACGTCCCATCAGATGTTTGCACATGAATCTGTTTGCCACCTCATCATTCCTAAGGCTCTGTGTGTGTGTTTGACTCAGGAGAGCTTGTTGACAACATGTTATAGATTTTTGTTTTTTGTTTCTTAATTCTGAAGCTGAAGAATTATTCTTCCCATACTGATAAAGAACAAAACGGAGAACAGCCAGGACAATCACCTATTTATGCAGTAATCAAAGCCTTGTATTGCGAGGCACAGAAATGAAGGCAAATTCTGAAAGGCAAATTAGAAATTGGTGGAGGGAATTTCCAGGTGGCAACGAAAAGAAAGGGAAAGGATTGCTCTCTGCAGTTAATGATTCTATCTGAAGAGCTGTGTTTTAAATGTTCATGGAGGTCTAGGCCCACGCAACAAGGAGCACAGGGGAGAACGGGTTAGCACAGAGACCAAGTTGAAAACCAGTGAATGCCAGTTAGACAGGCTAAGTCCTAAGAATACACAGCGCCCCATGCAATGGTCAATCCATGGACGTGTCACAAGATGAAATTTCCCACAAAATCATCTCTAAGAGATATGCCTGAAAAGATACTCTTCATGTACATGCTAGCTGCACTGACCGTCACTGAATATGTGTGTGCTAAGTAAATGTCTTAGCTCACTAAGTGACTGCTACAAACACAGGCTGGGGTGAGAAGAGCGAAGCAGCTTCGAGCCACAGGTATCTTCCTACAAAGCATTTCTTAATCTGCTCTGGATGTATGCATACAGGTGCCAGCCTCCAGGCTTACGGCTAAGCACATCTTTGCTCTTAATAATCTGTGAATACAACGATAGGAAATGAAAAATGATCGAGCTTTCTATCTCTACACAGCCCCAATACAGAAATTACTGGTGCCACCTATTGTTGAAAACACAGAACTGAAGGGCTAACTACCATCCTGAAACTGCAGGTACCTTCCTCAACAGGAAGGCTCAATCTCTGCCTGCTGGGAGAACCACAGTTCAACCAACAGCCAACTGTGCTCAGATATAAAACAAGCATAGCATGTCACGAAGCCTGTCCACTTTTGCATAATGATTTGTTCATAACTATAACCTAGCAATAATTAACTTCTTTACTGAAGTGGGGGGGCGGGGGGAACAAAACCGAGGCAGCTTTGCATGGACTGGTGGCGAATAAGTTACAAAATCAATTATTGGGTGTAAAATGGTGCTGTGGGTGGTGTGTGCTGATGCAGTGCTGTCTATGAACAAAGGAAAGATACTCATGTCTCTATAGAAGTTCTCAGAGAAGACATGCAAGAAGCCCAGGACTTGGAAGCTGAGATAGGAGGATTATGGGTTCAAGACTAGCCTGGGCTACTTGGTAAGGATTCTACCTCAGAAAGAGAGCAAAAGGCAGAGGGAGGGAGAGAGAGGGAGGAAGGGAAGAAGGGAGGGAGGGAGGGAGGGAGGGAGGGAGGGAGGAGGGAGGGAGGACGAAGCTTGGGAGAGAGCTTGATCCATGGTAAAGTACACACACAAGAGAACCTGGCTTCTACCTACAGAGCCCAGATAAAAATGCCCAGAGAGTAGCCTATGTTCGTAGTTCCAGTGCTGGAGAGACAGAGACAGGAGGACCCCCTGGGACTGGATGCTGGACCAATTTGGCCAACTGGTGACCTACAGATCAATGAGGGACCCTGTTTCAAAGGAGGTAGTCACTGGAGGTTGTTCTCGGTTTGAACTTACCTAAACACACATGCATGAGTGCACACATGTGAACGAACACAAACATACACACACACACACACACACGCGCACACGCACACGCACGCACGCACGCACGCACGCACGCGCAAGAAATTACTCCAAAAAACCCCATCAACTATAGTATAGCCATCACCAATGACAAAGGCTCAACAACTGGAGAAAACTACAAGACTCAATTCACTCAACTCCCTTTCTCTCCATACAGAAATGTTACCACACATCCATATTTCTGGACTATTTTAAAATTAATTTAAAATTAGTACTATCTTTACTATAACAGCTGATTTGAAGGTACTATATCTGAAAGAGAGAGAGAGAGAGAGAGAGGGAGGGAGAGAGAGAAAGGAAAGGAAAGGAAAGGAAAGGAAAGGAAAGGAAAGGAAAGGAAAGGAAAGGAAAGGAAAGGAAAAGAAAAGAAAAGAAAAGAAAAGAAAAGAAAAGAAAAGAAAAGAAAAGAAAAGAAAAGAAAAGAAAGGCAAACGCTGCCTGATTATCAAGACCAAAAGACAAAGGGTTGGGCAAGGAACACAGCTCTTCTGGAAGGGCAGGCAGGAAGGTAGTGTGGGTCATCACCTGACTGGAAAGGAGGCCTGGAAGCTTCCAGAGCTCACGCTACCCCTAGCCTAATGTGTACTCAAGGTACATTTCAAAGTGCCCTGAAGCATATATATTCTCTTCAGATTTATTAAGATATGAAAAAGATAAAAACATTTCCATATTAACATTTGCTTTTCTAAAAGCTTTCAAAGAAAGTTTTTATTACAATATTATTTCTGATTTTAAAAGAATAAGGAAGAAGGAAAGGCTCTAACAACTGATGAAGCTTTTCAGCTATTTCATAACAACATACATGAGAGCTGAGAAGGAGTTTATACTTGAGTACACATCATATCAAATGTCACGTCTCTTGAATATTGGTTCATGAGAATAATTTCTGTAAACTTACTTATTTCTTAATATCACTCTCCTTAACTTAAGATAATACTGACATTTACACTGAAGGTGGAGCTTTGAAATTTATTCTGAATACTGCCCAATCAAGGTAACAGAAGGAAGAAAATAAATCCCTTAATTTCTGAAGCAGTCCTGCAAGAGAAAGAAGAAAGGACAGGCATACCACAGCCTCTCAGAGTTCCCGAGGAAGGGAGCAGGTGGGGTGGGCAGGCCAAGAAATTGCCAAACTCAAGGGAGCTGAGGAGACAAACCCACAACAGAAGCAAACAAAAGCAATAAACATTACTGGGACTTCTAAGAGAGACAAAAATCCAAACTGCATCATGATAAGCAGTCTATCTTGCTCTGGCCCAACCCAGTAGTTTACATCTAAATGTTTAATTTTACAAACAAAACCAATCAAGTTTTGTTAGTCTCCAGACAAGACAAACTCTAACTGCTTAATGATTAGGAAAGAAGGAGGAGGAGGAAGTAAGAAGGGTGTGGGAAGGAGGGAGGGAGGGGGAGGGGAAGAGTGGGAAGGGAGAAGGGGAGGGGGAGAGGGAAGGAACACAAATGGAGCTGAGGAGACAAACCCACAACAGAAGCAAACAAAAGCAATAAACATTACTGGGACTTCTAAGAGAGACAAAAATCCAAACTGCATCATGATAAGCAGTCTATCTTGCTAATTAATGCCTAAGGACTAATTCCCACCAGACAGCAGAAGTTGTAGGAAATGAAGGAGGCTGGGGGCTCCAGGAATCAGTAGCTCTGACCCTAAAAATTCAGCCATGTTGCCACCCTGCTCTGAGAATACACCACAGTCCTCATATCAGCAGCCCAGAGCACAGAAATAAATGTTAAACTCCATTACAATACTTAACTATCTGCTGGGCCTAGGGAGGCAGGGGAAAGCAACTGTAAAGCCAGAAAAGTATTAGTCAGTGGAGAAAAATAAAAGAACAAAACAAACCAAGTAAAAACCCCCTCAGATTCCAAAGGAGCCCACAAACTAGACTTCCAAAACACAAAAGAATCTACGTCTAAGAGCCAAATCAACCCAACCGTCAAGTTATGAATTCAGCCCAAGTGAAATTAACGTCTTAGAATAATCAGACAAGACTCCAAGTACACTTACAATGAGCCATGAGTTGAATGGAGGGAGCATCGATTTCAAGCATGGACGTATGAAAACAAGAAAAGCAGAATACTGCTAGGTAACAAACTCTTAGGACATGCAAATATCGTAAGTTGTACGGTAAAGACATAGTAAAATAAGCTTAGTTTAACAAACCTGAGACATGCAAAAGGAATAGTGCACTCAAGCCATTGCTTCAGAGACACTATTATCTCTTCATCCCGAAAAATGCAAAGGCAGATACAGTCTTCTTTGAAATTAAAGTTCAAGAAAGAGGCATGAAAATGGGCTAAAAGACTCTGATATACATGAAATTATTCTATTAAAGAGTACAGTGAATTACATAAATTAAGTGTTTGACCAAATTGTCTAGAACTGGAGAAACATGTTCTTAGACTGAAGATGAAAGGGGGAAAAAACAACCAAGCTCACACCTAGTCCACTGAGATTTGACACACAAACCCCAGGCTCAGGGAAAACTGCAGTTAGACGGATAACTTTCTTTTAAAAGCAGGAGCCGGGCGTGGTGGCACACGCCTTTAATCCCAGCACTTGGGAGGCAGAGGCAGGCGGATTTCTGAGTTCGAGGCCAGCCTGGTCTACAAAGTTAGTTCCAGGACAGCCAGGGCTACACAGAGAAACCCTGTCTCAAATAAATAAATAAATAAATAAATAAATAAATAAATAAATAAATAAGAGGCAGGCGGATTTCTGAGTTCGAGGCCAGCCTGGTCTACAAAGTGAGTTCCAGGACAGCCAGGGCTACACAGAGAAACCCTGTCTCAAATAAATAAATAAATAAATAAATAAATAAATAAATAAATAAATAAATAAAAGCAGGAAGCGAAGCCAGAGTTCCAGGACAGCCAGGGCTACACAGAGAAACCCTGTCTCAAATAAATAAATAAATAAATAAATAAATAAATAAAAGCAGGAATCGAAGCCAGCACCGTACAATGTATTTTAAGTTTTAAAGGAAGAAGCTGTCAATCAATAGTTTTATGCCCAACTGAAGTAGCACAGGACCATTAAAGCAAAATAAATATGTTTGCAGACTTTCAAAATCAAAATTTTCAACTGGATTTGCTTGCTTGCTTGCTTACTTGCTTGCTTGGCTTTGGTCTAGTGGTTTTTTATTTTGGTTGGTGTTATTGTTGTTTTTAGTTGGTTGGTATTTCTTGGTTGGTTTTGTTTTGTTTTGTTTTGTTTTGTTTGTTTTGTTTGAAACAAGGCCTTTCACTGTAACCCAGGCTAAAGTGGAACTCATTAGATAGCTCGTTATAAGCTGGAACGTACAGTAATTCTTCAGTCTTAGCCTTCTGACTGCTGTGATTACAGATGCAATCTACCACATATGCTCCAAAGATTAAGATTTATTTTTTACAGGAAATACTTGTAAGAATTATTTATTTATTTTATGTTTATAAGTATACTGTCACTCTCTTCAGACACACCAGAAGAGGGCATCAGATCCCATTACAGATAGTTTTAAGACACCATGTGGTTGCTGGGAATTAAACTCAGGACCTCTGGAAGAGCAGTCAGTGCTCTTAACCACTGAGCCCTCTCTCCAGACCCAAATATTAAGATTTTTTATAACTCACCAACCTTCATAGAAATTCAAGTAAAATGTGTACTTCATGTGGATTGTTTGACATCCTGGGACAACTCTTAGTTCCACAGTAGGCAGTTTGTATAAATATACCTTAACTAAGTTACCAACAGGTATCAAGTGTATTAATTTATTCAAGCATTGCCTGTTATATAAGATTTCAATAAACTTATTTAACTCACCATTTTACAACCCCCAACATCTTTTTCTTTTTCTTTTTTCAATTTCATAGTTGTACACAGTAGACAGTGGTCATATTGATCCCTCCACTACTGTAGCTTACTCCTTCCCACTCCCTTTTCTTCCCAACTAGTTCATATTCCCACTCTCCAGTCTCTGGCGTACAGGTATGGGAAGACTGACTGCATTACTGTGTCCTATGAGCCTGGATGAGGGGCTGACTACTAAAGCATGGTCAACTGAGCAGTGGTTACACCACTGAAGAAACTGGCAGCCCCACCCGCAGCCATTATTGCTTAGGGAGTGGTGGGGCTTCGTGAGCCTCCTCCCCTCTTCCTAACGGAATGTTGTACAAGATTGACGGGTGACATCAGTTCATGATTCCAGCATCACTCCTCTGAGTGCTATCCTCGCTGTGCTATTCACATGCTGTGTGACTGTAAGGAAATGCCATGCATTTCAGTGTTTGGTTTTTAAATGTAGGTATTTTAACAGTAATTTGAAGGGTACCATATAAGGAATTTTCTAAATATCACATCAGTAGGCAGCTTACCACTAAACAGTGCTGCAATCATCAATATCTACCTTAGGAAGTACTTGTATTAACGATGAAGGTGTTGGAGAGATACAAGAGGCATCTAAAATTAGAAAACCAGGGCTAGAGAGATGGCTCAGGGGTTAAGAGCACCTGTTCTTCTTGCAAAGGACCTGAGTTGGATTCCTAGCAGCCTGGTTCATAACAGTTTTGTAACTCTAGTCCCAGGGAATCTGATACCTTCTTCTGACCTTCATGAATACCAGGCAGACAGATCTCAGATGGTAGGGGTGTGGTGTGTGTGTGGGGGGGGGCAAAACACTTATAGACATAAAATAAATCAATCTAAAACAATTAATTCCTAGTCTTTTATTTCCTCTTCTAATCTTGTCATTTACCAAGTCATATTCAAGCCTTCAACTCTAAGTAAGTCATTGATAAAATTAGGCAGGAAACTTTGGCCATCCCAAAGAAGAGATTAGTAATCCTGGAATAGTTTGGTGTGAATCAAATTGGGACAATTTTTTTTGTCTTGGACCAGCTTTTTGCCTACTACAGAATATTATTGACTACTCCACTTCCAGGGGCACCGCCACAGCCACACAACAGTATAGCTTCTATCAACAAAGATGGTAGGCGCCAATGACAAATCACATGAACTTGGAAGCAATGACATAAACACACAAATGCCACTATTTTTCAAAGAGAAAGACTCCTGTAGTCTTCGATCTTCAAACACTGTAGATGAGATTCCCTGATGATCTCGACCACTGTGTGAGAGAAGCCATATTTAACCAAGTTACCTCTGACTCTTACACTTCTCTTAGGTGTGAGATTCCACCACCTACTGTCACCACAGTAACCCCCCCTTTGGGAGTTCACCAAGTACTCTCTCTTAGGAGACCATGCTCTCTACCAGAGCCAACCCCTCTTGGGACTGCTTAAGTACCACCCAACACTTCTCAATCCTATCTAAGAATCTAGAACTTCCTTCAAGCTCTTCAGCAATTCCAGGACAATGAAATCAGCAAAGTAGATGGAATAATGTTCCAAGGGTCATTTCCACAGACTTCTGCTCCAAGATGTTGTAGCTCTGTTGTGGTTCAGCTACACAAATCCTTGTAACTTTAGACTTCAGGTTGAAAAGCCTTTGACCAAATAAACTAACTCAGTGTCCTCCTTCACACAGTTCCCCTGTGGTGGCAGCAGTGTCACTATGCCCATGGTCCTGTGACAGGGGCTCTTGTACAGTATGCTTATCTTGGGTTCCCTCTCCATTTCTCACTTATCTAACCCACTCTGACCAAGGAACAATCAGGAGGTCGGTTCTCGTAGGTCTAAGGCTACCCCTCTGTTCCCTAATCAACTGATGTAAGAAACAAAAGAATGTAGACTTTTCAGAGATCTAATTGGTCATCCTTTTCTTCCAAGTCCATCTACTTGTTCCTTTAGTAGCAGAGATCCTGGTATACAGGCATCATCCCAGGAACATACAAGATGACACAGATAGGTCAGTGTGGTTGGAGAAGGTCTGTCATCTGACAGCCAAGTCACCTTCAAGAAGACTTCTTTACTTTTCTGGGTCCTCATTTGTCAAGCCAGGTTGCAGCAGGAGGAACTTCACTGCCTGGCAGTGAGGGCTTTGTGAGACAGCAAGTTCAGTGGGTTAAGCAGTGCACTGTTATAATTCCCATCCGTTATTTGCATGTCAATGTGTAACACTGAGCTCAAGGTCACTCTACCATTCAGAACATTTCTGGGCTGGAGAGATGGCTCAGTCTTCAGCAAGGCATGACTCTTATCTGACTCTGGAACTCACAGCCCAAGCCCTCTGCTATCTCCCCACATATCTAAAGCCCAAAGTTTTCACAAAGGTGTACCAACCCACCTGCTTCAAACATGGAAACTGCTGCACCCACGGGGCTTATTGAAAATGGCTGAGGAGATGCTCAGTGGGTAAAGTGTCTCTTGCACAAGCATGAGGAACTGAATTTGGATGCCAATTTCCCACATGGAAGCTGGGCACACCGAGATCACGAATATAGACTGGCCATACAGCCTAGCTAAACCCAGGAGTTCCAGTTTCAGTGAAAAACATACACAGATAAGATGAGGCCATTGCTGGGTTGGTAAAGCTGGCAAGGAGGAGGCCTCCTGAAAGATGGGGAGTGTTTATGTATGTACCACAGCTCAGGACTCCAAGGGGAACTGCAGCACCTTCAAGTTTCTAACAACTTAGAATCACTCATCCATGCCATGAATCATGCTCAATGCTTGTCCTAGCGATCCAGTCTTTTTAGGAACAGAGGAGAAGAATTTTGTCAAATAAAGGAGGCGTCATTCACTCCTAACTTAGTCCACTGGCTCTAGACTAGGGTACTTCCTCATGGCCAAGTATTCTTTTCTGTGCAAATCTGTGAGGCCATGTGAAAGCAATGATGTTTGTGCAAAAAAAAAAAAAGCAAAAAACAAAACAAAACCACTCCTCAAGTATTTGGAGTATGTCCAAATCTAGAAAAAAAAAAATCTTTCCTCTTGACCTCAGACCTACATCCTTGTCATGTAACCACCTCGCTGTTCTTAAACACCAGTAATAGGAGGCCACACACTCCTGAGGAGCAATGGGAGAAGACCAGGAGCCTGAAACCTAGGACTGATTAAAGCTCCCTTGCCCTCTGCAGAGTGCAGCATCTCTGCATACTGATGAGTGTGTTTTTCAGATGCTGCCAGTGGGCAGGAACAACAGTCACCCGAAAGAAAAAAAAAGAGCAAAATAACTATGTGGAAGGGCTTGTGGGTATGGCTCAGGCTGCTTACTGATTAACACCATTGCACACAACGCTCTGCACAAACCTGCGCAGTCATTGTTCCTAGTAAAACAAGCCTTTGTTGACAACAGAACGCAAATGATCCTTGCTGACCAAGTTCACTGTTCTCACACGGCTTAACAGTTGGAGCAATGCTCCCTGCCCAAAGCCAGGAAAACTTGATGTGGTTGTCAAGGGGGGAGGGGGTGTATGGGGGGGGGAAGTCGATTTAAAACACAGAGAGAGAGAGAGAGAGAGAGAGAGAGAGAGAGTGAACGCTAGGGAGGAGGGAAAACCTTTTGTTTTGAAGGTGAGAAGAAGGCTGGATGATCTCATACACTAAACATGTTTGTGGTTTCCATCAGTACGTCTCCTTCATTTACCAAAGCTGTGAGTTTTTAAATAGCCCCTGCTCCAAACAGCTTAGAATATTAACAATTACCACTTTTAAAAAGTATTTCCCCTCTCCACATGGGCTGGGATGTGACAGACTTGAATCTTGGTTTTTATGTTGGAACGGTTTTTTGTTACAGTATTTGCAAACATTGGCTGTTAAGAGTGAACTGTAGACACAAACCCCGTTTTAAGAAAACATGGGCGAGAAGACTCTGAAGCTGTCAAGCACTGCAGTTTAATTTCCACCGCAGACCCAAAAGCATTCACTCCAAGGTGACTGTCAACAAGTTTTCCATGGCGTTTAATTACTCACAAGTGGTGTGGAGCCCCAACTATGTGGAAGGCATCTTGACAAGAATCAATTTATGCAAATTCCTTTTTCTTCCTAAGTTTTTAGGCCCCTGACATATTACAGAAGGCGCGAGGAACCTGAGGGGGAAAAAAACCCTGCCATGAAAGCTAGCTAAATCTTCCAATGATTTTTGTTGTTGTTATTGTTGTGTTTGTTTCCCCCCATACCAACTCATAAAAAATATTTTAAGCTCAGGATTCCCTCAGAGGTGACTCAGCCTCACCTCAGGTGTGAGAACTCGCTCCAGCTGAAGCCAAGGGAACCCTGTGCAGCCAGCAGCAGCAGACCACATGGCCCTGTGCAGCCAGCAGCAGCAGCAGCAGACTACATAGCCACAGCACCCACTCTTCAGTCGCCGTGTCCACACCACGGCAATGTCTCAAAGAGCAATGTGACACTGAGGACAGAGCCTCTCACCTGTTTATCTCCTTCACTCGTCCTGCTTCAAACGCAGAATAACGAAATCATCCAAACTAAGGGGACCAACTGGTTACTACAATGCTCTCAGCACACCATCCAGAGCTTCAAAGCTTCACTTGGAAATGAACTAAATCTCCAGGTAAAATAGTACGTAACCAAAAGATTATAATGGGAAGAACCAGTATCCACATGAGGCAACTTTAAAATCAGTGAGAGAAGTCAGATTGCAGAAGCTCTGTCTATAACAGGACTATAAACAAAACTAAAAGCAAAAAAAAAAAAATCTACTAGTCTAGAGTAAGAGGAGAAATTTCTACTTCGGGCTTGGTCTGATGAGCCCCAAGGTGTGGCTGAAACCCTACAGATGGCACTTTTGGTATCAATTGGGATTAATTACTTTTTAAGCCACAAGTCTGGGTATTTCAGTGGCATATCTTCATTATCCAATTCTGTCATCTTTATATCCCCACTTGTATCAATGTATCTGGCTTGGTTCTGATACCATGACTTACATCATTAACAAGACACGCATTTTGGTTTTTGCACTGTTTTGCCAGAATTTAAAACAAGAGTGTACCTAACTGACATCTTCATTTCTCCCTTCCTGTTTCTGAAACACTGGAAAGGCATTGTCTCTTTCCTTACCCTCTGCTATCCAGCAGCCCAGTTTAGTGGGGTCTTAAGGTAACTTCCCTATCCTTGGTTAATTCGCTGTCCTTGCAGTGTCTTGTGGGTGGCGTGTTCCCTTCATCCTACCCTTGACCAAAGAACCCCTTTCGTAGGATTTCGCCCTCAGAATCTTCTAGGGATGTTTCTCCAGGACTTCCTGCTTCCACCCTGTTACGTTTCTTCCCTTGCCACTGGGCACAGGGTCAGAAGCAAGCCTCTGGGACCACTCCCACTGGAACAACTGGAGCTTGCTTGCCTCCTCCTCTGGGGTTTACATCCAGAGCACATCCTAAGGAAGGGACAGAAGCAGGGCTACAGAGCAGCAGAGGTTCCTAAAGACCTGTGTGGAATCCTGCCCCGCCCAGAAAAGGTGCAAGGACGTGGAGTTATTACTTTTATAGGAAGAGGCGAACGCGTGTCAACACAACTCTCTCAGGGTTGAGAATGAGAATTCTTGCTCACATGAGAGAATTTATATAATTTATCAATCATTGCCAACACTCTACCTACCTTCCTGAATTCCACCTACGACCAGTAACCAACATAAATTGAAATACAGTCAGCGCAGGCTAAGAGCTACTGCACTGATGCTCTGCTCGCTCCATTCTTCCTGTAACTGGCTCTAACAGCGTCCGTGGAGGGGAAGCTGTATCAACTGCCTCTTCAGGCCATCCTGTCCATCCCTGACAAGAGAAGCCTTGGAAAAGTAAGCTAAGGATTTCTTGATCATTTTTCCATTATCTGTTTCTTTCCCTTTATTAGTTTATATCTAGGATAGCAAAAAAAAAATTTCCATTTGAACACACCTACAGCTAACTGAAGAAGTATTTTCAGGGACTGGGGAGATGGTACAGTGGTTAGAACAGTGGCTGCTTTTCCCACATGACCCAGGTGTGATTCCCAGTATCCATATGGCAGCTAATCTCTAACTCCAGTTCCAAAGGACCTGACATCCTCTTTTGGCCTCCATGGGCATCAGACATTCAGTTGCATAACCATCTTCTCTGAGATAAAAACATCCTGCAGGGGAGCTCCTTAAGCAAAGATATAAACAACAACAAAAGAGTTCCAAGAACTCCCTGAAACCGACCAGATTCACCAGGCCCCTCCCTACCAGAGCAAGCTACAAAGAAGACAGGAAGGACTGCCTGGAAGACCCTGATTGAAGCCACTGAAGCACACCTGGAAAGGGCACTCCCCTACCTGACGAGCCGCCTGCAGGCTGTGCAGTGAGCTCCAGGGTCCCAGCTTTGTGGGCTGTCACCCTGGGTGAGGTGGCCTTAGTAATGCAGCTGTCCTTAAGTCCTTTCTGCTCCTGCAAGTGACCCCTCACCCATACTGCTGTAAGGAACTCCAATAAAGCTTACTGGTTCATCAAGCTGGATGTTGGCGGTATTCTTACTTCGGTCTGTTGCGGGTTCCCTATCTGGGGTAAGTAGACAAGTATGCTTTGTGTCCCCAGGCAAAGTCTTACCACACAACACATGCATACAAGCAGGCAAAACATCCATACATGTAAAAGCAACTAGTAAAGCATGCTGTATCTAAGTAAGCACTGCAGTAGGTTTACAGTGTTAACTGCCCTGGGTTCTGCGTGTCAGGAGTGTTAGCGAGTGCCCGTGGGTTTCCTGACTCTCAGCCATTTGACTTTTACATACTCTGTCTCACACATTTGCATTGTTTATATTTATTAACTTGCTTTTCTACTCCAGTAATGTTTTTCACCTTAAATTATTTCATTTAATCTTACAGTTTTACATTTTTCATCTGAATAATAAAAAAAAATTCCATTTTATACACAGTGGACACAATTACCATGAATTTACCTTCTAATGGAAACTTGGATCCTCTTTTTCCTAAGTTTCATCTGGGAAAAACCCACAATAATCATAAAGGAGACTGTAAGATATCAGGATATAGGTAGCTGTAGCTTAGCCAATCTACATGGACCTTAAAATCAGAAAAAAAGCAAGAAAAGCTAGAAAAATTTAAAATAGTTTACAGTTCTAACATGAGTGTGTCAAGCACCTAAGAAGCAACACACGGTTCATCCAATTCCAGTTGGGGAAAAACAAAAAAACAAAACAACAACAACAACAACAACGACGATGACGATGACAACAGTTCAGGTAGAAGCAAACGGCACTGGAGGGGAAAGGACTCTTGCTAGTCTGAAGAAGAGATGGATTCGTACCCACATCTGTGTACGTGTTTTCTGTAAACTAAATTCCTATTGAAACTAATCTTCACACGTATTTTGTTTTCCCTTTTTTCCAAAACATTGATTCCAAAGGCATTGGTCCTCCCTGGAGAATGCACCCTTATAATCAGGACCCCGCTGGCACTTCCTTGCCTGCCTGGGTGCACATTCTGAAAACTGAAGTTACATCAAACTAGAGGAAATTTCACCCTCAGCTCAAGCTTTTAGCCCAAGGCTCCTGTGCTCTGTGCTTTCAAGGCCTGTGGGTTGCAAGTCCTGGCCACCAAAAGCTGCATTCATTTTATACAGAAATAACCCCACTGTTTTCTTCTCACATCTCAGAACAGAACTGCACCATGGACACTCTGTGCCTTTGGACCCCTCAAACAGGACTGGAATTTGCACAGGATTGAACATCCAGGGAAAGTAGACTTGTTTTGGGGAACACTCCCCGACCTGTTTTTGCCCTTGTTAAAGGATGTCCAACATGCTCGATTTAAGAACACATTGTCTTTTGCAGTTCCCTATGCAGCAGTGGGTTTTTTTTTCACCTCCTAAGTCCAGGGCATCTCCAGGAAGTGGGGAAAGCATGTGCCAAGCAAGCTATAGAAAACCTGCTTGGGCTTGGCCATCGGCCAAGAAATCCTATACTTGTTGCTCAACAAGGCTCTTTCTGAGGAACAATCATCTTTATTCAAGCTCCATAGGAATCCATCTGCTCCCTCCCTCGGAGGTGAAATCAACACACAGCAACGTACCAGAGATCCACACTCCCCAGAGCACTGATGCCAGCCGGCTGCTGGGCATAGCCAATGCATACCACACAAGAGCTCTGACAGATGGAGGCTCCAGGACCAAGTGGGGTCTGAGACCCAGACAGGTGTCCCCTGTCATCATCATCAAACAGCCCACACTGCACTTACCCAGTAGGGCAGCTACTAACCCTGTGTAGCCAATGGGGCACTTGCAACATGGCTTTTCTGGATATGACATGCTTCATAAACAACACACTCTATTGAGAAGTCTTAGCACATAAAAGTTTTGCTCTCACTAGTGACATTTTGTGTTAGAGTACATACAGGAATATGATCTTAAGTATATTATGTTAAAGTTAACTTCATTAAAATTAACTTCACTTGTACTTTTTAATGTCACCACTAAAATTGTTTTAATTATTTATGGAGTTCCTATGTGTGACTTCCATTGTTTCTACTAAATAGTACTATTCTAGATAAGTCAAGACTACAGAAGAGCCAGCCTGGCATGCACACTGAGATTATAATGAATTCTAGACAAATGACCGTGACTGACCCTACAACTACCTGGTCCTGCATTAAACAAATTCTAGGACTTAAGTCATTATGGTCTTCTCTTTTAAGAAAAAAAAAAAACTCAAGGAAGTTTTTTAGGTTTTCTATAGCTTGCTTGGCACAGAGTGTACATTTGTAGTAGTAAAGCCACACACTACTTAGGAGGCACCTAGAAAGCTCTCATCAAGGTCAGATCCCATACACTCTGTGGCCAACCAGGAAGAAGGAAGAAGTGACCAAGAGGATGGTTCAAAAGTGACTGAGGTTATCCAAAACTCAAACTTCTCTAAGTCGGGACCCAAGAGACACTTCTGTTTCCAAGTTCTATCTGAGCCTGCTTGCAGCAGCTCATCGGCAGATCAAGTGTCTCCTCCATCTTCTGCCTATGAAAACTGGGGTGTCTACAGATACACTTGTTACTGTACCATGTTATACACGCTTGCACATACACATGTACACATGCACACTCAGCACTGAGAAGGATAGTGCATATTTAGTCAGTTTAATACATACTAGCAACTTTGCGGTTAATTTTCAAATTATAAATGAGAAATGGCTCCATAATTTTTAATTTCTCTTTTTCTTAAAAGATTTATTTATTTTATGTACATGAGTATACTTTTAGCTATCTTCAGACACACCCGAAGAAGGTATCATGTCCCATCACAGTTGGTTGTAAGCCACTATGTAATTGCTGGGAATTGAACTCAGGGCCTCTGGAAGAGCAGTCAGGGCTCCTAATCGCTGAGCTATCTCTCCAGCCAATTTCTCTTTTTCTATTTAATAGACTTATAATAAAGAATGCATTTGGACACATTACTCTGCTATGATTCAGCCAACGTACTGGAGGCGAGGCTGACTCATTCTCACCTCTGTGAGTGTTAGTACAGAAGGTTGGGGAACCCAAACGCATCTCTCAGGAAACCTGACCATGTTCTTGCAGCAGGGTTCACCTACATCTGCCTAGGACAGATGTGGCTTCACACCAATGAGAGGAGATTAAATTTCTGAATCCCTAACTACCAGAATGGTTTTGCATTAAAAAGTCATTAAACTCTTCCCTTAACCCACCTGGTGTGGGGAAGTTTGCACGGTGAAGCAGAACAGAGGAAAGGATTTTGAACAGAAGGCCTACCAGACTCTCCCACATTATCACGGCATGAGGAGATGATGTTCCTCCCTTTGCTGAGAACATATGGCCATTCCCTGTCCCCCGGCATGTCCTCTGGACCTCTAGTATAAGCCTTCCACTGCTTCAAATGCAACTGAGTCTCTCTCAGCTGAATCACTAGTGTAAGCGCTGCCTGCTGTTCGCCATGTAAGAGACAGAGATGTTTGCCCATGACGCTTATCACTCACAGCTAGGACACTGCTCTCCAATATGCCAGTGTGATTTAGCTCCCACCAATGGCGATGGCTATTTACCAAGAGTCACTGCTCATTCCCAAACCTGTTTATGACAGGCATGCTTATGACAGTTGTGTGCTGTTGGCATTTGCATAATTTAATTAAATATTTCATAAAGGGAATAGAAAGAGAAGGCAACTTTGTTGCCTATGAAAACTATCTGGAAAATCTTTTGTTTTTTGTTTTTCAGATGAGCTGCCTTTAAAACACTGTTGCTAAAATAGATCCTGGTAGGTTTTTGTGAAAGATCTTAGGGGATGTTTAAACCCCAAATGATTCTACCCTCAAGATTGCTTCCCACTCCACATTTTTAAAAAAATCAGTATTTTACTAGAGTGATGCAATACAGATGGTTGAAGTCAACTCCAAAGAGACCCCCAATCAACGAAAAGACATTGGTTCTACATCAAAAGACTGGGAACTAAATATGCATGTGGATGTTTTAAGCTGCTGGAACATGTTTAATGTCGGCTGTACAGCTTTATAATCCCACTAACTGAATCGTTTACTTTAATAATCTGAGCAATGACTAGACCAGGTAGTGCAAAGGGATTCCTGAAGAGAAAGAGTTTTCTCCTAAGCCAAAGAAGACATTACTGTGACCCCTCAATTCTTAGAATCAAGTGTTTTTTCCCCCGGAGACATGTTGGTCTGAGGAATCAGAAGATCCACTTTGTGGCACTAACTCACCTCTTGCCAACTGTCAGCCTTAAGAAGTTTTCATATTCAGTGCACGTAACATAGGAACCATCACACCAGCCCTGCTCGCTCATGGCATGTTCACAGGAAACAAGACTGAGCCTAACACAAGGGCATCTTGGGCTCATACTTAATGAGCTATACTTATATAAATATATGGCGTTTTTCCCAAAGTGAATAACTAACAAGATGAGTACATACAGGAAGATAGAGATAAACCAGAAACCCCAAACCTCCATATGCACCAAGCATGATTTGTTTTGAAAACTGATAAACTCTAAATGCAACCCATGAACACAAAGTACTATCTTCCGCAAAATGCATGATGGTTGCTAGCTGCTAACGATGTCCTATTAAATACTACCCCAATCGTGTTTCTTCCTCAAAACCCTTCAAGTTTACTCTTCATAACCTTGTCTCTCGTCAAATCTGAGCACGAATCACTGAAGAATGTGGGCTCTATTTAGGCATTTTCAAACCCAGAGGCTTGAATGGACATCTTATGGCTATGAATAGACTCTTGCCAGAAAAACTCCAGAGCCCGCAACTTCCCTACCGTTTCCTCGAAGCCCCGTCATACTTAAAGTCTGTGTGGTGCTATCAATGGCTACATTGCTTGCTAAAAGCCTTCTCATTTCTAAGATGCTGTGAGTTACATCACGGCATGGCAAGTCTGAATGCAGCAAGTCTACTCTGAAGATAGTTGTTAGTAATGTTCACAAGTGTGGTTCCCTCCCTACCTAGCATTTATTTTTTCCCTTTCAACTTTGACTCCGTAAACTACCAGAAAGAACAATCAGGAAAAAGTAATTCTTGGCTGGGTTTCCACTTTCCCTTACTACTACAAAAGGAAACATCCTTTTGCAAGTAGGACCATTTCAGATGTTATAGCCAGTGTGAGAAGCCATAAACCATTCTTCAAATGGTTAATAAGGCTTTGCTGTTCAGCATTAAATGCTTTTGCATACAAAGAACATACAGGAAGTCAGTCCAACTATATAAAGGAACAAGCTATGGTCCCCAAGAATGCTATAGAACTAGTCTCACAGGGACTGAAAGGGAAAATTTTTCACCATTAATAGCTACAATTTATATGTAATTTTTTTCTAAGTGTTACTTTGGCTGCTTCAGAATGTCCAATATTTCCCACCAAAACTTAGGCCACAAGCAAATCACTGCTAAAGCACTGCCCACCACTACCAAAATCCTTTGCCCAAAAGGAGGGATTCCCCCACCATCCCCACCGAAGGCCTCTATCTACACCCATGAAATCTGGTAAGGTTAAAAAGTCAAAGCCATAGCTAGCTTCATCTTCACCTCCTATAATTTGCCAAGACAATGTTGCATGCATGCTATTGTTGAACTTTTCTGGAGTTTGTAAATAGGCTACAAACTGTTTTGTGGGTTTACTGAATACCGTCCAGTAACACCGACATTTCCTCCATGGCTCTTCAGATCATGGATCCAAACACTGGCACCAAAGGATGTAAAACGAGCTTTACCTAAACCAAACAAGCTTGCATGCAGACTGATTTAACTTACAGAAGACATCTGTGAGAGCTGTTGAACTGTCTGATTAAACTTACAGAAGACATTCGTGAGAGCTGTCAATAGGCTCCATCACTCAGCCAAACAGCAGTGTTTAAACACCCTTGGGCTTCAAAAGCCCAAGCTATCTCTGTTGAGCCCTCCTTCCCAGTCTGTGTGAGTTCTGTGTGCCATGAGAAGAATAGCTTCCCACACCATCCTGACAAGCCTCAGGCCTCCCCAAGGTTTAAACCTCAGGGCTGCCTCTTTCCCCTGAACCACTGTTTCCCTCTGCTGGCATAAGCCAATCCCAGAGCTGCTGTTTAAGGGGGTACATCTTCAGAGATCTAAGGACACCTCTTTGTTTGCAGAATGATAAGCTCAAAGTTGGTCATCTCAAGGTAAAGAGGAGAGAAGGTAAGCAGATATATTATTTACATTATTAAAATTATGAATTTAATTATAATATAAAAGATATTGGTGTATATAATTAAAGGGAAAGAGAATAATTTTAAGAGTATAACATGTAAGAACCTTTGTTTACATATACATATATGTATGTTTATACCTATCAACATTTTCATACCTGTCTTATCAAATCAAATGTGCTTGTATGAGTGTTTAACAGACTCTGCCTGAAACCCACCCACAGATTCCCAAGGGGCATTAAAGAACTCCTATGCCAACAACTACCTTCTTAAAATTAGGGGCAAAACTGAGTTCTACCACCATTAAAATTTAGCGTTCTTTGGGAGCTGAAGACAACACAGTAAGAAGAAAACAAAGGTTTTAAATATTAAAGGACAAATAACAGTACTACCATTCCTCATACAGCATGAGCCTGTGCAAAGAAAAGCCAGACCAAAACCTAAGAAAGCAACTCAAGAGGACACAATAATGACCAGCTCATCCTCTACTAAATATGTTTATTGTATGATTAAAAAGCTGATAATCTGAAGCTATTCGGAAACAAAGTACAGGGCCACCCCAGGATGACATTACTTTCATTCTTTTCCTTTCTTTTTGACCCAAGCAACATTCCACATTCCGCATTCCTAATGCATGGGAGTCATTTAACCTCTGAACCGTTCCAAGACTGTCTCCAAACAGTCCTTCAGATTTACTACAGCAAAGAAACCGCAGGAGTTAAACCAGTGAGCTGTCTCCTCTAGGGAGCACCAGTGAACCCTGTGGGGTTCGCAGTTCCAACTCTGCAGGAGCGCTCTCAACCAACATTCCAGGCTCCTCTTGAACACTGATGGAGACCCCACCACTTAGATCTGTTTAAGACGGGACAGAAATATAATGTCCTGAGCCATCTGCAAAACTCAGAACGGAGACAACCGAGAACTTCTAATGTCACTGAGATGTAAGGGTTTCAAACACTAGCTTCTGGGAAGAGTTCTCTGCAGAATCAGCAGTCTTCAGTCCCCTGCCCCTGGACCAGTGCCCTGCCACTGTCTCCTTCACTTACAGAGAATGGAAAGCAGGTACCCTTCATGGACAGCACAAACAGAGTCATCTAATTTCAACTACCCTTCTCAAAGGAGAAAGAGCAGACAAGTCAGGAGTCAGGAGACCAACAGGGGAGAGGAACTGAGGTTGGTCACATCTCGTTCCTCTGCCCCTAGATGTGGACAACTCCCGACCCTCTATAGCCCTACCCCTTCATTCTGAAGGGAGACTCAGGCCAAAGTCAAATGGGGGATTTTCAGTTCATGTGTTTAACTGTGTTATCCAAGGGTAAACCCAAGAACATAAGATGAGACTTAACTAAGACAAAGGAAATAGGTCTGTCCAAACTCACCTGCACGCACAGACAGGAGAAGGGGTGGAAGCCAGGGCAGGGGCAGACAGTGACTCCTATTCACTGAGACATGCAAACTTAGAAAGTAGATTTGATTGTCTGGCTTTCACGCCTTTCTGGGGTAAGATATTATTTTATAATTTTAAGAATGAAGTCAACTTCTTTTTTCTTTGCCATATAAACTAGGTTATAAAAAGAACATAGGCAAAAAAAAAAAAAAAAAAACCACATAGGCTTCCACAAGTCAAAGGACTTTCTTTTTATCTATTAACTGCTGAAATATTCTCACCAGAAGTGCTAGGCATGATCGGTGTAAATCCTAGCCCTCCAAGAAGTGAGGAGATTTAAGAATGGGAGGTGAAAATACTGAGGTCAGGAGTCTGCAAGGAAGCCTCTGCTCTGTGGCAAGCCCCACACTCCTCAGCCATCTGACGAGTCATTACAAGGCCACCATTGAACTTTTCATAGTGACTTCCATTGCCAACTTTCTCATCAGGCACCTGCCCCATTCATTCATCATCCTGGGAGCTCAATGCTCAAGGAATGTTGTCAGTTCATGAATTGCATGATGGACCTCTTTCTCTACAGGCTGACAACTTGAAGCTGCACTATTTAACACAACAGCGCAACAGTACATGTGGCCACTGAGCAACAGTGATGTCTATCTTCAGTACATCTAAAATACTAAATTATATCCACGGCTCCCATTTGTGGCCCTCACACTTCCACAGGACAGTGTTGCTACAGAGAGAGCCCACAGGCACACCCTTGGAACGTTGCTACAGATAACACTACTCAAATAAGAGGTCATCAACACAGAGAAGCCAATTAAAGAGTTTATGACATTCTGGAAAACTGATTCATGTACCCAGACAACCTGAACTCGGCTTAAGCACTCAACACAAAAACTTCATAAAGGTCTGATGTGATGCGCCACTCAGGTCTGCCATGATAGAAGCACCAATCGGAGACATAGGGATAAAGAGACAGGGAGAAAGGGAAAGGAAGAAGGAACAGGAGGAACGAGAATGAGAAGTGAGAAGGGATAGTGACAGACAGAGCCAGGCTGTGGAGAGCTAGAAGGGAAGAGAGAGGTGAAAAGCAGTGTATGGTGGAGTGGGCAAAAGAGCCAGCTTGGCTTGCACAGCTCAGAGCAAGACTCAAGGCCAAAGTGGGAAAGCCAGGATGGGGATCAGCCTCACTGGAACCAAGGGCAACTCAGAGAAACCAGCCCCCACCCGCCTGTAGCATATCAGATGTAGCATATCTGCCTCTGCACATTCAGATGAAGACCCACTATGTGGCTCACTCACTTCTCTGACTCTTGTCTTTGTCAGGACCCACAGCCTCCAGTTTAAGTGTAATTCCAAGTTCAGAGAATCTTAAACAAATGACTCCCCCCTTCCCAAACCAAGAAAAAAGGGTCCATCTCACTCTCTCATTTTGCATCTCAAAAATTCATATTCTGTTTAGTTACAGATGTGATCTTATTTTCATTCTTAAAGAATACATTATTACATAACAACCGGTATCTCTCAGAGTAGTACCTCCAACGAACATGTTCTCAAAGCTCCCGTGTGACTGAGTTGTCTAGCACTCAGAACATGTTGTCCTAGGGATAAAACCAACCATGAATGAACTAATGACATGAAATGCTATAGCCTACCTCCTTTTCCTTGTGTCTGAACTATAGTAGAGTCCTATCCTGGGAGCTGTGGTGTGGTGTTGCTGGGAGAGAAAGGACAGACAGAAAGCCCTCTAGCTCCTGGGGGATGTGAAAGTAAGGAGGTGAGCCATTCATTCATGAGCAGGAGCTGCTGAGAAGTAGAGGACACATCAGAAAAATGTTCACTGGAGAGAAACTACATTTCCCATAATGCACCCAGTCAACGAAGACTTGAGTGACAAGCAGCTGAGAGACCCAGGCAGTAAGCAGCTCAGACTGAAGGGTAGCTTGGGGCCCTCCTCTCCCTTTTCTTCTTAGAGGCCTAAGGTGCTACATCGGAGGCTTGCAATTTTCTCAATTATGACACAATGGCGTCTCAGTAAATTTTCTCTAAGTACTTCTAGGGCATGGAAAATACCTAACAATTCCATGTGTTCAGTGGTTAGAACCAACTAATTTGGTAAATATTTATGTCCCAACAAGTTGGTAGTCACCTGGGAAGGAAAAAAAAAAGATATAAATTGTTGGGACAGTAAAGTTTTATTTCATCCTTAAATAAGCACAATTTTCATAGGATCTGATACTCCTAGGTACAGAGGTATGATTTAAGTTTCTCAGAGGTAGGATTTAAGTTTGATTCTGGCACCCTATTTTCTGCTCCACATTTAAAACAAAAAAAAAAAAAAACAAGCAAACAAGAAAACATAGTACTGGGTTTCTCAGTACAGCAAATCCCCAAAGCTGAGCTTTGGAAAGGTGTGACATCACTGAAAGGCATGTAGTATGATCTCACGCTGGAACTATGAACTACCCTAACCCAGCAGCAGTTACACAGTGGCTGACAAACCCCAGGTAGCTTTGTGTTTGCTTCCAAAGAAGAAAATTACCACAGCTCAGTCACCCTGTGAATTCACAAGGACAGCCAAGGACACCCCAAACAACTGTGTGGGAACTGCGAAACTAGCATCTTCTGGATGCCACATTAAGACTACCCTTGTTAATTTACAACTTAAAGCATGTAGCTTAAAGCTGGGCTAGGCCCTGAAGTAAGCAACCCCCACCTACTGAAAGTGGGCTTCCTAGGGTTCCAGGAAGCCTGTGGGAAGTGACACATTATGGGATGGCTGACTGATACTCTGCAGCTCCAAGACAGAAAAAGAGGAGGATGCAGCGCCATTTCTGTACTAATCCACTCTGTGCTGTGCAAGAGAACACCTTTGTTTTCCAGACAGTATACTTGGGTCATACTCTTTCTCTTCTCCCAATTCCTTCCGATCTTCCCGACTTCCTTACCCAGCCAACTCATGATGTTTTCTCTCTCAAAACAAAACAAGCAAAGCTTTAAAAAAAAAACTTTAGCAAAGACAAAAATAATAAATAACAGTAAAACTAAAAAGCCCAGAGAAAGAGCATGGAGTCCATTTTGTGTTATCCACCTACTCCTGGGCATGAGGCCTACCTTGGAGTATAGGTATACTCGGTGACAACGCCACTGGAGAAAACTGATTTTCCTTCCCCCAGCCAGAATCTATTTCAATTATTTTATTATGTTTGAAACTCTCAAAAGTGATGGAAATGACGTATACAAGCCAGATACAGCATGCCTTTTGCCCTCTTCTCCAGGGCAGCAGTAACCTCCCTTCGGCCCAATCCAATGTGGAATTTCCTGGTTCCATCTAATCCATCCTCACCACCACATGATCTAGCCAATCTCGCCTCCCTTCTTGAATGGCTTTGTTGGCATGGCTTCCACGGTTCCCTCTACCCTGGCTCTCCTCCTGCCTCACTGGTTACAGCTGCTCAGGTTCCTCTTCCCAGCGTTGATTTCCCCCAAGGCTCAGGTCTTGGCCAGCTTCTCCATCCTCATCACCCTTGGCCAGGGTTTAGTAGCCCCATGATACCTAATATCCTCTATCTGCTGTTAACACTCATATCTTGATCCCTGGCTCAGTCTTCTCCAGACCTCCAGTCTTTCATATCCAACTATATATGCGGCAGTCCCACGTGACAACCTGAAAGGTGCCCCAAATATGTATGAAACAGAACGTTCATCTCCTACTCACTCTTACTGCTGAACAAGGAACTCTCGGCCATCCCTGCTGAATGCACTAACACAAATCTAAATGTCTTATCGTTCCTAAGTCACGGTCCATTTCAGCAAGATTACACTAACCTTCCCCCTGCTGTGGCCATTCTCTCCAACCAGAGAGTTCTCAGCACAGGAAGCCATATTCTCTTCAGAAGTGTAAATTATGTTTGTCCTGCCTATGTTCTACAAAGGTTTTGTAGACTTGGAAAGCCACTGGAGAGACAACCAAGTACAATGACACTTCCACCTCCCTTACCCTACCAAGGCTGGGTTAATTGAAAGGAAAAATAAAATAAAATTTCCTTAAGAAGATACCCTTCACAAGGTCTTTGAAAAGGTCACCCAGTGTCAGGGGTGGGCTACCTTCCTGTGAATAATTGGCCAATGATGTGCCCGAGGCCCCACAAATTATAAAAGCTATTGCTACTGCTGTTACCTGTATGCCAGGACTAGACAGTGACACTCTACTGCTGAAGACACCACACATGCGTGCTTTGACTGTGGGACATAGGAAAATTTTGGTCAGAGGGCTCCATGCCCACTGCTGGTGCAGAACTGTCACCAGCATTCCTGCTTGGCTATGGACCCTGTGTACTAAAACGCCAACATGTCAGGAATAAGGTGCCTGCTTATGCAATAGTGGCTCAGCTGACATGGGTAAGACCAACGGCCTTCTAATTGGATTTAAGGCCCACTACACAGAAGGGAACACAAGCCTCATACCATAACCCAGAAAAAAAACCTATAGCTGGGGAGGTCCTAAGTCCATATAGGGAAAGAACTTCTATGATTGTTCTAGATGGGGTTGGTGTGCCTGTCAAAGTCCCCTTTAAACATTTTGTGTATGCCCACAGATCACCGTTGTCAGTCTCAACTCCTAACAGTCTTGTCATAGATTTAAATAGTCCATCCTGAAAGGGAGCTCCTTCAGCAGGGACATAAACAACAACAACAACAACAACAGCAAAATGGCTTCAGATCCACTAGGCCCCTCCTGGCCTGAAGAGTAAGCAGAGCCCAGCTTCGAGGAAGACTCCAACCAGAAAAGCTTTCTAGAGGCCCTTTATACCAATGTGATGCCTGGAAAGGGCTCTGCTGAGCTGCCAGCAGGCTATAGAGTGTGCTTCAGGTTTCCCAGCCTTTGTGAGCTATCATCCATGCTAGTGAGCTGGCCATGGTGAGCCAGCTGCCTCTGAGTCACTGCTGCTCCTCTGAGTGTCCCCTCACCCCAATAAAACTCACTGGTCTGCCAAGTTGGACTTTGGTGGTATCCAGATTTTGGGTTGTCATGGGTTCCCTACCTGCGGTGAACAGATGTGTATCTTTTCCCCAGGAAAAGTTTTGTCACACAACACATGCACAAGATATGCAGATGTGCATACACATGACATTGCATAATGGCTAAAGGTGTGTACAAGTGATGGGCTTGGGTCCTGGTCCTTCCACGTCTTAGCTATGTGTAAGCGAATAAACGGTACAAGGAGATGTTAGTTTCCTCATCTAAGAAAACCACAAAGAACAATAATTACAATGAGCCCAGTGGTCCTCACTGAGTTTTGAAGCAGCTTAGATATAATAACATAAAGTTTCTAGAATTTATAGCTATGTGTACCATATTATGTTATCTATTAACTATCATTATCCTTTAAAATCTGATTAAAAACTACAAAGAAAGCATGAAAAGGAAGTTGTGGTCTTGTTTTGCTTTATTTCTTTGGGCTTGTTCCAAACACTTCAAACATTTCTGAGAGAAACCTCATAACGTGGTTCAACGACTTCACCTAGGTTTAGTACTCTATCGTGCCAGTCAGTTTAAGAACCAGAACATAAACTGAGACCAAGCCCCACAGAACCCTGACTGACTCCTTCCCTGAGTGCAGTCATCGACTGACAACTGTATAGAATGTCCCAGCACTGGCAGTGATGTGCACGGATAATAGGAGCCCATAATTACTATTTTGATTCTAGAAGAGGATCCAGATAGGCAATTTGTTCCAGTTCTCAGCAGTGCCGCAACCATCTGGATCAGGGCTTGCAGACTCTAGATTCTGGTAACTGGTACCCTCTCCCCTTCCAGCCTCCAGCCCTAGGGCGGCAGTGCTTCCTGCCATTAAAGGAGACGCACTAATCTGAGAGCTAGCCTGTGCTTTTTTAGACATTCATTAACTGTTTCTGAAACTTGTAGGATTACACTGTCTCTACTAAAATCACCACAGTGAGGCTCTCCTTGGAGTCCTGACTGCATCCTGGCACTTACTCCCAGCTTCCCCACACTACACAAAATCAGCCACTTCTACTAAAACAGACAAAGACTCTGAACCTTCACCTGACAAGAGTCAGTGAAGGGGATCCCTTCCTAATGTCTGCTTTCATTCTTGCACCTACGTCATGAGGTGGCCTCTTAGCAGGCTGATGGTGCAGCACTGCCCACACGTATAATGTGCTGGTTACAATTAGCAAACAACAAAGCCTGCCGCCCAACCCCCTTCAAGTCTGGTCCGTATTTGGATCCTTAGTCCATTTTTAATGACCCACATTCATGCTGAATTATCTACAAAGTTATAATGGTGATCAAGGGATGACTCCACCACTGCTTTCATAGAAATAAGCCACCATTTCATAGTCCATATTGCTGAAAGCAAACAAGATACCTGAGTGAACAATAAACCCATGTGGATCCGCAGAATTTCTGCTAATTCTACATTTAGGTAAAAGCTTATCTGATGCCTCTTTCAATGTTTAAGTGTAGTTACACTGAAGCACTTTCATCTTATAGCAGTATTTTTTTATCAAAAGTTAAGATATTGTATTCTTTTAGTTATGAATGGTAAATACAGACCACTACTGATTTTCTTTAAGAATCGTGGAAAATTGTGAGGGTGTGAAACGAATCCTGAGATGCAAGACAAGGCTATGCTGACTGCACTGCAGGACCACCAGGCAACAAGCACGCCAAAGGCTCTTGATGGATGTTTAAAAATTAGTTCTCTTTAACTCCTACATTGTGTTTGGATCACACTACCTCCCTCCCCCAACTCTTCCCAGATCCACCCCAGATACTCTCCAGCCCTGATACCTATCCACCCAACATTTCTATTGCCCCAATGTCCTTGGATGTGTGGCCTTCCACTGGAGCATGGTCTATTTAAATTCCTCCCGCCCCCCCCCCCCAGGCAAAAGTACCCCATCAGTGGTTCCCAAGGCTCACGGGAGGTGCCTAACCACTTTGGAGTAAGACAGACTTGCAGGAGACATTAGTTCTAACTCTTAATCCCTGTGTGAATGAACTCAGGTGAGAGGCCTGACCTTCCTTAACAGTGCCTTCTGTACTTCTAAACGGAAGTTGAACAAGAGACCTGACACGTTGGCTCTGCCCAGTCTCAAAGACTATCAATGTCTGACATATTACTGTTCCTCCACGGATGCTAATAACCGCTGTCTTTGTAGAGCTTGCCTAATTCTCTGTTACGTGTTAAGAAGGGGGGAAACCCACGTAATTCTGATAGCAAACAGCCTTTAAAAGTGCCCAGGGTGAGTGCTCTCTCCTGTTTCAGTTTGCTGTCCTATAGCACTGCACTGGGAGAAAGTTAGTCACAGAATACACTGTATTCTTTCAAATGTCTGAAATGTTCAAATGTTCAAATGGAATGCTACCAGCCTGACAAAGCACTTTTATGAACTGGAACAAATCGTACCTGCCATTCAGTAATACTTGGAAACTCATCATCAAATTGATTTACACCCAGCATCAATAAATCACACAAAGTAGGCCCTGTGCAGCCCAGGGAGTAAACAAAAGTAAACATTGTGCTTCACCTGCCCCGCTGGCCAGACGACACGCAAACTCTGGCCACCTCAACTGGAATAATGCCTTTGGTCTCTGGTCGATCTGGTTATTTTTGGAGCCTTTTATGGAATATTAACTTTATTTGCTCTAATTCTACAGGAAGCCACATTGGAAGTGCAAGGAAATATAAATGATTAAAAAGCAGAAGTGAAAAAGAAGGGGGGAGCCAAGTGTTTTGCTCTTTTTAACTGTATTTTTTTTCCAAGTAAGAGGGCTTCCCCCATATTGCTACTCATTATAGTCTGTTTGCAGCATGGCTGCATTCCACACAGCAGCTCTGTGGGGATGTGTGTGTGTGGGGGGGGGGGGGGAGTTTGTTTTTGTTGTCTGTTGTTTTTCAAAATAAAGCAGAGGTGTACTACTACAGAGAAGTAACATTTTAAATCGGTGGCAATCTTGTATAAACTTTATGTATGTATGATGGAGCAGGAGGAAGAAAACAAGAAGCTAGCTGACCCACCCAGGCATCAACCCCTAACCTCAACTCCAGGCTCCCACCAATGAAATAAAAATAAAAACAAACCTTGATGTGTTGTTTAACGTACATTAAGTTGGCCCTCCCAGGTCCCACATAATACATTGGCTTTCTTGAACTAGGTCTTTACAGAGACGCCAGCCTTAAGTGACACAAAAGAGTTTTAAAATCCCAATTAGTTCGCTGTCCTCTGTTGATAGTATTCTGTTTTCCTCTAACCAACAATAATGAATAACCCACAAATGCTAATGAATAACTAACTCCTTTTGTCTCCAAGGACAGCCGAGCCCAACTAGAAATGTCAGAGGGCCCGAGGTAAAACACAAACCTTTATAATGAAAATCTTCCCAATTATAGAGTCCTCTGGGTACTACACTTGCAGAACTGTCTTAAATATTTAAATAGTCATGTCAAATGTGCTTAAAGTGGGTATCATAAAACTGATTTCCCTGATGCTTTGAAAAATGAGTTTCTACAAGTCTAATTACAGTGAGTTCTGCTGGACCAGGAAGCAAGGATATGCTATCACTATCGCTAGTGCAAAGTGGGACCCACAGTCACAAACCCTACGCAGGCTAGCAAGTGCCCTGCACACAATGTCTCCCTCATATGCTGCCCCGAGGCTCCGAAGGAGGAATGCTCAGCTCCACACATTAAAAACTGACCTGAGGTAAGCAACGAACTTGAAAACCAAGTTCTACTACTTGAGAAATGTTAAGCTAAAACCAGCCCTCTCCCCTCTTGTAAGTCAGAAAGGCAAAATAGGCACTGACTCAAGCTCTCTGGCCTACAATGAAGAACACAGTGGTGTGTTTTAAGGGCAGCACTTTTCCCAATGCGTTCCCTGACTCTCTATCCATGGGCAGGGCTTGGAAGTGATAGCACCTCGGAGATAGAAAGGATGTCCTTTTGCATAGCACTCCAAACATCCCCCACTAAAAGGGACGTGATATTTGGGTGAAAGTGGGCAATTTCAGGTCTAGGGCAGGGAAGTACCAGTAAGAAGCAAAAACATCTTGTTACATCTGAAAACAGGAAGTGTTTAATGGGAACATGGTTAAAGGACACAGGAACTGACCTCAAGAGGGTTCCTTTGGCCATATTTGGGTTAATTCGAGCATCAGAAAGAATTATGACGGGAATGAGTCACAGAAAACCGTTTTTTGAAGAGGGCCTGAGTGAGTGTCCTCCCGTGATTTGAAAAAGATGAGGGAGGCTCCTCTTCCCAGCCACTGTGGTCTGAATCCAAAATGCCCCCACAAGCTGGGTATCTGCACACTTGCCCTAGATAGAGGTTTTCTTTGGGGAGGTGATAGTCTCCAGGGCAGACTGTCAGGCTGGCAGGCACAGGCCACAACAAAGGGCAGGCTGGGAAGGTTATACCCAGCTCCAGACTCTGACCAGAAACTGTCTCCTGCTCTGGCTACTGTGCAAGGAACCGACGTTCCTAAGGATGACCAAGCTGCTCTCCTACCCCCACCCCACCCCTGCCCCCCCCCATCATGCCTCACTATGCTAGATGGAGCCCCTGGGGAACTCTGAGCTGAAACAAGTCCTTCCTCTCTAACATCCACGATCTATCAAGTATCTTGTCACTGTAAAGCACTGGCTGATAGCCACTCAAGGACTGAAAACCCAGGAAACCACCATCATATTCGACCAGGGAAACCTGACTTAAGACACAGACCAGAGGAGAAGCTTTAAGACGCTAACGAATGTGACGTCACTGACTTAACTTAGACAGGAAACATGTCCTCAGTGCAGTGATGTGCTGACAAGCTCATGTTGGCCCACAAATTATCTATTCCACATTCTTCTTTTTAATGTGTTGCGTGTGTGTGTGTGTGTGTGTGTGTGTGTGCTCGCACACGCACTAGGGTGCATGCATGTGTATGCATGAGTGCACATATGTGCACTCATGAATGTGGTGTGCTGTCAAAGGTTAGCACTGGATAGCATCCTCTATCCTCCTCCACCTTGTTTCTGAGACAGAGCCCCTCTTTCTGATCCTCAGGCTCACCGTTTCAGCTGGAGTGGCTGCCCCAGCACACTGGGATTACAGAAGCACACTGCGGTGCTAGGCTTTTACAAGCAAGCAGGGAGCCATCCCTCTAGCCTTATTCAAGCTACATTCTAACCTGAATTAGATCCTGAAGAAAGAGTCAGGCCAGCAGCCTGAGCAATGAGACAGCCACCTGAACAGGAGACAGACAGACAGACAGACAGACACACACACACACACACACACACACACAAAGGGTAGGGAGAATGGGAGGTCGAGAAAAAGAACCTGAAATGCTGCAATAGCCATATGTAAAATGCTTGAACTTGCTTAGAGCTGTCTAAATAAAAACCAGCCATAGAGGGCACTTGGACTGTAAGTGGAGAGTGAAAATTAATTTATGGATAAAATATAAAATAATAATGTAAAATTAATTTCATTATGGACTGCATATTAAGATATAATTATATATAAGAGATATTGTTGTGTCTGAGTTAACTTCCCGGTTATGATGAACATGTATTTGTGTATATAAATGATGAAGGCCAACTTGGAGATAAATGTCACCTTTTTTTTTTGATTGGTTCAATGTACTTGATACAGATAAATGTGTCAAAATGCTGAAAAGCCCAATCCATTAGTTTATATGTAGTGACACATGTCTGCAAGATCAGCACTTTGGGAATACTGAGGCAGGAGGATCACTGAGTTCAAGGCCTGTCTACATACTGAGTTCCAAGCCATTCAGCACTACATAGGAAAATCAGAAAAAAAAAAATCAACAAGTTATTTAATTATAATAGAACACAGTACAAAATAATGTAAAGCACAAAAAGAAAGAGAGAAAGAGAAAGAAAGAAAGAAAGAAAGAAAGAAAGAAAGAAAGAAAGAAAGAAAGAAAGAGAAAAACAGAAAAAGAAAAAGGAAAAAGAAAGCAAGCAAACAAACAACAAAAAAGACCAAAATGACTTTAGACTAAACAATGAATTTTGCTCATGAAGAAGTAGCTTATTGGGGGCTGGAGAGATGGCTCAGCGGTTAAGAGCACTGACTGCTCTTCCAGAGGTCCTGAGTTCAAATCCCAGCAACCACATGGTGCCTCACAACCATCTGTAATGGGATCTGATGCCCTCTTCTGGTGTGTCTGAAAACAGCTACAGTGTACTGACTTATATTAAATAATAAATAAATCTTTTTTTTTAAGTAGCTTATTAAAAGACTGGTTAGTTTCAATAGGGATGCCTGGATGGGGCTCCCGAGAAACTGTTTGAAGGGGAAAAAAATGAGGGAAACTCATTTTTTTCTTCCTGCCTTTTATCCTTCCTGCCCCCTCCTCTTAGAAGGCAAACTCTGGTCAGAGCTGGACTGAGGCAGCCACTGTGCAGCCAAGAGGAACACTCCACAGTCTCAGGCTGACAGTGCAGGGCTGTACAGCACAGCCAACGCTGACCCAGCCGCAAGAAAAACAGCCTCATGACAGGCCCTGGGCATCGAAGATGTGGCCAGCTGAGCGTCTCTTGTGTTTTTATGGTGGCCTCAGGCCCACAGCAACACCTAACAGCCGCGTTTATTAAGGATTTAGGTGTAAGCACTTAACAGCATTTATGTACGAGCAACTTATTAGCTGCTTTAAAATGTCATCTTCATAAATTAGAAGAAAAATGGCATACCTCTTTGATTCTTAAATCGGCACCATTTCAGGAGGGATATACACCCTGTGGTAGACTCTACCACTTCTCAAGCCTTAGCTAGATAAGGCAAATGTTTCCATGCTCATTGCCTGGTCACATCTACTCTTTTTGTCTCTAAAATTGTGGTAAAATAACAGCCTAGGGTGGAGATTCGTGCCTGTAGTCTTGCCATTCAGCAGGCAGAGATAGGGGTAACTGCCTCAAGTTCAAGGCCAACCTAAGCTATAATGAGTGCCGGGTCAGTCTTTTAAGACTGTCGCGAAGAAAACCCCAATTATGTTAAATAATTAAATAGTTTTTTAAATGAAAAGAAAATAGCCATCAAATGCCAAAACTTTGTCACCTCAAACCAAATCTCTGTATCCACTGAATACCAGCTCCCCATTCCTGGTGCCCATGTTCTTAGCAACTACCACTGCCTCTACAAATGTGATTCTAAGAACTTACAAAATAGAAGTCATATAATACATATAATAGAGTTCGTTTAGCACAGTTGACTCAACGTTTCTGTGTTAGTGGATAGGTCAGAATCCCCTTCCTTTTTTAAGTTGCGTCTCCACGCCTCATCTTCACCATTCGTCTAGTGATGGACACTTGCGTATCTACCTTCTATGGTGAACAATGTTTTCAGGAACAGGAATAAAAAGTGCTTGCTGACACTGTAGCTTTGCAAAAACCACCAAAAGGAATATAATGAAATTCACCATGGAAAGTGTCCATCTCTATTTGCCAGTTACCTGGTACGCAAAGAATGCTCTGTAACTCTCTGGTTCCTTCAAGGACTCACCAGTGACACCATGGTATTCGGAACTCACACCATAGGATGCTGAAGCAGCTGTTATCTGTGTTTCTAGGTTAGCGGAATGTAATCCTTAGCCAATAGAAACAACATTCAAATCTACACTTTTCACCGGTCTTCCCGGTAACAATCCTCAAGAGCTTAAACTCTCTGGATAGAGTCCCACAAGGCAATGCGATCACTCTCAGGATTCAGGAAACGGCTTTCTCATTGCTGTGTAAACTGTGCCATGCCTCAATGCAAGGAGGTTCCGTCCGCTTGTGGTCCGTCTTGTGTGAATCTGCCTGAACTACAAGGTGCTCAAGTATTTGGTAAGACATTATTCTCGGTTCGTGCTGGGGTGTTTCTGCAGGAGATTAACATGCACACCAGCAGGCTGGGGAAGGGGAATGCCTCCCTTGGTAAGGAAAGACTTCCAATCTTCTGATGGTCTGAGCAAAAGGCTAATCCCTCCCCCACGTGAGCTGCAACCCTTTCCTGCCTGTTGCCTTTGAACTAACTGGATCACTGGTTTCCTTTTTCTTGCCTTTGGCCTCACGTTGAAACAGTGGCTCTTCCTGAGTCTAGAGCCTCCTCGCCTCTGGACCATCAGATCTTCTGGTACTCAGTTCTTCAGCTCAAACACAGCTACACGTCTTGGTGCATCACTCCAGACTCTTGATGTGCTGCGTTCTGTTGGCTCCCCCGCCAGTGTCAGCTCTGATAAAACCCTACACCTCCAAGCCACGTGGAGCCAGGTAGAAATCAGCACCCCTCCAGGCTTGGATTTGTGCTTCTTCTCCCTACCTAAAATAAATGCTAGAAAGCTCCTTCATGTGCACATGCACACACATGCACACAGGCACACAGACACACACACACACACACTTGCAATCTCTCGTGCCAGCAATTGGGAACATCGCAAAGCTAGCACCTTTCAAATATTGTGTGCTTAGATATCCTACTTTTCCCTTAGCTCCACCTATCACCAGGACAGGGAGCCCTCTCAACACTGACAGATGGGGTTAGAGAGACTGAGAGAGTTAGAGTTGTAAAGCGACTACTGTGCGAGTGGAAGGGCTTGAGTCCGGATTCCCCAGCACCCACGTAAATGCCAGGAGTAGTGAGCCATGTCTCTAACTGCAGAGCTGGGAAAGCCAAGATGAGAAGAGCCCTGGAAAGCGCTAGTCACCGTGGTAGCCAAACAGTGAACTCCAGCTTCAGAGAGGGACTCTTGTTTTTTCAAAGGAAAATGAAAGAAGGAGTAGGTTGGAAAGTGGCTAAGGAAGAGAGCAACACTGACCTCTATTCTGCACATCTGCACACATCAGCCTGTACAAGCACATACTCTCTCACACACACAAAGGCTGCCACTCTCGTGTGCACTAGTGTGCCCCTCTCAGAGAGCTCACTGAGCTTCATTTTGAACTGCCCATACATTGGTCCAAATCCTCCAACAGCCTGAGGGGCAGACATCTTAATGGCAAGTCTTCCAGCACAATAGATCCCTGACAATATAGGTTCAATAATTATTTGTTGAGAAACATTCAGATGGAGCTTAAGCAATCCCAGACCACTGGTTATTGGCTTAATTTTATGAATTTCGTCAAGATCTGCAGAAACAATTCCACCACTTCTGGCCTCACCAAGACCACTGATGGTATCCAAGATGCTGGGCTGAGAAGAATAACTTCAGATCGTCCCCAGCTTCTTATCTGTGAGAACTCAGTTGTGCTCCAAGCCTGTTGACAGGAAGCCAGGCACTGTCTGCTAGTGGAGAGCCAGCACGCCTCAGGGGAAGAACTGGGAAGCAGCGCTTGCTCTACACGCCTTACAAGATACGCTGGCCCCAATGACTCACTCAGTTAAACTCACTTAACCCAAGTTCCTGAAGGACGCTTTAAGCCAGGGTCATAATTATTACATCTTCTATCAAAGTAAGATTGAGAGGTTGAACTCCATCTTAGTGTCCCCAAAGAGCTTGTTCTCTGTGGACCTCCATGGGTTAAATCACCATAGCACACACCCTGAACTGTGGTGAGCAATCTCTGAGTCTGTGTTGGAAAGCATCCACACACATACATGATATGAGAAACGCAGGTTACGACTGCCAGTCACATGGACAGCCGTGCCTATAAAAGGAAGCTACAGCTCCCTAGTCAAGATGAGCTGAGAGGTGTCGTGGCGCAGTGCCTCTAAAACCAAACAGAGGAGTTTGGTAGGAAGAAACTCAATGTTCTACCCCATGGGCCCAGTAGTAGCCTAACAGTGGCAGACTATTCTAGAAAAGGCCCCCAGGCAAACTTTACCTGCGCTTAAATATTAGTAGCTCTAGGAAAGCAACAACTCCAAACAGAACTTAGACTAAATAGAAATGATTAGGAGAAAAGAGAGTAAGAGAGTAAAGGAGAACTATAAAAGCCACGGGTGTGTGTACTGTTGTGGGGTTTTCCTACTCATCTCTTCATTTATGGCCAAACACTCTATACACCGGAATACACAGGCACTAAGCTGTGTCCGCTATTACGAGTTGACAACAAAGTACCTTAAGAAATATGCAGAGTGCCATTTGACATTAAAAGCTGTAGTTATGTAAGATACAGGCTCTTTTTCTTCCTAGCCTAAGCACACACGCACACCGTCTGCAATGTAAATCCATTAAGGCCACACCAGTTAGTTGCTAGAGAAAGGGTGCTGTTCAAATAGTCCGTTAGTCCTCAACAACTACTCTTTTAATTTGAAATAGAGGGTAATCCAATCACGACTGAATTAAACACACATGCTATATTTCAAATTAACCACATTTTCTAGTCCCTCACCAATTTTAAAAATATGTTTAAATACATGTCGGGGACAGGACTCAGTGGGAGAGCAGTTGCCTGACACGCTGCTGTGGGCCTATGGTTTCAATCTCCACTATTGAGGAGGGATGCATTATTCCAGCTTGAATCTCCCTCTTGAATTTTTCTTATTAACATTTACTGACTCCTCTTTTTCCTGGGTACTAAAATGACTCCCACTGTGGTCCTCTCCTCCCGACCACAGCTTTTCTTCTAGTACTTCTAACACCAGCATTGGTTCTGGTTAGGCCCTGTCCCCCACTGCCTGCAGAATCCACCCCTCCACCCCCGTAAGACAGGGCAGAGCCACAAGTATGCAGAAGACAGACTCTGCACCCAGCTCCTGCCCTGTCAGTCATCACCTTCCTCCCTATTTCCCTTTTAAGCTGCTCTGCCTCACCTTCCACTCTGCTTCAATTCCAAGGTACCACTCACTTGTACCCATCACTTAGACACACATACAAAAGTACACACCCAACCCCTTCCCAAGCATGAGACCTCTTGAACCTTGACTCTAATAATGAATTACGTATATTTTTCTATTGAACTTGCTGGCAGTCAGCAGACAAGGGGCAGATTAAAAAGTCCCCTTTTGTAGAGACTCCCAAGTAACAATCTTACCTTTCTCGGGATTTGGAGAGAAGGGGTCTCCAAATTCTTGCTGTTTGGGCTTTATAGTGTGTGGTGCTGCCATGACACCAGCCGGGGTGACCTGGAACTGAGGCTTCCCATTGGCGAGTAACTGTCTCCTGGGGCTCAGGGCAGGCAGATGGATGGGGCTTGCGGCCATGTTGCTCTGAGGAGCCATCCCTGCTCCCGAGGACATCTTGAGGTGAAGACTGTTAGCAAGACTTCCAATACTGGGGCTCGGCGTGCTGGCACAGGAAGAGGAGCAGGGAGTGCCTGCGTGGGCTCTGATGGGAGGGATATGCTGACCACCGAGTAGCCCAGGCCCCTGTGGGGTTCTTGATGTCCGGTGGAGATTCATGCCACATGACCTTCCATTCATTCTGAGAGCCCTGAGGCCACGCTAATCAATATCCAATGGCACTATTGATTCTTTCAAGGCAAGGCAATAAGTTATCCATCTGATAGGTGGTAAGTCTGTTTAAAACAAAAACAAAGGCAGGCATTGGAAATGGTGAAACTGAAAACGAGATCCAGTAAATTTTCAACTCGTATAGCATTTATATTGGGACAAAAAAAGAAACACAGCTGGCAAACTGGCCTGTGGTATAGAACAAGACCATAAAACACATAGCTCCTTGGCAAGGACTCTACACTTCTGCTTCCATGGGAGGCTTAGCTTATGGATCACTGCATTGATCTGTGCCTTTCTCAATGCGGTGTTCTTGGCAGCAACCACCCATCCACTGATGACGGCTTGCAAAATGAAACCTACTCTGTTCGCGAAGGGATCTGTCCATAGACTTCATTTTCGCTACAATGTATCTTTGGAAACTCTCGCAACACCACCCTCCGTGAGCTGTGAGATTGAACTTTTGAAGTTCCCGGTGAACAATTGCAAAGCAAACACCATGTTCCTTCTGAGAGCAACATTTTCATAGTGCCCAGATTTGCAAAAACTCTAGGTATGGGAATATTACTTTTCAGACAGCAGCAGAGCCTTACATCCATATTGATCCTGAGTTATGGGGATAGAAATAGATCAATGCCACAATACCCTGCCTTCTTTCTATGTGAGGGTCTGGAATAGGAAAACACTATAGACTACAGCTCCTGGAAAGCACAAGAGAAGGCAACTCTTCAAAGTAGGGTCCTCAGTATGTTCACAAAAAGCCCTACTGTGTGGCCATATATACCATATTATTGGGGACCCTCCATTGGGAGCAGAAACGTATGTACTGATGTGTCTACCGAATGTCATTCTCACTACTCCTATGTGGTGACATCAATGCTCCCTGGTTCTAAATCCCTAAGGAAAGCTCTTCCCTCCCTAACAGGTCACTCTGCAATGTGGGCGCTAGGACATGGCCAGGTGTCTAGGTGCCGCCTTAACGATGTCTGTCTTTTATACAGACAAGACAGTCATGGGAAGCAGCCACAGCTGAACAAACACAGAAAATGAAGACCGATCAAGACTATAGCAGTAACATCCACACGTTCTCAATAGGATGAGCCTCGGGACTTCTTCCCGCTGTATGATCCACTTGGGGTCCTGAACAAATATTCTCAACTCAACTCCTAAAGAAATGCCTGCACCAATCATCATGGGAAGGCTACCAAAGGAATAAAGTGTTTTCAAGGAAACTATTCCTTTCATCAGTTTAGGAATTAAAAAAAAAAAAAAAACAACTTGAATGTTCACTATGATTTCCACAAAACTTGTCACAGGTGCCTACTGACTCTTTGTATGTAATTTAAATACGGAATTTGGAATGCACTCTTTATTTCTTTATTTTGCTAAAATTCACTAAAAACTCTCTCTGGTATATAGCAACTGCTCCTACTCTCCCTCCACGGCACGTCCCACAGACAGACAAGTAAGTCTCCAGACCTGCATGGATGGCGTTCATTTATGATACAGAAAGAACAGAGCCTGCTATCACACTGGCTCTAAGTCTGTTCCTCTTTAACAATGGAAAACTCCTCGCGCATTGTTGGCTGTGTGTGCGTGGAGCTACACCTTATTACTGGCCACTCTCTTCCTCTATTGACTGATCTGGAGCAAGAATCAAAACCATTATCCATTCGCCACTCATTTGTGAAAGAGTGGTTTCTGAGCACTCTGAACATTTATTTGTAGGAAGCATTTATTTATTACTCATCAGAAGGGAAAAAAAAGCACATAATTATGCCATACTGACAAATTTTCGAAACTGAAGAATGGTCCAAAATGACTGGAGTCACTTAAACCACATCCAAGTGGCAAGTGGCAGCAGCTTTGTTGACTGTGGTCATTTCGACTTTGTTAGAAAAAAGTCACTTTTTACATCAGCATCATAAACAAGCAGTTGTCATCAAAATCTGGATCAAAAATGCATCACTAAGTAATCCAGCATTAGGCTCAGTCATTAAGAAGAGTCGACAAGAAGGAAATTCAGAAAGGTAAGAATATAATCAAGCATCAGGCACTCACACCTGTATTATCACATGAATATTTATTCTGCTTTTTTAATAACTCGCATTCATATTTGAAACAGCCTTAGGTTTAAAGAAGAAGAAAAAAATGTACTTATAAGACAAAGAAGTAGCCAGAAAAGTGAAGTGAATGGCATTTCTACGTTAGGCAAAACCACCCACGAAAAGGAAGAAAAGCAAGCCAGGTAGGAATTGGCCTACAATTCCAGTTTCCACGTGAACTGTGTCAACAGATTTTCCAGCAAAAGACACCGGTACATAGAAATCAATTTTGTCTACTCACGGCATACTATGTTATATACTTCTGCACTAAGCCATTGATCACAATATCATGTCAAGCCCACAGGGTGATCAAGGATAAGAAAACCACTCAGCTTCAGGTAAGACTTAGGCTTAAGCATCAGTGAGGAACACTGGAGAAGTCAAGATGCTGAGAACTACCGTGGTAAGTCACAAGCTTCCTGAACTACAAATCTCCATCCATAAAAGCCTAACCATAATCACTATGGTCTCTTGATATTCTGCTGTTGTTTATTGTTGTTGTTGTTGTTTTCTAATACTACAGGTAAGAAGGATTATTTTAAAACACTCATTTATTATAATAACAAACTGATATGAAGAATCCACTTTTTTAGCAATTAAATCTAGAGGAACTTTGTAGCCATAGAAGCAAAAACAGTGGCACACTCTGCCAACACAACTCAAGCAACAATGGGTGCATGGAAGGAGACAATGACGAGAGAGAGAGAGAGCCCTCCCCGAACACCACGCACAAAGACAGCACTAACCAGAAAGAAAGGAATACCGCATTAAATGAATTGTCTAAGATGATCACATCACAGCTAGTAGTATCCTAAAGGGAACCAGGAAAATTCCACTGAATGTGGACCTCTTTCAACAAAGATGCATTTACTTTTATATTTTATGTTTTCATGTTGTATTTGCACCATATACCTGACTGATGACCACCGAGCCAGAAGACATTGTCAGATCCCCTGAAACTGGAGTTACAGACAGTTGTGAGCCACGTGGGTGCTAGGACCTGAACTTGGGTCCCCTGCAAGAGCAGCCAGCGCTCTTGACCACTGAGCCATCTCTCTACGCTCCTCCTATTTAAAAACTTTCACAGGCTTTCCCTCCTGTCTTATGACCAAATATTCTACTCAAGACTACCAACAAAAAAAAAAGGCAAAGAGCATTCAGAAATATAAATTTCAGGTGTTTCATATCTGATGTTTAACCACACTTAGATTTTTATCCCCCATTGGTTCTCACAATGAAAATGTTCACTCTGCTAATGAGTTACTAAATCTTCCCTTTTGACCACTTTCAAACTCTTAAAACACAACTCCTGCAATCCAGGTCAGAGAGGAAATGACTTAACCTCCACGGAAACTCAGGTAGAAAACCATTTTATAATGCCACTCGTTTTCTGGGAAAGCATTAAAGTTAACTTGGATCAAAATATAAAATCCTGCTTCCACCTTCTCTCCAGGGCTCCAGGAACTGCTCCTTATGCACTGAGAGAGATTAAACAAATGAAACAATGTTCACTCATCCATCTAAGAAAACTCCAGAACCAACTTCCACAGCACCTGTTGACAGCCAAAGGCCCCTTCTTAGTAAATATCATTAATAGACTCATCTGGAGTCATAATTCATCTGATGAGCCAGTTAATTATTAATTTTCATACATCATTTCATTTCCTTAGGCTAGATTTAGCCTTTGTTATATTTTCCATTCCTTATGCTGAAAGCATTTTTTATACTGAACAACCAAAAACAACAAAAAAAAATCCTTCTAGCGAAGGTCAGGAAGCAAACTGACCCTGAATATGATCATATTTACATATGTGTGTGCACATTTACAGTATGTGCTTGCCCCAAACACTTGTGTGTGCGTGTACATTCTTATTTGTGTGTGTATACATGTGCACGCGTATGTGAGTGTTTATGTGTCTAAGCCATCTACGGTCTGCCGGTCTTCTCATTTTCCCCCCTTTGGGTTAATGATTGTATAATTTCATTAAGCGCTGTCATTTCAACCTCACTGCCTTTATCGTTTAATAGACCCATGCTATTCTCCTGGGTTTCTCCTGTTCCAGCTTTTGTAGCCAGAAGAATATAGAAATGAAAAACCTATTGATGGATAATATAAGTATTCTCATGCACGGCTTCAGTGTGCAGCACATTCTGCAATTTAATCAAGGACAGCTAGAGCTGAATGTTCTTATATCCCAGAGTTCATTTCAATAAGCAGAATGTACCTTGTTCTAACACAGGTGACTGACTCCTCAGTAAAGATTGTATAAACAAAAACCAATCATGTAAGTCATTTTATTGGCAACAATATAAACACAGCTATATTAGATGTCACCAATAAATCAGAGTGATCCTTGTCTGCAATTTCAACAAGAGGAAAGTGCAAACATGAGCCCATGAGGCGGGAGGACGTTATGGAGGGAGTGTATCAGATGTGGACAATACCATTTCTCTAGACCAGAACGGTAAGGTCATGTATTATGGTGAACAGATTCACAGCAAGGTAGAGTTTAACTCCTCGTGTGGGTCCATAACTGGACTCGGGGAAGCCTCCAGAGCCACAGAAGTTACACCAAAAGAAAGCTAACTCATATCTAAGCTGTAGTGCAGAAACTCAAAGAAGCATGTGTAGTCCTTTTCACCCAAGTAGCCTCAAGGCCTCATGATGACTGTGAGAACATTGCCATTTATTCTGAACATTAGTATGTACCACCGCTACTCAAACAACACAATCACTGGTAACATGACATCAGAGGACTCTCATTCTGACACTAATTAGAAAGACAACCGTTAGTCCTTTCACCCAGTAGTTTTCCAAAGACCACTTGGAAAAGACCCTATAACCTACATCAGGGACTCTCTTAAAACACAACTCTGACTTGGATGCATCTGTGGATCTAAACTCCAAACTAATTCATGATCAATATATTTTAACCATTCTAAATTCTGTATCTGTAAGTTGTCTCGAAAAGGAAGAAATTTCGCTCAAACATATGGAATAAAATAGCTGACAACACAATTTTAAACTTAAGTCTGTAGCTGTGAAGTTCACAATACAGGTAGTAAGTATGGTGAAGACAGGAGAAAGGGTGAGGAGGAGACAGAGGAGCCGCCCTCTAGTTCAGGAATCCATTCTAGTTAGTCTGAATATCAGAAGCAAGGTTCTGAAGACCCACACAGTGGTTGGGATGACAGAGACAGTAATTCCAGACCAGACGGCTGGTAAGAAAATCTGACTCTTCTGAGAGACAATGCAGGAAACAGCAGTAAAGCTGCATAACTCCCCACATCCCCCAGAATGCACTGGCCACACCCCTGGGTGTCTTAGGACTCTCACAGCCTCCTACTATACCAAATGCCATTGGGAAGTGTCTCGTTACTTGGCCTCAGTCTTCAACTCATCAATGAAGACAGAAAGGTCTGGAAAGCTGTGGCCTTACAAAAATGGTCAATCCAATAAAAAAAAAAAACAAACAAAAAACAGTCACCATCATAAGAAATTAGAATGAACTTGAAACAAAAAAAAAAAAATTTTTTTCAGCACACAAAAAGCTCAGAAAGGTACTCATGAACTGGCTTAGCCTAGGTTGAAATATGCTAACTTCCTAAGGCCTCCAGTTACCAAAGTACTCATTTTAAAGCAGCAGCGTTCTACAAACTGGGCTGCTATCCACGGATGGCCTATGGGATGAGTTACTCAGTAGGGAAAGTATTTCCTAAAATAAAATAAACAGAATAGAGCGAAATATATCTGAAGCTATCAGGGTACATGAGGAACAATAGTCAAGCAATGTTGCAGTGTACATCTCCGCATGCAGAGTGTGTGTTTGGGGTACGATGCACACTGTTTTATGTGGACCATGCAGCTAAAATGAAATGAAACCTAGTGTCAGAAAACCATTTGAACTCTGCTGACCCAAACACCTACAAACGGAACCTGTGGGGATACCCAGAGTTAAATAATCAAAGTAAAAGAAATATCAAAATAATGTAAAGAAAAGATTTGAAAGTTTGACGTTTTGGCTTTTGTTTGTTTTGGGGGGTTTGGGTTTTGGGGTTTTTTTGTTGTTGTTTTGGTTTTTTGGGGTTTTTTTGTTTTTTTGTTTGTTTGTTTTTTGAGACAGGGTTTCTCTGTATAGTCCTGGCTGTCCTGGAACTCACTGTTTTTGTGTTTTGAGACAGGGTTTCTCCTGTGTATCCCTGGCTGGTCCTGAAACTCCCTCTAGATCAGGCTGGCCTTGAACTCAGAGAGCTCCCTGCCTCTGCCCTCAGTTTTATTTTTTTATTGTTGTTGGTTGTTTTGGTTTGGTTTTTTTTTCAAGACAGGGTTTCTCTGGGTACCCTTGGTTATCCTGGAATTCACTCTGTAGACCAGGCTGGCCTCAAACTCACAGAGATTCTCTTGCCTTTGTGTCTGCCTCCCCAGTGCTGGGATTAAAGGTATGCACTATCACGAGAAAGCCTAGTTAGTTAGTTAGTTAGTTAGTTAGTTAGTTAGTTTGTTTGTTTGTTTGTTTTAAGGTCAAATAATACAAAGCTACATTTCTACACTGCTATCTATTACAACTCAATAGACAGCCATAGATCATGTGTGATGAGAAGTTAACGCCTGAGCAATTGACAGGACCAGCATCAAAACAACTCACAATGAGATCTAGAGTGGCAGTGCACTCTAGATCTAACCTGGCTGGGTACTGGTAACTCTTTAGAGGACCCAGGTTCAGTTTCTAGCACCCACTTGGCAGCTCACAGCCATCTAACACAGATCTAAGGGATCCCCAAAAAAACAAAACAAACAGAAAACATATCTTGCCTTCCAGACGTCAGGTATGCATGTGGTGAACAGACATACAGACAAAAGACCCATACACACAAATAGCGGTAACAATTACTGATGACTTTCAGATCTTCCTGGTTGCAGAGCACAGATAGATCTCTTTCCAAAGGCGAAGCCGTACCCTGAGAGTATAACCAAAAATACGGGATTGGCCGCACGTTTAGCATGACTCGATTTTTAAGCACTACATTTTTTTGAAATGTGTTCCTAATGAGTTAACCATCAGATCCTGAGATGAAGAATCCGAACCGGAAAAAATGAACTCATCCCCCATGACGTCACCCTGAATTAATTACCTGCACTGAGGGACTAACTCCCCACATGGTCATCATTTGAGAAACAGAGGTTTCTTAAAAAAAAAAAAAAAAAAAAAAAAAAAAAAAAAAAAAAAAACCAGAGAATCAGGGAACCTGGCTGGAGAACGTTCTTTGCAAAGAAAATATGAAAGCCCGTCCTTACACAAAGAAGTCCGCGGGAAGCGAACTCTGCCTAAGTGAAAAGAGGATTCTTGGTCCTTTGGCTGGTGTAACCTACCACTCAGTCGGCAGGAATGGTATTTGTAAAGCTGGAAACCACAATTTTCTCAAAGGGGTAAGAAACGGCTACCTGCAGAAGATTGTAGAAGTACAATTGATCATTCAGCCCAAAGAGTCAAGTTTGCTAAAGAATTTCTGTCACACATGTAGTGAGCTATTTCTCTCCTTTACTGTAGTCACTGCTTAAAAGTAACCAGTAGAAGTTTAGTCACTGGTAGACAGGCGTTTTATACAAGTTAGTTCTGTTCCCTGACATCAGAGAAGAAGTATGAATGTCCACAACAATGACTAGGCCTTTACCCAACATGACAACATATTTATTAAAAATTTTGTTTAAACCCACCATGAATGACTCGGCCAAGTTACAGACAGGAGTGGAGCCTACTGGTCATGCTAAAAACAGCTAGGAAAACATTCATCCACTTCTGCACACGCAAATACAGCAAGAGTCGTCCTCAGCCCTCGCCTCCAGTTGGTTTCTGTGTACAGTGTTCAGCAGGCCTAGAAATGAAACCTGGAATCTCTTGACTCAGGAGTGTAGAAACCACTGATGTTCAGAAATCCTGGTCACTTTATCAAGGAGCCTGGGACAAGGTCAGCCCTTGTGCTCATGACTATCTGTCCATCTATGGTTCCCTAAGGCTTACTGCCCCTGAAGGGAGGCACAAGGCTTTCATGTTCTTGGCCTAGAGATCACAGCAGACAAGAACGGCCCCATTACCTTCTTGATCTTAAGTATGTGCTCAGCTGGGTGACGTCTCTGAGATTCAAGCACTTGCGGACAAAACCCCTAATTTTTTGTTCTCAAGACAGAATATAATTGGATTCCTGTTCTTACACACAACCTTGAAATCTGCCTCCAGAGTTCCCCAGAACCCTTTCTTCTTCCATAGTTAAATGTATGGACTCGTGCACGTATTGTACAAGTGCAGACAAATATGGAAGGGTGGATTTGCACACGCATGCGGAAACCAGATGACATCCTTAGGTGTCAAACCCGGGAACGCAGTCCACCTTCTTTAAAACAAGGTCTCTCTTGACCTAGAGCTGACCAGTTAAGCCACACCGGCTGGCCAGTGATTCCCATGGGTCCTCTCGTCCCTGCCTCCCCAGCACTGGCTTTACGGGGTGCACCAGCACATGGCACATTTTCACCTAGGCTCTAGTTGTGGGATTCCGCTGATGCTGAAAAGGTTGGGAAAACATTCATCTATTCCTGCACATGGTCCTTATACTTGCAAGGTAAGTGTTTTACCAAATGAACCACCCCAAAGCCACTTTTATTCACTCTCAGGCCGTCTTTATGTCCTTCACAATCCTATGTTGGTCTCTATGCTCTTATCTGTCAAGGGGGAATATTCACACTATGGCGCACTGCTCATGACACTACACAGTCAGTAATAAATGAAAACTGCATGTCACATTCTTAAGCACAGTGCCAAGAACATAAAAGACCCCTACACATGTTAACGACTTTACTCCACACATCTGTCATTCACAGTCCTACCATTCTACAGCGCATCATGACTACTTGCCTGTTTTATTTCCCCGTCTAAATTCTCATTGAGTTGAGGTTAGGTCTAACTTACCTTTGAACTCCAAGCCTTGAATTTACACAGACTGCCCAACACTGTCCTTTTCACACCTGACTGATACAGATACTTCAACATCTGTATATTTACTGTACTTACACTGCTCATATTATGCAGAGAATATAAATGAGCTATATCATAGTAGTCTGCCCTTATTCATTATCTGAATAAATGTAGTATAAGTGACATATGATCGTTCAATGAAGAGTCTCATGCTCTGTGGCTGTAGATCCAGTTTAATTACAGCTCTATGCTTTCTAGTCTGTTCCTTCTCTCTCTTCCTTTCTCTAAGTAGGAAAACTTGACATATAAATCTTACCCCCTTCTTCGGATAGACACAATATTCTTGCCTGAATTGTAACATTCTAGTGGTCAATTTTCAGTCAATTCAGGACTAGAACCAAGCTCTGTTTGCTGTGGGGTGTTGGCCCTGCATACCAGGGCTACCAATGCATGCTCTATAAGCAGTTTTCCTGCTCATCTGGAGTCACACCAAGCCTGTTACTCATATTGGTACCAGACTGTCACCAGGTACAGATATGACCCATTTTCCCCTTAATTCTATCAAAATTAAATAATACCTGACTACTGTCTCTAAGCCAAACTGTTCCCATCTCCTTTAAAAATAAATAAATAAACTGTCTGACCTACTATAAAGTTGTGTGCAGATCAAACAAAGCTTGAACTATTCCAACAGCACAAGACACTTGTTAAATACAGGAACATGGGAAGTTAGGGCTCTCAACCCTCCTGATGCTATGACCTTTTAACATAATTCATGTTGGGGTGACCCCCCCAACCATAAAACTATTTCATGCTACTTCATAACTGCAATTTTACTACTGTTATGAATCATAATCTAAATATCTGATATGTGACACCCCAAGGGGTGGCAACCCACAGGTTGAGAACCAGTGCCTTAAAGAAGGACCACCACCGGAGGTATCTGTGTGGCCCGTAAGTTGGTTGTGTCCTGTTTATGAAGTTAGCAGGCATGCTCTTCCATATGGATTTTTTTTCTACCTCAATTAAAATATTGGCCCGTGTGTCAACTCTGCCTAAAGTGGGTAACTAGGAAAACTTGAAACGTTGGCATCTTTTAATTCAAGTTCATCTTAATACCATGTTCAAGGTTTCATTTTGTCTCTTTCTCCTTGAATAAAAATTGTATTTTCGTTACAAAGACTACCTATGTATCTTTTTGTTCCATTTACTTCAGTCCTGATTGAGTTTATCAATCAGCCAAACATAAAAGAGTTAAGCCTGTATTGGCACCTTATTTATACTATAACTTCCTTCCTCTATAGAGAAATAATTGCAGAAAACACAGGAAGTGACTTCTCCACAAAGGATAAGAGTGGGTTCTGGCTTCTCTCCCAGGATCAACAACTTCGGAATAACTCTTGCCATCTTGGAGAATTACAAATTAACATTCCAACTCCGGTGATCAATAACTATGATGACAATATAGACAGAATGCCCTCAGGCCTACTTTACTAGTAGTAAAGGCAGGGGGAGAGCATTTCGGGGAGGAGGGCTAGTGAGAGAGAACACTGGCTGTCCTCCAAAATCAAATGATCCTGAATGCCACATGAAGAAAGGCAGAACTTTTACAAAGCATCACTTCCAGTCATTCAACTCTCCCCAGTCGTTTTTTTTTTTTTTTGGGGGGGGGGTCAGGCAAAAATTCCACCCCACTAGGCATACTCCAGAGTCCATCCAAGGAGAGTCACTTTCCAAACGGGACAATTCCAGGTATCCAACCTCTGCTAACCGGAAGAACTTTGGTAGAATCGCCAATGAAATTGGTGGAAACATTGGATGGACCAACGATGGCGTGAAGAAAAGCCACTCTACCTGAACTGACCTCAAGGGAAGCAAGGGGACAGGGAATCCACCCCAGAGCACACAGAATTAATTACTCACTCTGAAGAAGGCCTGAGTCCTGACAGGAAAGAAAAGACACGAACTAAGTAGCAATAAGAATGGGAAGAAAGCCTCCTTCAATTCAAGGAGGGGGTGGGCTGGAGCTCATCTAGATGAACACTGTAGCAGATCCTAGTAAAGGCGTTTAATGTCAGCAGTTCTCACTAGAGAAAGGGGGGAGGGGGTGCCCTCTCACACAGTTCTCTATAGATCATTTCCAGAGACAGCCTTCATTGTTTTTCTGCAAACTTTTGCAGGCTGCACCTGCTTTGTGTAGCCTCACAGGAAACCAAAGAGAAAAAGAAGGAGTAAGATTTTTAAACTAACCCAAATTCATTTTTACAATGAATCAAAGTTCCTAACGTAGTCTAAAAATTGAAGTCCAACGGGCACGGAGACATTTAGGGAACCGGGCCTGGCTACTTCCCAATGAAGAAATCGTGACTCATCAAAGCTTCAGAACGGACACAAGAGAGTTTGCATTTGTCTGGAGTTCACCTTCGGGCCAAGAAATGCTCTCCACTGTGAGCCTCAGAGTTTTTTCTAGATGCTTAAGTTTGGCAGGGGTTCTTTCTCCAGGTTCCATAACCCAGAGAACTGGTCCACTGGGTGGAGCTGTATAAACTTCTCTTTCCTCACTAACTCTAGGGCCACCTGAGACCACCACCCCCAATTCAAGAGATGTTCAAGTCCTAAAGCTCTAAGGAATTGGAAAGGTGTCCTCTCCAATTGCAATTGCTGGAGTGCAGTCCCTGCGGGCACAGCTCTGGAGAATTCCGGAAGTGATCCCCTACCCTCTATCCCATGGGACCTAGCGGATGTCAAGAAAGACAAGCCAGGAAGGGAGGTACACAGAGCAGAGGAGCCAGGAGTGGCATAGGGGTGCGGGGCCAAGATGTGCGGCCCGGGACAATGGGTGAACACCCCTCCTGGGGTCCTCAGCACCCTCCCACACACCGCACACCCACACACCTTTGCCCCGCGGGGGTCTTGGGTCCTAGCCTCAGGGATCTCCGGAGGTGAGCGAGGGGCGGGTCCGGAGGTGAAGGCTCCAGAGCCCTTCCCGGTGCTCGGGGCAACCAGGCCGCCCCCGCTCTGACCCTTCCCCCCACCCGCGGCGCGAGCGAGCGAACGCAACAAAACAAAACAAACTCGTGCCGGCTTCCTGTTGTGCAACCTCTTTCTGAGTAAGTGAGGGGCTGAAAGGCCGCCAGTTAGGAAGCCGGGCTGCGGGGGACCCTGCCGGCCAAAGCACCGGGAGCCGCACTGGGGTACATAGGGCCCTGCACTGTGCCCCTGTCCCGACCACGGGGCGACTGCTCTCCCTGCCCCCACGGGTGTCGTTTTGCTATTGCCTCCCAAACACACTATACCAGATCTAAGGGCGCGACCTCGACGAACCCTTTTGCCAAAAAAAGAAACCTCCAAAAGTTTCCTCCAGGTACCTTCTTGAATCATCCATAGGATGACAAATCCACCCTGGTCAAGGTTTTCAGACACTTGGGTGAGTTTCTCGTCCCCCGGGTGACTTGTCAGCTCTAGTGAGTAACTTGGAACTGTTGCTTGGGGCAAGGTGTGTGTCTAGGAGAGCCAACAGCTCACTCACGCTTTCCAGAAAGTGATCCCGACAGACTTCAAAATAGACACAGGGTCATTTATAGGGACCGGAGCCTTGAAGCGGGACTCAAGACAGACATTTCCCAAACAGTGCTGACATTTTGTCCCCGGCCCATAAAAATGTAAACGCGAGGTGACAAACCCGGCGGGGAGTGCTAGGTGTCTGAATGTGTCTGCGATTTCGTGGCGTGGGAGGTTACAGTTGAAAACTTGGCGGCTGCGGGTCGATGCACCGCTCCTAACTAGTAGCTGTGCCCCCAAACCCGAGGACCTCACTGAACAATGGGGACACCAACTTGGATGAGACGATGAAGTGGAAAACAGCCTTCGTGGCGCCCCATAAACACGTGGAAGCCGGAAAGACAACTACAACCCCGACTAAAGACCTCAAAGCCCCATCACTCCCCACTTTGCCAAAGTTTCCCTAAGTAGGACCCCGGTGCGCGCCCTGTATCTGGCCCTGATTGTGTAACCTTCTGGTACCTGTATTTTCAGTTAAAAGGCACGGAGACTCTCCCTCATAAGCGAAACTTCCACACCTTGTTGGTTTCCTTTCTGTCTACACCCCGCGCTCTTAGGTAACTGACAGCCAGTTTGATGGCTAAATGAGTATTGCCATCAGCCTCGGTAAGGTGTGCCTAGGTCCCTAGAAGTCCTGTGAGTCTGGGGGAGTTGGTGTGCTCTTGTCCTCAAACCCGTGCGAATGCCACCAAGCCGGTATGCAGAAACTCTTTCTAATCCCGAGTTTGCGTCTCCGGGCTTGACCGCCCCCACACTCTCTAGCGCCTTCTCTCTCTGTCCCTCGCCTGCGGAACAAAGTTCCTATGGCATCCACTTACCAGGTAACCGGATTTCCACAACAAAGCTAGGCGAGCGGGTCCCTTCTCCCGGCCAGCCCGCTCGTGACAGCACTAGCGATGCGTGGGTGGAGGCTGAGCCCCCCTCAGCGCTCCACGCGGGCTCTGTCTCCTTCGGAAAGGAAAACTCGCATCCAAGCCCGTGGCCGGAGCGCGGAACTGCGGCCGGAGGGCCGTGTGTGTGCCCGCGCGAGGCTGCGACGGCGGCGGCCCTGGGAGGAGGAGGAGGCAGGGCAGCGGGCCGACTCTCCGCATCAGCTCCCTGTCCGCGCTACGCACAGGCACACTCCAGTCATGTCTTTACAAAGTTGGGAGGCGACTTCATGCCTGGCCCGGGGTGCTCATCCTCGCTCGGGGCCGAGGGCGACGCCTGGAGGGGCCGGGCTCGGGATGCTGGCTGCCTGAGCTGGGTCGCGGCTAGAGAGCGCCGGTGCGAGCCTGGACCCGGGCCCGCCGCGGCCCCGAGGTGCGCGGCCCCTGGCGCCGGTGCCCTTGCGCGCCGCGCTCTGGGCTGCCCCGGCGGCGCAGTAGGGACGCGGCTGCAGGGAGAGAGGGGAAAGGGGGAAGAGGGCGGGAGGGAGGCTGCCAGGCGAGGAGTGTGGATGTGTGTGCGGCCGCGAGGGCCGGCCCGCAGCCAGCTGCTTCCTGAGTGTGAGCGCCGGAGGGGGCGGGGAGGGATGGGGGCGGGCTCCTGGTCACCAGGCCAGCCAGTGTCTCCCTCTTGACGTTCGTGCGCACACGCTCCTTCCCATAAAACTCCAGAGCGGGTAACCGCGGGGAGACTCTTCACCTTTCTGAACCTATTGGTTTGCCTTTTTTTTTTTTTTTTTTTTTTTAAAACTAAAAAAGTGTCAGCCCTTCAACAGGACCTGTTGTCAACTCCCATGGATCAAGAGAGAAATCCTTGCAGTAAAAAAGGGGGTGGGGGTGGGAGTGGAAACGGAAAAGTGATAAAAACGGAGGGGGGGAGGAACCCTAATATGTGGGATTGGATGCTGGTGGCAATTCCAAAACTGGCTATGGGATACAAAGAGGATGCCTGTGACATCTTCCAAAGGATAAAAGGAAGAGAAGAAGGTGGGGATGAGGGGGAAACAAGCAGGCTGGGAGGAATGGCCACACCCACCTCGCAGACTTTGTGTACAGTGGTACTTTCTTAAGAGTTCAACATTCCCCAGCTTTCTACCCCACCTAAGTTGCAGCCCTTCCATCAGGCTCGATCAGAGCTCTCAGAAGCCTCTTGCAAAAAGAGCTCCTGTTAGTGGACCCACTGTGGATCGCCACAGAAAACAAAAGACTTCCCAGCTTGAAATCCAATGAGTATATTACACTCCGCATCCTCCAGTTAGGCCTTTGCACAGTGAGTTTTGTTCTATTCCTCTTTGTGGACGAAATGACCTCAGTGGTGCCACAGCTTAGGATACTGCTCGCTAGGCTGGGTCTGGAGAGAGAGACAGCTCAGTCAGTGAAGTGTTTAAGAGTGTGGGACCACACAGTCAGCTATTGGATGGAACACGGGGCCCACAAGGGAGGAGCTAGAGAAAGCACCCAAGGAGCTGAAGGGGTCTGCAACCCTATAGGTGGAACAACAATATGAACTAACCAGTACCCCCAGAGCTCATGCCTCTAGCTGCATGTGTAGCAGAAGATGGCCTAGTTGGCCATCACTGGGAAGAGAGGCCCCTAGGTCTTGCAAACTTTATATGCCCCAGTACAGGAGAACACCAGGGTCAAGAAGTGGGAGTGGGTGGGTAAGGGAGCAGGGCAGGGGGGTGGGAGTATAGGGGACCTTTGGAATAGCATTTGAAATTAAATGAAGAAAATACCTAATAAAAAGTTGGAGAAAAAAAGAAATGTAAAAGAAGAAAATATCTAATAAAAAAGAATATATATATATATATATATATATAAAGAGTGTGGGGCATATATATATATATATATATATATATATATATATATATATATATATATATAAAGAGTGTGGGGCCTGGGGCAGGGCAGTGGTGGTGCATGCCTTTAATCCTAGCACTTGGGAGGCAGAGGCAGGTGGATTTCTGAGTTCGAGGCCAGCCTGGTCTATAAAGTGAGTTCCAGGACAGCCAGGGCTATGCTAGCTACACAGAGAAACCCTGTCTCAAAAAACAAACAAACAAACAAAACAAAACAAAGCAAAGCAAAAAAAAAGAGTGTGGGACCTGTGTTCAAACCCACAAACCCACAGAACCTATGTAAAAAGTCTAGCGCTGTAGTACACACTTGAAATTCCTGCACTGGTTGGGAGTTGGGGAGGGGGTAGACAGACAGATCCCTGGAGCCTGCCAGTGTAGCAAAGTCAGTGAAACATCCCGTCCAAAAGTAAAATAAATAAATAAAAGGAAAAAGACACCTACACAGACCTGTAGCCTCCACATGCGTGCACAGATTTGTGTACACACACGAACACGAAAACACATACATTATACACAGAAACAATTCCTCAGGTCCTTAGACTATTCTACTCTCATTCTAATATAATGTAGTCTTATAGTATATAGACAACCCCCCAAGGACACAAATGACTTAGGCCAGGAAACCAACCAAAAAGATTGTTGGCAGTTTTGTGTGTGTGTCTCATTTCAGGAGAAGCGTTACTGGGTCTTAATCTGTAATAATCAGTAACGTCAGCAGGAGAAACCTCGTTTTCACAATACTGTTTCAGTAGACCTTCTTATGGTCTTCATTTCTTTTGGATGGAGACACAAACTCTATAAAACACCATAGTGTCTGTCAGCAGAAGCCAAAGGCAAGGGAATAAAACAGTAAGTGCTGTGCTCTGTCACTCTCTCCATTTCCTGTGTCTCCCTCTCTTTGCTCTTCATCTCCTTTTAAATACAAATGCCCAAGCCTAGGATGGCACTAGACATGTTCAGCCACACGTAAGAAAAGAAAATACTCATAAAATGAAGCGTACAGTAACATCACAAAAACAAAGAAACCAACTGGTGGAAATTGCCATGATTATTCCATTGTGGCTAGTTATTGCAACATGCCTGACATTCACATTAAAAAAAAAAAAAAAAAAAAACATCCTTATGAACGGCAGCCTTCAGGCTCAGAACAGGCTGCTAAAGTTCCAAGCATCACGGGAAACTCTGCTCCTCGAATGCTCCTGCCACTCCCCAGGCTGAAGTAAAGCCAGGCAGACGGATGAGAAGACAGACATGAAAAATGAAAACTTTGCCAGCATTTCAGGTAATGTTGAAATGCTGAGGTTTCGATGTGTGGAATGAAAACACAATGTCTTAGAACCTGACACAAACTCCTGAAACTTCTCACACGATGGAAATATCAAAGCTATAAGAGAAAACATCTAGTGCCATACTCAACTTTAATAAATTACTCATGGGAATGAGATAATAAGGAAGTTGCAGGTCATTAAAGTCATTAGCATAGTGTAGAGGTCCCCAAATTCCCTTTGTTATTTTGAGCCCAAGAGTGGGAATGGTGCCAGGCAGTGGTGGCGCAAGCTTTTAATCCTAGCACTCAGGAGGCAGAGGCAGGCGGATTTCTGAGTTCGAGGCCAGCCTGGTCTACAAAGTGAGTTCCAGGGCTATACAGAGAAACCCTGTCTCAAAGGAAAAAAAAAAAAAAAGAGTGGGAATGGTGTTTTATTCAGGTGGCATTTTTATGAGTCTCTAGTATTCCTAATATGTTTGCCACTAAATAGGCAGTGTTTGGAGTGGGAGCAAGAATGTTGCTCCGCCATGCATTTCTATCCCTAGAGTTATAGTAACCCTGCTATGCCACCAGATCAACTCTAGAGTGACTCAATGAAATCCGTGCTGGTTCCAAATTGAAGGGGTCAGAGGAGAGGGTCGAGAGACAGTGGGAAAAGAACGTGATGGTGGTCAGAAATGTCAGGCTTCCCTCCCCATGAGCCTCCCCATCTTTTGTCCTTAGGAGTCACGCCTAGAGGAGATCTTTCAGCCAGAGAGGTGGGAACTGTGGCCTAGCCAGCATCTTCCCTCTCCAGAGACCCACATTGTATTAATCTCAACCACTGACTCAAGACAAGTGACTCAGCAGACAGCGCCCTGTGCCAGCTCAAATGTACCTAATCTGTCCAAGCACTGAGACTCAAAGAGTCACACGTGGCGGTCTCTGCTCATAGGGAGATGTTACTTAAGGTCGTCAATCCCCTGTGCTGGGGAGAGAGCAAAACCTCTAGGCTCTGGAGTATATCACCTCATCATTCCTCAAAGCCACGGAATGGCCATTAGTAATCGGAGTCTAGGAAGCAAGGACAGTGAGGTTCAGGGAAGTCGGGAGAACTGCAGGCACAGCTAAGTTTGCTGGCCCAGAATCTCTAGGTTCTTTCAACACTATTGCCCTACAATATAACAGGATTCTCTCTGACTGTATGTAGAGCAGGCAGGAGGTCCCATTAGTTACTTCTTTTCATTGCTCTGATACGATACCCAATAAAAGCAAGGAAGAGGTTTGTTTTGGCAGAGAAATGAATGTGATGGCTCTACTTGCTTTCTTATGTGTACAGGTTGAGGACCCCAGCCCATGGGATGGGACAGCCCATATTCATGGTGAACCGATCGTTTCTTCTTTGTAAAACATTTGTGAAAATGCTCTAAAATACATACCCAGAGGTTTGCCTCCTAGGTGATTCTAAATTGAACCAACAATGAATATTCGTCATTACACGCGTGTGTAAAGTTCACAGTCTCTTATAATCAATTGTTATTGAACACAACTACGTGGGCAGGGAGTGTGGAGGGCACCAGAATAATTCCCCCCAGGGGAGCACGGAGTAGCCTGGCTGCTTGAGCTGGCCTTCAAAGAATGGTAGAGAAGCAACCAGAAAAGCCTCCGAGAGTCACAGAAGGCTCAGATGCTGTGCAGCTGCAGACTCAAGGCTAAAGTCAAAACAGAGGCATTCGTAACTGTGTGGCTGCAGCCATCCAGCCATTGAACACGCCCAAGGAGAGTTAACAGCAAGCGTCAGAATTGTTATATGTGTGAATCTGTGCACTCTATCAGCAGTCTGTTGACAGACTTGCAAAGAGAGGGTATCAGGGCCCTGTTCCTGTAGAGTACCCATAGCCAGAATCAAATCGAACTCTAGCAGGCAGATAAGATGAGCTAAAAGCACCAGGAACAGTATGCCTAGCTATTAAAACACAAGCTCGTACACACACACTCACACACTGGCTGACAATAGTCCAGTCAGGTAGAAATGCAGTGGAAAAAGTCAGTGTTTGCCAAACTACAGAAGAGAACCGAGTGTGCAAGATGGAAAATTCCCATTTCACCTTCCTGAATGAGCAGTGCAAATAGCAGGGTACAGCAAATCTCACATTATGCTATCCAAGTTTGAGAGGCCCAATAAAATTTAAGTTATTCTCACCACAGGTATAATTGATCTGGTTGTCTAGACTCTCCTTACCCATCAGTCACTGATACAGTTTTGTTCATATAAGTTCACACACACACACACACACACACACATATATATATATATTATATAAAATTTAAGTTATTCTCACCACAGGTATAATTGATCTGGTTGTCTAGACTCTCCTTACCCATCAGTCACTGATACAGTTTTGTTCATATAAGTTCACACACACACACACACACACACACACACACATATATATATATTATATATATATATAATGTATACCAGGATGCTCTTTCTCTTCTGAGGCCAAAACTTTACATCAGAGCCTAAAAAGTCTCAACTTCAAACATAACTGACCAAAATCAGTAGTGTTCTTGATACAGTGCCTCTCAGTCTCTTTTGATGAGTATATTTTTTCTTCCCACTTTGGATGTGCTTGAGATGCATCTAAAATTCTGCAGAGACCAATGGGTTAAGCCAAATAGAAATGAACCGTAGATGTATACAGTGTTACACAATAATTCCTCTACTACTCGGCACCAGTACTGGCTAGGTTCAGTGTTGGGAAGTTAATTACCTCATTGAGATGCTGTCTTGTCCCTAACAGTCTTCTGAAAATGTCTTCCCATGGCTGTAACTTACTTTTCTTCATAGGCTCTCCACAGACTAGCAGAAGCACTGTGAGCCGTTAGTAAGTAATGAATGCTAATCAAATGAATGGCTTTATTAATGAGGAACTGAAAGCATGGCTTCCCACTTGTGGGAATGGTAGCCAACACCAACCACTTGCTTTTGTCTCTGTAATCGTTTCAATCCTGTGAGTGAGGCGAAACATCTGCCCACTCCTTCAGTGTGCATGGGCTCTTCAGCCTTCTGTTTCCTTGACGAAGAAAATTCAGAATCTCCATGCCAGGCTTTGTGTTCGGAGGTGGTCTTGGCCTGAGGCTTTCCCAGCTGATAAACACACACTGGTCACTCACAACACACCTTGAGTTCCGTACAGAAAAGAAATTGCATCCTAAAAGAGGGTGAGATGAGAGTCAAAGGGGTGGGGGGCGGGGGGAGGATAGGGATGGGGAGTACAGGGAGGCGGGGTTACTGTTACAGAGATGACTGTAGAAGGGGGTGGGCAACACTGGGGTCCCAACTGTGTAACTGGGTATAATGAGGCTCTGAGGAGCGAAAGCAATTTGATGGCTTCTTTAAAGGCTTCCTTAACTTGCCTGCAAGAGAGTTTTTGTAAGCTTGCAAGTATTCTCTACATCCAAAGTTGCTATGACTCTGGCCTTCAGGAACGTCTCATCTGTAGACCGTTCTGTCCTCTTGTAGTTAAGTAGGAGGACACAGGGTGTGGCTTTGTTGTCAATTATTCAAGTGACCAACTGCCCCCAAAACATACTTGTTTATACTAAGAGTGTCGACCTCCTTCCTGGCAAGGGCGTTCCTTAAATGGCAGCCCCACTTCGTTCTCATACTCAGTCCAGTAAGTCAAATGGAGTACAATTTCCATTTCACAGATGAGGAAACAGGTAGAGAGAGAAAATACCTTCCAAGCGTCCCAGCTCCTGTGGGAGTGGCCCACTTCAAACACAAGTCTCCCCTACAGTCCACTGCCCTTACTCCTTCTGGGCAACTGACTGTGCCTCTGCCTAGTGTTTATTTGTTCATTCCTTCATGCCCTCAGGCGGGGTGTTGGAAGGAGGGTGGACTTTGGAATCAGAAAACCTGGAAATCTCAATTCCACTACTTACTCCGAAGACGAGAGGTTGTACCCTGGCCCATTGAGGACTTCAGTTCTGCTACCTGAGGCTTTGTAAAGAGCAGGTAGGAACTGTGCCTCTGGCAGATAAACTTGTGTGAGCTTGTGTTTCCCAGTTGGTAATGGGCTCAGCGAAATAGCTTAAGGGCAAACTGACCCCGTTCCCCTCCCCAACTCTTAGGAGTGGCTTGAGGATTCTAAGAGAAATTCTACTTAACCTTGTCAGAGCAGATGGCTAGTTAACCTGGCCTTAAGCCAATCAGTACAGGACATTCCCCTACCCCTCCATCCCGGGCCTTGAGGTTGACTCAAGAGCAGGCTTATGAGCCAATTTGGGCTAATGATAGGTAGGAAAGAATGTTTTCTGATAGATTCTAGAAGTATCCATTCTTCCTCTGTGCTGTGGAGAGACAGAAGTGAAACTGCCTTCCTCGGAACCTGCAGAGAAAGCTGATGTTCCTGCAGAGCTGGGTTGCAGAAAACGCGTGCCTGGCCCTGGACGGGTCCCTCCTGATCTCCATCTCAGCTCCTAGCTTTCTCATATACAAGAACTATTAAATTCCTTTTATTGTGTTTTATACAAGTACCAACAACCTATAAAAGCACCTAACATAGCGAAGGAACCACAGAAGATGTAAAGATAAGAAAGACATGCTTCACCTGAAATATATGGTTAAAAGTAATAAGATGATAAACTATATATGCTACATTTACTCTGAACAATTAATCCCTGTGTGATGCTTTTTCCCATGTAAACAATAAAAAGCTTATTTAGAAATGGAGGGTCAAGTTAATATAGGAGCCTAGAAAAAAGAAAAAAGAAAGAAAGACATGCTTCACTACCTAGTAAACGATGGTATCATTTTTATACCATAAGAGTAGCCTGGATTAAAAATAAAGTTATGGCTTGGGCTCTCTTTGAGACCCTCCAGTCATTTAGACAGTATAATAGTAAAAAGGGATATTAATCTCCCCCACAATTACACAACGACTCTTTCAGATCCACTGCCCAACCTTTTGGGGTCAGAGGGAATAATATCTCCATTTTACCTGTCAGACAACAGACTTTGAAAAGCTGGGCCATTACTGTATGTTCCCTGTTACTGGTTAACAAACGCTGCCCAGAACCCATCTCCTGAAAGAAAATGTATGCATTCCAAACTGGCTAAGGTAAAGCAGAGCCCCTACGCCTGCGCCACGATCGCCACGGAACAACACCGAGAAACAGCAAAGAAATCGTTTACAGCAGCCGAACCACGCATCTCAGATTTCCCCTCGGTTTTTGCAGTTGTTGGTCCAGCTTTGCAAAGTTTGAGCTCATCCACCACCACCCTCCCTGCCCCCAATGCTTTTCCGTCCTGTGTTTTATAACTAAATGACATTTGAAAATCTAGAGATCACTGGAGGCTGTTGGCATGAGCATCAGGGCCTGAGAGTCCTTAGATTCTAGATTGAATTGAGAGGCCCGGCAGTTCAACCATTTGAACTTGATAATAATGATGTTATCTCAATGGGTTGCACAGATTAGAAATGTTCTTCTAGTCACTGCTTTCTCTTTCTTCCAGCAAGAAGTGCATGTGGAGGAAAGAGAGAAGGGATCGGGTTACAAGCGGTCAGTACCAAATGCACTTTAATTATGACAGTGAGAACAGCTCGAGACCAATGATCTCATTCAATTATGACAGACACATAGCTAAAAAGTGACAGAGAGGGGATTTGAACCCAGTCTCTCCAGCCACAGTTCACATAGTTTTTCTAGGAACATTGTATACCACTAAGCACAATGTAGCATATGACACTTAAGAACCATGTGGCAACATAAATTGTATGTAGAACATGTATATACTACTGGTGAATTGGACACCTCTTGGTGACACCAACTTGTGCCTCCCTCAGACCTCCTGTGAGGGTTTGAACATTTATCCTCGCTGAAACTCAAGTTAAAATGTAGTGGTCATTTTTACAGCAATACAAGATGGGAGTCTTTATGAAGTAGTTAGGACCAGGCTGGGGTTGTAAGCAGGAGGTCCATGGTCACGATTAGGACTTTCTAAAACCAGGAAGCTGAGCTTACCTGCTTATTCCTCCTCCCTTTGAGATGGGTCATCTGTATTCCCTGGGGACTATAAGGAGTCGTCAGCAGCATGTGGCCCCCAACTTGAAACTTTCGGAACCCTGAGCTAAGTAAGTAAGCCTCCATTACTAATGTCTACATTTGTAGCAAGAGAAAGTGAACTAGAGAGGCATTCTTGCACTCTCTCCTACACCTCTGATTCCTTGGACCTTCTGTTCTAACTACATCTGCATAGCATGATCTTTAACATCTACTTCCTTCTGCGCTGGGAGGCTCTCTGTGGTAGAATGAGTAACACCTGCCTCCCGACGTTCAAGTCTTATTCCCTAGAACCTAGGATATATTAGTTTACAAAGTCAAGGGTACTTAAGGTGGCAGTGAAGGTTGGCAGTTGGTCGGCTTTAAGGAAAATACCCTAAATTACTAAATGTGAGTCCAGTGTAATCACCAGAGATCTTAAATGGGCACAAGAGACACAGAAAGCAGACTGATAAAATGATCCAAGGCATAGAAGCAGGCCACAGAAATGCTACCTAGCTCTGAAGATGCAGAAAGGAGCCACTAACCCAAGAAGCATGGGCAGCCTCTCCCTCCCAATACTGCAAAAAGCAATTGAGTAAACTCTTAGAGACTTCAGCACATGCCTGCAGACACCTTGAGTGTGGCCTGAGAGAGTCCTGTGCCATTCTCCTGTCCTACAGAATCTTAAGATACAAGGTTGACCTAAGTGTGACACCATGTATTCTAGTGTATTGTCACAGCAGCCTGAAATTCATGCACCATCTTAACTCCCTCCTGTCTCCTTGTCCTCAGAGCCAAACAGCAAGGGTCCTGTGTCCTCTGAGAGAATTTATTGTAATTGTTGTAGTCATAGTATTTAAGATTTCTCTGAGACCTGGGCAGTGGTGGCACACGCCTTTAATCCCAGCACTTGGGAGGCAGAGGCAGGCGGATTTCTGAGTTTGAGGCCAGCCTGGTCTACAGAGTGAGCTCCAGGACAGCCAGGACTACACAGAGAAGCTCTGTCTCAAAAACACAAAACAGAGAGAGAGAGAGAGAGAGAGAGAGAGAGAGAGAGAGAGAGAGAGAGAGATTTCTTTGAGTATGTGCATGTGTGCATGCGTGCCTGTGTATGTGCATGCGCATGCAAGCGTGCGTGCATGTATGCGTGTGACTGGCTGCACTGCAGCCCTTCGCTTGACCAGTGCTCACGTTCTGCTAGGAGGAAGATCAAGGCTAAGGACATGGATCATGAAGCTGTGGGTTAGAAGGAAAAGGCAGATCAGGAGAAAGAGGAAAGAAGAGAAGGAAGAGGGGGGTGTGCTTATAGGAGAGGATCCAAAGGGAGGAAGTGAAGGAATGGGAAAAACAGAGAGTGGGAAGGGAGGGTGGGGATGAGGCAGAGCCATAAAAGTGGACAAGGAGAAAGAGAAAGCTTGGGCCTGTCCCCTGCCGACTTCTCCCCACTGGTCTGGGCCAGAAGAATCCTCTGTATGGATTTTTCTCTGAGCTAGCTGGGGTTTTGGGTTTGGATTGGGTTAGGTTGGGTTTGGGTTGGGTTGGGTTGGGTTGAGATTGGTTTGGGTTGGCTTTGGGTTTGGTTTGGGTTGGGTTGAATTTGGGTTGGTTTGGGTTGGGTTGATTTGGGTTGGGTTGGGTTTGGTTGGGTTGGGTTGGGTTGGGTTTGGTTTGGTTTGGTTTGGTTGGGTTTGATTTGGTTGGGTTTGGTTGGGTTTGGTTGGGTTGGGTTGGGTTTGGTTTGGTTTGGTTTGGTTTGGTTTGGTTTGGTTTGGTTTGGTTTGGTTGGGTTTGGTTGGGTTTGGTTGGGTTTGGTTTGGTTAGGTTTGGTTGAGTTTGGTTTGGTTAGGTTTGGTTTGGTTTTTGAACACTCAGGGAAGCTTTGCTGTGTACTTGGCAGGGCTCCAGGGAGCTTGTGATTTGATCAGTGAGCATGGTGGCTAGATATCAGAACTGCTTACAAGTTTTTCAGGTAATCCTAATGAGCTGCCACAGTACAAAACCACTGTCAAGAGCCCTTTTACCCTGCCTTTCAGATCATCCAGGCCACTGCCCTGTGTCACAGACTTGATGAATGGACAAAGTGAATTGAGTAAAGAAGACAAGGGTTCCCCAGTGCTTGTCCCCAGCACCCATGTGGCAGCTCACAGCTGTCATAACTCCAGTTCCAGGAGTCTGATGGTCTCTTTCTGGCCTCTGTAGGCACTGCATACACATGGTACACACGCATACTCTCAGGCACAGGCATGCACCCCTCCACACACACACAAAATAAATCAATCTTTAAAAGAAAATAGCCACCACCATCACTATCTAGGGGCTGGGGAGATGGATCACTGGGCAATATACTTACTCTACAAGCACTGGGACCTGAGTTCAGAGCCATAGAACCCACATAAAAGCTTGGTATGATAACATGGCCTGCAACTCCTGCACTGGGGGACCAGACTTACTAGGTCTTACTAGGTAGCCAACCTAGGAATGATGCCAAACTCCAGGTTCATTCAGTTAGAGACTTAAAGCTGACCATTGTACTCCACAAGTGGTCACCAGCATGTACAAGGTACACACACACACACACACACACACACACACACACACACACTAAAATAAGAATGGAGACTCTGGAACCAAACTATCGGGATTCAGTCCAGGCTTCATTTTTAATTGCTGAGTGGCTGTAAGGAAAACCCTTCATCTTTCAGTGTGGGTCTCTAGAGCCATAAACGGAGAATGAGTGGGTTAGCCGTCTTCATGCTAGAGTACTGTTTTGAAGATGAAGTTAGTTGATTTTTGATGGTTGCTTAGAGATGCCTCTTTCACACAAAGCCCACAATAAAACATCCATTGGACCTAATAAAATGAGTGTGGTGCTCCCCAGATTTCCACCCAGCCTGGTGCACACTCTTACTCAACACCGAAGCCCTGGTTCTCAGTGTCTGGGATACTCACTCCCTGGACCTAAAGAGGACAAAGCACAACCCGGAAATAATCCATCCTTACATAGGAAATGTCCGCTTGGTAAAGTCAAGAATTGACTCTGTGAGACTAGTTTTTTTCCAAGCTGGTCATTTAAGTAATCCTCAGTATAAGCAAGGCCCACAGGCAAGAGCCACAAATCAGTGGGCAGTTCAGACAGTAGTCCTGGATTAGTCCTGGACGAAGAACAGTCTTACAGGGGCTACAGAGAGTAAGGAAGTGAGCTGAAAATGAGGGTCAGGCATCACAGGAATTATCCAGGCCAGGAGGGAAAGGCCCTGGAAAGCAAAGTTGGCTGTTTCCTAAATCTGGCCCAGACCACATCTCTGTTTAGAAGGCTGATTTGCATATTCACTCATATACATTTCAACTCTGAGAGTAGAAGTTCCATATGTGTTTGCTTTACTCTCATTTATTTTTTTTTTATCTTCTTTACATTACAACAGGAGGCCATTGTAACAGGCACCTCAGTTTAGAGATGCTGGGATAATTCTGAAGAGACATGAGACAAGATGTGAAATTTGGTATTAGAGTACAGTAAAATGTACAATGCAGAAATTTGGCAGACAAAAAGCTTTCTCTCGTAGGTATGAAAAAATGTCTGTGCTTTATTTTCAAAGGGACCAAATAAGACATGGTCCCTGAATCACTGTCTGAATGCAAACAGCATTTGGCTTTGATCTGAGTTGTTGAAAACTATGACCAATTTATCCCTAGGATGCCAAGACATCGGAGAATGTTTTTAAGTCTGGATTTCCATATCAGGATTTTGCTACACACGTCTTCTCTTCATTTCACATTATGTAGGGCCAGCCCAAAATAGTACTTCCAACAATAGACAGAGTTGGCATGCTAATTTCCCATCTACTTATAGACAATGGGGCAGAAGGACACACTTATGGACTATGTGGCCTGAAAATACATAAACTCATAATTGAACAATAAGTGGAATTAGTTGATACAAACTCTTCTGTAATGCACTAATGGGTTTCTAAGGGACAGGCACTCAATTTCCGACTGGATGGGTGCTAAAGAGGTCTTGGAAAGTTACTGATGTAGCACAAGCTCCCCAACTTGCTCGTGGATCTGCAGCGCCATGCCTGCTGCCAGCCTTCCTCCAACCTTTGTCAAGAGTCACTGCTGATGTTCTGGACTTCATTTGAAAATTTAAACCCAAAATATGTCCAATAGTCTCAACTCTGAACCTCATTTACCCTGTTTCTCCTTGCCCGGATAGCCAATGTGTGTGTGTGTGTGTGTGTGTGTGTGTGTGTGTGTGTGTGTGTGTGTGATGTATATACATCCAGTCCCTAAGAAGCTTACCAGCCATCTTCTAAGCACGTGGATCATACTAGGTACTTCCTGTAATGAGTCAGTTAGCTAGGATTACCCACAGTTGGGTGTTGGTGGGATTTTCTTGGAACCAAATGAAGACTTGATCAGCGAATAATAGCCTTCAGAAATAAGAAAGCCAATGTCCCAAACACCTGAGTCTTTGACTGAACTCACTGTCTAGAGCTAAGTGTTTTGTCCAGCTCCACATTCTGTGTTTGTTGGGGGCCTCTTTCCAGACAGGGTGTAGAGGAGTCAGGGACCAAGAGGCAGTGTTGAAGGCTTCATATACATCCAGCTGTCATGCCAGGAACGTCTTTATGGGGCATGGGGTGCTCTGTGGATAGGAAAGCTTATAGTCCTATGGAGTCTACTTTTAGGAATTAAAACTGAAAGGAAATAAAACTTGAGACCTGGGATTCATGTAATTTATGTCAAATAGCCAAAAGAGTTGTTTGTGAGCTTTGAAACCTGGGGCAGAGAACATAGCAGAACAGGCCAGGACATGCCCAGGCAGGCCCGTCGTTACATGTCCTGACTGGCCTAGTGCCTCCCTATCTCCTGCCCTTCTGACAGTCTATTGATGTTTAAATGGACCAATCATGTGAAACCGCGCCAATTCCTCCCCCAGCCCCACCCCCTTTTCTATAAAAACCCCTAGCTTCCAAGCCTCTCGGTCAAAACCACTGTCTCCTGTGTGAGATACATTTCGACCCGGAGCTCCGCCATTATGGCTCCACCATGTGGTCGACACCTCTGTCTCCTGTGGGAGATACGTGTCAGCCCGGAGCTCCACCATTAAACTACCTCATGCTTTTACATCAAGATGGTCATCTGTTCGTGATTCTTGGGTGCACACCTAACGGAAATTGAGTGAGGGTTTCCCCACTAGATTCTTTCAAAAAACCACAATGAAGTGGGCCATAGAAGTCACCAGATTCCTAAATGGGCTCATTACACAAGAAAAAAATGTCTTCCCATTCCAAATACTGTCCACCCTGGCTCTTAGGTTTCAGAACTGACTATATTCACTACCCCATCTTTTACAACCAGATTCACTTGTGTACAGAGAGTATCACCCTCACCTCTCCCTCTGATTCTCAACACAGAAACCTCCTGCATCAGCCTTATCAACCACCTTCCTTCAAGACCCCCTGCACACTCACACCCCTTCTGTATTAGTCAGGGTTCTCTAGAGTCACAGAACTTAGAGGTAGTCTCTATATAGTAAGGAAATTGTTATGATGACTTACAGTCTGTAGTCAACTCCCCAACAATGACCAGCTGCGAATGGAAGTCCAAATCCAGTAGTTGCTCAATCCCACAAGGCAAGCAAGCGAAGAACAAATCTTCCTTCTTCCAATGTCCTTATGTAGGTCTCCAGCAGAAGGTGTGGCCCAGATTAAAGGTGTGGACCACCACACCTGGATCTGGGACTTGCTTTATCCCAGATGACCTTGAACTCAGAGATCTCCTTGCCTTAGTCTCCTGGGATTCATAGCCACTATGCCTCAAGATCTCCAGGCCAAGATCTAGGTCAGAAACTTCTCTCTCTCAGCCTCAAGATCTGGATCACATGTGAGCCTTCCAATTCTGGATTGTAGTTCATTCCAGATATAGTCAAGTTGACAACCAGGAACAGCCATTACATCTTCTATGGTACTCTCATGTCCTGGGGTTTTGTTTCTACGGTCTCAAAGCAACAAGGTGACAAGAAATTAGTTCTGTGTTATTTTTTTAATGCAATAACCTTTATTTAAACACGAAAGAGTTTCAATTTCCTGTCTTAGTTTGTTTTCTGTTGCTCCGATGACCACCATGAGCAAAAGGAGGAAAGGGTTTGTTAGAGTTACACATACCTACATACACATATACAGACATAGATATAGGCATACGCATACACATACGCATACACATACCATCCTTAGCAATCATGGTCCATCACTGAAGAGAGTGAGAGCAAGAACTCAAGTCAGGATCATGGAGAGATAACAGAAGCAGAGACCATGAAGGAGTGCTGCTCACTGGCTTGCTGGCATTGGCACGCTCATCGTTTTGTTTTGTTGTTGTTGTTGTTGTTGTTTTTACATAACTCAGGACTACCTGCCCCAGGGCAGTACTTGCCCACAGGGGCCCTCCCACATCAATCATTAATCAAGAAAATGGCCCTATAGACTTGCTTACAGGCCAATCTGACAGAAGTATTTTCTCAACTGAGATTCCCTCTTTCCTGATGACCCTGGCTTGTGTCAAGCTAACAAAAACAAAACAAACAAGCAAACAAACAAACAAAAAACCTAACCAGCAACAGGTCTTTAGTCTGTCTTTCCCTCAGTTTCTTCTTCCACATCCAGTCCTCTCCTAACTGTTACTCCTATAACTTCCTTGGCTTTTCTTTCCTTCTCTTTTCCTATCACATCCTCTCTTCAGTAGGAAACACACAAGTAAAGGTGGCCTTGTGGTTAGCTGATGGGAATTTGAATCCGGGCCGTGTGTCCTCAGACACATGTCTCTGTCTCAGACCTACTACCCAGTAGGACCAGCTAATTTGTCCTGTGCACTTGCTCAGGACAGACATTTACACCTCTGCTCAGTCCTCCTCACAGTGACATTATGAAAAAGGGAATGCTGTCCCCATCTTATACATCTTCCACATCATATACCTGCATCTTATACATGCAGCCACACAGAAAGCAGAAAGCTTGAATTACTTGCCCATGAGACACAACAGGGGGTTGTCTGGTTATTCACTCTTCTCTGTCAGCACCGCGTGTGCTGCTTCTTTAAAGTGAAAGCCTGCGCCACAGTGTTCTTTGTTGACTTGAGAGGATGATGGGGAACGAGGAACAGGTAGATCACTTGGCACCTAGGAGGCTGCTGCCACGGTTGGGTTTTTCTGACGGTGTTTGCTCTAAGCGTCAACTGCACGATCTATTACTCTGGCCCCATGTCTTCCTTCACAGACCACAGGAACGATAGCCACCTTCCTTGACCGTCCACTCACTCAGCCACCATGCTCACTACTGCTGACCTCTGCTCTCTTGTCATTGACTTCCTGTCTTCTTGACGCCTCAGGTGCCTAGCCCATTTGCTCAGACTTCCCCCTTGCCCCGTCAGCCAGCTTGATATCCTCAGCTCTCCCACTCAGGCCAGTTCACTAGTCCCCCTGCCTCTGTCTACTACAGGAATTGACTTCCTTTCTCCTTCCCCTCTGTGCTCTTCAACCTTGAACTTTGATCTTTCCCTTTGGCAGTGTCCCCGTCCCGTCACTATTTTCCTAAGTCAAAGCGTCAAGTTACTAGAGTCCCCAAAGACCTTGAACTCCAGCTCTCCCTGAAATATCCTTTCAGAGCTGGCCTCCTACCCCACATTAGTCCCAAGGCCATTTCCTCCTTCAGCTTTCCTGGGGAATCTCACTGTGCACCCACTCTCTCACCTTGCCATTTTGTTGGGTACCCGGAGCCTGTGTTCTGTGAGGCCCCACAGGAGCCTCAAGTGGAGCTCAATACTTGTTAAAAACCATGAAGTTATAAATGGGAATGGTTAGATCCGGGAACAGTAAACTAACACAATTAGTAAACAGTCATAGAAGAGATTTCACAATAGTTAAATTGTTAAACGGACTGCCTGAATTTAAGCCAACTCTTCTCTTTGTTAGCTCACGTGACCTGGGACACTGGCTTAACCTTTGGAGGCCTCGGATTTTCTTATCAATAAGGTGGTAGTAATAAGTACTAACATAAGTCCTGAGAATTAGGTAAGGTCACACCGGTGACAAGGTTGGAATGAACGTGAGGCGTGTCGGCACTCAGGTGTTAGCTATTTATGTACTTGCTAATGGCAGAATCAGAATTCAAGCCATAACATTGGATTGCCAATCCAATACTGTTTACACTCCATTATTTAAAAGAAGAAACTGAAGGAAAGAAGAGAGAAGGGAGAGGGAAAAGAGGGACCCTCCCCCTCCCATCAACTACACCCAGGATATAAGACAAAAAGGAAGCTGTGGGTATACTGTGTATTCTCTAGTTCTATGGTAATTACACTACCAGGTTCTGCAGTCACCGTTAGAGACCCCACCAGTACCACTATGGGGACAATAGCACTGTCTTGAGCTGGGCAGACTAGGGTTCAGATCTCAGCTCTCCTTGGCTCTGGAGTATTGGTGTGTTCATGGGTATATACTGCTCCTACTTTGAAGGGCTCTGGGGAGACTCAGCCCCCATCTGCGGAAGACATTCACCCTATGCCCAGCACGCAGGCAGCAGCTGTTAGCAGGATTTCTGTGGGTTAAGCCACATTCTCTTCTCCTCACTCCACTACAGGCAGTCCTAAAGGGATTCTCAGGGTAGGATTATGCCTAGTAAGAATGTGTTTGTCACGATTCACAGGGCTGGAATTTTCCAGGGATTAAGGCCTACTGAGGGTAAAAATGGCCCCTCAAGGCAGATTTACCAAAAGGCCACAGCAAGAAAGTCTTTCTCCTCCCTCCACATCCTTCTGCTCCTCCATTCTCTAGAACACAGGTGTGTATCTTTTATGTACAACTCCACCTAGAGGGAGAGGAAAGAGAGGAGGGGCAAGGGAGAAGGAGGAGAAGCAGGGGGAGAGGGAGAGGAGGGAGAGAGATTCCACGACTCAGTTGATTTAGGAAGTAACCTGTCTCATACCTAAAATGTGTCCCAGATCCATTGTCCTGGTGTCACAAACAAAGCCCACCCATATAATGCAAATTTTGAATGCATCTGGGGACAAATGACTGGTGACTGTCACCTATGACCGGGCTCAGATGTTGGAACAATTTGCCAGGAGAGTCTAGGGTCCTTGTCTTTAACTGTCAGTATCCCAGTGACTCCTCATACCACCTCAGTAAGCATTCCAAAACTCCATCAAATGTAATGCTAATATATATATGTGTGTGTGTGTATAAATATATATGTATATATATATACATACATATACACATACATACACACACATATATATGTATGTGTGTGTACATATACATATACATATATATATATATATATATGATACATTCTCCTTACTAAGATGCTAGAGAATAAAATTTAATTTTTATTAAGTAGGATGGACCCATTTTGTTAAAGAATTTTTCAGCAGATTGAAACTGTTTAAAAATAGAATCCATGCTTACATTTCACCTCCTGCCCTTGCCACCCCTTAACAACATAACTATCTTGGAAATTCTCAAGAGGGATTCATGATTCCATCATTCAGTCAAATATTACTTCAATCGTTTGTTTCCTCAAGGGAAAAAGTTTTTCCCAAGAGAGAACATTCTAGAAGAGGAACACTTTACTCTGTGTTACTGAGTCCTCCTGAATTTCCCAGTGAAACACCAACCCCAGACATTGTCCCTGGTACACAGACCCCAGCCTTTAATAGTCAGTTCTAGCCTAACCAAAGAAGTTTCTAGTAAAAAAGCACGTGGCTTTGTCTGGCCAGCAGAGGACACTCTTTCGCCAGCATTAGTCTTGACCCAGCCTTAGGCAGCTGGACATAACTTCAGGTGTAAGGTGAGGCTGTTGTCCTAGAACATGAAATTGTTTGTGGAGCCCCACTGCACTAAATTTGGATGGAACCAGAACAGGCATTAATTAGCCTTTACATCTAAGAAGAAAACACATCCTCATCTGCAGTGAGGACAGTGGGAAGTTTTCTTCTAAGGATTCAAGCCACACCCTTCTGGGGCATATGACAAACCAACTACCACTTCCCGCGCTGTGTCCTTCCCACCAAAATGGATTCCTGTACATGTGTCTGGCTGTACAAGAGAAGATGGGCTTCTCACATCTAGTTTCTAAATAACAAGTGAATTAAAATTCATCTAGCTACCCTTGACAATTCAACCCTGTTTGGCATTGGACCCTAGGACAGGAATAGAGGTGCATATTCTGCACACCAAAGCAGACCTGGTCTCCAGGTTCTCCCAGCATCCTCAGGCCCCATCTGGCATACCCTACTCAGCAACACTGGGCTTTCTAGCCCAGTCTCTTCCCTATATAATCCAGACATTTTGCACTCTCTCTCCCTCCCTCCCTCCCTCTCCCCTTCCTCCTTCTCCTTTTCTCTCTATATGCACGTGCTCTTTCCATCTCTTCCCCCTCCCTCTCCCTATGGCGATTCCTTAGCTTCAATCCTTCTAATATGATCTACTCTGGTGTGAATTGCCTCATTTTGCTGGCCCAGAAATAACCTATCAACCCCCTTCACATATTCTCCTTTAAGGTCCTGCAACTTGTCTCCTTTTCTTTAAATTAAAATTTTTTTATTTATTTAATGTTATTTTTATATAACCCAACATGGTCCAGGCTGGCCTCAGATTTTCTGTGTATCCTATGATTACCTAAGCTTTTGGCTCCCTGGCCTCCATCTGTATTCTGGGATTATGGAAATAAATCAATATCCCTGGTTTATGTGGAACAGAGACTCAAACTGAGAGGTGCACGTCAAGCAGTCTACCAACCTCAGCTACATCCTCAGCCCTGGGGCTACATTTGATTTCATACTATATCTTAGTTCGATAATTCAATGACATTTTCACTCTTTTTTTTTTAACCTCCATTAAGTAGGTTATTTTCTCATCTTTCTTTTCCTTTTATTGAATAGACTTTTCTCACATAAATGTACTGATTACACACTTTCTCCTCTCTCTATTCCTCCTTGCTCCTCCTTGCTCCTCCTCACCCTCCCTCCAATCTGAATCCACCCCATTTCTGTCTCTCATTGAAAAAGAAGCACACTTCTTTTTCAGGATAATAATAAAATATAATAAGACAAACAAAAAACCACATTGGAATTGGACAAAAGAAACAAGTACAAGAGAGTTAGCAATTGAGGTAGCCAGGAGGAAAAAAGAAAAGAAAAGAAAAGAAAAGAAAAGAAAAGAAAAGAAAAGAAAAGAAAAGAAAAGAAACAACCACAAGATACAAATACTAGTTTCTTTACACACTCAGGAATCCCAAAGAAACACTAACTTGAAACCATGAATTTATACACAAAAACCTGGAGGGTAGATGGGAGAAAAAACATATGCACACATGTAAATTAAATAAAAATAAGATAAAATCTTCAATAGAAAGAAAGAAAAAAAGAGGAGGGGAGGGGAGGGAGAAGGAGAAGGAGAGGGAGAGGGGAGGACAGGGGAGGAGAGGACAGGGGAGAGGGGAGAGGAGGGGAGGACAGGGGAGGGGAGGACAGGGGAGGGGAGGGGGAGGGGAGGGGAGGGGAGGGGAGGGGAGGGGAGGGGAGGGGAGGGGAGGGGAGGGGAGGGGAGGGGAGGGGAGGGGAGGGGAGGGGAGGGGAGGGGAGGGGAGGAGAGAAAAAGGAACAGCCCTTACAGAACACTGTGAGACAAGAAAACTCCAAAGATGCCATTGAGCTAATTTTCTGTTGTCATTCTGCTGGGCAGGCAGCCTGCTCTAAAAGTCATTTGTTTCCTCCATGAGACTCCCTTGGAGGAAACTAAATTTCCATTTGCAAGTGGTCACCAATTGGAGTTAACTTCTGAGTTATGGATCGGGGAGTGTGTCCCTTTCTCCTTTCAGTTGGAGGACCTCATGTGGTGCAGTCCTGTGCAGACCTGTGCCAGCCTGTGCGGGCCTGTGCATGCTGCCTCAGTCTCTGGGTCTTCATGTGTGCATCAATCATGTTGATTTAAAAAGGACCTTGCTTCCGTGGTGTCCTCCATCCCCTCTGACTCTTAAGCTCTTTCTGCCTTCTCATTGCAGGGATCCCCCTGAGCCTTGAAGGGGGATTTTTACCGAGACTGCCCTTTAAGGGCTGGGAGTTCCAAGTCTCTTATTCAGACATTATACTACATAATGTCTGGCTGTGCGTTTCTGTATTTGTTTTCATATATGGCAGGAGGACGCTTCTCTGATGATGGCTGAACAAGGACTCTGATCTGTGAGTGTAGCATAATGTCACTAGGAGTCACTTTACTACTATAATTTTTTTATAGTGCAGTGTTTGGTTTTACCCTAGGTTCCTAGTTCTTGGTCACCCAGTGTCAGGTATGGATTCCATCTTGTGGAACAGGTCTTAAGTCAAATCAGATATTGACTGGTTTTCAGGCTTTTCTCTAGCATATCCTGCAGCAAGAAACCATTGTAGATAAACCATTGTAGCCAGGCTGGTGTTTACATTTCTCCTTCGGTTGTGTGCAGAGCATCTTCCTATACCAAAGATGCAAGCACACAGGGGTGAAGGCTCTATGTAGGCACCAACTCGACTTCTCCTTGTTCAACCTGTTTGTGTAGGTGTTATCTTCAGCAGTGCATCCTCTCTGTCAGTTTGTAGAGAGTAACCTCTAAGTCTTGGCAACAACTCGGATTATTTAGGGATTCCCAGGGGACCCATTTGGCCAACAACTCAATTAGATGTATCCCAATCCCAGTACTTCATTTGATGATAAAAGATGGCCAGTTGGAGCACTGTGTCCTCTTTTAAAAAGTCATTATTTGATGACTTTGTTTAAATCCCCTTTATATGTCTATATATTTAGGATGCTTCTACTGTATTAGGCTTCCATATTACCCCTGAGAATCCCCTTAATTCTAGCTGTCTTCCCCACATTCTCTCCCTTCCTCCTCCCTACTCGACCTCCCATGCCAGCTCCCCACCTCCGTCCATCCATAACTATCTACTCTGTTTTCCTTTCTTATGGAAATCTATTTGTCACCCACTACTCACTTACTCTATACCTAACGTGTGTGGTTCTAAGGGTTTGTAACTTGGCTATCATTGACGTCACAGCTGATAATCCACATATAAGTGAATATCAGCCATATTTGTCTTTCTGGGTCTGGGTTACCTCACTCAGGATAATTTATTATATAGTTCCACCCCTTTACCTGGGAATTTGAGGGTTTCATTTTTCCCCAATGGATGAGTAATATTCCATTGTGTAAATTAAACACATTTTCTTTACCCCTTCTTCTGTTGTAGGACATCTAAGCATCCAGGTTTTTTCTTTTTCCCCAATTTCTGGCTCTTCTGAGTAGAGCAGCAGTGACCATGGTTGAACAAGTGTCCTTGTGATAGGATGAAGCATCCTTTGGGCATATGCCCAAGAGTGGTGTCAATAGATCTTGAGGTAGACCAACTTACATCTTCCTAAGGAAACACCACACTGATTTCCACAGCGGCTGTCAGAGTTTGCATCCCAGCAATGGGAGAGCGTTCTTATTCCACATCCTCACCAGCATGAGCTGTCACGCATGTTATTGTCTTAGCCATTCTGACAGGTGTGTATGATGAAATCTAAAAGTAGTTTTTCATTTCCCTGCTGGCTAAGGATGTTGAAAGTTTAAGTGTTTCTCAGCCATTTGAGTTTTCTCTTTTGAGAATTCTCTACTTAGAACTGTACCCATTTTTAACTGGGCTCTTTGTTTTCTGGATAGCTAGTTTTTGAGTTCTCTATATAATTTGGAGACTAGTAAGCCATTCTGTGAGCCTATACTTTGCCTGGATGAGAGTATCCTTTGTTCAATAGTTTTGTGAGGTTCCGCTTATTAATTGTTAATCTTAGTGCCTGCACTACTGGTGCTCTGTTCAGAAAGTCTTCTTCTGGGCCACTGAGTTCAAGGGTATTCCCCGCTTTCCCTTCTATTGGGTTCAGTGAATGTGGTTTCATGTTGAGGTCCATTTGGAGTGGAGTTGTATGGCAAGTGATAAGTATTTGGATTCTTCTACATGCAGCTATACACTTTGACCAGCATCATTTGTTTAAAATGTTTTTCCCCAGTATTTATGGGAAAAATCAGGTGACTATAGGTGTGTGTATTTATGCCTGGGTCTTCAATTTGGTTCCATTGATCAACATATCTGTTTTTGTGCCAAAGCCGTGTCAATTTTATACTATAGCTCTGTAATACATCTTAGAGTTGGGGACGATGATACCTCCTGCAGTTCTTTTATTATTAAGGTTTTTTTTTTTTAAAGCCATCCTGGGAGTTTTGTGTTTCCATATTAAGCTGAAAATTGTCTTCTCGGGATCTGTGATTGTGTTTTGATTTTGATGGGGATTGAATTGAATCTGTAGGTGGCTTTTGGTAGGATAGCCAATTTTTGCTTCGTTAATCCTACCCGATTCATGAGCATGTGGCCTGATATCTTCTTTATTTTCTTTCTTCAATGTCTTAATGGTTTTATCATACAAGTCTTTTGTTTTCTTGATTAGAGTGAGCCCAAGATAATTTTTGTTATTTGAGGCTATTGTGAAAGATGTAGTTTCACTGATTTCTTTCTCAGTGAATTTGCCATTTGTATATAGGAGGGCTACTGATTATTATTTTTTTTTAGTTAATATTGTATCCAGCTACTTTACTTAAAATGTTTTTCAGCTGTAGGAGATTCCTGGTGGAATTTTCAAGGTCACATATGTACAATATCATATCATAGGCAAATAATGATACTTTAACTTCTTTGCTTCCTATTTCCATCCCCATTACCTCCTTCAATGATCTTAATGCTCCAGCTAAGACTTCAAGTACTTTATGGAATAGGTATGGAAAGAGTGGACAACCTTGTCTTGTGCCTGATTTTAGTGGAATTACTTTGAGCTTCTCTCCATTTAAGTTGATGTTGGCTATGTATTGCTGTATGTATCTCCTTTGTATGCCTAATCTCCCCAGGATTTTTATCATGAATGGGTGTTGGATTTTGTCAAGGGCCTTTTCTGCATCTAATGAGATGATTGTGTGGATTTTTCTTTTAGTTTGTTTATATGATGGATCACATTTATTGATTTATATATGTTGAGTCATCTATCCATCTTCTGGATAAAGCCTACCTGATCATGGAAGATAATCTTTGATGGGTTCTTGGATTCTGTTTGCAAATATTTTTTTTTTGAGAATTTTTACATCTATGTTCATAAAAGAAATTTGTCTATGATTCTCTTTCTTTGTTGGTGTGGTTTGGGTACCAGGGGAACTGTGGATTTGTAAAAATCAAATTGGGAAATGTTCTTCCTGTTTCTTTGCTGTGATATTAATTCTTGAAAGTCTGGTAGAATTCTGCACGGAAGCCATGTGGCCCTGGGCTTTATTTCGATTGGGAGACTTTTAATGATTGCTTCTATTTTATTGGGGCTTATAGAGCTATTTAAATTGCTTATCTGACCTTGATTTAACTGTGGTAATTGGTATGTATCAAGAAAATTCCCATTTCTTTTAGGTTTTCCAATTTTATAGAGAACATTTTTTTAAAGTGTGTTTTGATGATTCTCTGGATTCCATAATTGTCTATTGTATTGTTTTATTTCTAAGTTTGTGAATTTGGACATTCCTTCTCTCCTTTTTAGTTCATTTGGATAAAGGTTTGTAAATCTTGTTGAATTTCTCAAAGAACTCTTAGTTTTATTGATACTTTGTATTAGTTGTTATTGTTATTGTTTTTATTTCATTGGTTTCAGCAGGTATTTGATTATTTCTTGCCATCTGCTCCTTTTGTGCATGTTGTTTTTCCTTTGCTCCTCTTTTTTCCTTTGTTTTAGATGTGTGGTTAAACTACCAGCATGAGAATGCCCCATTTTTTAAGATAGGCATTTAGTGCTATGAACTTCCCTCTTAGAACTGGGTTTATTAAATCCCATAATTTTGAGTATATTGTGTATATTCGTTTTCATTCACTTGTAGAAAGTCTTTAATTTCGGTCTTGACTCATTTTGAATGTAATGAGTTATCTGGTTTCCATAAGTTTGTAACCTTTCTGTTGTTATTGATATCCAGTTTTAATCCATGGTGGTCAGATAGAATACAGAATCTTATTTCAATTTTCTTTTAACTGTTGAGACTTCTTTTGTGTTCGACTATGTGGTCAGTTGCGGAGAGAGTTCTGTAAGCTACTGAGAAAGAAGTATATTCTTTCGTGTCTGGGTAAAATGTTCTGTAAATATCTGTTAGATCCATTTCATTTATTATGTCAGCTCCAACATTTCCCTGTTTAGGTTCTGTCTGGATGACTTATCAATTGGTGAAAGTGGTGTACTGAAGTCTTCCACTATCAGTGTGTGAGGGTCAATATGTGATTTAAGCTGTAGTAATGTTTCACTTATGAACTTGGGTACCTTTGTGTTTGGTGCATAAATATTAAGAATTGTAGTGTCCTCTTGGTAGATTTTTCCTAGATTAATACATAGGGTCCTTTCTAATCTCTTCTGGTTAGTTTTGATTAGAAGTCTATTTTGTCTGATATTAAAAGGACTACACCAACTTTGATCTTAGGTCCATTTCCTTGTAATGTCATTTTCTACCCTTTTACCTGGAAGTGCCATTATCTTTAATGTTAAGATGTATTTCTCAGATGGATCCATTCTGTTACTCCGTGTCTTTTTATTGGGGAATTGTGACCATTGACAGTGAGAATTATCATTAAGCAGTGTGTGATGATTCATTTTGAGGTGTGTGTGTGTGTGTGTGTGTGCACGCACCTGTGTGTTCCCCTCTTTTAATTTGCTGGTCTGGGATTATTTAATCCTTGTGTTTTCTTGGGTGTAATCTCATTTAGTTGGTGTTTCTCTTTTAGTACTTTTTCTAGGGTTGGATTGGTAGATAGAGATTGTTTAAATTTGGTTTTATCATAAAATGTCTCACTTTCTCCATCTATTTTGACTGAACATTTTGCTAGTATAGAAGACTGGGCTAGCATCTGTAGTCTCTTAGAGTCCAGAGAATATCTGTCCAGGCCCTTCTAGCTTATTAGAGTCCCCATTGAGATGCTGAGGTGTGGGCAAGTTTGCAGCTTCTGGGAAAAGGAAGCACAGACCCTTTGGGGAAGATAAGAAGAGTAAGTTAGGCAAGGAAGTTAGGGCCTGGGAGATGGAAAGATGTGGCCGCAGATGGTATAGGTGGGCAAGAGTCAAGGTTAGAATGATCTAGAAGACAAAAGTCAAAGATGAGGGGTGGAATGCTTTCCAGAGAAACAATTCACATTGAGAGCAGTGGGGGAGAATGTTTGAAAAGAGTTGGGATGGAAGATGGAAAAGGGGAAATGTTGAATCAAGACTTTGGCCTGGACCAGGATCCCTCTGCCTAGCATCGACAAGCTCCGTGCGCAGTGACTTGAGAGCGGTGCCACAGTGTAGGAGAGAGAGATTTGGGTTAGGACCTTTCTGAGTTAAGACTCTGCTTTCATTGGTTTATGGCCTGTGGTCCTAGCTGTTCAAACTTTATATTTTTCTCATCTGTGCAGTGAGTTTGAGTATTCTATCCACTTGATAAGACTGTGGTAAAATGTAAATATGGTAATGTCAGTGAAACCCAAGGATCGTCCCTAAAGAGGGAAGTCAGCCTTTCCATCCAAGAATTTCCAAATTCATCTGAAAATGTTATTAAGAAAGCATGCCTCTTAGCTGTCTTCTGCTTCCCTTCTTGGACCCTTCCCATCTTGGATTCTCATTCTGTAGGTCTAGAATGGAAAAAACGTAGAAGCTGGCCTCCACTCCAGACCCGTGGTGACTCTCATGCAAGTGGAGGGGCTTTTCTGAAAACCATCTTTCCAAGTTACCTGGGGTCGCTTTCAAAAGGCCAGAACTGGTCTTCCATTTCACATGGTTTTTATGTGTGTTCACATATATGTGAGAGTACATGTGTGTGCAGGTGAGTGTGTGTGTGTGTGTGTGTGTGTGTGTGTGTGTGTGTGTGTGTGTGTGTGTGTAAAGGGCAAACTTAGGTGTTATCTTCAGAAACACTGACAACCTCCTTTGAGACAGGATTTCTCATTAGCCTTTAGACACCAATGAGTCCAGAGTGGCTTGCCAGTGAGTCCCAGAAATCTAACTGCTCGGACTCAACCCGAAACCTGCAGTGCTGATTACTAGTGTGTAGCAGCATGCCCAAGCGTGGTTTTATGGGTTCCGGGATCAATCTCAGATCCTCATGCTTAGAAGATAAATTCCTTACTGACCACTCAAGATCCTGCATTTGTAGTAAGAACTCTGGCTAGTTCTAATGTACATAGAGCTTTAAAGACCTCACTGTAGGTATAGTTTAAGACTCGTGTGTGTGTGTGTGTGTGTGTGTGTGTGTGTGTGTGTGTGTGTGATTTTGGAAACATTTAAGTGCAAAAATCATATGAAACCTCAAGATGAAAAGAAAATAATGGTTTGTGACTTTACATCGACTTTCAGAAATAAAGCATGCAGTCTATGCTTCTCAGTAGCTAGAAGTTCAAAGCATACTTTTGCATCTTTAAGAACCATCTTTAAATTGGTGCATCTCTAATGAGGACCGGATCAGGTTCCCCGTGTTTAGCCTGTGAGTAAGCTACCCTCACCAGGCTGCAGGCCTTCCCACTTTCAGCAGTGGCTGTTTGGTAGGGTGACCTTAAAGCTTAGATGTATACCCTACAGAGTCTGAGGCCAGTGCTGTTGGATTCAGGCCCACTCCCATCCCCTCAAGAGATCCTACATGTAGGCACATTTAAGAATTGCTGTTTCCAAGGCATTTGTCATTCAGAATGTTTTTGGGGAAGCAGTTGTCTTTTTAAACTATTGATCTAAAGAACACAATAGAATCTGTATGAAATACAAATAGCAAAAAATAACTAAATAAATAAAGCTGAAATTAGTATCATATTTTAGATTACCTACTTCTTCGGATCGCTCACACTGCTCTGTGCTCCCTGCCTCCGCCCATCGTAGATGCTAAGTGTGTCTTTGGACATCTTAGCAGTTGGAGTCCCTACTATGTGAAACATCCACGCAGCCCTGAGCATATCTATCTGGAGCCTAAAATTTTCGAACCATTAGAAGTGACTGAAGCAATACGTGTAAAGAAGTACTTTGTGAACTCAAAGCTGCCAAGCAGATGGAAGTTATTATCAAGTTCCCTATCAGTCCCATTCAAAGCAAGGGAATTGTTCCCCATCTTGCTGATGATAAATATTATTGAGATAGCACTTCACGCAGTAAAATCTCTGCAGTGCCATGCTTGGGAAAACATGAGCGTGTCTAAACGTGAGAAACTTAAGTAGACACATTTTAGAAACTAAGGGACAGCACAATAAATTATCTCAGCAACTAAGAAGTGGGGGAGAAATGAAGGAAAGCCTGGAACTTTAACACTCATGCTCAGAGCGCATGGCTTGCCATCCTAAGTTGCAGGGTGTGTTCTGTCTGTGAGAGAAGGGGGAACTGTGACCAAATACCTGCCAAGCATCAGCTCAGAGTAGAAGTGTTCAACTTGGCTCACAATTCTAGAGCACAAGTCCCTCCTGGTGGAGAAAGGACTGGGAGAAGGCTGGACTCATTGTGTCCACAGTCAGGAAGCTAAGAGAGATAAACATTGTTGCTAAATGTTTCTCCTTTTGATTCAGTCCAGGACCCCAGCCCACGGACTGTTGCCACCCACACACAATGTGGGGTTTCCCTCCGAAGTTGAACCTTTCTGGAAACACTCTTCTAGACATTACTTGAGGTGTGTTTCTCTATTGACTCTAAGTCCCTTCAAGTTGAGAAGATGAACCATCTTGGGGGATTGTATGAGGGGATGGGAGAAGGTAGAGAAGAGTCCCTTGGTGCTTGATGCAACTTTCAGGAACCACTCTGACCTTACATACTTATTCGCTGAACACAGCTGGTGTAAGCAACACCCGGTAGCCATGATGGTTTGTCTATACTGAATGTCTACTTGACAAGGACATGGGATCGCCTTAGAGATGAATCTCTAGCAAGTCTGTGAGATTTTTCTAGATCAAAGTGACTTAGATAAACAGGCCCACCTTAAATGTGGGCAGGACTGTTCTACAGGCTTTGGTCTTGGACTGCATCAGAAGGAGCGAGCTAACCAAGTGGGAAGACCCACGGCTCTTTGCTTCCTGCCTGTGGCTGCCCCATGACGTGTGGCTGCCAGGTGATGTGAGGAACAAGAGCCTTCCCCACATGCGGCCATTCTTTGTTTGCCATTCTGGGCCTTACCTCAAACTGTGAGGGAAAAGAAACCCTCCTTTCCTTAAGGTGCTTGTGGGTGTTTTGTTGTATCGACAAAGGAAACAACTAACCAGGTAACTGTGAGAACACGAGTGCCCAGAGTTTAGCTTCTAAATGAAGTGAAGGAAGCATAACTAACTGGAAGGGACTTCACTGGCCAGTGATGGCCATGCTAGCACTGAGACCACGTTGACACGCATTACAGAACATTGCCTGCAGAGCGAGTCTGGGTATCCACACAGATACAAACTAAATGGATGGGGAAGAGAAATGCTCCTTACAGTGACTTGAGGATACGTGGGATTCATTTCTATAGACCCATAAATATGCACCCTCCGTGGTCATAATGACTCAGGTGGTGGGAACTGTTAGCTTCAAAGTCATAGTTATAACCCAGGAAACCTTAGCAGCCACACAGAGGCAAACAAAGGAAGACCTCTTCACTGGATGCCAGAATTATTGGTTAAATATATGTTTGTGAGCAGGTGAGCATCTCAGACTATTTTCCAACAGATTAATGGCTGATTGTAAAGGCGAAACTTCCTGTAGGATGAGGAATCTGGCAGACAAACCCCCTGATTAAAGTGGTATTTGTGCCACCTGGGGTGAGGTGGCAGTGCCACACTCCGTATCATTCCCACATTCCTCATTCTGATCATGAAGAAACAGTTAAACAAACTCCAGTTGAAGAAGGTGTCCTGTCAGGTCCCTGGCTGTTTGTCTTCAGAAGTGGTGTCCTGAAAGACAGGAGCAAGTACTCCAAATTAAAGGAAACTAAATATACATCAATGCCCAGGGTACTGGGTGACCCTGACTGATCCCGGATCAGGAAAAAAAATCAGGATGAAAATTAACTGTGTGTTAGATAACAGTATTGTATTGATCTTGGGTTGGATCATTTCATTATGGTTACATAAGAGAATATCATTGTCCCTAGGGAATGTATGCTGAGATATCAGTGGCCAAGACCTTTGTAGTTTAAACAGGGTGGGGAGAAATGCCTGCCCCAGGGGAACGCCAGCAAATGATGAATCTGAGTGGGGGGGGGGCGGTGTATGTGCAAGTTCAATATTCTGTGCTTGCACGTTTCCTAAAGATTTTTACATTTTTAGGATTTCCTTTTAGACGATGTTTTAAAAAAATGATTATATGCTTTAGTAAAAACCTCGATGCTTGGAACTTTTATGACAATGCTTTTTCAATATTTGGAAGGTCAACACAATGCTGTTGCCTGGTATATAATTAAATTTCGACTTGTTATTTTCATTCTGATCTAGAATTCATTATTTCAAAAAGTGGTGCTCTGCTAAGTCGGGTGATGTAAGAAAATCATTAGGCAATGATGATTTAGGACCAAATTTCTGATTACCCTGGGCTAAAAAAATTGTTCTATTTATTCACAGGATTTATCTCATGATTGTGTATGTGGTGTGTGTGTGTGTGTGTGTTTGTGTTTGTGTGTGTGTGTATGTGCATGTTCGTGTGTGTGCACACGCGTGTGCATGCGCATGTTCATATGTGTGTGTGTGGTGTATTGTGTTCATATGCATGTTCCTTTGTGTGTGGTGTTCATGTGTTCATGTGTGTGTGTGTATGTGTGTGAGTGAATGTGTGTGTGTGTGTGTGTTGAGTTCATTACTAAAAACCCACTGGAAACATAAAGACGTAGCAGCAATTGTGCCCCCTCACCTCCATCACATGGGCTTATGTGAAGCACAGGCATTCACTTTTGAAGTATCCTATTCTCTAAAGGTCACCATCTGAATGTTGCCCTGTCCCAGCCTGCTACACTCACCCTGGTTACCTGTCTTGCTCCAGAAAGAATTTGAGTTTGTGAAGTGTCTTTTTAGGCATCAAGGAATGAAAGAGAAGTTAGGAAATCATTTCTAGAGAAAAGATTAAAAAAAAAAAAAAGGACCTGAGTGAGCACGCAGCTCAAACAGCACAGTCCGAACTGAACTCTCTGTTCCCTTCACCATTTGTGCCTACTTCATTGGCAAACCAGAAACAATAGCTTGTCATTCATACGTGCCTCTCTGTTAACCCATGTATCAAAGATGGGTCTAAGTTCCATAGATTTTATTTTCTAAATATCTTCAAGTCTGACTTTTTATATCTGTTTCCAACACTAAAATCCTTTATTATCACTGATGCCAACAATACCACCATTGCCACCTGAGCCATAGCTATCATTGCTACCTCTCTTATCACCACTACCACCACCACTGCCTTATCATCATCACCATCACCTCCATCACCCCGGACTCTATCATTACCACCATAACCATCGCCACCTCCATCATCATCACCATCATCAACTCTTATCATCTGTAACACTACGACTACCATTGCTTCCTTCACAGGATGCTAAGCTGTTGCCCTCTTTTGTCTGGGGGAGCCTTCCAAGGTATCCATCCACGTTTATTTTGGTCTCTCCTTAGCCTGTCACTGTGTTTAAAGCAGAATGCCTGTAGTTTTTTCCAGAATGCAAATTTTGAAGCTGGTTTTTGTTTTGTTTGGTTTTTGGTTCTTTGGTTTTTTGAGACAGGGTTTCTCTGTGTAGTCCTAGCTGTCCTGAAACTCACTCTGTAGACCAGGCTGGCCTTGAATTTAGAAATCTGCCTGCCTCTGCCTCCCAAGTGCTAGGATTAAAGGTGTGCACCACCACGCCCGGCTTTTTGTAATCTTTTTGTTGTTGTTGTTGTTGGGTTTTTTTTTAATTTTGTTTTTGAGACAGGGTTTCTCGGTATAGCCCTGGCTGTCCGGGAACTCACTCTAGACCAGGCTGGCCTCGAACTCAGAAATCCGCCTGCCTCTGCCTCCCAAGTGCTGGGATTAAAGGCGTGTGCCACCACCGCCCGGCTGAAGCTGTTTCTTACTTTTCTTTATCTTGCTTGGAAAGGACTGCAGGTTTCTCCGTGGAGACTCCAGCCGTAGCCACGCCCTCATTGCCTGTCTTTCCCATCTCTGCCTTTCTAGATCAACTCTCTTAATACTTCTTAAGTGCTTATTACTCAGAATAGCATTTCCTGTTAAAAACTCCCAAGTGCCCAGAATGTTCTTAATCATAATTCTTGGTTTACGTCCTACCATAAGTTGGCCGATGCCTGGCTTTCTTTAGGTACGTACTTAAAATAATGCGGTGACGTTTCCAGAACTCCCCATCCAATCCCACCACCTAGAACATCCCCCGTAATTTACCGTTTGCTCAGTGAATCTCCCATTCTGTCCCCAATCTTCCACTAAAGATATCTACATCTCTGCATTCTGTCTTCATTTATTGCCTTCATGTTACCTGCACTGTGTGTTTCTAATTGTTTTCAGATTTCACAGAAAGGGTAGCACACAGCGTATCATCATTATACTGCCAGGGTTCGTCATGACACTGTGAGCAGCAGGAGACTATTCCTCTTATTTCTTCATATTGCTTCATTATGTGAATGTCCCTAGGCCTGCAAAGCTCTTTGTTCTGCTAGACTGGTTAACCCTTACTCGCCTTCAGATCTCAGCCCAGGTGACGCTTCCTCAAGGGATATTCCTCTCTGCTGGGCGGTGGTGGCGCATGCCTTTAGTCCCAGCACTTGGGAGGCAGAGCCACGTGGATTTCTGAGTTCCAGGCCAGCCTGGTCTACAGAGTGAGTTCCAGGACAGCCAGGGCTACACAAATAAATCCTGTATCAAAAAAAAAAAAAAATCAAGAGAGAGAGGGGTGGGGAGTTCCTTCCTAAGCAGCCCAGGATCGTATTTATTGTAGGGTATCAGAATACTGTGTGTGTCTGCTTTGGCGCCATCCCCACGCAGCTCAGTCACCACATTTGCAAGATTGTTTAGTGTTTGACTTCTTGCTTAACTGCGGGCTCCTTCAGGGCAGGTATCACATCTGTGCTCGGTTGCCATTAAATCCTCTTAGCTTCCAATACCATGAAAGAGCAACATAACGTATTGCTTGGATGAAGAAATGAAGGATGAACGCTGAGAAGAAATGCTTCTCTCTGTCAAACAGTATACTTCACTAAATGTTCTTAAACATAAAGGGCTGCCAAAGTAGTCTTGCTGCTTTTCATATATATTAATGTATGTTTATATGTTTAGGCAGGGTATCATTGTTTATCCCTGGTTGACCTAGAACTGGCTTTATAGACCAGTCTGGTCTCAAACTCATGGAGACCCTCCTGCCTCTGTACTGTGAGCGCTGGGGCCAAAGGTATTAAAGGTGTGCTCCACCATGCCTGGTGTTTCTCACAGTTTCAACGTCATCATTACCCCTTTAGTCACCTGCACTCAAACAGTCAGGCCTTAGGTCAAATGCTGACTGTCTGCTCACTTGTGTTTCTACTGAGAAAAGTGCTTACTGCCTTGCAACATGGTGACTGAGGCCTTCACACTCCCATGTACAGAGCACAGGTTGAGAAAGACAGCATTAATGCAACTTTCTATTCCTGGTGCTGTACCTACAACTCCCCTCCCCTGCCTCTGCTTATGCTGTGTGCGCGTGCGTGCGTGCGTGCGTGCATGCATGCATGCGTGCGTGCGTGCGTGTTTGCGCAGATGCATGCGTATACCCTCAGGAGCACCTACACTTTTCATAGAGTTCTCCTATCAACTTTTTTTTTTTTTTTTAGTTTTTTTCGAGACAGGGTTTCTCTGTGTAGCCCTGGCTGTCCTGGAACTCACTCTGTAGACCAGGCTGGCCTCGAACTCAGAAATCCGCCTGCCTCTGCCTCCCGAGTGCTGGGACTAAAGGCGTGTGCCACCACCGCCCGGCTTCCTATCAACTTTTAAATTTCATCCAAACCTTAAGCCAAATGCCACATTCCCCGAGAGGCCCGTTCAGATTTCCCAGGCAGAAGGACCCGTCAGTGCCTGGCACAGGACTCATTTGCAAACCATCTAATATCCATTTTAGTTGGAAATGTGTGGGCTTTGCTCTCAGACCTGAGCCCTTTTTCACAGCCATCCACTGTGTGAATCTTGGATCTTCTTGTTCTATAGAAATAACGCCCACCTTGGGGAAATGGTGCTCACATTTAACAGGAATGAAAATATGAGAGGAGAATTCCTTTCCAGTAACCCCATGTTCCTACGGTCTGATACTTTTGACCTCAAAATCATCTCCCAGGTTTCCCTTCAAAGAGAACTGAATTCAAAGATTAGTCGGAGGTAGGATGAAGGGGGATAAGCAAACATTCACGCTACTGTTTGTTTAGGGCTCGTATCCTTGTCTTGTCTTTTGTAAAAATTACATTTTTTCGATTTTTAAAGATTTATTTATTTATATTTTATGTGTATAGGTGTTTTCCCAACATATATGTATGTGTACTACATGCATGCAGTACCTCTGTGGAAGCCAGCACGGGGTATAAAATTCTTTAGAACTTGGGTTAGAGACTATAGTTAGCCACCATATACTTGCTGGGATTTGAACCTGTGTCTTCTGGAAACACAGCCAATGCTCTTATCCACTGTGTTATCTCTCAGCCCAAGTTTTTTATTATGTTTATTTATTGGTTTTGTAGGTGCATGCAGGAGTTTTTTTCCTCTTCTTCCACCACGTAGATCCTAAGTAATGAACTCAAGTCAGGTAGTCAGGTTTGGAGGCAAAGAACTTTACCTGCTGAACCATCTAGCTGATTCTTGTTTTTGTTCTGTGTTTTTGTTTGTTTGTTTTGAGATAGAATCTTGCAGTGTAAGCCCAGGCAACTAGGAATTAATGATTGTCCTGCCTCAGCCTCCTAAGTGTTCCACTAGATGTGAACATCCCACCTCTCCCCCAACTTTGTAGCAATTTCCTCTAAATTGAACACTACACCCTGGAGGAAATCCCATTTAGATATTGAAAGTAAACAACTCACAAGTCTCAAGAAGTACCTGAAATTTACAGAAACACCTACTCACGGTTGTATAAGTAGTAAGGACTGCTGGGGAGAAGATATAACCTATCTATTTGCTTCCAAAGATAAAGCTTTCATGAGTTGCCACCCATGATGGGACTTTTCAGGGATGCAGCAGCCTTTGCGTCATCCATTCTCAAGTAAGTAACTCCTCACCCAAACCTTAATAGCATTATTGGGTAACTAAGCAGGGGGTGGGGTGGGGGGTAGGTAGAGCTTTTTCCTTGTTTCTCATTAGTGTTCTAGCTCAAGGCAACAGATGTCTGTTCACATCTCCCCAGGAAGTCACAGGACACTCCCCTCCTATCTTTGTCTTTTTCTTGTGGTCCTCTACCCTCTCCATTCCTAATCCTCTTCCACCTACCAATCTATAGGACCAAGCCACAGTCTCTGCCCTGTGGGATGCAGAGGGTGGCAGTGAGTGCTGTGTTAACTGGGCAGCTCCCTGAGTTGGATTTGGCACGTGGTTATCTTTAGGGCACAGCCCTCAGGTCTTCCTGAGTTCTCATCAGTAATAAAGGTCAAACTTCCAACCCCATCTGTCCCCTTTCTAAGTCTCATTTCTCAACTGTTGCTGAACTTGGGTGGGAAAGAAAGGAAATTGCTTAGTGACTTCCCAAAACCACAAAAGATGATGATAAGATCCTCATGTATACAGAAACAGTAGAAAATCCCCACCCCGAATATGGGATGGCCTTCAAAGCAGGCTCCCGAGGGAGTTACACGCTGTTTTTCTCATTCCCCCACTGCTATGCTGGCTGAAAACCTTTTGAATGTATGGTTGGAAGCTCTGATTTTTACCCGTATATCTTCCACTGATCTCAAGCCTCATCAGGAAAATACAGATTTGAGTTTTGAGAAAGTTATTTGGGATGTCTGTCAGTGAATAACTGGGACAAGCAGGAGACTCAAAGTAGCTCAACATGCTTGTGCAAGGGAGATGTGTGTGTGTGTGAGAGAGAAAGAGACAGAGGGAGATAGAGAGGCAGACAAAGAGAGAGAAGACGGGGAGAGAAAATGAACATGAAAAGCATCCTGGGAATTCGTGTGTAATAGTCACATTTTCAAAATAGCACACAGCACCCAGAAGTGACCACAGGGAAAGACAACACTCATTGGCTACCTAATGTGGGTATGCTGATGTTTTAAAACACTTCCCCGAGGTGCTGGTGTCTCTCAAGCCAGAGGATGTGGGGTCAGAGCTGTACTTCTTATTTCCTGTGTTTCCTCAGATGTACTGAGGTTCTACCAACCTCAGTGTTTCCATCAGCAAAATGGGATTAATGATTCTTCCCTGCACACCTCCCAGGACGGTAGCCTGAGAAAGTTGTGAAGGGAGATGCTCTCACACAGTTCAGCAATAGCAGGCTATGTGGATGCTGGTTACATCTATCATGGTAGCTGCTCATATGATTGATGTTCCTCCTGAAGTACGGTACCCTGCCCCCCCTACACACACACACACACACGCACACACGCGCACACACACAAATGTTTGGCAGCAGATCTCACACACACACACACACACACACACACACACGCACACACACGTTTGGCAGCAGATCGCAGTTCTGAAATATCTTCTCATAAAGAGGTTGAGGTCAATATGAACACATATTCCAGGATTCACATAACATCACTGAGGAGAATGCAGGCGAGCAGGAGGCCTGCCAATGAGTCAGTAAGCACCGCTTGCTGTAAATCACTTGATCTGTTGAGTGCCATTTTCTGTAAGTCACTTGATTTGTTTTGGCTGTGGGGGATCTGTTTCAAGGAAAAAGGAAAAACACTTAACTTGAGTTAGCATTTTTCCCTACCTTGCCTTAAACACTTAAAGATGGGCCTCCCCCCTCCCCCGCCCCCGTAGCCTTCTGCATCCTGCAGCAGTTAGGCTTTATTGAGAACGTACTGTGTATGGTTAACATGTCCCTTAATTTGTTGGCCGTAGCCTGGTGTGGTAGGTGTTACTTTTGCCTCCATCTTATATATGGGAACGAATTAAGAACTTTGAAGTAAATTGTGTAGGCCACACAGCTGCTAAATCCTCCAGCCAGCAGCTGGATGCTACTGGCATTCCTACAGTGCTGCAGCTTCAGCATCCTCCTGCCTCTGAACACATAAGTCAGGGTTCTTTAAATGCAAATCTAATCATATTTTTTCCTCTCGGTGTTTTGCTTTGCTGGCTATCACAGGACCTATTCTGGAGCTATCTGTGTGTTCCTCGTAACTGACAAGCTCCCATCCCTACCCCCAACCACCACTCCCACCCCCTACTGCCTCATTCCTCACCCCCTATTCCCCAACACTGAAACCACTTTAAGGGGGAGAGGATCACCTCGTGGTGACAATAAGGCTGAGAGACATGCCAGGTAGAGCATCTCTCAGTTAGCTATCTGTTAGGCATTCAGAGATGCTTGGAAGTTTTACCAAGCCAACCTACCTCAACTGTCTGTTTGGAGGCATGAGTGACATATAATTTATATGTGAGGAGGTGGACACGCCCTTGTAAACACGTGTAGATGACCTTATTCCCTTGAGACAGGGTCTCTTACTGGACCTGGAGCTAGCCATCACACCCCAGAGATATCTCTAGTCTCCATCCTCCCGAGTACTGGAGGTGTGCACAGCCACAGCCAGCTCTTTGTATGTGTGCTGGGGATTCAAACTCAGGTCTTCATGCTTGCATAGCAGGCCCTCTTACCCACTGAGCCATCTCCCCAGGCTTCTTCTTCCTCTGCTAGTCTTTGCTTCCCTGCAAACTACCAAGATTTCCTCTCATCAGAAGGATGCCTCTTCCTCTGCCCTCTTCAGTCTTCACTGTATGGAAGCAAGACCCAAGGTGCTTGAGGCTGAGAATCAACTCTTTTATTCGATTTTGCATGCCTGTCATGCTTTGTTTTTACTTTGTCAACTAGGAAAGTCATTTTGCTTGCTTGAGGTGCGATGTCTAAGAAACAAAGAATGAAAAATTAGTTCTGTATGTGTTCCTAGAGCCGAACATTATCCCACTTTGGAGAGTTCGGTGCATGCTGCTGACAAGTCGATGTATCACAAATACACACCAGTGTACTGTACACTACTGTACAGGGTTTCTCTGCATAGCCCTGGCTGTCCTGGAACTCACTCTGTAGACCAGGCTGGCCTCGAACTCAGAAATCTGCCTTGTCTCTGCCTCCCAAGTGCTGGGATTAAAGGCGGGCGCCACCACCGCCCAGCTGCACTGCACTCTTAAGGGACTTAGAGGGACCAACACATTGGCCACGAGTGAGAAACACTTGCAGACATCAGAATGCTGCATCAGATACGACGAGAAGAAGGTCTATCCACAGCAGCCTCAGGCACCAGTTGGCTGGTTCCTACTTTATTATCATTTACCCTCTGATGTGATAAACACAGCACACATTTACCTACTCCCTTAAATGTGACCCCGCCCATCCACCCACCTGTCCTATGCTGCCTGCCACTGTCAAGACCAGCTTCTGTACTTCTGCAGGGAACCATGCATAGTACCCCTACCCCCCTCCACAGATATACACCTTCTGTGTCTGTGATTGTGTTACCTTAAATGGCAAAAGAGGGGTGTGTGTGTGTGTGTGTGTGTGTGTATTTAACTAAAGATACTATGACAAGGGGACAATGGATGATCCTGGTGGCCTGTATAAGCAGAAAGCAGTGGGGAAAGCATTGTGATAGTGATAATAAAGACATGGTTGACAATTTGAACTTGAAAGACAGGACTACAGGTCAGTAAATGCAGGAGATCCCTAGAAATGCTAAAAGAAAAAGAGAAAACCAAGAAAGACATTCTCTCCTCAGAACCTGCAGAAGGAACTGTTCCTGCCAATCCCTTAGCTATAACTTAATGGAACTGATGTTAGACTTTGGGCCTCTAGAATCACTGGGGATGCATTGTTACAACACAAAGATGCTAGCCTGCAGGACTAAGCAACTGGTCCATCTTCTCTGACACACAGGTACACACCAAGATGCTCTGTTCTGAATTTTGACAAAGACTCGTGACTTGTGAATCTGAGCAGGCCACTTACCACCAAGCAAGCAACAATGCATGTCACTTGTGCTGAGCAAAAAGATGGATGTCAGCTCGGGATACCCTAAGACCAAAGTCTCAGCACAAAGATTTCCCTGCCTGGGAGGAACAGAGAACAGAGAATGAGAGACAAAGACAGACGATAGAGGATGAAGGGGAATAGAACAAGGGAGAGGGCAAAGAGGTTTTTTAAACAGATTTTTAAATTTTTATTTTATGTATATGAGTGCACTGTAGCTATACAGATGGTTGTGAGCCATTTTGTGGTTGCTGCGAATTGAATTCTCTTCTCTCTCCCGCCCTCTTGCTTTGGTCAACCCTGCTCACTCTGGTCTGCCCCACTCACTCTGGTCCAAAAATTTATTTATTATTATATGTAAGTACACTGTAGTGGTCTTCAGACACACCAGAAGAGGGCGTCAGATTTCATTACGGATGGTTGTTAGCCACCATGTGGTTGCTGGGGTTTGAACTCAGGACCTCTGGAAGAGCAGTCGGTGCTCTTAACCACTGAGCCATCTCTCCAGGCTTGGGAAGGATAGGGGGAGACTTTTTTTGTCCCAGAGGGGACCTGGACAAAGCACTGTCTCTGGTTAGAGAGGAGACAGATGTGACATATAGGAAAATGTTTTTTTTTTTTATAAAGCCAAAGGGGAAACCCCGTGTTAGGATGAGGTGTTTAATTTTAATTAGGTGTGTTAATTAGGTGAGTCAAAGGGGGTTTTTGATTGCCAGGATTCAAAACTTTGATAGCTGGACCTTTGTAGTCAGTCTCAGGAAGAGGAAATGGCCAAATAAGGGACTAGACCTTGGTGGCTAGCTTTTAGAGGAGAAGGGCAAGGCCTGCCAGAGCCATGTTTGTCACCCTCAGGATGCCTAGAGTCCCTTCACTGAGGGATCACATTAGCTGTTTCTCTCCTTGTTAGGTATGAAAAGACTTCTGTTGGAAGCTACCAAGTGGCACTGTAAGAAGAGACACCATCTTATCCTGGTTGTTTATATTAGTTCTCTATAGGTTCTGTGACAAAGTCTGATAGACTGCTGACTTCAGACAACAGTATACATCTTCTTTCAGCTCAAGAGGCTGATTTACTCCAAGGATTTCTCATGCCCTTTGGAGTCCTATCCTGTCCCTAATTAGTCTAGTAGAAACTCTGAAATCCCACCTTTGTCTAAATATCTTAAAACAGAACTCCCACAAAGGAAGACATATCCCAAATCAATATCATAGAACAGACATGCCTTGCTAGAAGTCCTCTGTCACCCTTGAGACCTTTCATCCTCAAACCTGATATTCTGAGGCAAAGATTGTGCTCTGACTCTCAGCATCTGTTATTGACTTCAACTTCTCTGTGGAAGAATCCCTCCAATGGTTTAGTTGAGTACAAGACTATACAGCTAAAGACAGGATATAATAATACATAATATAATATACATTCATATATAATAAAAATTATTCCTTTTTGCCTGATAGCTGGATATGATCTTTTTAGGAAATGTATTGAAGCATATGCTAGACACTAGATGCTGTATTCTGAACCTTATTCACAGCAGTATCAGTATCTGTGGAATGGACATCTCTTTATTATTGTTGGGGTTATCAGGAGGCTCCTGGGTCATGTCAGTAATTTTGTTTTCTTGCTTATGTTTACAGTTTCATGGGTCCTCAGTTGTGTGACTTTTCCTGGGGCAACAGAAACAGACATCCATCAACTTACTCTAAAATATGGCACCAACAATGGACCAAAAAAAACTATTCCACCCAAGTCTAACTTAATCAGTGATTTTACTGGGGTTGGTTACTTGCATGTGAGTGAGAGATTACTTTACTGGAGCATGGATAATTCTCTAAGAAGCTGTATCACAAAAAATCTATTTATAGACTAGGAGCCTAGCTAATTGCAGAGACTTGTCCCTCAGCAAGGGGGCTATTGTTACTATTGATTCTATTCATCCAACTGGGGTAGAGGTCAAGTTACAAGTTCTAGCTTGTAACTTTCAGGGTCTTCCTGGTCTTTATAGGTTTTATTTACTTCCTGAGCCTTGTGTGTTTCTTTTACTTCATGAGCCCTTTGATCTTCCTTCGAGCTGGGAAATGTTTCAATTAAAAGGAAATAGCCTCGTGGCATCTGTGCCCATTTTGTTATTTTAGCTATCTCCTTTGATCTTTAGACTAATCTTATGTGAGATGTATTATTACTATAATTTCACAACTCTAAACCAAAATACTTTATCAAGGCATGAATAATAGTGAAAGCCTACAAAGCACTTGGTAGAAGCAGGAGGTTCAGGGCTTCAAGGTCAACCTCAGCTTCATAGCCAAGTCAGTTCAAAGCCAGCCTTGTAACCCTGTTACAAAACAAGAAACAAAGGGGATGGGGAGATGGCTCAGTTTTTAAAGTCCTCGCCATGCAAGCATGAGGACTTGAATTTGATTCCCAGCACCCATGTCAAAAAAAAACAAGCCCAGTGGCCAATCCTCATAATCCAGCACCAGGGAAGTGAGATAGGTGGATCTGCAAAGCGTTCGCTGGCAGTTCCCTGAAGCAGAGACAGGTGGGTTCCTGAAGCTCACTTGCCAGTCAGCCCAGTCAAATCAGTGAACCCTGCCTGGAAACGCAAACCTGGAAACTCCTGAAGAGTAACATTAGAGGTCCACCTTCAGCCTCCCTGTGCATGCTCACACATGCATGTGCATATCCATGAACACACATGCACCCCTCTACACACACACACACACACACACACACACACACACACACACTGATTTGTGTAAGAATCATCACCCAATAGTTTGTTTTGAAAGACAGAGTGAAATGTCTAGACTTCTGAACAGTTACGAATGATGGAGTCAGATATTGCCCAATAACTTTTTTCCATTGCTGAGGACTGGTTCCCAATTGTACCTACAGAACAATGGTTCGGAGGAGAGTTCTGTTCAGCATGACTTAACCCAGTGTATCTCAGACATGCTGGCCCAGAGACTATTTCTTTAGGTTATGCTCTTATGGCTCCTGAGGACTTTGAGAAAGGTTCTAACACAGATTTGCACTGATGAGTAGAGGGGACATTCCCATTCTACCTTGAGTGTCACATCTGAGTGATAAAATCCTTCCAGAATAAACGATAGTGTTAGAAAGCTTTTGAACACTGCTTTGTAGAAAAGTGGCATTTCAGGCCCCACCAGGGAAAACCATTTTGCATTAAGAATCACTTGGATCCTTAAATCCCACCTGGGATGCTGTAACCAGGTCTGAAGCAAAGGTTTCTACAGGGAGAGGGAGGGATGGGGGTTCTTGGGTACTGAGAGATAAACAGGAGTCTTTCACAAGGCAGACAATATACTTGTCTGGGAATTAATTACAAGACGGCATTGAATCTGAATCAGAGACTCTCGGAGCCATGTGACTGGTGAGTGTGTGACCCATGCCAGTGGGCTGCACTTTGAGAAATGACAAACGATTCTCTTACAGGAGAAGAAACTGAGTCAGAGAGAGAGCAGAAGATCACTTGGATTATCAAAACCCTGGGCAGCCTCGAGATCTGGTTCTCAAGAAGCCATGTGGACATATTATTCTTCCTATAGATGAGAAAGAAAGCAGAGGCAGCAGCGAAGGCTGCTATGTGGATGGGTAGACAAGGTGGTGTTGTCAAGGAGCTAGGTGCTGGAGAGGGTGGGAAGCAGCCGAATGCCCTCTGTCCCTCTCCAGCCTTCTGGAAATGGTTGGAGTGCTAATGTGTGCTCATTAAGCAGCAGGCCCGCTCCAGGGTGGACTCTGCTGGCCCCGTTTGCAATGCCAGGGACCTTGCTCCAATGTTGTCATGGGGAAGTCATTGTCCTCCTGGCAACAGGTTACCTAGGTGAATGCCAAACAGCCAGGAGCTCCAGCCCAATGCACAAGAGGCCTCTCCACTGCCTGTCTCCATGTGGGTCTACCCACCCGCTCCTTCGCCTCTCTCACTCCATCTATCCAGGCAGGGCACAACCTTAAGAAGAGGCAGCATCCATCTATTCTTCCACACAGAGATATGACAGAAGACTCCCCTGGGAGGGAGGGCATGACCGTGGCTCTTTCCTGCTTCACACTTTTGAAAGCGCGGCTGGCCTTGGGGCCACTCCCATTTCATTCAACATAATTAAAAACGAGAACAGTTCTGGGAAGAAGAGCCCTTTCCACCCACTCTTACTTCATATGTCACTGCAAGTTTCTTAGTGAAAGAAATATGAAGCATAAAAAATACTGCTAGTGATGGTCAGAGACTCCAGCACAAGGGGAAATGAGGCCGCCGGGACACTGGTCAACTAGTTGTATACAGTAAAACCAGACAGTTCTGCTAAAGCAAACCCTTGGTTGTTCGAAATTGACAGAGCCAACAAATCACAGTATCTGGCAATTCTATTCAACCAAGGGATTTCTGTGCAAGTCCTGTCAAATGTTGCCCCATGTTCTGTGTAGACAAAGTCTGGAGGGGTAAAACGAGACAGGTTGCATGGCTCTGGCGTCCATTCTTGACCACCTGCTCAATCTGGCATCTCGCTGGCAGTGCCCTCTGGGGCCTGGCATCTAAAGGGGCTACTTTTGCTATCACTCAGGAAAGTGAAGCTCACAACCCCTTTGGAGATCAAATGAGCCTTTTACAGGGGTCACCTAGCAGACAGTCTACATATCAGGTATTTACATTATGACTCATAACTACTAAAATTACAGTTGTAAAGTAGCAACAAAATAAATTTATGGTTGGGGGCGGGGTCACCACAACCTGAAGGACTGTATTAAAGGATCGCAGCATTAGGAAAATTGAAAGCCACTAACATAGGGTTTAGCTTAATCTAAATGTTTGGAGTTGACTGACCGTCTTGGGGGATTGAACTCTTTCAGGAAACCCCCTTAGCCCTGTACCCACAGCAGACAGATTTAAGAGGGTGTGGCCCTTAGCCCTGTACCCACAGCAGACAGATTTAAGAGGGTGTTGTAATTCTCACCCTCATTGCAGCCATAATGTGTGTGGCCAGCTCCAAGAAAGTCAAGCACTCAAGACACATCTATGACAATGGATGATGAATTGTGCTGACTTGGAGACATTTACTTAGTGAACAAACAGTGGGGAAGAAAGAGCAGAGAGTGGAAGCTTAGCACATCCAGGTTGGGAGAGGCAGGGCTGTGCGATCCTGAGTAAGTCACTGTGTGTCTCTGAGTCTTCATCTTCCCTAGGGTCTGTTATTCACAACTGACACAGACGATGTGGATCTCCAAAGAGCATCTCATCTCATATGAGTGCAGACTCGGTCTCCGCCACCGTTACGCAGTCTCTACACTGATACATTTATTTCCATTATAACCAGAAAAAAAATACTTAATGGAAAAACTCCTCCAGGTATTTTTCTGATTGGCTGAGTCGGTTTTGTTTAGACTAAACTAAAGGAACATGACGGACCTCTCTTGGCTCATCATTTAGGTTCTCTTTCATAACGTCACAAAGTCAGATGATGGCGACTTCTTAAACAGTAATAGTAATGACCACAGTTGTGACCAGCGTTGAGTGTTTATGCAGTATCTTCCATACCTCTCATCTTTTATGAGCTTGACCACTGAGTCTTCATCACCATTATAAGACAGGGATCATCATTTCCCTTGAAAGATAAGGGAAAACTGGGCAGTTGTGGCACACACCTTTAATCCCAGCACTTGGGAGGCAGAGGCAGGCGGATTTCTGAGTTCAAGGACAGCCTGGTCTACAAAGTGAGTTCCAAGACAGCCAAGACTATACAGAGAAACCCTGTCTTGAAAGACAGACAGACAGACAGAGAGACAGACAGAAAGAAGGGAGGGAGGGAGGAAGGAAGGAAAGGAAGGAAGAGAGAAAGATCAGGAAACCCAACTGAGATGACTTGCCCCAAACAACAAATCCAGTTGACTGTGTGCTTCATTGGGAGCTGGACCCCAGGCGCAACTTTCCTGGGAACTTTGCTATTTCCCTAATATCCAACTAGGGAGAGAGCAAGGGACATTGCATCAGTCAATTTTCTTGTTGCTGTGGCAACATACCTGGCAGAAATAAGGAAGGGTTTGGGGGGGGGGGCTTGTTTGTCATGTTGACACTTGAGTTTCTCTCTGTCTCTTTTTTAAATTATTTTTAAAACAAAAACAACAACAACCACAACAACCCAAAATGGCCATGCTTAGTGCTACCTCTTTTCATGGGTAATAACACCCGACTCTAATCTGTCTCTTCTGCTCTCCTGACTGACTGACCTTGGGTAAGCCATATTTGCCAGGAGGTCCGAACTGATTTCTGTGAGAGGTAATGAACTCATTTGTGTCCCTAAACTTGGCTCGATACCAGAGCTTTCTTCGAAGGCCTGTTTTCTTTCCTTGTAGTGCTGAGGACAGAAGCCAGGGCCTTAAACATTAGGGGTGTGGTGGTTTGAATGAGAATGGTTCCCCAGACGTTCATATATTTGAAAGATTGGTCCCCAGCCAGTGACAATGTTCGTGAAGCATTAGGAGGTGAGACCTTGGGTGAGGTGTATCACTGGAGATGGCCTTTGACATTTAAATTGTCCACGCCTCGTTCACAGTTAGTTTTCTTTCTGCCTAGTGCCTGTGGACAGGAAGAAATCCCTCAGCTACTTCTCCAGAGCCATGCCTGCCTCTCTGTTGCCATGTTCCCCTCCATGACGGCCATGGGTTCTAACCCTCTGGAACCATGAGCCCCTATAGTAAATTGCTTTGGTCACATGTTTCATCACAGTAATAGAAGGTAACTAAGACTGAGACCAGTGCTCTGCCATGGGATTAATCTTCAAACTCGTAATGGTGTAGTTTGTGAGGTAACTTCCATATTGATTTGTTTGTGTCTATGAAGAAAATCTCCATACTTGTGATCTGCATGTGGCCATTGTTGAGTTTCAGGCAAAGTCCATAAACGAAGCAAGTAAGATACAGGGTGGGCCCATTAGGAGTTAGTCGGCATGGTGACTGGAGCAGACATCGAGGAGGAAGAGCTGAGGAAAGGCAGTGTGAGAACTGGGCTTGAAAGTGAGTTCTGCCCTTAGTCTCAGAGAACACGGCCCGAGCCTCGGGGTGGGGGTGGGGGAGAACTGCAAGCAGAGAGAAAGAGAGTCACCCGCTGTATAACACCTTGCTTTAAGGCAGGAGCCATACAGTTTCATGATCCCAGAATTTGGGAGGCAGAGGCAGGTGGATCTCTGTGAGTTGAAGCCCAGCCTGCTCTACACAGTGAGTTCCAGGAAAGCAAGGGCTACACAGAGAGACCTTGTGTTAAAACAAAACAAAACAAAACACCTTACTTGTATACTACTGAAGGTACTTTAAACGACAACAGTGAAGGCTCAGAACCCAGCATCCAGGTGTCCATCTCTGGAGATCCTTACTTAATTGCTCTGGGTTGTGCCTGAGTCTGGGGATTTTCCAAAGCACCCCGTGTGATTCCATCTTGATGCTAACATTGAGATCTCAGACTGGCCGCAAAGCCCTCAGGACAAGAAGGCTCTATGTGTTATAGATACCCCTTAAGACTGTTGAAAATTGGTATTTCAAGGACCCTCCTAATGCGTTCACATAGAGATTCCCGTTTAAAACAGTGGAGTGTCTCAATACAAAACTTCCTAAATATGTTTTGGGGATAACTCAACCCCTCAGTCATGGCTTAGCTGCTTGGCTTTTATAGTTGATAGCTTAGAAATCATTCCGTCTCCAGGTGTATGAGTCACACGAAGCCCCTTCTAACTGACTGGATTTTTCTTCTTCACTGAAGTGAGTGGATTGATCGGTTGTTTTGTCATAGCGTAGCTAAAGCCGGTGGGAGGGTGCCAGTTATCATTTGGAGAAAAGGTATCAATTTGAAGTACCAGAGACAGCGGGTGAATTGTGCTCGTGAAATAGATGTTTCGCTCTACTTTTTAATTTGCTCCTGTTTGAGTTAGCTGAGATTTCTTCTTTATTTTTAAAGAATGACATTTATACAGCCGCTTAAACTGCCAATCTGTTACATAAACAGCCTTGTTTTCCTGAAGGCTAGCGCCCCCTAGAGGCCAAATATGTGTAGCGTTTTAGACTTCGGTCAGGAAAAGACCCTGGTGTTTCTAGTAGCCTTATAATTTGCCACGCAGGTGAAGTATATCGGACTATTCGTTATAGCAAAAATTCCCCAAGAGAAGACAAAAGGTGCCATAGTGGAGTCTCAAAGCCAGACAACAATGCGACAAGGGGACAAGAAAAAGCCTAAGACAAAAAAAATGTTTTTCCCTGGCGTCAAATCCAGGCTTCAGAACCCGGATAGAAAGGCTGAGCCGCAGTCAAGTGACTGCGCGCGTGGCCGGAGCTTGATACTCACATACTGATGGAGGACCTTCAACCTCTGCAGCTAAAGTGGGCTGAAGTCTGAAGGTCTTCCAAGTTTCCCCCACAAAGCTTGAGGCATCAAGCCCATTGAGCCATGGAGGTTTGTTTCGCTTCTGATTCCTTTGCCCACCACTTAACTCTCAGCAGCATGCTGTACTCATTTAAAATGCTATTCCACCGCTGCCCAGCCCAGACCCAAAGAAGCAAAATCTATTGGTGTCTGGCGCAGGAAGATGAATTTTAACAGGACATCACAAGGAGTCACTAGTATTGTGCTTTACACAAACGAAGTGAAGTGCTGTCAAAAGCTCTTGTTTTCCTAATTAATGAGAGTTTGGGGGCTCTTTTCGGATAGAACACAACTTTGAGTGCAGGAAGAGGCTGTGCATGTGTGGTGGGCCTCAGAGCTCTTCATTTTCTCATGCATACACGCCACACAACCCGAGACTGGCCTTGTTCTGATGGCCTCTCTTGGATGTCACCATATTTCCTCCAGCAGCTCCACTGAAATTGCCTGGGCTAACCCCTTGACTCAAAGTGTCAACAAGCTAATGGGATCCATTAATCCTTTCTTAATTGATTAGTGCTAATGAGCAAAGGCTGAATCCCCTGGTTCTCAACTCAGTGAGAACCAGAAAGCCCTCAAGGGCTCGTTAAGACATAGATCGCTGGCTTTCTTGTCCAGGGACTCTGCTCCTAGGGCATAGCCTAGAAATCTGCATTTCTACAAGTTTCCAGGACACAATGCTGATGCTACGGGCCTGGGCAGTAGCATTTCCCACTCTCTACATGTTATTGGAGAGCTTTAAGAAACGACCAGAAGGCCACATGACATTCCAGCTAGTCAGCCAGGGGCCAGACTACCAGCACTTTAAAAGTGACCCCACGTGACCCCCGTAAGCAACCGAAGCTGAGAATTATTAATCTAGAACTGCAATTCTCAAAATTGACTGCACCCGAAAGTGACCCCACGTGACCCCAGTAAGCAACCCAGCTGAGAATTATTAATCTAGAACTGCAATTCTCAAAATTGACTGCACCTGATTGATCACTGGCGGGCTTTTCTAGGGCGCACATTCCTGGGCCTTCATACAAAGAGATCTTGATTCAGAATGTTGTTAATGGAGGCCGGGCACTGGGCATTTTGATAGGCACTTTAGGTGATAATACCTTCAGGAGTGCCCAGCCTTTAGAAGCACGAGTCCCAGGTTGGGCTCTTTCGAGACCAGAACCTACCCATCCAGAATTTCTGATTCAGTTGGTCCAAGCTCTTAGTCGGCTTCTCAGTTATTCAGAATTTTCATATGCATTCAGGGCTGAGCTCCATCAGTTTGTACATTTGTATCATCAATGGAACTTGATAACCAATTTAGGCGTCCACTCCATATCTCAGGCGTCGTGAATTGGAACGCCTGAAACTGAAACCAAGGTGTGTATGTTTAACAAGCCTCGTGGAGTATTCTGATACATACTCATATTTTAAAACTGTTCCTCTAACTCATCTTTTCCATTTTAACCACAGACTTTTGAGAAAAAAAATCTTTGAAAACTACTAGTTTAGACCATTGGTACTGTCATTTCTATTTAAAAAAAAAATAGCAAGCTCCCCACTTTTGCAAACATATAGCAAATAGTTGTTGCTTTAAATCTATGCTCTGTTCTCCTTATGGTAACTTAGCAGTTTGTGTTTGGAGAGAAATCTTAAGAGCTATAATCTGAATGTTTGGGTTCCTATGTTGAGACGTCAACCGGAATGTGGAGTCACTCGGGACTTGGGGGAAACTATTGAGTCATGAGAGATGTATGTCCTCATAAAAGGTCAGGTCGTGTGCCACTTCCACCAGGTGAAAACAGAGCAGGCAGGCATTTCCTGTGTACCAGAAAGTCTGTACCTGACATCCATTCTGCTAGTACCTTCACCTTGAACTCCTGTCCTTGAGACATAGACCTTTGCTGTTCAGAAGCTATTTCACCGAGGGCTACTCCCATAGCTGATAAAACATACTAAGATGCCTGGAGTCATAATACACCTGTCCAAGCCGGACGCCACCTAAGTCCAGTGTAAGGTCACTCCACCTGCCATGTGGGACTCCTGGTAAAATGGAAATGGGACTTAATATGCTTCCAACTGTCCCTGTTTTCAAATGCTCCCATTTTCATTCCAGGGGACAGAGTTCATTCTTTATTGTGCTTCTCTTCCCATTACACCGTGCTTTGCCCTCTCCGTGTCCCCTGCATGAACAGACAGAAGTCTCCTGAGATGTGATGATCTTTGACCTATTTTGAATAAAGGTGAAAAATCCTCCAGCATCTCTAGTACCATGAACTCACAGCACACTGTGAATTCAGGCTTTGGTGACATCTAGTTGGTGGCCTAGAGCTGGTGGGCAGTGGCTCCCTGATGCACCCAAACAAAGGACAAAGCTGGAAAGCTCCCCAACTCATAAATCCCTAAAGAGCCATAGAAAGTTTCATTTAAAATCAAGACCTGCTGGTCAGGCGGTGGTGGCGCACGCCTTTAAGCCCAGTGCTTGAGAGGCAGGGGTAGGTGGATCTTTGAGTTCGAGGCCAGCCTGGGCTACAGAGTGAGTTCCAGGACAGCCAGGGCTACACAGAGGAGCCCTGTCTCAATCTCTCTCTCTCTCTCTCTCTCACACACACACACACACACACAAGTCATGAATAAAACAAATAAATGCCAGGTGTTGTGGTCACACTTTAGTCTCAGCACTGGGAAGGCAGAGGCAGGCAGATCTTCATAAGCCTGAGGCCAGCCTCGCCACCATAGTGGGAGTTCCAGGCCAATCACATAGTGAGACCTTGTCTAAAAAACACTAACCAAACAAAACACCCAGAACAAAGAAGGACATTAAACACAAAAGAGAGCTTATCCCGGTGCCCGTTTTCTAGAGTGGGCTTACACTCCATTTCTGTACAGAAACGGTCAACCCGCAAAGGTTCAGAGCCGACAGTGAATGCCAGCTGTCACAGGTGCTCCAGCTTCGGGCTCACTAATGACTTCACAAGCTCCTCACTCATGGTTTAGAGCAGCAGGAGGTTGGCATTTCTCTAAAATGTCTGAACTTATTCCCTTTTCCTTATGCAGGCTAGCTTGTAGATACCACTGGGGAACAGAAATAATGTGTACCTTCTAAGCCTCTGGAAATCCAAAATGTCTGTTCTCAGGTAGAATTTTATAAATGACAAATCAATTGAGGGGAAAAAAAAGTCTTTTTTTTCTTCCCATGTCTGATATCATCTGACTCTTTTTACATTGATTTTGTGTGTGTGCATGCATGTATATGAGTGTATACGTGTAGTCTTACATGCATGTGTGAATATGTATGAGTGCATCTGTGTACATATGCCTGTGTGCATGTGTGTATGTGCATCCGTGTATGTATGTTGTAGGGAGTGTGTGTGCGTGTATGTGAATGTATGTGTGTATGTGTGGGTGTGTTTGTGTGTGTGTGTACACGTGTGCAACATCAGGCATGTGAAAGTTGAAAGCAACCTTTCAGAAGTTGGTTCTTAATTTTCACCATGTAGGATCTGGGGGCTGAAGTCAGGCCTGCAGGTTTCGGGTCAAGCACCTCTACCCACTGAGCCATCTGGATGGCCCTCATCCGGCTTCTGAGTTAAGTAGAAGTGAGGGAGGGAGGTGGCTAGGGAGAGGCTTCTGCTTACCAGCTAAAGGACAGCTGGTCTAATTCGAGCCTGTGACACATTTCTACTCCTGTGTCATTGGGATAAATCCCCATCTTTCAAGATAAAGCCTTTTTCTTCTCCTGGGTCTAGTGTTTATGCGGCAGGACAGCAGGAGTGAGAAGAGTGGTCTATGAGCTCACTTCCAGAGCCCTGCTGTTGATCCATCCCTTTGGGGGACTTGGTCTAATCTTCTACCTTAGACACCTGAACCTGGAGACACAGGAACCAGAGCTCTGGAATTTTGAGCCCATGCTTGTCCCCTCAGCTGGAGTTGGTTATCCAGTGATAAGCTCTGGCTAAGCCTCTTCTTGGTCTCTTATTATCCTGTGTTCCTTTGGGGGACAGGTTCTAGTTGCATTCTCTGCCCCATGTGGCTTCGTGCAATGAAGGCACTCTGAGATAAGACTGCTCTGTGGGACTTCCTCCATTTTAGTCGTTTCCAACATCACCTTGGCAACACAGGCACCTAAGGGTTTTCCAACCTACACCCGAGGAAGCCCAGGACTAAACCCAATACTCTTAGTTTATAAGCTCACCCTCATATGGTTATACTCGAGTTTCTTTCGGTCCAACTCTCTTTGTGCAGGTTGTCACATTCACAGAGCAAGGTGATGGAATGAATGAAGTCACAGACCACGGGACTGGTCTGATAGTACCCTCAAGCTCAGCGACCCCAAGCAGGCCAACAAGTGTACATAGATCCTGCTGACCACCATGACTTATTTCACACCTATCTTTGCCTGAAACCAATAGCAATTCCTTATTGATTCTTGATTTCATCTGGAATGATTGTCTAAAATGTTAGATCTAAGACCATTCCAAGTGGCAGTAAGCATCCACAGGCTTTCTATAGTGCTCCTGCCCAGCAGTGGCACCCAAGTCTGTGCGTGCCACCTCCCCTCTCATTGCTGTGATCAGACACTCTATTTTCTGAGGACCACATTTGCACCTTGGTACAATAGTTTACTAAATCTTCACTCTCTCCAGCACTTGTGCCTTTTAAATTTAGCATCCTCTAATACTTTTCCTACCTTGGACCTACATCTTTTTCCACCTCATTTTTTGCTTCAGCGTTAGAGCACATCCCCTCATAAGCTTTGGTTACGCTCCCCATGTCACCTCCCGGCATAGCAGCGTACCTCTCTCCCACACGTGTCACCCTTTCACTGAGACTGCTCTCTCCAAGGCCACCAATGGCCACCGTCTGGCTAAGTGTCTTGTTAATTCTCAGTCTCCATGCTGTTAGATGTCAGCAGCCTTCAAATGCATTTTCTCTTTGCTAAACTTGGCTTCCTGGGAGTCCTGGTTTCCTCTATCTTCTTTATCTATGCTTCGTTGACCCTCTAGCCTGTAAGTGTGTCAAGCTTCGTCCTTAGGCCTCTCTGTATCTCATCTCTCATACTCATTCAGTACACTGCAGTTCTTTTCTCGTCTCCTGGATTTAAATGCCATTATGTTAATAACTCAAGTTCTTTGGGTCTTAATGCCTGTGAACTCTAGTTTAGGACATCTGTCCAGTCCTCTGTTTGGTTTGTACAACCTATAGGCATCTTGAACCTGGTGTTCTCATAACTAAATTCCCCATTCCCAAAAGGTTCTTTCCCAGTCTTTCCTACTCTAAGAAGTAGCATTTCTGTCCTTCCTAAGACAAATTGTTTTCTCTGTTCTTCTCCTCTCTGACCGGCAAGGCCTGCCCATCAGCAGATCTAACTCTGCTTTCATGCCTTGTCCAGAATCCATATTCTTCATGTCTTTGCCTCTGCACAGTGGTCCAAATCCCATCTGTGCCTTGCTGAGGTCTGGCACTGGGTCTTAACCTCCAGACTTCAGCCCCATCTCCCTTCAGTCTATTCTTGATAAGACAGTCTTTAAACTAGTGTCAAATTAGATTCTCCTTTATCCAAGCTTCTGTCTTAGAGTAAAAGCCAGTGTACGTAACTTCCTTTGTCATAATAGGATGCTCATCCCGCCCTACCTTGGGCGGCATCCTTCTCTGAGCTCTCTGGCCTTATTTCCTGTTTCTGTCCCTCTGTCCCTCTGCTTTTCTCATGGGGTTTCCTATGACTTTGGGCATTTGTTCAGTTCTTTCCTTGCTATTGGAGTGCCTCTGTAATGGTGTAAGCTACAACCACTTGCCATCTGAAGCTCTCCCTACCCAGCCTGCTAACTCCTTGCTCATCCTCTCCTTCCTCTGTAACATTTTCTTACCATTTTACATGCACAACCCCACTTGTCCATCACCTGGCTCTCCAATGAGAATGGAAACATAAGAGACTTTTCACTGGAATGATATGTACTCCATATTAGCTAGTGCATCGTATTGTATCTAATAGTCACTGTCCCATGACTGAGGTTTTGGCCTAGAGAGGAGGGAAACAGGGTCCATGGATTTTAAATTTTCCCCTGCCCCTTTGTTAATAATAAATATTGTAGGTTGGATATAGACATTTTTCCCATTTATATCCAAAGTCATCTTTAAAATGACATGTTAAAGAATAACATTTGAATTTTAAGAGCCATAGCCACACGCAGTTTTAAAATATGGAGGGAACCATCAAGACATTAGGCAAAAAGAGATTAAAGCAGTTGACTCGAGGGAATGGAAACTTGAAGAGGGGAGACATGAGAGAAGGACTGTGTAGTTGGCATTTTGGGGTTGTTTTGTTTCATTTTTTTCTTGTTGTTTTAAGCATCAGAGAACAATTTAACTACAAGAGAATACTGCTTTGATAGAAATGAAATTTAAATTCAAAAAGAATATTCAATGTCCTAAAAGGGTGGAATAAAATACAAGGGGGTCTCGGATATTTCTTTCAAAGCAGTGAGATCTAGAAGGCAGAAAATAGCTTCAGACACAGAGGAGCCGGGTGCTGCAGTCAGCTTCCTTGCTCTAACACTTAGAGAACTTGACATCCAGAGAAGGAAAGTCAGTACAGATGTATTGCGTCCTTGGCTGCAAAGAAAACCTCAAGAAAACATGAAGAGCGGGGCTTTTATGGGCTCCGTTTTCTAATAAGAACCCAATAAGATTAGAAATAAATGATATATAAAGTGAGCTTTGGAAATTTAGAAAATTCTTTTTCTCTCTTGATGCAGCCTGGCTTTCAACAGCTCTTTCCCCCTGGGGATACGCAACATAAAAAGCTTCATTTGACAGTCAAAGCTGAGCGATGACTTTGGCGTTCTAGCCAGTGACTGTCCTGCCCCTGAAGCATTGAAATTCATTGATTAAAAGGAGAGGAAGCCATATGGCATCTTGATTTAAAGAGAATAAAAATACATTAAATAATCCCTAAAATATCATATACATTATTCATAAGTGTGGCCATTACTTTACATCCATGGTCACAAGCCATCAATCAACTGATGGAAAGATGCAGAATTGCCTGTCTCTGTTGTACATCTATAACATCCTTGGCCAGCTTCCCTGTGCTCCTAGTTAGCACCAAGGCAACAAGATTTACTAATGGACGGGGTTTCCTGGCATGGTCAAAAGGTCTTTAAAGTATATAGATCACTTCTCAAGGTGATGTGCCTGATACAGACATTTTCCTGAGCCCAACTTCAGACCAGCTGAATCAGAGGACCTAGAGGATGTAGGCATGGGGTGTATGCAAATTACACATAAGTGGAGCCTAAGAGTCTACACTTCCTGGTGAGCTGGCAGTGGGTGTTTGTCTGTGCCAAAGTGTGATTTTCCACCATCCACCAACATTAGTCATCTCAGATAATACTGACTGCATGAAAGTCATGAACGGCAGTCAACTCTGTGGTAGCGACTGGACTGAGTGGAGGGTTTGGTGAATTCACAGCATAAGCCCTAATGAACGTCTCGAGAATAACTACCTGGCAAGCTTGGAACAGAGCTATTTGTGGGGTTTGCTTTTAATTAAATTTCATCACGGCTCATTAGCCATTCTCGGAGCAGGAGCAGCAGGCACATTTAGGAGGTGTCGTCTCACCTCAGGTGCTCATTGCTCTCAAGGATCGTCACAGAGGACGCATTCCCAAATAAAGGAAACCACTTTAAAAAATAATGTAAAACATTCATAAGTCTTTTATCATTTACCTAAAGAAATCCGAGAGTACTGGAACAACAAAGAACAAACAAAGCTGGCCACAGAGGCACACACTGCTAATCCCAGCTCTGAGGGGGCAGAAGCAGGCAGATCTCAGAGTGTGGGGTCAACTTGGTCTACAGAGCCAATTCCAGGGCAGACCTGGCTACACAGAGTAACCCTGTCTCAAAACAAGAATAACAAAAGAAGTTCGTAAGCTTCTCAGACAAATGAACAGGAGTGCTTGAGCGACTATGTTAATTGTAGGACAGCTGATCGCAGCAACAACTACGATCAGTTACAGTATCTCTGTCAATATTTGATTCATCTGCATATACAAAAAATAATGTTGACTGAAGAATTCAAAATTTCAGGTAGAGAGTGGGAATAAATTTGGAAGCTCTGTTGTATAACATGGAAAGTGGTTAAAACGATATATTACAGTCCACCCTAAAAAACCTAAGAGAACAAATTTTAAATGGCCTTACTACAAGGATTATAACTTTAAGAAGTAATGCCTGTTAACAAAGTAGCTATTTCACACAGTTGCATTTTTAAACATATGCATTTTAAACATTTAAATAAAATTAAGCATTTTGTCTGTCAGTTGAAAGCACCTCTTAATATTCAAAACAAATAAACCAGAGTTTCGGGGGGCTGGAGCAATGCCTCAGTGGTTAAGAGCACTCTCTGCTCTTCCAGAGGCCCAGAGTTTGATTCTCAGGACCCAGCACCAACACAGTAGCTTGCAGCCATCTGTTTCCCGAAGTCGTGTCCTCATCGAGCCTGTCGGTACTGCCTGCCCGTGGTACACAGACTTGCAGAGGCAAAGAGCACCTACCCATTACACATAAAATAAAAATAGATAAATGATATAAACTGAATTCCAGATAATCATAGACTAGTAACACAGTCTGTTTCTGATAACACACACCTGAAGGCTGTGTGTTAGGGTCTTGGGCTCCAGCCTGCAACACAGGGACTTCTGAGGTAGTGGAACTTCTAGGAGATATGGGGCAAAGGGAAGGAAGTTGCAGCATTGGGAACATGGACTTGAAAGGGCTGTCGGAACCTAGTCCCTTCCGCTATCTCTCTGCCTTCTGGATGCCAAGAGAAGAATAGTGTCTTCAGCCATGTGCTCCCTCATGGTGTTCTTCTGTACTGCAGGCCTAAGAACATCGAGGTAGTGGACCATGGGCTCAAAGTTCTGGAACCATGAGCTCAAATAAAGCTTTCTCTCTGAAGGGTACTGGGCTACAGTGACAGAATACTAAGTCCCATCAAAATTGACTTCTTTCTCACCTAAATGGAGGTCAGAAGTAGGCCATATGCAAGGACTAATGTGCTGCCCTCAAAATGCCATCAAAGACCAAGGTTCTTCCTCTTCATGGTCATCTCTCATATCCTCATTCCACACAGCTAGACACTAAAGGACAAGAGAGCAGCTTCCTATGAGTCCTCCGTTCCCAGTGAAAGGTTAAATAACTAAGGTTAACCCCAGGAAAAGAGGGTTTTAACATGTTACTAGCAGAAGTCAGATCTCAGCACTTCAAGACAAAAATAGAGAACAATAGTCATTTTAAACACTCAGAAATGCTGCAGAAAATAAGGGGAGATGTATTTCAAGCTATGTTCAAAAAAGAAAACTGGTCAGGTGTGGTGGTGCATGCCTTTAATCCCAGCACTCGGGAGGCAGAGGCAGGTGGATTTCTGAGTTCGAGGCCAGCCTGGTCTACAAAGTGAGTTCCAGGACAGCCAGAGCTATACAGAGAAACCCTGTCTCGAAAAACCAAAAAGAAAAGAAAGGAAGGAAAGAAAGAAAGAAAGAAAGAAAGAAAGAAAGAAAGAAAGAAAGAAAGAAAGAAAGAAAGAAAGGGGGGCTGGTGAGATGGCTCAGTGGGTAAGAGCATCCGACTGCTCTTCTGAAGGTCAGAAGTTCAAATCCCAGCAACCACATGGTGGCTCACAATCATCCGTAAGGAGATCTGACTCCCTCTTCTGGAGTGTCTGAAGACAGCTACAGTGTACTTACATGTAATAAATAAATAAATCTGAAAGAAAGAAAGAAAGAAAGAAAGAAAGAAAGAAAGAAAGAAAGAAAGAAAGAAAGAAAGAAAGAAAACTGGAGAAGCTACCATGAAGTGGCAGAACTGAGCAAATAAATGGCCTATTCTGCAGGAGAATGTGAGCTCACAGAGCCCTCAATGTGTCCTGAATAGGTTGCTAGCCTTGCATTTATGTGGAATACAGAGGCGCTGGGGTTCATAGCCTTTCTATGGGGCCTGTATTGGCAAGAACAATGAACAGGGGACGAATGTGGCGCACTAGATCAACTTAAACCAACTAAGAGTCAGATAGCAAGCCATACCACCTCAGAGAGACACAGTTCACTGCAGCATAGTGACAAATGTCTACCGTAGTTCTAAGTGGACCAAGCAATCACAGATTTCCATTATGGTAGAAGCCTGTGAGGACCTGGATCTCCTCATAGAACCCTGTGAAGATGGAGAGGCTTCCTGCCTCCATCAATCACCACAGGACCAAGCTGTCTCCACCCTCTCAGCACTCGCCCCCTCCCCCTGGAGAACACAGTGGACATGGAAAATGTGAAAGGGTGAAAATTAAACTTAAGGCAACTCTTTACATGAGGCCAAGTTTACTAGATTTGACTTACAAAGCATTGGCCTTTTCATCCTACTTGTAATATGAATGGGAGCTGTTGATTAAATCAGATCCATTGATAGAAATTTCTTGAGTAGAGAGTTGTTCAGCTTCCTTGGGTATGTGAGCTTTCTGTTGTTTTTGTTGATATTAAAGTCCAGCGTTAAACTGTGGTGATTTGATAGGATGCTTGGGGCTATTTCAATCTCCTTTAAAAAAAACAAAAAACAAATAAAACGCAAGCAAACTAGAAGGGAAAAAAGGAAGGAAGGAAGGAAGGAAGAAAGGAAGGAAGGAAGGAAGGAAGGAAGGAAGGAAGGAAGGAAGGAAGAAAGAAAGAAAGAAAGAAAGAAAGAAAGAAAGAAAGAAAGAAAGAAAGAAAGAAAGAGTAAATGTTTTTATTTTAAGAGTTTGCCAGATTCAAGTATCACTTTTATAGTGGAGAGGAGACAAAATTCTTCTCCAAGAACCTAAATTGTTCCATGATACTAAAGGACACCATTTTCTGTGTTCTTCTGAATTTACACAGAATACTCTTTCTTTCTGCCAGGAGAGCGGGCAACCCCCAAGTCTCACTCAAGGTCTCTCCTGCTTCTATGTCCCTCCTACTCACAATGTTATGGTATTAACACAATTCAGTTTTCCTTCTCTTTCCTCTTCCTATCTCCTCTAGACTTATTGCACTGTTAAAATATGCTCACAGGGACCTGAACTGCCTCATTTTCTTATGGCAGATAAAAAGACAAAACAAAACAAAACAAAACAAAACAAAACAAAACAAAACAAAACAAAACAACTAAAAACATCCGGTTTTAGCTTGGTAATAAAGATTAGCTAATGTCTTTTTAAAAACGTTCCCAGACTGGACTCTTTCTAAAAGTACTGTTTATCATCTCTCGTTGTGAGGTGGTAAGGCCTCTGGAACAAGGCATAGGATTTCTAAGATAATATCTCTGTTGAAAAAAAAAAAGATACAAATTAACACAGGGGGTGATCACACAGCATTTACAGTGGGACTTGAAAAGGGGCCAGGAGAAATGCAAGAAATGAAATACTGGAAGAGAGCAGCACACAGCCAGCAAGCCCAGAGGAACAAGGAAATCAATACAAAATAGAGAGGCGTGGAGGGTAGAAAAAGGATGGGGCCTTGTATTACAGAGAGAATCAAGTACACAGTAGAGAGAATGCATGAGAGTTTCTCAGAACAAAATAAGACAAGACCAGAGAGAGAGAGAGAGAGAGAGAGAGAGAGAGAGAGAGAGAGAGAGAGAGAGAGAGAGAGAGAGAGAAATCACACTGAGTCGTGATCAGGATAAAAATAGTTCCCAACACAGATACATTTTAATGAAAAGAAATTAATAGTTACTCATAAAAGCACACAGAGAAAAAGAGCATGAGAGATCCAAAGGAGAAGCCATGTGTGTTTAGACGATGGCCAGCCTTCTCCTTGGAAGTTAGTGCCGGGCAAAGATGGAATCTGTTTTCTGAGTGTTTGGGAGGAAATTAGACAGGATAGAACTCTAACTCCATATAAGTAACTGTTCAAGAATAAAGATAATGTAGATACATTTTAAAATATCTAAATCCCAACAGTGTTAACTGAGTCTAACCCAAAGGATTCTCATAGGAGAAGAGTCTGCAGGAAAGAATAAAAAGCCAAAATGAAAAGCAGAATTCAGGAGTAATAGCATGTCCACAAAGGTAGGATATGGGATTACCTTAAGTGTCTATCTGCATGTTAATGGGTGACTTGTGGAACACACACACACACACACACACACACACACACACACACACACACACAGGAATATTGTTTAGTTAAAAAGAATGAACTGTTGTGTGTAGCAAAATGGATGTAACGAGGACCCTGTATTGAACAATGTAAGTGCAGAAAGACAAGTAGCAAGGTCCTGCTCACATGGAGAAGCTAAATAAGGGTAGACAGGAGTATAGACTAGTGACTGCTGGGAGATGGGAAGGGGGATGCTGGGAGCAGAGTCTGGATTTGGATAACTGCATACTGTATACATGTGCTCAAGTATCAGGCAGTGTCACAAAAGGAGCCTTTGTGACAATAGGTGCAAAACTACGTGGGAGATGCTGTCCCTGGGACCATCTAAAACACACACAACATATAGTGTCTTTTCATATGTAATGGTACATGACAATAGGACTCACAGATATCATAAGAATGCACGCTATATTCTTGGTCTTTGCTGTCTTTAGCCAATGTGGCAGAGTGGTAAATAAAGAAGATTTTGTTTGACTCTGTAATGTTACCTTTAAAAAACATAAGCCTATACGTCTTCTGCCCATGCTTGGCAGTCTTTGTTTTGATTTTTTAAACACAAATAATAAGCTAGGATTTTGAAGAGCAAAGGAAAGAGTTTTACAAATTTTATAAAATTATCAAAAAGTATTAGAATGCTTGTGAAAAACACAACACAAATGATGTTCGGAGTTTATCCTGATTTAACATCGCCTTTTCATTTCTCAGAATTAGTGACATTCTTGTGTGATCTGGATTGCCAAATGATGGACATCAAATGTTGAAGAAACTATTATGGTCCCTTGAACTAGGGAACATAAAATGGTACCCAAAGCCCATTGTTGCTTATAGATGGGCCATAGATGTTACATTAGTTTCTAAGTAAGAATCCAGTGTTATCTTTACACTAGACAAGTGGAGCATAAACAAGTATTTTTCAGAGGAAATGGACACGCAGTTTCTTTGGGAGGAGGCATGCAGGATTTGGAATCTAGAAGGAAAATGGATCTCTGTATGAGTTGTTTTGGATGTAAAGATTGCTTGAACCTCAAGGGTTAATAGCTATCCGTGGCTAAAAATCAAGCAAGCAGAATAATTTCCTGCTGTTTCCTCCCTTTTGTGAAGTCCGTGTGTGATGAAAAGCCAGCGTGGAGGTTCATGAAGTTCGTCTCAACTGGGATGAAGGCAGAGGCTTCTGCCATACAAGTGAAGCTTGTATGTGTCCATCCTGTCTTTCTTTGTTCACATTGAAAGGCTCAGGCCTGATCATAAACTATGCTTGCATCAGCTAAGTTCAGGCCAGACCTGTCATGTGCTTGTGGGTTTTCTTAAGGTCATGTGGGCTTATTGTTTAGGAATTTAAAAAAAAAATGGGAAACCTTAAATTTGTCCATGACTACTAGAATAATTCTGGGCTTTTTGTGTGTGGGATCCCTTTGGCATCCATCTCTAGATTTAAAATTGCTCACCCCTTCACCCTTCGCTTTGGGTCTCTAGGTGTCTGAAGAATTGGGAGGCATCACTAAAGACTCCCCCTCCCCAACTCTCTGTATCCAAGGGATAAATTGATAACCAAAAGGCCAAGTCTCTTGCAATGGCCATTACAGTGAACACTCCTGGTTCAGGAATTCTCAACCTGTGGGTCGCAACCCTTTTGGTGGTTGTCTAAGACCATTGGAAAACACAGATATTTATATTACTATTTATAACAATAGCAAAATTCCAGTTATAAAGCAGGAACAGAGATAATTTTATGGTCAGGAGTCACTACAACATAAGGAACTGTATTAAAGGGTCACAGCATTAGGAAGGTTGAGAGCCCCTGCTATGTAGTTTCCTTCCTATGAATCACTGCAAGCTTTTTCTCTTTTATTGCTTATTAATTAATATGTTTTTATTATATATTTTCTTTATTTACATTTCAAATGTTATCCCCTTTCCTAGTTTCCCCTCCAAAAATCCCCTTATATCCTTCCCCCTCCCCCTGCTTCCCAACCCACCCACTCCGGATTCCTGGCCCTGGCAGTCCCCTACACTGGGACATAAAACCTTCACAGGGCCAAGGGCCTCTCCTCTCATTGATGACCGACTAGGTCATCCTCTGCTACATGTGCAGCTAGAGCCATGAGTCCCACCATGTGTTTTCTTTGATTGGTGGTTTAGTTCTAGGGAGCTCTGCGGGTACTGGTTAGTTCACATTGTTGTTCCTCTTATAGGGCTACAAACCCCTTCAGTTCCTTGAGTAATTTCTCTAGCTCCTTCGTTGGGGACCCTGTGCTCTGTCCCATGGATGGCTGTGAGTATCCACTTCTGTATTAGTCAGGCACTGGCAGAGCCTCTCAGGAGACAGCTTTATCAGGCTCCTGTCAGCAAGCTCTTGTTGGCATCCACAATAGTGTCTGGGTTTGGTGGTTGTTTATGGTATGGATCCCCAGGTGGGGCAGTCTCTGGATGGTCCTTCCTTCAGTCTCTGCTCCAAATTTTGTCTCTGTAACTCCTTCCATGGGTATTTTGTTCCCCCTTCTAAGAAAGAACGAAGTATCCACACTTTGGTCTTTCTTCTACTTGAGTTTCATGTGTTTTGCAAATTGTATCTTGGGTATTCTGAGCTTCTGGGCAAATACCCACTTATCAGTGAGTGCATATCATGTGTGTTCTTTTGTGATTGGGTTACCTCACTTAGGATGACATTCTCCAAATCAATCCATTTCTCTAAGAATTTCATAAATTCATTGTTTTTAGTAGCTGCATAGTACTCAATTGTGTAAATATACCATATTTTCTGTATCCATTCCTATATTGAGGGACATCTGAGTTCTTTCCAGCTCTGGCTATTGTAAATAAGGCTGCTATGAACATAGTGGAGCATGCGTCCTTATTACAAGTTGGAGCATCTTCTGGATATATGCCCAGGAGTGGTATTGCTGGATCTTCTAGTAGTACTATGTCCAGTTTTCTGAGGAACCACCAAACTGATTTCCAGAGTGGTTGTACCAACTTGCAATCCCACCAGCAATGGAGGAGTGTTCCTCTTTCTCCACATCCTCACCAGCATCTGCTGTCACCTGAGTTTTTGATCTTAGCCATACTGACTAGTGTGAGTTAGAATCTCAGGGTTGTTTTGATTTGCATTTCACTGATAAGCTTTTTCAAACAATGACCTCATGAAAGGGAGATAATTACAACCAAGTAGGCCAGAGGGGCAAGCCATGGCATTGGGAAGTTTTGCTGACCCTGTGCCTTTGTGCCATGAGTCCCAGGAAGCAATACTCTGGTAGGGAGATCAAAATAAGGAGTTGGTCCTAAATAAATATTTTCAGGTGTTATCATGGCAAAAATTAATATTCTTAGCTTGGAAAACCAGTCATGGAAAGATTTGAAAACATTTTAGAAAATTTACCATCATAGCTGTGATCAAACCCACGTCCTTGGACCTGTATATAGTTCTAGCTATCTTCCTCTGCAGCTCCATCCCTAGCTCAAGTCCTTTTGAGTATAAACCCTCACTCTGGAGACTGAGATGCGGAGCCCTCTTGCCCTATCAAAATGCTAGCTTGTAGCGGTTCAGTGGGTCAATGATTTGATTAGGAAACATTTCGAGCTTCAAGTATGGCAGCTACCTCCCAAGAGTTAGCTTTGTCTTCTGATCCCCGAGTTAACAAACACAGTTCTGCCTCTCTTCCGTTCTAAGAAACGCCTTGTATTGACACTCCTGTGCCTTTGAAGGCTAAAACTGCCAAGGCAAAGGTGACCAGATTCTATGCCTCACCAGCCAGGCAAAACCACAAGCTGGATTGTAGATATCAGTAGTCCAGCAAGCTCTCAAAGCCTCCCTTGGCTGGTTGCCTGTGAACTTGCTTGCTGGATGATCTGCTCTGGTGACATCTCAGTCTTCTGACCTCAGGCACTTTGCTTTAAAATATGAGAGGGTGGTCTAGGAGTTCACTGGCGGCAAAGCCCATCAAGTCTATTGAGCATCAGGGTTTCCAAGTGTCAAGGCTAGGTTTGCCTCTGGACTCAGCCCAGCTCAGAAATGACTAAGGCATTTCCAGAACTGCTGCTGAACGCTGGCCAAGGTCATTCTGTGTTTGGTGTAAGGACTGCACTCTGGTTCCCTGCCCAGAAGTGTCTCTCGGCTGCTCCGAAGTGAAGACGAAAAGGGGCCTTAAGTCCGAGGCAGCTTGTCCAGTAAAGCACACAAGGAGATAGTTCTCAGCTGTTCCTCCTAGACCTTCATGTGGCTTGCAAGGAGCTATTCAGAATCCTATGTGTGCTGCTTAAGTTGGTTTCTCTCATTCTATTCATTTGCTTTCATTGCTTATAATCTCCTAAGTGTTACTCCAGAGACATCCTTACTAACCAAGAAGACAATTTTTAAAAAGAGTATCATTGCTGGGACACACGCCTTTAATCCCAGCACTTAGGAGGCAGAGGCAGGCAGATCTTTTGTGAGTTCCAGGCTAACCTGATCTACAAAGGCAGTTTCAGGACAGCCAGGGCTACACAGAAAGCTAGCCTTGAAAACCAACCAACCAACCAACCAACCAACCAACCAACCAACCAATCAACCAACCAACCAACCAAACAAACAAACAAAACAAAACAAAACAAAACAAAATCATAGCAAGCTCTAAGGTCAGAAGATAGGCAAAGGTATGTGAAACAACTGAGGGAAACTCCAAATGCTGTCTCAGGCCACGTGGCCTAAGCAAAGGCAATTAATTCACATTCTTATAATAGAACAACAGCCCCCCTCGAGCTGTGGGAAGGAGGACTCAACACCCCATTAGCAGGCACAAGGACCCTATTGTAATTATTTCTGAGTGAGTGAGTGAGTGGTGAGACCCCTTTCCCTTTTCCATTATTGGCCCATGCTTCTGCCCAGGTCTCACTTTGTGATGGCCTAATTGCTTTGCCACCACGATCTACCTGCTCCATCTCATTGAAGGCATGGATTGTCCTAGATCCAGGCAGGTACACGTGCACCAATCTGCAATAGTGTGTTAGTCCCAGGGCTTCTTCAGAGTTCTTATTATGGTACCAGTAATACCTCATAGACCAGGCAGAAAGATCTCACACACAAGATGTACATGGGGAACTGGAGGCAAATTTGTAACCTTTGCAGTCTCCGGTGAGATGACTCAGAGGGTAAAGTTGCTTGCTGCCAACCCGGACAACCTGAGTTCAAAAACCCTCAGAACACACGTGGCAGAAGGAAAGAACTGACTCTTGCAAGTCATCCCCTGACTGCCACACTCGCAAAATGGCATGTGTGTACACAGCTTCACATATGTACACACATGCCATTTAAATACATACATGCAATTAAGGAAAAAAACTTTTGTTTTCAAGACAGGGTTTCTTTATATAGCTTTGGCTATCCTAGAACTTGCTCTGTAGACCAAGCTGGCCTTAAAGGCATGCATGCACTACCATTACTAAGTAATTGTTTAAACATTTGGTCCCCTCATTTATGTCCTTTAATAACTACAGACATTGGCTCTGAGAAACTACTGGCCTGGTGTCTGGTACCAGCTACGCTGTTTTCAGCATGGCCTCTTCACCAATAATGGTGTGTGTACGTTGGGGAAAGATCAGGGATAACCAAAACACTAGCCAGGAACCAAACGGCTACTTTCCAGGGAGAAGAGAACATATGAGGATAGTGGATATGGTTACATAGGGACACGCATTTATTAAAACCCATCAACTAGCCTCTTTAGCTCTGTACTCATGTGCAAATTAAACTTTGGTAATATTAAGCAAATGCTTCCGTGTCAGAGCTACTAGCTCTGGCATTCATGAGCTGGTATCCATCCAAGTCAACTGTGTTGTTTATATGGAAAAAGGGGATTATGATGATATAAAGTTCAACAAGATGATTCCGTAAACACGGTCTCCTTTTTTTCTTTCTTTTTTTTCTTTTCATTTCAGCTTCTATGTTATGCCCACTGAATCCAGCAGGCTCAGAGTGATTGGTGCACAATTTAAGAGGAGTAGAGACTGACTTTATGGTCTATATGTGGGAGATGCAGTGTCTTCGTATTGTACCACAGGCATTCCCGCCGTACTCTGAAGAACACAATTGGTTTTCCACAGGGATCCAGACAGGCAACATGATTGAGCCACGGGCTGAGGATGAGAAGTTATATCTGGCACGAGAGATAACAGCTTTCACATGGAGAGTGGAGAAAACGTTTCCTGGACAATGAGAATGACTGACGGATATTAGGAGGGAGGAAATTGAAGGCCTTGCCAAGTTTCGTGATAAAATGCAATTTCTCACGGTAAGGTCAAGCTGTCTCTAGTGCGGCTACTGCTTTTCAAGTACAAAGGAAGCAGCAGATTGGACAGAGTGTGGTAGAGGTTTGCAAAGAGTTTGTGATCAAAGGCCCCTTGTTTCATTTGTAAATGAAATTGGATGAGCATGAGAGGACTGGAGCTCATCAAGGATGCGTTTGGAATCTGCCGATGAGCTAAAAAGCTGAGAGCCTTCAGGAGGAATGTCCCTAAAGGCTTGATCCCAAAGCCTGTGGACACAAAGTGACCGTCAATGTTTGCAAGATTACACATGTCCAGGGAAGGTTGGATGTGACTTTTCAAAGGCAGCATTGTGCCGACAGCTTGGGGGATGACACTACTGTAAAATATTGATGAGTGTTTAAAAGGGTAGAATATAAAGTCTTGGAGTTTCTAAAGATCAAGAGCCTAAAATCGAAGCGTAGCATGCTCGTGTTTCTGAAAAGCCAAGTCTTCCCTTACACATCAGGAGAGAGATAAATGTTCCGTTTAACAGGTGCTGAGCCAGATCTAGGGAAGGAGCGGAATCTGTTCTCCTTTACAGGCTTTGAAGAATAACTCTGCAGTGGTTTCATGTCAACCTGACAAGGTGCCTTGGTTAAGTGTTATTCTAGATGTGTCTGGAGAGGATATTTCTGAATGAACAACGGAATCAGGAGCCTACAGCAGTGTGTCCTCTGCAGTGTGGGTGGACCCCGTCTAGTCTGTCGGAACCTTCATGGGGCAATACCTTGAGTAAGAAGTTCTGGTCTCCTCCCTATTGACTTCAGTCTGGAATGTTGATCTTCTCTTGCGTTTGGATTTTAATTCAGACCAGACCTTTCACAGCCAGACTACTCTGGCTCTCAGACAAGATCTATTTTGTAGGTTCTCCTGGGTTTTCAGCTTGCTGGCTAAAGGTGTGTGTGTGTGGGGGGGGGTATGTGTGAGTGTGTATGAGTATGTGTATGTGTGAGTGTGTGAGTGTGTGTGTAAGAATGTATGTGAATGTAATGTGTGTGTATGTATGAGTATATGTACATGTGTGTAAGAATGTGTGTGTGTATGTGGTATGTGTGAGTATGGACATGAGTATGTGTATGTGTGAGTGTGTTTGTGTGAGTGTGTATGTGTGTGTGTGAGAATGTGTGTGAGTGTGTATGTGTGTGTGCATAAGAATGTGTGTGTATGTGGTGTGTGTGTATGTGTGAGTGTGTAAGTGTGTATGTAAGAATGTGTGTGAGTGTGTGTATGTGTATAAGGATGTGTGTGTATGTGATGTGTGTGTATGTGTGAGTGTGTAAGTGTGTGTAAGTGTGTGTTTCTTTTATTGGTTCTATTTCTCTAGATAGCCACAATTGTTCCACATTAGCACCTTCAGCACTGGAGAAGCTCAGGATGAGACTGTGCACTGAGCACAGCCTTTGGTCCAGTGATTGGTCATCTGGGGATTTATCCTGCAGAAACATTTGGACATGGGACAGAGTACTAGGAACCAAGGCCACTGGGATGCACATCCCTGGGAGATACTATCCACCCAGAGCCTCTACATCACCTCTGAAGCACAGCAAAGGTGTTCAGAATTAAATTTTTGGAAATGGCTAACATAGCAAACAGTCACCATTGGAAGAAGCTGAGAGAAGCTGTTTTCCCTTTCTATCATGACATTGTACCTTTGTTTGGGAAGCTGAGATTCGTTTGGATAATCTGATAAGGATAGATGTACAAGATGAGCAAAACCAAGGTGGGACAGAACAGTTTCACAGTGTGTTCACATCTGTGTGGATGTGTGTGTGTGTGTGTGTGTGTGCGCTCATATACAGCTATATGTGTACACTAATATTATATGTGTGCACACAAAGACCATTCCTAGAAGGGTACATAAACTACAGATACTAGTTGGTGCTGGAAAGTGAGCCTTTTGGTCAGGGCAACAAGAAAGTCTTCTTTTTGTTGTAAATTCCCTTAAATGTTTATCTTTTTGTTATGGCCAAGTATTACTTCCATTATTAAAAACAAAGAACAAAAAAAAAACCCACCAGAAACAAATAACAGCAACAACAACAACAAAACCCTAGACTGATATAAAACTCATCTGTTCCTTCATCAATTACATGTATCATGGATGTACTGACTCCGATCTTCCCAAAGGGCCATGGCTGTGCACACAGCGATACACATATGTGGCAGTCCCCACACTGCTGGCCTCACAGCCCTGTCCTGGCTCTGTAGCTACACTGGGATAGCTCACGGTTGCCTTCACTGACCCCCTTCCTGCTCTGACCTGCAGATTCACCCAAACTGCTTCCGGACCTGCTGGCTAATGGCTGGCAGAAACAGTGGCTCACACACCTTCCTTCGAGGGAGCTGGTTTACCAACTCCTGGCTGTTACTTTGTCTCTCATGAGCCTACATTAGAGTCGTTCTGGATCACTCCTTCATCAGCTACTGCTTGCCTTTAACCTCCTTATAATGCTCAGTGGAGAAATAGCTTCTGACTGGTGACAAGGGCAAAAGACCCCAAAATGTTTTACTCCATTGAAGACTTTGTAGAAAGAGCTTGGGAGTACATGATACCTATGAAATCCAACACTTGGATTTTTCATTTAATTTCAGGACTAAAATGTATTTAAAATGGTAGAATACCTGATTTTGCTCTTGGGAATACAATAAGCAGATATTGATTTCTGCTGAAGTTAACATCAGGAATTATTGAACTGAGAGGTTCACATTACCTTGGTCTCCACTTTAGTAAATATTTAGCTTGGAAAAAAATTATTCTTGATGTTAAGTTATAAGTATATATATTCATACATACACATATATTACATATGTACATATATGTATAATTTATATATTTGTATATATGCAATATGTATATTTGTGTGTATATATATGTATATGTGTTCTTTGTTCCATAGTAAGGTGGATGCTAACTATACATACATACATATGCAAATTTACATAGGTGTGTGCTTGTTCTTTTATAGTTCTCTATGTATTTATATAGTATGCATTTAAAACATCTCTAAAGAATATTAGGCTTTATAAAAGAAGCAAGATATAAAATAGCCTACCTGTGCTCTTCACATCTCCCGATGAAGCCGTTCCTGCCCTCTGTTGTCTGTCCTTCAGTGAGTCCCTCGCTCTGTGCATACCATTCCATTGGCTCCTGAGACAGAAGTCAGTGGAGAAAGGCAGACAAGTGGAGAGACCAAATCGTCAGCCCCACCCCTGGTTTTAGATCACTTTCCATCAGACAACTCCATCTCTGCAAGTCCTCTCTGTGTAAGGCGAGGCTGTAACAGAGGAAGGAGCATGCCTTTGACTAGTCTGACCATAGTGAGAGAAACATAGTCCATCTTAGCCAACACCCACCTGCACCTGAGCAGTGCTAGGTTAGGAAGACATGGGTGGGTGTTTAGCACAGTGTTATTAATAATTTTAAATCGATGTCATTTTTCACAGAAACTGCTAGAATGCATTGAGTCTTTTGCATTTATCATGCCAGGTTATTTCTTCCCATAGCCCCATGAGGTCAATGCTGTCAGCCACGTTTTATAAATGAAACCGTTGAAGCTAAGAAATGCTTAAATCTTTTATACATGGCCCTACAGATATTAACAGCTGGGGTTTGAATCAATGTCTGTTTGCTTTCAAAGTCTATCTTCTTAACATTGTTTTATGTTGCCTTTTGCTGATGGACAGAGCTGTGTTCAAGTGCATATGCCTTAAAGGCCCTACAAAAGCAGTTTGTTCATATTAAGTGAAATTGGGGATGAGAGCTCCTGAGACAGAGACCTGGCTCGGCAAGGCCAAGGCAGGAGATAAAGGAACATCCTGCAGTTGGCCACTAATTGCCTTGACCTTATGTTGTCCAGAGGCCTGTTTCGTCGTCCTCCTCCAGTTTTCTTTTGACGAGGACCTATTTCTGCAGTCACTCACGAGTGCACACAGCATTCAGCACCATGGTTCCTGGGTATTTAGAATACCTGCTGTCCCTGTCTGAGAGTCCATGAAGTCACACGTGGAGGGAATGCTGTGGACAGCTCCTGGCTAATCTACCTAGGGCACTGCTCTCCACAAGGAGAGAACATATCTTGCCTCACTGTGGGCAGCCCTCAAGGGATGACCAGTAGGTATGGGCAAACAGCAAGACCTGACTGGGTGACTCAAGAGTGGACTCCTCTAGCTAATGATCCATTTGCAGTGTTCCCCAGGGGACCCTCTGAACCTTTCTTTTCAACTCTTTCACAGCTGGGCTTCTCCTGACCAAAGCTGCTCCTTGGCCCTGCTCCCCCATGCCCCCACCATTGTTCTTTTGCCTCAGGAACTCAATACAACAGTTCTTGTAAATAGATTTGATGACTGCCCCCTTTCCCTCCCATTCTCCAGCATCAGCAAAAAAAAGTCTCAGATTTACAAGACTGAGCTAAACTCAGTCCTGGGCTAGAACCTGAGGGGTTCCAAACTTCCCTGTCCATCTCATAAACACTCCTGGCCTGACCTTACGCTGACCTTGCGAACAGCTTCGGAAGAGTTGGCACCAAAAGTTAGCAAAGACGAGCAACCAAACTTCTTCAACATAGCATGATGATTTTATTACATCTTAAACCGCTAAGCTCGGTTGAACAGCAGTGGGAATTACGCTGTCTAACTTGATGTTCCTTTCCCAATGGTGAAGGGAAAGATCTTGTAATGTTTGAAAAAAAAATTATTTTTTTTGCAAGTTTGGAATGTTATCTCTCCTCTCCCTGTCCAAAGGAAATAAAATGTGCTAGCAGTTTAATGAGAAAAATTCTAAGTGAAATTCCAATGATCAACTGATACACTCTTTCAGGCTTACAAAGCAGAAGCAAGCCGGTGATACATGGTGATGGGGTCCACGTTTGCTTATATGAAATCAAATCACTGAAGGGGCCTATCAGGCCCTGTAGTCACCACAAATGCCAGGAGAGACAACGATCAGGATAGGCAAGCCACTGGACATGAAACCAGCCTCATTTTTCTGAAGCCAGTGGGTGGAGCACATTCTTCATAACACGGGTTTGCTGTGGGGTTTTTCCGCTCTTTTTTTTTTCTTTAATTTTTTCCTCTTTTCATTTTTTTTCTTTCTTTTTCAAGAACATTCTCCCATCTACGGAAGAAAGGAAACTCATTTTTTTTTTCTGCTGACTGGCTTGTGCACAACTGGAAATTATCAAAGAAATCGCTGTATCGTTGATGTAGTCAGAAAACAGGAAGCCGATTTCCATCTGAGAATGAGGCCTCTCAGCTGAATCTCCCTTTGGGGTTGATGACCATGCTCTTTCCATCCTGGCCTAAGGCCAGTTTTATTAAACTTCTACAGCACCAGCTTATTTTTCAACCCTTCCCAACCAGAGCTTTTCTGATGGATTTCTCTCAGTCATGTGCACGGCTCTGAGTTTGCCGCCAGCAAAGAGTTCCACGGGACCAGGACCTTACCTTCTATGGGCAATGCCTGGCTGGGATTCTTGTGATCAAAAACATTAGGGGGTCTGTGGAAGGAGATGACTCAAGCGGTGAAATGCCTGCCCTGCCAGCCTGAGGACCTGATTTGAAACTCCGGCACCATGACATGAGACTATTAACAATCACAGGCTCGAGGGAGAGGCACGTGGGGCTTACTGGGCAATCAGCATAGCCCAACTGATGGTCTCCAAGTTTGGTGAGAGACCTTGTCTCAAACAATGTCATGAAGGTTAATACATTGAGTTACAAAGATTCACCATTATTTTTACTAGGGTCTGTTCCAAGTTATGGGGGAGCATGGCAGGATTCCTAGTCCAGTGCTACAGAAGAGCTTTCTGGAATCTTCAAGCCTTGTCTTCAAATTCTCTTTGGAAGCCTTCTTAAGTCAACCAGTCAGGTCTTGCTGTTCACCCATATCTACTGGCCATCACTTAAAAGCTGCCCACAGTGAGACAAGATATGTTCTCTCTTTGTGGAGAGCAGTGCCCTAGGCAGATTAGCCAGGAGCTGTCCACAGTATTCCCTCCACATGTGACCTCATGGACCCTCAGACTGGGACAGAAGGTATTCTTACTAGGGTCTGTTCCTAGGCGTGGTGGCGCACGCCTTTAATCCCAGCACTCTGGAGGCAGAGGCAGGTGGATTTCTGAGTTCGAGGCCAGCCTGGTCTACAAAGTGAGTTCCAGGACAGCCAGGGCTATACAGAGAAACCCTGTCTCGAAAAACAAACAAACAAACAAACAAAATGCTATGGGGGAGTATGGCAGGACTCTAGTACAGTACTACAGAAGAACTTTCTGGAATCTTCAAGCCTTGTCTTCAACTGCTCTTTGCTCTTCAGAAGCCTTCCTTCGTTAGTAGGCTGCCTATAATCCCTACCAAGCCTGACCTAGTACATACTGGGAGTGCATACCACTGGTAATAAGTGAGTGGCCATGTTATAAAACCTGCTGTGCTCGGTGAAACCTGAATAAAAGCCGAATGGAATATATAAGGCTGCTATTTAAAATACTTGGTCGTTCTTATTCATTCTTATGATATCTCTCAGACTACAGAAGAAGTCTCAATCGATAGAGCAGCTAATCACTCTGAAATTCTATGTAGCCTTTGGTCCTGCCTCTGAAGTTAATCTTGAAAAAGTGGCCAGAACAACACTACCTTAAGTGCACACCAGCAAATTTCTTCTTCAAGGTATAGTGGCGCACCTTTTGGCAAAGGGAAGGTTCAAATATGATAGGTGGCCATTTTTCAGGTCTGAACATTTCCCATTATACTGGTCAAACATCTTAAATAAATGATGGCGTTTTCAGTCAGAGACACCGTAAGCCACCAATAAAAATAATGCTGTATTTGAAATGTATGGTTTGAAAATAAGTGAAGGAAGTCTGATTACACAATAGTGACCATGATAGGTCAGCCATTTCTATATGAAACGTATATATGCATGAAACAGAAAATATTTTAAATGTTATGTCCCAACCTGCTAATATTTTAATGGCGATTATTTCGTAAATCTGGGGTCAGACATGTCATTTCACTTTGTCTCCATTTCCCTATTACACTTGGTTTATATTTTCTGTCTTTATGCTGGCATCACTTACTGCTTTTAAAATAAGGGAAAAAAGTAAAATGATTCTATTTTGGAGTGAAAAGAAATATTTTTAACTTACAAACATATCCCATGACTTTTGAAAAACGATAACTCTATTAGACAAGTCGTTCTATTAGATCAGCGGTTCTCAACCTGTGGGTCGCTCTCCTTTGATCCAATGACCCTTCCACAGAGCCTCCTAAGACCACGGGAAAGCCCAGAGATTTACACTATGGTCCATAACAGTAGCAACAAAAATATTGTTATTGGTGATGGTCACCACAACGTGAGGAACTGTATTAAAGGGTCGTAGCCTCAAGGAAGTTGAGAATGGCTGCCTTAGGGGACTCAGTACTTAGTGTCTTATCCTGCCATCTCTCCTGGCAGTTATGGTCCCTACAGACATGCTACACACTGGTGGACGAGAGTAAAAGAATGAAAGACCCTAGGGTAGAGACATTTTTTATTAATTATTTTATTTATTTACATTTCAACTTGCAGAGGGTTTGCCGAGGGGTCCCCTTTCTTGGTCTCCCCGCTGCAAACCCTTCTCTCTATCTCCCCTCCCATTTGCCTCTAAGAGGGTCCACTCCATCCACCCACCGACTCCTGCCTCACCCCTCCAGTATCCCCCTTTGCTGGGGCAACAAGCCTCTACAGGACCAAGCACCTCCCCTCCCATTGAAGTCAGATAAGGCCATCCTCTGCAACACACGTAGCTGGAGCCATGGAACCCTCCATGTATACTCTCTGGCTGGTGGCTTAGTCCCTGAGAGCTCTGAGGGGTCGGTCCTGTTAGTTGGTATTGTTGTTCTTCCTATGGGGTTGCAATCCCCTTCACCTACTTCAGTCCTTCCCCTAACTCTTCCACTGAGGTCCCCGCCCTCAGTCCAATGGTTGGCTGTGAGTATCTGCAGCTGTCTTAGTCAGGTGGGGCAGTCTCTGGAATGGCTTTTCTTTCAATCGCTGCTCCATTTTTATATTTCTATGTTTCCTTTAGACAGGAACAATTCTGGGTTACAAATTTTGAGATGGGTGAGTGACCCCCTCCCTCCACTGTTGGCCATGCCTTTCTACTGTATGCGGTCTCTACAGGTTCTATCTCTCCCACTGTTGGGTATTGTAGCTAATGTTGTCTCTGTTGGGTCCTAGAGCCGCTGGTATTCCTGGCATCTGGGATTTTCAAGTGGTTCCCCCTGCCCCTCCCCACTGCTACTTATTTCTATTCATTCTCCTGGCCCTCTGGACTTCTCTCCTGTCTCTTCCCATACCTGGTCCTGCCCTGCCTTTTCTCCCTCTCCTTCCCCTCTCTCACCCAGGTTCTTCCCTCCTTCTGCTTCCCGTGAGTATTTATTTCCCCCGTCTAAGTGGTATTGAAGCATCCGCACTTCGGCCTTCCTTCTTGTTAAGCTTCTTATAGTCTGTGAGTTATATCATGGGTCTTCTGAGCTTTTGGGCTAATATCCACTTATCAGTGAGGACACACCATGTATGTCCTTTTGAGTCTTGGTTACCTCACTCAGGATGATATTGTCTAGTTCCATCCATTTGCCAGCAAAATTCATGAAGTCATTGTTCTTAATAGCTGAGTAGTATTCCATTGTATAAACTTTACTACATTTTCAGTATCCATTCTTCCATTGAGAGACATCTGGGTTGTTTCCAGCTTCTGTCTATTATAAATAAGGCTGCTGTGAACATCCTGGAGCAACTTAATAGCATATGTGAAAGCTCTATAAGAAAAAGAAGCTAGCCGGGCGTGGTGGCGCACGCCTTTAATCCCAGCACTCGGGAGGCAGAGGCAGGCGGATTTCTGAGTTCGAGGCCAGCCTGGTCTACAAAGTGAGTGCCAGGACAGCCAGGGCTACACAGAGAAACCCTGTCTCGAAAAACCAAAAAAAAAAAAAAAAAAGAAAAAGAAAAAGAAAAAGAAGCTAACACGCCCAAATGTAGTAAAGTAGATAGCAGGAAAAAATCAAACTCAGGGTTGAAATAAACCAATTAAAAACAAAGAGAGCTATATAAAGAATCATCAAAACTAAGAGCTGGTTCTTTGAGAAAAATCAACAGTATAGATAAACCCTTAGTCAAACTAACTAAAGGGCACAGAAACAGCATCCAAATTAACAAAATCAGGAACAAAAAGGGAGACTTAACAACAGAAACTGACGAAATCTAAAAAAACAAAAACAAAAACAAAAAACCTGTCATATTCTACTACAAAAGCCTATACTCAACAAAACTGGAAAAATCTAGGTGAAATGGATGATTTTCTAGTCGGATACCAAATACCAAAGTTAAATCAGGATCAGGTAAACTATCTAAACAGTCCCATAACCCCTAAGGAAATAGAAGCAGTCATTAAAAGTCTCCCAACCAAAAAAGAAGCCCAGGACCAGATGGTTTTAGTGCAGAATGCTATCAGACCTCCAAAGAAGACCTAATACCAATACTTCTCAAACTATTCCACAAAATGGAAACAGAAGGAATACCACCTAATTCATTTTAATGAAGCCACAGTTATGATACCTTGCTTCTACACAGTTATGATGTCCCTTGCTTCTACACAAAAGAGTCAAGGAGCTAGAGACTGTAGTAGGTGTGCCTACACTCACACGTTAAGAGTCCATAAAACCAGGGCTGGCGAGATGGCTCAGTGGTTAAGAGCGCCGACTGCTCTCCCGAAGGTCCCAGAGTTCAAATCCCAGCAACCACATGGTGGCTCACAAACCATCTGTAATGAAATCTGATGCCCTCTTCTGGAGTATCTGAGGACAGCTACAGTGTACTTACATATAATAAATAAATAAATCTTAAAAAAAAAAAAAAAAAAAAAAAAGAGTCCATAAAACCAAGTATAGTTAACTGTCTTTGTTTCTGACTCGGATTCTGGGGTTTCTTTTAAGAGTGTTGGGAAGGAGAGGTTGGAGGGATGTGCTCATAGGTCTAACCTGAGCACAAGGGCATTGGGTACTCAGAAGACAGGAAGAAAAGGGACCAGGGAAGCCAGAGAGAGCTAAACGCTGAGAGGAGCTTGAAAAACCCCCTAGCCATATTCTCACTTTAGTATATAGGCCTCACCAAGGCTTTAAAAATGTTTTAGAGTAATTTGAAAGAGAAAAGAGAAATGCTAAATTTTCTGAGCTAGATGCCTGAGGCTGAGTGAATCCAAAGCCTTGAGTTCAAAAGCTAAACATAAATAATTAACTAATTAGTTTTGAAAAAAACCAAAAACACAAAACCCCTCAACCTCTTTTTGAGACGACGTGTGTGTGGTGGGGGTGGGGCGGGGTGTATTTATACCATTTCCAATAAACGGTTTGACTGGACTTTTTTTTTTTTTTTCCAAGAGATGACCCGAAGCTTGGGCGTCATGAGGACACAGCCTCTCTGTTTCTTCCTCAGACTTGGAGAAAGAACGTTCCATTCCACGCAATTCATGAATTTTAAAAACCATGAACCTTCCTTCACATTCTGGAAGCACACAAACGTTCTCCTGTAAGGGAGCTGTTCCAAGGATGAATGCTCCCGAGATCTCCATGCTAACAGCAAGAAGCCTTTTCAGGCTGCCTTTGTTCTAAGCTGGCTAGAGGCTCCGGGCCCAGGACTCTCAGTAGTGTCTGGACATATGGTTGGGCAGAGAGTGCAGGGGCCGAAGTTACTAGCCACCAACTGCCATAATGGCCCTGTCCCTGGAAAATGGCCAAATTGTTGAGTCAAATGCCAATGCCACCTTGTCAGCCAAGGGAACCATAAACCACGGAAGGCCACCGGCTCCCTCTAGTGGTGGACCACCAGGAGTGGCTAATCTCTTGCCTCTGCCCAGAGTCCCGGAACAAATGACACTGTCTGTTTTGGTAGTAATCTCTACCCACAGTTTGTCCGTGAGCTACTAGTCACAGACCTGGAATGTTAGAAACAAAACGGCAAACTCAAATTCAGAAAGTTCTCTAGTGATTTCTCCACTGCCCTTAAAATTAACCCCCCAAATCATCCGAGGCTTCCTGAGCCCCTGGTGAAATGTACTTCTGAGTTCCCAGGACAGCAGCCGCTGTCACACCATGCTTCCCGAATGTTCTCGCTCCAGTCTTTGTGCAGTTGGTCGCTGCCTCCCTTTGAAATAATTGTGATTTTTTTTTCTTTACCTGCACCATGATCAGTTACACATCCTTTAAGATTTAACTTAATCATCAAAGCCTTCCTTGATCTCCAAAACTAGCATATATAAAAAGAAGAAAGGCCTAGAAAGGAAAAAAAAAGTGGTCTTTATTCTATGTAAACATAGGTGTGTTCTATGTAAGTATGTATTAGGCTGGGTGCTATTATTATATTTTTGTATTCAAAACAATGAAGGAAAATACTATCACCTTCAATTTATAGTCAGAAAAGCAAAGTCCACAGAAATTTAGAAATTACAACCAAGTGCAATTTCGAAAGTCCACAGTCTTTTACTGTATGACTGTTCCTCTTAGTTAGCTCAACTTACACACCATCTGCTTTGCTTACCAGAGCCATCAGAAGCATCTCGTGGCATGGCTGCTCTCAGAGAGAGTCATCGAAAAATCATTTATGTCAGGTTTTAGCTGGAGGTTTTCTTTTTATATCCTAAAAGGGGATTTTTAAAAAATGTTCTTAATGTCTCCAAATAAAATAAACCAGCCTGAGTAGTCCTTATTAGTGGATTTTCTGAGCCAAAGGGCAACAGCACATCACAAGGTGGGGAACAGAAAGAGCTTTGGGAAGGAGTTCTTAAGCCAAGCAAGAACACTGGCCCAAGCCACACAGTGACTTTCATCAAGCTGCATTGGTCTCGGGACCTTGGTTCTTCATCATCAACAAAGAAGGAAATGGGAGCTGGCATGGTGGCGCATCCCTCTAATCCCAGCAGTTAGGGAAGCTGAAACAGGAGGACTGTAAGTAATTGTGCTATTGGTGTTTTTTTATTATTATTCAATGTCTATGGAGCCAAACTCTATGCCAAAAATAGAAAGAGTTAGCCTAGGCTAGTATGGATTCTAAAGAGACCCACTCTAGGTCTCAACTTTGATTATTTCATTTGAAGTGTAGCTAGTTGCCCCCAAATTTGCTGGCAAATACTTGAGGCAAGATACTAATTTTGTTTCAAGTTAATAAACTTCTTCAAACACCTTTCAGAGCAGTCAACATCTTGGTGATGCAGCCCGAACTTTAATGTAACAGAACAAATCTTGTTCCAGAGGATGCACTGAAAATTCTGTCAACCTCTCTAAGTTTAAATGGAGAGAATGGGACTTAAAATTCCATCCAGGATCCCACGTAAGGTTTCCATGCTTTCTCATAGCACACCCTTTGGGGAGATCAGTTTAATCGCCGGAGTTTCATACATTGCTCTGTAGCTTCTAGCTAGCACTGTTGCTCATTAGAACTTGGAGCCCACTTCTTTTAATAATCCTAGTTCAGCCATCATCTTAAGTCATCTAAAACGGTAGCCTCTAAGTATTTTAAGAATATTAAAAAGGAGGCTGAAGAGATGGCTCAGAGGTTAAGAGCACTGGCTGTTCTTCCAGAAGTCCTGAGCTCAATTCCCAGCAACCACATGGTGGCTCACAACCATCTGTAATGGGATCTAATACCCTCTTCTGGCGGGTCTGAAGACAACAAGAGTATGCTCACACACATAAAACAAACAAACAAACAAACAAACAGATAGATAGATAGATCAATAGAAAAATAAATAAATAAATCTTTAAAAAAAGAATATCAAAAAAGGGCAGATTTCTTTCTTTCTCACCTAATTATTCTCTGTAACAACTCATACATTTGCTTGCTTTGTTCTTTTACTTGAAACAAAAATCTTTACCCTTCCAAAGAGTCTCTCACCTGAAAATGCAAACAATAATATCAACTCAAGACACAGGTCTCTGGTATGTGGGTTCTAATATAGCTACCCATAAATTCAAAGTTATCCCTAGAAAGTATTCAACCACAGAAGGAACATTTGTGTGAGGGTCAAAAGACCCAGCTTTGGTACATCCTAGCTGGAATGGTTTGGGCAAGCAGTTATCCTTCTAAATCCTCCATTTCTTACCTCTCCCTGGAGCTGTAATATAACAGCATGCTGATCAAATGCACACATGGAAGGGAGAGTTGGCTTAGGAGTCCCAGTGACCAAATCAAGGTTCCAATGGCTCTGGATGAGTTACAGCCATGAACCACAACTGAATAAGCTTCATCTAACACACACAAAGCCCAATGTTCAAGGCAAAAGAGCGAATAATTAAAAAGCAATTCATGAACGGAGAGACAGTGAAAAGATTCGGAGACCAGAAGTCAAATAAAAGCCAGAAGCACATTGTCTTCCCGGGGCGTTGATAACAGCTCGGAGCTCTTCTCGGGGCGTTGGTATCAGCTCGGAGCTCGTACTTCTCGGGGCGTTGGTATCAGCTCGGAGCTCGTACTTCTCGGGGCGTTGGTATCAGCTCGGAGCTCGTACTTCTCGGGGCGTTGGTATCAGCTCGGAGCTCATGCTTCTCTGGGCTTTGTACTTCTATCCGCTCAGGGCCACTTTTTCCACATGGCTGTCTGCACTGAGTGAAGAGCATCATTCACACAGACCTCTGCCAGCATCCTGGTCTTCCACGCTTTCTCTGCCAATCTCAGCACTGCCCCAGAGGCCTTACGGATGCTCTTGTGTTATGTGCGTCTTCATGCTTCTTGCTAGATTTTCAGCTATCCAGAAGGACTTTATCTCTCGGTTGACTCTTCCTAGACTCGGTTCATTTGAGTTACTATTCCAACCTGCAAGATTTTCAGGAACTTGAGTTTGATTCCAGTCTCTGTTACATGAATGTTGATGAACCTCAAACTCATCTGGCTGGTGTGGAGGGACAGAAGAAACAGGAGCTGGACTAGGTATCTAAGCAAGAAAACGTATCACACTTAATATTTAACAGATGTATATTTGATTGTTTCTTATAGTAAACATAGCATATCATTTTTTTACTTAATTTTTAAATAAAATGATTATCATAGACTTTGTTCAATCATTTTATCATCTTCCATGTGTACTTTTTTTTTTTTTTTTGAGACAGTGTTTCTCTTTATAACAGCCCTGGCTGTCCTAGAACCTGCTTTGCAGACCAGGCTGGTCTCTAACTCATAGATCTTCCTGCCTCCAACTCTTGAGTGTTGAGATTGGAGGCATGAGCCACGGCACCCTGCCCATGTACACTTCTTTAAGCACCCAAGCACCGAACACTTGGCACTTGATGAAGACTTCAAGAGAAACTTCTAGGGCACTAGAGAAGGCGAGAGGGGACATCTTTGTGGTTCTGTTCCAGGGAGGCTCAAGATGAGTGCACAAGTACATGAGAAACATTAATTAGTTGGAAGTCCCCTGAATCAAAGAGACAGGACCCCCAAATAACATAAGAGACTCTCATTTTTGTCTCAAAGAGAGGAGAGTACAAAGGTGAATAACTGACTGTGTATACCTCTAAATGTTGACAGTGGCCCAAAATTGTGCTTGCTTAGATTTTTCCCCCATTTTATTGATTTATAAGATACAGAAACTTTTTTTTTTTGGATTGTACAGTTAGCTTTATTGTGTCTTAGGTTGGATATTTGGTATCTGTGTGAGAAACTCTTTTTTTTTTTTAAATATTTTTATTACGTATTTTCCTCAATTACTTTCCAATGCTATCCCAAAAGTCCCCCATACCCTTCCCCCCCAGAAACTTTTATAAAAGAAAATTTTAGTATCTTGATTATTTTTAAAAAGTCTTTGTATAAACGTCTTGGTTCAACCTTTTAGTCTGGATGATTCTCAGGCTGGGCTTAGAGGAACACTATCTTTCCACGTGCTCATCCAGTACATATTTGAGACAAATCCTGGCTGGAGAGGACAGAGGCCTGCAGGCAGCTGTGGAGCAATGTCTGGAGGAGGCACTGTTGAGTCCTGACCTCCGGCCTGTGGGCTGTCCCCAGGCCAATTCCATATCTTCCAATGGATACCTCCTATTCCTAACGCTATCCCTCCTATGATGTGCTAATACTCTCAAGCGTCATATGTTGTCTGCACACTCCCTACCTAAGGCTGGTGCTCTGCCCATACATTTAGCCCACTGTGAACAGTTGGGAAGCTTTTTCTTGCCAGACCTGCCAGTGGGGACTCCTCCCCATCCCCAGCCTTGCTTGTCTACTGGACTCAACTGTTCAAACCTGTGGCTGAGTCCTTTTGAGTCTTGTTCTGGTCCCAGGGGAGGCCTGGTCCTGGGTCTTGTCTGCCCTGCTCCTGGGAGAACCCTGTAACTTTAAAAATGCAACTTTGTAACACATATTCAAAGGAGCCAGTCTCGTCTCTATGTGTGATTGAACTGGAAAGAATCCATGTTGGCACACACCTGTAATCCCAGCTCTAGGGAGACTGAGGCAGGAGAATTCTGAGTCAGAACCTACACTGAGCTACATAGTGAGTTTGAGGCCAGCCAGAGCTACATAGCAAGATCCTGGCTCAACAACAAAAGAAAGAAAATGGACTTTACAAAGGCAAAGGCACTGACAGCTTCAGGCACTCAGGGCCCTGTGCTCAGAAGTACTGGGTCTCACGCTCTATTGCTGCCATCTTGATGTGCTGAATATGTTTAGTTTTTGAACCTTTGTTATATGTGTTGTATTAATCGTGTGTTTCAATTTTCTCTATTTTATGATGTTTTTATATCTTGGAGACATTGTGGACCAAAGCAGGGGAGGGGGTAGCCCAGGCCATGGTTAGCCAAGCAAGGTATCTGTGACTGTGGCTTTGCTCTACAGAGCCGCTAGTCTGCAGATATGCTCCAGTGTACATCCTTGGGTTGGCTTCTGCTGAGAGGCAATATCCGTCTTCACTCATGTCCCAAGGGCCAGCTAGGTCCCCACGGACAACTAGGGACCCCTCCTGTAGCTCAGAGCTCACCAGAATTCTTACCACTAGACAGCCAGAGGGATGCTCAGCCCCTCTTCATTCTTCTGCCCTTTCTTCTGATAAAGAGCTCAGCTAAGGCTCCGGCCCCACATATTCCCCTCATTCCTTCTGCCTCCTGACTGACAGCAGTTAATTATGTTCTTGACAAATGGAAAGAGAGGGGGAGATGCTATGTTGCTCTTGGTCACAAAACCAAAAAAATTATGCGAGGCAAGGCATTTGCTAATCAGCTAGATTTAATAATTCCATAGTGGATGTGACCTTCACAACATCCGTTTTATATAATAAACCACACAACGCTATGTCAAAATATTTTAAATTTAAAACTGAAAGAATGAAATTGGCTTTGACAATATAAAGATGGATGCTAAAATTCAGGCTGAAAAATTAAAATGTTCATCGCGCAGTGTTATGTAGCAAAAAGTACACACTGTAACAAGTGAAGAGGGGAAATGGCTGTTGAAGAAAGAAGAACACTTAGTATTTATGTTTAAGTACTTTTAATAGTGATATTTTTTTCCCTGCCTTTTGAAGAAAGGTCCTATATCTCTGCTTCCCACTGCACCTAAAAAAACTCAAGTAGCTAACCAGAGGATGGGGTCAGGACGAGTCTCATCCTGCCTATGAATAAGCACCCCAGTGTAATAGCAGAGGTCAGTACTGTGGGAATTTCACTAAGCACCTGTTAGGAGGTGTGTCTTGGTTGGCAAGATTAGGACTGGGCTTTGGTTAGAAAAGAGAAGACAAGTCCACCAGAGCTTGTGAGTGGTGAGGGATGAGTAGACACGTGCTGTTAAGCAGCTGCCCCCTAGCTAATGGAGAATAGCCAAGGACTATGAGCAAAGCCACGCGTGCATATAAAAAGCCAAAAAAAAAAAAAATCACACAGTGTTTGCACTTAAATTCTAACTGCTATGCATTAAAGGAAAAAAAAAAAACAAAAAAAAAACCCTTGCCTCAAATTTAGAACTTTCCAGATTCAACTAATTTAGGGGACTGTCTGGTGACCAAAAGGGGAAAGACTTGCTGCCAGCAGTATTTCTTAGGGTTTCAGATCTGCTGAAGTAGACGACTTTCCTGGATATGTCTAAAAATAGCTGGGGAGTGCGATATAGTTCTGCTAGTCCGTCTAGCCTCGACAGACGGCTGTTCTCACCCATCCCCTCATGCTCTCCCCTCCTCCCATTAGAGCAGTAGCAACGTCACTGTCCCTCGGAGCCTCTAACAGACAGTGAAGCCTCTGGGATCGTCACCTAGGTGTCTCATGCAGTGACCAGGTACTAGTAGGTCTCCCATCAATATTGGCAGAAGGCACAAAAATGTACCAGAAAGATTAAAACAATCTGATTATCCAATACCACATCTCAGACTGTTCTATCACCCCAGGAAGATGGCTTCCATGTTTCCTAAGTTCCAAGCATGTGATAGCATGCTTACTTAAGTGAAACTGGACTTTCCTGGCAGCACTATGGGGCCTGGGGATGAAAATGGTGTTCTCAGATCTCATCTGTCAATGATGCCTTACATATGAAGGTCTCACTGTTGGGAAGATGGTGGTACCTTTAAATGGCAGCCACTAACAGGAGAACTATGTCATTTGGGATGTGCCCTTCTAAGAGACTGTGGTACCCTGGCATCTTTGTGTCCTGGCTCTGCTGTGAACATATGCAGACCTGCCTGGCTACAGACCCAAATCAAAGTGGCAACTGATCCTGGGCTGGAACCACTGTAAATGTGAGCCAAAATAAGTCTTTGTCTTTATGAGGTGGTTATCTCAGGGAATCCTAAGCTTGCCTGAGATAACCTGGGGCTAGAGAATTCCTAGTACAGTGTTAGGATGTCAGTACAGCATGACTGAATGGCTGACCCTATCTCGTGTACCTTTACAGATACTTCCCACATCATCAAGCAAGTGGAACAAGAAATGATGCTTTCATAGGGAAGTCTCTGCACACGAGCATGTCTACCATTGGATCTTGCTACTAAAATGCAGAGGAGACCGTGATGACCAAAACCACCTTCCAACTGGATGTCACCATCGTCAGGCATCTCTGATCCAAGGGAAATTACAAACAGAGTTAGAACAATTCCCCTTTCTCTCTGTGTCCCAGTCCCCACTCTCCATACCCCTCTGAAGCAAAAAAGATGGGAAAGAGCTGAAGGTCAGCTTTATATTTTATATCCCTTGCTGTCCTGATCTTCCACTTTATGGTACATTTTAAAAGAACCAATACTGGGGTAACACACACACACACTATTGAGTAACACTGTTTTGTGATATTTTTTAACCTAAAAATACGTCTTGTGCATTGTCTCACTTGCTAAAAACATTATTCTATATTCTACTAGTTAACGTCTGCAGCAGCAGTCCTCTGGTATGGTCATTTCACCCTATGCCCTACCATTGGTGTTAAAAATGCTTCCAAATTTCCACTATTATAAATGATGCTATGTCCACTCTCTGCTTGATCTTAAGTCCAAATCTTGTCTCCTGGCATATGGCATAACATACTGCCCCTTAGTCATTCTCCATGTTACAAAAACGAACTTCAGATCATTTTGGAGAGCTGACCCACCCACCCCCATCCCAATATGCCCTAGAGTCAGCCCCTTCTGAAAGGGAAGGTCTGCCAACAGGCTTGAAGGTAAAGGGGTTTCAGGTAAGCCCCACTAACTCTCAGCATTCAAATGACAAGTTTCTCCTTCAGTAGAAGCGAAGGCAATCCTAAAGCTTTTGTAAACAGAACAGAGTCCAGATGTTGTGGGGGTGAGAGAAAAAAATAGATCAAGTTACAGGACATGCAAATTTCCTTTATGCTTCGACGGGGATGAGAGAAGTGCTTATATACTGTAGAATTTATAAAGACAAGGTGCCTCTGTGGGATATGTAACAGGAGATGTTAGAGGGTCTCTGCTGGCTGATGCTCTCTCTAGGCTGTGCAATGGTACCATCTTGTGGCTAACACAAAAGATAACCAGCCGAAATCCAGCTCTCTATCCTGTGAGGCCATTAAGAATGTGCACATGCCAGTTTCCCACCTTTTAAAACTGTGTGCATAGGAAGTGAATGCTTAGAGCATGCTCTGTCCTCAACTAGTAACCATCAGGCCGGTCTGAGAAAGTTCTAGAATCTTCTAGAACACTAATATTTGACAGGACCCAAACATGGGTAAGTATTTAGCTCCTGTGTTGGACAGGATTTCATCCACAAGAAAGTCTGTTAGAAGGGCTGACTACAGTGACGTTAGCTTCTTGGTTTGATTTGTACAGGGGAGAGAGCGTATGAAGCCAGGGTCATTGTCTGTGAGAAAGGGGATGAAGTTTGTTAAAGTATGGGACTTAGGATAAGGCCTTATTATTGTTGTCCTGAAATCTGGAAATCTTAAAAAAAAAAAAAAAAACAGAACAAAAGAAAAGAGGAAAAGAAAAACCTTTGTGTGGGGCTAGATTGATGGTTCACTGGGAGAGAGCACTTGTGATGTTGTGCAAGTACTAAGACCTGAGTTCCCATCCCCTCCCAGCCCATAGGCTGGGAGGGGTAGTGTCAGAGGAACACTGAGACTTGCTGGCTGCTAGCCCATCTCCAAGTTCAGTGATATGCTCTGCCCCAGGGAGAGTAAAGAGGAGAGCGACAGAATAGAACATTCTATGCTCTCTGGTCATAGAGTGAGCATGTGGGCATGTTCATCCCCATGTGGCACGTGCAGGCACAAACATACACTCACAGATATACATACTCGCACACGCACACACAAAGTGATGTGTGCTCTTCTTTAGTGTTCTCAGATATGATGCTAGTGAAGCAAATATTGTCCCTGAAGATAAGGTAAGAGGTTCAGAAGAAGAACGGTAGCTCCGTGTGTTCAAGGTTCTGGGTTCCATCCCTGGCACCAGAAAGTCAAAAAGTGGGGGGTAGGGGGAGTGGTTGACAGGGAAAAGTGGAATGGCTCACAGAGAAAAAAAATAACTATTTCTTCAGGTGGCAAACATTTCAGGCTTAGAGGAACCAAGGAGAACTGCCTGAGGCTGATGTCCCGAAGGCTCTCTTTCTGGGTAGAGTCTTTGGAAAGCCATAGTGGACAGAACCGAGTTTAGAACAGGACCCGTGTTTCTCTTTCTAAGTGCAAGAGCAAGGGATGAAATCACTAAGGGACACTCCGACACATTTCTCTGTGTCTGTGTCTAAATGGCATATGATAGAGCCATGGCTCTCAACCTGTGGGTCGCACCCCCTTTGAGGGTTGAATGACCCTTTTATAAGAGTCACCGAAGAGCACCAGAAAACAGAAATATTTGTGTTATGATTTGTAACATTATCAAAATTACAGCTGTAAAGTAGTAACGGTGTAATTTTGTGGCTGGGGGGGGGGGGGTCACCACAACATGAGGAACTGTATTAAAGGGTCACAGCATTAAGAAGGGTGAGAACCACTGCTCTAGAGGTTCAAACACTAAGCCAGAGAGCAAGCAAACGATATTCGAAAGCCCCTTTTTCACAAATGAAAGTAAAATTGTATGTATTCAATCCTCATATGTCAAAGGACACATATGTAAATATTCCCCATATCAAAGAAGAGATACAATTTTAACCATATGAAAAAAAATCCAATGTAGGCTATGATCCAGATCCTGGAGATAAGCCTCCAAGTTCACTGCACACTAGCCAAATAGACAGGAAAATGATTGATCCCTGCACCTCAGTTTCTTTATCTATAAAATGGGCTAACACTGTCCGTTTCACAAGCTAGCACAGATTAGTAAATACAAGCCACAAGGAATAAGAACAGCTCTCCATAGATGGTATTAACATTGATATCAGTTCCTATTGGGAAAATATAGCAATAATCTGAATGTTTAATTTCCTCATAAAACATTTATCGCACAGTTCTTTAGTCAGGCAACCGAAAACAAAGCAGCTGTGGTCTCTGAAGTAGCTCGTGAAGCCATTATAGAAGTGTGCTCGGCCAGGCATGGTGGTGCACATCTGAACTCCCAGCACGCAGGAGGCTGAGTCAGGAGGAGTACAAAGTACAGACCTGCTTGGCCTACATAGTGAGTATCAGGCCAGCCAGGGCTACACAGCAAGATGTTGTCTCAAGATAAACTAACAACAAACCCACAGGAACACTGATATCCCTTTACTAATATTAGCAGCGGTCATCAGCATTTAAAACTGCGCATGCGTCAGTCCCGGCTAGGCACAGTGCGTTTGTCTCATACACTGGATGCCCAGGAAGTACTATCGAGCAAGCTCGGATTGCTTTGCAGTCAGTGGAACAGGGCTACAGGCTTAATTACTCACCTGGTAAGGGGATTCAACTCATTCATTACAAGGTTCAGTGTGGTTATGAATACAGGAAGGCTTTGGGAACAGTCAAATCATACAAAATCACATTTGTTGATATTTGTTAGGGGCTATAGAAACTCAATTACAAATATAATTTTAATGAACATTTACTGCCTGTCAGAAACTGTATGTATATATATATATATATATATATATATATATATTTATATATTTAATATTCCCTTCCGGGTTAGCAGGTTTAGAAAATAAAATTACATTTTCTCATTAAATTAGATTTCAAATAAAGAATGGATAAATGTTTGTGTGCAGGGACCAGAGTTTATTTGAAATACTTAAGGTTAAGGCTATATTTAATATTTATTTAATATTAAAGCTTCCCTAGGCATTCTGTATTTTATTTGGCAGCCATACATCAGTAGGTACAATAATTATGTATATAATCTGACAAAAGAGGATCAGTTTAACTATCTTCCTGACATCATTAAGTATCCCTTGCATGTTCTACATAGAGAAGCAGTGTTAAATAAAGAGACAAACTGAGAAAACCAGGCTATTATGTTAGGATTCTCCTTATAAGAATATTTAAATGTCTATAATTTTTATAATTTTAAAATACAATTTTATAGTCAAATATTCATAAATATAAATAAATATAAAATTTTAAATGTTTATATAATATAATTAATAGGATATAAATATAAATTAGATATTTTATACGATATTACTATAATTTGATAATATAGATATATTTCTCAAAATATACTAATCCAAAATCCAAATATTAAATGTAAAAATGTGTTGTGTCATTGTCAAGACTACTAAGCAGGTAAGGGGACCTGATGCCAAGGCTGATGGATTATGTTCCATACCCAGAACCTACTTGATGGAAGAAAATACTTTCTCCTGAAAGTTGGGTTACACGTGCACACGCACACACACACACACACACACACACCTGCCCCAGTTCTACACACAGAATAAATAAATAAAAATACAATACATTTTTTAAAAAAGAAACTATGCTTCAAAGTCAAATCTAAATGATTTGGACTTTTAAGTCTTTTGGAAACTGGACTTCATCTGTGTCTTCCTCCATTGCAGGTTACAGGTGGGATCATGAGTCTGTTCAAGGGGATCGGCTGTTTTGAGTTGAGGAGATGGCAGGGCCTAGACGGTGAAACCTGAGCAGCCTCATTTGCGGCCTCATTCCCATTGGTCGATGGTAACTGACTTGCTTTTTGCTGTTTCACTGGACGTTGAAATCATCATGGCTATGTGTTCCACTGCATCACGCCCCAGCCTCCCAATTTGTAATCAGCAGCACTCAGGGTGGAAGACGGAATCATTCCCCGGTATTTATAATATTTATAAATGTGAGCTATTTCCAAGGTGCTTTTCACTTCCATGTTACTTTTGCAAACATTGGGTGCAAAGGAGCTTATATTCAATGTGTCATGCTATAATATATTGCCAAGAGTAGGAGCAGTGTGTTGTGTGTCTATGCAAGTGTGTGCATGTGCATGTGTGTGTGTTAGCAAGGAGAGCAACTTTGAATTGGAAGTGTCCCCAGGGAAGCTGGACTCCATTGTCATTTAACTCTCACGTGATGTCCCACAAGTGCCCCATTCTTCCTAAGCCTCGTTCTCACCATCTGTACCACATCAATGTCCGCTCTACTCCTCAGGCCTACGTTGACATAGAGCATCAAATCTAGAAGGCGTTGTCCTAGATGCCACAGGAGAGAGAAAGCTTATACAGCTGGTTTGCTATGCGCTCTCCCTAAGAATTTCTAATGGAATATTTTTTTTCTGTCTCCTTGATACATGCTAATTAGACAATTATTTAGTGCTGTGTCTTTTTTAAAAAAAATGGCTTTCTACTCTCTATTATAGATAATAAAAACCTCTGTCACATACCAAAAAAAGATAATTGTTTCAAAGAGAAATGATTTCAGAAATAAGGGGGCAAACTTCAAATTATCACTGCCCATCTAAAATGTCTGGTGACAAGAGAGTCTGCTGTGAAAGATAACAATATTTTCAAAAACACCGAAGGAAGGAAGAATAAAAGTGTCAGAGCTGAACACAAAGGCAGTTTCAGGTTGCCTCCCCCCTTTGTGTGATCAGAAACACCTGCTGTGCTTAGGAAGCACGGGATTTCTCTGGGCCCTCACTGAGAGTCTGAGTCTGTAGAATGGAACTTGAAAACATAGGGGCTGGAGAGATGGCTCAGCAGTTAAGGGCACTGACTGCTCTTTCAAAGGTCCTGAGTTCAATTCCCAGCAACTACATGGTGGCTCACAACCATCTGTAATGAGATCCGATGCCCTCTTCTGGTGTGTCTGAAGATAGCTACAGTGTACTCATATAAATAAAATAACTCTTTTTTAAAATTTTTAATATTTTTTATTACGTATTTTCCTCAAATACATTTCCAATGCTATCCCAAAAGTCCCCCATACCCTCCCCCCCACTTCCCTACCCACCCATTCCCAATTTTTTGGCCCTGGCGTTCCCCTGTACTGGGGCATATAAAGTTTGTGTGTCCAATGGGCCTCTATTTCCAGTGATGGCCGACTAGGCCATCTTTTGATACATATGCAGCTAGAGTCAAGAGCTCCAGGGTACTGGTTAGTTCATAATGTTGTTCCACCTATAGGGTTGCAGATCCCTTTAGCTCCTTGGGTACTTTCTCTAGCTCCTCCATTGGGAGCCCTGTGATCCATCCAATAGCTGACTGTGAGCATCCACTTCTGTGTTTGCTAGGCCCCGGCATAGTCTCACAAGAGACAGCTATATCTGGGTCCTTTCAGCAAAATCTTGCTAGTGTATGCAATGGTGTCAGCGTTTGGAAGCTGATTATGGGGTGGATCCCTGGATATGGCAGTCTCTAGATGGTCCATCCTTTCGTCACAGCTCCAAACTTTGTCTCTGTAACTCCTTCCATGGGTGTTTTGTTCCCAATTCTAAGAAGGGGCACAGTGTTCACACTTTGGTCTTCATTCTTCTTGAGTTTCATGCGTTTAGCAAATTGTATCTTATATCTTGGGTATCCTAAGTTTTGGGCTAATATTACTCCATTGTGTAAATGTACCACATTTTCTGTATCCATTCCTCTGTTGAGGGGCACCTGGGTTCTTTCCAGCTTCTGGCTACTATAAATAAGGCTGCTATGAACATAGTGGAGCATGTGTCCTTCTAAAAAAAAAAAAAAAAGCCTTTTCCCTCACAGTACTCGAAGGACATAGGCTTCATTAAGTTGGACTAAGCAACCTTCAATGGGTTCGACTGACTACCAAGTGGAACCGATCATGCTGGTCTTTGTGCACAAAGAATAAAAATGTGAAGACCTTTTAAAAAAAAAAGAAAAGAAAAGAAAAGAAAGAAATTTGAAAACACACACACACAAAACCACCACCACCACGGCCACCAAAAACCCTTCACACTTAAAAGCTGAGAATCAGATGTAGGAAGTCTACTGAAGACATTGGAGGAGTATCAGTCAACCACATATAAGCATATAGTCACTGTAGTGAAAAAAGAAAGAATATGAATTAAATGAAGTTCTAGAAGAAGAGATACAAAACTTTTCCCATAGTGCAGTGAGTAGAGATGGATTTTCCGTCTGTTCTCTCAAAATGTCTCTCAGGTTGAATGAGGAGAAGCAGCAGGTAAGTATGACACAGGAAAGTAGAGTAGCCTAGGAGCTGGAGAGCCCTGCACTGTTAGACAAAACAACATGGAGGGGCAGAGAGATGGCCTCAGGATAACTAGTCTCTGAGATGATAGGACTGTGAAAGGCTGAAAAGACAGAAAAGAGCCAGGGAAGTCCTTGGTCAAAGGAAGAAAGCTAGTCATTAAAAACAGTGTGAACAAGTGAAAGAGAAAACAACAGAACTTGGAATGTTTTTATAGGATATAAATACAATGTCCATGGAAGGTTTGGTGACAGAAAAATAAGTAAAGATACATTCCATGTGATTTTATATTCTACAAGAATTCTAAGATGGCAAAGTACTTTGACAGGCAGAAAGAAAGAAAGAAAGAAAGAAAGAAAGAAAGAAAGAAAGAAAGAAAGAGAAAGAGGGGGGGAGAGAGAGAGGGGGGAGAGAGAGAGACGGAGGGAGGGAGGCAGGGAGGGAGGGAGGGAGGGAGGGAGGAAGGAAGGAAGGAAGGAAGGAAGGAAGGAAGGAAGGAAGGAAGGAAGGAAGAACAGTGTGGTGCTGTTGTTTGGCTCTGTGATGTCACCCAAAGGCCCTTGTGTTGAAGGCTTGGCCTCCACAGTAGTGCTGTTGAGAGGTGGTAGAGGCTTTAAGAGGTTGGGTAGAGTGAGAAATCTTCAGGCCACTGAAAGGATGCCTATGAAGGGGACCCTGGTCTATTCCTTGCCATATTCTTTGCTTTCCAGCCATTGGGCAAACTCCTTGGAGTTTGGCTATGTCACTTGTTCCCATGGTCATAGTCAGCCTCTTCACGGGTCTAGAAGCTACAGAGTCACTCAACCATGGGTCAAATTCTCAAAAACTATGAGCCAAAAGTCAATCTTTTCTCTTTATTAGTCGAACCCTTCAGGCTTTTGTTATAGTGACAGAAAACTGACTCATACAAGTGATTGTTACTTGTAATATTTCCTGTGGCAACCGAAGTTGTTCAATCTCTTCCTGGCTTGAATGTTTCTTGTGGAAGACTGGCATTCTCTTTGAATCTCCAGTGCATAGCACAATGCTTGGTAGATAATAAGTGCTAAACCAAATGCGTAAATGGATGGATAGATGGGTGAATGGATAGATGGATGGTTGAGTTAATGGATGGGACTAAATTAATAGGAATAGGTTGGGTGGATAGATTGGATGGATGGACTGATTGGATGGTTAGATGGATTGTACGTATGTGTGTACGAATGTATGTATGTGTGTGTCATTAATGGATTGGACTGGAAAGATGAAATAATGTATGATACATGTTGATGGATATGTGCATTCATGCATTGGCTGCATGGGTTGAATTGATGGGTTGAACCAAATGAAAATGGGTAGATGAGTGGGATTGAATGGATAGATATATATTGATTGGGTTGGATGTTTGGATGAGTTGGATGGATGGGTGTGAGTTTACTATTCTCTGCTCATCATGTCGGAACCAGTAAATGCTTGACTAGGACTGGAGCATATTACAGCATTAATACCCTTCAGGACCGTGCATGAGCCTCCAAATGGCACATGTTCATTTGCCTTCTAGGAGATACATCTTGCCTTATTTTACTTGGTAGGACAGTTACCTCCCTCTTTCCCTCAGTTCCAGGACCACATTCTGTCTGTTTTGTATTGTTAGGGTCGGGCATCCACAGCTACATCCCCAAATCTCCAAATGCTTGTAGGATTTGGCTTTCTGCTAAATGCTAGCAGAAGGAAGAGACATTGTTTATTCCTCATACTCTTTTGTAGCCGCTGGTATTTGTGGAAGCAGATATGGCCTTTCAGTGATCCAGCCTTCTGCACTAACTGTGGATCCTCATTGTTGCCAACACTGGCAAGGGCGACTGTGCTCAGCATTCCTAGTATTGGCTGGCCTAGGAACTGAATCGTATATTTTAATGATGGGTTTTCTTCCCCTTTAGTCTCTTGGTTCCCTGAGGCTGGCCACTACATCATACAGATACTGATCTCTGAATGCCACACAGTGTCACATTGCCATCTCCTCCTCTTGCTTCTCTAGTTCTCTTTTCTTATTTGCTTTTCCTTCCAGGCCTCCTAAGTCCAAGATCTACATTAAGTCCATAATTCTGAGTATGGTAGAGTCATTTTCTGTTCTTCTGACAAGACCCTAACTGATAGATTTGGTAAAGGTGAGAGAAATATAATTATATAAGGTATCAAAAACCTCAGGTTTGAGAGCATTTCATTTGTTCTAGAAGTTAAATGGTTCTAAAATAGAGATTAAATGGGATAATTGTATCACTGTTAAGTAGTATATTACTAGTTTGGATCATAACTGCCCTCCAAAAGCCCATGTGTTCGAGCCTCACTGGCCGCCCCATGGCACCACTAGGAAGCTGTAGACGTTTAGTATGTGAGGGGTAGTGGAAGGAGGAGAGTTCACTAGGGCACATGCCCTTCAAGGATGCTATTTTTCCACTCTTTGCTTTCTGGACCCCATGAGATGACAAGTCTTTTGCACTGTATTATGATCCTGCTGTACTATGCCAAACTGCCACAAGCCCAGAACGACATGGCTAAGTGCCCATGGACCTCTGAAATTGCATGTCAAAAATGTATGCTTTCTCCTTGTGAACTGCCTATCTTAGGAATTTCTTCCAGTAGTGGAAATCTGAATGTTGTACACAGTGGTGATTAGAATATTCCAGACAACCCAGAATAGTCCCTCATTTTCCTTGTCTTAGTATTATTGTTGTTTTACTATATAGTCAAGGCCGGCTCCAAACTCACTAGAAAGCTAAAATTGCCTCCCAAGTCCGGGCATTACAGGGCTGAGTGACCACATTCACTGCCCTGAGTTCCTGGATTTAGTATTGGGATGAGACAGCCAAAGAGTCCATGGGAGAGACTTGCAAGAAAAGTGAAACTTTGACCACATCTTCTTGTTGCTGTTTTAATTTTGCTTTTCACACAAACCTACAAGGATCTCTTTCTCATAGATTATTCTATGAGTTCCAAATGACCTTTGGTTCCATGGTTTCCTTAGTATTTTATCAGGTTTATTATCCATCAAAGCCTTGCCTGGGTTGATCTGAGTGTTCGTTGGGATGCCCAGAGAAACCTAGGTATCAGGACTCCATACCTCCTAGTCTCCAGAGTCAAACTGCTGAAGTAAGGGAGTTAGCATTAATGTATTTTTTTTCTGTCGCATAGATGATTAAACCTCTCAAGATCAAGGCCCTTGTACCTCTGATGTAATTGCAATTGCATCTAACATAGCTTAAGCAGAAAAGCCCAGTCTATTCCTTTCCCAGTGTTCCGTGTGAGGGAAGATTCCCATGATGACCAGGTGGTGTCACTACCACCTAATTAATATATCCAGCTCCTTGGAAATCGTGTCCCACAGCTGCGTTGGACTTCTCTTGGACTCTGATTCTATGCTTACACTTCCTGTTTGCCTCCCTTTCTCAAGTGCACAAACTTTGCCAAGAAAACCAGGGACTCTACACAGCTTGGGTTCTCTGAGAGCAAGCAGTGGTGTGTGTTCTGGTGGCCAGGCCTCACTGGAGAAACAAGACTAAAAGAGAGCAGAGGTCATCGCACTAGCTTCCTGGTGTTTGTATCCTAGTGACCAGGGAAGGATCCACTTAATGGACGAGTGAGAGGAGCTGGGTTCGACCTCTTTGTCTTCTTAAATCACCCTTTACAATCTTGCCACCCTTTACAATCTTCAGTAACATTTGAGTTGAATAAAGCTGAATTTTCTTCTTTATGTCTACCACTGCTATACCATTGTTATCCCTGGATAAGCAAACATCTAAGTTTACTATGAAGTGCTTATTTTTATTTATTAGCTTAAATCTTTTTCGTGTAATATATTTTTATCATATCCTTTCCCCTCCCCCAACTCCTCCAAGATCCTCCATAGCCACCCAACTTCATGTTCTTTCTTTAAAAAGAAATCAGAACAAAAAAAAAAAAAATAAACAAAAGCAACACACACACACACACACAGTCCATTTTGTGTTGACCATCAGCTCCTCAGAATGTCATGGAGTGTAGCTGATATATCTAGCATAGCTCCATTAGAAGAAACTGATTTTCCTGTTCCCAGTGGGTATTACAAACAGCTTCTTGGTTAGAGGTGGGACTTAGTGTCCACTTCCCCTTCTCCATGTCAGGATTTTGTCTGTCTTGAATGTGTGCCAGGCTCAACGCATGCTGCCACAGTCTGTGTGGGTTCATGTGTGCATCAGCCCTCCTGTTGTGTCTGGAAGTCATCCACTGTCTCTGGCTCTTGGATCCCTGAGCCTTGAAGGGAAGAGTTTGAGAAAGACATTCTATTTAAGGATGGGTTGGCCAAAGTTTGTGGTTCTCTGCACATTGTTCATGTATGGGTCTCAGAGTTAGTTCCCCTCTGCGACAAGAGGAAGCTTTTCTGACTAGGGCTGAGAGATATGCTGACATACGGGTATAGCAATTCATTCTTAGGAGCCCTTTTCATGTTTGCTTTCCATTTTCTGTTTGTTTGGGGTTTTTTGCTACGCTTCTTTATAAAAATAACAGTAATAGCTGTCTTCCTAGAGCCCATGGCCTCTCTAGTCTCAGGTCATGAACAATTATGACTCATCTGGGTAACAAAGAACCCATCTGGCAGAAGTTATTGGATTATTACTTCTAGTTATTCACAGGCTTAGGATGCTATGTCCTCCAATAGAATTGTTCCTGTACAAGCTCAGACCTGGAAATAATATTTTACCCTTTGTGAATTCCAATCCTCTGGTTACACTAAAAATCCATAGAAACGGTTGGAAGGAAATAGAATCTAGATTTACGAGCTTGAAAGAGACCTTTAAAGGCCCCTGTAGCTCTTCTCTGGTAACAGCCAACTTACTCTCTGTCTGAGCCCCTGTCTCCAGCAAGGCTGGTTTCCTGGATAATCCCCCCCCTTCTTTGTGCTAACTGCAGGATCATTCTGTGTCTAGAGTATAAACTGCAATAAATTGAGGTATTGGCTAGCAAACAAATCTCCAGTAGTAGAAGTAGACTTCCCTCCTTGCTCAAAACAAAGGTCTTTCTTATTTCTGTTGTCCCAGGGAGAACCTGGGTCCCCCCATCACACCTAGGTTACTCACACCTAGGTTACGCCTCCCCTGCGTTTACATCCCTGAAAGTCCACCTAACTCAGTAGGCCCTCCTTACGTTCGCAGGACGGCTGGAGGAGTTCTGGTCTGCTAATCATCATTCCACTTACAGGGCATTAAGAAAGGTCCTTCTATTCCCCACATGGTGCTAAGGAAGATGTGACCACTGGAGGAGGCTGGGCTTTGATGAGCTCCATCAGGGCAGTGGTTCTCAACCTTCCTAAAGCTGCAACCCTTTAAATCACTTCCTCATGCTGTCGTGATCCCCAATCATAAATTATTTTTGTTGCTACTTCATTACAGGAATTTTGCTACTTTATGAAATGTAATGGTAGCTCACCCATGAGAAGAGGTTGTTTGTGACCTACAGGTTGAGAACTGCTGCAGCAGGGAAGATTATTAAAACCATAGCCATGGCTGCTGGAGAAGGCTGTGGTAGTTTGAATAAGACTGGCTTCCACAGAATCATGGTTTTTGTTTTGTTTTGGTTTGGTTTTTTGAGACAGGGTTTCTCTGTGTAGCCCTGGCTGTCCTGGCACTCACTTTGTAGACCAGGCTGGCCTCGAACTCAGAAATCCGCCTGCCTCTGCCTCCTGAGTGCTGGGATTAAAGGTGTGCACCACCACGCCCGGCCGAATCATGGTTTTATACCTGGTCCCCAATGGGTAGAAATGTTTGGGAAGGACTAGGAGGTGTGGCCTTATTAGAGAGGCTGTGGGCTTTAAAGTCTCAAAAGACTTGTGTCATTCTCCGTTTTTCTCTCTCCCCCTCCCCCACTCCCTTCCCTTCTCCCTCTCCCTTGTCCTCTAGCTCATGGTTGTGGATCAAGATGTAAGATGTCAGCTGCATCTTTACTCTGACTTCATGACTCAAAACCTCTGAAACTGTAAATCAAAGTCAATTCTATTTCTTTTTTTAAAAATAAGTTGTCTTGGTCGTGGTGTTTGGTTGCAGCAATAGAAAAGTAACCAAGTTGAATCCTGGCTAGTAAGATGGGCCTGGAAAATATTTCTGACTTCCAGAAATCTTTGCTAACAAGGCAGGACAAGTGTAAGAGCAAATTTTACTGGAAGAATTTCATGATAGTGGCTGGGTGTGGTTCCTGTCTCCTTGGCCACCATATATATATATATATATGTGTGTGTGTGTGTGTGTGTGTGTGTGTGTGTGTGTACAGACACACATATAAATATTAGTAAAAATTAAAAAATAAACCTTAAAGTTTTAGTTTATTTTTTATTGGATATTTTCTTTTTTTACATTTCAAAAATACCCAATAATGAACAGCCTAAAGTGTCTCCAAAGCTACCATTAGATAGCTTTGAAGTTATGAGTTGGTCCTAAGCCAGAAGAACTGTCATAGACTATACATTTGGAAAAAAAAAATCTAAGCTTTGGAGTCCTCAAGGAGGTAGAAGATGAATTAAAGAGGAACCATCACTTATACTTAACAGATTTGTGCGTATGAAATTAAAGTAAGAACACTTAAATTGGCTAAGGTGTAAAAGCCTTAGTCAGCCTAAACTTCCACAAGAGGATCTAGCTACTATGAAGTGTCACTCTGGCTACTTGTCTATATGCTTTAGCTCATCAAAGCTGAGTGTGTGTGTGTGTGTGTGTGTGTGTGTGTGTGTGTGTGTGTATCCCACAACAAAGGTATTCTTTATTTTCCTCCATTTCCCATATGATATCATTTAGGTGTGGAAAAACTCATTTGCCCACATTAGAACATCTGATAAGGAATGAAGTTGAAATTCAATGCCAGGGATGATCTCAAAGTCCAGGCTCCGGAAAGCCATGCTCTGGCCTGCCTCCATCCAGGGTGTCATTCAGTGTCTCTTCCCATACAAAGAAGCACTAGTTTCTGGTTTTCCCTCAAGCAGAGAAGGGTGGCGTGTAAGGAAGAGAACTTGTCTTAGTTTCTTAGTTTGAGATTCCACATTGAGCAAAGGACCACCTAAGACCTCCAAGGCTGCTGAGACACAAAAGTCTCTGCTGTTGTTAAATATAGTGCACTAAGAGTTTGCATTTCCAATGGTTTTTAGACCTTGAAACAAACTAAATTTTAGGGTTGAAGGGAAGAATCTAGACTAAAGAATGAAGCCAGGCATCGTGGAATAGACCTATAATCCCCAAACTCACAGGGCAGAAACAGAAGGATAATAAACTGGAAGCCAGCCTGGGTTACATATTTTCCTGTTTCAAATTACATTTTAAATAAATAAAATAATAAATGCACGCCAGAGAAGTATGCTTCTTGTACTGTGCAGGTAGTGTATAGGTTTGTATCCAGAACAATCGCATCACATGAAGCTAGAGACACACGTAGGGCAGATGCCTGCACTGGAAGATGGACATCTAAACTACACAGAGTAATCAAATGTCCAAGATAAAACAAACAAAGGTTCAAATCGATTCAGGTAGAGTTGGTTGAGCTTCTTCTACATTTCAGACTTATCCTCGCAGGCAATAGCACCAATGGTCAGGAGTCTTCCTGCAGAAGAGAGACAAGCAAGGAAGCAAAACAGAAGGGGATATGAGAGATGGCTGACACTTTTTAAAGTGCAGTGATCAGTGTTGTCATCGGGGCAGAATCTGGAGTCCCCTGGGAGATGGAGCTCGGGGCCCCCTGGGAATTGCCTCGGTTGTGTTGATTGAGTGGGACGATCCATCCACTGTGCACGATGGTCTCACTGGGATCTGGATGTGTGCAAGCAGAGAGAGGCAGCTGAGCATCCTGCACTCTTCGCTTTCTTCCTCCTGACTTCAGATGCAGTGTGAGCAGCTGCTTCCCCCACCTCCTGCCTTTCTTCTCCACCAGGATACTGTGAGCCAGAGAGAGGAATCCCTTTCTCCTTTGAGTTCCTTCCATCAGGTATTTCATCCCAGCAACAAGACAAAAAGATTAGCATGTTCTAAGTCAGAAAGGAGAAGGGTGAAGGACGGAGAGGGATGAAGGAGCCACTCATCTGTCATGGTCATTCACTCCCTTAACACACTCTGAGCAGGTTCTATTTGTTATAATGGGCCAAAACACAGATAAATTAAATTTTTTCATCAGAAAAAAAAAAAAAGAGAGACTTTCTAGGGAGAGAACACCACAGGCATATATTGTTGTGGGAATCCTTCTGGAATAAGTACTTACCAGGGAGAGTGGAAGAGAGGAGATGTCACCAGCAGACCACAACCAGGACCAGCTCCTGAAAGGTTTTGATCCTGGGCCCAGTTTGCATTCTCATTTTATACTCTCAAGCCACAAGGTTGGGCAGGCAAACAAGTGAGAGTTGCATACTTGACCGTCAGCAGGTTGCTAAGGGCAATGTGATCTGTCATATTCATTTATTTCTCCAGGTGATTCTGCTTCAGGTAGCAAATGACATCATGCCTGGCAGATAGGCAATCACTAAGAAATCATTATATAATAACTGGGTTTCTACTTTATTCTACTTCGATATGAAAGATCATGGTGTGTCTAATGAACGATACGGTGTTCTGGAATGATAGAGAATCCCATTGAAAGGAGGCAAATACCAGATACAGCTGAAGTGCTCGACAATCTTACGATACACAGAGAAAATCATTCACACTCTGTGCCGAGTCCCATAGTTCATCTACCTGCAAGAAACGGGTTACGTAGATTTGTCAGACTTCAAACCACAGACTCTGTCCGTATATAATTAGTCCTTCAAAACCAGTCCGAAATGGGAGTGTCCAGAACCACACTTAAAATGAAGAGCCTCAGAAAGTAGGCATTATACTCTTAGTAACAGACATTTTAAAGAAGAAAATAAAAAGAGAGAGGAAGGAAGGGAGATGAAAGTTATACACACAGGGTCAGGAGGAGGAAAGGCAGCAGGAAAACCCCTCTTCTTCACATCACTGTGGTCCTTTTGTTGGTATATTTCATAACACACAGTAGCGTGTATTATGTTTAGCTCGTTAGCTACCTCATATACTTGCCATTTGTTTTGTTGAGAACATTCAAGTTCTGGACAAGGATGTACTTCAGATGATGCAATGACCGCCTGGTATGCACAGAACCCTGGGTTTTATCCCTAGCCTAGAAATCCAACACTGCAGAGGAAGAAGCAAGACAATCGATGTTCGATGTTCAAGGTCATCTTCAGCTACATAGTGAGCTTGAGGCCAGCCTGAGATGTGTGAGAGCTTCTAAGAGAAATAGGCCCCCTAGACCACTCAGACGGTGAGTCGGCAGCAACAGATTGTCCGAGAACCTCTCTGGAATCTCAGAGCAAGTGTTATAGGGCTCTCCACTGAAACCCAGTCAGCCAAATGCTCCTAGATTGTGAAGGAGAAACTTTGAATAAGAGCTGTCCAGATTGACAAGATGGAACCCTGATTGGAGACAGAGTCTGCAGAGAACCATAGACAGACTAGGAAAGACCACCCAGGGCCAGAACCAGCATTCCCAGCTGGATTCTAAAAGACCATCCAATGGTTTAATAAACATCCATGACCAGACCTTACCAAAGACCAGCCAGAGGTAAGAACAGTTTTCGCAACCTGACCCGAGAAACGTGACAAGAATTTATGGCCCAGCCTGCGAAAGGTGTGGTGGGTATCTTGAAGGCTGAGAATTGCCTAGAGAGTGCAGATTGGAGCCACCAAGCAGCACTCAGATCGCATCCATATCCTCACCCTTCGTCCAGCTGGTTTCCCCTTCACATTTATTCCTCCTTCATTTAAAACCCGGTGTCCATTTCATAGACTAGCATGTGAACTCTCTGAGTGCTCTCTCCCGCTCCTTCTCCATGTCCCCCTTCCTCACAATTCCCTTCCCCTTCTCTCCCCTCCTCCCTCTTCCTCTCCTCTTATTTTTTATATATGATTTTCTTTTTCATCTTTCTTTTGACAAGCTTTCCCGAAAATATAGACTGACCTGGTATAGGGTTCTGCATGTCTCAGCTCTCTGAGAGATAGGATTGCATTAGTCTATCTAATTACATTTCTTTATCTCTTTTCATTATACACTTAGCAAACTCTGTCTCATCTCTTGACAGGTCATCCCTACTGTTCCCCCCCTTCTACTTTCCCTTCCTCAACATAAGACTAATTGCTAGCTTTGGTATATTTTTTCCTTTAACTTATAGCTATAGTAACTCATATATTCATATCCACACATAGTGCTATCAATGTTCATTTACTTCACAAAAAGATTGGCATTTAGGTGATTGTCTTTTATTTGACAGTAACTTTATCTTTAAATTGGCCTGCCCTTTGGTGGTAGAAGAAGCAAACTCAATACAATACACAATTATACATATGTGTGTGTGTGAGAGAGGCTCTGCCAGATCCTGACCAATAGAGATGCAGATGCTTGGATGCTCACAGCCAACCATTGGACTGGGACCCCAATGGAGGAGTTAGGGGGAAGGACTGAAGGAGCTGAAGGGGCTTTATCTGGCATCAATGGGAGGGAAAGCCCTTGGTCCTGTGAAGGCTTGATGCCTCAATGTAGAGGAATGCTAGGGCAGTGAGGCAGGAGTGGGTGGGTGAGTGGGGGGGGCAGGGTAAAGGGGGATATGACAGGGGGTTTGCAGAGGGGAAACAAGGAAAGGGGATAACATTTGAAATGTAAATAAATAAAATATCCAATTTTTTGTAACAAAAAGAAATGAACAGGGATACAAGCAGGAGAACATGTTAGAATATCCCTGTGTGCAGATATTATGCTATGTACAAGAGATTCTGAAGACAACAGTAGAGCTGTGGAGAAAGGCTCAGGGTTTAGGAGCACAGGTTGCCCTTGCAGGTGACCTGAGTTCATTTCCTAACCCCTGTGTCACGTGACTCACGATCACCTGCAACTCCAGCTTCCCAGGGATCTGATGGCTCTGGTCTCACAGGCCCCTGTATTCACTTGCACATACTTACACACAGATACACAGACACACAGACACACAGACACACACACATACATATATACACACACATACATACACACATACATACATACACACACACATACATACACACACATACATACACACACATACATATACACACACACATACATACACACACATACATACACACATATACATACACACATATACATACACATGCATACATACACACACATACATACACACACACTTTTTAAAGATAAGAAAAATAAGACTTCAAAGAAAGTATAATTTTGGCAGGTGTGGTGGTATCTGTCTTTACTCCGAGTATTCAGGAGACAGAAGCAGATGGATCCCTGTGGATTTGAGGCCATGATGGGCTACATAGAGAGTTCTAGGCCAGCCAAAGTCACATACTAAGAACCTGTTTCTAAAATAAACAAATGAAATAAAACCTGTAAACAAAAAGATAAAACAAACAACAACAAAAGGGATCAAACAAAACCCACTGGAACTAGTTAACATTTCCAGCAAAGGAGCAAAATACAAAATTAACATACAAAAATCATTCAGTAGCCTTTCTATATACGAATGACAGACACAGGGTAAAGAAACTGGGGAGGGCTGGAGACATGGCTCAGAGGTTAAGAGCACTGACTGTTCTTCCTAAGGTTCTGAGTTCAGTTCCCAGCAATCCCATGGTGGCTCACAACCATCTGTAATGGGATCCAATAACTTCTTCTGGTGTGTCTGAAGACAGCTACAGTGTACTCATATACATGAAATAAATAAATAAACCTTAAAAAAAGAAATTGGGAAAACAATACCATTCACAGTAGCCTCAGTAAAATAAAATACCTTGGGAAAAAAATCAAACCAAGGTGATAAAAACTTTCAAAGACTGAAGAAAGAAACAGAGACACATAGAAGAGAGAAAGACTTCCATGCTCATGGATTGTTGGAATTGTAAAAATGACTGTCCTTCCTGATCAAAATCCCCATGCCAGTCTTCGGGATAGAAAAAATATCTTAAAATTCATATGGAAGTACAAAAGACTTAGACTATCCAAGGCAATCCTGAACATAAATAATGCTGTGACATTTATCTGATCTGCTCTCACATCCTTAGGGCTAGCTCACTCACACTGACCAGGCAAGGAATGGGGCCAGCTCTCCTGAGCACCACAGCTTGTTAGGGGCTGAGCCACCTCTGTGTTGCTCTTGGACATCACCATGGCCCCAGGCAGTAGCCCAGACCAGGGATGTCTGCATGACCTGTGGTAATTGCATGAGCCATTGACAGTGACACAGACCCCAGCTGCCGCAGGGACACAGACCCAGACACGTTCCTTGGTGGCAGCACAGCCCAGGACCTCACCATCAGCCATCTTGGTTTTTTGACAAAGAGAACAGAAAAACCTGCACACTGGAGCAAGACCCATCTTTAACAAATGGCATTGGGAAACTGGGTGCCCATGTGTTACAGAAAGAATCAAAACTTTTAACCATTCCCATGGCACACAAAACTCTAGAGGCTGGCTGTGGTGGCACACACCTTTAATTCAAGCACTCAGGAGGCAGTGGTGATCTCTGTGAATCTGAAGCCAGCCTGGTCTATGTAGGTATCAGGACAGCCAGGTACATAATGAGACCCTATGTATAACAACAACAACTAAACTCCAAATATATCAAAGCCTCAATGTAAAACCTGAAACCTGAGACTGCTAGGGGGAAAGTAGGGTAAGCTATACCATGTAAACATGAGAAAGATTCTGGTCACTCGCCCAGATAATTGACAAATGGTACCACATAAAACCCAAAACTTTCTATACAGCTAAGTAATCAGTAAATTAAACGAAAACACAATTTCTTAGAGAAAAGGAGAGAAATGATAGGATATTTGAATCTATTTCCAGTTAGGGTGTGGCTCAGCCCTTATCACACACCTTTAATCTCTTTGGCTGAAATATAGACATGCACTTAGCACTCACATTTAATCCCAAACAATGAAGGTAGTTTGTAGAAGGAAGCACCCATGTTTGAAAATGATGTCTACTTGAGAGGCAGAAGAAGCAACAAATTAGAGAAAGATTCAACAGAGAAGGATACGCCCAACTCTCACAAGAAGAGAGAGGAAAGGGAAGCTACTTAAGGGAAAGACAGACAGTACAGGAAAAAGAGAGTACAGTCTAGGATACAGTAGAGTTTGTGGAGAACAGTACAGTGGAGCTGAGAGGGAGGAGAATAGAGCCACACAGAGAGGGAGAAGAAGGGGGAGGAGAAGGGGAAGGGGCAGGGGAAGGGGGAGGGGGAGAGAGGGAGAGGGACAGGGAGAGAGGGAGAAGGACAGGGAGAGAGGGAGAGGAAGAGGGACAGGGAGAGGGAGAGGAGTTATACTGGGAAAGTTTTACAGAGGCAGATTGAAGAAAGAACAAGCTAGACACAGGTAAAGACAGAAGGAGCAAGAGAATAAGGAGGAGCCAGAAGGTTGGAGGGGATTGGTATAGTCTGTGGCCAAGCAGAGCAATTTAGAAACTGAAAGAAAAGCCAGATTGAATAAGTTTGCTTGGAGAGGAGTTTGAGCCACAACAGCTGAGTTGATCTAGCCAGGACGAGCTCAGAAATAACGAGAAAGGGTGAGCTTAGTCAGCAGTAAGTCTGGGAGGTTGAAAACACGATAGGCCTAGATTAGATGGTATGGAGGCTAGAATCTTCCAGGACTATTGCCTAGGTTAGCAGACAGACACAGTAAGCCTCCCAGACAACAATTATAGCAGGAGAATAAAAGATACTTTGACAGAGAGAAATCTCAGCTAGCTATACATATGACATAGGATTAATATTTAGAATACATTTTTTAAAATCAAGAAATAACGAAGTTGAAAAATAGACTATAGAACTGAATAGAGAAATCCCAAAAGGAGAAATTTGAATGGCTAATATGTTTTTTAACATATTTTTAAACACCATTAGCCATCAGGGATTTGCAAATTAAACTGTTTTGCGGTTCTATCTCATCCCAGTCAGAATTATGATCATCAAGAGATCAAATGAGAACAAGTGTTGGTGAAGATGTGGGGAAAGGAGAATCCCTATCCAGTGGTCATGAAACGAGGCACCTTCCTGAGGTTCGGTAGGCAGTTAACAGTTGCTGAAGGAGGCACAGACATTTGCTTCAGTGGTTGGACATTGCTACAGTGTCTAGGTATTTGCAAATGGTTTCTCACCCTTTCTTCTGCAGGCAATTGAAACTAAACTCACTGGAAAATAAAATTCAAGAAGACATGAAAAGGGAAGAGCTGGGCAGAAGGAAATCACCAGAAGTGGGAAAGAGGATGAAGGACGGTAATGAAGAATAAATATGATCAAAACACATTGTATTCTTGTATGAGAAGGTTCTGATGTAGCCTGTTAGTTTCATATAATATGTGCTAATAAAAACTTTATAAAATAAAATGAGAAGGAATTTTAATAACTTTTTTATTGTTTCAGTTGTCATAAACATATTTAATGGTATTATTATATTGCATAATATCCATAACATGACTATGAGATTACACATAGGAGCAAATAGAAAAATTGAGTTTAATGAGCCAATGAACATTAAAAACTCTAAATGTAGTTTTGTCTTTTTGAGACCAATTCTGGTTTAATCTTAAGACATTTTATGCTATATATGTCAAATTAAATATTAAAATATCTAATATCATAGAAATGAAATAAATATATTATTTATTAGTAATGGGTTATTGTTTAATAGCAATTTTATGGCCTAATAGTCAATTGAGCCCATTTCAATACCAACCTTATATCTAAATAAATATATTCCAATATCAACTTTATATATATATTTATATATACATATATTTTTCATTTATATATATATATATATATATATATATATATATATATATATATATTCTCTATGGAACAAAATTTAAGAGACCATTAAAATTTTTCTCTACATGTAGTAGCAGTCCTTTAATTTTTTTTAATCTCTTAAATTTAAGTTTACATAGCACAAAAACAGTGTAGAAAATTTCTAAGCATTTAAATAGACATATTTAATGTTTAGTCACCCTTTAAATCTAGTCTTCGTCTTCCCTGTGCATGGTACAGAATAACTTCAACATCTCACCTAGATCCTGACTGGTAGTGCTTACGGGGTTGGCATTGCCTGCAATCCTGTCATAAAAAAGGAAATTTAATGTAAATCTCTTTGTAAAGCATTTACATTCATAATGTATATGTATCCCAGTCTCCATAGAAATACATATGAAATCTCACATCATATTTCTGGGAAATAAATGCCCAGCACTGATCTAATCAATGCATTTAGAGTTATTTTGATTTGTTTCTAGAATTATATATTAAGATAATTACATATATCATCAAAATTTTGCTTGATAGCCTCCATGCATCAAGAAAATTTTGCAAAGCAATCATATTTGGATTTTTATGCATTTCTTTCAAAATGCATTTAAAATACTGCATTTTGATTAACAAAAAGCATTTTATGCCCTCCCATTTTTATTATCCTCAACGACTTAGGAAGAATGAATAAAATTTAATTTATTTCCACTATCTATGAGAAAAAAATCTTTATTAAAATATATGTAATGAATGCAAAATATGTAACTTAATAAGACTTCCATCTCATGATTCATCATGTGCATTATATAAGCAAGCGATAGAATGCTTTCTGTAAAGTAGGTGGATATTTAGTGACACTTTAAAATACTTGCTTAGAAGAACAGATATTTCTTAATGTTGCATTTAAAGTACATTCATGTTTTGGTAAATATTCATAATAGATCTAAATATTCCATTTTATAGATGTGGTAAAAAAATCATAATAGATTTAAATATTCCATTTTCTAGATGATCAAGAAATTAAGAGCTTAGGTTTATAAGGAAGGCAGGAGAGATTTGTCAGGTCTTTGACCAGTTAGTTAAATTCTATATACATTCTAACTATATTTATGACAAAGTAAAACAAGTCAATATCAACAGGTCTCTTTGGTGTAAGTCCCTCCCTCCCTCCCTCCCTCCCCACCCCTCTTTTTCTTTTCTCTTGAAACCAGACTGGACTCTGCCTGTCACCTGTCACCTAAACAGAAATCAGAGATTGACCCTTTCTTAAAGCTGCTCTTTATTCAGAAAGCCACAAACTGGGAAGTCAGAGAAAAGTCTGCTTTAGGGGACAGGAGAGATGGATGGGGACACTTTAATGTTCTTTATTATAAAGACCCTGCTGCCCATAGTTTAGGAAGGAACCTGCTCACACTCGCTGCTATTTTAGCCTCATACATTGCTAAGGGTTTGTTACTCTCTAACTCCAGCCCACATGCCCTGCAAAGGAGACAAGGTTAATCCCTGTAGTACTCCAAGAAGTGTCTGAGCCAAACTTTCATGGAATGAGGAGAGAGTGCAAGGGATGAGTAGAAAGATGCAGGTCTCGTGGGTCTCCTAAGGTGATTAAAGCAGGAGGGAAGGATGGTAAACCATTGGAAGCTGTGGGAAAGGAGACAAATTCCTCAGCCTGTGGTCTGATTAGAACAGCTGTTCTCATCCTTCCTAATGTAGCAAATTTTAAATACAGTTCCTCATCTTGTGGTGACCAACAATCATAAGATCCTTTTTGTTGTTACTTCTGAACTGTAATTTTGCTACTGTTGAGAATCCTAATGTATATCTCTGTGTTTTCTGATGGTCTCAGGAGACCCTGTGAAAGGGTCGTTCCACCCCAAGGTTGAGAACCACTGGGTTAGAGCCTCTTACCTGCAGGGAAGCGGGAACCCCAGCCCAGGGAAGCAGTTGGTGTCAACCGCTTCAAGCCTTTCCCTTCGAGACTGAAAAGTTGTGGTTTTCTAGGAATCTTACCAGAAAACCCTTGTGCAACTCCAGTGGCCCCCTGGTGGTCCATTATCAGATTCTATTCCATCCGAGGCATCTGGGAGCCATCCCAAAATCTCACTTATCAAGACAGAAATCAGGGAAACAGAGGAGCGTTTCTTACTTTTGAGATTTAACATCTGGCTCGTTGGTCTAAGGGTATGGTTCTCTGTGAAAGCCACCCAGTCAGTCAGTCAGTCAGTCTAGGGATGCTACCTTAATTAACCAGGGCTCTTCCACCAGGAGACCTTGTTCACACTTGAGCATACCTTATCTTTCCCAAGCTTCATTTCTGCTTAACGTTCACACTCAAAATCATCTTTAAAATATCTTAATGGCTGGGTGTGGCGGCACACACCTTTAATCTCTGGCCTCTGGAGGGAGAGGTAGGCAGATATCTGAGTTCAAGGTCAACCTGGTCTACAGAGCGAGTTCCAGGATAGCCAGGGCTACACAGAGTAGCTTGTTTTGAAAACCGAATAAACTGTAACTCTTTCTCAGAGAAGCCCATATCCATGCTCTTGAGTGGTCTTTTGTTCCTTCCTATATTCCTTTTTACTTAATGAGATCTTGACTCTATTCTATACTGGCTGGTCCTAAATTCAGTTCTTGGCTGAAGTCATAAATTTGGGATTTCCCGAGATGAGTCGCTAAAAGATTAGGGGAACTCTTTGGGCTTCATGGAGAGGGGCAGTATGGAGCTGAACCTCTAACCCCGTCAAAGTGGACTCTATCACTGACCCGCAGGGCAAGGATAAGAAAGCTCCACGCTGATTGGCTGCCCTTGGCTCCACTTCTCTCTGTGCAAGCTACTGGTTAGAGATGAAAAGGAAGACGGGCTTTTAGCATGGCATCTACTATCAGGTTGGTGGTAACCCCTGTAAAGCCATTTAAAGATTAAATTCCTGTCTCTGTTCATTGCCATCTCTGACAGTCAGCTGTAGTAACCTCAGGTGTTCCATTTATACGGTGAACTGCGTTTTTGTTTGTTTTTGCTTTTGTTATCTTTTGTTTTAACAGAGTCTGGCTGTGCAGCCCTGACTGGCTTGTAACTTGTAGACCAGACTGGCCTGGAATTCTGAGTCATAAAGATCCACCTGTCTCTGTCTCCTGAGTTGCTGACATTAAACTGAAGCATGTGCCATCCGGACTGGCCACTATTCTTTGCGCAATAGATGGTGATTAACACAAAAAACTCACAACTGGCTAGAGTGTGAACAGTGTCTTTGAAATACTCAGCTATAACTGTGACTATCACACATTACTTCCACCAAAGGATCAGGGACCATGGTGGGAACGGGAGAGACCGGGGTTCAATGACAACCAGAGCCAAGAGTGTCTTCTGGACATGACAGGAGGGTTACCCTCCAGAAACCACAGGAATATGGGGATGCCTGCGTAAGACCTGAACAAGCTCAAGCTAAAACAGGAAGAAAATCTGAGAAACCACTAGAGATGCAAGGAACTAAATCAGACCAACAGTCAATGCAATGTATGATGGACATGTGAAACGAGAACCAAAATAAACCTTGCCCCTCTTAAGTCACACCCATCAGGTACTCTGTCTCAGCAACAAGAAAAATAGCTAATAAGGCTGCTGACTCTGAGGACCTAGACTCCTTCTGGGGGAGTACATAAGTGCAGGATGCTTGAGATGAGGCATAACAGCATGTCTTTTTTTTCTAGATGACTTCAATGTAATTAAGAAAAAAAATATTCTTCTTCTAGAGCCTTGTGTTGGTTGGTTAGTTAGGTTTTTTTTTAACTTTATACCAGTTAGGGTCATCTGGAAAGAGAGAACTTCACTAGAGAAGAAAATAACTCCATAGTTGCCTGTAGGGCGCTTTTGAGTAATGGTTGATGTGGGAAGGCCCAGCCCATGGTGGGTGGAGCCATCCCCCCCCCCCCCCCCCCCCGGACAGAGCAAGCTATGGAGAGCAAGCACGTAGGCAACATTCCACTGTGGTCTCTGCATCAGCTCCGGACGGACTCCAGGCTCTTACCTTGAGTTCTTGCCCTGGTTTCCCTCAGTGATGGACTGTAAGAAGCTATAAGCTGCAGTAAACTCTTTCCTCCTTGCACTGCTTTTGGTCAACAGAAAACAAAGTAAGACAAGACCTGTTCTCCAGGACTAACGGAGCCACTTGTGGCTATTCTCAGTCTTTATTTTATCAAGAAAGTTAGTGGTGGGCTTTGGGGTGTATGCTTCTAATAGACAAGGATTCTTTATGATTGCAGTTCTTAAAGAACAAGCAAGTGAAAACTATGTTCAGGCTTCGGTTTAGTGGGTCCTGAGGGCCTGTAAGTGGGAGGAATGTAGACTCATTCAGATGAACTGCCTTTTAGATCCAATCCACAGCCTTCTGCAGGGTCACATATATATCACCCCAGAGTTTCTCAGAAAAATCTGCCTGTACATTCATCCATTCACGTTTCCTACATTTGATTGTTTTACTGGGCGCGGACTTGTGCAAGCATGCTTCTCATTCCTCTCACTGCAAACAAGAATGCTTACAACCTCACTGAGCTGTCCTTGTATCGCAGCAATAGCCAAACATTGCCAAATATAGCCACATCTAACTATGGTGACCATCTCTATACTTGGAGACCACAATAGCCCATGTATAATTAGTTACTTAATCAGTCTGGTCTGGGAGAGCACCCTGAATATGATCCCTGCACTAAATATCTAGAAGATGACTAATTGCTGATTTAAAAATTCATAACCACAACTGAATGCCTGTAATTGTATACAATGCTTCCTAATTGCTCATAAGAGTAGAGATGGCAGCTCTTGCTTATATATAATATACTAAAGGTTGATGGTAAGGGCTTTATGTAGGCTATGTTCATGAGTTACAAATTCTCATGAAGGTAAATGTTAACAATTCCATTTTTAAACCCCAACCACATCTTTTCCTTTGAAAGACAGTTTTACAAGTAGAATGTAAATCCATTTATTAACTTGTCATTATTTATGTGACCCCTGAAACATGTGATCTGTATGCTTAGCCTGATTGCTTTGTGGACACATTGATATGATTTTCTATTCCCCATAATCACTTCCTGCAGGGCTTCAGGGTGAACACGTGACCTTTCAAGAGTTGTCAATCTAGTTAACCTTTGACATCTCCAACAGGCAGGTGGTGTCTGCCACCCAAGCTCAGCCAAAGGAAAGGGTGGTCCAGCTTCACTAGGACTTGTGTCCTTGAAGGTAACATTTTCCCTTCCCAAAAGAGCTGGGCCCACTTTAACTGGCTCTGGTCACTTAGGTGAAGGGTATATTATGAGAGATTGTTGCAACTTTCCAGCAGGGACTTGACACAACTCTGGCTGAATGTCAGTCCAGGTTGACCCAGAAGAAGCTCCGAGTCATAGAACTGATGTTGTAAAGAATTTACAAATAGGTTTGGAGGAATTAAATCATATGGCATAGAATTTAGCCCTGCCTCCAAAGGACCACAAATATAAGAACTCTTCTAAAGCCTGTTAGAAGTAAGCAAGTGCTAGGATGCATGCGAATGTTTGTCCACCAGGAGTGACCAGTCAGTAGGCCCAGGCCTCTGTCAGGCAGCTCCAGGGGACAGCCAGAATCATAGCTACCACGAAGTACTGGTCTGCTCTTAAGTCTCCTGTGTTCTTATCAAGAAAAGCATAGTTCTGCCATGTGGGCAAGATGACCCTGGGTAACAGCTATTCAGAAAGAATAACACCGGTGTGTTTAAGGAATAATTCTGGCAATATCTTTGCAGTCCCTTGTCCCTTTTTAAATTTTTTAAAGGGTAACCAGGGGAGGGAACCTAAAGGAGATTTAAAGATGGCAGTGTATGGAAAATACATAAGCCTAAGGGGTATAAAGGCTAGTAAAATTAAGAGCTTCTGTTTGAGGCCAGCTCTTCTTTAGGCTTTGGCCACAGCCAGCTGAGTGCTTTTCAACAAAACTTTTCCATATTAATCTCTAATTGTGGACAGTCATTTCTCACCAGGAAGGTATAACGTTTCGACCACAAGGTGATTGATCTCTTATCTCAACTTCAGCACCTTCTCAATTTGATAATATATGAGGATATAATTATCCATCCTCTCAGAAAAAGCATTTGACCCCCAGGAAGCTGAATTTGTGCCATATCACTTTGTGATGGTTGTATACACTAGGCCCAGGGAGTAGCACTACTGGGAGGTGTGGGCATGGACTTTAATACCCTTGTCCTAGCTGCCTGGAAGCCAGTCGTCTCATAACAACCTTCAGATGAAGATGTAGAGCCCTCAGCTCCTCCTTCACCAAGCCTGCCTGGATGCTGCCATGCTCCTGCCTTGATGATAATGGACTGAACCTCTGAACCTGTAAGCCAACCCCAGTTAAATGTCGTCTAAGAGTGCCTTGGTCATCGTGTCTGTTCACAGCAGTAAAACCCTAACTAAGACCGTGACCTTAACGCTGTTAAGATGATTAGAAGTGAGGCTTGTTCATTCATTCTGCAAGCACCTAACTGTCCAGACATCATGGGGATCTGGCAAGATCTAGCCTGCTTTATTGTGTCCTCTTCTTCGCCACAGGTTGCACTCCTGCCTTTGCAACTTTCCTGTTGCTTATTTATTTGTTGGAGATGATACTTATTTTCATAATTAAAAGCCTCACGGAAAGAAATGTGAAATTCCCACCGGGCCTATTCCTGTTGCCCAGATTCCTCATAGCCGAGGAGTTTTTACTGTTCTACCTTTGTGCTTCTCAATCTCGGCACTGTTGAAATGTGCTACTGAGAATGTCTGTGCTGAGAGTCCGCTGCCACATGCGTTATTGGATATTTAGCATCATCCCTGACTTGCATGTGCTTGAGATCAGTACCATGGGCTGCTCTAAAACCATCAAAGGCCATTCTCAGACATTGTCAGAGGCTCTGTAGGGGCGAAACTACCGATGAAATTTACATTTGGTCCACCATGGTCTAACGTCATATTTTGGTGTGTTGTTTATGATGGATGTTGAAAATGTGAGATTACATCTACCTTTCTAGCAGACAGAAGAAAACTCAGTTTACTCTAACTAGAGACTCACTGGTTTCTCCGTGAATGGCCATGTAACACTGGACAGACTGGACAGGTTGTTGTGGTGTTCACACTGGAAAGACTTCTTTTTCATCAGTTTTAGAGGCGAGAATACTAAAGACTAGATTACTAGCTAGTGTCAGTTCAAATTCAAGGATTCTTAGCTATTATATACAATCATATAATATTTCATCGTTTAGCTTGCAATCCAGGGTAGGAACTGAAGCAGAGGCTATGGAGAAACGCTAGTACCTGGCTTGCTTCCCGTGGTTTTCTCAGCCTGCTTTCTTAGTACCATCTGCCCAGGATTGACACCAGCTGCAGTAGGGTATGCCCTGCCCCACCCCCCATCATTAATTAAGAAAATGCCTCATAGAATTGCTTACAGACTAATCTAATGAAGGCATTTTTCTCAATTGTGGTTCTTTTCTTCTCAGACGACTCTAGCTTGTGTCTTGTTGGCACAAACCTAACCAGGATAGAGAGAAAGGGGTTTAATTCCTCTTACAACTCCATGGTAACAAACAGTTCATCACTGAGACGTCAGAGTCAGAACATAGATAGGATCCTGGAGTCAGCAACCAAATCAGGGACTATGAAGGGATGCAGCTCCCTGGGTTGCTTTTGATTGCATGCTCAGTTCCTTTCTTATCCAGCCCTGGACTACAGATGGCTGGACTCTTCTACATCAATTGCCAATCAAGAAAGTGCCCCACAAGCCGGGCGGTGGTGGCGCATGCCTTTAATCCCAGCACTCGGGAGGCAGAGGCAGGTGGATTTCTGAGTTCGAGGCCAGCCTGGGCTACACAGTGAGTTCCAGGACAGCCACGACTACACAGAGAAACCCTGTCTCGAAAAACCAAAAAAAAAAAAAAAAAAAAAAAGAAAGTGCCCCCACAGACATGTCTAGGAGCCCCTTCCTGGGCTGAGGCTGCCTTTTCCCAAGCATCTCTAGTTTGTTTAAAGTAACAAAAACAAACCAGCACACTACTGCAGCAAACTCCTTTCATAGATCCCAGCTAGACCAACTCAGCTTCCACACTGGCCCAGGTCCAGGGCTCTGAGTTGGCCCACCCCAACATCCACTCCATCTGTGAACTCCTAGAGCTGGTGAAGGCACTGGTTCAGAAAATCCAAAGCTACAGGATCTCCATGACACAGATCAACAACCGGATAGCCCAGCAGAGATCCCGTGAGGATCCAATATGATGGTGTAGCAGAGAGAGACCAGAGGCCTCAGACCAGACCAGTGACTTGTAATGAACATTTGCAAGTGAATCTGTTTGTTTGGGCAAAAGGATGCACTATGTGACACATTGCAGCTTCCACAGTGAAATGACTTTGCTTTGTTTTGTTTGGGGGGAGGTTGCAAGGGTTGAAGGATGCAGGGATGGGGAGATGAGTGAGATTGGAGTACGTGATGTGAAATTCACACACACAAAAAAACCAATAAAAGTTTTTTTTTTTAAAGATGAATAGAGAGAACCAATGAGAGAGAGAGAGAGAGAGAGAGAGAGAGAGAGAGAGAGAGAGAGAGAGTTGTAAGTCCTTCCAAGGACTTGAATCAGAATTGCATTTCAAACAATAGCTTCAGGTGACCTACCTGTCAATTAAAGTGACCTCTACACCATTTCATGGCCTATAATCCACACCAGCCTCATGGCCTTTCCACACACACAGTCATTGTCCTGGAGTTTCAGACATTGCAGTGGTTTAACAAGGTTACTGTCCTCCCCCTCCACCCTAGTCCCTGGTGCCTGTCAGCTCCACCCTGCAGAGTGAATCAACTGACAGGCTAGGTCCCTTGATTCTTCCTTAGCTAAAACTGGCTCTTCCCCTTATCCCTGTCCCATCTCAAGCATCCCCCTTTGATGTCCCCCCACCACACCACATATCTTAGGAAGAGGAGAGGAACTCCTAAGTGTTGTCTCATTTATATACCAGGCACTGTGCTAAATGCTTTATTATGTATTGTTTTCATTTAGCCTCATTTAAAAAGGCAAAAGTGAAAGACTTATCCCCAGTTACAGTTGAGAAGACTAAGACCCAGGAAGGCTAAATACCTTGTATAAGATTGAATGATGGAAGCCGGGCATGGTGGCACACTCCTTTAATCCCAGCACGCAAGAGGCAGAAGTAGGTGGATTTCTGAGTTCGAGGTCAGCCTGGTCTACAAAGTGAGCTCCAGGACAGCCAGGGCTATACAGAGAAACCCTGTCTCAAAAAAACCAAACAAAAACAAAACAAAACAAAACAAAAAAAGATTGAATAATGGGTCGTAAGGCAGAAGCAAGACCAAGCCCTCCTTGGGGGCTCCGCCTGTGCCGTGCTGCCTTTCTGGATGAGTTGAGTAAATTTCTGTAACGTGTTGCTGGATATTGAGTTTGAGATAATTTATCTCTATTTGTATGCATAGCTCACAGAGACTTTCTTTCCCTCCATCCTTTCCCCATGCAGCCCACATCAGAGGCTGTTAACTGACAAGTGAATTACAACCTAAGGAGATGGGTGCTATAGTGGTGCTGTGCGTGGGATGTTTTAGCATTGCTGGGAGGAACATTTACCCCGCCTGGGGTATGGGGCTTGTTTTATTTGATGCTATAGCCAAGTTGTGAGGGGAAGGATGAGGAGAGACATATCTGAGTAGAAGAAACAAGGAATGTAAAGGTCAGAGGTGACAGACAGTGTGATTGGTTCAGGGAGTGAAGAGAAAGCCTGGGCGTCTGGAGCAGGAGGAGGGATAGAATATGGAACATGAGAGGAAACGTGTTCCAGTGCAAGCAGTGCTCAGGTTATCAAGACCCTCAGAAACCATGCAAGGAGTTGCACCTCACCCTAGGGACAAGGGAAGGCGCTGGGGATTTTAGCGTACGAACTGTATGACCTTGATGATTTTGAAAGATGATCTTGCTGTAGCTGAAAGAACAGCAGGGTTAGAAGGCAGGTCAGATAATCTGGACAGAAGATGATGGTAGTCCAGACTGGAAGAGTAGCGGGAAGGTTAGAGAAGAGTCGGCTAAGACTATTGAGGCAGTAAATCACGGGTGAGAAGTGACTGAGGTGCGGTGCTCTTCGGTTTGGGCATAGATGTTAGCAGCACATATAGAACTAGAAGAAACAGCCCTGCTAGTGACTCCAGACGAGTTAACTCATACCATCTTTCCTCCTAACGTGTCATGATTACACTAAGCAATCATGACGATCCTGAGTGAATTACTACCAGGTACAACGCTCTCTGTAACTGCATTGCTTTGGGGACACAGTGACAACCACCCTCTCAGTATAGCTTCCGAACATCATCAAATGGAACAAACATTCAGGAGTCCAGTCATTCTGACCTATTGCATCTTTACTTGTGGTGGTTTGATTGGAGAGTGACTGGATGCAGGTTGAAAAGGGAGGAATGGATCAGTGGGAATGGTGGGAAGCAGGGGGTATAAAGATGAGAAGAAAATGTCCCCAGGAAGGACAAACAAGGGCTATGGCTCCTGGGTAATTCTAGTTGAGGTGTTTCCCTGGTTTCCCAATAGCTGTGAGCTATTTTTAGTATCTTTTTGGCAGTAGTCACAAATCAAGAGGAGCGATTTCCTGAACAGTGTATGAGTGATGATACAGAAGGCCGGAGTTCTATATCAGGACTCAGATATTAGCAAAAAGTTATAGGATACAGAATGGCCAATTGTCCCCCCTCCTTTGGTACAGAAATATATATAACAGCGAGTGATTCATCTTTATTTCCTTACATGTATTGGCCAAAAAAGGAAAATTAAATTATGTAAACTAAGTGTTATGATTTCAAATATGTATATTGTAACTATGATTGGAAATCATAAGGATCTCACACAGAGCAGCTATAATTTTATATTCTGCTTATTAAAAACAAAAAGGTCAGGTGGTTGTACTGTTGCACCAGAGAGACGCAATGTCATGTGTCCTCTTTCATCTTGCAGCAAAGATGCTGCTGAGGCAGCACGTGAGGCTGTCAGATGCTAACAGGGATGCTGCAGAAACAGCATGCTAAGCTTGAGATGCTAACAAGGATGCTAAAGTTTGCACTCATCAGCCTCGCCTCAATGGGCATCCCTGGCAAAATTCAGGTCATGTTTACCTGCCAGTCAGTGTATTTCGTTTTAACTACTTTTTGTTAAGTGCTCACAGAAAACTGGAATTTGCTGAATATTTAGATATTTGTCTCCAGTTTGGCAGCCACTGATTTAGGGGCTAGAGGCTGACAGCTTTCCCTTTTGACTTGTTCTTCTATTTTCCACATGACTTATTTTTAGAAAATTCACATTTTTGATTTGTGGTAGATGCTCTATAGCAAACTGTCTTCAGTCCTTTTCTGAAGCCCTAAAACAAAAAAACCCTCACAGTTAATGTGCCTAAAAAATCTAACCTGTGGGCAATTGGCTTAAGGAAGCACCTTCCATCACCTTATAGGATAATTTTTCTTTCTTTCTTTCTTTCTTTCTTTCTTTCTTTCTTTCTTTCTTTCTTTCTTCCTTTCTTTCTTTCTTTCTTTCTTTCTTTCTTTCTTTCTTTCTTTCTTTCTTTCTTTCTTTCTTTCTTTCTTTCTTTCTTTCTTTCTTTCTTCTTCTTCTTCTTCTTCTTCTTCTTCTTCTTCTTCTTCTTCTTCTTCTTCTTCTTCTTCTTCTTCTTCTCTTTCTCCTTCTCCTCCTCCTCCTCCTCCTCCTTCTCCTTCTCCTCCCCCATCCTCCCCCTCCCCCTCCCCCTCCTCCTCCTCCTCCCCCTTCTTCTTCTTCTTCTTCTTCTTCTTCTTCTTCTTCTTCTTCTTCTTCTTCTTCTTCTTCTTCTTCTTCTTCTTCGTGAGCCTCTCTTTTTAAAGTTTTTGATGTGTGGTCTCAAAGTTATAGAGCAAGTAAATTTATTCTTGAAATGCAAGATATAACACACAGTGTTACCAGAACACAAAGGGTGACTTTGCAAGCCAGCTGAAGACGGTAGAGCCTCTGTTAGCTTGGGTCTTTGAATGGAGAGTACTTTTTACCAGTCCCCATCCCCCTTTTGAGACAGGGTTTCACTGTGTAGCCCTGGCTGTCCTGAAACTCACTCTGTAGACCAGGCTGGCCTCAAACTCACAGACATCCACCCGCCGAGTACCCTCTTACCATCCCATCTTACTATGCAGATCAGCATGAGTTAGAAGTTAGCTCGAATTGTGTAGAACCACTGAGATCTGAATTACCACACTAGCTAAGGAGTGCAATCTGTGAAATAGAAGCTGTTCTGTCAGCAGGGTTGCAGGCCTGTGTACCACCAGGCCTGCCTGATCATGGGTTTCTTTAATACAGAATTTTTACTGAGGCAAAAGCTACCTTAGACTGGCAGCTAATTTCAGGTCCTGCTCTTCCTGAGGATCAAGCTTGGTTCCCAGCACCCACATTTGCATAGCAGGGCAGAAATTTTGTGGCGATCAAGGAGAAGGGACACCATTTTCCTCTGCCATTGAATCTATATTCTATTACCTTGGCTAGCTTATGAGAAAGTGTCTACCCACAGAGCTTAAGAGAGATAATTAGATGATGATGCTAGACCTAGCAAAGCATCTCTAGGCCCTAACCATTATTTGTAAGGCATCGCGACCCAGGGAGTATATAATTAGTTACCATTTGGCTTGGCATCAAGAATGACAGTGAGCATTATAGGTAAGGCAGGTCAGCCAGAACCTGTTAACTATTTGATTGGCATACCATTGATAGTTGACCACACTGTACAATCATAATAAAGTAACTCACCTCATTTTCACAGCACCCTTAAATGTATGTTTGTTTCCCAGTGTTATTTACCATCCCCCTAGTAAATTCACTTCTAGTGCACTTACGAATATCTATTGCTAACTGTCTTAGAAACACTCCAACGGTTCTAACAGTATCTGTAATGAAAACATGGATGCTGGCTTTTACACAAGCTAATATTTTGGAGTTTTTTAGTTTGTTTGGTTTTGGTTGGTTTGTGGGCTTTTTGTTTTGTTTTTATGGAAACACTGAATTATGAATTACACCTTGTTTTCACAAGTTTCCCTTAAAGTCAGTGAGTGCTAGTTTGTAGAAAGACCCATCAAAACAGTGTTCCATGTAGGATTGACCTCTTTTTACTATTTGTTTATTTATTTTCATCTTTTTATTGGATATTTTATTTACATTCCAAATGTTTTCCCCTTTCCAGGGCTCCCCTTCAGGAAACCCCCAATCCCATCCCTCCCCTCCCCCTGCCTCTATAAGGGTGCCCCCCACCCACTCCCATCTTCCTGCCCTGGCATTCCCCTATACTGGGGCATCAAACCCACTCAGGCGCAGGATCAACTTCTTAGTTGATTGATATTCATGAGAGCCTACAATAACTTGTCAGAGGATAAGATCTATTTGTGGTAAACCTGCTGTCCTGCAGGGGCTTCTATTCCCATAGGACAGGAAAGGGAAGCAAAGCAACAGAAGGAAACTGGCTGGCTTAAGGAAGCATCAAAGCTCTGCTTCCCCAGACCTGCTTAATCAGAGGTGGTGCTTGTGTCTTTCCCAAAAGAGACGTTTCATCATTGAAATATGTACTCTGGGTTGGCTGTGGGTGAGACACTCACTGGGTTTCAGTGGAACGCAATGGACCTCACCCAAACCAAGCATCATTATTGGAACTGGCCAGGGAAGGGTGCTCACTCTCTGTTAGCACTGACTTGTCTGCAGAACTCATTCACTCCTTCCGTGAGCTTGTGCTGAGAACAAGCTGGAGCAGGAAGGTTGCCCTTCCTTCCATAGATATGCAAGCTCAGGTGATGGTGTTAAAAGGCGAGTCAGACCCAAGTGACACAGGAATTCTCAGCTTGAGCCCAAGGGTGCCTCTGTGGCCAGGCTTTGGAGAATCATTAAAAGTGGATGGAAATTGTCTTTCTCTTTTCCCCAAGATTATTTTTAATTGACTCACAACATACTGGGTTTTTATAAGCCTCCTTTTTATGTTCTTAGTTCTGGTTAGCCTCCTCCCAGTTACCCTTCTCCCTTCTTTCTCTTCTCATCTCTGCTTAAATCTTTACCCCCAATATTCCCCACCTCTGCCTCTATATCACACGTGGTCTACTGTCTCCTCCACCCTTACAGGCAATTGCTAGTTTCCTGACCTCCAAGGAGTCTGGTTATAGGTCTAGAAGAAACCATTGGTGGGCCTTGAGGAACATCAGTATTGTCTTGTCTGGCATTTTCTTCAGTGAAAATCACTCAGAGTTTATCGGACTCTAAGGGATTAATTCCCTCAGGTGGAAAAGGCAAGGGGTGGGGCTGAGGGTGCTACTTCCTTGGGCAGGGCAAACCCTTAAGAATCTGAAGATTCAAAATTCTCAGCTTCAGCATGGTTCTCCATGACTCCTTCATGCCTTCAGAACCAGTACCATGTGAGTGAGAGACTCATGGCAGCCACATGAGATGCATCCTGGCCCCAGCTCTGGACTACTACTTCTTCTGAGTGATGACCTTGAAGAAATACTCCTAGAAGATTTCAGAGATACAAATCTCTCTTTTTTTTTTTTTTTTTTTTTTGGTTTTTCGAGACAGGGTTTCTCTGTATAGCCCTGGCTGTCCTGGAACTCACTTTGTAGACCAGGCTGGCCTCGAACTCAGAAATCCGCCTGCCTCTGCCTCCCGAGTGCTGGGATTAAAGGCGTGCGCCACCACGCCCGGCTCCACAAATCTCTTGATTACAGCTGATTTCTTGGCTCCAAATGACCATCATTAATTGTCCCAGTGAAGTAAAGATTTCACTTCAGTGATGCGGGTCTCTTGTTAATCACAGGTTCAGCCCCAGGTTCAGCCCCAGTTGACCAGAACCACAGATTCTAAGTATTAAAAGGCATATAAATAACTCTGATAGTCTTTAATTCCCTCTGAAACCTCCTAAGCTAGGGCTCCCTCCTTTATATTGCTCTCAGCATTCTTGTCTTCCAGGTTCCCTTAAGAGCTCATTAATGTCTGATTACTCAATGGGTTTTCCAGCTTAAAGTTCTGAACCTTTTTTCACAGCCTTCCCCCAAACAGCAGTTTTGTGTCACAGCAATTCCCCATGAACCTGGTACCAATTGCTGCCCTCATTTGCTTTCTGTTACTGTGATTAAAAAATAAAACAAAACAAGCAAACAAGCTAACCAAAACTAAAAACCAAAACAAACAAACAAAACCCCCAGCAATGACAACAAAAACCTGACCAAAAGCCAACATGAAGTAAAAGGGTTTATTTAATCTTACAGATTACAGTCCATCATTCCAGGGAAGCCACAGCAGGAACTGAAACAGAGATCACGGAGAAACGCTGCTAACTGGTTTGCTCAGCTTGCTGTTTTCTACACTCCAGGGCCACCTGTCCTGGGATGGCAATGCTCACAGTGGGCTGGGCCCTTTCACATCAACCATCAACTTTAGGTTGAATTTTTTGTTTGTTTGTTTGTTTGTTTGTTTTGTAACAAGGTTTCTCTAGGTAGCTCTGGCTCTCCTGCAACTTCCTAGGTAGAGACTGGCCTCAAACTCACAGAGATCTGCCTGCTTCTGCCTCTCAAGTACTGGGATTAAAGGCATGGGTCACCACATCTAACAGTCACAAATCTGAATTTTTGCTATTATAAACCATATGGACATATTTAATATTTTTGGGTTTTGTTTTTATTCTCAGGTATGAATTTTTATACACTGTTCTTATAAAAATAGACTATCCCAAATTTGTTTGTGTAACCCTCTTACCAGTGAGTATACTACTTTCCTAAGTTTTCTTCTTACTCATTTTATATCTTTCAATTTAAATGCTTCCCTTAGTATTTCTTAAAGATTTCATGAAAATATATTCTCTCTGCTTTTATTAGTCTGGGAATGACCATCATGCCTTAGACTCTGAATGATAGTTTTGCTGGGTATAGCACTCTCATTAGAAGTGATCTTATTGTTCCTTCAGTACTTTGTAAATCTTATGCCATTCTCTCCTGGCCTGCAATGTTTCAGCTAGACAGTCAAAACAGTTGAAAACTCTCCTACACTGGTTACTAATGGCCATTTTCAGACTCCTTATTAGGGAAGGTAGTATTTCTGAAAATTCAAGTGCTCGTGGCTTGCGACACCACTTGGATGTTTAAGAATTGGTATTCATTCTTCTCTTCTTAATCTTTTATTGTTTTGTTCCTGTCTTTCCAGAGATTCTAAGCAGCCTCATCATGTTTTTTTAGCCTATAGTTACCTACACTGTCTCAGCATTGGCTGGTGCCCAGGTCCACAGTTGCTGGAATTCTGCTGCTGGAATGTGTTACTATTTCAATACTCAAAGGCAATCCAAGACCAGATCTTTCCCAATCTACACCTCTGGAGTATTACTCAAAGCAAAAATGAAAGAACATAGAAATGGTCTAGTACCAAAAGTCTTTCTCAGGGATAGGGTAGGTCTGCATGTTTCTAGTGTTCAGCTATAGCAGCCCCCAGGCCTTATGTCATAGTGGCAGTTGCCAACACTACCAAGATATGCTATACCCTAAGCCAATAGCTTGTCAAGACCAATAGGTAAAAATATGAGTCTATGTTACTAAGAAGCAAGCCTTTGCCTAGTGCCCAGAAAGAGCTGTCTATATGGACTGGACAGGATAGATATCCTATTTGAGAGGTTGGTGCATGGCTGGAGAAGATAATCCCTTACCAAGGCAGGGTATATTTGAGTCTCACAGCCATAGAAGCCTGTATCATCTTAACAGAGGGACAGGTTTGCCTCTGACACTCTCAAAGCTAGACAGAACGTAGGCTAAAACTTGAGTTTGTCCCACCAGCACACAGATCTCTAGATATGCCAGAGCTGGTCTAGAGGTTTTGTCTGTGGTCTGGCAAACATACTGAACTCCCAGGTTATACTGAGTGATGGGTCTGGCACTGGGTACCATGCCTTTCTCAGAAGGCAAAATCCCTCAACCAAGTAGGAGAAGTGTAGAAGTGTAGTGGAAGCTTTTGGCCATCTGGTTTAATTCAGCTGCTGTGGCTACAGTTGCTCCACACACAGGCCTGGCAGTAGGGTGGGGCTTTGCCTAGCATGGGGTTTCATTGTAGTGCACTCAGAACATCACTTTACGATGAGAATTAAACTTAATTCTCTTCTTCCTTGTTGCGAGTAGTTTTAAAAACTCGCTACCGCCTTTGCCCAGGACTGTGATGGCTACCAGCCTCTCTCGGCTCCCTTTTGTTCCACCCAGCTTAGCTCCGGGATCGATCTGGAAATGTGTGCTTTTAGCAAGGTATCTCTGTCTCACCTGCCCTAAACTTAGTGGTTTGTCCCACTTAGCCCCTGCTAAACATCTTTGGTCACCGCCTGTAGCAGAAGCCGCAGGCCCTAGCTTTCTCTAAGGCCTTGTATGATAGCTGCCCTCTCCTCCCTCCAAAGCACAGCAGAAAAAGTCTCTCGCCTTCCCTGCATCTCCTTTTATTCTTGGATTCCGGAAGTCCCACCTGCCCTTTCTGCCCAGCAATTGACTCCAGGCCTTCTTTACTGACAAGTCAAAAACCAATCAGGGAACTAGACCTTAGTATCAGAACCTCCCCTTACACCTCCTCCCTCAAGCACAGCAAAGTGTGGAACTGATGTAATGGTTAGGGGAGGGATGGTGGGCAACTCTTGCCTTCTCCCACAGCCATTTCCTTTTGCCTTACTGAGAGCAGCCACCATTGTCACTCTCACAGGTTCCTTAGTCCCATGAAGCGGATCTAGCATTTGCCTGGTTGTCATGTTTAATTGGATATACCTGCAACAAGGCACGGCTTTGGGGGTGGGGTGGGATCACGGCTGCCATCTTACCCTGCCTTGCCACACAGATGAGGCAGCTAGGCTCCAGAGAGATTTGGGACTCACATATGTAAGGAGCGTTAGGAAATGACTCCAAGAAATTCAGTCTAGAAAAAGAGCTCGAAACGCTTATGCTAATTACCTGGCTTCTTATTTTTAACTTCCTAAATTGACTTACAAATGAAATATTTCCATTTGACAAAGAGATATACTGAGACCAAAACAGAGGCCGTTACCCATCGTGCCATCCCAATAAATCTTAACATTTTGTTATATTTTCTTTAGATACATAATATTTGGGAAAGAATGTAGCTATTGGTAACAGATGGTGTTAATGACATGCAATGAAAGGGCCAGGTTACAAACAGGCTGCCTTCTTCATGTGTGTCCCAGAGAAGCTTGCCTGCCTCAGAAGTAGTTTTCTAAGGAGGGCAGTAAGAGGTTAAGGAATTGTGTGCTGGTGGCCATGTGATTCCGTTTTCACCCCTCCCCCCACCCCCTGCTACTTCCGAAGAAACAGCTTTTCTTGAATCTGGCCTCTATTATTCTTTTGCATATTTTGCATAATCCTACTACATATGTAGATTTTCATTAAATATAACATTGTTTTTAAGAATGACTAAACACTGTCAGAATGGATGGAAAGTCATGTGGCCCTCCTCTGAGACTCATTGTCTCCTCAATGTCCTTAGCCCTTTGTCCCTCTGCTCTATGCTCTGAAGAAATTTTTCAACACTACTGTCCGGATGAAATTTCATTTTTCAAGGACTATTTTTCCCTGTTGCCAAGCTATCTTATTCATTCCTTTTCATTTTAGATTTTGTTTGTTATTTCTGCTTTACAATTCTTTATGATAAATCCATGCCTTTCCTTTTCTCCTTGAATACTTAAGTATAAACAATGTAAAACCTCTGTTAGAGTAAATTAATTCAATTAATTAAGAACAGGGGTCAAGGTAAAGTATTAATAATTCACACTGCCATCCTCTTACAAACCCCTTATGGAACCATCTTTACAAAAATGATTTTGGGCTGGTGGTCTAAAGGACTCAGATAAAGGTAGGCGGTTTGTTACTTGGTTACTCATTGCTTGTAACTGGCATAATTTTCATAACTGAAGCAAGCAAGTTATCTGTATCTGTGGGGTTTTTTTTCTCCCTGAGTATCTTATGTCTAAAAAAATGGTGCAAAATCGTACGACTTCTAAGGGTAGTATGGTGGCTATATCATCTTTACATTCATTATTACAACTCATTAAAAATTGATCTCAATTCTAATCAATTTATGTCTTAGCATTAGGTTCACTTATCGGTTTGTAGCTCCTAATTCGGAGATTTGTTTTTATTTGGGTGGGTTTTGATTTCCCTTTTTGTCTTTGGTTTCCTTCCTTCTGGGAATTTTGTAGTTACACCTACATCTTTTCCTTAGCCCAGTGTAGAGCACAATCCATTGTATTCCAAAAGGCCATAGGGTGGTATTTGAAGCAGGACTACATTCCGAAGCCTGGCCTTTATGGAAACGCGTGTCCAGTCCTTCAATTTCTACGGAAGTTCCTGTGGTTGGTGTTAGCTACATCATGCTTTCTGACCCAGAACCACATAGGCTTGTAATTGCAACCCCTCTTATGAGCTCATTTCTAAAGTCCAAAGAAGTTCATCTAGGTTTTTTTTTTTTTTTCTCAGTTCAGATGCATTTTAAGGTGAAAGTTAAGAACATTACTAAAACGTTACCATTTTACCTACAAAACTGCAATTGCAAGTGTTTCCAGATAGTTCTTTTTCTGTTCCATGTTTTATGCCTCATGTCTAAGTCTTAAAGCAGGAGCATGTCGAAGTATTAAATCATATTTACAATTTGACTAGGAGTTGTTCCTCTCTCTTAAATGAAAATTTATACTCATAATATGGTAGTAATTAACTCACAGAAAGAAAACAACAAAATCAACAAAGGCTTGGAGTTTTGAGACCAAAGGAAAGGATTATGGGAAATGGGTGCCATCCACTTAAGGCAATTATTAAGAGCAAGCAGTGATAGAGAAGCAAACAACCAGCAAGGCAGGATTACAGGAATAAAGAACATACTGTTGGAGAACTGGTGGAGTGTCTCCAGCTAGTTCCAGAAGTGGTGGTGGGGCCAGGAAAGGAAATAATACGCTTATATGTCACGTGATTGCTAAGAAAGCAGCTTTGACCCAGACTCTGGCTTGAGCAGAGAACTGAGAAAGGCCATTATTTTTCCCAAATCCAGGAAACTGTCACACTAGTCTCTGATCCCAGAGCTTGGCTCAAAGAAACCAAAATTGTTACTCTGTCTCCCACTTGCACCAAGTTCAGGATGGGGGGCCCCTGTACTTTGTTGTCCTTGAAGAGGCTCCCTCCCCAAGCCTCTCAAAGGTACAGGCAAAGACCCTTGATTCCTGGAGACTGTGGACTTGTGAGTGAGCCATCCCAGAGAAGCAGCCCTGGAAAAGAAGGAAGGGGGGACGCCAGTCAAGAGAAGAACATCGGGCTGGTGAGATGGCTCAGTCGGTAAGAGCACCAGACTGCTCTTCCGAAGGTCCGGAGTTCAAATCCCAGCAACCACATGATGGCTCACAACCATCCGTAACGAGATCTGACTCCCTCTTCTGGTGTGTCTGAAGACAGCTACAGTGTACTTACATATAATGAATAAATCATTAAAAAAAAAAAAAAGAGAAGAACATCTTGATCGGATGTCATCGCTACAGTGACAACCGGAGACAATGGAGTTAGCTCAGATTTTTATTCAATTCATGATACCCCTCCACCACAACCTGCATCAGACAGACAGAGACTTTTCTGCAAAGTGATAAGTGCCACTGACCTAATTCACAAATGCATTATAACTACTATGCTTATCAGACAGAGTAATAAAGATACCTAAGTAATGCCTATGATAGAGAGTGTGTAACCACATGCTAGGCTTATTTTACCCTCACTTTTCCATCTTGGTTTCTTAGCATTGTTACCTCAATTACAATTCACTTCATACCTTCCTTGAACAAACAGGTAAAATAAGCTCTGGTCTGCCAGTCTTCATACAATTTGTTAAAGCCAAACTCCTATAATTCCAATAGATAATTATTTCCTGCCCCTCATTAACATCAAAGTCACTGGTCTATGAAGCCAGGCCCTTAGGAAAATGATTACATCATAAATACTGTATTATGAATGAGTGTCTTCATAAAAGTGGCTAACAGAACTTCCCTGCCCCTCTTCCAGCCTATGATGATATAGCTAGAGGTGTGGTCAACAGAGCAGAGAGCAGACACCAAATCTGATAGCACCTTGACCCTAAAATTCTTATCCTCCAGAACTGAGAAGGGGATTGTTGTTGTTTATTAAATTATTTATTCCTAATGTGGGCTGTCGGCTCTTTTAAGCGCTCTTCCTTTTTGTTCCTGGATGTTGTCATACAACCTCTGTACAGTATTTCCGTGTCTTTTAGATGAATAGTGGTGTATATTTCTGCTTTGAGAGAGATGTGGCCCTATAACTTGCTTTGGAAAAACAACAATTATGAATCAGAGTGGCTTGGAGCACTTCGGAAAGGAACTTGAATTGTGGTGTGAAAATCATCATCGCACCTTTTTTCACGTCCAACATGAGCATAATTAGAGACACATTGCCAGAACCATGATGACCTGGGGTCCCCAACTGCCTAGTTAGTTTCCTAACTTTGGCCTACTTTGGATGTGTGTGTAGCTTAAGAAAGAAATAATATTTTTAATAAGTGCATAAGACAATCGGGGACTATTTGTTACTACAGTTGGTTCTTTTCAAGGGATGTACACAAAATTTTAATGAAAAAGTGATGTGGATTCTAAATGTACCCCATAACCTCATATTTACCATGTTTATCTAATAATTACTAGAGAGAGAGAGTGTTGCTATTATTTCATTTTGTTTTTTGAGATAGACTCTTGCTATGTCATCCCAAGCCTAGCTGGTCTTGAACTCATGGAAATCCACCTGCCTCTGCCTCTCACGATCTGGTGCTAATGATTATGGCACCTAACATTTTTGGTTTTGTTTTGTTTTATGCTGTTTTTTTTTTGTTTTTACCCCAAATTATTATGATTTTTTTTAAAAAGTATCTTTCTGTTGTGACTTTAAGATACAATACTTTTCTGGGTTGTTTGTTTGAGACGGGGTCTCACCATATCCTGGCTATCCTGGAACTCATTGTGGAGACCAGGCTGGTCTCGAACTCACAGAGAATTGCCTGCCTCTGTCTTAAGAGTACTGGGATTAAAGGCATGTGCCACCATGCCTGGCTAGCTTTCTACTCTTCCATCGCTGGTGATATTTCTTTCTTTCTTTCTTTCTTTCTTTTTAAAAAAGATTTATTTATTATGATATGTAAGTACACTGTAGCTGTCTTCAGATACCCAAGAGGAGGGCATCAGATCTCATTACAGATGGTTGTGAGCCACCATGTGGTTGCTGGGAATTGAACTCAGGACCTCTGGAAGAGCAGTCAGTGCTCTTAACCACTGAGCCATCTGGAGAAAGTAATTTCTTTTTAAATTTACTGGCTACTAGATTTTTCTTTTCATTTTAAATTTAATTTTTTAAGTTAAATTTAAATTTGGAGTTACCAATCTGATGTTAAGAAAAATTATCAAAATGAAGGTTGTTCCTCACATTTAAATGCATGCAGTCAATTTTTTCTATTAATTTTTGAAATTCTATTCACTTATTAATTTCTCTGGGTATAGTGAACTTTATTGATGCATGGGGCACCTCTCTTTCTTGGTTTCTGCCACGGGAATTGTGAGGGGAGGAGCTTGGGGGATGGTTACGTTGGAGCAGAGATGCCTCAGGAGCTGAGGACCTCTCTCTTTCTCTCTTGCTCTTGCTGGGACATGTAACCCAGAGCTTCCTACCCTTTGGAGGCCAAGGGAATCACATGGCCCTCCAATGCCTTGCTTTAGCCAAATTAAACTGTCTCACTGTGGCTGCTGATGTCAATGATAACCCTAGCATCTGACATAGACGTGTGAGAGTCATCATTGTTAAAGTGGCAAGAGACAAGCTCAGGATACCGTTTAAGAAAGCCCGACACCCCCAGCTTCACCACCTCTTTCATGTCATCCTATTTGTCAGCGTTCTGCAGATGGCAAGTCAGATCCACTGAAAGATCACGCCAGTGAGCTTCCTGTTCAGCTCTGGGATGACTTTGCACACAGTCTTGGAAGCACCAGTGGATTCAGAGATGATGCTCTAGGCAGTCCCACGGCCATTGCACCACAGTTTCCTAGAAGTGTTGCCTATGTGAAGTCGTCTGGGTGGTGGTAATGGCACAGACTCTGCTCATGAGTCAATGATGACCAGCACCCTAAGCAGTTGGTGATGCATGAGACATTGCTAACAATCTTGCATGAGTAGTTATACTTCTCATGGTTCATACCCATTACAAACAAGAGGGCATCAGCAGAAGATGCAGAGACAGTAATTTAAAAAACTCTGGAATCCACAACATACTTAATACCAGTGGCACCCAATTTGATGTTGGCAGGATCTCACTCCTTCAAGATTCAGATAGCTTTCTTGTTAATGACAAATTTCATGTTTCTCTCTGTGGTAGAAATTTCTATGAGTAGAATCATACTGAAACACATACAATGTGTGTCTGGGGTCAATGAAGGGAGCCTTGATGAGAATGATACGTACTTTGCCCTAGTTGAAGACACCTCTAGTGACTAGGCACCCAACACTACCAAATCTGTTCACTCTGAACTTGACCTTCATATCTCAGAGGTTTGGCTGGCACTACAGCTGTCTTTGAAATAGGGAAGAGCCTGTGGCCATTTTTATTTATTATTATTGTGTGTGTACACGTGCATGCACATGTGTGCATGCATGCCCACATACATATAGGCATGCTTGTGTTACTGCCTGTGTGTGGAAGTCAGGACACATAGCTTTAAGGAGTCAGTTTTTGCCTTCTACCTTGTTTAGGCAAAGCCTTCTTTATTTCTGATGTCCCTAATTCTTCATGTTAGCTGCCCTGTGAACTTCTCAGCAATTCTCTCTCCCTCCCTCCCTCCCTCTCTCTCTCTCTCTCTCTCTCTCTCTCTCTCTCTCTCTCTCTCTCTCTCTCTCTCTCTCTCTCTCTCTCTCTCTCCATAGGAATTCTGTAATTACAGATGTGTGCTGCTGCCTTCATCTTTTCCATATGGGCTCCAGAGATCAAACGTAGGCCACCATGATTCTACAGAAGGTGCTATTATCTCCTGAGCCACCTCACCAGTTCTTTTTTTTTTTTTTTTTTTTTTGGTTTTTCGAGACAGGGTTTCTCTGTGTAGTCCTGGCTGTCCTGGAACTCACTCTGTAGACCAGGCTGGCCTCGAACTCAGAAATCCGCCTGCCTCTGCCTCCCAAGTGCTGGGATTAAAGGCGTGCGCCACCACGCCCGGCTCACCAGTTCTAATAAACGTTTAAATATATCTTGAATTCTAGAAATAACTGCAACAAATAAAATTAGTCTTTTACGGAGAGATGAATCTTCAACCACACCAAGAGTTCAGTTTTCCTGATCTCTGAGTTGATGGGGGGAGTTGATGGTTTTGCCCTTGGTACCCATAATGCCCTGTGCCTAATACTCTGAAAGTTAAATATAATTAGCCCTAACCTGTGGCAGAAAAATGAGGCTTGTCACTGTTACGTGATTATGTGAAGAAGCTGGAGTATAAACAGACATTTTGCCCAGTCTCTCTCTTTGCTTAATACCCCACCTGCCTCTGTGCACTGACTCAAACCTATTGTACATACCCGAAGGATTAATGAAGTTTTGTGGCCATATAGTTAGATAGAGGCCATACTCAACAGAAACTTTTAATGCTGTTAATTCCAGATAAGGCTCTGAGCTACTGTTGTTAAAGCTGGGGAGTCTAAAGACAAATGCAACTTTGTTTTTTCTCTCCAAAAGCTTTCGTAGAAAAGACAGCCAAGCAGGCAAAGGTTAAAACTAAAAGAAATGTGTGCCAACAGGTTTACACGGGATAGCAAGGCACTTAAAAGGCGAAAGAAAAACTCAGCTAGCACTTGAGATGGGCCAGATATTACAGAAATAAGGAAGTAACTCACTCTTCTGAGAGAGGGAGTCGATGGCCAGATCCTCAGAACACCAAGCATAGAGTGTTCTGGACAAATAGAGATCAGTGGGTTTCTACAGTGCGGTGATAAAGAAGATAAAGCCAATAGGCAGAGGTAAGAATCAAGTTCGTGTCTGTGAATAATGAAGAAGTAAATGACCCTTCTTGAGTCAGGCGAAGGTTACACTAGCAGAATTCTGAAGGTTAGGTTGGAATGGGCAAAGGATACAAAGGACAAGGAAGCCAGTGGAAGGATGGTTATAGGAACAATGTTGTATGAACTTAGGATTTCTTAATTGTAGAGACAAAGAGACCTTCTGTCTAATATATCAGAATGAGAATAATGGGGAGGATACTGGATGCTGGGGTCCAGACTCGCTAAGCTAGCCAGCAGCAAGTCAAATTTCTAATTTCATAGCTCAAAACAACTATTTAAGTTTTTCATCTTTTTAAGGGCAAAGACTGCTTACAGCTATCTTCCCTTTGGTTTCTTGGGGATCAAGGAGCCCAAAAGTACACATCCATTTGTAAGTTCCAAGCTATCTTCCTTTATAGTTTGGTCCCTAAAGCCAATAACTCCACTTAGTCATAGAATGCTGGGGAGGACAGGGGTACATAGCACCTTCTAGTAAATATAACTACTTCTTCCATTGCTGAGGGCACAAAGGGACTGCTGAACTCCCCAGCCACATGATTTACTGAGGCACAGCAATAAACTGTTCTAAAGCACCATAATGTAAGATGTAGCCCTTGTGCAAGAATTTATACTCAAAAGAGAACTATCATGAGAAGTTATCTTTATTTCAGAATTACAGAAGGCTCAGATACAAGTAATCATGATTATAAAGTAAATACAGGTAAGAATAAAGTCTAGTCTCATACATGAATACTAACTCAATATATATGAGGGCTCCAAACCTTCAGCATCTTAATTTGTGTGGCCATTTGAAAGGCAAAGCTAACACTAGAGGAGGAGAACTTAGTACCATTAAGATCAGGAGACCCAGCCAGGCATGGTGGCACATGCCTTTAATCCCAGCACTTAGGAGGCAGAGGCAGGAGGATTTCTGAGTTCGAGGCCAGCCTGGTCTAGAGAGTGAGTTCCAGGACAGTCAGGGCTAGACAGAGAAACCCTGTCTCAAAAAAAAAAAAAAAAAAAAGATCAAGAGACTCGTGGCACTGTGGCTATAGATAATCACAACACACTATAGCCCTAAAAAATGTTAAGAAAGTAGATATTTAGCATTTTCACAAAAATGGTACCTAAGAGGCAATACATTTGTTAAGTATAACTATTCCACAATGTATACATACTTTAAAATATACTGTATATGCCAAATGCATACAATTTTATAAGTTAATTTAAAATATATCTGAAAAGTATCAAAGAAAGAAGAAGTGGCATAATTGTGCCCCGAGACTTATCAGATATTCTCTTGCAGTACTCTAAGACAGGGCATCTTTGACTCTAGGCATGCTGGTCCTAAGGATCTTAACTAGTCTCAATGTGGTGTAGGTAGGGACAAAATTCCCTCAGGCTTTTCTTCAAATGGAACTCATTCATATCAAAGAATTAATAAGACTCCTTAAGCATGTAACATGCAGCCTGTGAGTAATTGGACTCACTTGAGCCTGCAGGTCCTTAAAAGCTCTTTGTATTTAAAAACACTTCAGATGAAATGCTTTGTCAGAAGCAGAAGGAGGGACTAAAGACAAGTCCCCACAATGTGGAGGGATGGGAAGAAGAGAAAAATCGCAGGAGGCTTTTTATTTGCCTCGCTTCTCTCTTTCCTTGGCAATCATTTTTATTTTCCTTTACAGCCTCATACAGCTGTTGCTTTTGAGCTCCTCCTGGAATATATTTTTCTGCTATGTTTTGAAAAATACTAAGGGTGTGCTTTCTAGCACTTCTGAAATATCAGCTCAGAGGGAAACCATATTGTGCTTGCACTAATCAGGATGGTCAGCCCTACTTGTTTTCACACATGTGTCTGCAGCTTCTTCATGGAGTGTGAGACACTGTGCTGGAGAAGGGCCATGCATGTGTGGACTGCCATCTTGGAAATATGCTAGGAACCTTTATGCTTCTCATAGTAACTCTTGGCCTCCTATTGAAGTCAGAGCAAGCAGAGGTCACCGGCCATGTTCTCCTATTTATCTAACCTGACGCCAGTTCTGTGAAACTTGTGCTTCCTGCCTTCCTTTCCATTGAAGATTACGTTATAGACCCAACGTTGGGAAGATCATGCCTCAGGGAAATTGTTGCCTTTCCACTCACAGCTAAGAGAATGGCTTCATTCTCTTCAAAAACCGTCTTCCTTCTCCATCCACACAGATCTACTTAGCAATGTCCATGTTCTCATGTGGCCTTCTCATGTGGTCCCACACTGGTGTTGAGTCTGTCTCTGAGTCACCATGTGACCTTTTCCCAAGACCATAACTGTTTCATCTAAAGATACCTGGCCTGGACCAGATTAACCAGGCTCTGTCTTGGGAGATTTTTTTTTTTAAAGATTTATTTATTTATTATATGCAAGTACACTGTAGCTGTCTTCAGACACTCCAGAAGAGGGCGCCAGATCTCATTGCGGATGGTTGTGAACCACCATGTGGTTGCTGGGATTTGAACTCTGGACCTTTGGAAGAGCAGTCTGGTGCTCTTACCCACTGAGCCATCTCACCAGCCCGAGATTTTTTTTAAAAGTAGACCTAGGGGCTGGAGAAATGGCTCAGAGGTTAATATCGTTGGCTGCTCTTGGGAGCTGGGTTCAATCCCTAGCCCACAAGACAGCACACAACCATTTCTAACATCAGCTCTGGGGGTATCTGTCACCTCTTCTGACTCTGAGAATAATACAGCACGCTCATGGTGCATTCATGCTGGCAAAACATTCACATGCACAAAATAATACAATATTAAAATTAACAGTAACTAATTTTTAAAAACAGGTCTGAGAATTCAGTGGTGCATGCCCCTATCATTGAGTGTTGTTCTCTGTCATTCCCCTGGCTTCTGCTCCTGTCACCTGTGGCCCAATGGTCATCCCCAGTGCTGACCTTCAGACTTGATGTCCAGAGTCCGGTCACTTCCTGTTTTGCACTCTCCCTTCTCTAGGTTCTCTTGATCACTAGCTGTTTCTTCTCATGCTCATTTGCATCTTTGTTGCCAAATTCCTAACTCCAAGTGTGAAGAGCTTGAGAGCTCAGGCTTCGGACCTCTTGTCCCCCCACCCCCTTTCTGATTCTGTTTCTTCTCACACCTCTCTATACAGGACTTGAACATATCATATTGACTGTCTTCAGAACAGTCAATATCCGATCGCTTCTCACCAACTTCACCACCTAGTCCAGGCCTCCTCATCTCATGGGATGAGGATTGAAATAATTCTTTAAGTAATTTTTTTCAGCCTTTAACTCATGCCCCCTTGATGATTAATGATGATTGCTGTGCCGGTTAGTTTTTGTCAACTCGATGCTTTTTGTCAACTCTGATGCTAAGTGGGATCATCTGGCAAGACAGAACTTTGAGAAAATTCCTCCGTCAGACTAGCCTGTAGACAAGTCCATGGGGTATTTTCTTAATTAATGATTGATGTGGGAGGGCCAAGCTCATGATGGATTGTGACACCTCTGGACAAGTGGTCCTGTGTTATAAGAGGAACTGTGATATGAGGACCAGCAGTCTGAACAAGCCATGGGAAGCAAGCCAGTTCCTCTATGTTCTCTGCTTCAGTTCCTGCCTCCAGGTTCCTGCCCTGCGTTTCTGTTTGACTCTACTATAAGATAGACCTGTAAGCCAAATAATAAACCCTTTTCTCCCCAAGTTGATTTTAGTCATTTTTTTTTAACATCACAGCAATAGAAAGCAAGCTAGAACAATTACTAGAGGTGTCAGGACCTGTTCCCTGTGGTGTGGATGGGAGATCTAGCTCCTCAAATGAGAGATGGAGACGCATTTGCATGGTAAAAGGATACACAAGTTTGGAAAGGGAAACTATCATCTGTCCCCTGAATTGCCTATTTTCTCTTCTCTCATGTGCCCTCCTAATGAGCTGAGAAACAGAAGAGAAACACCCCTGGACTTGGACAAATACATTACATTGTGTTTCAGCTCTCTGTAACCTTGGGAGTGGAAATCATACACAAACTTTGGGGCAAGATTTGTTTTACTTGTCTACAAAATTAGTAGTTTTCACATACTATTGCAAAGGTGTCTTCCTGTTTCAGATGGTAAGAGCTTATGCAAGCTTGGGCGCTGTCCATGGTTCCGCCAATTACAGTGCAATTCTGATAATTGTACTTCAGAGATGATACAATCTATTTTGTTTGGACGAGGGTTGTTAGAACAGAACTGCTTGAATTTGAACTATTCAGTCACCTGAAAACTTTTGCAATAAAGTTAGCTGTTCTGCATTTCTTCAGCTCTTCATTCAGTCAGCATAAATTCTCAAAAGCTCTCTTTCTGTGAGTGCCAGCTTATTTTGTGGTTAGCTAGTCTTTGAAGGGATTTCATTGAAAGGTGTATTTGGGGAGGGATGCAGGTAAAGATAAAGAGTCAGCTGACAACTGAGGTAGAATTTGAATACTAGAGTGACTCCAGTTAGTCCTGAGTGAGGTAAGACTAGGAAGTCTGAATGGTGGAGGCATCTGTAACACACTGCAAACTGCCTTGCTCAAAGGTTAGAGAATTTAGATCAGGGTGGATTTGTGTCTGGCCAGAAACCAGTATTTGTTTTATGGTACAGAGCATCTTACTTTATTTTGAGGAGTGATTTGTTTGTGCAATCTTAGAGAACTGGTGTGTGTGTGTGTGTGTGTGTGTGGTTTATTACATTGATATACTGGAGAATCCAATAACTGTCTCAGGATGGAGAGAATCTACTGAGAATGCTGTAGATGTTCAGGTTGTTCAGTCCATGAGGCTGGATATCTCTGCCGTCCCAATCTGGTGGTTGAGTTCTGGAGATTTCCTATTGATCTTCAGTCTAAATTGGAATCCCAAAGAAGTGTGTTCTAATACGGTAAAGAGATGTCTCAGCAGCAGAATAGATGAGCTTGCCAGCGAGCATGAAGGCAAGCAGGTATAAAGCAAAGTTTCCTTCCTCCATGTCCTTTGATCTGGGCTGCCATCAGAGGGCATGGCCCAGAATTAGAATAGCTCTTTCTGATTTGAATAATCAGACTAAGAAAATTCCTCCTCACCGGAAAATCCAGCAGCTTGGGTTTTCATGTCTTACAGACGTAGTCAGGTTGACAACCACGGCTGTCAATCAAGATAATTCTGTGGCCTGACCATCATCGAGGTGATTTATAAATTTATTTTCCTTATTTTGTGTTGTTTTGGAGACAGAGGAGTCTAGTAAAGTGTTTGGCAAAAGATTCTTTGCTGTAATCATATGACAAAAGGTGTGATGGTTTGTATATGCTTGGCCCAGGGAGTGGTACTATAAGAAAGTGTAGCCCTGTTAGAGTAGGTAGGGCCTTGTTGGAGTAGGTGTGTCACTGTGGGTGTGGGCTTTAAGACCCTCATCCTAGCTGCCTGGAGGTGAGTCTTCTACTAGCAGCTTTCAGATGAAGATGTAGAAATCTCAGTTCTGCCTGCTCTATTCTGCCTGGATGCTGCCATGCTCCCACCTCGATGATGATGGACTGAACCTCTGAACCTGTAAGCCAAATCCAATTAAAGGTTGTCTTTTATAAGACTTGTCTTGGTCATGGCATCTGTTTGTAGCAGTAGAACCCTGACTAAGACAGAAGGGGAGATGAAGAAGGAGAGAAGAGTTTTTCTTTGAATAGAAACCTGCTCCTAAAATACCAGCATTAATTCCTTCAAGGGAGCAAAACCCTTGTGACCTAAACACATTTTAGAAGGTTCCAGCCTTTAATACTGTTGCTTCAAGAATTAGTTTTTTTTTTTTTTTCTTTCTGGATATGGGTGCATGCCTTTGATCCCAGCACTCTGGAGGCAGAGACAGGCAGGTCTCTGTGAGTTCAAGGCCAGCCTGTATAGTGAATTCCAGGGCAGCCAGGTCTCTGTGAGTTCAAGGCCAGCCTGTATAGTGAATTCCAGGGCAGCCAGAGCTACATAGTAAGAACTTACCTCAAAAAAACCAAACCAAACCAAACCAAAAAAAAAATAAAACAAGACAATACAAACAACAACAACAACAAAACCAAGAAAAAATAAGTTGCTAACACATGCACTTTGGGTCACACATTGAAAAAATGGCACCCACTCTCTTCCTCCAGCTCTTAAGGAATTCCTAAGAATTATGGGTGTAGAGTAAACTAAGGCTGGAAAATTATCATAATGGATTCCTCTTTATTTATAGTATAGAGCAGATTTTTAGAACATATTACTCTAAAACCTTAGAGACTTGCAGAAAAATACAAGACGAGAGCCAAGCACATTGGTTCACACCAATAATCTCAGCACACGTGAGGCTGAGGCAGAGTAATTCCCGAAAACTTAAGACCAGCCCAGGCTACAGTATGAGAGGAGGGAAAGGGGAAGGAAGGGAAGGAGCAAGAAGAAATGTAAGAACTGTGTAAAAGTCGACATGTACTCTTCACTCAAGTGGAAATGTTCATTCTTTCCAACTTCTCTTTCAATTGTGTCTCTCTATTTGCCTGTTGTGGTCTACCTACCTGTTATTATTCTAAACCATTTGATATTAAGATACAGACAGAAATTTCCTTAACTCAAAAGTAAGTTAGTCTGTACTTCATAAAAAAAAATCAAGGGGATTTTCTTGCATAATTGGTTATTAATGTTAGGCAATTAACATTCCTCTGAATACCCTTATGGGATCTAGAGACCATATTCAAATGGCCTCAGTGACAACCTTTCATAACTTCCCTGCCCCACTTACCCTCTCTGTGGTTCTTTACCTCTCTGATGCCAGGCACTTTGGGAGAGTGTACCTATCTTAGCACAAGGAAAGGCAAAGCACAAGAAAGTGAAAAGAAGATGCTGGAAATGCTGTCAGGAGTAAGGCTGCGTGCGTGCGTGACTTTTGTCCAAGTCGCAGTCACCAATCACTTCCTGTTTTTCAGTTTTTCCTATTACTGTTTCTACATAAATTTCCCAAGTTTTTTTCCCCCAACATTATAGAGGAGATGACCATCAGGAGGTCACTGTAGCTCAAGAACACTGTGTGAGTGAGAACTGATGGGGAAGGTATAAACACCTGGAGGAGGCAAACGGAACACTGTAGGAGGCAAAAGGAACAGTACACTACATCTGTAGATGTTGCAAGATGAATGAGGCCTGGGACGTGACCCAGCATATCTCAAAGTGAAGCTCAATAGATCCCTTTGTGTGATATGAGACACATCTTAAGCAACATGAAATCACATGGCAAAGAGATGACCCATGGTTCCATTTCTGTAAGAGTTTTATTATATTAAAGACAATTCAGCTTGTGTAAGCTTTGACACATTTCTAACTACTTTTCATTGCGAGAAAGAGAGCAGACCTCTGGATGCTCACAGTCAGCTATTGGATGGATCACAGGGCCCCCAGTGGAGGAGCTAGAGAAAGTATCCAAGGAGCTAAAGAGATCTGCAACCCTGTAAGTGCAACAACATTATGAACTAACCAGTACCCCTGAGCTCTTGACTCTAGCTGCGTATGTATCAAAAGATGGCCTAGTTGGCCACCACTGGAAAGAGAGGCCCATTGGACACGCAAACTTTATATGCCCCAGTCCAGGGGAACGCCAGGGCCAAAAAGTGGGAATGGGTGGGTAGGGGAGTGGGGGGGGAGGGTATGGGGGACTTTTGGGATAGCATTGGAAATGTGATTGAGGAAAATACGTAATAAAAAAAATATTTAAAAAAAGAGAGAGAGAGAGAGAGCAGACCTCTGGCTCTTCAGTAGGAATCAGTCTCTGGGAAACAATTAGTAACACTGTTTCATTGTCTTGGAGACCTTGAAGGGCGTTGTTGATTTTTGATGATAACACTGTTTCTCCTAGGATGCCCTCCTTTAAGTAAAAGAAAAGGAATCCACAGAGAATCTTAGGCAAAACACTTAATTGGAGCACATACATGTAGCAAAGACTTAGAAAGTTTCCGTGCCAAATATCAAGGCCAGGAAACCCTGATCAAACCTGAATAAACCCCACCCTTGAATTTAAATATGGAAGATAAGCATGCATAGACAAGGAAAGGCTAGGAAGAGGGTGAAAACAAGGCCTGTCACAATATTTAATTCCTCTGAACAGACAGAGTTGTATCAGGTCACAGGAGTTTGGCCACCTGGTAAGAGTTAGCAGATTCCAGTGACACACCTCTAACGAAACTGTTTACAAATTCTGTGCACCCTGACTATTGGAATGCCAGAGTCAGGGCATTGCCCCTTCAGCTTCCTGGATGAGACAGGACTTGGGCATTCCCCATTCTTTTTGGATTGTTAGTCATATATATATATATATATTTTGGTTCTGAAAGAATGGGCTAATCCTATGAGATGCCAGGAAATTTACATACAGTAATGCATGCATTTTAAAGAATGATAATAAAAGTAAACTGTATGATCTTGATTAATCCAGAGTTCACCGGTGACTTGGGAATATAGTACATGTTGACTTTGGACTCAGTTGATGAGAATTGTATCTGCTGATATATAAAGCATTGGTAGTGTTCAACAAATATTCATTAAAGCAAAATATATTCTGTGAACTGTGTTAAGTATTGCACAAATATAAAAAAAGAAAAGAAAAGAAAAGGTGTATTCTTCCCACAAAGAAACCAAACACGAACTGGACTATATTTATAAAATTTGTCATAGTTCATGAAGTGATTTCATTTTGAATTAATTATGGAAACACTGTGATTTAAGATATTGTTTTCCTCACTTTTCAGACAAGGAGACTAAAATTTATCCAAGTTATAGGACCTGCCCAGGTTATAATAGTAGTATTACTCACCAGCGAAAAGACTCATGCTGAGGAATTCCTTAGCATCCACGGTGAGTCCTCCTGGATAGCTTCCAGCCCTTATGACATAAGAGCTCGCAGGTAAGAGTTCCTGCTGCTCTCAAAGCCAGTGACCACGACACCAGCATCTATACCATGCAGGGGGTGGAAAAGAGGACCTCATTGTGGGTTTAGAAGACATTGAGGCATTAGGGGCTCTTATGAACAACTTTATACCAGGTTGACAGCTTAGATGAAATTAATAAATCCACTAGTATATGAATTCTAAAAGTTGATTTAAGAAGAAACAGAAAACTTGAATTACCAATACCAATTAAAGAAATTAGATTCCATGCCAGGCAGGGCGGTACATCCCTAGAATCCCAGAGGTCAGAAGGCTGAGGTAGGTGGTATGTGAGTTTGAAGGAAGTTTGGGCTGTGAAGTAACTTCAAGCCCACCTGGGACTACACAGAAAGATCCTGTATCAAACAAACAAATATAAAAATTCATAGCAAATAACCTTTCACAAAGAAACTTCATGTCTGGATGATTTCACTGATGAATACAGCCAAATATTTAAGAAAACAATACCAGTTGCATTAAACTGCATCAAACTATCAAAACACATCAAATACTAAGAGGGAAAAAAAGTTGTAAGAAGAGATCCACAAAACCTACACAGAAACCACAAAATATTATTTATACAACTAAGGAAAATCTGAATAAAGAAAGATACTAGGAGAATGTATTAGAAAACAAAACCCACACACTCTAAGGATGCCATCATTCCTGTGCCGAGTTCACATACAGACTCAGACCATCTCAAGCAAAACCACAGGAAATCTTTCTTTGAAAATCGGAAAGTTGTTTAGAGCGAATGTGGAAATTCAGAGAGTTGTTACTAAATAGGACAGTTTGAGGAAATGGATATGTAGATCCAAGCTCGCAAGCTGTAATAACTGACTTAATATTGGTATGTTATTATTTTATTATTATTATTATTATTATTATTATTATTATTATTATTATTATTATTATTTGAGACAGGGTTTCTCTGCGTAGCCTTGGCTGTCGTAGAGCTCATTCTGCAGATCAGTCTGGCCTCGAACTCAGAGATTCACCTGCCTCCTAATACTGGGATTAAAGGTACACACGACCACCGCCTCCCTAGTAGCTGATTTATAATAACAGTTTTGAGTGGGAACTCTTAAGTCACAGAACTGTCTCACTGAAACAAACCTGACTGCCAGGAACAGGCCCCCACACCTGACTATAAGAACAATATTCATTTTTCTTCCTTAACTTGCTGCTAGACTCCTTGTCTCTCTTCACTGAGGAAAAAAAAAATGGATTCAGTGGGTTTTAAATCAAAACCAGAGAAAGAAAATAAAGCTTCTATAGAAGGGTGGGTAACATGGTCACGTCTGTGCATCAGGCAAGTCCGTCTTAAGCAAAATCTTTGGCTCTCCAAACTTAAATTGGGAAATATTTATAATTATAATTTCTCATTCTGGAAATCTATAGAAAGAAGAAGAAGACTAAAAGGCAAGCCAGAGGAAGAAAAGGGATTGTAAATACAAAGACGTAATAAACAACTCATGTCGCAGTAAGTGAAGAGTAGGTGGGGCTGAAAGAAGGTCGGGGTAGACCGAGACAGTTAGTGAAGTTCCCTGTGGAGCAGGCTCAGCCTCAGAGCTCTTGGGAAAGGGACATTAAAATCACCCCAAAATGCCATCGTTTTCCAACCACAATGACCCAGCTGTTTTCTTTTTATAAATGTATGTTATATGTGTATGATGCATGGATGTACATCTGTATGTCCACATATATGTATGCATGTGGAGGGTAGAGGACAACCGCAGGCAGCATTCTCAGGAATGCTGTCCACCTCCTTTAAGACAGTGCTCCTCATGTGACTTGGAGCTCACCGATTAGACTAGATCCTCATGTCTCTGTCTTCCTAGCCCTGGGATTACACGTATATGCCACCATGGCCTGCATCTTATATGGGTGCTAGGGACAGACCTCAGGCCCTCACACGTTTACAAAAGTGTTTTTCTAACTGATCCCCCCCTGCCCCCAGTTGATCTTCTAAAATCTGAGAATACAGAACTAGGTCAGGTCTTGGAGGGTACAGGCTGATGCCTTCAATTTTGCAGTTTTGTTTTGTTATCCAAAAATTCTCATGAGAAGGGATTTAGAGGTTTGAGGATGCCATGGGGCAAAGAGGATAGTTCTGCTACCAAAGTCTCATTTTTTTTCTGCCAAAGAGCACAGCAGATGGAGCAGTAATAGATGCCACTATACACCAAGTTCTATTACACCATCTCCACTGCATGGTCATCTCAGCCAGTGACATCCTCACCACCACCACCACCACCACCACCACCACCACCACCACCACCACCACAGATGAATCAGCACAGGGCTGCCCACAGCATGCAGAACCACCCTCCATGTAAAGGTGGTTCTCAGCTGATGACGATACCTGACCAGCAACTCAGTAAACATGAGTGGGGTCCTTTGTTCTCAAATGAGGGTTTACAAGACATGTCCCAGAACCTCATCTGCACAAAAAACACTGATGAAGGTGTGGAACCAGGGAACTCTGGATGTTGGTAAGCACAGTCCCTTTAGAAAGCTGTCTGGAAGCTTCTAAGATAGGGGAATGTATGTCTTATGGCTCTGTGCTTCCACAGGTAGCCATATACCTAACACATGTATGTGTACAGCAAAGGCATGTGTAAGATTGTTTGGGCAGACCCAATTACTAAAAGCTAGCAGATAGCACAGAATAGTCCAAAAGTCTGTCACCATGTAAGGATAAAAAAATTGCAGCCTATTTATATAAATAGAAACTCCCAATGTATGAAAAACAACATGGCTAAATTATACAAATAGGACGAAAGAAGCTGGATCCAAGGATAGAACGAATAGCTGTTAATAGCAAGTAGGGAAATAAGAGTGTAGCTAAAGGCTCATTCTGGCCATGTGCCTAGAACAGGAAGTCCAACCCCCATCAAGATACCATCACCAGCTTGGACTGCAGGATACATTCAGTAATGTGCACGTCTCATTGATCCAGCCAAGAGAGATGCTTCCATCCCACCTTCCCCAGCCTCCTTCTTACATTTGATTAGAGGAAGGAAGAAAAGATGGAAGGAGTGAGGGGGTAAAAGAAGAGAAAGAGAGAGAGGAAGAGACGTAAATAGTAGAACACGTCATGATTTTTAGTCTCTCGTGTGTCTTGTTGCTTCACTTTCCCTAGTAACACTGTGTTGTATTATGAACCTCAGTTGGTTTTTTCACAATCCACTTTTAAGCTATAAGAGAAGCAAGAAAGACATGAGAAATACAGATTTTTGTGGTATGCTTTGTAAATGTGCATAAATACAAGGGAATTGATACGTGGAAGCCCAATATGTACATGAAACACCAACATACTAGCCTGAGAAACTTTATGTGATCATGTGTGCAAGGCCACTTTGGAAGCATCGATGCTGTAGGTCGGAGGACTGTGTGTGAACAGCTACAGCGTTCTGGAGGGGTGAACTTGAAAGATTAGACAGAAAGATGCAGTCTACCTTTTTTCCATGCAATGTCATTTTTTCATTTCTTAGCTAAAATAAACAATAAAAGGCCTGGTTATATTTGAGGAGACATGTAGAATTGACTCCATTCCCCATCTAAGCCTAGCAGCATCACGATGGTGTCTAGTCAATTGTAAGCAGAATGCTGTATGGGTCTCCAGGAAATATCTTGCAAGACAGAACATTTACCTGGGCACTGAAACCAGTCCCCACTTCTTCATTCCTGTTTTCTGGCTTGTGGACATGATGTCTGGTACCTGTCATTCATTTTGAACTATGTAGCTGCTCACTTTCATTGAAGAAGAGAAAAAGAAAGAAAGAGAAAGAAAGAAAGAAGGGAAGGGAAGGGAAGGGAAGGGAAGGGAAGGGAAGGGAAGGGAAGGGAAGGGAAGGGAAGGGAAGGGAAGGGAAGAAGGAAGGAAGGAATGCAAACAAGCAGGGATACTAAGAGAAAGCTTCCATGTAGACCCCAGGCTGCCTACCTTTAAACTTCTTTTCCTCAGGAAAAAAAAAAACTGAATCTGTATAGTCACTGTTATTCATATGATGCCAGTGTTAGTTAACCTAGGCAAAAAGAAGAACCTTCTGCCCAGATATTAAAACATGTACAGATAAAATGATATGTTGGCTTAAACCAAGTCACAAGAGCCAAGTAAGATAGGCCTAACAGCACTTATTTGTAGACCCAGTACTGAGGAAGCAGAGACAGGAGGATCTGAGGGGCTTGCTGGTCAGTCCACCTAGCCAAATGAGTGAGCTCCAGGGTCTTCAAGAAACCATGTCTCAACAAACAAACAAAAACAAGGCGGAGAGTCACTGGGGATGACATTGGATATCGAACGACGGCCTCTAGTATGAAGACCCATAACATAAATACAATTATATAAACTTAAATTAGATAAATTATATTTAAACAATATTATAAAGATTCAAACTAACCTCTCCTGATTATCTTTGCTATCTTCTATGATTTTGCATGCTCTTAAGATGACTTCCATCAGCCCTATCTTCCCAGGAAATGGTTAGAAAAACTCAAAGACTGAACTTCTCTTTCTGACACCATATTCTACCACTTGTGCTGCTGACTTGAGCTGGCTATAGAAGGAACAGTTAATGGGCAATTTAGCAGTGCCTACATAGAGGGGCCAATTTTCATTCTATTTTCTCCTTCCTGCCTTTCTTTTCTCTTTTCTCTTTTCCTCCAGAGGACTTACTGGTTGTACTACAGCAGCAGTGAACGGGGTGCATGCCACTCCTTGTGATGATTGTTCCTAAGAACAAAATGCTGGAAGAGAGCCCAAAGCCCGTCATCAGGGAGAGTGTTAAATAAACCTCGCGGAGAGCCACACACTGTTGGATTCTGCAATCCTGGGAAGGAATGAGGAAGAGACTTGCAGAACAATGTCTGCACAGAGCAGTACTAGGCAGAAAGAAAAAGGAACGAGGAAGAACTCTTCCTTCACTGAGCGAGCACTAAGCCGTATTGTTCACGAAGAAAAGGCAAGCACGGGACAGAGCTGGTAAAACGCCACCTGGGTAAGGCAAATGGAGGGGAGTGTGAATGGAAGTGTCTGTGTTCTAAGACAGAGCAACAGGACAAACCACATGCTACGCACTGGTAATCGCAGCCTGCCTTGCGAGGGAAGCATTCAGGACGCAGAAAACAGATGCAAGAAGGAAAACATCCTGCATTCTCCAAAGTTTTGCCTGAGCCACATGAGGGGTTTTGATGTTGATACTATTTCTTTTTACGTGATTTAAAAATTATCGAGGGCCCACAAGATGACTTCACAGCTAAAGGCTGGGTAGCCGAGCCTGACTGCCAGAGCTCTAGCCCAGGTCCCACGTGGTGGAAGGAGAAGACCCTGCAAACCTTCTGACTTCCAAGTGTGCGCCGTGGCATGCATCTGTCCCCGCTCCAAACAAACAAGCAAACAAACAAACAAACAAGCACATGTTATTTAAAGTGTTTACTGAGTGTTTAGAAATGAATTTCAAAGCTTTAAAAAGAAATAGAAAGCTATGAGTCTAACCGAGGGCATAATTACATAGAAGAATTGTGTCACACGACTCGTAAACACAGCACTTTGTGCATCCCCTTGTGGCGTAGGTCTTGGAGCCGCAGGAACCACCAGGAAATCAAGTTTGTGGCTTAATAAAACAAAAACTTTGGGGAAGAGAGGCTGCCTCGGTGAGTAAAGTGCTTGCTGCACACACATGAGTACCTGAGTTCAAGTCCCCCCACAGCCACATAAAAAAGCCAGGCATGGCAATGCCTATCTGTGGTTCCAGCACTGGGGATGGAGACACAGGAGGCCCCTCTCTCCTGAAAATGTCAGGAAACAAGGACAGAATGAGCTCTGTCAGAATGAGCTCTGTCACGAAGAGTATAGTTGTAGGCCAATGCTTGTTTACGTTAGTGGAACACGTTCATCTGCCTACAACACACTAAATTCACGTGCTCACAATGGTACAGTCTCTATCCAAAGCTGCGAATACACCTGTCCATTGTTGAGAAAAACCAGCCTGCCCCACCACGTCTGTGGGAAATCTACTTGAGGCTAACCAAATAGTTGATTCCAGAAAATGTATCCAGAGTGAATGAAAGAACCCAAGTGAGATAGATGGCACTTGACTGAAGTCCCAGCACTCACTCGGGACACTGAGGCATTAGGATGCCTCATTGGAAGCCAGTTGTATGAGTCTGTGCCTCAAATAAATAAAAATAAATAAATAAAATAAAAAGTCATATGTAAATCCTTGGCATCATGCACAAAGGAGTAAAGAATCAGGATGAGATAGACTAACTCGTCTCAATCATCACCAAAGATGCTCAAACAAATAAGAAAAATCCATGGAGGAATACATCACAGGTGAACCAGCTGACATCAGGGTTCATTTGTTGAACTGCAGGTTGCTGAATATCAAACTTCTAACTTTCCTGCTTGTAGAAAACACGGAGGACAGAGAATCAAGTAGGCTGTCACTTGCAGTGGCAGTCCCCAATGTGGGGAACTGTGTAGGGCAGCAAACTCAGTCTCTTTACCACTTAGATAAGGCCAAGATCAGTTGCAGCATAAGAGAGACTTTGAAAACTTAACAAGCCAGGTGTGGCAGCACACACCTATAATCCCAGCCCTTGGGAGGTGCAGGCAGAAGGAGTTCAAGGTCATCTTTAGTGAGTTTGAGGCCACCTTGTGATACATAAGAGCTTATATCAAAAAATGAAGTATGAGAAAAAAATATTGACAAGCGAAAGTGTGTCAGTCTGGGTCTATCAAGAGTCTGACATCCATTTGGTCATTCACTGTGAGTCTGGCTGGCTTGCCCTGTAGCAGGGCTGAGACCTGTGTCTGTGGGGATGTGGTTTGTTATGTCCTCTGGTTAGGACCTCAGAGTCTCACCACAACCGGTGCAGGGAACAAGGCTGAAAGGGTCTGCAGGGAGGCAGTGCACACAGATTCCCCCCAGACTCTGAGTTATCACTGTGTCCAGCTAGCAATCCATGGTGACTCCCAGGTCAGCATGCAGGCATCAAGAAGAGGAAAACTGGGAAGTGAAATCTCTGGACTGCTCTCAGCTTCGCTACCCTGGCTGGCTGGCTAAAAGTTGACAAGTGCACCTGTAATTGGAAGGAATAGTGGAAGCTTCCTAGGGAGTGTAGATGCCTGCCCCTTTTAACATAACTGTGGCCATTTTGTATTCAGTCTCCATTTTGCTCCTAAGGTGAAATTAAGTTCGCAGCTATTACTTTAGCCGACACTAAAGAACGTTACTAAGAAGCCAACAAGTTATGGCTGAGTCACTCGTCCCCTGTATCTCCATGTTCTGAAGCTCCTCGGTTCGCCACCTGTCCACCACCCTCCTCGCCTCACTCAGAGCCAATCAGGTTGGTTGGTGATACTTGGTCCAGTCAGCCTAAGATGCTGTACCACTTCACTGCTTGCCTTCGAACTTTTGCACCTGGCTTTCATCTAAGAAGCCTGCCCTGCAGACAGACTGGTGCCACAGTTAGGTTTTTCCTTCTTGTAATCCTGGACGTCCACTGCTATGCTGTGTGTTCAATCAACTATTCTTGCTTAACTGCGATTGATGTCTATATGGTTTGTGTGGTGATTCCAGACCCCAACATTAGGAAATGGGGTGCAGAGGGGTCACTCTCTTTTCTCTAACACACGGCGTCTTCCTGGACAAAGCCGCTGTCCCTTCCCCTTCCCCCTTTCTTCTTTCTACTTGGTCCTTTATGGTGAGGTTTTCTTCTCGTCCCCCATGTCTCCATCACTTGCTAGGGCACATTGAGAACTCAGTGGCACAGATCTTCTAGCCTAGGCTTATGATAGCTAATGGGGAGACAACCAAAGAAGAAGAACATGCATGACCCTGCTAGTAGTAACACTGTTTTCCATGAACAATCCTGCATGTGTGGTGTCCTGTTTAGAGTACTTCTGTAGCAAGCTCTGATTCCCCCAAGCACGGGAAGACCTCAGCCTGCTGAGCAAAGAGAACAAGCTGCCGGGCGTGGTGGCACACACCTTTAATCCCAGCACTCAGGAGGCAGAGGCAGGTGGATTTCTGAGTTCAAGGCCAGCCTGGTCTACAAAGTGAGTTCCAGGACAGCCAGGGCGATACAGAGGAACCCTGTCTCAAAAAACCAAAAAGAGAGAGAGAGAGAATAAGCTTGGCAAGAAGGCAGGAGAGAACAACATCACAATGAACAGTTGCAGTTCTTTCATGTGTCACTAGAGTTGTGCTCTATACATGTCACTTATGAGTGATCAGTGACTCTGTCCTCATTGATCAGACACCGTGCCCAGTTTTATAACTTACTTTTGACATTTTAAAGCATAGCCTTATACCAGCCCTGGTGGCACACACCTGTAATCCCAGCACTTGAGAGGTGGGAGTGGAAGAATCAGGAGTTCAGGATTATCCTAGGCTACATAGTGAGTTGGCGACCAGCCTGGGCTACACAAAACACTGTCTCAAAAACAAACAAACAAGCAAATAAACGAAGTATTGAATCTGTACCAAACAGTCTTAAATCTGTGTGTACCAAATAATATTTCCCATGCCAGTCCCACATAATTTGATATTCTTATTTTTAAGAGCCACAGTCTTGCTAGTCAAGTCCTCAAACTTAAGATCTTCCCATCTCAGCCTGTAGTGCTAGGATGCACACCTGTGCCTATAAGGCAATATTCTGCTACAATATTGCCATTCTCTGGGTGACACTGTGCTATCAACCGACCTCTCCAGTTGAGAGGCAGACAAAGTGATGAATCAGAGAAAGATTTGACAGAATAGCATATGCCCAACTCTCACGAAAACAGAGAGCAGAAAGGCTTACGAGGTAACTTAAGAGAGAACAGCTTGGAGAGGAGAGGAGGCAGTTTTACCTGAAGAGTTTTACAGAGAACAAGATTGAAGAGAGAACAAGCTAGGCACAGGTAAAGACAGAACGAGCCAGAGAATGAGAAGGAGCCGGAAGATATTGCCAAAGTTAGTATGAGAACAAGCAGAGCAATTCTGTCAGAAGCTGAAAGAGACCAACTTGAATCAGTCAGTGTGGAGATGAGTTTAGCTAGGAGTTGAACTGAGTTGAACCAGTCAGCCGGAGTTCAGAAAGAACTATAAAGGGTGATCTTTTTCAGCAGAAAGTCTGAGAGGCTGAAAACATTCTAGGTCTAGATTAGATTGTATGGAGGCTAGAAGCTCTCATAACCCTCTGTTGTTCCTCTCATACTCCGTTAACACTAATCCCCCTCCTCTTTCTACTTTCATGTCTTATCTGATGAGATCCACTAGGCTTGTTTACAGCAACCATTCTCTGATTTGGCACTGCTCAGTGGGAGGGGAAGTCATCCTGGTTACTGTAAATTTAGACAAAAGCCACACCTGGGAGGTCCAAGGCACTACCACAAGCTCTGCTGCTGTTTTTCAACACAGATATGATGTGTCTGTCAACAACTAAATAGCTATGTGTGTGCCCACAGGTTAGTGCTGTCATCAGTTCTGCTCAGAAAAGCTCCCTACAGCAGTCTTTAGTGAAGACAGAAACTCAACACTGGTCAAGAAGTTCTGATAAACGACATCAAAAATTACATACTCATCTTCAAGAAAGAAAATCATAGTGTTTTCTAGCTGGATGGATGATAGATAATAGTGGGTAGATGATGATGATGGACAGATATATGGTAGGTAGATAGGTAGAGATGGCAATATCTAGCTAGCTGGATGGATGATAGCTAGATGATACTGGATAGATAGATAGATAGATAGATAGATAGATAGATAGATAGATAGATAGATAGACAGATAATGATGAAGATAGACAAAGGATAGATAGATAGATAGACAGATAGATAATGATGAAGATAGATGATAGATAGATAGACTGGTAGATAGATATGATGATAGGTAGATAGACAGACAGACAGACAGATGTCATGCACAGCTACTACCTTATATGGTGTCTTGAGAGAAGGAAGCAGAAGCTAAGGAAGGTTAGGTAAATTGCTCAAAGTCACACGTCTTGTATGAAGCAACTGCAAACATTTAGTTTTCCTCTCCTATGTGCTGGTTTGTCTATGCTTGACAAAATGTATTTGTTCTTCAGTTTTTCCCAGTAAGCAATAAAGCCCGTTGAAGCACAGATTTCAAGGGCGTGTAAGAATAATAAATTTATTTCAGCCAATTCAGCTTTGTAGAACCCTGAAGAGTTCCCGTGGCAGTTAATGTCTCTGCTTTGTAATGCCAAACTCAAGATCAGAAGATAAAGAAGAGCCCAAGTCCAAGAGCATCTGGTACACCCGAAGTGTCCTCAGGGTTTACAGCCACTGTCACCAGAGGCTACCTGAGAAACTGCAGGTCACTGCTGTGCCTGCGGCCTCCTCTATCACAGCTGCGTGAAACCATGGAACCATTTCTGCCTTAGGATGAGGAACTGCAGCCATCAAATCACCCCAAAAAGGCTAGCCAGAAAGAGTTGGCCTTTGGTTTCTGGGTGTCTTTTTCATTTCTATCCCAGTTGTTACAAAAGATCAGGCTGTCACCTGCTGCTTAACAGTGTATGACAAAGTCAAAGTCTCTTTCCTTTAATCACTAACTAGATATCTCCGTGAGCCAACAGTAAAAGGGAAACGGTAACAATAAGGAACACCAGTTTCTTAGAAGAAGGAGGGGGTACCATCGCATGAGAGAAACTTATTGATGGAAATCAACCTAAGGTTTCTCTGGATAAAGTCTGAAAGATTTAGGGGTAAAAGGAAGGTGTTCATATTTATTGTGGAGAAACAGCTCTAGCACTTCTTTCTCCTTGATTTCAGGTTCTAATGACAGGAAAGTGAACTTTATCTTCCAGGCATGGGTGTGTTGCATTCAGGGGAAATGGCTCTCAACTCTCATTCCATCTGACAACATTTGAGTCGGTGGAGATACAAAGATAGAAGATAGGAAAGATACATAGATTAGATGGAGAGAGAGTACACACATATGCATTAGGGGACTTCAACTCTGCAGGATATTGCATGTCCCCACCATTTCTTTGTTGGCTTAGGCTGAGAAATCCCGATGAAGTATGAGATGTCAGCCATAGCAACGGTGAATTCAGGAGTTTACTCCCCTGCTCTCATGAAATGGATGTTGAGCATAGCTCATTAAGGTCTCAAGTGTCATCTGCAAGTGGAGAGGATGAACCCTTAAAGAAAAACCAAAAAAAAAAAAAAAAAACAACAACAAAAAAAAAACCCAAAAAAACAAAAACCTTGAGTCAAGCAAACCAGTGACTGGAGCAACTTCTCGTTAGAGCTCTGGGTGCCTCTCCCCTCAACATTCCCATATAGGAGGAATTAGTTCAATGACCAGACACGGAGGTGGGCTTCTCACTTCAATCCCTCCTCCCCCTCCTCCTCCTCCCCTTCTTCCTCCTCTGTCCTGTAGAGTGAATCTTTTTCTTTCTTTTTCTTTTTTTAAAGATTTATTTATTTATTTATTTATTACTTATATGAGTACACTGCCGCTGTCTTCAGACACACCAGAAGAGGGCATCGGATCTCATTACAGATAGTTGTGAGCCACCATGTGGTTGCTGGGAATTGAACTCAGGACCTCTGGAAGAGCAGTCAGTGCTCTTACCCACTGAGCCATCTCTCCAGTCTTTTCCTTGATAGTTTGCCCTCTTCAGGAATTTTTATGCCCAGCTCTTCCCCCAAGAAACCAGTAATCTCAAGCGAGTTTCCTCTCTCCTGATTTTTTTTTCTTTTTCCTTTTGAGAATTTAACACCTGGAAAGGAGGTGAGATCATTCATAGTATAGTGTGTATGGTTAATAACGCTTAATCCACTGTCTTTTGAAGGGTTTTAAAAAATTACTCTGAACGAAAAGAATGAGGCTTTAATTGGGGGATTCTAGTGGTGGAGTAATCTGGTCAAGGAGAGTCCCCTGACAGCCAACTAAAGAGTAAACCCCAGAATGCAAAAAGGGCACAGGGCTCACTTAGTTAAGATAGTGATATGCTAAGGAGATATCACAGTCAGCTATTGGATGGATCACAGGACCCCCAATGGAGAAGCTAGAGAAAGCACCCAATGAGCTAAAGGGATCTGCAATCCTATAGGTGGAACAACATGATGAACTAACCAGTCCCCCCCCCCCCCCCCAGCTCGTGTCTCTAGCTGCATATGAATCAGAAGATGGCCTAGTGGGCCATCAGTGGAAAGAGAGGCCCATTGGTCGTGCAAACTTTATATGCCTCAGGACTGGGGAACGCCAGGGCCAAGAAGTGGGAGTGGGTGGGGGAGCGTGTGGGGGGCTTTTGGGATAGCATTGGAAATGTAAATGAAATAAATACCCAATTAAAAAAACAAAGTCTGCTCTCTGCTTAAAGCCGGGCGTGGTGGAGCACGCCTTTAATCCCAGCACTCGGGAGGCAGAGGAAGGCGGATTTCTGATTTTGAGGCCAGCCTGGTCTACAAAGTGAGCTCCAGAATAGCCAGGGCTATACAGAGAAACCCTGTCTCGAAAAACCAAAAAAAAAAGAGTCTGCTTAAGTAAAAGTAAAAACAGAATAAGAAATTCAGGTAGCAAAGTGTGTGGCCACACTAAACCAGATTCTCCCAACTACACCCTGTAAGGTATTTGGCCTTGGGGATAGAATAGGTCCGCCCACCTTCCCACACCAGCAGGCCTTAATTACCCAGTATAATAGCCACAAGGCGAGTCCCTAGGGGTGCATTTGTTAAATTGTGCAAGAGATGACCACGCCCACGCGCAAGGTGTACAACCAAGCCTGGGTCCGGCCAGATCCTGTTTGACCCTCAAGTCAGAGAATTAATCCCGCAGGGAATATCAGAGAATTAAATAGTCCCGCAGGTAATATCAGAGATCACGTGGGAAAAAAAATCCCCAAAGCTGCTCTGACAGTGTGTCCCTTCTTGTGGCTCTGAAGCCTGAGGCCCAAGGCAGAAACGCGTCCCATATCAAATCTCTTCGCACTGGGCCAGGGCTGTGCGTCCCCAAGGAGACTGGTGTGGATCGCAGTGGGTTAGAAGCTCCTTTGGTGGGACGCCTCCACTGGGAGCCCAAGGGGACTTGATCGCCCCACGCGCACCATCCCGCCAGGACGCTCCGCCCTCCGCCTTGCTGGTTGGCCTGGTCGCTGCAGCGAGCGGCGGCGGGAGGAGCCAGGCGCGCCCGCCACGCAAAACCACCGTGCTCGGTCCCCAGCAGCAGTGGCAGCGCTGACAGCGGCCGGTGCGCGCTGTCTCCACTGTGCCCTGCATCCGGCATCTCGCATCCGCCAGGCTACCCGACTCTTCGCAAACGTCAGTGCTCACCATGGGGAAGCCCACGAGCTCGGGATGTGACTGGCGCCGCTTCCTACGGAATCACTGGCTGCTGCTCTCCACCGTGGCCGCCGTGGTACTAGGTGAGTCGCGCGCGGGGGCACCAGGCGCGTGCCCGAGGCCAGGCCGCGTGTGGGACCGGGTGGGCTCGGCGTGGCACGCGCTGCCCGCGTTCCTCGGGACTGGGCCCCCAAGCTCCCGATCAACCGGAGCGCTTTGGTGTCACCCGGGGGAAACAATGTTCTTAACCCCCTCCCTCCCCCATACTGGTGCTCCACGGGCTGCTGTCTCTGCTTTCTCCAAAATGATCAGAGGGCGCTTGAAAGGTGGGCAAGGGTCCTTTGAAAACAAGCGGGGTTAAGTGGTGTTTAATTTGATCTTCATCCTTAACTGTTCCCACCACTTGCACACACCACCATCACCACCACCACCACCATCACCTTCCTGCCCAACTGCGACTGTACGAATTACTGTTCTCTGTCAGATTTAAAGAGACATCTGAGCCTGCGGAATGGTGGAGACCTTGGGAATGTTGGAGCAGAGGGTAGATACCTTCTTAGAGGGTACCTCTCCAGTCAGATTCATGCCTCATTTCTGAGCCAACAGTTGTGGTTCACTGAGGCCACAGGGAACCAGCGCTGAGAGAACCCAGCCCCCTTCTTCCTCCTGGGCAAGCTGCTCACCACGTTTTTCTATTGAAAAGAATATAAGCTGCTTTTATTTGTTTTCACACTCGGGTGTATTTAAGTGGCCCACGCCTAACATACCACTGGGCCAGGACTAGGTGGATGTCCGGGCCATTGCTCAGAGGTTTGAGTTACTTGTGTTTAGAATCTCATTTTCTGGCCATATTGTCTGTATAACCTAAACTTGGCAATGTGCTGTAGGGTGGGAACACTGTGGGTCTTCACACCCCAGGTGGGGCCTTCCAGCAGGTAAGGACAGGTACACCTTGGCAGGCTCCACCCTCTATCTGGAAGTTACAGCTGCCTCTGCTGGAAAGGGGACGATGGGGCAGCCCCTTCTCTCTGGGCACTGCACCTTGCTCCTGAGTCTGGGAATGCTTGGTGTTGCCTGCTCCTGTCCAAGGTCTTCCCCGCCAAAAATAAAATGCCCTTTGGAAGTTAATGGAATCCTTGGGGTCACATGGGCTCCTCCAGAACCTTATGCAAAGGGAAGTCAGGCTTCCAGTAAATAAATAACATCCTGAATCTCATTAACAGAGGATGTTGGTGGGAGGAGAGGAGTGCAAAAGAACCCACTAGTGTCCACTTTCCCCAGTGCCAAGTGGTTTAGGGCGTTTTGGGGAAAGGTTTATCACTACATTTAAAGAACAGCTCCTACCAAGGGACTGAATGGATCGGAAGACATAGCCTTGCTTGTTTTACCAATGATGAAGACAGAATTTATTTTTAAATCTGTTTTGAAAGCCTTGGAGGTGAGCAAAGCTTGTGGCTCCTTCCCAGTTCTGTGTGTCTGAAGCCCTGGGCACTGCAGAGGTCCCACTAGGTCACCAAGTGCTTGCCACCAGCAGTTGGCATGAGTGTGGGTCACTAGAGTCTGCTCCAGAAAGGAAGCCTACCGGTTAGTTGCTCAGTGGCCTTTGGACCAGTTGAATAAGCAAAGTCCTCAGGCCAAGAAAGGGTTTGTTTCCTCTTATTTTGCAGGCATGACCTGTGGTCTCAGGTGGACCTGGTTTTAGTGTAGGTGAACCACGGGAACTTGATTCCGGTATTTAGTTTTGAGCCCATAAATTCGCCATGTAAAATTGCAAGTGCCCTGCTGAGGTCTTACAGTCAGTCAGTCCCTTGCTCTTCTCCACTCGGGCACGTTGCCATCTGGTATGAGAAACCTCCTGCTTAGAATACCATCAGGCTGCTCAAGCAGACACTTGCTGGGGTCCTCCTCCTTGCTACTCCGAGAACCTTTGCTCTGAATGAAAACTCGTACCTCCCGTTGCTCAGACTACACTGGCCGGCTTGGTTAACAAGCAATGGGATCCAAACCCCTGGTCCTAGGTATTTGTTAGCCCTTACTGGGTTATGATGGTCAGTTGTTCTGCAACTGCCATAACTGAGCAAGCAAAATTACCAGAGCTCTCACAAAGCCTTCTTTTGGGAGGGTTGTTTGCATGTAGACATTACAAAACAAAACAAAACAAAAATGTTAAACGCTGTTAGTTCCTTAGTGAAATCTTCTGAGTATATCTATGGAAATATTTGGCCCCCAAGGTAAGTCAGCAGCTATGACTCTGTAAAATCTTTTGGTGAAACTAGGAGCAAACAGAGAGAGAGAGAGAGAGAGAGAGAGAGAGAGAGAGAGAGAGAGAGAAGGTGGTACAAGCCAAGCCTATATGTAGAAGCAGGAAGATCAGGAGTCAAGGTCAGCCTCAACTACATAGTGAGTTTGAGACTAGTCTGAGCTATATGAGACGGTTTCAGAAAATGTGTGTGTGTGTGTGTGGGGGGGTGCTTAAAGCCTCTGAGTTTCTGAGATACAGCTTGTGAGGGAAAGTACAATTAAAGATCACTTTCATTAGATGTGTGCTGTTACCTTGGATTTTAATGGCCAAGGAGAGGTGCGTTGAGATAAATGTTTGACAAATCCTTATTTGCCAGATTGGAATTAAGTAGGTGACTGTCTTTGATAATTTCTGTGAAACCCTACAAAATTATGAAAATAATATTTTTGCCTGAAAATAATATTTTTAATTGAGTTCACTGTAACTCTTATAAACATTCCTGGGCCCCATAGTGCAAGAGAATAAGCACAGAGCCTAGTCAGGAGCCCTGGACTTGGGTCCGGGTACTGCTATCTAGATAGGAACATTGCTTAGTCTCAGGGGCCTTCAGCTCCTTCTTAAAAACTGAGGACATTTGTGACCAGAGTTGATTAAGATAATGTGGAAATACCCAGTTTGTGGCTGGCATACAATAGGCATCCAGCAAATGCTATATTGGAGAAAATATGAACTTAAATAGGAGAAAATAAATATTTTCTCTGTTCTGCCTGCTGTCCGTGGTAACCCAAGGATTTTGATGGCATGCTTCATTATCAAAGCCAATACCAGTCTCTTTAATATTTTCCACCTTTAGAAGAGAGAGCAGGAAGAGCTGATGACTTTGTTTTAGATCCTGGGTTAGTTCTCAATGCGCTTAACAGGCAGACAGTCAGCAGGAAGAAACGCTGTGTTCCTAGTGGGAATGATGTCCAAGCAGAATTCCTATGTGTGAGAATTGAGCTATAAACATGGAGTAGGTTATGATGTCGGGGAGAGGCTTGTGGATTCCTCATCGTACTCGCAGCAGGAAGCATCATTCCTCCTCCAGGCTATATGTGGAGAGATCTACAATGCCCAGATTGGGGACTCAGAAAAGGCCACAGATACGGCTCGTATCATGGGGAGCTAGCTGTCAAACTTGTTCACTGCAGTGCAGTTTCTATGAAGCTCTGAGGAAGCGATCCTCTGTTGTACAGATTCTGAGTTAGTTCCTCCAAGTTCAGAGTAACCCCCTTAGCCACTCTTGCATCTCCTGCCTTGGGTGGCTCTGGGGACGCCTGACAGTGGTCATTTGGAGGTGGACTTTGCTTTTTGTTGTATCATTTTCTGACAATTCTTTGACAGCCCCGAGGACAGGAATCTGCCATGGCTCACATGATTCCAGACTCAGCTCTTTGTCTCACTGGCAGAATTCAAGAGTGAGTTCCTGCCTGCCTTATGGGACACACCTTTAATCCCAGCACTTAGGAGGCAGAGGCAGGTGGGTCTCTGTGAGGACAGCCTGGTCTACAGAGTGAGTTTGAGACCAGGTAGGGAACAAGCTGCACAGATATCTGGGGCATCCTGGCTTCTTGCATGCATAGCAGGGTGGGGTGGCGTGTGCTAGAAGGTCGAGATAGAGAGAACAGGACAGGGTGACATGGTGAACCAGGTTCATGTTCAAGCAAGTTAAAAAGACAGCCTGCTCCAGGCAGCCTGCTGTGGAAGAGCAAGGGAATGAGGGCTCTCCAGTAAATCCACTACTGCCTGATGGAGTTTGGTTCAAGTGAGAACTGACATCTCTAGCAGGATGGAGAGTTCCAGGAAGAGATACAATGTGGAAACGCTGAGCTGGGAGAGCCCCCAGGGGCCTTTGAGTGGAGCTAGGCAGCAGCAAGCAGTGGACAAGTGGGTCAGGAGACAGGCTGCACGGGCGATGGTGTACTAGGTAGGTCACGTCAGGGTCAGGGAGAGATTAAAGCCTTGGGGACAAATGAGCCCATTTAGATGGATAGAAGAAAAGAGCCAGAACTGAGTAGTGCAGAGAGGGGGTCCTGACCAGAAACCAGAAGAGTTAAGAACCAAACCGTGGGAGGCGTAGGCGTGGATGCTCAGCAGCATTGAGAGTGGAGGAGGGAGGGCAGGTAACCTCATTGGTGAGCCTTTCTTTGGAGGCACTGGAGTGTGAAAGGGATGGGAGGAAGTGGGGATTCATGTTAGAGCTAGAGAGCAATTTCTTGTTTCACTTGGTTTGGTGGAGTTTTGAGTCTGCTTTAATTCCAAAAGAAGCAATCTTATCAGTAGAGATAAGAGAGGAGCAATGGAAGACAGGGGGAGAGGAAGAACGAGAGAGGAAGAGAGAAGGGGAGAGAGAGAGAGAGAGAGAGAGAGAGAGAGAGAGAGAGAGAGAGAGAGAATATGAATGAATATGAAGAGAAAACACACATGAATTATGCTGGGTTGGACAAGGCCCATGCTTGCCCACAGGGTAGAGGGACCTGGTGAGGGCTTTCCCCAAGTTGTGTGTTTGCTTGCCCTCTGGATCTGCCTTTTCTGGTGGCAGAGCCTGGCTGCCTCTCCTCTCCAGATCCTGAGCTAATTTGAATCATATTGTAGTGGATGCTCTTTGCAGGGTCCAGAGACTAATGACTCGTCTGGCTATCAGTTGAGTCATTAGACATGGACCTGTCCATTTGGAGGCCACCGTTGAAGCTTCTGCTGTGAGTAGAGTTGAGACGGCTGTCAAAGTGACCTTGTGTAGCAGCAGGGCAAATTAAATCATTTTGGGCCTTAAAATAGCCGATAGCTGCTGCTATCGGAGGATGGAGGGAGGCCGTTGCTCTAGCACGGTATCCTGAACCTTCTGCTGTCTACATCCCGAAGCCTCATTCTTCCGCATACAACTCTGCACGCCTTCCTTTGAGTAATGCTCCGAGAGATACAAAGCAAAGCACCGTCCTCCCCGTTTTGCCTTTGAGAAAAATCTAAGGCTTAATGTCACTTTCAGACACATACGATCTTAAGTGCTATGTGTGCTCCAACCCATTTCATCTTTCCAGCAAGCATATTTCCAGGAAACGGAGGCACTGACAGGAAACTTGCCCAAGGTCGCTAATCAAGGGTAGAGCCCATGATTACAACCCAGGCGGGTTGGCTGAGCAGACTCTGCTACTGACCTCTATACTTCCCTACCCACGTACAGAGCCCACACCTGCCAGGTACTTGTTACTATCATCTGACTGTTCTGCCTCTCCATCAACCATAGGCCCTGATGGAGGGTTCTGAACCCACCCCTCTCTGTGCCCACAGCACTGTCTCACTGACTGGTAGGCTCTGTACATTTGTTGAATTGTTGAGTCATTTATGAGCCAGAGTTTTGGGACCCACAGACATGATTCTTGTTTGTTAAATGAATAAATAAGCACAAATTGTTCACCGGGTTCCATTTCTTCCATAAATTCTTTTTCTGTCTGCTTCAGTCCGCTCTGAGCCACATAAGTAACCCAGTGTAACACTTAATTAGTCTGCATATACATCAGGTATACTCATCTTTCTCTCTTAAAACTACACTACAGACCCCTGGAGGGTGCTCCCATAGTACCTAGAAGAAACCCCCAAACAGAATGAGACTATAAAACAATGCAACTGGCTCTTTAAAAGCCACATGAAGAAACAAATATATCTGATATCCCTTCTGGGCCTTTGGTTCCTGTCAGGGGGAAAAACAGTTTATATTAACTAAAAAAGCAAAGAAGATTCCATTCACATGCTAATTCATTTATAGGTAGTAGATTGTCTTACCTGATGCAGTGTCTGTTGAGAAAGAGTTAGAAATTCGGAAGTTGATTATTGATGTCTGCTAAGGACTTAAGAGCTGGACACAGCAGTAGGTAGGCTACATCCTTGTCCCTGGATTAGAAAACCTCCGAGAATCCTTCTAGTTTTAAGAACTTTTCAGCTCCATGCCATGTAGCCACCCCTCAGTTCACTGCTAGGAGCCAGAGGAACTCCTGTGTAGGACACTAAGGTTGTCCTGGGGAGTATTACAGGTAGATAAGATGACATTGATGTCCCATCAACTGTTCTGTGACTTAGAGACAATAATACTAGTTGTATGTGAGACTATTACCGGGGTAATGGTCTATGTTGGTGTCAGATGATCCCAGCAGTAGTCAGATCTAATAAACACATGCATCTGGCCTTGACATATCTAGTTTAAAATGTTCCTAAAACACGGAATAGACTAGCTCACAAAATGAAAGTATCATCTAATAATAGGAAGAGTGTAGTTCTGCAAAATCACTCATTTTTGTGACATACAGTAGATAATTTGATGTGACAAAAACAAAAGGTATAATCTCTCATGTGTAATAAAGGATTTACACTTTTTTAAAGAAGGATTTGAACTTGTAATGAAGGATAGAATCCTTTCTGTTTATTTATTTCCAGAAACTGGAGAAAACAAAATTGCTGGTTTAGAAGTATATTTTAGTTGTAATAGTATATTTAATCCAGAGCCTGCCAAATATATAAGATTGGGAAAATAATGATTATTAAAATGGGTTTCATGTCATTTTCTGGAAGCTTTGAGGTTGGTGGTATATTGGTTTCATATTTGTAGATGGCTTAGTCAGGGTTTCTATTCCTGCACAAACATCATGACCAAGAAGCAAGTTGGGGAGGAAAGGGTTTATTCGGCTTACACTTCCACACTGCTGTTCATCACCAAAAGAAGTCAGGACTGGAACTCAAGCAGGTCAGAAAGCAGGAGCTGATGTAGAGGCCATGGAGGGATGTTACTTACTGGCTTGCTTCCCCTGGCTTGCTCAGCCTGCTCTCTTATAGAACCCAAGACTACCAGCCCAGGGATGGCACCACCCACAACGGGCTCTTTCCCCTTGATCACTAATGGAGAAAATGCTTTGCAGCTGAATCTCATGGAGGCATTTCCTCAAGGGAGGCTCGTTTCTCTGTGGTAACTCCAGCTTGTGTCAAGTTGACACACAAAACCAGCCAGTACAGTGGCCAAGTACATATACACACACTTTGATGGGCTAATGAAGCACTGTTTATGTTTTCCCTTCCTGGGGACCTCAGTATCTAGCATCTGCCCTCATCTGTCCTCAATACCTGCTTACATAGATAGGTATCCGAGAGGATTGATCTAAGTTCCACATATTGAACCAGTGAGCTGAAACTAGAAAATTGGCTTTAGACTTCAAACTGCCCCCTGTAAGATAGAAGGGGAAAGGCCTTACCATCCCCTTGCTACAAAGCCAGCTCCCTATGCTAAACCGGAAAACATAAGAAACTACAAGCAGTTTCCCTTATTAACATATAAATACAAATGGGGGGGGCTAGGGGTCTTGTAAACCAAATTCAAGAACATAATAAGATCATACACCATAACCATTAGAGATTTCTAACATGTGTAAAATCAATGCATGTAATAGCACGTACATACTTAAGGACAGACATCATGGGACCATTTCAACTGATACAGAAAAAAATCTTTGACAAAATTTAGTATCCCTTCATAATAGAGATCTTGAAGAAGCCAGGTGTACAAGGGACATCCATCAATATAGTAAAGGCTACTACAGCAAACTGGTACCCAGCATTGTATCAGATGGGGGAAATGAGCATGTGCTTTAAATCTGAAATGGGATAAGGATGCCTACTCGCTCTACTCATTCACTTGAGCATGCAGAGTCTTATCTAGAAATATCAGACAAGAGATGGAAATAAAGGGATAGCAAACGTGAAATGAAGTCAAATGATCATACTAACAGATGATGAGATCCTACAGCTAAAACACCCTAAAGACCCCCAGAAATGCTCAGGATGAAGAAGCACTTTGACAAAAGCCAAGCTTGAACAAACAACAACAACAACAACAACAAAAACCCAGTAGCTTCTCTATCTACCAGTAGTGAACGTGGCAAGAAGAACTCAGGAAGGGAATCCCATTCACAACAGCTTCTTTCAAAACCTAAGAATACACCTCACCAAGGAGGTGACAGATCTCTTCAATGGAGATGGAAAGACCTTCCATGCATACAAATTGGAATAATTACTACGATGAAAATGACTGTTACCAAAAGCAATCTATAGATTCTGCACATATATGTATCTTTTTAATTTTTTTACTTCATTAATTAATTTATTTACTTTAACCTGATTGCAATCCCCCTTCCTCCTCTCCTCCCAATCCTACTCTTACAAATCCTTTTCCCCCATCACCTCCTCCCCTTTTCCTTAGAAAAGGAGAAGATGCCACCTTGGGTACCACACTGCCCTAGGGCATCTAGTTCCAGCAGGACTAAGCCCATCCTCTCCCACTGAGGCCTAACCAAGCAGTCCAGTTAGTGGAAAGAAGTCCAGTGGCAGGTTTCAGAATCAGAGATAGTTCCCCCTCTATGTGTTAGGGGACCCATATGAAGACCAAGCTGCACAGCTGCTATAGATGCATAGGGGGCCTAGGTCCAGCCCCTGCATGCTCTTTGGTTGGTGGTTCAGTCTCTCTGAGCTCCCATATGTTCAGATTAGTTGACACTATAGATCTTCTTGTGGTGTCCTTGACCCCTCCGGCTCGCTCACTTCTATCCCCACTCTTCCTGATGTCTGGCTGTAGGTGTGTATCTGTTTTCATCTGCTGTTGGATGAAGCCTCTCAGGAGATAGTTATGCTAGGTTCCTGACTGAAGCATAGCAGAGTATCATTAATAGAGTCAGGGGTTGGATCTTTCTCATGGGTAAGTCTCAAGTTGGGCCAGACATTGGTTGGCCATCCCCCCAGTCTCTGCTCCATATTTATCCCTGTACGTCTTGTAGGTGGGACAAATTTTGGGTTAAAGGTTTTGTGGGTGAGTTGATGTCCCCCTCCCTCCACTAGAAGTCCTGCCTGGCTACAGGAGGTGGCCCCTTCAGGCTTTATATGCCCTGCTTGTAGGAATCTCAGCTAGGATCATCCCCTTAGCCTCCCTATAGCCTCCCCTGTCTCAGGTCTCCAGCTAGTCCCAGCAAAGGCCCCTACTGATTTCCATTCTTATTTCCAATCCAATCTTCATGGCTGCCTTTTAAGAATGCTTTGAGTGTAAATTGCCAACGGTTAACATATATTAAACATCTTGTTAAATGCTGTTTAAGTTAAAACACAATGGTTTGTTGTTGTTGTTTTTAACTTAACACAAAATTGTAGAATCAAAGTTACCCACCTTTTGAGATTTTGAGCAACGGGCGTAATAAACAGAAGAAGCTCCAAATGAAAGCACACTATATAGAAAATTTTGCATGTTAATTCAGTATATGCTGATCTCAAAGAATAGGTGGGGGGGGTGAAAAGCCTAGGAAGATGCAAGAAGTAGGATTAGGAATGAGCTAGAGAGAGAGAGAGAGAGAGAGAGAGAGAGAGAGAGAGAGAGAGAGAGAGAGAGAGAGAGAGATGCACTCCAGCTCGTACAGATAAAGTGTTCCATATTAATTACTTGTGAGAAATTTGATTACCTTTAACAGAGCTGAGACTGAAAATAGCTGTCCTAGAGAGTAGCAACAGGCTGGCTGGGTGCCAGAGAAGCAGTGTTTGCCTAAGGAGCTGCAAATCTTCCCAGTGTCCCCAGAGACCTAGGGCCACTTCAACTGCAGGGATTCAAGCACTTAGAAGGAAATGTACTCATTATAGACGTCATCCAGTGACCATTTAACTCCTTGCAGTGGTATCTGTTAAACCGGCAAATGCTTAAAATGGCCTTTTGTGTTTTGCATGTTGAAAATGCATCTAATAAGAGACAGCACTGGAGACAGTTACCATGAACCCACAATTTCCTTCAGAGCCGAGTTTAGCCAGGCATGTAGCTGTAGAAGGAGTGTGTTCATTTCAGCTTGCTGAGGGAAGGGCCTTAGGTGCAACAGAGAGTGCTCTGTTGTCATGAGCACACTCTACAGTGACACCTCTGTTGATGGAAAGGGCGTGTTTCTGTGACTCACTCCTTTCCAGAAATGTATTCCCCATTGACTCAGAGAGTACCTGCCCACTGCCTTTCCATTCCCTCGGACAGGATCCATCCTTCCCCAGACACTCCTGCACACCCAGAAGGAGTGGACCTTTGTCCCAGCTTACAGATGCCTTCATGCAGCTTGTCGTGAATGGGGGTTCCACTCAGCCCAGTTGGGTACAGTGTACCCCATTTCACCAGAACCAGCACTGAGGAATAGAGCCCTCCACCAGCTCTCTGCTTAGCCTGAGGCCATGGCTCCCAAGCCCCTTCTTACTCTCAGAGTCCCCCGGTTCAGAGGCGTGATGGTGTTCATCACAGAGCTCTGTGCATCCAGGAAGGGTCTTGACACCAGCTTCTTGTGGTCTTGGCCTGGGTGTTGGGGGTAAAATGGTAACCTTGAGAGTGGAACTAGAAAGCCACCCCAGAGATGGCCCACGGTGTTGTTCTTATAACGGTGCTGGGAGACTCATCTGGGCTCAGTGTTCAGGTGCTTAAAACTATAGCACACATTCGGTCAAGGGGAAAATCCTTAGGGCAGGGAGCTTCAATGAGTCTAATTATTTTCCTACTACTGTGCTACTGCTTGGAAGTTATGTCGTTATTTTCGATTCAGCAAAGCTCTAAGCCAACAAGGACCAAAGGTACCCTCCTTACCTGAAATGTCCACCTACAGGAAGCCCGACTTTCTGCTCTCCACTCTCCTAGAAAACAGATGAATTTTGCTCAGTTTTTATGCATGTCTTAATACATTTATTTTCTGGGATGCTTAGCCACTGTACTGGCTGGTTTTGTGTGTCAACTTGACACAAGCTGGAGTTACCACAGAGAAAGGAGCCTCCCTTGAGGAAATGCCTCCAGGAGATCCAGTTGCAGGGCATTTTCTCAATTAGTGATCAAGAGTGGGAAGGCCCCTTGTGGGTGGTGTTATCCCTGGGCTGGTAGTCTTGGGTTCTATAAGAAAGCAAGCTGAGCAAGCCAGGGGAAGCAAGCCAGTAAGCAGCATCCCTCCATGTCCTCTGCATCAGCTCCTGCCTCCAAGTTCCTGCCCTGTGTGAGTTCTAGTCCTGACTTCCTTTGGTGATGAACAGCAGTGTGGAAATGTAAGCTGAATAAACCTTTTCCTCCCCAACTTGCTTCTTGGTCATGATGTCTTGTGCAGGAATACAAACCCTGACTAAGACAGCTATCTTGGCAGTTTCAGGTGGGATTCCTGGAGTTGTAAGACTTTGAGAGGCTTCTCCTTTGAGAAGCACTTGTCTGTGGCTGACCAAACTGATAGTAATATTTACCGGGATTGAAATCTTGTGGATTTCATTTGCCACCAGTGTGGTTAGTAAGTTGAGAGGGCATCCAGTTTGTGATCTCCCTTCTTTATATATACCCTTATAGCCACTACTTTATATTCCTAGCTAATCAGCATCCCCAGCATCAATCCTTAGCCTACCCTGTGGCAGATGTCACTAATCGATGACAACACCTTTTACTTAGATACTTTGAAACTGTGTTCAAGGCAGCCACTGTTAATCAAACAGAATTGGCATATGGGATGAAACGTGTAGTCTGTGGCTAGGAAAATCAATTCCTTTAGCAGCCAACAATGAAAGCACTTTCAATTGAACAAGAATGGATTTTACGGGCAAAAGATGCAGAGTCAGATATCTGTGGTCTATTGCCTCAGCCTGTCGGTAGCAATGCATGCACAAGTATCATTCACTTGAGCCTGGTAAGGTAGGGCTGGAAGGATGCTCTAACATTCCTTGACTTCAAAGAACTGGAATGGGAGGCGGGTCTTAGCAGAACCACAGTGGCTATGAGCACGCCGGGCAGGGTTTCTGTGTAATGTTTGCAATGTCAAGGTCAGATAGAAATTTGAGTTCAGAGTCTGGGGTCTTTATTTTTTCATACCTGATTTTGAAATTGCATGGGACTGCTCTCTACCTGTCCTATTCTGTCCTCAGTTTCTGTCACACACACACACACACACACATCCAAAATTGAGTGGATAAATAAAGTTTATTTGAGCAAAAAGCTCTGGAAACTGAGAAGTCCAAGTGCACAGGGCTGTGGGATGCATGCCAGCTTATGATAGAAAAGCAGGATGAGCAGATATGTCTGAGAGAAGTAAAAGAGGGCAGTGGTTCTTAACCCGTGGGTCGAGACCACGTTGGGGGTCAAACGACCTTCCCATGGGGGTCACCTAAGACCATCTGTGTATCTGATATTTATTCTACCAGTCTTAACAGTAGCAAAAATACAGTTATGAAGTAGCAATGAAAATAATTTTGTGTTTGGGGGTCACCACAACATGAGGGACTGTGTGAAGGGGTTGCAGCACTAGGAAGGTTGGGGACCACTGAAATAGAGGGAATAACCTCCAAGCCGGTTCCTGCAGCAATAGATCAGACTAAGACAGTGAGAATCCACACAGGGAAAAAGGGATTAATCTTCTTTTAGTGACCTAATCACTCTTTATGGACCCCTTCTCCCAACACTCCACCATAACAATGAGTTTTAGAGGAGACAAACCATATTCAGCCCATAGCAATAGATACTGTTACATTTCTCACCTCTGTCCACTGAGGACCTAGGAATGTTGTCTTTGATGAGCATGTCATTCAGATGATAGGGAATCTTACATCTGCTTCCTAAGAGACACCCAAAAATGTTTTGGGTGCATTACAAAACCTTCTTTATCAATGACTAAACCACGGAAGCCCGCTAAATGGGTAATAAAGCCTCAGCTCTAGGTTTGAATTTGAAGGACCCAGGAAAAAAAAAAAACAAAGCCAGATTACTAACAGCTCCAGGGCCATTGTGGCAAGAGCTCAGCACGATCCTGAGCAGTCTGCAGCACCAGTCTGCAGCACCGATTCAAGGATTCTGGGCCCATGGATGGTGGCACTCAGTAATAAAGACCATTGTCATCATTTAGTGATGTCTGCCACGTGGTGGGATTGGGAATCTTGGTGTCAAGATAAGAACACATGTCAGTGTGCAACACACACACACACACACACAGAGAGAGAGAGAGAGAGAGAGAGAGAGAGAAAGAGAGAATCAGTCTGGTCTCGGGAGAACAGTGAATTATTTCTCTGACTTCCAGAAATTGGGCTGGAGCAGCTGCCGATGCAGAGCCTTTTAAAAAATGACAAGATTTAGCTGCTCCTGCTACACCTTAGAGTGAGTTTACTTCCAGGTCCAAGAATCCTTCCTCTTCTGCTTTCTCTCATCCCAGAGAAAGCTTCTATGATAATAGGTTAATTTGCCGCATCTGTGCTTCCTGTTACAGATGACCTTGGGCAAAATCTTAGTTGGAGCATTAGACTTCGTCATTAAAGCTGTGGTCCTCAGCTCGTGGGTCTCAACCCCCACAGAGGTCAAATATCCTGCATATCAGCTATTTACATTACAATAAGTAACAGTAGCAAAATTACAGTTATGAAGTAACAACAAAATAATTTTATGGTTGGGGTCATCACAACATGAGGAATTGTATGAGTCATAGCGTTAGGAAGGGTGAGAGCCACTGAGTTAAAAACTCTGAAGATAAGTTTCATTTTGTTTTGTTTACGGGTGGAAGTTATTATCAAAAGGGAGATGTAACAGCCTGGCTCTACTTCTGTTTCCTCTCCATGGATTTCTTCCCAGGTTTTGTTTTTTATTTCTTTTTTTTTTTTTTGAGGAGGGCAAAACTTTATTTTTGAGATAGGGTCTCCCTTATGTAGCCTCGACTGTCTTAGAACTCACTGTGAGGTCTAGGAATGGTCTTGAACTCACAGAAATCTACCAGTTTCTGCCTCACGGCCCTGGGATTAAAGACGTGCCCCACCACTCCCGATGGATTTGTTTCTTACACCCAGAGAATTCCTGAAATTTCACTAGCCTGCAGGGATTCTGAATTCTTTGGAGTGATGGAGTTTGGAGACATAGTGCCTGTTTGGGAACTTTAGAGCCTGCAAAGCACATCGGATATGTTTCCTCAGGAATGCTGTTACAGTGAACATTAATATTTTCCAATAATCCCCACTTTGCTTGTTTGTTTGTTTGTTTTTAACATTGTTTAGAGTAGTCATGGTGATTGGGTCTGGTTGTTCTTTTTAACCCCTTAAGTTAGTAGTCATGTGACTACCTACACCCCATGTCTAGAACTCTGGAGTTACTTAAGCGGTGTTCATTCCTTATAATCAGTTGGGTCCTGCTCAGGGCCCTGTGCACTAAGGGAATGGGTTGACAGATCGCCATTTAAACTGCCCTGCCTGGGCTCTTATTCCAGTGAGGATTACAGGGTATTTACAGATAGATTCCTCATCTAGCCTTTCAATGGGAGAGGGACGGGGTGGGGGTGGGGGGAGCTTGACTGTAGGAAATACTACAAAATGCTTCAAGTACATCTTAACTCACTTGAAAATAAAGGTTTCTGGGCTCCTGGTGGGGGTGGAGAAGAACAGGGTTCCAGCTTCTCACATGAGTGTGGGTGTACAGCTGGCCAGCTGGCTTCTTAGATCCAGATCACCATGGGGAACAGAGTTCAAAGTGGCACGAGGTTGGAAGCAGAGGGAAGAGCAGGCTGAGGGAAGTTAGGGAGCCCCCAGCTACCTAGACTCAGACTGAAATCCATCAGAATAAGGAATCCCAGAATTGTGGCAGATCCAGGAAATCCAAGCTGACAGGCCACTTCCTCTCCCTAAAGCCAATCCAATCTTAGATCCTCCTAAGGAAACTCTCCAGTAGGAGACAGGAGTTAGGTTTCATTTACAGGCAGAGAGAAGGCTTCATAAGATTATGTCATGAGCCAAGGTGTTTTCACGGCGCTTGGTTGCGAAATGAGCTGCTGTAGAGGTCTGACCCAGGAACTCCTGATAGTTACACACGTGGAAAACGTATGCCCTTCTAAGCAGAGGACTCCAGAGCCTCTTGAAGCCTTACAGGTGTGATTAGAGAGTAAATGTTTGCTGACTAGAGGAGAGAATGAAATATGGCCACCAGGTAGATGAAGGGAAGGTATTTTATCAGAATGTGAGCAACACATTGTTAGGCTTGCCCTTGAGATGAGCCAAACAGACCACTCTAAGAAGAGAGGAATATAAGAGAGTCAACCGCAGCCAGGAAATGCAACAAGTTTAGCATCCATGGTTCAGGTTGTGGATAAGTCTCCCAGGAACTAACCTAACAGTGCACTTGTCCCACACTTATATGCTTGCACGGGGGAGGGAGAACCATCCACCACCAGCCAGGCCTCTGAGCCAGTGGGGTGCTCGCTCGCTCTGGACACTGGATTGTTGTTAGTTGACTTTTCCAAGCCTGTCCTGCATTCACTTGAATACAGAAGACTCTCTGGGGTCTCCAGAAGCCTGGGAGATGCCTCCAGGTGTAGGAACCAGGCCTTGAACTTCATGCCCCTAGCACCATAGTTATAGGGGCAAGCCAGCTATGAGTCAAGACTACCATGCAGGTCACATTTAAGAGACACCTCCAAGTATGACGGTCATGAGAAAATGGCAGAGTTTGTACCCATGCCTGTTCCTAATGGCCTCTTCCTGGTTTCCTTTTGTCATGACCAGGTTTGATGAACACGGGTGAATGAAGAAGTAGCTGCCTGGGTACCCACATTAAGAAGCAATTGTATAATTATAATCCATCCTGGTTCAGTTCAGGGTAGCAGATGGCAGAGACCTACTGAGTGAAATTCAATGCTGGGTGGTGGAGTATATATAGGGCTGGGCACACAGTGCTTCAGCCTCCAGTTTGGGACAGAGAGACAGGTGCTGTTTGGAGCAGGTAACTGATGCAAATAGAACTCAGTGAGACTGCAGCTCAGGGCTGGGACAGGCTTCATGGAGAAGGTGTCAGTTTAGAAGCCTTTACAAAGAGGAGCATCTTTGTGAACAGGGGTTGGAAGCAGGACGCTTGCTGTAGAGCCTCTATGAGACGGTGGGGAGTTTGTGGGGACTGGAAATGTGCAGCATGAGGTTGGGAGGAACAGGAGGGCTGCATCAGTTGGCAAGAAGCTGATGTCATATTTACTCGGGTTCCACCAGACAGCATCCCATCACTAGACATGGTTAAGGGAACTAGGAAGGCATGAGAGGAACCAGGGACCTGTGGCATGCTATAATCTCCTGGAACCTGAACAAGCAGTGGTAACCATTGTCTTAGATGGGCTGAGGCTATGGCAGTTAGAGGGACCACCAAATAACAGAGATTTTACAGTCCTCCAGAAATAAAGCTGCTGCCAGAACCCAGCAAGGAAGGAAAGAAAGGAGACAGTAAATACCCAATTCCTGGTTCCACCATAAGATCTACAGCTCGTGTTGCTCCTTGACTAATCCAGCCAAACCAGAGGGCAAAGAACCATGATGCATGGCTTCACGGGCCAGCACCCAGAGCAGGACAAAGAGGGGCAGAGAGTGAGCATGCGGCGACTAAGCCACACAGATGAAAGGGGCAGCAGGTGCCACACAGAAATGATTTTCAGGATATTATTATTAAAAAGAATTAACCATTGAAAAGAAAAGGTTCATGAGTGGACCAGGAAGTTATTTCCATAACACTGGTGATAATTAGTGGCTGTCCCGAATGACCACTGTAAGGGGCGAGTTAATAATGGCTTCCACACTAACATAGCTCAATACCAACATGGCCACTTTCCTTCCCTTGACCTGCCCCACACACCTCTTGGCCCCATATCACATCACTAGCCTCTCTTTATTACAACTAAGGCATGTGTGTTTGGACAAAGGAGTTTACTCAGAGCACCAAAGACACGGAGACACTGTCACCCTTGCTTGCCAGCTGTAATTTAGGACTCTTATAATCCGAAGTGCCAGGAAATCCAGCTCCAACAGGTTTAATTCAGTGAGAGAATGTATGGCTTTTATGACTTAGGCATCCAAAAATGTAGCTCCTAACTTCAGGTGTAGCTGCATCCTAGGACTGAAACCATCCAGGGACACAGCTGGACCTGTTCTTTCCCTGCTTGTCATCCGGGCATCTCCGAATTCCTGTGTCGTTTTTTGGTGAGCACAAGGTTTCCCTGGTTAGTAAGATAATTCCCAATATTCAGTGCTTTTTCCCATTCTGCAGAAGTAAGAGAAAGATTCTGATCCCTGTAGGTTCAAACAACACACCTGAGGCACCCCTGTGGCTCTCTCAACCCTGTGGGACTGGTGTACCCAGAACTGATGGAGAGTTAGGAAGTGCCCATCTTAGGCTTTGCCCACATTCATCCCTATATCCCCTCCTCCACCCTGTGTTCCTTTCCTCTTCCCTAGTACTTACTGTTCACTTACATGTCTTTGGTTTGTTTTTTGTTTGTATCTAGATTCTACATATGAAAGAAAACACCCAGTACTTGTTTGAATTTGGCATATTTTTGCTTAACATGATAATCTCCAGTTCTCTGTTTTCCTATGAGTGGCATGATTGTTCCTTCTAGCTCCACTGTGTGTATATGTACAGCATGTCCCTTCATCCCCTGACAGGCACCAAGGTCAATTCCATAATGTCAGCATTGAGAATGATGTCGTGATAATCGAGGTTGAAGTTATAAGTTTGATTCCTTCAGATATATACCAGGGAGTGTTGCCCCAGATCATGAGGTTGCCCCATTTTCAGCTTTCTGAAGGGCCTTATATTGGTTTCCAGAGTTACCGCACCCACTCACATCCCCAGTAACAGTGTATAAGGGTTTGTTTTCTGTCTTGGGTTTCACTGTGGCAGGGTTATAGACAGGTGTCAATATATTTTGTTTTCCGATTGATAGCCATTCTGACTAGAGCGAAGTAGAATTTTACTGTAGTTTTGATCTGCATTTTCTCTACAGCTAAATACTTTGGACACTTTTCCATATATGTTTTAGTCATATGTATTTCTTTGAGATGTATTCAACTCATTGGCCCACTTCTTGATTATATTGTTTGGATTTTTGATATCCAATTATTTTGAGTTCTAAGTATTCTCTATCAGGTTGAGTTTTCTTTTGCTCGTCCCTCCCTGCCTTTGCTGTGGTAATTAATTGTTGCTTTTGCTGGGCAGAAGCTCTGATTGTCACCTGTTTTTATTATCTCCTTAGCTCTTAGAGTCCTTTTCAGAAAAATCCTTCCTGGTGCTGTGTCTTGAAGAGTTTCTGCTCATCGTTCCAAAGTTCCAGGCCTTCTATTGAGATCTTAGATCCATTTTGAATTGATGTTCCGTACAGGGTGAGAGGTGGATGTCTAGGTTTAGTGGATAGCCAGCCCCCGTTCCCCGCACTGTTTATTAAAGAAGCTGTCATTTCTCCACGTTTTTGAAACCTTTGTCAGGAATCACATGGCTGTAACTGTGTAGGTTTATTCCTGAGTTGCCCACACCATTGGTCTACCATTTTGGTTTGAGCCAGTACCATGTCAGCCATGTCACTGTAGCTCTGTAGTGTGACTAGAATCAGGCATTGTGAACTCTCTAGCAGTGTTCTTTTTGCCATGGGTTAACTCTTCATGGTCTTTTGTACTTACACAGGAATCTTAGGATTGCTTTGTTCTGTCTATGTGAAGAATGATGTTGGGATTTTATAGGGATTGTGTTGAATCTGTGCATCAATCAGTCATAGAGGCATTTTTGTAATATTAAATGTGCTGAATCACAAACATGGGAGTTCTTTCCATATTTTAGTGTCTTCTTTGACTTCTTTCTTCAGTGTTTTAGTTTTTACCATAGAGGTCTTTCACCTTCTTGGTTAAGCTTATTTCTAGATTTGTTTGTTTGTTTGTTTCTCTATGTAGTCCTGGTTATCCTGGAGCTCATTATGTAGACCTGGCCTGGAACTCAAAGATATCCTCCTGCTTCTGCTTGTCGAGTGCTGGGATTAAAAACATGTGCCACCGTGCCTGGAGTCCTAGATTTTTTTTTTACACTATTGTAAATGAATTTTCTCTCCTAATTTATTTTTCATGGAGTTTGCTATTGGTGTATAAGAAAACTGGGAGGTCTAATTAATAGCCAAAACCATAGATATTGAATGGTAATGTCAGCAGGCATCTTGACTCTCATCTGCTGTGTACCTAGACTACTACATACATGTACAATGATTAGTACACACCTCTAAATTAAATTCAACGGAGTTCATAATGTCAGAAAAGCCATTGGAGTTACTGTTTAGCTATTTTAACCTGCTTAATCTGCTTCCCAGAGACTAGGTAATTAGTAAATAAAGTTTCAATCGTGAGGCTGCAAAATTCAAAGCTGCTTCCACAAGGCTGGTCTTGTTCTTTGGAAATTTCTGTAGACTCTCAAGGTAGCATTGGCATCATATGGCTAGAAGATGCTCATAAGAGACAGGCCCAAACTAGTGGTTATAATAAGTTTACTCTCAAGATAGCTCATTAGCCCCTTAATCCATGAATGGATTAGTTCATGAATGCTGGGCTCTAATGGCTTAATGACTTAATTGGGCCTATCTCTTTAGCTCCTCAGAACGGGGGATTAAAGATGCAAGAGTTTGGATGTTAAAACTATGGTAGCATGTAGTTTGAACTTGACTAAATTTAGGCAGAAGCTATATCAAAGATTGAGAGAGCATATCATAAAACATCCAGTCTATAATAAGTATGTCATAAAGTAACATATAAACAAATTTGTCCCTCATAGTTCTAGATGTACATTTGATATCTGGTGATGAACTCATTTTCTGGTTCATGGATGGTACCTTCTAGCATGTTCTCTTATGGTAGAATGTGTGCCAAGGACCAGCCTCAGCTTGGAGAGGGGCTCCTGAGAGAAGGGATATCTGAGAGTGGTGAAACAAACGACTTGAAGTCAAATCATTGGTCCAAGCTAATGTTATGCTTGAGACAGTTTTTCAGACTGCTCTCTGTGTTCTGCTCTGCTCAGGACAGCTTTCTCTTGCTATCTCTGAATGGCTCATCTCTGGAAGATCAAAAGCCCAGCTTTTTATTTACACATCAATTCAGCCATTACCCCAAATTCCCTCATGATTATTCCATTTATCAGCATCCCATGACCCCAGACCCTTGATTCTTAGAAAGAGACAACAAGTACAAGTACAGACAATAAGAGAGCTGGGTGGGAGCTGGAGAGATGGCTCAGTGGTTAAGGACACTGACTGCTCTTCCGGAGGTCCTGAGTTCAATTCACAGCAACTACATGGTAGCTTGCAACCATCTGTAATGGGATATGATGCTTTCTTCTGGTGTGTGTGAAGACAGCTACACTGTACTCATAAAAACAAATAAATCTTTAAAAAACAGACAAAAACAACAACAAAAGACAACTTGGTAGGACCCCACCCTGAAATACCATTCCTACCACACCTGGACCTAAACTCCCTCTATCTGAGGTTGACCTTGAACTCCGGAATCTCCCAACCTTTGTAACTTAGCTGAGTGACCTGTGATAAATTTCTTTTTTTTTAAATTTTTAATATTTTTTATTACATATTTTCCTCAATTACATTTCCAATGCTATCCCAAAAGTCCCCCATAGCGCCCCCCACTTCCCTACCCACCCATTCCCATTCTTTTGGCCCTGGCATTCCCCTATATTGGGGCATATAAAGTTTGCAAGTCCAATGGGCCTCTCTTTCCAGTGATGGCCGACTAGGCCATCTTTCGATAAATTTCTTTATCTCCTTCCTTAGCATCTTTCTGACAAGCTGGTTCATAATGCAGCTGCCTCTATTCCTTTAAATCAGTGAAGCTCCGTATACAATTCATATTGTGTCCTTATATTTTGCGTAGCTGAGAAATTACATATTTTTTGATCTCATGTTTTCAGCATTCTCTCCCACAGCCTTAAGGGCTATCCTGCATTCTACCATTTTCTGAGACATTAGCTACACCCTTGCCAGACTCATGCTCTCTCTGATTATCATAGAACCATTAACCTTGGCAGAGAAGACATTTCTCATAGGAGGAACATGAAAATATGTACACTCTTATACAAACAAACCTTATGCCACATCAACACTCATGGAGGCCCACACCCTGCTGACTCTGTTACAAGGACAAGAACCATGTCACTCAATTCCTATGGCCAAGTAAGATTTGACAAAGGATACAAGATCTAGAGGCTTCCTCATAAGGACATTAATCCCATTCATGAGTATCTGCTCTAAGGACCTGACCACCTTTCAAAGACCTCACTGCTACACAATCACATTGGTGATGTAGCTTTTCAACACACTATATTTGCAGGAACAAAAACATTTAGATCATATCAGAGGAGGAGAAAAAGTAAGTAATGACCACAGTGGAAGTTTAACTCTGAAAAATTCCACATATTAAAAAATGTTATAGCTAGAAAAATTTTGTGGAAGGTACAAATGCCTTCCCTCTAGGAATAAAGAATAAGACAAGGATATATATTATCACATCTATTCAGCATCTCAGTGGAAAACTTAGACAGTGCAATAGGACAGGAAAAAGAAATGCTAGGCATAGACAGATGGACAGACACACACATGGGAGGAGGACAGAGACAAAGAGCCAGAGACACATAGGCAAGTAGTCCTTGCTCATAGGTGGCACAATTTTCTATGGAGGAAATCTCAAAAAATTATGAAGTATTATTAGCAAGTTTGCTGGTTGTAAGGCTATCATATGAATGAAAATTATAATTTCCATATTGTAATAATATACAACTAGACACAGAAAGTTTTAGATTATCCCCCCAAAGCAAAAGATTAGACACACAACTATCTCTAGAAAATTCCACATGTTAAAAGTAGCATGCAGCCCGGTGGTGGTGGCACACGCCTTTAATCCCAGCACTTGGGAGACAGAGGCAGGCGGATTTCTCAGTTCAAGACCAGCCTGGTCTACAGAGTGAGTTCCAGGACATCCAGGGCTACACAGAGAAACCCTGTCTCAAAATACCAAACAACCAAACAAATAAAAAAGTAGTATGCAGCTAATATGACATCTCTTGTGGAATCAGGACCATTGAACAATACAAAACATTGAAGAAAGAAGTCAAGGAGTCTTCGAGGAGACCCACACTGGCTCGTGGGCTGGATGACTCAAAACAGCAGAGGAGTGCACTATTCCATAACTGATTTAATACAATTTTCATAGAAACCTCACCAGGACTTTTCTCAGATAGATCAGATGTTAAACTGGAGCTAATATTTATGCCAAAGTCAAAGGAGTGAGACCTAAATTAACTTTGGAAAATAGGGGAAAAATTGGGGGAATCATTCTGTTACTGTAACACAGTTAAACCAGTATAACAGTAATGAAAGGCCAGATACAGATCAATGAAGCAGAAAAGTGATTCCAGAAATAAACTCACAAAAATGTACCCAGCTGATACTTGGCAAAGGTGTATTCAAAGAAGAAAGGCTATTCTTTTGAATTATAGGTGATACTAGAATAGCTGGACATTATAGGTCAAAAAAAAAAAAAAAAAGATCCTTGACCCAAACACTACATCTTTGTAATAATAATAATAGTAAACTAATAACCCACTGAGTCCAAATGGATCACCAATATAAAGAATAAGAACAAAATATAAAATGTTAAAGAAAAACATAGGAGAAAAATGTTCATAGCCTGAAGTTTGGCAAAGAGACTTAAATACCAAAGCATAATTCCTAAAAGAAAAAATGACGTTTCACTTTATAAAAAATAAAAGGTTTTCTTTATGAAAGACAAAAATGAGCAAAAAGCTATAGTAGGTAACAATCATTGCAAGTCACCTGTCTGAGAACTTTCAAATGCAACAGGAAACAAACAAGCTGCCCAGCTTCCAAGTAGATACACTTCACCAGAGAGCACGTAACGGAGATAAATAAAGTCACAAAAAGATGGTTAGCATCAGATCCTCCAGGAAAATGAAAAATTACAACCATAAGATCCCACCAAATACCTACTAGAATGTCTCATATAAAACACAGAGCACCGAGTGCTGGCGAGGAACAGGAGCAAGGAGAACCACACATTGCTAGGGCCACTCTGAAAGCACTTCTTATAAACTTTAACTTGCCCACACTGTACCCCCAATCCACTCTTAGATACAGACTCTAGTGAAAGAAATATGTATCGTCATATCCAAACTGGTGCATAAGTGTTGACAGGTAGTGATATTCCTAATTCCTTAAAATCAAAAACCACTGCAGTGTCCTTCAATGAGTAAACAAATAAGCAAATTATAGTCTATATGATTCTATCTATGTGATATACTCAAAAAGACAAAGCCATCCTCGAGAACAAAAGCCACATCCCTGAAGTTCCCTGAGCAACTTGCAGACAGCTGTAGTAAAGGGTCTTTTTCCTACTAATTGTTTATTGCTTACATAAACTTAAGGGGGGACCTTGTGAATTGGGTACATTCCAAGCTTCTTAAATCTCTGTAAATGTGGTCTTTCTAGGCCTCATAAATTTCTTTAGCTTCATGAGTGTTTTTTTTTTTTTAATTAATTAACTCATTAATTGTTGTTGCAGTAGTCAGAGTTTCTCGGTGTAGCTCCAGCTGTTCTGGAACTCCCTCTGTAGACAAGACTAGCTTCAAATTCAAAGATCTGCCTGTCTACGCCTCCAAAGCACTGGTGTTAGAAGTGAACATCATCATCACCTGGCTAGCTTCCTGAATTTTATGAACCTCCCTCCTCTTTCTAGGAGGAAATGTTTCAATTTGGATAATATGACTGCCACAAAGAGGTTGACCAGGCTTTTCAAACACACACATATTGAGTTTATACTAGCTGACATGGTGGTCAGAGAGAGCAATAGGAAAGGGCCCAGTGCCATGGACTAAGGTTGGAGGAGAGGGCCAAGAGACTTGCATGCTATCCTGTGTATGTAGAAAAGAGACTCAGCTAACTGCTGGGGTCTAGGACAGATGACCAAGGAAGTGCCATTTCCTGGAGCAATGGGGAGGTTCTCCTATGACATGGGCACTGTCTCTGTAGCAGACATCTTTGCTTAGAGTCTACAGTGGAGTGGACCTCGCCACTTTCCAATGTCATGTTGGGGGCGTCTTTCAGATGGAGAAGCCATCAGGGGCTGCTGGGTCATTCTGGGTCCCTTCCAGCATGGGTTTCTACTTTCCCTGAAGAGAAGGATAAATGTGATAGGAAGGATACAGAAAGGGAGGTTTTTGACTCCATGACAACATCTAGTGCTCAGCCTGTCTCAGGGTCAGGTGCCGTTCCTTCCTGACCTGTGACATGATGAAGATATAGGAGGCTGCCATTTTCCTTCTGTGCAAAGCTGGGAAATACCGGTTTAGTAGAGGTTGGGCCTGATTGTGTGTGTCTACCTTATACCTTGTCCACCTGCTTTACCGCCTGTCTTGGGGTCTTCTTCGGCATCTTTCTGCCTGTCCCTTGCACGAATGTTTGTTAGTCTCAAGACCACTGTGAGCCGAACTGAAATAAACAGAAGCTGAGTTTCTTCCTCTCAATGGAAAATTTTGTTCTGCCATCCACTGGGAATGTGTCTTTAGGTCTCATAATTTACACCCAAAATATCTCTAAAATTTGAATGGTTTTTCTGGGAAGTAGGAATAAGAGTGAAAGATCTGTATGTTCTCAGATATGACTAGAGGACAACATTGGCTGCAAAGTGCTTCTTTTGTGCATTTTCTCCTTCAGTTCTCATCTCTCCTGAATAACTTTGTTGAGGTTTTCAGTTGAAGGCATCCAAAAGCAAAAGGATTAATGACAAAGCTAAGTGATAGAAATGGAATTAAGACCCAGATTCTTGAATCGTCTTCCCATTAGCTGATTGTTTGTATATTTGCACCAGGGAAGACAGGATTGTGGAGGTGCTGTTCTGTCTACTCTTGCTGTTACTGTTGCTTTCTGTTGCTATTCAATCATAGCCATACACTGACTGAGCCCTCCACTGGGCTGAGTCTTGCCACCAGTGTGGCATTTAGCACTCACAATGGCCAGGTAGCAAGGTTCCCTTAACTGCTAAGGATGCTACAGCTCCTGGTAAGGATGCTACAGCTCATCAAGGTTAAGTAGCTTACTGTCACACTACTAGAAACTGAAAGAGAGGATTCTGCTCCAGGAACCAGTCACTCCTGGAGGTCCTTTGCAAGAAATCAGGGAGACTGAAAAAGTGACTCAGTAGCCCTGGCTGCTTTTGCAGGGAATCCAGGTTTGGTTCCTAACACCTACCGTGGCAGCTCATGAGTCCAGCTGTAGGGGATCCAGCACCCTCTTCTGGCTTCTGTGGGCTCTAAGTGCACATCCATACATTCAGGGAAAACACTAATGGGCATGAAAAATGAGATAAATCAGACCCACTAAAGGCTGTAAACCATGTAGGAACCGGGTTCTTAGAGCCTCCACAAAGTTTAGTGAGATGTACCAAGTCTGGCATGGCCTACGTACAGACAGAATGACATGGTTGCTGCCCCTGAGTCCTGGCTAGCTGGCATGGATCTCCATGAGTGTAAGGCTTGTTTGTATAATACTGTACATATTTTCATGTTTCTCCAGCATGAGTCCAGGAGTCAAAGTGTGGCTAATGTCTTAGCAGAATGGTAAACACTGGGACCTTCAGGACAGCCCTTAAGGCTGTGGAAAAGAACTCTAAAACCATGAGTTCAAAAAATATAATTTTTCAACTGTGAGACTCCCACCCTCGGTCCGTGGTATACTTCAAGATGCCCCTGAATGAGACACTAAGATGCAGATTGATGCAAAAGCAAGAGGTTTATTTCCGGCATGTCGGGGTCAACTCTCAATCAGTCCTTCGAAGCGAGGGAGGGAGAAGGCCACCCTGAGTGGCTATTACACGCATTTTTTATACTTTTTAGGGGCACAGGTTACACCAGCAAAGTTACAGTTCAAACTTATTGGCTAAATATATTGACCTTTAAATCTATTGGCTACCAAGCATGGCATGCATTTGAACTCTACCTGGGACTTTCCAGAGGGTCAGGTGACTATCAGTCAGTACATTCTGAGACTTTTTTTTACTCAAGAATGTTCCTGTGGGTAGAGAATGGAACTTGGCCTAGCCTTGACCAAGGAGGGGGAAGCTGTAAGGAGGGAGTGGGAATGGAAAACCCCTTAGGGTCCCTCACAACTATGCAAAAACTTAAGGATGCAATATGAATTGTATAAGGAGTGTCACAGAACAGAGGTAGCTATACCATGAGCCAGGACAGAGGAATTTAGGTCAGTGCCTGGACCGAATGGGAATTCCAGGGCAGGGTCCCACCCAGCTCTCTTATTGTCTGTGCTTGTGCTTGCTGTCTTTCTTTCTTTCTTTCTTTCTTTCTTTCTTTCTTTCTTTCTTTCTTTCTTTCTTTCTTTCTTTCTTTCTTTCTTTCTTTCTTTCTTCTTTCTATCTTTCTTTCTTCTTTCTATCTTTCTTCCTTTCTTTCTTCTCATTAAACTTATTTTAATGGTCTCAAAATTCTGTGACAGATTTTTGGTCAAGTTGTTTCCATTAAAAAGTACTGATTTTGAAAACTAATAACTTAAAACTGCCACACACACACACACACACACACACAGGTCCACATAACATTCTTTCCTTCTGAAGGGTTTATGATGCATTGTTATCATTAACCAGTCTTTTACTATTAAACGTAAATGGCCAATTGAGACAGACAGTTCTGAGACCATTCTTCCACCACTGATTAAGACTGGGGTGGCAGGTGTTAGAGGTAATATTCATTTAGCTTTCTGAGCTTTCTGGGCCAACTTGGTGACTTTGCCATCTCCAGCAGCCTTCTTGCCACAGCTTTGATGACACCCACAGCAACTGTCTGCCTCATGTCACGAACAGCAAAACGACCAAGTGGAGGATAGTCAGAGAAGCTCTCAACACACATGGGCTTGCCAGGAACCATATCAACAATGGCAGCATCACCAGACTTTAGGAATTTGGGGCCATCTTCTAGCTTCTTACCAGAATGACGATCGATCTTTTCTTTAAGCTCAGCAAACTTGCATGCTAGGTGGGCTGTGTGACAATCCAGAACAGGAGCATAGCCAGCACTGATTTGGCCTGGATGGTTCAGGATAATCACCTGAGCAGTGAAGCCAGCTGCTTCCATTGGTGGGTCGTTTTTGCTGTCACCAGCAACATTGCCTTGTCTAACATCTTTGACCGACACGTTCTTTACATTGAAGCCCACATTGTCCCCAGGAAGAGCTTCACTCAAAGCTTCATGGCGCATTTCAACAGACTTGACTTCAGTTGTTACATTGACTGGAGCAAAGGTAACCACCATGCCAGGTTTGAGAACACTCGGCCCACGGGGACAGTGCCAATGCCCCCAATTTTATAGACATCCTGGAGGGGCAGTCGCAGAGGCTTGTCAGTTGGACGAGTTGGTGGCTCGGTGGAATCCATTACATTGACACCCACAGTCAGCTGTTTCACATCCAGGGTGTAAGCCAGAAGAACATGCTCAGGGGTCTGCCCGTTCTTGGAGATACCAGCTTTAAATTCACCAACACCAGCAGCAACAATCAGGACAGCACAGTCAGCCCGGGATGTTCCTGTAATCATGTTTTTGATGAAGTCTCTGTGTCCTGGGGCATCAATGATGGTCACATAATATTTGCTGGTCTCGAATATCCACAGGGAGATGTCAGTAGTGATACCACACTCACGCTCAGCTTTCAGTTTGTCCAAGACCCAGGCGTACTTGAAGGAGCCCTTTCCCATCTCAGCAGCCTCCTTCTCAAACTTTTCGATGGTTCGCTTGTCGATTCCACCACATTTGTAGATCAGGTGGCCGGTTGTGGTGGACTTGCGGGAATCTACGAGTCCGATTACGACGACGTTGATGTTCCTTTCCCATTTTTGCTTTGAATTAGCGGTGGCTTTCACAACACCTGTGTTCTGACGGCAAACCCGTTTGGGGGGCGGGGGGGGGGGAAGCTTGTGGTCTCTTACTAAGAGTCAAGGGTCTAAGGTCACAGAATGTTGATTCTTGGGATGGTCAAGAGGGAACCTGGAATAAATCACTGAATTGATATGTAAATAAAAACCTGGGCTTTTGGTTTGCATGAGATGCACTAGCAGAAAGTTATAGCGGTTCTTCTTTAGAGGGGCTGAGCGGGGCTGTCTAGAGAACTCTGGAGAGCGAACACAGCTCTTCTATAATTCTCTCTAACAGGGTTTCCGATTTTAGTTGGAAAATCCATGGAGAGCGAACAGTTCTTTTAGATTTTTTTTCTAACAGGATTTCTAGTCAGAAATTCCAAGAGTTACTTAGAGAGCTGACGTAGCTCTTTAGAATGTTTTCTAGCGACTATCCCAAGAAGGCAGACTGAAGAGCAAACATAGCTCTTTTATAGAGTTTTTGGTTTTGTCTTTTGGGTGGGGGGAAGGCTTTCTGATTTTAATTGGCCAATCATAAAAGAGTTGCTTTTAGAATCTTTCTTTGTTGTTGTTGTTGTTTGTTTGTTTGTTTTTCAAGACAGGGTTTCTCTGTGTAGTCCTGGCTGTCCTGGAACTCACTCTGTAGACCAGGCTGGCCTCGAACTCAGAAATCTGCCTGCCTCTGCCTCTGCTGGGATTAAAGGTGTGCGCCACCACACCCGGCTAGGATTTTTCTAACAGGATTTTTTTGACTTGGTCGGAAGATCCAAGATTTTTTTGTTTTGTTTTGTTTTGTTTTGTTTTGGTTGGTTTTTTTGTTTTTTGTTTTTTTCGAGACAGGCTTTCTCTGTGTAACCCTGGCTGTCCTGGAACTGGTCAGAAAACCCATGAGCTATCCAGAGAGCTTTTAGAATTTTTACTAGCAGAGAGAGCAGAAAAGCTAGCTGTCTCAACCAGAGAATTTTTAGAATAGCAAGAAAAAGCTGTCTAGAGCAGAGCAGAACACATAAACGAGAGCAGTCTGGAAAGCCATCTCAGTAGAACATAGGCCACCATCTTGGACCCATGATTTGAATTCAAGCCGTTTGTTTTCAGTGCTCCCAGACACCTCCTCTCAGAACCTGTGTTTAGCTGAGGTTGGCAGAAATGGTTGCAAGAAACAGGCACATAGGTCATGCTTTCATTAATGACTATGAATTTTTTTAGGTCATTTGTTTTCATTGTTCTTTCTATCCAGTGCTTTGCAGTTAATATTTTTCTTACAATAATCATGGATGTCTATTGGCTGGTTTGAATGGCTTTTATTCTCTGTAAATGAAAATGAGTCTTTAGCACTACCCTGGTTATGAACCACAATCTGTAATCACGACTTTTCTTAAACGGATGAGTCTCCTTTAAGTTGTTAATAAACACGTCTGGCTTCAGTTGGGGTTTCAAACTATTATTTCCAGATGGTGAGACTTTCAGATCTGATAAGCTCTCATACATCCTACCAAGTGGAACAAAATGCCACAGCTTTGGCAATCATCGTGCTGTTAATATGATGATGAGAAGAATAAACATGCTTCCTTATGTTTCTGCCGGTCTTCCCACCCCAGGAAAAGCCATCGGATTGTTAGGCAATCAAAATGTAAATGGATCGCACTCAGTGTTAGTATCTGCTTTGCTTTTTCTCATTTTAATCAATTTACTTCATTTATCTGTGTGTGTGTGTGTGTGTCCTTTTAATTGAATGTAATTCACATAATTTAACACTTATGTATAAACAGATTTTTTATGGATATAGTTTATTTAGTACCGCCACCACCATTATATAATTTCTTATTTCCAGTCATGCTCAAAAGAAAACCTGTGTCTGCTGTCAGTGCCAGCCCTCATGGCAATGAGCATTGTGCTGTCTGTCTCTGTGGTTTGTCTATTCCGGGCATTTTACATAGATAAAGTCACATAGTGATAGTATTGTGTGTTTGCCTTCTTTCTTTATATAAGGCTTTCAGGATTCAGCCAGGCTGGAGTGCGTGACAGTCAGAGCTTTATAGCTTCTTATTCTGTGTAGCACTCCCCTGTGGAGCTAGGCCTTACTTTGTTTAGAAGCTGATGGGCATTTAAATTGCTTTGCCTTCCCAGCTATTATTTCTACTATTGCTATGAACATTTGCTGTGGGATTCTGTGTGGATGGGTCTTTTGTTTTCTGGGGTCTACATCTAATACACCTAGGCATGGACCTGTCGGGTTAGAAGGTAACTATGTTGATTTTTGGAAGAAGTGCCAGTGTTCCACGGTACGGTATCTGCACCGCTCTGCTTTCCTACCCACAGTATTTTCCCATGTCCTTACACATTTACTAATTTTGGGTTTGTTGTTGTTTTACTATGACCAACCTAATAAGCATGAAACAGTATCTTGTGATTTCGATTTACTCATAATTAATCATTTCTTTTCATGTACCTATGGGTCATTATATATGTTATATGGGGAAATACCAATTCAAAATTTTTTCCTATTTTAAAGTGGGTTATCTTTAAAAAAAAAAAACAAACAAATCTTTATTTGTGTACACGTGTGTGTTTGTGTGTGTTTCTCTGTATAGCCCTGGCTTTCCTGGAACTTGAATGGTGGATTAGGCTGACCTTGAATTTAGAGATCCACCTGTCCCTACCTCCCAAGTGCTGGGATTAAAGGTGTGTGCCACCACCTCCATATATTTAACCCCCTGACATGTGGCGCTATTCTCTCATTTCCTTGTCTTCTGCCATGCTTCTGACAAAAACCATCATCACACTTTATTAAAACTCTACTCAGATGTCAAGACAGTGCCCCATCTATGTATCTATCCTTTGGTATTTGCAAGCTGCACATTCACACAGCCATCTACCAGGTGGTCCTAGTAGTCCATTGCCAATTCAAATTTTATCACTGACTTTCCTGTCTAGTGAGAAAAAAAATTAGGACTGAGGAGCTAAATGCTAATAAACTCGTGAATACCCTGGAGCCCTGTAGGCTACTAGCTGCTGACTGGAGCAGCTGCTGCAGGCCCCAAAGAAATGACGTTGACTTTTTATTTTTGACTTAAAAGTTTAAAAAAAAACCAAAACTTAGGAGTTTGGCTTTTTTTTTTTTTCCTCCACTGCTAGATCGTTATCAGGTACATAACTTGCATTTGTTGAATCAGTTAAAATTGTAAAACTTTTCAGAATGTTATTTTGCCACCATGTAAAGACAAGTCTTACTGTGTCTTTACCTGTTAATTTTTGGAAGACCAACAGAATTCATGCTCGAACATAGGAATTGGGGCAAGGGTGAAGGTCTGCATTTGTAGACGGCTTCACTGTGGAAGTCTTGCACCGACCCTTCCCACCACTGCCTGGAGGAAGGCCCTCTCCCAAGGTGAAAGGCGGTATGTATGCTGAACACACACGCCATGGCAGAAGCTTGTGGGTTCCAAGTCTGGCAAAACCCGGCCCTAGTCTGAGATCCAGCCACAGGTGCAGTGAGAGCAAACGAAAAGACTGGTAGACCTAGGATTTCACAGTGCAATTTGCTGGAGACTCACTGACAGAAACTTAGTCCTGGGCGCAGCAGGAGGAGATCTCTGTGACTTGAGTTGTAGAGCGGCTTCATCCAAGTTGACTGCCCGTGAATTGTTTTAAACTACTGCCGGTGAAGTCAGATACATTCCTGGTACTGTAGCTCCAGAGTCTGGTGTAGAACTCCACATACCACACTAATGGCTTTGTTATTTGCAGTGTGGTGGAGAACTCTGAAAGAAAAATAACCAGAATGACTCAGGGACATCATGGTGGCATAGGCTTAGATTTTTCAAAGCCTACGTTTTAAATAAGTAGGTTCTGAAATGCTTTAACCTCCCATCTAGCCCACCACCCATCAGAGGCAGTCGGAAGGAAAGGTTAATAGGGCCAAGGAGGATGTGGACCCGTTGAGAAATAGTTCTTTGGAGCAACTCCAATCTGCGTTGTCAGGATATCAGCAGTTCGGCTCACACGGATCAGCAGAGGCAGTTTGATCCACTTGCAAACACTATTCACGAACCAACAGGTTGATACAAAGGGAACCTCAAGGCTCTGCCAATCACTGGATTTGTGGAAGTGTGGAAGCAGCAAGAAGCCACTGGAACACCACCAGTTCTTTGGTGCGTTTCTCTCTATGAAGTTACGACAAACTATGACCAGCAAAGAATGGCAAGGCATACCAATACCATCCAGCATCATCCACTGTTCTTTGGGTTATACTTATACCCTTTCCAAACACCATGTGTTCATCAAGTGTTAGTTCTAACAAAACATCACACGCCCTTTTCCCAGGCTGCTTCCAGAAAAACACCTTTTTTTTTTTTTTTTTTTTTTTTTGCTTTCAGCAAAAACATCCTCCCACTTGTCTGCTTCAGCAAAAACATCCTCTCATAAGACAGTTTCCAGAAAAACAACACCTAACACAACTGAGTCTCCAAGAAACCAGAAATGTCCACTTCACGGTGGTTACAACTCAAGATGGTTGCTGGAAGTCAAGTGGGATGCACATAGTGTATCATTCTTTTAGGCAAGGGTAGGAGGGAGACATTGTTTCCACTTCAGAATTGCTAGGAAGAATGTGTACAGGACAGTTCTTGTCCAGATGAACTTGACTGTGGGAGGGGTGAGCAGAAGCACTGTGGTGGCTAACTGTAGTCAACCTTTCCTTCATCTGTGTTCCACTGTCATGTCAACACTGTGTCACAGAGAGAGGTCTGGAGCCCCACACAGAGGCCCAACAGGGAAGGACAGACTGCAGATCATGAAGGAAGGTGAGGGTGGGGGAAGAGTGGGCAAAGATACTCCCTTATTCAGGACCTTTACAGAGGGACTAGCCAACTTGTTGACATGTTGACTGTGCCATATTCACTGTCCTTTTGCCTGAAGCCTGCAGCCGGATCCTTCTGGTCTGCCAGTGTAGGCCCGTAGTGACAAGGATGTTCCTATGTGTGTTCCTGCTAGGTGACTCTGCCACTCTCCTCTATATCTCTTGCTACTCCTGCCTTGATCCTATCAGATTTGCATCTGCCTTTTGACAAGATCCCCGGGTGGTATATGCACATCAAAGTTTGAGCAGTAGACATTTTGTGATGTGTGTATGTGTGTGTGTGTGTGTGTGAGAGAGAGAGAGAGAGAGAGAGAGAGAGAGAGAGAGAGAACCCAAACAGAGGCTGAGTAGGACATCAGGTGTCTTCTTGCTTTATCACTTTCCACCTTATTCCCTTGAAACAAGGCCTCTCACGTGGCCACACCCAGCTTTTTCTGCGGTGCTAGGATCTGAACTTAAGTCTTCATGCCTGTGCATATATATTTGCTCTGATTTCCTTCCTTCTGTGTGCTGCACACGGTCCAATCAATGCCTTCTGAATCAGCCCTCTTCATTCGCCATAGCGTCCCTGGTTTGGACTAGCATAGCCTTGGTGAGCTCTTACTTCTGACTGTAGGCTCTCTCAATTGCTGGGTGAGTAAAGGCAGTCTCGGCACTGATATGAAGTCCTCCCAGGATTGTGCGTAGTTCCTTAAGAACCCACTCTGCTGGTCTACGTCTGTGATTGGTCCTCACGGACTGGAGCTCACTGAAGGAAGGGGTGTGTATCAGCCAAGTTTGTCTTTACACTCATGCCTGGGCCTGAGACAGATCGCTGTGCGGAGTAAATAGTGACAGGATTTAGTTAGGTCATTGAACCACAAAGAAAAATATTTCAGAAGACACCGAAAAACAAAACCGAAACCAAAACAAAACCAAAACAAAACCACACATCATGGGATTCTTCTTCTGACCCTGAAATTCTTATTTTTGCCCTAATTTTAACTCTGGATTTAAAAAAACAAAAAAACAAAAAAACTTTAGGGCCCAAAGTAAATGTTTCTCAGTTCAGTTAATTGGAATGGATGAAGGGAAGGACTTAGTAAATTTAGATACGCGGAAAATACCTTGCATTAACTTCGCTCAACCCTAGTTTTGGTGTACATGAGGTTGGTGACCATGACACCTGTCAGAGCCATAACTTTGTTTGAAAGTCTCATGAGAGAAACATCTCAGGGCCATGCATAGCCCACAAAAGCTGGTATCAGTCAGCTCTGCTTCGTACTCGAGCCGGGCACATTTGAATCGTTACACTACTTTCCAGTCACTGCATATGGCCTTGTTTTTAATGCTACTAATGACTTTCTAAAGTTGACAGTCTATTATGCCCATTGTTGCAGATGAGGTGCAGGCAGCGGGATGTAACGTAACTCATAAGGTGATGAGGCCAGGATTTGGACACAGAGCCAAATGTCAAAAGCTGTGTCAAATTAACAACTCTAGTTTACATAAACATTTATTTATAATCAAATTTGGTATTAAATACATTATGTAAGACAACACAACCATAATTACATGTGTGTAATCATGAATAAGATAGCGTTAATAAACCAGTATTTTAAATGTTATTGTTTACTGGGATTATATTTCCTATAATCTGCTTGAAAAGGCCTTTAGCAAAAGATCTCTAGTAACATATACCCATTAATTTATAAAAAGTCCAGCTTTGATAAATAAAACATTATACTTGTTTTCTGTTATAATCTTTTAAAAAAGATATGATTTTTATGTTAGCCATTCTGTTACAAATTATAATATGCACAATATTTAAAATGTATTTAAATATTAAAATCTGTGTATGTAACTTTTCATTTTATAGCTTAATTAAATCTTATGACTAATGAATGTTGTTTCATAAATAATTAGTATTTTATGTTTTTATGAAACATTTAATATACCCAAGGGCATTTGAATAGGTCTTAGGGTGTTTAGAGTATGTTAGGATTAATCAGAGAAGATCTTCATGTGTTGCTAAGAAATCAGACCATGCAATTGATCTCATATAAGAGGTTTCATTGGGGGGGGGGGGTGAAAGGCCATCTCAGAGTACAGACGAGAGAGAGAGAGAGAGAGAGAGAGAGAGAGAGAGAGAGAGAGAGAGAGAGAATAAGAGAAAGAGGATCATGAGGGAGGGACTTTTAAATGATGCATGTGTGCAATAGGAAAAAATGCCCAACTTGCCACTCATAACAACCACAGCTGGTGGGGGATGGCCTATGCCAAGTCCCTGGAGGGCAGGCTGGTAGAGCACCTGATATATAGCACCTGATATATAGCATTAGACCTTTACAAGACTTAGATTTGTAAATCCGCATGTGAATTTTAATTGGGCAAGCCAAAAAAAAAATGATTTTAGCACATAACAATTTTAGCATAAAACAAAAATTAACTTTTTAAGAAGGAGAACTGAAGTGTTCTCAGTTTTTTTTTAAATAGTTTGGCATAAGCAATGCATGAAAACAATTATCATAGACACAGAGGACACAATTACACAAAATCTAGGTGCACCCATTTTAGAAAAAAATGTAGCAGATTTATATATCTCAGTTTCTTTAAGGTGTTAAGTAAGAAAGTAAGAAAGTAAGAAAGGCTTAATAACACAAAAGACCAAAAGATGATCTCTCTCTCTCTCTCTCTCTCTCTCTCTCTCTCTCTCTCTCTCTCTCTCTCTCCCTCTCCCTCTCCCCCTCCCTCTCCCCCTCCCCCTCTCCCTCTCTCCCCTCCACCTCTATAGCTGAGTGGAATGTAGTTTTCTGCTGTGCCTCAGGCTGCTTTCTAGAAGGTAAAGAACAGGCACAGGTTTGTGGGTGATCGCGTTTATGTGGGTGATCGTCAGGTTTACGGGTGATTTTCAGGTTCCTGAGAAAAACAGTGAGCAGAGTCGTGACAGGTACAAGTGTCCACTCTGTTGGTGGCACAGGCAATGGCAAACAGGAAAACTCACTAACAAAGCTGGAAGAGGGATTTCAGCACAAATCCTTAGGAATGCTGGAGGAACACAGCCTCACCTGATTTCTGGCTTCAAGACAGAGGAATAATAAAGAATAGTTAAGGTGAGCTTGCAAGGTGGGAGTTAATGAAGGGATGGCAAAGGAAGATTGTAGAATTATTAGTTTTGATATAATTATTAGTTTTAATTTTAAATTAATTCTTATTTTAGTACCTCATTTTAACTTATTGGTAGTAGTATTTTCTAAAACTTGATATTATAAACTATCATTTTTATAAGTTTTTTTCAGATAATTTTACATTTAAACCAAACAGACTATTCGTGATTTTTAAAACTTTCATTGCCCAGTGCTTTGTTAAACTCACAGGTTAGACCAATTTGGAGGCAGTAAATGTTCCCCGTTAGAGGGAACAGGAAAACCAGGTTATCCTTTCCTATTTCTTACCCCTAAATGTTTGCAAGTTGGAAGTCAAGGACTAGCATACACAGCCAGCTGGGGCACTGGGGAATAGTTAGTCTCCTCCTGAAAGGGTCTTGTGATATCTAAAGAGATATGGCGACGGGGGTTGGGTGGTCAGGGAATACCACAAAAATCATGCCACACAACAGATATCATCCAAGAGATTTATTGGGGAGAGGGGGATGAAAAATGTCTGCCTCTGAGCAAGGATGGAGTGATAGGCTTAGTCGTGATGGTTAGCTTGCACATATGGCAATAGTGGTAATGGTGTTGCCAGGCCATTGATGCTGTCATTGAAGGTGAGGTGGGGGTGGGGCATGAGGGAGCACCTGGTTCTGGAATGTGGGGAAAGGGCTTTTTGGCAGTTCTCAGTATGCCCAACACCTCTCTTATGGAAACAGTCCTCTGCCCATCCCTCCCCCCAACCCCTTCCCGCTGCACATTTCCTCCTATCTCCATACCCTTTTACACTGTTTCTGAAAAGTCGTCTAAGCTTGCCAGGAGATGTGTGCCTTTGGTCAGGCTTATGCCATACTTTGGGGGTCAGCTTTCTCAGCATTCACCCTGAGACCTCCCTCTCCCACTGGTTCTCTGGAATTATTCTGCAAGGTCATAGAAATAATGAAGGTTCTGAAGACCCTGGGTCCCTCCTGTGTGAGCCTGGTGACCAATCCCTCCTGTGTCTTCCCGGGGCTAGCCAGGAACGTTCCTCTGACCCCGGAATGGGGTGGGGTTGTTGGGTTTCCGAGTTATGTGATGTTTCCTCCACCTCTTGAGGTCTAGGGGGGAACAAGTGTTTCTTGTCTTGCCTTGGTGGGCTTCTCATCAGGCTCTCATAAAATTCCTAAACTTGCCTAAGGATTGCCTAGGTCACTGCATAAAGTGAAGACTTAGGCTTTTGAGGAGGGGTGTCAGGAGACACAGCCAAATGCTAATAAATCAAAATATTTTGACCTGCGACAGTCCAATAGATGAATTCGTCTGCTTCCATCTTAGGCTTAAAAAGCAGTTTTATAGTAAAAACAAACTAGGTTTATTCCTGTTTATGATTAAAGGATTGGACTATGCCCCACCTCTAACTTTAAGCACAAATGGTTCTGTACTGCCTCTTCCAGAAATGGCATCTATGTCTTCGTTTCAAAAGGTTATTAAAACTATCTTGCCAACCCTATAGGTGGAACAACATGAACTAACCAGTACCCCGGAGCTCTTGACTCTAGCTGCATATGTATCAAAAGATGACCTAGTCAGTCGGCCATCACTTGAAAGAGAGGCCCATTGGACTTGCAAACTTTATATGCCCCAGTACAGGGGAACGCCAGGGCCAAAAAGTGGGAGTGGGTGGTTAGGGGGGTTGGGGGAAGGGCATGGGGAACTTTTGGGATAGCATTGGAAATGTAAATGAGGAAAATACCTAATTTAAAAAAATCTCACAGGAAAAAAAAAAAGAAAAATAGGAGAACCAATAGATTAAGAGATCAAAGAAAGAAAAAGATAGAGATCAAGAAGTACAACAATAAAAAGAGGAAACAGACATAATACAGAAATAATGATAATAAATGGACTTTTCCCCACTCCAAAAAAAAAAAAAAAACTATCTTGCAACCATGTCTTTGTTTCAAAAGATTATTAAAATGACCACCTTGCAATCCTGTCTTTGTTTCCAAATGTTGTTATGGCTGCCTGTTGCTATGACCACCTCGCTATGACCACCTTGCAATTCTGTCTTTGATTCAGAATGTCTTTATGACTAACTTGCTGTGCTCATGTTCTGCTCCTGTAACCCCACCTCTTTTGCCAGCCAAATCCCCCATTAGGAATTCCCTACCCCAGAGCTATAAAAACCTTGTCTTCCTCACATCCAATTCTGATCTCTTGAACCCTGCTTTTAGGGAGAGACAACCCATGCACATGAAGTTTTAAAAACTTGCTTTAATTAATTGCTTGCTTTAATATATTTGACCATAATGATTTGGTCAGTGGTCTTTCTCCTTGCATCTTTGGGACTAACACCATTTCTCCACATCACTGAAGTGTTAATCCATCTGTATTTGTAGACAGTTTCTTTCCAGGAATTCTTATTCACAGCATTTTTATTTGGGCTGGTACAAGGAAATTTGGGGAGGGGAGAAAAAAGGAAAGTGGGCATTGCAAAGAAGAGGGTCCACTTCCCTTGCTTTTTAATTGCATAGGATGAAAAATTGTAATATTTGGTATGGCAGGCAATGGGATATTGTAAATAATCAGAAGTCTGGATAACTGAATTATCAAAACTCTTGTGTAAGTTGACTTTCTCATAATGTCAAAATGCCTGACGAAAGAACTCAAGGGAGAAAGGGTTTGCTTTAACTCACGGTTTGAAGATACAGTCCCCAGTGGAGCAGAGGTCTTGGTGGTTGAAGGGCTTGCAGCCCAAGTAGAGGTGTGAGGTGTTTGGTCTCATTGTATTCATAGTGAGGAAGCAGAGAGGGGAAATGTGGAGCTGAGCTTACTTCCCTCCTCCTTCTCCTGCCCCATTTGTTCAATATGGGACCTCAGACCCGGCATCCTAGTGAACCTTTCTGGAGAAACCGTCACAGACAAACTGAAAGGCATGTCTTGTATATAATTTTAAATTTAGTCAAGATGACAGTGAAGATTTATTGTCACGGATTTAGTCTGTGGTCTGCATGGACCACTAAGTTTCAAAGCAATGAAAGCAAAGCTTAAGCCACTTGCTATGGCAGGGACACAGGATCAATTGTGACTTGCGGTTCAGAATCGTCTTCCTTGTCAGGAAGACATTGAGATACTATTTAACCCTCAGTGGTGTCAGAAGGAGACCACTTCTGACTCTACAAGTTTACAGAGTTCAAGCCTCTGCTGCAGAGAAACCTATTAGATCATTAACAAAATCATCCTTCTTCTGGAATCAGACTGAGTTAATCTGGTGCTAGACAGTGCAGAGAATTGACTCAGGTGGCTGACTTCTGGCCTTCACATGCACGTGCATATACATGTGCACCCTCACACACATGTGCACCTGCCCACATGCACCCTACACACAAATATCCATACACACCCGATCATAGCCCGAAAATATCCTTTAATGATAGAGCCAGAAAAAAAATGACAGGAGATGACATGTCAGAAAGAATTTAATTGAGGTGTTCGATGTAGTGACAGACAAGAGTGTGTGGGTAGCCACAGTGGTGGATAGGAAAATGAGAACAATCTTACCTGTTGTATATTTGAGTTGGGAAGTTTGAGTGTGAATTTTTGGACTTGCGTTATTTCTAGTGTGTCTTTATTAATATTGATGGCACAATAGTTTTGTTCTTAAGGGCTTGAAAACAAAATAAAAGTTTTATAAACCTTTACATCTGGTTTCTAAGCCAGAATTCCTGTGAGGAGCTTGCAATCATGTGGCCACTCAGATCTTGAGGAGCAAGAAAAGATAAGGAAAAGATGCAGACACACTGTGATATAAGACAAAACAGAAAACTGGCCCTGGATACTTTGTGTTATTGCATATATTGTGTGTTCGTTAGCTTGCAATAATGAAAGCTCCTTCTATGCTTGTCACTAATGTTCCTCTCAGAATAGCTCTGGAAGGACAAACATACACATTATATTAATGCTCAGTGTGATGATATGGCTCAGTAAGTATTCTGTGGTAATTATTTTCCTTTGTCAGTAATGTTTATTTCTAGCTCAAATTAATTTATGTACTAGTGAACTATTATAGGTATGTGCACGCCTGTGTTTAGGGTCTCTTTCCGTCAAATCCTTCCAAAGGAATGCTGTTTTGTTTCTAAGTCTGAGCCCAGTGCAATGCAGCTTCTATTCAGCTTCTATCCCAGGTTAGTTTTGTAACTGTGGAAAGTAGAAGTCCCTGGAATTGGAAGAGGAAGAACAATAGGCTGAGCTGTTGCTGCTGCAAACCCTTACCACCACCACCACCCCTCTTATTTTCTGATCTATCATTAGTCCAGATAATGGACCATGAAGCGTATCTTCTCCTTCAAACTTGAGTCTTCACATTTAAGAATCCTTAGCTGAGGCCTTTCTCCCTGTGTCTATTCTTTGTGGGCTGTGTGTGTGTGTGTGTGTGTGTGTGTGTTAGCATAAGAGCTGGAGACCGCATGGGAAGGTTTCTTAGAGCTGGCATTCTATGATCTTACTTTAAAGCAAGGAAATCAGGCTCAGGTGAGACCCCGGCCTCCTGGGTAGTAGAAGAGCTCTTTGCAGTCCGCTAATCTAACTGTTGCTCCAGCCTAAGGAAGCCACTAAATTCAGGAAGTTAAAGTTCACAGGTGGTGGAGCTAGAATTTGAGCTTGTTCAACTTCTCTCAGTTTTCTTTCCAATCTACCTCTGGAGCCGCTTAGGGGTTGCCTTGCAGTTGTTTGGGAAGGATTGTTTTTATATACCAAGATTCCTTTTCCATTAAAAGCCCAAAATTTACCCAAAGCAACTTGATTGATGGTTTCTACAAAACAAGTGAACACAGGCAATTCATACCAAGCCAGAAATGAGGATGCCATGCCTTTTAAATTTATTTAAAATATTTTTAATATTTGATATCTTAACTATTCATGAGTCTCTAACACGAATTTTTAACATATGAATTACATTGGACTTAGAATACAGTTCTCTTCTGTTTTATGTAGCAATAAATGATTAAGACCTCCCAAATCGATTAAGACCTCCCAAATCATCAGGCTGTAGTGCATGTTCCTTGCTACCTGCCCCAATGTTCTGAGTTCTTGAATGGAAGACACACACACACACAGCCTTATATTTAATATGTCCTAATCAGCTTAATGACTGGGCCACTCCCAAACCTCTATGTTGTTAACACCTCTCCTCCGATACTCCTGCGTCACTACTTACTAAAATCTCTATTTTATTTTTGTTTTTTTTATTATTTTTTTGGGGGGGGGGGGGTTTCGAGACAGGGTTTCTTCTCTGTATAGCCCTGGCTGTATAGCCTGGTCTATTTTATTTTTGTTACCCAGACCCAATCAGGGGTGGGAGACCTTGGGGCTGCTCTTTCGTAGCTCTTACATGATTGGTATTCTGTCTTTTTTTGTTTTGTTTTGTTTTGTTTGTTTTTTTTTGTTGTTGTTTGTTTTTCGAGACAGGGTTTCTCTGGGTAGCCCTGGCCGTCCTGGAACTCACTTTGTAGACCAGGCCGGCCTCGAACTCAGAAATCCGCCTGCCTCTGCCTCCTGAGTGCTGGGATTAAAGGCTTGCGCCACCACCGCCCGGCGGCATTCTGTCTTCGGTAGCCTCTCAAGCCTGGGTCTTTTCCTTTTTCGGCTTGTTCCTTCCTCGGTCCCCTTGTCTGTGAATCCTAAAGTCTGGCCCCTGTCTCCCTGCCCAGCCATTAGCTGCCAGCAACTTTAGCTAGAATTTGGAAAATATGTGCATACTAATATGTACCAAGGCAGCAGATGCAGAAGAATAGAGTTTAGCTAAGGTTATGGATCTTCAAAACACATCTTCTGGGGTTCATCCATGTGGGTGAAGACTGGACGATTGCATCTGAATGCAGCTTGTTCTTATAATTCCCTTTTCATTGCCCTATGGTGACTAACTGGGCCATTTTTTTTTTTTTTTTTGGGTTTTTTGAGACAGGGTTTCTCTGTGTAGCCCTGGCTGTCCTGGCACTCACTTTGTAGACCAGGTTGGCCTCGAACTCAGAAATCCGCCTGCCTCTGCCTCCCGAGTGCTGGGATTAAAGGCGTGCGCCACCACGCCCGGCTTAACTGGGCCATTTGAGTTCCTGAATTTACACATTCAGTGATATCCTCCTTGAATCTCCTGTGATTTAGTCTTTTTTCCCCTCCAACTGACATGTCACTTGTCAAGCTGACACAGGATGAAAGAAATGAGAGTCACCCCGCTCATTTGTCTCTTGATTTTAAACTCGGTACGTGTGTGTTGAGGGAAGAGAAAGAAGAGCAGGTAGATGTTATCTGAAGTATTTGGAACAAGATAATATGAAAATCTTAATATTTTATGAGTCTTAGCAATCAAAGTCGTTGTTAAATTAGACCTCCAAAGAGTGGATGATTTTCACACAGACAGCTTTAGGCAAGATTTCAAAGAATCTATGACATTGCTTGTTTCTTTTCTTCATTTCAGTTATTTATAACTAACCTATGATTTATTTCTGGAGTTTTCCATGCAATATTTTGAGACTGAGATTCATGTAGGTCACGGAAACTTTAGCACACAAGGTAGGGGATCCAGGGCTGCTGGACACACATAAAATCCTTGGATTAATGAGATTAATGAGAGGCCTTCCTAGCCAGAGGATGCATTTAGTTGCCAGGGGAACCAACAAACCTTGTAATTCAAGGCATTCATTCCTAGGGAGGGGAACGGATTGATCAACCAATAGTCAATAATGTAGTCAATCATGTCTGTATAATGAAGCTTAAAAACAAAAGGCTTAGGTTCCAACACTTCCAGAGAAGTGAACAAATTGGGTTTTTGGAAAGCAGTATGCCACAGGGCCAGGAAGTTCTGTACCCTTCTCTCATTCACGGGACTGTGATATCAAGTCCCTGGCTATTCATCCCGGTGCTCTAGAATACCCTTAATGTTTGCTTCAGTTTTGCAATCTGTTTCAGCAAACTAATTGAACCCAAAGAGAGGAGCATAGGAGCCCTGACTTAGAGAAGTTCAGCTGGCGACTCAGGCCACTACCTGGGCTTATGATTGGCACCCAAAGTAGAGCAATTTCATGAGACGCTGTCTACATTTAACCTGGGGGACCTGATTTCTTAATAATGCCCATGTCCTTGTGTTTACATATTTACACAGCTCAGAATATAAGGAAATCAGGGTCAGAAGCTTCATAAATGAACTCTTAAGGCTAGGGAGGTGGCCCAGAAGATAAGTGCATTTATTGCTTTTCCGGAGGACCCGAGTTCAATTCTCAGCACCCACATGGGGCAGCTCACCACAGCCTGTAACTCTGGCTCTAGCTCTTGGAGATCTGCTGCTCTCTTCTGGCCTCTACAGATAACTTCACTGTGTGTGCAACCCTCCCGTCAGCCACCTCCCCCCCCCCCCCCCATGTGCAGAGCAGATACGCACACATAATTAAAAATAAAAATATAATTCTTTTAAAATATACTCTTGATTTGATAGATTTAAGAGTGTCGTTTCTTAGAAGTAACTAGAATAATCAAAAGCATTAGCCAACATCAGTGCTCCAAAACGTGGCACCTGTCAGAGTAAAAGTGACTTTGTTAGATGTGAGGATACACATCTATAGTCTCAGCAGCAAGGCAGGAAGATGGCAGGGTTGAAGCTAGCTGGGATATACAGATAGACCTTGTCTAAAAACAAAGTAAAAGCTATTTCTTCCCATTAAAATGATAAAAACTGCACAAACAGAGATGACCTTATTAATTTTTTTTTTTCGAGACAGGGTTTCTCTGTGTAGTCCTGGCTGTCCTGGAACTCACTCTGTAGACCAGGCTGGCCTCGAACTCAGAAATCCACCTGCCTCTGCCTCCCAAGTGCTAGGATTAAAGGCGTGCGCCACCATGCCCGGCTGACATTATTAAAATTTATCTTTTAAAAGATTTGTTTATTTAGTGTGTGTGTGTGTGTGTGTGTGTGTGTGTGTGTGTGTGTGCGTGCGTGCACGCGCGCGTGTGCTCGCATGCGCATGCACAGTGTCTGAAGAAATGAGATGAAGTCATATCCCTCAAAATTGGAGTTACAGGTAGTTGAGAGGCACTCCTCATGGGTGCTGAGAAGAGAACCTGGGTCCTCTGCAAGAGCAGCAAATGTTCTTAACCACTGAACCATCTCTCCAGCCCCCAAAATTTATTTTATAAGAAAAATGCAAATATAACATGAACGATAAAATACGTTTAGAGTCTCTCCTGTGGGTAAAGTATAAGATGACCTGTGAAAAGTGTTACAGGAACGTACAAAAGAAAATGAGTGTGGGTGAGGACTGCGGATGTGGCTGAGCGTTAGTGCACTTACTGAGCATGCGTGACAACTGCACTTACTGAGCATGCGCGACACCTGGACTTATTGTTCAGCAGTATAGAAGGAAAGGGGTGTGTGTGTGTGTGAGAAAACAGAGGCAAGAAGGGCAAGAGGTCTGACAATGATGAATCTTTTCTTTTCCATGGTAGTCTTTGATGATATGTCGTTATACTAGAGCGAACTGAGGAAGAAATGAAAACAAAATCCTCCATGTGAAGAATATTATTTCTTATACTTTTTAATGTATGCTTCCTATTCATTACCTTTTGGATTCTGTACGTCTAAACTTCTAGGTTTGAGAGGGATGGTCTAAGCAGCTTTTCCTTGCCTTTGAAATTTGCATCCTGCAGTACTTGTCCATTAAATTATGTGCTAGAGAACTGAAAACATTTCCCCTCTCTTCCCCGTTTTTCTTAGGAATTGTCTTAGGAGTCGTGGTTCGAGGACACAGCGAGCTCTCAAATCTGGATAAATTCTACTTTGCTTTTCCTGGGGAAATTCTGATGAGGATGCTGAAGCTGGTCATTTTGCCGCTGATCGTATCCAGCATGATCACAGGTACCTGGTGTTCTCTGATTATTTCAGGAGTGTGTGAGGACCAGGGTTGCTCTTTACTAATTATGGAAAAAATTAAAATGCATTGAATGCATCATATAAGCATGCGTGCACACACACATGCACAGAGCCCTCATTTGCAATGCACATTTCCTTGACTTGAAATGTGGTGGGATTCTCAAAGTGTCATTGCTGCAGTGTGTCGCTGTCTCTCCGGCACTGTTGACCACAGCCCAAACCTACATTTGTCCGACATGTGATGCCTTGTGTGCAAGATGCTGTTTTTAAATGTATTATGAATAAAACTCTATCTAGGGCACAGAAGGGGGAAAATGCATATTTGGCCATGGAAATGTCAGCTTGTGTCCTCCAGGAAAATTCGGTTGTCAATTTTGATCACCTTTTCAGTAGCTGGCTCCTTTGGTTCCCAGCTCCTGCCCTCCTGCTCACTAACCTCTGTGCAGCTACCCTGAGGGTGCCTCTCCTTCTGGCTCCTTACCCACTTCCACTCCTCCACAGAACTCAACATTAGCTACAGACATGCCCTGCAAACCTGCCACGGTGTCAGCTGCCAAGAGCTATGGGCAAGGTTTCACTGGGGTTTGCAACCCACTCTAGAAGACCAGTACTTTAAAATCTGCACTTACACAGTACAGTTAGATTTGGATTTTTTTTTTTTTTTTTTTTTTTTTTTTTGCCTTCAAACATTATATTGCAGAGTTCCTTCAAACAGCAACAAACATTCTTATGTGGATATTAAACTTGTTGTTTAATGCCAAGTATGTGGAGTTGGTATGCAGCTGTGTGCTTTCTGGGCTTTTTTTACACGGATTTAATTCTGGCACTTGGTAAAATGTGGCATGATGATGTTTCTCACTAGTGTTATGGGCTTGAAAGGGGAAGGTTTTATGTAACTATCCAATTAGGAGTCTTGACATGTCCTCCTTCCAGAACCCTCTTCTACACTGCTATGGCAAAGGCTCAGTCTGTTGAGTCCTGATATTAGAGGTGGGGATAGGGGTGTCAGGATTTGCTGTCTTCATCATTTTCTGAAAAGCTGTCACGTTTGCCTATTCTCAAGAGCCAAAATCCAGTCAGACCAGAGCCCCCGGGACCATTCTTCTTAAGTGGTCTTGGTATTCTTGGTTTATTAGAAACCTATAGAGAACATCTAATTACTTTTATTTATGAGTTTAATTATGTTTAAAATTACCATTTTCTTTTAAGCCTAATAGCCTGAGGGGTGGGAGAACTGAAGAACTATCATTTGTCTCATATAATGCTTGCTTATTCAAATTATTGAAAGCATTTAAAGTTTGGCAGAGTTCTTATAAATATCCATATTTCCAGCATTAAAAAAATCAAAGCTGCAAACACTGGGCTTCTGTTTCCCCACATCGTGTCCTGGAGCAAGAGACAGCTATTCAATTTAGCTGGCATGAATGCATTTGAGGACACCAAAGCCACCAACATTCTGCCTGGTCCCTGTAAGCACTGCACATAGAACTTAGAATTTTCTCCCTATCAAATATTGTTCTCTTTTAGACAATATAAAGCCTTGGGCTTCTCTCTCAGCAAACATATTCACATTTCTCTCTCTCTCTCTCTCTCTCTCTCTCTCTCTCTCTGTGTGTGTGTGTGTGTGTGTGTGTGTGTTTGTGTGTGTGTAGAGACAGAGAGAGAGAGAGAGAGAAAATACTTTGCATGCATCTATAAAAGCTTATAAGCCATGCGATGTATGACATAGTTTGATTCTTTTGGTTTATGGGGAAAATTAAAAAAATCAGGAGCTGAAAAGATGGCTCAGCAGTTAAGAGCACTGGCTGCTCTTCCAAAGGTCCTGAGTTCAATTCCCAGCAACCACATGGTGGCTCACAACCATCTGTAATGAGATCAGAAGAAGCCCTCTTCTGGTGTGTCTGAAGACAGTAATCGTGTACTCATATACATAAAAAAATAAATAAATCTTAAAAATCTAATCCAGAATAAACAGCAGATCCAAAGTTCATATAGTAAGCCAAGGTTTAGAAGACAGGTAAAATATATGTATGAATATACTACTTCTAGAATAGTGTTTGGACAGTATCATTCTTGGCAGTAAATAACTCATCAGTTATATGAAGTCTGGAAATTTTTGTGTGTAGGTTGGCCTTGCAAATTATGTAGGGAAATAATTTATAGCTCTTGGATTCCATCAGTAACCCCGCTCTGTCTCAACTGTATTCCATAGCTCTGGCCTGTATCTATCCACTTTGCCTTCACCAACAGCCAGGAGCAAACACACTATTCAATCTTTTGATGTGAAACAATGATGTGTCAAAGATTTGAGGGACAGGAGCAAAAGCAGGCCTGAGAGTCCATGCCACGCTTGTGTTTCTAATTGTCAAGTCAGTGGGGAGAGTGTTTGCAGGAAGGCGGGGGAAGCAGACCCATTCTTCTCCTTACCATATCAACTTAGAGACACTCTGGGTGGCAGCAGGGAACATGTTCTGACATTTCCATCTGGTAGTTCTTGACAGACTATATTCATAGAGACCTGTGTCAGACTCAGGTATAAGACATTTATAATGATGATAACAGTGTGAATACATGTTACACATACAAAGTAGCATGCTGCAACTGTTAAAGGCCTGTTGGATACATATGTGAATGCTGTGAGAATGTTCCCAGTTTGACACAGAACAGAAGAATGAAACAAATCATGCAACACAAAAGACATTGTTACAGCCCTGACTCCATTACATTGTGTTTGCCCACAACTCAAAGATTAACAGTCTTTCCAGGAGAATAGAAATAAAACTCCGACCCATTGTGCTCTCTTCAGGGTTTTTTGAGGGGAATGTGTAGTGTTTTTGAGATGTTTCTTTGTCTTGCTTTGTATTTTCTGTTGTTTAAGAAGGAACCAGAGCTTGGACGGGCTCTTCTCTGTGTGCTTTAGGCTTTGCCTCTGCTGTTCCCTGCTTCCTTTCCTGCCCCAGGTCTTTTCCCTGACAGAGCAATGTTACTTTTACCCTGGCATGCCAGTCCTTCTTATACAAGCACTGTATGCATCCTAAGGCAATACCCTAAACCATCCCTGGTGGAGGAACACACACACACACACACACACACACACACACACACACACACACACAGAGGGAGGGGTGGACAGGGAAACAGGAGGTAGTGTCAGGGCAGCTGGGAGTTTGGAGTGGGCTTAAACCAGTTCTCTGGGAATATTGGAACCCATTGGAACATGGAAGAATCGCTAAGACTCAAACCCCAGGCTAATAGAGTGAGCCTCCTGCAGGAAAAACAACAGCCAAACCAAACCAAACTAAAATGTAATCTGCCATCAAAGTATCCGAGGAATGAAAATGCATATTTTATAGCTGCTTTTCTTTTCTTCTTTCTTTCTTTCTTTCTTTCTTTCTTTCTTTCTTTCTTCCTTTCTTTTTGACATCAAGCATCCTTCTTGGTGATGTGTGGTTAGGAAAGCATACTTAATAGGGAAGTTTGAATTTAGACTTGATATTAAATTGTAGTCAAGAGGTGACGATGATACACAGGTATGTACACAAAATGCCCTTATCTTCTAAATGTATATGGAACTATGTAGAGATGAACTGACATATTATCTCAAATTTGCCTTAGAATGGAAGAGGGAGCCATGGTATAGTGACTGAATTTTTCAAGACTGGGGGGCAGAGAAAGTAGAAAGTTTCACCATGATTTAACATCCTGAAGGAAGAGTACCTTCCTGCCATGGTGAAAATGTGTGCTTATGCCCTTTGAAAGTTTCAGTTTGTAAGCCAAATTCTATCAAACCAGCAGAAAAATTGGGGGAGAAACGAACCTGCCGGAGAACTTGTGGCTCTGGGAAAACTCAGGAGCAGGTCCACACGACTCACAGTTTTTATCTGGGTTGCGTCTCTTCAATACATTAAGTCTGATGGCTGGAGCCTCCCCCCACAAGCACAAGAAAATATCAGCTTTTTCCATCCCACTCTGAGATTCCAAGGCACAGCTGCCTGGATGTTCCTAGCTGCCACCCAGGTTGTAGCTGTGCTCCATTAGGCTCAGCTGTGCCCCCTGCTGGCTGCTATGGCTGCCACCACACACTGATCCTAATAAAGCTCCCCCTTCACTCCTCCATCCAATCACGGGGCTCAACAGTTCTCCATAGCTTGGATAAGGGCAGAGTGTTGCCAAGGACCAGTATCCAGCCACTCCCAAAAAGGGCTTTTTAGTGTCTGTGCTCCTCAATGGGGCTCCCCACTTCTTGGCCAGCCTGCCTCCAAGATAGTGAAACTGCTGCCTCCATGTGAGAGCGTTCCAACATGGCACACCTCAGCCTAACACACAACTCCTGATTCAAAGAAGGAAAGACTTCATCACCTCACAGACTTCCTGTCCTGGGAAGTGTGTCCTCTTCCTGTAATCTGTGTCACTGGAGACCATCCACCTTAGAGAAGGCCTCCTTTGTCACCTTGAAGGGTTGGTCACTGTGAGCCCCGTCAAAGTACTTAACATGAGTACCTTCTGGGTTGTTGGATATCCAGCCAGTGGATCCTGGAGAATGTTCAGCCCAGTGTGGATTGGATTGATGTTGGCTTCTGTGATTGTTTCTTCCTCCAGATCAGGGAGAAGATCCTTTCCTGCAAATGCCAGCTGCACACAAGAGTATACATACATGGCAAGCCAGGAAACATCCCCAGCAAATGGCTCAAGGCACTCCCAAGTTCATGCCAAGCCAAGAAAACAGTCTTCTCCCCGCCCCTCCCTCCCTTTCCTCCCCCAGGCCACCGTGTGTGAATTCCAGGACTGAGTTCATTTCCTGAGCAAGACCTATCACCAAACACTAGACATCAATACAAGCTGCCTGCCCTTCATTTGTCAAAGAACAGCAGTGCCAGAATAGCACTGGCTGAGAGATGGGGTGTGAATCTGTTGTGAGATTCTCCAGGTTACATTGACTTGGACCTCAGAGAATTTCAAAAATATTGCCACATATTATAAAGTGATCATTACTCTAACTTCTACATTAGGACTGCACAATGTTTCTGGTTTGGCCCACACCATGAGAAGAAACCTCTCCTTTCCCATTACTCTTTAACCAGGAAAAAAAAAAAAAAAAGAAGAAGGCCTATATGACCCTATATGGCCTTACGACAGGTGTAGAAACTCAAGCCTGTAACCCCAGCACGTGGGAGGAGAGGCAGGAGGATCAGAAATTTAAGGCCAGCCTTGGCCACATAGTAACATCTTAATTTGGAAGCTAATTTGGGCTACATAAGACCCTGTATAAAGAAAGAACTGCTAATGTCTTGAAAAATGCTGTAATGTGGAAAGGATGGAAGAGAACACAGCAGACCAGGCTGAAGGATCTGAGGAACCCCACTGGCTACACTGACTCTTTGTAAACCTGATACATCAGGTTGTTTTGTCTGGAGAAGGCATCCTTTTTAATATACAAGCTTTGTTATTTAAAAAAAAAAAAACTTAAAAATGAAAAGGCATTTTTCACCCGCCAAAACTAACCAGACTCAAAGTCTACATTCTTATAAGACTTTCCATATTCATTTACTCATGGTCTGCTATATTCTAGAAACAATCTTATATCCAGTGGAAAGAATCATGCCAGGCACATCTCTCAGACAAGATTTGCTCAGTTTTAATCTCCAAAGGTGTATTATAACCTCAAGTGCATGAAACCTAACGAGAAAACAAACACACACTTGTAAGAGGGTGGATTCCAGCCATCCCTGTTCACGGAACCGAGGCCTCCCAGTAACCAGGTCTGGGTGTTCCCACGCTGACAAGAAGATTTGAAGGTGCGTGTGCCACTTAGTTGTACAACTTGGTATTCACTAGACGCCTCTGCTGGTAACCCCAGGTGGCTGAGAGCTTAAGTGAGAACATCAGATGGAAAGCAAACCTGTGAGCTTTCCCTGGAACTTCAGGAGTGTATTCCACTCAGCTTTTTAATGAAATCACTATTTCAAGATGATTTAGAGACTGAAAGTGTCCCGAGCTATTGTTCTCGCCAGCAAGAACACACACGACCAGATTCTTCTGCAGCAAAAGCTTTTATTGCTTCTTCAGGAGGGAAGACCCAGAACCCGGAAAATGGTGCTGCTTATATAGCCCTCAGTGTGGCGTGTCAGCACCTGATTTGTTGCTCGCCCATCACCTCATTACTACACCCCGAAATGGGCAGTGACTTGGCGTGAATTCACTCTTGCACCTGCGCACAAGGCTTGTTTACTAGTTGGGCACAGTGGAAGCCAGCGCCATCTTGTAATGGCGATTGCTCATGGCACGGCTCTCCACATGAAAGGAAGCCCTGTGTTGGAGAAGGCAAAGGTGTAGACCAACACACTAAAGTCCATGAATAACACCCAGAGCCGCTAGGCTCTCCCTGCATTTTAAATGTCCCCCTCTCCCTCTCCCACCCTTGGTTGGGAACTCGGCAATGAGCCTGGGCAGCTTTAAAAAGATGAGCTAAACCTCTCAGAGATCAAGGATGTAGCTTTGAAGAGAGGATTTATTCTATTAGTTTGAGTCCCATAGTGCTTTTCTCACAAGGAAAGGGGCATATCCTCTAAAAGCCATAGCCCTTCTGTAGGCATGCCACTTGTACAGTGACAGAATAGCAAGTGACAGATAAATGTCCCCACTTCAGTCTCTTCCTAAGACACTGAGCCCCAGAGTATCAAGCACAAGTAAGCAGGCCGTCTGTGCTAGGAGGATTCAGAGCTGTGTAAGTTTGACTATAAGAAACCCCTGCAAAGGAGAGTATAATACTGCAGAGAGTCTCTCCAATGTTCTAAAATTATGGACCAAGAAGACCACTGACTCATTCTGTTTTCAGCTGGCCAGGCCCTGTGCTACATCCACAATATATAAAGTTAAGGCCTAGCCTAATGAAAAAGAAGTTATCGAAGTGCTTTGTGGGAATAAGGCAGTATAAGAAGGAATCTTGAGGGAAGGCTAGGAATCAAGAGAGAAGAGAAGGGAATTCCATATGGAAGGGAATGAAAGAAGCAATAGTTACTCAGGATAGAAAGAAGTAAGTCTTCAACTAGAGTTCTAGAAGCATGGGGGAGGGAGGAGTATAGTGGGAAAATGCACACAAGACTCCCTATAATTCACTAAGGTCCCCGACAAGCCTGCAGAGTCAGGAAGAGAGTTCCATCAGTGACTTCCACATGCAGTAGTCTCTGCAAATGGACACTTGGAGCAAGCTCCTCGTGGGTTAGCAGGGGAGTCAGACGTGGGAGCCACACTGCCTGGCTTTCAACGTGGATTCTGCCATCCACTCTGAAACCTTAGATACATTGCTGATGCTCAGCTGTAAAAAAAAAAAAAAAAAAAAAAAAAACCACAGAAACAAAAACAAAAAACAACAAAACAAAACATATCCTGGTGCTTTTCATTAACTGTCAGAGGTTTCTAGAAGGTTCGTGAATTGGCCAGAAATTGCGGTGGTCAGTAATAGGATTCAGTTAACCACATGTGAAGACAGGAAGGCTGTCATTCAAGAAATGCAACCAATAGTAAGAGACTCTGTCCACAGCTTGGAACATTCACTAGCATAGAATGAGTTCTACTTAGAAGTCTTTGCTACCAACTGTATTGAGCTGCAGAGGGGGAAATACAATTGTGTTAATGAAACAAAAATATCTCACTGAGCTGTGTGCTAGCTGTTGCTGTAAAAGCATCTATGTGGATCCTGAGAGAGAACAGCTGAGTTCTTCAGATCCTCTGTACTGTGTTGAAGGCATTCATTCAGTGATAAGCCTTAAGAAGAGCTTGTGGGGTCTTCTGAATAGCTGGCCCCAACCACCGACACCATTATATTCTGTGATGCTGCAAAAACTTAGCACTAGTCTTGCTGAAGAATCATCTCCTATGTGTGTGCATGTGCACATTTGTGTATATAGAGAGTCCGCAGGTCAATATTAGGTGCCTTCCTCTATCATTTTACACAGGTGTTTTTGGAGACAGGATCCACAACTGAACTTGGAATTTCCCATTTCATCTAGACTGGCTGACCAGCAAGATCCCAGCGTCCTGCTATCTTCCCTACATCATTCTGGGTTATAGACCTGTACCATCACACACTTAGCTTTTCCTGTGAGTGCTAAGGATCCAAACTCCTGTCCTTTGGCTTGCATAGCAAGCCCTTTAGCCATTGAACCATCTCCCTGGCCCCACTTCCTGTTTCCTGATAGGCTTTGAGCCAGACAGCATGGGGGTACAGAGTAGCTCTTCTTTAATGCCATCTGAGGATGAGTTTATTTTGTTAACTTCACAGAGCAGTGTAGTTATGTTGCAACCCTTTCTAAGGGAGTTCTTTGTATGTGTGTTCTTAGGAAATATAGATGCCACAGGTGAAGCATATAGATGTTCTCTCTGCCTTTTCCTGTCCCAGAAGTATTCATCTTGATAGCTGAGATCTCCAATGCCCTAGATTAACAAAATGATGTGATTGTCCCCGGCTTTGTTTTCTCTAGAGAATAGAAAAATTGTTTCATCAGTTTAAAAATGGTAACATGTTTGTTTACTCCTTGTTGTAACCCTATGAAGTAGCAAAGTGGGCGGGGCTTATCTCCATCTGTAGAGCTCTCTCCAAACCGGAGCTTGGAACAAGATTAAACCATTTTCCCCAAGATCACATAAATCACTGGGCAGCACCTGGAACCGATGAATTCCATTCTAGAACATTCTGCTGCCCAGAAGGCTGGGGTAGACAACCACACTTTCTAAAACACGTACCAGTGTGTGTGTGTGTGTGTGTGTGTGTGTGTGTGTGTGAGAGAGAGAGAGAGAGAGAGAGAGAGAGAGAGAGAGAGAGAGAAACTTTATGGGGATTATAGCCTAGAGAAAAAGTCAAATGTTAGTGAGTCCATGTATTTTTATTTTTAAGTGATGCCATGCATGGACACCTGGAGATCAGAGAAGGACCCCAAGGAAAGTACTTAAAAACCAGATGAATAGTGGGGAGAAGCAGCAAGGGAGGAAGGGAATGAGTGGAAGCCTTGAGGAGTTTGGCCTGAGTTTTTAATAAAAGGCCAGGGGAGTGATGTACTCAGTCCAGCAGGCACACATGCAGGCTGGAGAGATGCCTGTGGGGTCTCACCTTCCAGGGCAAGGATTTACTATTTTATCTTCAATGCCACTGGGAGCTTATACTGGAGTGTGCCATTTTTGATGTTTTAAAGGATGTATCTTAATGATGTAGTGGAGGATGGAGGGAGGGGGGACAGATGTGAGTATACCTATGAAGTGTGTTATGTCACTCAGAGACACAAGTCACCGACCACTGATGCCACAGTTGTAGACACCAGCTCTATACAGGCCGTGCAAACCCACGTTGGTCGGTGTATTCCTCACTATCAACTTGAACTCCTTCAGTTGAATTCAGGCTTTTAAAGTGCTCTGTGTTGAGTAAATCGAGTTTGGGAGCAAAGCCCATGCTTACTTCAACTAGCCTTTCGGCTGGTGACGGAGCTAGACTCACCCACAGAGTGGGCTAACTCCTGTGTGACACTGACTTGTGTCCATGCAGAACCCTGAAGCATTAGCATATGCCTGGAGTTCATCTTGACACCTTGACTATATGGGACAGAGACTGTCATGAAAACTCCATTCTCAGGTGGGTGGCTGCTTCGTCAGAGACTCTGAGGAGTCACTTGTCTAGGATGTTTATTTTTAAAGCCTGCTATTGTTTAGCCCACCCTGCTTCCTTTGTAGTGTTGTTATAAAAAGTTCTGATGATTATTCCCCAATGGCTGGATGCCAACATCCCCAGCTCACTCCTCACAGCCTCCTCCTGAGAGGCAAATAAAGAAAATGCCTTTTTCCTAAAATAAAGAGCCAGCAGGTGACCTGAACTTCTAAGGACAACCTTGAGTTCTGTCCCTGTTTCCAGGCCACAGCCTCAAAACTGTCTCTGGCCATGAGGAGTGAGTGATCTAGGCTTGTCTTCTATCCCATTCTAGCATGTCTGTCCTGGCGTCCTTTGCCTAGTGACACCACCAGCTTTTATGAGGGCTCTGCTCCAGGGCGTCATGAAACATCTCATTATTAAGCAGTATGGAGACCCTTCTAACCTGCCACAGACCTATCTAGCCTGTTTAAACCATAGTAAATAAATGCCCTGGGAGTGGAAATTACCAAGAGGCTAAACATGATCTTTTGTGGGCTTTTTAAATTTTCATTGGCTGCTCTGGGAACTGAACCAGGACACTTTGTGTAGGACCTTTCTAAGGAGCTTGCCTGCTCACCTCTGCAGTGCTCACCCAGTGGACCTTGGAAACAAACTGTGGGTGCTGGGGATGACCTCCATATAACAGTGTGACTCTTCCTGTCACGTGGAAAGCTCAGAGTACAAGCATTCGCAGAGAACTTTATTCACTGCATTGCCAATCTAAGGAAGAAAAGGGGTCAGGATTTGAAATAGTAGGGAACCTGTATGCTAGAGAATGTAACTCCGTGATGGCACGGAGAAGAGGTTTCAAGGAGTTTCCTTAATGGAGTTGAGTCTGAAGTTTGTTCTCTTGACATGGCTAAATGCTCACTTAATGTTCAACAGTCTGGTAATGTGTAAAGATTGCACTGTGTTGTCGGTGTATGTGATGGCCATTGGTCACATATGGTTATTTGAATAGAGATTAATTTCAATTAAGTATAAAATTCTAATTCGATGCTTCTGTCACTTAGACACCTGTCGTGTACTCGATAGCCAGATGTAGCTTGAGGTTACTTCAGTGGATAATGTAAATGCAGATAATTTCAACAGCACAGGAAGGACCACTGTGCAATGCTGGTCTGGTATTTAAGAGCACATGGAAAGAGCTGATGTGTCATGATGCCTAAGAACATGGCCTTTGGGGTCAAACCGGAGCTGGGATCCCAGCTCACCACTTACTTAGCACATAGTGTGTTGGCATGCTGCTTAGCACATAGTATGCCGGCATGCTGCTCAGCACATCTGAGCCAAAGTTTTATCCTCTATAAAAACGGGTCAATAACGCCCACCTCACTGAGTTAAAATGGGAGATAAAGGATATCCATGATCAATGTGCGGTCATTGCTCAAGACTGTGTCTGTAGCCAGCACCGCCATCTTGTACACATATGAGGAATTTATATGATTCAGACAGACATTTCATAATCATTAAATTCTGTTTTTGTTTCCCTAATAGTTTTGAGGATATTGTTATTTTCCCTATGTCCCTTCTGTCTATATAGAATAGTCACCAAGTTCCCCCCAAAAGTTTTCCAAAAGCCTGAGTTTGGGTGCTGTGATTTCTTCTCTTTTTTATGTTACAATGGTAGAGAATAAACCATATAGAAACGTTGGATGGTTGACTTTTGGCTGAGGCCTATGACAGGAATGGGAACCAGAGTTCTTCTTCCAAAGGGAGCACAAGAGTGGCTGCACCTAGTCTGGATGTATCTGTCTTAAGATATTTCCACCATGAATTCCATGATTCAAAAGCCCTTTGTTGCCAGCAGAGTCCTGAAGTCCAAGCTGAGGCTCTGAACTCATGGTGGTGAGGCTCTGAACCCCTGGGAAGCTGAAACAGAGAAAAGGGGAGGAACCAGGGATGAGATGACCCCATCTGGGGGCATTGTAGGGAGGCGGTTCTGCAAAGACCACAGATGGCCAAGAAGGAAACCTGGTTCAACACAACTCAGTAGCTAATGTTGGTTCAAATTGTCTGTCCCAGAGTAGTGTATTTTAGGCATATTTAAGCATAGCACAATTTGGGAGATAAAAGTTTCCTGGCGATAATTAACTTAACCCCATATGCACAGCAAAGCTTGAGACTGGACTGTATTGAAACTCTTGTAAAGCACAAGTGATATTTTTAATAACAACAAAAGCATTCATGTTTGAATTGTGACCTTCGGCTATCTTAGGTATTTTGGTTGTTTTTTACTGTTGCAACTGCTGCTTTTTTGCCTTACAGTAAGTTCCCCTCAGCACACCGATCTCCATTTTTCTACCCAATAAGAGACTAGACTAGACTTCTAGGATGTGAGGGTTGTTGTCTTGCCCTAGAAGTGGGTAAACAGGCCCTTAACAACATCTTAGGTGGGTGCTGAAGAGACCAGAGACCTTCTCTTCAAATACTACCTTCCAGACGGGCAGTCCACAGATTAAAGAACAGTATTTAGTGCCTCCCCAGCCCAACTGTACCAGGCAGGTGAGCTGGCCCCACCCCCCATGGCTGCAGCACTCGGAAGAGTGAGCTCTGCATCATCTCACCTGGGCAGCATAGTAGAGCTGGCCCTGATGGTGTAGGCACTGGGGAGCAGGAGAATTGTCCCTGTCCCTCACCTGGACAAAACAGGAGAGCTGGCCCTGGTGAAGCCGGTTGCCGGACAGCCGGTGGGCTGACCAACTCAGCTTCCACCCGGGGCCAGATCCAGGGCTCTGAGTTCACCCACTCTAACATCTGTCCCATCTATGAACTGCTGAAGCACACAAAGGGTCCAGTCCTGAAGGTCCAAAGCTGCAGGATCTCCCTGACACAGGGCAACAACAGGATACGAGAGGAATCCTGGTGAGGATCCAGTATTGATGGTGTAGTAGAAGTCAGAGGCCTCAAATCAGACCAATGACTCAAGCAACGAACATTTGCAAGTAAAGTTGTGTGGGAAACAGGGTGTACTGTGGGACACACCTTGCTTCCATGGCAAGATGCTTTTTTGTTGTTGTTGGTTGGTTGGTTTGTGTCTTAGTCAGGATTTCTATTCCTGCACAAAACATGACCAAGGAGCAAGTTGGGGAGGAAAGGGTTTATTTAGCTTACACTTCCACATTGCTGTTCATCACCAAAGGAAGTCAGGACAGGAACTCACACAGGGTAGGAACTTGGAGGCAGGAGCTGATGCAGAGGACATGGAGGGATGCTGCTTACTGGCTTGCTTCCTCTGGCTTGCTCAGCTTGCTTTCTTATAGAACCCAGGACTACCAACCCAGGGATGGCACCACCCACAGTGGCCTCCCACCCTTGATCACTAATTGAGAAAATGCCCCACAGCTGGATCTCATGGAGGCATTTCCTCAAGGGAGGCTCCCTTCTCTGTAATAACTCTAGTTTGTGTCAAGTTAACACACAAAACCAGCCAATGCAGTTTGTTTTATTATTTTGTTTGTTTCTTTTGGGGGAAGGGTGCACAGGTGAAGGGCAGCTACCAAAGGGCAGGGGGGATGAATGGAATTGGGGTGCATGATGTGAAATTACAAAGAGTCAATAAAAGCTTTTTTTAAAGGAACAGTGGTTAGAGTGAGAAATTCTGTCATCCTAACAGCAATGACATCCTTGTAGAGTTTTCCTGTATATTAGATATACCAGGAAATATGAGGCGCACAATCTCTCCGCCACTTAAGAACCTAGATAGGCCTCTCATGGTGTGAGGAATGCCCCCATAGCAGCCTATGCATCCTGCTGCCTCTCAGCATCAATGCCTTCCCTTTGAAGTTGCCCTGTGACAACCGCTTCCCTTCTCCTGCTGCCCTGAGCTCTAGGCTTCGCACACACTTGGGACGACTCGTGTTAAAATGCAGAATCACTTTCTATGGTGTTCCTTTGGCTTAAAATAGGATTCTCAGCTTGGAAATCAGGCAGGGGAGAATTTGAAACCTCCAAATGACAGCTTGCTGGAAAGTTTCTCAATCTGTCCCATCTCCCTCCCAGAAGCTCAGCTAGAGAACACCAATTGGCTCCACTTGTGTGTCTCTGCTAGAGGGTATGTGTTTCTAACAGAGATGGGTGCCTTCTCCTTTCAATACAGCCATCCTTTCAGACAAACCTCTTAAGACTAGGCAATATGTGGTTATTTCATTGGTAACTAAGACTGGTTGAAAGTGGATCTTAACAGTGTGTTCATTAAGTCGCTTAACTCTCCAGTGCTTTGGAACTCATTGTATCCTTCCCGTCAGACTTTGGAAGTATCTCACAGTAGCAGACATGTATAATCCATTTGTCCACTTAGGAACAATTTGGAAATCATGAAAGAGTGCAGCTGTCTAGTGGCCATGGACAAACTGGGTACACCTGAAAGTGGGGCTGGAAAGGAAAAAGGATGGAGTGCAAGAGAAGGATGAAGCCAAGGCTCAAAGTTTAATATTCAGCACTGCATTTATATAGGGAGAGCCCACAGACTCCATCCTTTGTTTCAGCTGGATTATGTTGCAAAACAAGCTCTAAGGGCAATCTGCTCCTATAGGAAATTGCAAATGCTGTGAGGCCAGAGACTCCAGCTAGGTTGTGGGTCTATGTAGCATACTCAAGGCTGGGGGAAGGGTACACAAGAGACCTGCTAGGCAGGGTGAATAATCAATTACCATGGTTTATTATTCTATTAGGTTCAGAAACAATCTAAAGATCCAACAAAGAGCAATAAAACACATTATTGTCCAGCCATATGTCACACAATTGTGTATCCCGTGAATACCATTCCCTTAGTTGACTATAAAATTTCCTATGTTTATAAAACCTTGAGAAGAAAAATTGGGAGATAATATACTAGAATGTTAACTATAGCTAGTGAGATGAAATGTTTGTGGGCAGGGATGGGTGATCCAATATCTAGTACCTTCATACTCAAAGGCAGATGTTATCTTTTCAGCTTGAGCCTCCTGATAGAAAAGACAGAGACGAATGAAATTGTGCGTGAGTGTCAGTGAACAATAAGATAATTAACTTGGCTCAAGATAAATAGTTCCCCAGTACCAAATTCCAAAGGAGTTTAACTCTGCTCTTGTGTGCTATTGTGTAAAGATCTTGACAAAGTTTATACATCTCTTGTGGAAGGGAGACTCTTTCTTATGACCAACTAAAATAAGCTGGGTAGGGAGTTTGTGCCCCCCACTGGGCTCCTACTTCTGAATTCTTCACTCGTAATTGTGAAGTGTTTGCTGCATCTAGTAAGTTGCATCTTGTGACATGCACCTTGTAGCTGCAGAGAAGACACCAGCTTTTTCTTGGGAGAGCTGGAAGTCTGCGTTTTTTTACTGAACTGACTTGATCTATCCCCCATCTCCTTTCAGGTGTCGCTGCACTGGATTCCAATGTGTCTGGGAAGATTGGTCTGCGCGCTGTAGTATATTATTTCTCCACCACCGTCATTGCTGTAATCCTAGGTGATGCTTATTTCTGACTCCTTGGTCCTCTTTGTTTGCAATTGTAACTTTGTGTTCACAAAGTAATTGGGCTTTTAGAGTGGTTTTTTGTTTTTTTGTTTTTTTTTTTTTTTGCCAGAAAGTAACACTGTCAAATTATCCTGGGCCTTTTCTGCTTTTGAGTCTGCCTAACATCTTTTTTTGTGAACGAAATGCAATGCCAACAGAATTTTGACATTTCTGTGCCCTGTTAGTATCTTTGGATAGAAAGAAGTAAGGCTAAGGCCAAGAGTTTACATTATCTTAAGCCAGATAATTAACCTAAAGCAGTAGAATTTAATTAGAAGGCAGTTCCAGAATGGTTGGACTTCGTTGCATTTCACAGTACTGAAAGCTAACAGCTGGCACCCTTTCCAGGCAGGAGAAGGGGGTGTGCAAATAAGAGGGTGGGTTGTTGTAAAAACTTGCTCCTGCCTTTGTAACCTGTGCAACATTTTTAAAAGGGCCCCCAGAATTAGGAGAAAGGAGAGAAGAGTTCCCAGATACTGCAGCCAGCTTGACCCCTACATCCCACTTTAATGAACTGATAAGTGGTTGGTTGTGGTACAGTTTCAGAGGTACCCAGCCAAAGGGGAGTGGGGAGCTGAACACGGCTGTAAATCAAAGCCACTGCTTAAAGATCCCTGGGGAAGATAGACATAAAGGGGAAATAGCAAAAAGAAAGCAAGATGATACTTACTGGGAGACCATGATTCATACTTTCACTGCTAATGGAAAAGACCCAGCAGCAGAAGGCTGACCTGTCTACATCCAGAGGTCCTAACCCCTCCTATTAGCATTCCCTCACCCTGGAGGAGTGAGAAAGAGCTCGAGGATGCTTCTTTACTCCCCTCCAGTCAAGCCATCTCGGGTACCCAAGTCTCTCCTATAGCTCCCCACTGCTGCTTGTACACCCCCAAGAGTTGGGAGCTCAATGCTATCTAGTCTCCAGTTGTGCGCTCAGGTGCTGTAATGGGTGGACAGTTCCCAGCAGCAAGCTAAGCCATCCTTCCCTGAACTCCCATCCTGTGTCTTCATTCCACCCCTTGTGAGAACTTTCCAGATAGTTTAGGCCTGTCTACAGACGGTTGGGGGGTTTTTTGTTTTGTTTTGTTTTTTTGTTTTTTGTTTTTTTTTTACATGTGACTCTTAGGAGAATGGCCTGGATCTGCAGATAGAAAGAACAGATAGAAACAAATGACGTGCCTTTTATTTCAAATTCCCAATCCCCTGTAGCTGATTTCACAGATTGAAGAATGGGAGGAAGACTCTTCCCATTACACGGTGTTTCCAGAAGCAATTCTAGGGTATCGGTCCTTCATGAAAAAAGCAAGACGATGTCTGTGTTTCATCACTTCCTCCCTGCAGTGGGGTGGGACTAAGGTAGTAATTAAGACTTAGCATCTTGTTGAGAACTTGGGGCCTTCCATGTCACAAGATTGCCTGCATCACCTTGTCATCTGGTTCTCCAAAGGCCACCCAGGGACACCGGATGCCCTCAAGGGTTTTAATCCTCTGGGACTACTGTTCTTGATTACAGGCATTGTGTTAGTTGTCAGTATCAAGCCTGGTGTCACTCAGAAAGTGAACGACATCAACAGGACGGGCAAAACCCCTGAAGTCAGCACCGTGGATGCCATGTTGGACCTGATCAGGTGAGTCTTGTCGGTGGGTGACTTTCTGGATACACCATCTGTATAGTTGCACAAGGCCTCATAGGTGACTTAATGCTCTGATGTCTTAACATTTGTATGTGCATGTTAAATAAGTGTATGTGTAGTGTACATACATGGAGGTCAGAAGACAACTTCAGCTGTTAGTTCTTTGGCCTTATTTGAGACAGCATCTTTTTGTTGGCTCTGTGCTGTGTAGGCCAGGGTAGCTGGCCCTCGAGCCTCTGAAGACTCTCCTGTATCTGCCTCCGTTTTTACCATATAAGCACTGAGATTATAAATATGGATTTCTGTGCCCAGCTTTACATAAGTTCATGGGGATTTGAACTCAGATCCTTACATGTGTGCAACAAGCATTTTATACCCACTTAACCATCCCCCCAATCCAATGTCTTAACATTTTTAATAATTTATAAATTATCATGCATCTCATTTTGCCATAAATCCTACACATCACATAGCCAGGACTCTCTATTTGCCAAACATGGTTCAGAGAGTAATGGTTCAAACAGGATCCAGTGTAGGACTTAGGATGGACAGAGATGCAGGAAATGCGCTTGTTACATAAAGACACTGGGCAGAACTGGGTGGTCAGTTCTGCAGGTTCCTTGAAGAAATTCCTGTTTTTATTGTTACAGAGAATCCCTCTTTTCTAAAGTGGTCAGCACTACAAACAATGAGCAAATTAATTAAAAGTATCAATTCAAGCAGAAACAAATGTAAAAAAAAAACTGATACAGAATATGTATATGTTGGGTAGTTTGGCAATGTTGTCTCTGCACATGACAGCCTGCTGTAGTCTCACATCACTTCTGCAGAATTTGCTGACTCATAAATGCATCATTAGAATCACTAGGTTCTGTTTCCATAGAGTGGAACAACCAAGACATAAGGAATCACCAAGAAAGCCAATGAAGTACTTACAATGAGGTACTTACAATGAAGTACTTACAACGAAGTACTTACAATGAAGTACTTACAATTACAACTTAGTAATTTTCATTGTGTTTCAGCTGTGCTCCAATACCTAACTAATCAGGAGAGAATGTGACCTCTTGGGGCTCCTGAGTCTCCAAGGCATGTAATTTAGTTATTTATAGGATTCACGTTTTTCTCACACTGGGATTTCATTGGTTTACATATTTAATTTGGTAATTATGTTAGAATTGCAACTGGAGTTAAGGATTCAAGGACAGATACAAAAGTGGAAGGATATAGAAAATCGAATAACTGTCTCAGCTGTGAGTGAGTGTCCATCTGCCTGTGCAGGACTTCCTCAAGAACAGCAAGGATGCCACTTACGGAGTCTGTTAAGTGGAGTTGATGAGGAAGACTTCTGTTAAATGATGGTTGACTAGAAGGAACTCAGGAAGAAAGAGCTCAAGCTTAATGCAAGGGGTGCTCTGCCAAGCAGAAGCCAGATGAGAAACAGAGCCCATGCTCTGCTAGTCTCAGTCCTACTGACGACATATTGAACTTAATAACCCAAAGCATGCTTCCCTGATATAAGCCTGTTTTCCGTGTCTCCAACAGGAACATGTTCCCAGAGAATCTGGTCCAAGCCTGTTTTCAGCAGGTAACATCAATGGCTTTGGTCCTAAGTTGCTCCTTTGTTCCTATGACCCACTGTGACTTCATTTTCAGCTATGACACAAGAAATGGAAGTAGCCCATCAAAACCAACAGCATGAAGTACACCGTGCACAGTGGGGTTTCTGATGACTCCTGCCTTTGGGGCTGTAGTGAATGTAGGCCATGACTGACAGTACTGGCTTCTCACCTAATACTCTCCCTCAAACAGAGAAAAGCAAGAACCAGCCACCATGTTCTATTTTATTTATTTGTATTTTGGAGAGCCATGTTATATTTATAAAGAACTCGGACTCTCTGCACATGCAAAGCAATGGAAAGAAGAGCTCTCCGTCTCTTCTTCCCATGCCTCTCTAGGTGACCATCAATGTCTAACATGGTGGCCAGCCCATCCAGAACTGGGTCCTGTCCTTAACCAGTAGATGCCCAGTGCTAGTGTTCTGCAGGAAAGGCATGGGTGTATCAGATGTCTTTTTTTCATGAATGTTCACCATTGTTTTTGCTCCACTGAAAATTCCTTTTCTGTTAATCTGGGCTCCTTAAAGCAGCTGAGTCGCTCACAAACTGCTGTATTCATTTGCATAAATTACATGGACAGAGACCTCTATATATGCCTATAAAATTGGCAATCACATTGCTCTCCACAGTCCCCACCAGAAACAGAACCACCTCTATTTATGAGGTGCCTTTGGAGCTCAGCCACAGTAGCCATTTGTAGAGTTCTGAATTGGCAGAGATTCTGTGTGTGGGACAGTTCTTTCTAGTATCATACTATAGTGGCTTTTTCTCAATCCACCATGATTGAAGCCTCACAGAACCAAACAGGGCTTAAGGGAGAGATTCAATAGAACTCTCTCTCTCTCTCTCTCTCTCTCTCTCTCTCTCTCTCTCTCTCTCTCACTGAATAGCCTGGAGGAATTGCTGATTTGGGCACAGCCACCCAGTTACACCTTTCTCGGAATGTATTAGTCATCTTGACTATTTTTATCAAAGCGCTAAGGTTATTTTTCCAGATGAAAAATGATCAGTTTATAAAAACTAAAAATGATTGACAGGAATCTCCCTGGCTGTGGAAGCGCCTACAGATAAATCCTGTTTGCTTTCACAGTATTTCTCCATCCATTTCCCCTGCCATGAAAGCATGAGAACGGTCTGGTATTACTGAATGGCAGTTGAGGGAGTCGGGAGTTTGGATTTTTAGATCCCAATTAGTCCCAATGCCTTCTGGGAAGGATCCACAAAAGCTAGAAGCAACAGAAAGAAGCGCCATCAGCAGAACCCTTGGGTGTCAGTTATTTGGCTAAAATAACATCCGTGTGGTAGAGCCTTGGATGCTGGGGGAAAAAAAAGTCTCCTTTTTTACTTTGTGTGCCTGTTTTTCTCCCGTGTGCAGTACAAAACCAAGCGGGAAGAGGTGAAGCCTGTGGGTGATCCTGGGGGGAACGAGACGGAGATGTCTGTCACCACGGCCATGACAACAATGTCTGAGGTACCTTCTGCCACCCACACCCCTCCCCAGCATGCATGTGCAAGTCTTCAATGGTAGGAGAGAAAGATGGTCAGTCTTCAGGATATGCAGAATCCACATTTCTGAGTCTACCCCTCTCCCAGACACGCCCGTAGCCCTAAAATCAGCCCTTGTAATCTTTCCCAGCCCCACAGGGGTGGCACGGAGCTGAGTCACCCTCAGTATCTCAGTTCCAAACTGAGGTTGGATGAGGCTATAATACATCTCTCCATTTTAGTTTTCATTTAGTAAACAGTTTTCATTCAGTAAACAGATATCCATCTCGGTCTGTGTTTCTTTCCACTCTTTATTTCCTTTTGTGTGTTTTCTTGGTGATTTGGTTTTCTATTTTTGTTTATATTTTATTTTGTCCTGTGCTACACTGAGGGTCTCTTTCATTTGCTCTTTATGTATGTGGGTGGGTGGTGAACAGTACTGGGGATTGAACCCTGGGCCTCCATGCCAAGCAAGTACCCTTGAGCTATCTCCTCCCTCTCCCTCCCCCTCCCCTCTCCCTCCCCCTCTCTCCCTCCCCCTCTCCACTTCTCCTCTCCCCTCCCCTTTCCCTTCCCCCCCCCCCCACGCACGTGCATCATAATACTTTCTGAAGCTATGGGCCCTCTCATACTGTTGTGCACTTTGCACACACACACACACACACACACACACACACACTCACACACGAGTGGATAATAATGCCTGAAGCTATGGGCCCTCTCACACTCTCGTGCACTTTGCTCAGAGTCACCCCTATTGTCTTCTCTGTTCTGCTCTGCCCTCCCTAAGACTACAACCCCGTGGTTCCTTGCCCGAACCTCTCTGCCTGTATGTGATTCTGAGTCCAGACCGTCTTGGACTTCAGAAGAGCCCACAGCATGTGTGCTTGGTAGCATACCGCTTCTCTGAATGGGGTCCAGTATCACACCAGAGTCAAACACTACCAGTGTTTCTTCAGCAAACTCAGGAACGTTCTGCTGAGTAAGAACGCATACATTCATACATAGAGAGGCTATGAGTTGATGACCTATAGTCTCAGCATTGGCTCGGGTTTCTCCTAGCTGGTCCTGTCTCTCCAGCTACATTTTAAGACCTTACACTATAGCCTGTGCAGTTAGAACATTCTAGCTGTTCCATAAACATTTTTTTCATAAATAAGAAGTGACTGGTACCCCAGTGACTCATCAGCATAATTCTTTATAGACCTGGCCTATCCTATACAGATTATGCTACCCCTTAGTAAATTGCATGCTATTTTTTGATCAGAATGAAGTGATGAAATGATTCATACTATCAGATGTCTGGCTAGTTTTCATCTCTTTAAAATCCCCATTGGTCACATGAGACCCAAGGCAGCAATGACTGTCCCTCGGCTTCCTTATCGGGAAGGACCAGATGGTAGAATGTCCTCTGAATGTTCATGCTGGTAAACACCATGTAGTTCTTGCATTATTAATTTCTATCTTTTTAAAAAGAAGCCTCCAAATGTCGCTAGTGGTTAGCCCTGAAAAATGCCTCGATTATAAAATTCATAAGAACGTGCGACACCGCAGCACTGGAAGTTTTCAAAAGACATGTTCACAGAGGAGCTTGTTAAGAAGACAAAGCCCCGTAAACCTCAGTGGCGGGGGACAAAGCGTTTCACATGCAGACTTCCCTCGCTGTCGTTTTACTTCTTAGAACTCTGACTCCCAGCATGCTTCAGTGCGTTTCCTTGGGTTTGATCCATAGAACAAGACAAAGGAATACAAGATCGTGGGCCTGTACTCAGACGGCATCAATGTCCTGGGCTTGATTATCTTCTGCCTCGTCTTTGGCCTTGTCATTGGAAAAATGGGAGAAAAGGGGCAGATTCTGGTGGACTTCTTCAATGCCTTGAGTGACGCCACCATGAAAATCGTCCAGATCATCATGTGGTGAGCAGTGCTGACTAACACCATATCATTCCCACAGATAATGCCTTTTCAGACCTGGGAAGAAGAGGCCTATGCTCCTATGTGGGTCCTTCCTAGAGAAGGCAGACATTTAAAATCAAGATTGGGAGTATTACCTGATTTCACAACCTCCTCAGGAATTAATCTAGACCTAAAAGTCTGTCAGCCATTGTCTCTTGCCTCAGAATCCTGGAGAGCAACTTGCACCTACCCAGCCTTCCTGTCAGTAGGGATTTCAGAAGGTACTGGCGTATCTGAATACAAAGTGCTTCTTCTTAGGCCCGAGGTAGAAACGAAATTCAGAATATCACCAGCTGTTCTAGCCTAGGTATGACCACATCTGATGAAAAAGCTGCTTTCTAGCATCCAGAGACACTGCGTGTCTGTCCTGCCTGTGAGATGACCCGAAAGTTCAGGTCTCCTGAGAGACCTCTACCACCCCTTAGCTCATGTGGAACTAGCTCAACATTTTATAATCTAAATAGTAGAGATTGACAGGAAAATATCCAGTAGCGACAGCCAAGGAAGTCATTTAATCTCACTAAAACCTCAGCTCTGTCATCTGTGAGAAAAGGATAATAAAACCTAGCCCAGGGCTAGGGGAAGAGCATTAAGTGAAGTGATGTGTGTCAAATACTTCCCCAGCATAGGGCATAGCTAAATAGAGCTTTACAAATGGAGCTGCTGTGGCCTCACACAGTGCGGTTCCTATTGCCTCCCTGATGACACCTGAGAAGCAAGATGATCATGGCTGGAATGACCTGCTCATGTGCAATGAAGAGATAGAACATCCAATGGGGGGCAGGGGGGTGTGGACGCTGCATATGTGCTTCTGTGGCACACATTCTTACCAGAACCCCCTTAATTTGGGGGGGGGGTGCTAGATTCAAAGCTGAGCCCTTGGCTTCTTGATTATAGCCTGTGGTTCTCCCAGGGGAGAGCACATGTACACTGAGCATGCCCACACTAGCTGGTTCCCTCCCCGCAACCTATCTGAGAAGACCTGTGACATCTGAACTGTGCCTTTCTTGTGCTTGCTTTCTAGCTACATGCCGATTGGCATTTTGTTCCTAATTGCTGGGAAGATCATAGAAGTTGAAGACTGGGAAATATTCCGCAAGCTGGGCCTTTACATGGCCACTGTCCTGAGCGGGTACGTCTACTCAAGAGAAGAGACAGAGCTCCCTGCAAATACATTGGGGTTACTGGAGAAAGGCCAGGGTGCGGCTGGTTAGATGTAGCTTTTCTCCCATGGAGGAGAGCAGGGCATCAAGGCTGTCCTTTAACAGCTGTACCGTAGGTGGATCATGCTGTGCTAATCGCCAGCTCCTGGCAGAACAGCTTGGACCAGACTTTGCCACACACTTCATTGCTTGTGTTTAAAACAAGAGGAAAAGCTCATGTGTAGGCTCTTGGGGCTATCTCCTATCCCTTACTTCCTTAAGAATATAAATGAATCAGGCAGGCAAGGATACCTCCCACATAGCCCAGGGCTGAAAGGAATTAAGAACCTGGATACATTCCATCTTCCGCAAGTAGGAGTAGGAGGGCTGGGTTTGGGTCTGAGATTCTTGCTGAGCTGGTGTCAGAAGGGTGTCCAGATGCTAGGGCTGTTTAGTAAGTGTCTGAGACCTTTCAGAAGCCGTAAAACAAACAGGAAAGGTGCCAGGGTTGAATCTCTTGCACAGTTCTTACAGCCAAGCTGTTGGCTCCTTAAGAAGAGATGCTATAGGTTCTGAATGGTGCCTCCCTCCAAACGTGCCCGGCAAGGCCAGGATGGTTCTATCCGCTGAGAAATATGGGGCAATAGGATGAGTAAAAGATGCCGATTTAATTCCCACGGGCCAATCAGCCACCTTGAGCCAATCAGATTCCCTCTCAGAACCTCACCACATTGCGGCGTTCCCACAACACAGCATTAGTTGTTAACCTGGTGTGCCTGAGAACACAGCTTTCCAGCTATGCAGAAGCAGCCTGGTCCAGCAGTGTGTGGGTCAGAGTTGAACTGCAAGACCACAGAGATGAGAGAGGCAGGGCTTCTACTTTCTATTAGCCCTGAGCTGGAGCTGCTGCTGAGCCAGGCCATACCAGGGGTCGGGGGAAGGGTGGGGGCCGGGGCGGGGGGTGGGAGAAGTGGCTGCCTGGGATAATAAGCCATCTTTAATGGGGTTCTGTTGAGTTCTTGTCTCTTGTTCTATTTATGTTTCTAACAGAAAACTAAACAGCGTAGTGAAGATCTCAATGATTCTCTGCACTAAGAGGACTCTCTCCTCATACTCTCAAGATTGCTCTTTGTAGAGCTCACTGTTCACTGTGCATTGTCTTGCTGAACAGTCAGCTCATCACTTAAATGTACATGCATCTGCTAGTGAGTCTCATGTTGCCAGCCTCTTTTAGGGCAATCCGTAGCTTCCTAAGTGAAGCACTCTGGGAGCACAGGAATAATAAAGAAGTTGGAGACAGTCCTAAAGTGCAAGTTTCTCCTTGTTGTAACTCTGACCTCCCTCTTAGGCAGTAGATGCCATTCCAGAGCTCGGTCCAGAGGACGGGGTGGGGTGGCCTGTGAGGAGAGCTATAATGAGGTATCATGGTTGGGGACAAATGTGACCTTGGAGGGAGACTCGGCTCAGCCAGGGAAGGTATGGGACATTTCTGTAGAAGGTGGCAGAGATGGATCAGTGCGCGTAGTGCAGGAATGCATTGCAGGGACAGAGCAGATGATGTGACGCTCAGTGAGCTTGGGAATCTAAATTTATCTTCAGAATTTGCTAATAACTCTGACAAGGTGTTTCTTCTGCTAAGCAAGCCTTGACATCCCCATCAGTGGAATGGGGACATCTGTTCGCTGTCAGACGCCCCTATCTCACTGGGTCTTTGTGAAAGTTTAAAGATGTCCTGATTTTTAAAGCTGACTGAAAAGTAGGATCAGTGTGCAGACGTGGTATTGAGATTTTCTCCCTCTCGTTTGCAGGCTTGCAATCCACTCCCTCATAATACTGCCCCTGCTCTATTTCATAGTTGTGCGGAAGAACCCTTTCCGCTTTGCCTTGGGTATGGCGCAGGCTCTCCTGACAGCTCTCATGATCTCGTCCAGGTAACCAGGAGGAGAAGTGTTTGGGGGAAGTCTCCAGATAGTGCCGCTCTGATAGCTTTTGGTGAAGACAACTGCAGCTTCTGGTTTTGATAGGCACCTTTGAGAGATGGTGCCTAAACTTTCTGTCTGTCTTCTTGAATGTATTTCTCTACCATTCCAAGTACTTCTTACACTCTCCATGTGACCTGATACCCAGGAAAGATTCTGACGGGGGGGGGGCAGTGGTAGGCACAGCACCTCCTGTTTTTTGGTCTGGCCAAAAGTACCAGCATATGGACTGGGGAGGACCCAGGTTCAATCCCCAGCACCCACATAATGGCTCATGATTGCCTGTAACTCCAGTTCCTGGAAATCTAACACCCTCTTTGGGCCTCTGAGGGCACCAAGCATAAGGATATATATACAGGCAAAATATAAATACCATACACATAAAATAAAATTAGAATAAATTATTTTCTTAATTACCAGCATGCTTTGGGGCCCTTTTTTCACCTTTTGGGAAATGGGGATCTTTTTAGGGTGGAAACTGAGGCCTGGCCTTCTTAGACCTAAAGTCTTTTCTCTTGATCCCACAGTTCGGCAACCCTGCCAGTTACATTCCGCTGTGCGGAAGAAAAGAACCAGGTAGACAAGAGGATCACGAGATTTGTGCTGCCTGTTGGTGCCACCATCAACATGGACGGCACCGCGCTCTACGAAGCTGTGGCAGCCGTGTTTATTGCGCAGCTGAACGGCTTGGACCTGAGCATTGGACAGATTGTCACCATCAGGTGAGGTACAATGGCGCTCTCACTACATCACTGCTTGGACTGCCTCCAGCAAACACGGTCCGTGGAGAGAAACCGAGAAGGGCCCAGAGATGGTTCTGCTGGTCTATAAGTCCCTGCCCAAGATGTGGTGGGTAGATTCATGGCGCATGCAATTCCTGCTTCAGGAGATGGATTGCTGAAGCAGCTTTCTGTTCAGTTCACTGTGGCCAACAGGTGCCAGACAGTTTACACACCAAAGATTCAAGGTTGAATCTAGCACCAGTTCTTGCTCAAATGGGAGTTCCTGGTGGACAAGGGTTAGATACCCAAATAAATGCTGGGTTTGTGATAGGACTCTCACAGAAAATTGATGGGGAATCATGGGGGCCCCAATGAGAGAAGGATCAAACATACCTGGGAAGAGGAAAGAAGGATTCCTAGAGGAGAAAACAGTATGGATAAATCTTAGATGAATAGGAATAGCAAGAAAAGACAAAAGGGAAGTGCTCAGAACAGCAGATATATCTCAGAACCTAGCAAGAGTCCAGATTATTATCATATGATAAACAGATTTTCATTTTAAAGTATCTTTAAAGTATTTTAAAGATAATTAGCAGTATGGTGGGAGGCTTGGATGGGAGCAGGGACCACAAACTAGAAGATCAGTAAGTCCTCAAATGGCCTAGATCAAGACCTACACTGGGCATACCTCAGAGTTAGTGAATCAGAGAGCCAGTGTCTGGATTTAAGAGAATGCTTATAAGGTCCTGGTGCCTACACAGTGAGTCCCCAGTAAATGTGAGGAATGGGTGACACTATTTGGAAAGTTTGTAGAGAAGAGGGAACTGAGGAAGAAACCTCAAAATCCTATTAGAGGTAGATGAAGGGGGGGAAGGGGGGAGGGAGAGAACAGGTGGGAGAAAACCAGGGCCATCGAGGAAACTTGGGGACAAGAGGTTTGTTTTCAAAGATTAAAATGGCCCAATGTCTGATGCCAAGAAAAGTTCAAGTCAAATGAAGCCTGAAAATTAAGGAGGTAGGAAAAATGACATTGGTGTTGTGTCCTAGAGCAGCATTACTAGCCAGTAGCCTCGTGTGGCCCTTGGGTGGCTAAACTGGGTAGCACGGATGTGGAACAGGCTAACTACAGATAGCTCTGCTGGAACGCACTGTGTGACAGACTGGGATGCCTGTTGATCTCAGGACCATAGGTCAGGTTCAAAGGTCAGTTTCAGATGAACCTGGGTGAGCTTCATTTATGTTTCACGTACACTTTATGCTATAGTCTCCATGATTTCATGAAGTATTTGTAGTGCTTAGATTTTATAATCTGTCGTGTGAGATCAGCTGTGGGATTTTCCATCCATAGTGTCACAATTAGTCTTAGATTTTGGAGAACTTAGGATGTTGGACTTTCAAATGGTCAGGTTAACTAGGGATGCAGGAACAGAGCCCTCCTCTTGGCTGATTAAAGAGTAAAAAGGAAAAGCAAGCTTGCAGCGCTCAGCCGGGTTTTATTGAAAGCACACAAAAGTACACAGAGAAACAGACTCCTCCAGTCTGGAAAAGAGGATCCTGGATCTAGAGTCTGGCTTTTTCAGGCAGAGCCGAAACTTTCATATGATGGAGGGTGGGATGAGATCTCTTATCCCTCAGAATTGATTGGTTTGGGCTGTTGCAATGGTTTGGGGAACTCAGAAAGTTGATTGGTTCCCATCATTAGAGTCCCCTTTCTCCTATTTGATAATCAACGCCAGGCAGTTTCCTCTGGCAGGAAAAACATCAAGGCTTTAACCCCAAAGAGGGAAAAGGAAGTCAGCCATCTTAAATGTTTATGGGAAAGTAGAGCATGTTTTCCCTGGCTGCCTACTTACCGAGAGCTGTCAGACTCCTGGTCCCTCAGGATTCTCAGACTGTGTTGTTCCCATGGTGGCTGCTGTACTCAGAGCAGTGTGTGTTTTGATCCTGGCAGAACAGCAGAAGTGTTGTGTTCTGAGTTTGCTGCACAGGTATTATCCTGACTTTTCAGGGTTTTGTCTACACAAAAGCTGTCCAGACATCTAACCCCTCAAATGCAGGCAAGGAGTTGAGTACCTTGCCAAAGAATCGCCAGAACCAGGAATGTAAGCCAGATGTGTCTAACTTCATGCTACCCCACAGCCTACCCTCCAGTCCTGCTGAGCCTGGGCGCTAGGGCAGACCTTTATATCTTGGAAGCTGGAGGCTCAGCTGTGCTGAGGCAGGATGTGTTTGAACAATGAATAGGTTTTCATCCATTTCCCCTTACCTGAAGACAGATTGTTCTCAATGTCACACCAAAGCCACTCAGATGACAGAAGCTTTGTGAGCAAGTCCAAGGCTCAAGAGCACAGTCTTCTCTGACTGACTGAATTCGGAAGCCCAGCCTCACGCTGATAAGGACATGGCTAACCACATGTTGAGGCTTTCAAGGGGATCAATGAGCCTGGGCACAAATCCCTTCTGATAAGGAAAAACCCTTGATACATTGTTTAATTTTTTTTCAACCATCATTGAAATAAAGTTGGATTTTTTTTTTCCAGAAAGGATTTAGGAAGGATAGCGCCCCTGGATTATATAAGCCTAAAACTTTCAGAAACATTGATACAACCCCAGAACTAAGTCACTGTGAACTGGCAGTCATAGCCTCTACAAGAACACATACTAGGCAAAGCAGCTGGCAGGCTGTTGACCTGTAAGGCAGCACTGGGCAGATGAATGGGCAGCAGAGCCTGTTTGAGAATCCAGAGGCCTTTGGGACCCACAGGAATACGCATCTGTGGCTAGATCTGGGCTTTGTCTAGTTTACATCAGCAGTTTCTGCACCTTTGCCTTTCAGCCCACCCGAATCCGGAAATGATACTTTATACCCTGAGGGTAAGGCCACAGCTCCAAAAAGCACTGTGGGTGGCCTTGCCTGCTCTCCCCATTCAGTGGGTTTTCAGGACGCGGTGAGCCTTGATTTCTCCAGAATGGCCCAATTAAAATAAACATACTGCTGGTGAGAAACTGGATAATGCTAGGAGAAATGTCCCTATACCCTATACTGTGAGCTCAGGAGGAATCTTGTCAAAAACATGGGAATGAAGTTCACCTGGCTACCTACCTAAGATTCCAAGTCGCTCTTCCTTTTATACAAAGGACATCTGCTGGCCTGAAGGAGCAGTCAGGAATGCTTTTACCTTGGACAGTGTCACAATTTCTCAAATCGGTGCCTTTAAGGGATGTTCTTAGTGAAGACAAGAGTCTTGTGATGGCCAGGCATTATGTAAAGCCTACACAACCACTCCTTTATCCCCCTGCCTTCACCTCAGACATCCTTGCCAATCCACTCTACCACCCCTCTGCTCCCCTTCCTGAGACAACTGAAATTCCTGGCACATGCTAGGTGCTCTGTAAATGACTGAGCAGCTGAGACTGGAGGAGGAAGGAGGCAAGGGTGGGTAGATAAAGCCTTTTATGAAAATACTTGTATAAAAAAAAAATTGGTAAATCCCTGCCCTACCTCTTCGTAACTGCCTCAGTTTTGTGGATCGTTGCTGTTCAGTACTTCTTAGCTTTAGAGTGACCTGCCACAGGCTCTCCTCCTGCTGAGACATCCTGCTCCTCTTAAGCCCCTACAGTTCTGGGGTGTGCACTTGTACAGGTGTGTGTGTGTGTGTGTGTGTGTGTGTGTGTGTGTGTGTATTGGATGGGTGGGCAGATCACATGCACACGCACGCGCGCGTGAGAGACAAAACTGGTTATTTAGCAAATGAGCTCTAAGTGTTCAGTATGGGACCATAACTGTAACAGCAGCCATGGAGCCTGTGTCAGACCTGAGGCCTCGATGGAAGACATGGATGTCTAACCCTTGCCTGCCTTTGTGTTTTGGCTCCAGCATTACAGCCACCGCTGCCAGCATTGGAGCTGCTGGGGTGCCCCAGGCTGGCCTGGTGACCATGGTGATCGTGCTGAGTGCTGTGGGGCTGCCTGCCGAGGACGTCACCCTGATCATTGCTGTTGACTGGCTCCTGTGAGTTGGATCAAAGGCCCCTGCCTGGGTTGGTTGGGTAGGCAGCTTCCCAGCCATGCAGAGACTCTCTGCTGGGCTGGGCCTTCTGTCCCGCATTGACTGTTACTGCTTTCATTTCCTTCTGGCAAAGCTGCCTGGTAACATGCTTGAAATGAACTCTTCATAACTTCAGCAGGGGTTTTCAAAAGCCAGTGAGCTCCATCAGTTCCTGGTATCCCTGGTTACACTTAAGGTTAGGGGCTGGGTGGGGGACAAGATTAAACATGAGACAGTGGAGTGAAGGAGCAGGATAAGTCTGTCCCCACACATCCCAGTCCTGAGTTAGCTTCATTATTAGCAGCACCTCCTGCTTCAACATCAGTGCATCTTTCCAAGCATCTTTGGCATCCTCTGGGCTGGTGACAAGAACAAAGGTTTTAGCACGTGCCTGTGTCTAAATCCTCATCTGGTATCTTAGTAGGTTTAGGATCATGTGGATGTTCCTTAACTTCTCTGAAGCCCAATTGCATTATTTATGAGATGGAAAAAATTATGCCTAACCGCAGTAGCTTGTTAGGGACCAAGTGGGCTCATATGAGGCAAGTGTCTAGAAGTGAGGCTGGCAGTCGGTACATGGCTCAACAGAAGGCAAGTTCTAGTGTTATGATGGCAATGAGTCAATCCGACCACTCAGCCCCAGACAGTTCTCTTCTATCTTACACAGATACACACACACACACACACACACACACACACACACACACACACACACCATACACAGAACATCTGTGAGGAAAGATGCCTCTTTGACACCCAAAATTGAAAGTGGAGCAGCCTGGTATCTGGCTTTCTCTTTGATACTCAGGTCTATACATCTACCTTCTAGTTCCAAGTTCTGGCTCTGCCCCTGCCATTAGAGTAAGTATAGCTCCATACTGAACCTTATTTCCTATTAGAGAAAGACCAGGGTCAAACAGTTTGTAAACCACAGCTAAGATTGGGGAAAGGGGTATGATCATGCTGTGGAGGTTCCAAGCTTGTACCTGGTGTGGAAGCCGTTTCAAGTAAAAGAAGAAACCAGGCTGACTTAAACCCTGATCTTTCCTAGAAGCAGTGACTTTTGCTTCCAAGATGAATGAGGGTCTAAGCCTTTAATCCCAGCACTCGGGAAGCAGAGGCAGGCAGATTTCTGAGTTCGAGGCCAGCCTGATCTACAAAGTGAGTTCCAGGACAGCCAGGGCTATACAGAGAAACCCTGTCTCAAAAAACCAAAACAAAACAAACAAAAAGATACAAAGATGCTGGCCCAGTGCAGTCCCTGACAGAGGGCATGCACATTGTCACGTGTAGTCACCATTGGCTTCCTAAGTATCATCTCCACAAATGTGACCTCGTTCTCCGTTCTTTCACCCAATCTCAGCATCAAAATGGACACACCCTCTCTAGGCCGTCACTCTAGGCCTTCACTCTAGGCCTCTCTGCCACTGGCCCCTTCTCCAGCCTGTCTGGGATTATGACACAATGCAGGCGAATCAATGAGGACCCCACTTGCAGGCTGCTCTTTATTTTCAGGGACCTCATTGTTCCTCCATGTCCCTGCCAGGTTGTCCATGGAGTGACCTTATTTGGTAAAGTAATGAGTACCCCAGGGACACACCTGAAGCCCACAGACCTGGCACCATCCAAACCCCAACCAAGTACTGAGATTCTCTCACCTTAGTCAAAAGAGAGCTCCTAATACCATGGGCATTACACCTGGGAAACCCACAAAACAGAAGTCAAAGCTGAAAACTTTATTGAGTTCTGAGCCATCCTTAGAGCCCTCTGTGTCTATCTGAAGACACCATTCTTATTTGGGAAGGAAGAAGGGAATTTCGGGAGTCTGAGATGTCACTGCAACTTACTGAGAACACGGACCAACTGGGGCCCATATTCTTATTCAGCCCTTTAGAAACCACCCTCTGCTCCAGGCCTGAAGCATCTGCTAAGCCAGGCAGACAGCATTCTGCATTGACTTAGATCTTAACTGAACACATCAGAACCTTTCCTTTCTCCATAGGAAATCTGAGCCCATTCTGACTCTCCTGTCTCTTTCCCAGGGACCGGTTCAGGACCATGGTGAACGTCCTGGGTGATGCGTTTGGGACGGGCATCGTAGAGAAGCTCTCGAAGAAGGAGCTGGAGCAGATGGATGTTTCGTCTGAAGTCAACATCGTGAATCCCTTTGCCTTGGAACCCACAACCCTCGATAACGAAGACTCAGATACCAAGAAGTCTTATGTTAATGGGGGCTTCGCGGTAGACAAATCTGACACCATCTCGTTCACTCAGACCTCACAGTTCTAGATGCCTGGCCTCAGATTGAGGCCTGGGATTGTGAAGGGCGTCTCCACAGGAGCCATCTCTTAGCAAACTCCAACATTAAGGAACGAGAAGGACACTAAGAGTCAACTGTACATTTAGTTTGATAAACAGACCTCCAGATTATTTTCTATATTTGGCTTTATAGCCTTGGTTCTCTGGGTTTAGGGATTTGGGGTGAGATGAACTGAAAGGAAATAAGAAAGTTGTGTTATCTGGATTTTCTAATTCTATACAACAGAGTTTGGAAGTATATGAAGCAGTAACTGTTGGGATTAGGTCATAGATATGGAAGAGAAATTGGTTTCTCATGCATAGACCAGTGTTTGGGGTTTTTAAACAATATTATTGGCTACAAATTTTTACTCAGGCTTTCTATTGGCGGGACTTCCTTTGCCTTCTTACTTTTATAGATTATAATGCATCTCAAAAGCCCTACCCAGTTAATGTGCCAAATTTTCCATTTTGACCTCATCTCCAGCCACTCTCAAACTTCCCATGGGGCGGGGGTGGGGGGGAGCAAAAAAGATCAGCATAGTTCTGCAATAACAGTTTAAAGATAGTTGTGGGGTTTAGGGGAGGGGAAAGGGTTTTTTATTCAATGTACTGTATTGAGACACTGGTAGCTGGTAACCAGTGTTCAGTATAGAACTATATGTATATGTGTGTATATTTATTATTTTCATGTAATTTGCAAGACAGAGATCAGTAATGAACTATCAATGTGAAATATGCAGCTTCCCTTGTACTTGAATCAAAACGAGAGCTCCAGCCTAGGTGTGAGCTCACCAGAACACTGTCAGGCACTCTGGGATGAGAAATCAAGTTGCTGGCTTACTGTGATTCAAGCCCTAAAGCAGAAACATATTATGGTGAAACTCTAAGATGACACAGCCGTTCATATACAACATCTAGGGTCAGGCTCCCGGGAGGGGGAGGCTCCCTGTGAGCATGGAATAAGTACATTTACAAAGGCACTGTAGAGGCAGGATGTGCTCCCATAGCAACAGAAGGCTTCGATCTTCAAGTAGACTTCAAGACCCACTTCACAAGGCTGCCACTTTTCTGTCCTTGGTTTTCTCTGCCCCTCCCCATCCCCCAGGGCCAAACTAGCAGTGACAAGTCACTGCTGTTTCAAAACGGGGTGACCTAAATTGAATAAGCCTCATTGCAAGGTGACCAAGCTATCCTTATACTGTAGTCTTTTTATTTTATCTTTTGGTTTTTTATTTTTTAGTTTTTGAGACAGAGCCTCTCTACATAGCCGTGGATATCCTGGAACTCACTATGTAGCCTAGACTGGCCTCAAACTCACAGAGATCCTCCTGCCTCTGCCTCTTTAGTGCTGGCCTGAAAGGTAGGTACCACCATGCCCAGCTCTACACTGTATTCTTACAGAAGAAAAACCAGGCCATAAGCTACTGGTACCAGTGGTTCAGGGACAATACTTCAGTCCTTCCCTGGAGAGGATTGTTCTGGGAATCTCAGCCTTGTGGCTTAGAATCCTCTGCCTGTCTTTCTCCTGCTAATTCCCGAAGGTGGCTTATAAAAGTCTACACTTCTGTCCTCATCCTGTAAATAAAACTCAACAAAAACTTGTTCTTAACTTGGAGACAGATTCATAACAGCCGTGTTTCTGTAGTGCCCTTAAGTCATCTTAAACCCGTGCTTTTATATTTAAGAAGCCAGAAATTGTGCCAAAGATAGCAGGAAGGTAACTGAATGCTCAGAGTTGGCCACGCCCACCTGAAAGCTACAGACTGACCGTCATGGTGACCCTTGACTCCGAACTTTGAAGTACAAATATCTGTATTCTTTATAGGAAGTAAATCTAAATCTAAATGAGGTTGAATGGATATTTTATTTAGGAATGGACGGTTCTGTCCCCTTATCAGGTGGTTCTCCTTAATGGCAGTGAATTGGCAGAGCTGTTCACAAGATCATTGGGGTCATCTTGTAACCAGCCACTTCACACACTGTGCTGTTAACTCAAGATGATATGTTCCACTTCCTTCTCAATAAACATCTCCCCCACTCTTTCTCCCCTTATCTTTCTGCCTCTCATCTGTTCTTTTATTTACCTGGGTAAGTGTGAGAAAGTGAATTGTGGGCTGGTGCTAGAAGCTCTCTGAGATCATTGGCTTTAAAACCAGAGACGATGGGCTTGGAAATGTTTTGTCACCCGGAGAAAGAAAGGTCAGGACTTGAGGAAGACACACCAATCCTTCTTGTTCACCAGTGAGGATTACAAGACGGAAAGGCTATTCCATTGTGGACAACTGGGCTCCTAGTGTGTGACTGAAACGGAAATCGGATTTGCTAGAAACTGCTTCAATTGTGTGACCACCTGATAAGGGGATTGGTTCACTGAAGGGCCAGTTCTACCCTCTGAAATAGGACTACCAATTACAAGTAGCTGGATTTGGATGCCCTTGAGAGAGAGGACATGCCCCTACCTGAGCACCCCAGGTACCAGTCTTCAGAACAGGACTCGTGTGTAATAGATATCAGAGGAACAGACAATTTCTTGGCCCCACTGAGGAAAGGCAGCATTAAAGTGCCAGTTGCTTTTTGGCCACAGGAATCCAGGACGGAGTCTTGACTGCCATGCAGGGTAGAGACATTCCCAACAGCACACCAATTTAGAACCAAGTTTGGAATAGCTGGTGGAACTGAGCAGAGGCCCACCCCACGAGCTTAGCCGTCTCCCAAACGATATCCACAGAGAGTATTCTTACCAGTACCAACAGGTGACTTTAATTTTTTGTAGCTCTCTGGGTTATTAAAAACCCAGCTCTATTTTTAGAGTCACCACAGGAAACAGTGTGACCTGGTGATCAGAAGAGGGGAGAAGAAGCAATAGTGGTTTTGATGGTGGTTAAGGGCCTTTCCTCTGTGACAAGAAGGAAGAGGTCCTGCACACCCTTAGCAGAGCACTAAGACGACATACATCTCTACTGGTATTCTGCATTTAGTAAATTCTCGGTAAGAAACAACTTGTGAACACAGAACTCCAGTACCTTCTTACCTTTGTAATCCTTTCCAGTAATATAACATGCCCACCATCCTCCCACCAGGCCCCCCAAAAAAACCTGGCACAAAAGGTTAAGACTCTCCCAGGGTCACATAAGGAACAGTGGTGGGGACAATGTTCCCTTCACTGGGTACTGCCAGGCAGAAAAGGCCAGGGATGCTGGTAGTTCACTTTAACTCAAGTCTAGGGTGGCCTGAACATTTTGAAACACTTAAGTGTCATTGAAGAGATCTACTTTGCAGCCTAATGCCTATCCTTAAAATATTGCATTGCAATGCTGAAAATTTTGCTAAGAAGGCCTTTAGCGTATAATAAAGGAGGGAGCACAGGCTGGGCCAAGGTGATGGACATGGATGGCTCGGACTGTACAGGTGGTCACAATTACAGCTTCTTGTAGGACAAGCATCTCGATAAGTGATTTAAATACATGAGTATGATCCTTGCACCACCCAAGTGTTGACCTGTGCTGGCACAGGCCTAAGTATTTTACATGTATATAATCCTATTTGTTCTTTTGAACACTCTTCCTACTGCCATTTTCCAGACTAAGGAAATTGACCTTCTAAGGTTAAGAACTTGCCCAAGTTCACCCAGCTAGGACACATACATGATTCTAAGTCTTTTCCTATGATGCATGATAGCCTGCAGTGTCCTCCTTCAAGGTTGCTGGTGCTTTCTAATGTCATTGAATTTGCTACAACCAAATTTACTTAGACAAATTCGCTCTCCTCAGTTCCCCATTCTGGCAGTAGGCAGTTTAAAATGTCAATGAACCTCCTTTCACCCAGTGGCTTGACCTCTCCCCTCTTTATGGCTGATTGATATCCTCAGTATCATATCCCTCTCCACCCAAGTCCCTTCTAACTATTTCAATCAGAGTCCACTTTTTCCAGAAGGGCTGTTACAGGCAGGCAGGCAGATAGATCCTTCTCCCTCTCTCTCCTCTCTCCTCTCCCCCCTCTCTCACCTCTCCCTCCCCCTCTTTCCCTCTCCCCATCCCCTGTGGTCTGCTCTCCACCTACACAGTTCTCCCAAGTCTCCATGGTAACCAGTGCCCTGTTTGCAAAGCCCAAACAGTCCCCAGTCACCAGGATTCCATCTTCTGCTGTTCTCAGCTCCTTTGGTTGGCCTGTATTCTAGCCCCCTGTCCCTCTGTTTCCTGACACCTTCCCAAGTTGCCCTCCTGGTTTTTTTCCTGCTTCAGCTAAATGCACATGGGCCCTTTGAATCCTGAGGGAGGAGTGGACAAGCTTTGTATCATTCTGTTCTATATGCACCCCACCAGAAAGCCATCCATTGCCAGATGAATACCAAAAGAATATGGCCACACAGTGTCTCCTACCCTGGCCACACAGCTAAACTCCAGATCCCATTCCCAACCTCTACTGGGCTTTTAAACTAAACTGACTCCATAGTAACCTCAGAATGTTTTCCAGAAGTCTCTCCTGAACTGAGTTTAATATTTCCAGAACATACCCATTCCGTCCCCTTTATCTTAGGGTGGTAATGGTTCTTCCTGCCTCTGAATCCAGCAGATCTGAGTTGTAAGCATGGCGAGAGAGGTTGGTTCAATCATTTGAGTCCCTCTGCTATGCGTTTCAGTGAGGGAACCCGAGGGGACCATGTTGACTCTGAAGTTGCTGCCAGATTTTGTTTGCTCTTTAGACCTGAGTGTTCCTGCATTTCCTCTTCCCATTAATCCTTGAATAAACAACTTGTATGTTAATAATCCTCTAGGTCCTACTTACAACAATGAAACCTTCCTAATGAGAATGAGATGCGGAAAGATAAACAAAGGCCAGGCCTTCAGTGCCTGGCAATCCCTGCCCTGCCATTCAGAAACCCCTCCCCTTCTGCCAAGTATGCAGAGTATTTCCTAGTCTAGGTCCCCTATTAAAAAGAGACTATTAAAAAAATCCTCTCCCAAAAGACCTTACTTGACCTGGCCTCTGAGTTCATCCTGATTCACAAAAGTCACAGACACTGAACATGAAGGAGCTCATGTCCTGAGTTCTAGCCACAAGGTGATTGTCCTCTTGGCCAGTGCTTTGCTCTTATTACATATTTCATATTTGCCTTGCAGCTCAGCCAAGGCCACCGGCCCTGCTGCCTCCTTAGAGGGATGGGATCCTGGCCCTCATCACACATGCACACTCTTTGAAGCACCATTAAGACAAGTTGCCCTGGGATTTCCTCCCATCTCCATGCTTGACCAGGCACTTCCATACTCCAGAGCACCCTCTTCAGAAAGTCCTCTCTTTCTCACCCGTAAACCTCAGTGTCCATGGCACAAAGTCGTAAGCCCCGGGGCTAATGTTAAAGACACTTCAGAAGATGCCCCCAGGAGATAATCCTTTTCCCTACAAAACCCAATGTAGTCCAAAATGCCTCACTTCTCCCAAATTACTGTCCAATTTGTTCTTCCTATTCTTTAACATCCAAGGAAATCACTGGCTCCCTTCCCAGGAAAGATTCCAGGGCCACAGAGAAATAACAGTATTTTATCACATGGTTAGGTATTACCTTGTTTTATTAATATGAGACTTGGCTAAAAAAACAAACAAAAAACAACAACAACAACAAAAAACAAAAACAAAAACTGAAATGGAGTTCTACGGGTTTCACTTAAATCTATATCATTATTTTATACTACTAAACACAGCTCTATATAGCCATGGAGACTTCTGCAGTTTCCGTTTTGGGTTTGGGGAATCTGAACATCTCATATGAGACTGGAGAAGGTTACATGCATGGTCCATCTCTCTCCAGTTCCCAGCCACTGCTATCTCAAACCCCACTGTGGTTGACGACTATAGATCCATCCACCGAGTCTTAGCTAGCAATGCCACCCGAGAACCACTTAGAGCATCTTTACTAGTAAGGATAGAAACTCCAATAGGGGACAGGACTTATCTTGTACCCTAACACAACCACTCCCTCCTACAGGATCCAGTCCTCCACTGAGCAGAGTTGGATCTTGATGACACACAGTAACTGGAAAGTGGTGGATCCCCACAAAGGGCTACGGAAGGGGGTTGGTCAGGGGTAGGGCAGTCCACAACCCAGCACACAAAGGATGTCATCATATGTCCGGGGTTGAACTTCCCTTACGCAAAGTCAGATGATCTTACATGAGTTTCCACAATGAGTCAAGCACTTCCACCCACGGCACCCAACCGCTCACATTCTGTTCCTGGAAGTCACTCCACTGAAACAGGTGTGATCTTTATCTCAGCTCAAAACATGGATCCAAGTGTAAGTTCCTGGAGGAAAAGGAACAGGGGGGCTTATTTTGCTAGAGGTGGGGGGGTGTGGGGGGAGAACTTCCTAAAAAATGCTATTTACAAACAACATTTCAAGGCCAGGAAATAACAGAGAGTGCCTCTTGTTGACACAGAGGTGGCTAAACCTCATTCTTAAGACTGGTGTGGACCTGAGTTTCCCTGTCACTCGAGATAAATGAGGAGCTAATGATGAGGGTTTTTAGCCCTCAGATGAATCTCCTAGAATCCTTGAGGTCAATAAGGTTCATGTGACAACCAAGAAGTACGAAAACAACAGATAAGCCTTGTAGTTTGGAGACAAGACCAACCAGGGTTTGAAAGCAGGCTCTGACATTTGGTTTTCTGAGCCTCCGTGTCCTTAGCAAGAAAGTGAAGGGAAATGATGTTTTCCTTAAATGATTATAAGAGATGGAAGTAATAGTGGCTAATACTCGCTGGTTCTGCTTTTGTGCAGGGCACTGATTTAACATGCTTTTAAAATGAGACATCTGCACTTCAACATTACAAGGAGGATAGTATCAGGGCCTCCATCTCAAAGGGGACACTGAGTCATGACAAGGTTAAATTATGTCTAAGACCTGAGCCTTCGATGGCAGAACCTGGGTCAAAAACCAGGGGCTCTGTCTTCACAGCTGGGTTGATATAGTCATGAGACGCTCTGGACACAGGCTCAGGGCAAACTGAGAGGCTAGGCAAAGGAACGCAGGAGAATAGATGAGGGTCCTACAAAGTGAAACACACAGAACCTTCATCTCCTACCTTAAGGGTGGTCATGTCCCACCCACTACCATATGGCAGATAATAAGGTACCTGGAAGACATGGTTTTCCAAATGACCCCAAAGTTGTCCTTTTTCTGGCCCCTTCCACATCTACCCAGGCTACTCCATACAATAACACACCCCACCTGGCTCAAAAATACCCTCAATTATTCACAACCACCCTGCTACTCTACAGATTATATTTCAACTCTCTCCCCTAGAGCAGTTGCCAGATGTCTCTCTCCCCTCTCTTCAAGCACAGTGCTGGGCTTAGAACTCAAGTCTTGAGCTTGTTAGGCAGGTGCTTTGTCACTGAGATACATCCTGCTCTTTTTCTGAAAGTCCTAACCTACATGTGTCTTGGAGCCAACAAGCTCTGGAATCCTGATCACTCTTTCTGGAACATCCATGGGAACCCTCAGTGCTGTCATACTGACTAGATGATGAGAAGAAACAAGCCCTCCACTCCCAACTCCCCAGTCATGTAACACAAACCAGACAGTACATATGTTGTACTGTATTATGCCTGGGCCAGCCTTAAAAAGAGAGGGCAAGGCTGTGATACCATAGAGTCACAGAGTATGACTGCCCTAGCATGGAGCCTTCTGTGTCTATAAGGACGGGCGATTTTGACTATGAGCTGTAGGGCATTTTAAAAATAGAGACAAAGGATAGGGAAATGGTGTGGTGTTAGGTCTCAAATCCAGACAAAGTAGACCTAGCTACCAGGTTCTCCAGCATCTCAAGGTGGAAATCTCTAGGACTGGAACCACTCACTCTGCTGAAGAGGCTCTGTCCTTGGCCTACCTATGACCTTGTTTGGTCCCAATTCCCTACTTCTGAAGGTGAGACCAAGAACAGTCTTTTTCACTCTGACAAAGTAACTTGGCCACCATAATTTGGGACATCCAGACCCAATGTGGAGGGAAGAAGGGTCCCAGACCAAGGGAGCAGAATTCACAGTTCTCATTGTCAGCAGGACAAAAGGCAAGGAGAATAGGTCCCTACAAGACCTGAAACCTCCCAAGTGGTGCTGGAGTGGATGCCCTAATCAAGAAGGAGAATGGTTTCATCTGGCAGGGCTAGCAGATAACTAGGAAACAGCACAGACAGAAGGCAAGCCCTGTTTGGACCACAGCAAGTCCCTTTAAAGGAGCTTGGGTTGGGACATAGACACCCTGAGAAGGGCCTCAACATCCAGACTAGGCTGACCTCACATAGGTAACACATCAAGAGTCTCAAGTTAGCACCTAAAACCACTTTAGGTCTGACATTATCCTTCATGACCGCCTTTTAAAAATCTCTGTTAGAATTCAAAGCCTATAGGTGAGCAGAGAGAGATGGTGCTGCCGTGTAGAGGCTTAGAAGGCCCAGGTTCAAAAAGGATGCTTGTTCCAGGAGCCAACCAAACAAACAAAAAACCCAACCAAACAAACAAACAAAAAAAAAACCCCTCTGATTAAATTAAGAATTCATGCTCAAAACCTTCCCCCTTTACCTCCCAAAGAAGAAGCTCCAGAGGCTGGAGAGATGGAAGAGCAGTTAAGAGCCCATGATGGTTTTGCAGAAGACCCAGGTTCGATTCCTAGCACCCATGTTCAGCAGCTCACAACTCTTAGGTACTCTAGCTACAGGGGCATAGAAACCTGTGACCTCTGCAGGCACTTGCCGTCATGTGCACACAGACACACGTAGATACACAATTAGGAAAAAGGAAAATAAGATGTTTTTGGAAATCAATACTGAACGTCTCCGCCTGTTTGTTTGTTTTGTTTTTGTTTTTGTTTTAACAATTGAAATGAGAGGCAGACTCATTAGGGCTGGCCTGCTCCCCTTGCTCATGTAGGTAGCCCTCTTCTGAGAACAGAACCACCATGGTATTAGCTTTTATTTTTGATGGCTACTTAAAATTCACATCAAATAACAAACTGTGGACATTTAAAAGCCACTGTGGACATTTAAAAGTACATGTAAGCTAGCCTTATAATCTGCTTCCAAAGGTGGAATGCACCTTTATTTGGCTGAAATTCTAAATACTTTTGTTTTGTTTCAGGATTATTTTTGTTTGTTTGTTTTAATATGTATCTATTTCTCAATTTACTTTTGAAAACCAATTTCTACAGGAGAAAACAAAAAAAAAAAAAATCATTGCATCTTATAAAACCCAAAAAGGTTTTTAGTATATTGTGTAAAACAAAACCCCCGTAAACTAGGTAACTTATAAACAAAAGAAATTAGTCTCTCTCTCACAGGTCTGGAGGCCGGGAAGTCCAGAGTTAAGGTGCTGGCAAATCTAGAATCTGGTAAAGGCCTTTGCTTGCTCCCCTCACTGTGTGTGCCCTGGTGTGTTAGGAGGGACAGAGCTCCCAGGGCCTATTTCACAGCCTCACCCACGGGGCTCTATCCTTATGAACTCGATCTCCTCAACCATACACACCCCAACCTCCATCTAATGGTATCACCGTTCAAATTAGGAATTCAAGGAATCACAAACATTCAGACCGCAGCAATAGAGGCAGAGGGGGATGCAGAAGTCATGATGGGATGGAAGGGAGGCAGCTTGCCCATAGCCCCTCCCAGCAGGATTCTCCCTTCCTCTTCTTGTTCCCTCAGATTGCACAGGTGTTTCATAAAGGCTCCTGCAGATGAACACGAAGCCTGCCAGGGTGGCACTCTCCAGGGAATCTATTTACTTAAAGCAGTTCTCTTAGAGAAAAAAAAAAATGTTTGCAAAAGACTCTGTTTCCGATCTATGTTTATTAAGAATTTATCAAGGGGAGATTGGAAGAGGAAACAGTTTAAACTAAAGAAATTAATCCCTCCTGCAAATTCATCTTAGAAAATTAAGTGTTAAAATGAGAGCTGAACTCTTCAGATGTTAATAGTGTTTTTCTTGGGCTTTAATAAGGGACTTGATGTCATTTGAGCCTAACACGAGAAAATGAAACACAAAATCAAATTTATCAGAAAGAGAAAACCAAGTTGATGGTCTTTTCCCAGTTGACTTATCAGGTTATCTCCCAAAATAATCAATGTCCTGTCTCACGGAAGACCTATTTGTGACAATTTTTAAAAATGTGTTTGTTACAATTTTAAAAAATAATTTGCAAATGGAAAAGCCCCTCATATTCTTCTAATTATGTTTTTTTCTATTTTTCATGCTCAAAATAAATACAAGGGAAGACACAAATTCTCCAGGTGACAAGTGAATGAGAGCCCCAGACAGAATTTAATCAACAATTCTTACCTTGGGCACAAAAGACCCGAGTATAAGGTTTGAATTAATAAGGGCTAGGCACCAGGAAGTCAACCCAAACAACAGGGGATGGTGTTCAAACGTCAGTCTCTTGGTGAGTGAACTCTTCATCCTTCATCCATGTTCCCCTGTGAAATTCAAAGAGCACATCTATGTGTGGCATTGAGTTGTCGGCGCAGCCAGGGAAAAAACAAACTATCCTAAGCTTAGATCCAGCTCAGCCTTGGCATCGCCTGTTTTCTGAGCCCCTTCCCCTGTGTCTCAGGTTCAGAATAAGGGAAAGCATTTGCCCTCTTGGTATAATAGCAGAGCCTGCACTGAGAGCATCTCCCTCCCCATGCTATGGGTACAGTGAATGAAGTCCTCCGTTCACAGCAAATGTGCCCAAACCTGTTGGATGCCATTAAGGGCGAGTGTCAGACACACTCACTGTTCTGTTAATTCCCCATGATTCTTCACAAAACTCAAGTCTACTGTAGAGATGTCATCTTAGAAGTGCATATAATCTCCTAAAGAGCAAGTTTCTGCTGCATTCTCAGTGCTGGCCACCACTAGGGTTAAGCTGGGGCCGAACAGAGCCATAGGTATCAGTGCCTTCTCAGAGTCCCCCAGGTAATCCTAAGGCTCTTTGAGGCCTGTAGCCTGGGCATTTGCTGCTGTGCACCTTGGGTGCATAGTCACCAACCTGTGTGGCCTGTTGGATGCTGACTTGGGCTTATGGGATGAAGACAGACTATGTATCATTCCATCATCATCCCCCCACCCATACATCAGTCCCCCACAAACCATCAAATGACAGCTCCATCAGATGCTGGAGCCTAAATCTAGATGGAAGATGCCAACTGATGAAGCTTGGGCTCTCTCGGATTGGGTTGGCTTGCTTTCAGCTGTGGTGATAATGGCTATAAAGGATTCTCTAGGATAGGTGAGATTAAACCCCATGGCCACTGCTGTCTTGGGAGCTAGGACTCTGGGCTATGCCAGGACCAGAAACCAGCACTTCAACTCAACTTAATCTTTCTTCCTTTCTTCCTTTTTTTTTTTTTTTTTTTTGACAGGGTTTCTCTGTGTGGCTGTCCTGGAACTCACTTTGTAGACCAGGCTGGCCATGAACTCAGAAATCCACGTGCCTCTGCCTCCCAAGTGCTGGGATTAAAGGCGTGCACCACCACTGTCCCTTCCTTGTATTGTGCTTGAGTTTTGCAAAGAGCAGGAGGTTACAATTTTCCCGTCTGAGGAAATTCTGACTTGAGGTCCTTGACCCCCATCTATTTAGATGCCTGACAGTGAGGCTGGCTCTTGTTCCCTCCCACGGAGGGTCACCTCCAGATGAAATCTGAGAGCAGATGAAGAAACCGCAGGCATTCAGTGGACTGGAACTGATGTATGTAGTATGTGGTCACCTGATACACATACACACATGTACTCGCACCCTCATGCACAGAGAAGGAGGGCCTGGCACTGCCTGGGGAACTGGGACCATCAGAGACAGTCTTTGGAGCCCACTTCCACAGAGGACTGTCATACATGACACTAGATGTGGTCATTAGCTTACTAAGGACCAAAGCACAGGAACCTGGGTTACCTGAGAGATTTGAGGACATTATGAAGATTCTTCTCTTTGTTCAAGGGGCTGTATTTATTTGGTAGAAATTTTTCTCATTTTAAAGTTACCACCCATGCCTCAAGCCCCATGTCCCAAGGCATCAGGTAAAGACATCAACATCTTATACCTCCTTCTACCTGCCTCCTCTCCACACTACCTCTGCCTGAACAGTCAGTGGGAATCCCTGCTTTGTGCTCAAAATTTCTTGGTATTTTTGGACTAGGGATCTTTTTCCACTTTTTTTCTGGGAAACGGACCACAGGGAAGCCTGGACAGGGTAGGATGACCACAGTAGAGAAGCAGATGTGGACCAGCAGAGTAGTAAGGGCTGAGTCTGTCATGGGAATCCACAGGAAAGTGGACCAGAGCACACAGGAGGAACTGAGGATGCTCTGCTGTGTGCCCACGAGTCCCCTCTGGGTTCTTTCTTCCCAGGCCATGGAAACAGCTCCAGCTCTCCCCTCACAGTTCCTTAACCTTGCCCATCCCCCAGGTTTCCCCCCAGGTTTCCTGGGTCATTCATAATAAATGCCCAGTTTGCTTCCGAGTCACCCAGTGCTCTGCCATGCACTGGAGACCCTCCCCTAGTTCTGTCCTTTGAGATCCTCGACTCACCAGGGATCTAGGATCCAAGAAGCAACCGTAATCAAAGGAAGAACGGGCACTTCTGGGAAAGGCCTAGGAGCATCTACCAAGCCTGTGTGGGAGCTCCTCTTATGAAAGGAACCCATTTTCCAAAGTGGACTTGGCAATGGGGTGGGATGGGGATAAGAAGGGTGGGAGTCTATTATACTTCTTCCCTAGCCACCTCATATCAGCATCCAGATATCAGCTTTATGTAACTTGATTTTACCCATGTAGAGACTCGATGTAATTTGGCATTTGGTGATTACGTGTGCTATGTACCGTGTAGCAACTTAACAAGAGCATAGAGAGTCTTACAACAAGAGATTAAGTGGCCTAGAATCCATCCTTTAATCTTCCAAGCAGAACGTTCTAAAGTAAAGCCTACAGGATGGGCAATTATCAAGATGTTCTACTTCCTCTTTACTGAAGGCAGGGATCCTCGCCAGCCCCAGGGCAAGGTTGTTTGTATCCTGAAGCATCCATGAAGCTCAAGCCAGACTTTCAGGAGCCTAATTTTGGGGCAAAATCTAGCAGGTCATCTCATCCTCCTTCATTGTTTAAAAAGGCCTACTCCTTTCTGATGGCCATAAGATATAGCACTGTCACTCCTAGGAGGAAACATTTAAAGGCAAGGGCCACCTACTGCCTGGGTGCTAAAGGGCTGCCATTTACACATACACCCACTCCTCTGCATTCTTCTGTCATACTCTAGCCTTGGAAAGGCAAAAGAACATGGTGACTCGAAGCATGACCTCGGGTCTACTGTGCACTAAGGAATCCTATCAATCGTAGTCTTGGCCCTGCCATTGGCTACGCCATTGACTAACCATGTGGCTTTGAGCAAGGTATCAGGTCTCGCTACGTTCAAAAGCAGAACTTAGTAAAAGCACCACCCCTCATGGGTTGTTGTCAGAATTAAACAGTGATTCATTTAGTTCATGGGATTCACTTGGCCAGCTCTTGACCCTATGTCAGAAACACAAAAGGAAGAGTGGAGAGCTGTCAACATAATAGCAGAACTCAAGCACCCAGGCCTCAGTCCCATCCACAGAAATCCAACTTGAAACTCACAGGCAAGCATGCCACTCTTGAAGAAAACACGGTTATTATTCGGGGCATGGATTAAGAAGGGAAACTAAGAGAATAAGTAAGAAATGATGAGCACCAGCCTATGGCCACATACTATACCACACTTCAGCATCCTAGACTTGCCTCAGCACCTCCTTCAACATTCACATACGACTACTCTGTAGGGTCAACAGAAGTCAGGACAGTAGCAGGGTTAGCATGGGAAGGCAGGGCCTTGCTCAGGACCGAAGCCCAGTGTGTGGTTGGCTTTCCATATACTGAGCTAAATGCTGGGTTTCCTTCTCTTATAAAAGACCAATTTTAGTACATTATGTCCACTTCATAAAGAAACATGCAGAGTGCTAAAATGTGTTTGTTACAATAGCAGAAAGAGAGAGAGAGAGAGAGTCACAGAGAGTCACAGAACTAAGGACAAATTGAAGGGTCTCAATTTGAATCCAGAAGTGGTAGTTCAGGTGGCATGTGGAAACTCAAGGCAAGACAGAGGCTGAGGTCAAGGAGCCCAAGGGTCTCTTACATAAAGAGGGAGGGACATGTGGGACAAAGAACATGAGAACTGGCAAGTCGCTGCTATCAGTGTTCCACTGAGCAGGGGTTGGGGGTAGGGGCGGTCTCAGAGCTCCTCCCCACCTCCTCCACACTTCCTAGTTACTTCAGTGACAGCAGGAGATGGAAACTGCTTTTAGCAAACCACAGTAGCAAACAGTACTTAAGCTGCTTACTTACGTGAGATAGGAGTTAAAAATATCTCTGCGCACGCTCTAAGTGTTTCTTCAGAGGGTAGCTTGGTCTTTCATGGATAGAATTTGTTTCAGAGATAAAGCTGTCCTATGACAAAACATATCCAGCAATTGCATTACCCAAGATGTAATAAAGATCGGTAACAGCCTCTATGTGCCCTACAAATGGGGTTGAGTGTGTATGTGTGTGTGTGTGTCCATACTTCCCTCTTTCCATCTTAAGGAGATAAATTTTCTTTAGGTTGGAAAATATGATTAAGCCAGAGCTCTTCAGAGAGGAATTTTAAAAACCTGACTACTCCCATGGGTATCATGACCAATTCCAAAAACAAGTGTCACCCTGCCAGTCGGGTATAAGTTCTGGCAGCTGAGGCCCCTTTGACATTTCACTGGAATGCCTTTAAATTCTGCTCAAGATCACCAAACTGTGTGTCTGCAGGAAACTTCAAGTCCCAGGCACACCTACCATAGATCAGAAATGCTCCCTAAGGTCACAGAAAACATCAATAGCCCCAACACCATATTCAACTCTAGATGTCATCTCTCCCAGATCGTGGCCCTCCTTAGCTCTCACACAGTGCTTCCCTCTGTGTGCTGGGACAGAGGATGAGAGCATGCATGGTCCGTTGGATGGCTCCCAGGACCTCTGCCTAGTCAGTGCTGTGCTCACCTTCCTCTGTCCCTTCCTCTGGGAGCCTGCTCGGACTCCCGACCACACAGATACACACCTGGTCAGGCTCATGCTATTATGTTCTCTCCCGGGCGAGGGTCAAAGTCTCACATTATTTTACTAATATCTACTTCCCTCAGCACACTTCAAATTCCAGTTCCTACATTTATCAGCAAGGATTTAGTTTCTCCAGAACACCTAACCTTTGGGTGAGCTCGGTGGGATGTCAGAAGGCTGCGTACGCTCTCGGGGATCTTCTGCCACGTGGACTGAGAATAAGGCTGGAACCTGCCCAACAGAGTAAATAGAGTAGAACATTATGCAGCTATCCTAAAAAGGATGCTGACCTAACGTACTTAAAAAATATGGTTGAAACTTAACCAGAAACGAAAACAGCACAGCTATCATTTTAATGCTGGCATCACGCCCACACCCGACGGAAGTGGCAGTGCCAGCAACAACGTGCTGTGCCCAGTGCCTGCCTATGACCAGCTCTTCTTTGGACTTCATTCGTTCTTAGGCAATTCACTAATGAGCAAACTCTGCTTCTTTACCCTCAAATTGTAATTTAAAGACTCACTTCTCAATTGTCTTCTGCCACAAAGACTTTGTTCTACATCTCGTCACCATTTGGCCACTCAGAGCCCAAACATAAGCATGAACCTGATAAGGTCTTCCAGCTTCTTACACGCTGTGCTTTCTCCCTCCCACAGATTCCTGGATTCCTCTGTGCAGGATACTGCTACCTTCCCACCCAAGTCCTCACTCTTAACTCCCAACCACTCACCGTGAATGAACTCCAGTGCTGATGTCTCCAGGAGTCCTTCTGGAGCTGAGCCCACCCCTATAGAGGCCAGCTGACCCATGCGTTGTTCATTTCACAACACTTCTGATAGTGGACACTGGCCCCTGCTGGTTAATGTGTCCCCTCGACTGAAACCCAGGTTGAGATTCTGGTCACTATCTTATCTCAACTTCAGTGTGTAGTTCCAACCCTAAGGAGACTGAAGTGGGAGGATTGTGAGTTTGAGGCTAGCCTGGGCTATACAGCAGAACCTTATCTCAGAAAAGGACAACAATAATACTCATTTCAGCTCACAGTAGGTATTGAATACCACCGTGGGGTTTAAAGAGCATTGTTTGAGACTCTGGAGGAGTGACTCAGTAGTTAAAAGCATTCTCTGCTCTTCCTGAGGACCTAGGTTCAGGTCCCAGCTCCCACACCTTCAATTCCAGTGCCAGAAGATCCACTTCTGCCCTCCACAGGAACCTGCACTCACATGATGCACAGACACATACTCGGGCCCATAAAACAAATCTCTAAGAAATTATATTATTTGAGTAGTGAATTCATTCATACTTGTTGGGTATCAAATCCTAAATTCTGAGATCGTGAAGCTAAAGGCACACACAGAAATTTGATGACAAAAAGTACAGATGCGATTTCCCTAAAAGCTTTCAAAGAATTTTAACAATTTGGGTAAAATCCTTCTCTCTGTGAATGCGTGAGAAGCACTAGAATGCCATGAGAATTTACGATGTTTACAAGGACATTGAGAACAGAGAGCTGTCCATCAGCAGACTCTGGAAGCCTGGAGTAATTGATGGGACCACTGTGCCAATGACCCCAGGCATCTCCACCTGTGTGTAGTTCACTCCTATCATTCTCCTTTCACATCCTTCTCTGGAACAAGCATGTTCAGTAGTCCCTAAGAACATGAGGCTGAGTAGGACTGAGTGCACACATCTCCTACTGACCCGGGAAAACACCGAGCAGCAAGGGCCTGCACCCTCAAGGCATGGCTGCTTTTCAGAAAACGTCATAGGCATAATTTCTGCTCTCTCTAAGAATCTTATGAGAAATACAGCAAATCTTTAAAAATAGCCACCTGCTAGACACATAGGCCTTGAAAATACTGTGGTTTCATACAAGGAATAGAGCTGTGCCACATGCCGTCTCTGTGATTCTCCTCATCACAGACAAGAAGAGTTGTGAAGGCAGGTAACATGCTGCAGAGAGGGAGACGGGAAGGAGGGCTGTCTCCCTTTCCTTTGAGACTACATTCTTCACTCTGGTATTCAAAAGGCTTTGTACATCTCCCACTAAAATCTGAAAAACCTACAATTCAGTCTGTCATATGACCAGAAATAACACTCCTTGGCATAGGCTCAAAGGTCTCGACATCCTACGCCACAGACTCTTGCTCAGCAAGGTGTATTTCCACCCCATGCACGGTAGCAAGAGATGAAGGAATAAGGGAAACGTGGTACACATACACTATTCAACTGGAATGAAAAACAATGAAATCATGGAATTTTCAGGTAAGTGGATGGCACTGGAAAAGATGATATTGAGTGAGGTAATCCAGACTCAGAAAGACAAACATTTCACGGAGGTTCTCTCTTGTCAGAGGCTCCTAGCTCCAATCTCCAGATGTGAGTGCGTAGCATGAGTAACCAAGGAATAGTATACAGGTGATATAAAGGGGGAATGGGGAAAGTGGGAAGGAGCTCTCATTGGGAAAGGCGGGGAAGGTCAATACAGAAAGAGAAGGAAGAAGGAGGGATAAATAGCACCAAGGTTGTCTAATGAAGCCCATACGGGCCGGTTTGGTGTGTCAACTTGACACAAACTGGAGTTATCACAGAAAATGGAGCCTTCCTTGAGGAAATGCCTCCAGGAGATCCAGCTGTCAGGCACTTTTTCAACTAGTGTTCAAGGGGATAGGGCCCATTGTGGGTGGTGCCGTCCCTGGGCTGGTAGTCTTGGGTTCTATAAGAAAGCAAGCTGAGCAAGCCAGGGGAGGCAAGCCAGTAAGCAACATCCCTCCATGGCCTTTACATCAGCTCCTGCCTCCAAGTTCCTGCCTTGTGTGATTTCATGTCCTGACTTCCTTTGCTGATGAACAGCAGTATGGAAGTGTAAGATAAATAAACCCTTTCCTCCCCAACTTGCTTCTTGGTCATGATGTTTTGTGCAGGAATACAAACCCTGATTAAGACAAAGCTTCAATATTGTTTTATATTAACCTAAAATAATTATACACAATATGTATGCATGCATGTGTGTATTGTGTGTGGGGGGGACAGATAGACAGAGACAGTGGCAAACAGAGACAGTGACAGAGAGAGGGGAGAGAGAGCTTAAATGAAGTTGTGCCATTTGAGCTGACAATATTCCTTGCAAGAACAGTATTCTAACCAACTGTACCAGGCATGAGAAACTCCCTTTTGAGTGGTTGGTCAGTATAGTCCAAATGACTCCCAAAACAATATAGGCCATTAATGTTGCCCTGAGATGCCCCTCAGAGGTTGATGGTAAGACCCTATTCCTGGAGATATTAAACACTTAGGATACAGGACTTGGATTATTTGAACTGGTCTGAAAGCATCCTCCCTGCAGTATAGTTTAAATGGTATCATAAAGGCCCACGAAAGCCCCCAAGGGGGGGGAGCAATTAATGGTCCTACCCAGCTATGATACCTATAAAACACAATGACCAGCATAGCAAGATATCCACAAGAGTGTATTAGTGGCACTCACATGTTGGCAGTAACCAACAGCTGTCCAGGTGGACTTAAAATCTACTCAACAGAAGGGCAATCGTGGCTAGTCCTAGAAACCTAGCTTGGGTAATGAGGTTATGAATATTAGAAGAGAATCTACTATTGCCTCTTCGCTAAACCAGAATAATTCTTTAACTGCATCGTATCCTTAACCACAGGTAAGTGTAGCTATCATCCCTCATCAAAGAGGCTTCTCCCTACAGAAAATAGATACCATCACAGAAAACCACAACTGGATTCAGTGAAAAGATCAGCAGATGGTGGGGAGCCCGGCCCCAGAAGATACATATCCTATATCTATGGACCAGAGGACATATCAGAAGAGAGTGCACATGAATGTGTAACAGGGAAAAAAAGGCATAAATTTGAGAGTGGAAAAAGATGGGAGAGGTTTAAGGAAGAAAGGGAAAGGAGAAAGTGAATTATATTGAGAAGATAAAAAGTTAACTTTTAAACCATTGGGCTGACTACAGGATGAGAGAAAAATTTTACTACCAATACCTCAGACAAGAGATGAACATCTAGAATACATAAAAAACTAAAAAAAAAAAAAAAGAAAGAAATCAAAAAAAGGATCCAGTTAATAAATGGGCTGGTAAACTGAATACGGTTCTCAAAGAAATCCAAATGGACAGTAAATGATGGAGGAAAAGATCAGCACTCTTAGTCATCAGGGAAAGCCAATGAGTAGCTTTGACATTCAATCCTACCATTCCACACCAGCAGCTATCAGCAAGGAAACAAGTGAGAACACAGGCTGGCAAGGCCGTGGGAGAAGGAGCCCTTCACTCACCTGTGGTGGGAGTGGGAACTGGTACAGCCACCATGGAAATCAGTGGGCAGTCTCTCAAAACACAAAAAGTAGGACTGTCATGAGACACAACTGCTCCACTCCTCAGAGTTTTCTAAGTCAGCATACCACGGGGATATCTGCACACCCATGTTCATTGCTGTGGTATCTACAAAAGCTAGGAACCAGAACCAGCCTCTGTGCCCATCAACAGACAAATGGATACATGTGTGGTGTGTGTGCTGTGTGTGTGTGGTCTGTGTGTGTACTAATACAAATGTGAAAAACATTCACAGTGGGGTTTATTCTGCCACAAAGAAAATAAAATCCTAAAATGAGTGGTGGTGTCACATGCCTTTAATCCCAGCACTTGGGAGGCAGAAATGTGTGTGTCTCTGTAAGTTCAAGGCCAGCCTGGTCTACAGAGTGAGTTCAGGACAGCCAAGGCTACACAGAGAAACCCTGTTTCAAGAAGAAAAAAAAACAACCCTCCCCCAAACCAAACAAAACAAAAACACCCAAGAAAGAAAGAAAGAAAGAAGGAAATAAAGAAAGAAAAGAAAAGAAAAGAAAAGAAAAGAAAAGAAAAGAAAAGAAAATCCAGACATTTGAAATGGAATTGAAAATAATCATGTCAATCAAACAAAGTCAGATTCACAAAGACATGTTTTTTTGTTTTTTGTTTTTATCATGTAGGTCATAAAACTAGAAAGGAAATTCTACTGGCTAGTTTTATGTGGACTAGACACAGACCAAAGTCACCCGAGAGGAGATAACCTCAATTTTAAAAATGCCTTCATAAGATTAGGCTGCAAACAAGCCTGTAGGATATTTTCTTAATTAGTGATGGATGGGAGAAGGCCCAGCCCGTTGTGGGTGATGCCATCCCTGGTCTGGTGAACCTCAGTTCTATGAAAGAAAAAGAAAGAAAGAAAGAAAGAAAGAAAGAAAGAAAGAAAGAAAGAAAGAAAGAAAGAAAGAGAGGGGGGAAGGAGGGAAGGAAGGAAGGAAGGAAGGAAGGAAGGAAGGAAGGAAGGAAGGAAGGAAGAAAGAAAAAAAGAAAGAAAGAAAGAAAGAAAGAAAGAAAGAAAGAAAGAAAGAAAGAAAGAAAGAAAGAGAGGGGGAAGGAGGGAAGGAAGGAAGGAAGGAAGGAAGGAAGGAAGAAAGAAAGAAAGAAAGAAAGAAAGAAAGAAAGAAAGAAAGAAAGAAAGAAAGAGAAAGAGGTAGAGAGGGAGGGAGGGAGGAAAGGAAGGAAGGAAGGAAGGAAGGAAGGAACCAAGCAACCAAGCAACCAAGCAACCAAGCAGGCAAGCTGAGCAAGTCATGGGGAGCAAGCCAGTAAGCAGCACCTCTCCATGGCCTCTGTATTATCTCCTGCCTCCAGGTTCCTGACTTGTTTGAGTTCCTGACCTGACATCTTTCACTGATGAGCAGTGATCTGGAAGTGTAAGCCAAATAAACCCTTCCCTCCCCAAGTTGTTTTGGTCATGGTGTTTCATCCAGCAATGATAACACTAACCAGGATAGACATCATGTAGAAAGATAGCTCGGGGCAGCTGCTGGGAGGAGGGGAGTGGGGGACATGTGACAAGAGAGCACAAGGGTCTCAGGGTAAGGAAGGGGGACAGCAGGGAGTTAGAGGAGTGGGGTGGGAGAGTCTGGCATGAGAAGAACAAAATATATATGAAAATGTCATAATGAGATCCATTACTTTGTTATCTTAAAAACCTTAAAGGGCCCTTGGGCCCCTCATCCCTGCAAGCCGAGCACTGACTGCCTCCAGTGTTAAGCTAACAGAGTCTCACAAGATGGTTCTCATGCACCCCCGGGAGGGGCTGGTCCTGCTGGCTGCTGTGAAAGAGTAGCCAGAAAGGAAAGGACAAGGAACTATAGCCACCAAGGTTCCAGACATCTGTCTCTGTGATCAGCTAAACTTGTCAAGGGGGACGTGGAAGCTCCCCAAGCACACGAAAGGCACAGCCATCAGTGAATGCAGGGCTCCTCCCCACCCCATGTCCTTGCCAGCATATGTTATGTGAAAACAGCTTCCTTGAAAAGATAGCATTTAAGGCCACTCCTCTAGTGGAAAGGTGACCAACTGACTCAGCGTAGGGCTTTCCCACAATGCAGGACCTTGGGGACTAAAGCCAAGACAGTCATAAGCCAACTGGATGATAGACCACTTTCTGTGGTCACAGTTCTTTGTCATTGTGGATAATGGCATGACTTAAATAAGCGTAGTCCAGTTAGGTCCAAAGTCACCTGTTTAGAATGACTGGGCACACTGAATTTGCTGCCTCATCTGAAATGGCTGAATACCCTCTCACCTTCCTATGTTCCCTGCCATGCCTCCACTGACTGAACATTCCTGGAACTCTCTTCTGCCTTTTTAGTCTCCACGGTACTTCCACAGTTATCCTCATATCCTGGACACTGGGACCCAGAAGTTTCCCACAAACTCATCATATGATGAAGGCTGACAAAGCCCCCTCTCTTCTTATCTCCCATCCCCCATTCTCCACTAACTCAACCATGAACCAGTCTTGTTCAGGGCCCACATGAAGCCATTCTCGTTTATTCTCCAGACATATCTATAAATTTCTGCCTTGTCAAAATCACTCTGTGTGTGCATGCATATGTGTGTGTGTGCATGAATATGCGCATGTATTTTTATTCTGTGCTATGTTGCAAGTTGTCAGAAGAATAGGAGAAATGTGTTAGGTGTTAAGTTAGTCTCCATTCCAGGTGTGGCGAGCAGGTTATCAATCCTAACACTCTCTCACACACTCAATATCCAATCTCCATTCATTCTGTTTGACTCAGTAAATGTGAGGCAATTCTTACATCAGCCAAAAATGAGGATCAGCTGGCTGGCTACATGAAGATGCTCATCAGAGGGGAGCTGAATGGATACATGAATGCAGATGCCATCTGACATGTTCAGAAGCAGCAGGGTCCCTCTGCTCTCTGTGGGACTTATCTTCTATCTGCTCTGTCCACCCCCTGCATTGGACTACTGTTGAGAGCATACCATGATCCGGGTCATGTTAAGCAGGATGGGGTTACATCAACCTTCCTGTCTAGTTTGTTGTGAGGTATTGGGCTATACACAGACTTGGGACATTGTCTATGTGACTACAAGCCATGCTTCTCCTGTGGGGGCTGTGGGGGCTTTTGGGGTGGTAACTTTGACAGGAGCCTTGAGTCCAGGAGACATGAGGGAACTCCTTCCATCCCATGTAGGTGAATTGACACCATTGAGTTTCTCCGGAGTTCAGACCTTAGCTTGACTGGAGACTAGACTGTATAGCCCAATGACCCACAGTTTGTGAACCCCTAGAAAGTAGAGCTATGTCGTGATCATTGTAAATAGCTGCCCAAGAAGTTCATAAGTATTTTAGTGTCAGAAAATCCTGTTGTACTAATTCTGGTAGTTAGGAAGGTATATCTTAACAAAGCACAAAGACAGAGCCTTGGCTATCCTAGTCCCTGCAGCAGAGGAACAAAGTCACGATTTAAAGCTGGAATACTGCTGAGAGCACTCATCACTTAAGACCACATCCGGAGGTCACCACCAGTTCCCATGCTCTAGGTCTCTGCATGCTGAACAATGCCCCTCGTTGTCACCCTTGGAAAAGCACAAATCATAAGGGGAAGAGACTAGACCCTGGACAGAGATAACTGTGACTCTCTGACCATCTGAGCCTGGCAAACCTGGTGTTTTCAAATCTGCTGTACCACTTTCCAATACAGTGAATAATTAACCATACATTATTAGCTTATTAAAATGTTTGATATAATTTCCTTAAATAGTTTAACATTTTAATATAGTTGTGCTATCATTTCTGGAAAAAAACCTAAAAAATTGATTTTTATTTTCTTATACTACCTTAAACTCAAGTATAATTCCTATTAAATTTCAAGGGCCATTCAGAGACTGCTTAATGTGGGTCCCTCTGTGTGCAGCAATTGTGTTTCTGGGGAAGGGAATGTCTAATGCCTATCACTAACACCGCAGAGAAGAGCTGACCTGCATAAGCTTCTTTCAAAGCAGCTGTCTGATTTTTTTCAGGGCCCCTTCCATGAAGTGAAGGGAACTGACCCCTCTGTGCTGCTCTGCCCAAGTGCCAATCTACCCAAAACATAGGGCTTTGGCTCATCTTGGCAGACTCGGGCAAGCTAAATGTGTAGTCATCATATTTGAGATGCTGACTGGCAAATATAGATCTCCCTTGGAAAAGCACAAATCATAAGGGGAAGAGACTAGACCCTGGACAGAGATAACTGTGACTCTCTGACCATCTGAGCTCTCTAGACAGACTCCTATGCAAATGTTTTCACTACTTGCACTCATGTAAACAAACCAAGAAGCTAACCCTATGCAAATTAAATATGCACATTAATGGCGTTTATTATTGACTAGTGGAACACAGATGATTTCCCCACTCCTTTCTGTTGATGTATGGCTTCTAAAATGTCTAGCGAACATTGTGATATTGTAAAACTAAAAACTTCAGTTCTAAAAAACTATGACAGAGTAGATAAATATTGTTAGTTTTTTGCAAACTATTTCTACCAAGCATCGATTTTGTTGTGTGTTTGGGGTGTTTGTGCATGCGCGAGTGTGCATGCGTGTGTGCGCGCACACACGCAGCAAAGGAAAGATGATGTTGGGTGTCCTCTATCATGCTCTACCTTATTCCCTTTGACACAGGTTCTTTCACTGAATCTGAAGTTCATCTTCATTTACTTGTTTGTTTTGTGGGCTAGTCTCTGTCTTCAACCTAACCCACCACCAGTGAGACCACATCTGACATTTTTTCTATTGGTGCTAGGGTTCTGAACTCAGGACCTCAAACTTGTGCAGCAAGTGTGCACTTTTATCCACTGGGCCATCTCTCTAGCCTGTTTTTCTTTTCTTCTCTTTCTGTTGTTGTTGTTGTTTGCAATGGCAGTTCAGTTTGACTTTTCTTTTTGACAGCACTGGGGACTGAACCTAGAGTCCCATGAATGCTAAATAAATACTCTTATCCCTGAGCTATACCACTAAGCCTACACCGGGTATCCTCAAACACTTTTTCCCAAGTAGAGGCTAATGGTATGTATGCTTTGTACAGGCTTGAAAAAGGGATGGTGACATTCACTAACTGAATATTCCAGCAAAACTAACTGAGAGAGTATTCAGGCTTCCTTCCTGACAGAGCCTGAGACTCTTCGGGCAAGGGAACAGATGCTGGCTGCTGACCTTTCTTGGAGAAGAGGATGATTCAGAGGGCTGGGAGGGCTGGAGAGTTGTGAGGTGATAACTGAAGTTTCTGTGTGGAAACTGGCATCTCCTTGGTGACTGAGCGAGGGCTTTCTGGACTCACTTGAATCTAAAGGTGGTGGTGGCTGGCTCTTTAAGACAATCCGCTCATCTGGCTCTCGGATAACCTGAGTGACAATATGCATTATTTTTCACTTGTAGTTTGGGTTTTGATTTGCCTAATAATTGCTAGGGGCAGGCTAGAACAAGAGAGAAACTGAGGTAAGATAACAATATGTGGCCAGGGACTTCCTGTAAATAAAAGGGGGCAATGGTCCATCCAGAAGGGTCAGGAGTCCAGGCCAGGGGTACACAGCCAAAGGGCTCTACATGTTAACAAGGAAAACCTGAACTTGCACTTGGAACTTTGATTTCTGAGGACACGGACTGTGGTTCGGGAAAAGATCTGATTTTTAAACAAAGTGTATCTGTACTGTACATATTCAATGCAGCATATACTTAATGTCTTCTTCATACACCCCTTTCAGCTTTTAGCACACAAGCTCACAACTTAGCAAATGGATTAAGCCTGGGGCCACATTTACCACCTCACTGTACAGAGGTATCTGGTTGGAGAAAAGCAACATGAGTCACTGGCGGTAAAGTAAGAATCACCCTATATAAACCCTTCCCTGGTAGTGGGTCACACAAATGGAAGAAGGGGAGCAAGCCACTGAACCCCACAGTGGAGCAGGCAGTGGAGCCTGAGGATCAGTCTGTATAAACCCTACGTCCGCTATGCTGCCCTGATGTGAACACCGCAGCTACGGATGAATCCTCCCCACTAACTGTGTGGGGCCTGACACAGATGCTGGAAATAAAACATCTACAAATGCTGCTGATGCACGTACCTTTATGTTCGCCTCCAGGCTGTCAAGAGAAGATGCTAGAAGAAAGAGGAATAGGGTGAGGAACTCGTTATTATCAGTTAGCTCTAAAACTGCTGACACATTCATCCCATAGCAGAAACAAGAGTTTAGGCCATAATTGGACAGCAAGAGAACTAAAGTGTTCCCTTGTTCCAAGATGCAACCGAGTCTCCCCTGCACTTCTATAGGACCTTTCTGTCTTCCTGGGGTCCACAGTCTAGCTGTTATTTTCAGTGACAGTACAGCTGGAAGGGGGTTAAGGGACAAACAGGCCATGGATCAGAAGTTCAAGAGCCTTACACAGCCTTAAAGAAAGAAGATATATTTGCCCAGATGCGCAGAGCTTTGAAGAAGGCAATATGAGTCTGATATAAAGTTCCTGTGCTCTGCCTCATGAGTCCTTGCTGGTTTCTGGCTCTTGAGGATTCTTGGCCAAGGTAAAGGTGAATATAGAGTCAAGCCAATGGATACATATGAAGCAAAATGTACCTAAACCACAAATCACTGCCATTACCCTAAAAGTAGGAGAGATAAACAGACCTCACACTCGTGAGTGGCAAGAATGATTAGAAAATAAAGTAATAAATAAGGTAATAAAGCCTAACCTGTATGAGACCCTAGTTCCAAAACAAAGCCAAATATTGCAGTACTAAATATTTTATTATTCTAAAAATAATAAACACACATGGAGAAAAACAAAAAGCAAGTAGATTTCCCTCCTCTCCCCCAGGTTTAATGACATTCTTTGAACTCCTGGTTCACTTTATAGCAGCAATAGTAATAAGAAAGAAATAAGAAGAGATTTTTAAAGCCTGACGTGTTCCCTGCCTGAGCACTTCCATCTCTGTGTATGCACACGGCCCTGGAAACCCTCCACCCTAAGCTGGGCTAGGGATCAGCAAAGTCCCTTGCAGCTAAAGGTACAAAACTAGCCTGAAGCGTAGGAACTCCTTGGGGACTCCCCTGCCTGGTGAGCTGAGAACTCATCAACATCTGGTTGGCTTTTGACCCCTTGTTTCTCAGAGGGCAAGCCATAACCCAACAGTGTGAGGACCAGCCAGAAGCTTGTGAGAAAAGGACTCAGAGGCCTCACATCAACACAGAATCAAGAGCTGCAGTTTGGAGGCATGGCTTTCTTCTCCCACAGGCCTGGGGATGGCCCAAACGCAGGGATAGCTTGGCAAGCCACAGGGATTCCAGGATCTAATTCCAGAGATCTGAATGTATGCAGGTTGCAGCTCTGCTAACAGTTACACTGACATGGTAACCACTGCAAACCCCCTCTCCTGCCAGGCAAAGACCAGGACAAGCATGGCGAATGGGCACCATCAGATGCAAGCCAGCATCAAGCTCGACCCTCTCTTCTAGAAAAGGACATTTGCTGCTGCTTGCATTCAGTGTAACAGGAAGGATGGCACTGCTTTTACAGGCTACACCAGTGACCTTCAATGGCAGGGCTTAAATTAACTCTCAGATGGGAGAAAGCACTTCTCCTCTCAGCCCCACACTCTATCAGTGCTCAGCTGGGATCCGTCACTCTGCTCTCAGAACACTGGCCTGAGTTAGCATAAAACCCTCTACAGTCCCTTAAAGGCACAAACCATTAAGCCTAACACAGGGAACACCAGTGTGAGAACATGGCAAGTCAGTCCTACCAGGAGGTAACAGAGGGAGCCATCCCTAGCCCTGTCTTAGACTTAGAACTCCAGGCAAGCTGCTGTGCCCTTTACTAGGGACAGAATAGCACATTCCAATCACTGTCCATCAGTGTGTAGTCCAGAGACCTCAGTGGGGGACAGGGGTCCCTTCAAGACCTTTTACAAGACCTCCGAATTAAAGCTTGCATTCATAATTATACTAAGACATGATTTATTCCTCTCAGTCTTATCGTCCCATAGTCTAACAAAAAGCCACCACAACACATCATAACATAACTGGTCTAATGGTTAGTAACTTCTCTACTGGTGTACTACATCTCGCAATTACTCAACTCCAATTTCAAACAAGCTAAATGTGGATAGCCATCATCCACACCAACCGAAGCTCTTTTAAAGCCCCCAGTATCATTTACAAATGCATAAGATCCTGAAATCCACAGCACTGAAGACAGTTAGCTACCTTAGTCTAACTGCTTCAGAGAGCTGGCTCCCCCCTCACTAACACAGAATCTGGTCAGCGAGTGTCGTGAGTCTCTTTTTCCTTCCCCTCAGAAAGAAACAGCAAAACAAACATATTTGCTAACTGTTAGGGCTGCCTGTGTAGAGTTTACAGGAGGGCAAGCTGCGGTCTGCTTTGCCAGCCTATCCAGGGGCTGTAGCCACATGTGGTTAGTCACACCCTCCAGCTCTGTCCCCTTCAAGTTTCCAGGGACAACTTGAAAACAAACTGCTTCTTAGTTCTTCTGCCCCACATGAATGCCATAGCTAGAAAGACCTTGAAATTCAAGCCCACAGCTTCCAGAGTGACCTGGAGTTCCTCACAGGGAAAGAGGCTTAGTGGAATGCAGTGGTGCTCACTGGGGAATGTGAGTAACAAGAAACTCAAATACCTCTTTTCTTCGAAAGATCAAAGTTTATTAACTTAGGTTTTCTTCTGGACTTCTTCGAACGGTGCTCCAAATTATCTTCACCAAAGGGGTTCCCACTGTCCACCTGAAAGTGAAGGAAACACGCAAGTTTCATCACCTCCGTCTTAATTACCCATGATGCCTTTCCACCTCAGTCAAAGAGAGTCTTGGAAAATAATCTAATTCGCAGTCTCCACGTATGTTACATTTACTCCACAGAAGAAACTGTCCACCATCTCCACGGAGGCTAGATATGAGGGCGTGTCAACGGTGAGCAAAGAGAACTGAAGCTAGACACAAGACACGTTCTCAGAACTGGTAATGATGAAAAGACAGCACCCAAAACTTCCGCCTCCTGCGTGCTGTGACTACAGGTGTGAGCCACCAATCCAGCCTGGAGCCCTTTGAACTGGACAGAGTATTCCAGAAATCAAGAGACTGGCTAGATTCCCTTCCAGTCTGCTGTCGAGATTCTTTTAAAACACAATAGCACTAACCACTCTCTTACTTAAAGTGACAGACCACATTTTCCTAAAACAAAACTGGTAAACACAATCTGCGAAAACAGATCAAAATACGTCAAACGGAGATTCCTCTGCGGCATGAAGCTAGACTTTGAAGGTTTTGTTTATTTTATCGGTGAGGCAGGCTACAATGCTAATTTTTATTGTTATGTCAAGAAATAGACTGAAGTTTTCTAATTTAAAAATTTTAAAGGTGTCTGAGTGTTTTGTTTGCATGTATGTCCATGTACCGCATGTGTATTGGTGCCCAAAGAAGCCAGAAGAGGATATCAGATGGCCTGGAACTGGAGCTATAAAGAGGAGCTGTTCTGCGGATGCTGGGAATAGAATCTGGGTCCTCAGGACGAACAGTCAACGCTCTTAACTGCTGAGCTACCTCTTCAGACCCAAGTTCTTTTTTTTTTTTTTTTTTTGGTTTTTCGAGACAGGGTTTCTCTGTATAGCCCTGGCTGTCCTGGAACTCACTCTTTAGACCAGGCTGACCTTGAACTCAGAAATTTGCCTGCCTTTACCTCCTGAGTGCTGGGTTTAAAGGCGTGCACCACCACGCCCGGCTCAGACCCAAGTTCTTAGCTTTAATGTCTCGAATATGATCAGGAAATCTAGGTAGTCAGGTATGTAAAATGACCTGTAAACAAGGTAAATATATAATGTCAAGTTTTCACTCCCTAAGACATCTAGCCAATTTTTTGAAGATTAATTCATCCACAGTGTTGGGGACTGCATTTTATAGCCATTTATATGGAATAGAATAAGCTACATTGTCAAAAAAGATACAAGCTATCAGCACTTCTATGGGGCCATGTTTAATGGCAGGTTGCTACATTTTGCTAGGCATCCTTACCAAGGTCACCATAAAGAAACCAGCCATACAATAATTCTGTGTTTATGAAGAGTCCTTATTTGTAGATTAACCAGTCCATATTTTCTAGCCAGAACGCTCAATCTACCTACAAGCAAGCTACATTCAACCATCTCATTGGCACCTTGGCTGAGACAAACCCTAACTCACAGCCTCTATCAGATGGACAGTCATCCTTTCCTAGAAATTTTAAGTCAAGATATTCATTTAGCATTTTATCAATTGTGAATATTCTGAAGATAGTCAGTAATTGCAATTTGTGATAGAGATCACCAAGAATAACAAAAAATATTAACTTGAATGAATCTAACAGTATAGTTACAGCTTTGTGGAAAACAAAGGCTATGTATACAAAAACTGAAGAGAATGAATCAAATTAATGATCTGTGGCTGGTGTGTGTGTGTGTGTGTGTGTATGTGTGTATATGTTTGTGAGTATGTATGTCTGTGTGTATTTTGTGAGTGTGTTTGTGTGTGTGTGTGTGTGTGTGTGTATGTATGTGTGTGTATGTGTGTGTATGTAACTCAGTAGCTCAAAGTTTCCTAGACATACTATGTAGCCCAAGCTATAGCTTCAAACTCATGGTGGTTCTCCTGCCTCAGCCTCCAAAGTGCAGAGATCAGAAGGGCACATCACCACACCTGACTTTAGATTTTCTTTTTATTACATTGATGAGCCAATGTGTAAACTCATCTTGGATGTCTCTATTTTATAATACAGTAATCAAAAACAATCTTTTAAGACAACGAAGATTACAGTGACTAGTGATAGCCACTGTTACTGGTGACTGAGGCTCAGAGTTTCTGAGGCCAGTCACTGCTTCCTTCACACCTCCCATGCTGAAATCGTTCAACATTTGGCTACTGAGCGCCGATCTCATTGAGAAAGTGAAAAGTGTTTCATATAACTGGATGGAGCTTCAGTTTCAATGGATGTACCTTATCAGCCAGCCTTGGGCTGACATCTTCAGTTCCCAGCAGCTCCCACTCTTCTGAGTACTGGTGAGCTAGCATCTACAGATGTCATACTCTATTAATAATGTTCAAAATTTAAAAATGGGCTGATTGACATTTACTGAGCAAGTTCTCTCTGAAATGCCTTCATAGACACTTCCTAACAACAACACTGGAAAAATGAACATAATTTAATGACAGTTATTATTCATTTGACTTCTCTCTCTTCAGTTACTACTGCCCACTTGTTTGCACAGCTCAAGAATTCTTTCTCCCACTCTTCTCCACACCCTCATGCAGGAAGTGACTCTGACAAAAATTAAATTTACTTTAAGCTCACATGTCTAACCACAAATGGAGGTTTCCTTTCTCCCGGGAACTTGAAGCTTTTCCCATGGTTGCGTTGAGTCGGCCGATGGAGATGGAGACGTTGAGGGGAGGGTACCCGGGACTGTGTCCCTTTGGGGAGTTGGTCAGAATCTTTTTCCTTTGGCTTCTTTTTCCTGCTAGTTGCCTGGACTCTCTGTCCGTGCGATTTTGAGACAGACCTTTGCAATCTACACCTTTCTTCCTGAGAGCAGAAAGCAAACAAACAAATAACAAACAAACAAAGATTTGCTGTTCCGCTTCGTTTTGTTTTCCCAGTGTTGGGAATCAAGCCTAAGGCTTTTGGGGAGGGGGCTATACCTCCAAACAAAAATATCCTTTTGATTAAAAAACAAAGATAATTCAGTCAGGACTATAACTGACATTAGTTGAACATTTAAAAACTAAGGGGGGCTGGAGAGATGGCTCAGAGTTTAAGAGCACTGACTGTTCTTCCAAAGGTCCTGAGTTCAATTCCCAGCAACTACATGGTGACTCACAACCATCTGTAATGGGATCCGATGACCTCTTCTGCTGTGTCTGAAGACAGCTACAATATATTCATATAAATAAAATAAATAAATCTATTTAAAAAATAAAAACTAAGATAGAAGACAGCTCCAAATTTATAAAACAAACCTTTAAAGAAGGGTATTTCTCTATTAATCTACCATTTAGCTTAACATAATTAGTACGGGTAACTGTCTAAAGTCACATGTTTTAAACAATAACAGGGAGGTTTATTTGTATTAGGGAAATTTTTGAAAACAGCAGATAGATACCAACGTCCCCCAAGCACAGGCAGACTATAGATCGGGAGAAGTGTGGGAGGCACATGCATATACATGGATCCATTCGTTTCACTTAAAAGCGATCAAGCATGTCTGTGCATACAGCAATGAAAGCATTTCTAATAGCTGTTTAGAGTCAGGGTCTCACCATGTAGCCCAGACTTGCCCTTCAACCTATAAGCAAGTTTGCACCTTGGCTTCCCAAGTGCTAGGATCATAGGTATGTGTCACCCTGACTGGCTTAAAATGGTTTTAAAAATTAAAGCTAGCTGTCGTGCTGAATCAGCAAGCATCTGCATTGAAACTCCACCTTAACCCAGATCAAGGACTCTGTCAGGCTCCTTTTTATTCTCCCAGCCGTTCTGTCTGGTGTGTCTGTGATGTGGGAGATGTGTGTGTGTGTGTGTGGGGGGGTACTAATAGTCTCGTATTCTGGTTTTGACATTGTCACTTAATCATCAGCCTCCACTTGAACATCACCATTCTGAACACACGGCAAACATACACTAATGTGACGGCCTAAGCAAATGGTCTGATCACAGAAAACAAACTGAGCACAAACTACCCAGGTTATTGTATGTTCAGTTCCATTTAAATTTAGCAAGCTGACTTCAGATTAACAGTCTTTAAATTGGGGTGGGGATACAGGGGAGTGGGGTGGGCTCCTGTCATTTCTATCATAGCCCTCTTTATTATACTTACACAAATGAATCTGTTTTTACACGGGAACACGCATTCTAGGATGGCTGTCCTTGTAGAAAACTCTATTTTGGGAGCAATGCCCTAAAAATAAGGCAGCATAAAGAGAAGCAAATAAAATTACTGGAAACAATTCGCTTGCCCATCTCATCTCCACTGGAAAGCTGCCAAGAACCCAAGTGTCCTGTAGTCAGCATACTCTGAATACATTTTTTTTTTAAACAGAAAATAAATCAAAAGCTAAACTAGCAGTTCTTGGCCTGTGGGTTAAGGGGTCGCATATCAGACATTTACATAGTGATTCATAACAGTAGCAAAATTGCTGTTATGAAGGAACAATGAAATAATCTTATGGTTGGTGGTTACCATGACATGAGGAAGTTTTCTAAAGGGTCACAGCATTAGGAAAGTTGGAAACCACTGGGCTAAACACCTATATAACGTATACTCTATATTGAGCTGAGGTTTAAGTCAACGGAACAGACTCCTAACACAACCCTGTGAAGTGGGTTCTAATACAATGTTCATTTGGACGAGAGTGATCCTGGACATGGGCTAGCAGTGGCAGAGCTGGTCATTGAAGACATCTGGGTAGCAGTGTCTATGCTATTAGCTACTCTAGCTAAAAGAGGGTCTTCTTCCCTATCTGCTGGCCTTGGCAAGCTTATATATAAAGCATTTATATTCATCAGACCTATTCTTAGCTACTAGATGTCTATTTTAGTGTGGTGTTTTATCGTATCAATGACTGATGAGATTTAAAATGAGATAAAACAACAATGTATAGAAATACAGAGGGAAGAAAAAAAAGTTGGGTGGAGGTTGTGCACGCCTTTAATCCCAGCACTTGGGAGACAGAGGCAGGCGCATCTGTGACTTCAAGAGGCACCTGGGTACAGAGCAAATTCTAGGACAGCCAAGACTACACAGGGAAACCCTGTTGCTAAAAACCAAAAAGAAAAAGAAAAAAAAAAAAGAAAGGAAGAAAGAGAAAAAAAGAAAGGAAGAGAAAAACCTAATTGTTACCGAACTGAGAAGAGAGAATAGGCAGGTGAATGGTTTGCCTGCCTATACAATTCATTCACCCTCATTTCATTTTCTACAGTAGTAATAAAAACCAGAAACAGTACACTGAAAAATATCTAAGAGATGTTTACAGCTAAGAACATAAAGCCAATGCACAAGAACTCCTGCTCTGCCACCCACCAGCTCCGTGAGCCCGGGGAACATTCCTGATGTACAGCACACTCCCCTCCACTGGAGGGAGGAAACAGCTGTCCCTTCCTGGATGACAGGTGACAGAACAAGATATGCCATGTCATGAGCTCGGCATGCACCAGGCAGGAGCATCAACTGCTCCTGAAGCTTTGGCAATGGCTTTGACTTTGATTTGTGAAATGTTTCAGAAGAACTGGATCTCTCGATATATATATATATTTTACAAATTGTTGATGGAGTTTGATAAAGCCAATTACAGGAACTGATATTTTTTCATCTGCTGCATGAGGGTACTCCGATGCATTTTAAAGCCAATAAAGCACCCCATTTATCAATAACTACAAATACAACTTCTTACAGGCAGGTTAGTCTTTCTATCCATGCCCAGAGCACTCACCACATGACACTTGGGGACAAAAATAAGTGTTTCCCCTTGTCTGAAGGTGGCTTTTATTTAACTGGGAATTTGAGGAAGACAAAGTTAATCCAAGGGTTTCCTCAGGCTGGCTCTCCTGAACTTTTATTCCCTGTGACATTCTGAAGGGCATCATGCCAATAACTTGAAGCAATAAAGGCGAGCATATCATAGGAACCCTGGCTTAAGTGATACATGAAGATGACGCTGGAGAAAGAAAAAAGTCATTTCCTGACTATTTGCCAAACCTTAAAAGATAACAGGGAGGGCTTAAAGTTACAGGCATTTGGGATTCTGATTAGGACAAGGTTTGATGCCTATGTTTGGAGTATCAGTCACCAGAAGCAATTGCAGGCATTGAGGTTCTTCTGATCATAGTCTGAACAGCCCAGGGACAGAGCGGGACAGGGACATCTCACCACATGATCACAGTAGGATGCATAGTGCAGAAACGAAAAGCTTAAGTAGTAATTGTGCTTTTTATAATCCCCAAAGATGTGGCTCTTTAAGTGGATGTCATCCAAGAGCATAAAATTCCACTTAAAAAGAAGTGGTTGTTTCAAAGATAGAAATCATAGACCATAAAATCAAAATGACTGTGTTGAATTTGAGTTCGAATAAATGCCTCCAAACAGATTACCAATTGACTCTCTGCTGCCCCATGCCTGGTTCCCCAGTGATTCCAGCCTCTAACAGTTCTCATCTGATAAAGAGAACAGAATATCAACTTTGTCTAATTTGAAAATTGTTAGGAAGAGAGTGACTAAAAATGTAGGTTACCTGGAGGTGGTGGCACACATTTTTAATCCCAGGGCTTGGGAGGTGCAGGCAAGTGGATCTCTGTGAGTTTGAGGCCAGCCTGGTCTACAGAGCTAGCTCCAGAACAGCCAAGGCTACACATTCTTAAAAACTGTGGAATGTTGAAGGCATAAAACAAATGTAAGATAATATTATTGCTGTCGTTAGTCTAATTACTGATAACAGCTATGACCAAATAGATCTTCCTGTCAATCTGCAATAAATAAGAGGAACTTTCTAGGACATCATGTGATAACTGGATAGGTGAATGACACAGCTTAGTTAGATAATAAAACTATCAGCTCTTAGATCAATCGTAGACATCAGTATGGTTTGGTGTCATGATCTGGGCATCTGACCATGGGCGGAAATAGAATGGAGGAAACTAAGCAAGAAAAGCTACCTGCCCAAGGCCAACCCTGTCAGGAATGAAAGGTTCACTCTCAAAGAACTTTTCTTCCTGTAGAAGCCCCTGTGGGAGGGTCACTCACTGGAAACCAAATAGCCGTCTTCATGAGCACCTCCCTCTGCATGCCAAGGTGTGAGGATGCCAGCCTGGGCTCAGGGAACAGGAAATCTCGGGTGTTTTTTTCATAGTAGGCCAACTCTTCCCATGCTAGAACGAAAGGATAGAGGGCATGAGTAAATGTCTTCTACACCTCTTGAGTTTAAGAAAACAGATGCTCAAATGGTGTGCTAGCTAGCTTCTATCAACTTGACACAATCTATAGTCACCTCGGAGGAGGGACCCTCCATTGAGAAAATGCCTTGAGATGATGCTATGATAGGCTATACTCTCAAACTATGAGCCCAAATAAACCCTTCATTCCTGAGGTTGCTTATGTCAGAATATTTTGTCAAAGAAACAAGAAAAGCAATGAAGACAGAATATTGGTACTAGGAGTGGGAAGGTTGCTACCATAAACTTGATTATGTGATTCTTGGGGTTATAAAACTAGTTTGCAGGATAAATGTAGAAGAGTTTGGAACTTTGGACTGGAACCTCTTTGGTACTATAAGCATAGCCTATAGGACCATTCTAGTGAAAGCTTTGAAGCCAAAAGTGCTGAAAGAAAGGCAAAGAGCGGAGGCCCAACTCATGAAGTTCCAGACAGCAACAAGGCCTCGATCAGGAACTGGAAGATGACCATCCATGTAGTGATTTAAGCAAGACTCTACTTTCATTCCACACTTACCCTGAGAACTTGGGTGAATTTTAATTTAAAGGTAATAGACTAATTTTGTAGAGGAAATGTCAAGACAGGAGAAGATTCAGGTGGTTGGTGAGAAAGCACTTGCAATCCCTAAACGAATGACTGTCACTGAGGAGAAACCTCCTGCACTGCATTGGGACAACAGGCAGGGTGCCTTAAGCTCAAAAGTCCACCCCCTGGAAGATTTGTCCTATGAAGGTTCAAATGTAATTGAAGGGAGAAAGCTGGAAGTGAAAAAGGTCCCCTTCTCCTTGAAGGCACCTGGCTAGGGAAGTGCTTCCCAGGTGGTGACATTTAAGTTGACACAGCTATAGTCCAAGGGAGGCACGCTTCACCTTGAGCTGGCAATGATACTTGGAAATGTCATCTGCATGCTACTGGTTCTTGAGTCATGACAGATACAAGACTGAAGGTGTTGTGAAATCCTACTCCACACTTTTGGAGAACAGCTGAGACCAGTAAAGGTGTGACTGGATTAGAGTCCCTTGCAAGGCAGCCCTAAGAGGCCACTGTGTCAAGTTCTGAAGGTGAAGCTGTAAAATGTGAAGACTAGGTTCTAATGCAAAGCCCAAGGTGCTGGAGAGGCCAGGACTGTAAGGCATCTATCAAACCAAGGGTCATTGTGGACATGGAGTAGAATCAAATAAACAGAAAAAGTGTATGTAATACAGGTTGCCCATCTGGAGGGATGGGGCTATCTAAGCCCTGTGGAGCACAGTCAATTTCATCATGAGCCCTGATGCTGGACGTGGAGCTGCCATGCTGGTTGGTCTCTGTTTGATCATTCCTTCCCATACTCTGATCCCTCTACTTTTAAAATGGGGATGATAATTGGGGCCATCCTATGTTGGAACTGCACAGCTTGTTTTCTATTTTATAGGGAGTCATAGTTAGGAGATTGCCTTGAGTCTCAGACAGTATTTTGGACTGTTAAAGACAAAAGGAACGTTTGAAGGCAGATTGTGTTTTGCATTGTGAGATGAACTTGAGGCTTTGGAGAGAAGGGATGGGAGATTATGATTCAAAGCGACATGTTGGGGTGCATTTGGAGAGATTCTGTGGTTAAGATAGCTTCCTACTTTCCAGAGGACTCCATATTAGTTCCCGGCACTTGCGTCAGGAGTCTCACAACTGCGCACCACCCCAGCTCAAAAAGGATAGGAGCATCTTCTGGCCTTCACAGGCACCCACACATCCATAGCTTATGTTCACACAGATACATGCACATGTGTAAATTAAAATAATAAACTTTTAAAAGTGATGTGTTTGAAGGACTGGAGAGCTAGATGGCTTGGTAGTTAAGAGTGCTGGTTGTTCTGCTCTTCCAGAGGTCCTGAGTTCAATTCCCAGCAACCACATGGTGGCTCTCAACCATCTATAATGAGGTCCGATGCCCTCTTCTGTTGTACAGGTATCCCTGCAGATAAAGCACTCATAATCATATAATATACAAACAAACCTTTTTCAAGAGTGTTTGGATAGTAAGTAGACTAGAGTGGACTTGTGATGGTTAATCTCTATTGTCAAATTAACGAGATAGAATTATCTGGGAGACTGGCATCTGGGCATGCCAGAGAGGTTACTGTCTTTTTAGGTTAACTGAGTAGTAAGATTTACAGACTGTGGTTGGCACCACTCTCTGGGATAGGATCCTGGTCTATGTAAAAAGAAGAAAGTACATTGGATATAAGCACTTATTACTCTGTTTCTTGACTATAGATGCAATGTGACCAGCCAACCCTGTGACTTCCCCTCAGTGTTAGACTCTAACCTTGAATTATAAGCCCCAATGAACCATTCCTTCCTGGGTGGCTTTTGTTAGAGATTTTTATCACAGAAGAGTAACTAACATAATACTGAAATGGGAATTAGTTTAATCAATTAGAAAATCAGAAGGCTCCAAAGTGTCTTAAAATTGTCTTCCAAGTTTGATTTTTTTTTTTCAGTAACCCAAGCAGCAGTCAGTGTGGAAATGTCAGCACATGATGAGATGTGACAGTGCCTGGGTAATAAATAATGAGCATGCTCAGACTGCCTGATCTTATAGGCCACGTAAAGTGGCTGAAAGCACTCAGAATTCTCAATCAGCTGAAGGCATAGACAATGGCATCATCGGGACTTCAGTAAACACTATCCCCACTCATTAAAAAAAAAAAGACTATAAGAAAAGAAAATTCTAGTAACAATACCAGTTTGAAGGCTACCTTGCATTCCTAGCGCACATGACAGTTATCACCATGCTTCTGAATAGAGTAGCTCATTGCTTCTCCTTGAGACTGAGAGTTTAACACACCTGTCACGTAGCAAAGCAGGCATTCAAAGCTAGGTCTGCCTGAGGTCTTACTGCCTTCTAGTGACCATTACTAACTGCGGAGGAAAACTGCTCTGGACTTTCTAAAGAGAGAGTATAAAGTTTACGCCTGAGGAGATTAATAAAAAGATAGCATCAAGCTCACAGTCACATAGTGTCACACTGCTCCCTGTGTCTGTCACTTCTTCACACCTTTATAAACTGAACAACTAGAGGGGTCTTCATTTTCTGGGAGCAAAGTCACTGACTCTTAATCTTCACTGCAGTAAGCTCCACGCAGAGCTAAGCACGGCTACTGTATCCCTAACCTGATGGTCACAGCCCTACAAGTGTCTGAAGATGCTGTGAAAACTATCAAACAAGAATATACAATCTACAGCAAAACAAAGAGGTAATGGCCAGCTGGTAAAAGAACCACTCTCCGAGAACCAGCATGGTCCATATGACCCTATGCTCGACTTTATGCAAACTACATTTACTCAGTTAATACCAAAGACCACTGCTGCTGCCACATGCCATGTCCGTATAAATTAACTGATTTATCTACACAGCATCTGATGCTGAGTGAAACTGTTATTTTCGGCAATTTAAACTGAGTGCCACTACTCTCCCAGTCTGAAACTGGAGGGCTGTGAACATAACGCAAGTGCAATAAGACTCCCATCCTGCATGGAACTAACTCGTGTGTTATAAACGATATTCATGCTGTCGGCTCGACTATTCAAACAGCCATTCTTATAACCTCACAGGTGCCACAAGAAAAACACATACAATCCCAGCATTCAACAGGGTCAGACAGGAGGAGCATGGGTTCAAAGCCTGCTGAGGCTTGGCTAAAAAAATGTAACATATGTTTCAAAACATATAAAATTCTAGAAAGTAAGTCCATGTAATATCCTATGAATAGTATAGATAATTTATATAGGGGCCATCTGTGTTACCTTAACACTAGGTATATGTGCCAATACATGATATACTAAGTGTGTTTTTAAAAGTCTGAAAAAACACATAGTAAACTATCATAAGGTATCTATCAGGAATTGTTAATGAGTGGGTTCTACTTACTTTTAGTCTATATAATCATTTGTTAGTTGGAAAATTTTCAATATATAGATATTGTGTATTTTTTAATTAGTACAAAATTAAGTAATATTAAAATAAACATGACCCTATTCTATTAACATAAAATGTAACTTGCCAATTCACAGGGTTATATGTTTAACCATAAAATTGGGTCAAACAAGAAAAAAGTTATGGAAAAAAACTCAATGGCCTGGTTTTTAGCCTGTCCTTTTTTTTTTTTTTTTTTTTTTTGTTCCATTCAGTGAGCATTTCTGAATAGCAGGCAGGAGGCAGTGCTCTGGATTGTCTACCAAAACAAGTAATTTTTGAACAGATAGCCTCATACTGTTTTATTCAAGTACCTAGCTCTAGGTTCACACCATAATTTGTAGATACTGGTATCTAAGTGCCTGTTTTAGCCCTAGGTTGACACCGTAACACTAAAATTGGGTAAAGTTAGGGACACACCTAGATTCACAGACTAACACTTCCATGCCTGTGTGTTCCCATATTCATCCCACACATGCAAGGACTCATCTCTGGATTCACACTGTCGTGTCTGAACCTAGATTCAAATTAGAACATCTGTGTACATGTTTACAGCAATTATCCCCACACTCACACCACAATACTCGAGCACCTATGTATAGATTCAGACCATAATAGGCAAGTGTCTATCCCTAATTCACACTGTAATATCCAAGTGTCTGTTGCTAGAGTCACATGCAATAATTCAAGAGTTCACACTTATATTCTTAAGAGTATAGAGTTCTCATCTATTTCCAGGGCTACCTTTGCAAAAACAAAACAAAACAAAAAGCAACCAACCAAACAAACAAAAATACAAGAAGCAAATGCCTAGCTCTGCACCCCTCTCCTGGGCCCCTGGCCTACCCCAGGCATATCCAATTATGGACGGATCCACAACCTTCGTGGAAAGCCTCTACTCAATTCTTCTCCTTTAGCTGAGACATCTACCCAGCTCACCACTCTTTTCTCAGTAACTCTCAGGAAAAAAAGAAAATTCACTTGAGAAAATATCTACATGGTGCAATGAAGGAGATGCATATGTATTGATCATAACTGATTAAAGATTTGAGTAAATATAAATTTATAGCAAAGGGAAATGCTTGCATCCAAACCTCATTCTGCAAGCAATCAAAACCAATCAGGAAGCTGGGCAGTGGTGGCGCACACCTTTAATAGTAACGCTTGGGAGGCAGAGGCAGGCAAATCTCTGAGTTCAAGGCCAGCCTGGTCTACAGAGTGCGTTCCAGGACAGCCAGGGCTATATGGAGAAACCCGGTCTTAACTAAAACAAACAAACAAAAACCCAATGACCATAACCAGAAGGAAAATAAAAACAGAAACAAATCATAATATAGGAAAAATTGAAACTTTTGATGCATCATATCTAAATCTAAGGGGTCTTAATGTGATAAAACATTTCTAAACAAATTAACATACAACCCAAAAGTCATAAATTCAAATGATAATGTTCTACTTAGCCAAAACAGAAGAAACAAGCACGCTCTACTCTGCCTGCTGAGGCAGTATACCCCTGGAAATGGTTCAGTCAGAAGGAAAACTGAAGCTCTGTCCCCATTCATTCTTTCAAGATGAAAGCGTTAGTTCAGAAGTGTGTTTGTTGGCATATTACCTGGAGACACTAGCTGTACTAATTCAAACCTGGTTAGGAAGCCTAAGAAAGAAGAAAATGAGATTTTAATATTTAATTTTAATATTTCAGAGACTTAAATGTTAAATTAAAACCACCACATCTCGTTTAGACTACTGGTAATAACAGTTTAGTTGGCCCTCTGTATTCACAAGTTCCCTTAATGGAGATTCTACAATGATCTTTAAACTGCCTACAGACAGAAAACATTTAAAAAGTAATTGCATCTGTACTAACATATATATTCCTTTATCATTATTCTCTAGACAAGGCAGAACAACTACTTCATACAAAATGTACAGTATATAATATAGAGATAATCCAAATTATTTGGGACACAGAGAGAGAGAGACACATACATTCACATATAGGTTATAAACAAATTCTATATCATTTTACTTATAGTCCTTGAACACCTATGTATTTTGTATGTGCAGAGCTCCTGGAACCATCTTCTCAAGGACACCACAGAACAAGTATAATTTAAAATAAGTGCCAATAGCAACAATGAAGCAGGTTTTGATAAAGTGAGGGGGTGGAGCAAGGAAGAGTGAGCTACAACATTTGCATTTTGTGTAATATTTTGTCTCTTAAAAGTATGTCAGGGGCTGGAGAGATGGCTGTGTCAAGCAAGCACATTCCTCTTGCAGGGGATACAAGTTCTCTTCTTAGCTCCCATGTCAGGCAGCTAATAGGTGCCTATAACTCCAGACCCAGAGAATCTGATTCCCTCTCTAGCCTTTGTGGGCACCTATGCAAACACATGGCATAAGACACACATAAATAAAATTATGTATATGCACAAAGTACTATAATAGTAATATACTTCTCATTTTAAAGCTTGAAACCCAAGTGCTACTCATCAACACAAAGTTTAGCTTGCCTAAAAAGCATGCTATTTGACTCTACAAATGTGACATAAATATATATTACCATGTTCCTTGAGATTAAAATATTTTTAAAGATGCTGTCTAAAACATCGATAAAGACAAGACTAAAACATAAATCTTGGCCAGGAGGGATAGATGACTCAGCAAGATAAGGCACGTGTCACTCAAGCCCGATGATGTGAGTGAAATCCTCAGAACCCACAGAAGCAAGAGATAACCACTCCTAAAAGGAATCCTTTGACTCCTACATGTGTACCCATACTCACGGACCCCCTCCCCCCCACACACACACACAGGACAGCTAAAGCAATCCCAAGCAAAAAGCACACTACTGGGGATATCACAACGCCTGATTCAAGTCATACCACAGAGCTTCAGCAACAAAACCATGGAACCATCAGAAAGGATCATGTCAAACAGTACAGTAGAACCGAGTGTCCAGGAACCAGAATATATACTAGAGAACACAAATTATGCTGGAGAAACTAGAAAACCACTGATAGAGAATGGGGCTCTCTCCTTACCTCTTGTCTGTACAAAAAAACAAAACTAAAAACAAAAACCCAAAAAATAATTAGAAAGAGATCAAAGATCTTAACATGAGAGTGAGACTGTAAGAGGAAACACCTTAAGATATAGGGAAAGGCAAAAAGTTTCTGGAAACAACAGCTCAAGAAGTGATACCAAGAACTGACAGATGGGATTGCCTGAAATCAAGTCTTCTGCATAGCAAGGGAAATAGAAAAGAGCTAAAGAACTGAAGAGAAGTCTTCACCAGCTATATATCTGGCAAAGGATTAATATCTAGAATGGATAAAGAACTCCCAAAGCTTAATGCCAAAAAAATCAAACAACTCAATCAACAAATGGGCTAATGAGAGGATTACACAATAGTAAAAGGATAAAACCCAGATTAGCAGTCAGCACACGAGAAAGGGCAGGTGTGACAGCACACCCCTGTAACCAGCACATAAGAGCTGGAGACAGGCAAATCAGCAGTCAAGGCCATCCTCAACTACATAGTGAGTTTGAGGCCAGCCTGACCTATATTAGACCTACTCTCATAAAAATGAAAAATGTTCCAACATCTTTAGGTATAAAGAGAATACAGATTAAAACTACATAAATATTCCCTCTCACACCAGTCAAACTAGATATCAAGAAAATAACAAATGTTGGTAAAAATCTGGGAAAAGGTGGACCATCATACATTACTGGTGGGAAAGTGAATTAGTCCAGTCAATATAGAGGTTTCACATAAAACAAAACAAAACAAAAACAAAAACAAAACCCACTGTTCTTAAGCTCTCACCTTTCTTACTCTCATCTCTAGCCCTTCTCCTTTCTCTCTCCTTTCCTCCCTCTCTCCACAAGGCTATGGCCAGCCCTTCTCTTTCTTTTATCTTCTCCCTCCTCCTCCTCCTCCTCCTCCTGCTCCTCCTCCTCCTCCTCCTTCTTTCTCTCCTCTCTCTCTCCTCTCTCTTCTCTTCTCTTCTCTTCTCTTCTCTTCTCTTCTCTCTCTCTCTCTCTCTCTCTCTCTCTCTCTCTCTCTCTCTCTCTCTCTCTCTCTCTCTCTCTCTCTCTCTCCTCTCTCTCTCCCTTTCTACAATAAAACCATAGACCACCAACAACAAAACCAAAAAGGATCATCACTTTTTGGTATCTAGAACTCAAGGCAGCGCTATTCACACAGCCAAGCTAGAGAATCAGTCCAGCTGATACTCAACAGATGGAGAAAGCACATTGTACATACACAGTGGAGAGTTATTCGTACTGTCTTGGTTACTTTTCTATTGCTGTTATAAGACACCATGACCAAGGCAACTTATGAAAGAAAATGTTTAATTTGCGTCTCACAGTGGCAGAGAGTCAGAGTCCATGACCATCATGGCAGGGAGTATGGCAGCAGGCAGTCAGGCAGGCATGCAAGCCAGCAGGCACCATGCTGGAACAGTAGCTGAGAACTCACATCTTGATCGGGAGACACTGGGAACAGCATGGGCTTTTGAAACATCAAAGCCCAGCCCCAGTGACATATCAACAAAGCCATGCCACTGAATCCTTTCCAGGCGGTTTCAACTAACACAGGGACAAATATTCACTCAAATATATAAGCCTATGGTACCGTTCTTAGTCAAACCACCACACCGACATAAAGAAGAATAAATGTGAGTTATAAGCAGTAGAAAATAGGTGTAACTGTACATCACCATATTAAGTGAAAGTCAGACAAATATTAGATATTTTCTTTCACTTAAAAGTCTTGGGATTCTTTATATAGAAAACCTATAACTCTATTTTAGAGACAGACAAGCCAATTAAAAAGTAAGATGAAAATATGAATAGGCATTTCTCCAAAGCACACTCTACCGTGTTAGCGATTACAGGCATGCAAAACAATGGTATAAAAGCACTTCATGCTTGCAGGCTTCAACCAATGAAAATGAGAGAAAGAAAAGGGGTTGGCTGAAACAGGGGAAAGAACGAAACCTGCAAACACTGCTGACCAATGACTCAGCGGCTCGGGTGAGTAGTGCAGGAGGCTTACAAAGTCATTGCACATGTTGTAAGTTACTGTGACTCAGCGGTACTACTTACATGAATGTTTGTCTATGTTTCTGTGTGCTCATATATGTGTGTGTGTGTGCACATGAGTATATCCAAGAGAATTGAGAACACATTTCCATATAAAAACTTATATGGAAAACACAAATATCTATAACATTATTATTCACCATAGTCTAAAGAGCAGAAGAAGCCCACGTGTCCACTAATTGATGACTAGAAAGACAAAATGTGATAAATTCATAGAACAGAATGTTAGAGAGTGGGGTATTGGTGAATTCTATAATATAAATGAACTTTAAAACTTTATGCTAAGTGAAAGAAGCCAATCGTAGAGGACCGTATACTGTACAGTCTCCTTCATGCAGATATGCAAAATAAGCACATCTCTGCTAACTGGGCATGGTGGTACACACCTGTAACCTCAGCACTCAGGAGACAGAGAAAGGGGTTCAAGGCTAGCCTGGGCTCTGAGATAGAGAGATTGGCATTTGCATTCAATAGAACAGTAAGTGGGGCATAGGTAGTAACTGTTAACAGGTATAAAGTTTCTTTTGCGGTATTGAAAATGTTCTATCCTTTCATCTCAGCTCCAAACTTTGTCTCTGTAACTCCTTTCATGGGTGTTTTGTTCCCAATTCTAAGAAGGGGCAAAGTGTCCACACTTTGGTCTTCGTTCTTCTTGAGTTTCATGTGTTTCACAAATTGTATCTTATATCTTGGGTATTCTAAGTTTCTGGGCTAATATCCACTTATCAGTGAGTACATATGATGTGAGTTCTTTTGTGATTGGGTTACCTCACTCAGGATGATGCCCTCCAGGTCCATCCATTTGCCTAGGAATTTCATAAATTCATTCTTTTTAATAGCTGAGTAGTACTCCATTGTGTAAATGTACCAATAATCATCCTCCAAACGCTGACACCATTGCATACACTAGGAAGATTTTGCTGAAAGGACCCTGATATAGCTCTCTCTTGTGAGACTATGCCAGGACCCAGCAAACACAGAAGTGGATGCTCACAGTCAGGTATTGGATGGATCACAGGGCCCCCAATGGAGGAGCTAGAGAAAGTACCCAAGGAGCTAAAGGGATCTGCAACCCTATAGATGGAACAACAATATGAACTAACCAGTATCCCCCGGAGCTTGTGTCTCTAGCTGCATATGTATCAAAAGATGGCCTAGTCAGCCATCACTGGAAAGAGAGGCCCATTGGACTTGCAAACTTTATATGCCTCAGTACAGGGGAACGCCAGGGTCAAGAAGTGGGAGTGGGTGGGTAGGGAGTGGGGGGGGGAGGGTCTGGGGGACTTTTGGGATAGCACTGGAAATGTAAATGAGGAAAATACCTAATTAAAAAAAAGAAAATGTTCTAATCAAATGATCTACTTGATTGTTGTAACAACACCCAGTTAATGTTTATAATAACCAAGAAGAATGCCATCCAGAAAAATCATGTCTATACTACAGAATTTTGTTGCGTTGTGTTTTTAAAGACAACATCTCTTGTAGCCCAAGCTAGCCTCCAGCTTGCTAGATTATCATGGTTAATCTTGAGCTCCTGGTCCTCTTACCGTCTAAGAACTGGAGTTAAGAATCCTGTGCCACTACAAGTGGTTTCACATCTATATTAAGAAGATTGTCTGTAACAATTTAAAATGGTGGCTCAGGGGTAAAGTCACACATCTCAGGTGGTGAGATGACTCAGGGCTAAAGTCACACAGGCCCAAGGACCCGAGTTCTAGCTCAAGATCTCAAAACAGAATGAGGGAACCAACTCACCAATATTGTCCTCTGTCTCAAGCACATATTGTCCATTCACACCCATATTCATAGGCACATAATGGTAATTGTTATCTTATTTATTTATTTTAATTTAAAAATAATATTTATTATTGTTGTTATTATTATTTTATTATTATATATTAACCTTTTTAAAAGGTTAATGTGATGACATCTGCCTATAATCCCATTATCCTGACAGTGGAGGCAGGAGGAGAGAGTTCAAGGCCAGCCTCAACTACATAGCAAGATTATGTCTCTAAGAATCAACCAAGCAACATGAACAATAAATAAACCACATGAACTCAATCTCACCATAGAATTTCTCTAAACTTAAATAACGATCAAACACAAACATCACACTTCAGAAGCAGCAGAGTTCTGTACCTGTGAATTACACAGGAGTCTTTTTTCTTTTTTTTTTTTTTTCTCCTAAGTACCTACTTTCTAAAAGTTCTGCGACAGCTCCAGGATCTATTGCCTCTTCAAATACCTACAGAGAAAAACAGAGAAAAGAAAATTTCAAAGTTTTACTAAAAGGTATTTCTAGAAACCATACGTCATGTTCTTCCATGGGATTAGCATATATAAAAAATCAAGCCATGTGATATTTTAATATTCAAAAAGGAATACTTTTAAGAAGCATGTGGTAAAAGTACAACAAATGGCGGAAGCACAGATGAATTAAAATGATCAGAATGGTAAGTGCAGAGAACTTGGAGTTAGCTGAATCTATCACATGCTTAGAAATGCCATCAGTTTAACCTACTCCTCAAGCAAGCACATCTTGCATCAGCGTGGGTCTTGCATGCATAGAAACCTATTCTGCATACAGTAGGTGCTCATCAAGTGATAACTAGATGATTCTTCTGTGCATGCAATTGGTTATGCTAAACGAGAAGACAAGAGGTTTGACCCATGTGTATCACCAAAGACAAGTAGTGTTGGGAGTGACTTCTATCATCGAATGCAGGAAAAACATTACTATATTACCTTAAACATTGTCAGATCTGTGGGGTTTGTTCTTGAAATAAAAGGTTTCTGAGCCAGCGCTGAAAAAGAACGGGACCTCCTGAAAGCAAAAGGTTTTCAGCTGTTCTTCAGTAGTGCCTCCTAACCATTAAACTTCTAATTTAAATAATGTTTAAAGTTAAGCATGGTTTAATTTCTGCTTGAGGTTTTAAAGCCAGGTCTCCTTTGAGGGCAAAATTGGGCACTGTTTTGTCTACTTGTGTTTACTAAGTAAATGCAGGTAGCATTTATTTTCCTAAACTACTTCAATAATTATATCCTTCCATTTCACACTGTTACCAGTTGGATTGTGTGGCCCTGTCAAAAACTTTCAGGTTGGCATCTAACTCTAGTCTCTCAGAACATGACCTTATTTCCAAATAGGATCAATATAAGTAAATACGCTTAGTTAAACTTCGAATGAGGTCATAACACATGACTGATGCCTTTTTTAAGTGAGTATTTAAGCATACATTTTTATGTTTTTAAAGTTAAAAATAAACTAAATTCATGAGTACACTTGAGCAGGAAAAAAAACTCAGGAACCACACAGAGCTCAGAGGAGCCACTATTACAAACCAGGCATAGAGTTTTCTATTCTGGCGTGCAACCTAGAGCAAATGCAGTTACTCAGTTAAAGTGGACAGAGCCAGCATGGGACACAAACCCAGCAAGGACACCTGACATTTCTGATCAGTGAAGGGTCTGCTTTTGTTTTACAGTTCACACATATCTTCCTTTGCCTTAAAGAACTGGAGCTCCTCTGGCTAATGCCCAGAATGCTTTGAATTCCATGTGCTAGAGAGAATAAATGGTTAAATGGTACAACTGGAGTTATGATGCTATAAAACCCGTGTTTCTCAGCCTTCCTAATGTTGCGACCCATTAAAAGAGTTCCTCAGATTGTGGTGAATCCCCGGCCATACAATTATTTTCATTGCTACTCCATAACTGTAATTTTGCTGCTGTTATCCCCCACTGGTCTTAGGTGACCCCAGTGAAAGAGTCAAACTCTCCCAAGGGGTCCCAACCCACAGGTTGAGAACCACTGCTATAAACCAAAGAACTAGCTCCCACCATGCCTCAGGACGTAGCAAGGTCCCCACCAGCATTCTTTGGCATCCAGTCTCCAGGATGGTGAGACAGTAAGTAAGTTTGCTGCTTGTGGGTTACTTCTGTATGTGAGCTCTAAGAATCTAACACATCTACCTACAGGTAAGGGTTTTTCTCAAGGGTGATCGTGGGGAGCAAACACTTAGCTTAGTCTATTCAAATACAATGGCCTGTGGATTTTTATGAGGAATTTGTTTACCCACATACTCACATACTTTTAAGTTATTCAAATCTAAGCCATGCAAAGAGATGTGGGGAAGGAAAATGCTTTTGCTATGTGCCACACAAGTTTCCAGCTAAAGAATGGAACAGATCTCAAGAAACCTGGAACTAGAAGAAACTAGAAGATGAGCCTAAACAACTCAGAGGAAAAAAAAAATGGTTCCATGGTATGTTTGACTAGCAATCTCAGGCTTTCCCACTCAGCAGGAGAAGCATCTAAATTGTGAATCTCAGGCATTCTCTTTTTTAAAAACAGGTGGTCAGATTAAGTTAAGTTCCCAAGGTATTGATGGATGTATCATGCCCTGTTAGCATAATTTCATACCTATGCACCTCTTACAATTCTCTTAGAAGTCTGGTACAGGGCCAGCAACTGGTGAGTGGGGAAAGTGGTGGGGGTCATTTTCAGCACCTACTTCACACCATGTCTATCACCCACATATGGCCAGTAGGACCATCTGGGTTCTGACTATTTTCCAAGATAATATCCAATTACTTTTACCCAACCAGTTTCACGGACGTTTTCCAATGAAAAGGCTGCAGTTTTAAAAAATGCATCTTTTCTCTCATCCTTGGATTAAAAGAAATAGGTAGGTTTCTGGAAAACATCTTCCAGACTTTAGGATCGATATGTACAATCTTCCCTCCATCCCAAAAGTCCACCTTAGGGGACGCTGGGAAAAACCATTAGGCTTACTAAAGATTACTCCGATTTCAACTCCAAAGCTAAAACCAGAACCTTAGGGTGTTTTTGGTGATTGCAGAGTTTTGAATAGTCGGCAGCATACTGCAGTGGGAAGCCCTGGCCGGTGATTTTTACAATTTTTTAAATCACGATTGCACTCATTGGAATGGAATCTAGCCCTTACTACTGTTGTTATATAACACGCGCATGACTTAAGGAAACTCAGAAAATATGAACAGCTTTCTTGTTTAGTTACAGGCTTTCAATTACCAGGTGCAGCTCGTTTGGTTATAGTTTTAAGTTATTTTCCCAAGCTTACGAAAGTTTTTCTTAAGATCTGCAGTTTATTAATAGCCCCGTTCATAAACGCAATGCAACTGTCTCTAACACCTCCAAGAACATTCAGAAACGCTCTCTGCTCCAGTTAGAAAAATGCCATGGGAGTTCCAAGAATAGAAAGCATCCACCAGGGTATTTAGCACTCAATTGACAGAACTTGGCTCAGGCCTGCATAGCAAAAAGCAAGACTTCCAAACTGTGGTTTTTGCCTCAAGGCCGCTTGTACTTTTTACATTGTGTTGGGGTGGGGGGGGGGGAGATAAATGTACAAAACCACTATTCTGTATGACCATTAAACTGGCTTCAGACAGCAAAACCCACTGAGAAGTCAAAATCACCTTTACAAATCTCATGCTCTGTTGAATCACAATAGGGAACACAGGGGGAAAGCAGTCTGTCTCCAGGTACTGATTCAGAAGGTAGACTCCAAGGTACACAGCTTCTTTGTCCGGCAGGAACACTCCGGGGCAAGAGATCTTAAAAAGAAGAGGAGGGCAATCAAGGGATTGTTTTTTGTGCAGCGGGGCTGTTTATCCTAACCTCCCACAGCTCTGAAATGACGCCATCACTGCATAGTCCTTCACCTGCACTTCCCAGCTTCTCCATCCTCCCACCTCTCCTCAAGCTGGTACTCCCGGTTCCCTCCCACGTCTCCGCCAGGTGTCACAATCGTGCTCTGCGGCTCGGCTCCTCGGCCCGCCCTCCGGGATGGCAGTGCGGAAGCGGAAGAGGCTGACGGGCCGAGAAGCCTGTCTCCGGTCTGCCCGGGTCCCCGGGACCGGCCGCCCTCCGCGATGCCGAGCCCCCGGAGGACCATCGAGGGACGGCCGCTGGGCTCCTCGGGCGGAAGCAGCGTCCCGGGCAGCCCGGCCCACGGCGGCGGCGGTGGCAGCGGCGGCGGCAGGTTCGAGTTCCAATCGCTACTGAACTGCCGCGCGGGCGCGGACCCCGCCTGCGCTCGGCTGCGCGCATCCGACAGCCCGGTGCACCGGCGCGGCTCCTTCCCGCTGGCCGCCTCGGGCCCCGCACAAGCAGCCCCGGCCCCGCCACCGGAGGACGCCCGCATGAACTTGAACCCGTCCTTCCTGGGCATCGCTCTGCGCTCCCTGCTGGCCATCGACCTGTGGCTGTCCAAGAAGCTGGGGGTGTGTGCTGGGGAGAGCTCGGCCTGGGGCAGCGTGCGGCCCCTGATGAAGCTGCTGGAGATCTCAGGGCATGGCATCCCCTGGCTGCTGGGCACCCTCTACTGCCTGCTTAGGAGCGACAGCTGGGCCGGGCGCGAAGTGCTGATGAACCTGCTCTTCGCCCTGCTGTTGGACCTGCTGCTGGTGGCTGTGATTAAAGGGCTGGTCCGCAGGCGCCGACCCGCGCACAATCAAAAGGACATGTTTTTCACCCTCTCGGTGGACAAGTACTCCTTTCCCTCGGGCCACGCCACGAGGGCCGCCCTGGTGTCGCGGTTCATCCTGAACCACCTGGTACTGGCCATTCCACTGAGGGTGCTGGTGGTCCTGTGGGCTTTCGTCTTGGGTCTCTCCAGGATCATGCTCGGGCGGCACAATGTCACTGATGTGGCTTTTGGCTTTTTTCTGGGCTACATGCAGTACAGCATTGTGGATTATTGCTGGCTGTCACCCCACAATGTTCCAGTTCTTTTTGTACTGTGGAATCAACAGTGACACCATCTCATTGATTGTTGACTCCTTGAGGTCTGAAGGATTCCACACTCGAGGATTCTGACCTAAGCCAGAGCCATCCAGTTGCCCCTCTAGACAACTTTGGGAATTCTGGGATCCCACTGTCTTGACAGGTTCCTAGACCGGAGCACATGCTGGCTATTACTGAACAAGGCCATACTAGAGAAACAAAGTCTATTGTGTATTTGACAGCTATTTATCACCAAAACAACTGTAAAGAAATCAAGCTGGCTGACTATATGATTGCTATTTACTTAAAGTTGACAATGTTAACGAGTAATTCCCCTCCCCCCCCAAAAAAAACAATGTTATTACTTGTAAATTAAAATTTAAGAGCCATTAGCTAGATAAACCATGTGCTATTCCCACCCTTTACCTGCAGTAAATTTTAAACAATAATTTTAAAGTTCAAAACATTTTTTTTTCTCTCCAGTTTAACTCTCTGAACATGTTGCCATAATTGGAGCTTTCCCTTCTGATTCCTTTAAGCTCTCCCACCCTTGTGGACTTGGTAGTTAAGAAGAGGTCCCACGGAGTATTTTCCTTCCTTCTCTCCGGTACCTCTCAAACGGTCGTTAGATAGTTAACTTCCACTACTATTTAATATTATCTTTTAGCACTCATAGAACAAACCAAGATATCGAAGAAGACATATTCAAAAGGTGGGCTTGTCTAAGGTTCCCACAGAAATGTAAGTATGAGACTTCCGTTTCATTTCCTAGTCCCATGGACAAGTAGCATACCAGGGGGCAAGCAGCTGAGCTGCTGGGGAGAGGCAGGGGAACTAAGAGCTTAGAAGTAGGCAGACCGGGAAGTAGGCCATGGCCAGGGGCAGGAAATGAAGCCCTGCTGTCGGTCACCTCTACTGAATTGAGCAAATGATCCTCTATTAAGTAAAAAGTAGAAGAGCCATGTGGTTCTTTTCAGTGCGCCTGCATAGCGTTCCTGTGTGTACCCCCAAGGATAACTGTATGCTATCCGTTCCCTATCAGTCCCACTGTGCTGTGTCCAGCACATTTTAGGTAACAGGACTTAACTTGAAACTTTTCAGGAGAGCCTATTGCCCTACGTGAGCATTAGGTATACCTCTTAGATTTCCGTTTACATTGAAAGCTGTTCATTCATGGCACCTCCCCCACTCAGAAGACCAAAGATGACCAAATAATACAGTAGACTCTGATTACAGTCTGACCTAGAAAGACCGAAGAGGGGTATGTTCATGACATCTGTAAAGGCTGCTGTGTCTGGAAAGAAAGTCTTTAAATCACTGGTGAAAGTGGCATCATCAGATAATCTCAATGGCCAGTTGTTCTGGCATTTATAAATAGGAAGGACTGTGAGCTGTGGGCTATGGTCTAATGTTCAAAGATGTGGGTGGACAGGACTGTGGAAAATGGAAGTGATAAACCAGTTCTCAGTAGGAGGAAGTAGGACCTTCGAGAGTGGGAGTCTGGTACACCCATAGGAACAAGTCCTTCGATAGATAAAACAGTTATCACATTCCCACAACAACCTAAACACAGACTACCTCTTCCCTCATCAGATCTGCTAAGCTGTGAGGTTCTAAGAGGTCTGGGTGTGTTTAAATTTCTGAAGATCATTTTTCATTATAACATTCAGGCCAGACATTTGAAAGTGACTGTTTGTTCTTATAGTGTCCCCACGTGTGCTAATTAAGGGCCCACTTCTACTTTCTAGTGGCCCATTTTCACTTCTGAAATTCCATATTTTGTTTGCTGGGGCCTGAGTTTGCTGGCTTTTAAAATATAGATTGGATCAATTTACCCGACTTCATGAATAATCCTAAATTCTCTGGAATAAAAAACTGATTTCTTTGTTAATTACTTGTACGATGAGGGATGCCTTTAAAAAAAAATCAAAATAAATTAACTGGTAATGTTGAATGATATGAGGTGAAATCTTTAATTTCTGCTTTGCTGTAAGAGAGATCACTTGGCTTCTTGGGGGCTTCTTCCTTATCCTGAACACTTGAAATTGATACAGCCCAACTGAGAACTGTCAGCAAGATGGAACCAAAGCCAGGACCCTCTCATTTTTCCTTTCATTTCTACACGCTCAGTGAAACCATAGAGTTTACTGGTTACACAGCATCTCGCTGGATCTCCATGCTGTATCCTCTTAACATCCACTTCTAACTATGGCCTAAGCCCCCTTTTAACTGGGAGGCCACACTCCATGCCAGCCTTGGAGGACAGGAGAGCAAAACAAGAGGAATGGCTGACTCCTAAATGGGAACAGCAAGGTCACGGTCAGGTGCCCCTGCACCTCATTTAAGGAGGAGTTGGTGGGTTATCACAAAATGTTCATTGTTAGATTGATTACCCTGTTGAAATTAGCAATCCAAAGCTAAGGGAAGCAGCTTTGATCCCTAGATGTGAGGGGAGGGGACAATATCAAACGTGGAGCTTTAAAAATGTTATATTCTTTGATTACTTTAAAAAACAATTCTTTCACAAATGAAAATCCTGCTTTAACCTAAGTCAGGATTGTTTTAAAGAAGCCGAGGAACATGTTAGTTTGGGAAAGAAAAATGAAAGGCGGAACAGATTGAACTGAGTTTAAAGGCTAAGAGATACAAGGGAGATAAATGTGTGGTATCTTAGGGACAGAAGGACAGATCTGCCCCCCAAACAATGTGTGTGCAGTAAGCAAAGGAGAACTTGGGGTGACGCGATAGGTAGGCTCGCAGGTGTCTTACCGCCCGGATTTGGAGCTCCACCACCACTTCCATAGGCATCCTTCCCTGTGCACCGCAAAGATCCTTTGTGCTGAGCCTTGAACCAATTATTTCTTAGTTTACATCAAGGCAAGCGCTTTCCAGAAGCTTCCCTGACCCCCACCCCCTCCCCTTTGTTCCCCCATCAGTGCTCCCAGCCCAGGTCCCTCCCACCGGGACGGGTGTCTCACAAGCTTTGGAGTGTGAGCTTTCAGAAGGCTGAAGCGTCCGGTTGCCATGGACACTCAAACAACCTTCTCCTCTGGAACTCCTGGGAGGCTGAGGCGCAGGCGCACTTATGCTCTGCTGGGAACCCTACGTCTTCTCACCCTCCCTGGTGGTAGCCTGGCCCAGTGACTGTCTAAGGGCCCGGGAACCTGTCCACGGATGTTGGGAATTTTTTTGTTTTTTTTTTTCTGTCTCTCCCTGGACACACTGTGGCCCCAATTATTGTGTTCAAATGTTTAACAGTTTCCATCCCCAAAGTACAATGTGATCATAGCTCCATTGTGTAATCATTTTTAGTGGCAAACGGGCCCCAGACACTGGGATTCCTGTGACCATTTCTAGTTAACATAGTTGTCCCTTAGGGGAGGGACTCCTTGCTTATTAGATGTCTTCTTTCCTTCTTTGCCCCAGAAAGCATGTTTGCTGTCAATAAATTGAGTAGTGTGCTAACTACAAATAGGTCATTTCTAAAGAGACTGAAGTTGGGAACCTCAGGTCCAGAAAACAGCTGTCAGTTCCTCTTGCCTGCACTGTTCAGCTTTCCTGGTAGTTTAAAGCAAGCATTGGATTGCACCATCCCCCAGGGGCTAGTTATTGTATTTGCCAAAACAGCAGTTACACTGTAGATCAAGCAGAGAAAGATTTCTTCACTGGCAAGAGAAATGACATTTTCCCTTTATATGTTACTTAAAAGAACAAACAAAAACAACAACAACAAAACAGCAAGCAAAAGTAGAGTGTGAGTGTTTTTTAGCCAATCAAAAATTCCCTGGAAGGTCTATGTCTCAAAAAAAAAATGAAATAAGTAAAAACATAAAGATTCTTTAAAAATGAGGGCTGTACCATGTGGTTCCGTTGGTAATGTTTGCCTAGTATTATTCATCAGAACAGAATAACTCTGTCTTCCATCCATGTCTATACTGCTAGCCCTAGGAAGGCAGAAGCAACAGAGTCGGAAATTCAAAATTAGCCTGGAATATTGTGGAGGTTGCGAATAGGTGTGTCCTCGGAGGAAATGTGTCTGTAGGAGGAGACGATGAGACCCTCCTCCTAATAGCGCTTCTCCCTGGGCCAAGCATATTCAAACCACCACAAATAGTCTAACGAGTGTGAGCGTCCGCCTGGACGCCGTGAGACCCTGACTCAAAATAGAATCTTAAAACTTATCTTGTGATTTACTATTGATTTATTTATATACTTTACGTTGAGGATCTATGTAGTTGAAACAGTTACAGGGAGCTGTCCCTCAAAAGATACTGCTGACGATATTCCCTTCAGTAGGTATAGTTTTATTTCTCTGTAAGGGAAAGCTTGGGGTAATGAGGGACTCAGCATTACGGCTATATCCGGTTCCTAGGGCTCTCCTAGTACACAAAGGTATATATACAGATGGTTCTCGGCTCTCTGGAAGCCCGGAGCACAGACTCGTCACTACGGTTAGCTGCTACAAGACCTGTGATGATCTTCACAGGCAGATCACTGGTGACAATACTAGTGTGACAAAACAAATTGATAGCCAAGCTTCTAGAGGTAAAATAGAAGGGAGGAATCAGTTCTGATTGAAGATCTGCACAGAGGTGGGCATGTCGCATATGGTCACTCCATTGCCACAGCACTTCTCTGAGGACAGTGTGACCTGTATTTTACAGCCTTTTCCCCAAGGCTACATAACTCATCCCAACAGTCATGTCTGAGTCCAAGGGCCCTGCCACCTCCCTGCCTCCACAACGCAGAGATTATTGGTCCCTGGAAACACTGTCGTATCTGCACACCCTGTTTCAGTCTTTCTACCTCTTGATATGACTAGTCTCTCCTAACTCTTGATATTACCAGACTCACCTTGATAGGGTAGCAGAACCCTGAATTCTTCTGAAGTCCCTTGGACTACCTACCCATTCTTTTTGTCTGTGTTTTCTCTCCTTTACCTAGCCAAGTAGTATTTTTGTAACCCTTTGTTTAACTCACTGTCTTTTATTAAGGTGACATTCAATATACATACCAGTTAACATGTCCACAAGTTTACATATGCCACCCAGGTGTCTCTTTAGGGTTATTTTTCATCTTGGACTCCCAGATGCCACAGAGATGTGGAAGTTGCTATATCCATAATGTCTCAAGCCCATCTTGCAGTTCATCTCATCAATGATGCTGCCATCTTGGCTGGAGACCAACCAAGCGAAGTCATTCAAGGATGGGAATGCCACCAAAGTCAAGTGAAAAAATATGACTTCATCTCCAGTGTAGGTACCTGTACACAAACCTGACACAAACCTGACACAAACCTAGACTTATCTGGTAAAGACTTAATTGAGAAAATGCCTTCAGAAGACTGGCCTACAAGCAAGCCTGTAGGGTATTGTCTTGATTAACGATTGATTTAAAAAAAAAATCAATCAATTGATGTGCCCATCCTGGGCAGGTGGTCCTGAGTTGTTTAAGAAAGCAAACTGAGCAAGTCAGTAAGCAGGGCTCCTTCCTTCTGCTTCAGTTCTGCCTGGAGCTCCTGCTCTGACTGACCTAAGTGACAGGATGTGACCTGAGAGTCAAACACTTTCCTCCCCCTCCTCCCCGTGTTGATTTTGCTCACGGTGTTTTTATTACAACAACAGAGACCTAAAGACAGTACGTCTCTGTGACAATAAACAGATCCTGGGGAATGGCTTTGATTCCAAGAGTACTTCTGCAGAGTGACTTGATGGCCTCAGCCTCAGCACTGAAGAAATGACGCAGCGCCCATCCCGGTCACATCCTGGCGACAAAATAGAAAACAAAAGCGTTCCCCAAATGGGAATTTCCAAAGAGTAAATTAACCAGGAATAAATGTGACGACCAGACCTTATGATCGAGATGTTCCTTTTAACGTAAAACAATGGATTATTAATCCAACATCATAAATGCTTTTCAAATAACAAAAACAGGAGTCATGTGAGGAGAGAAACCATTTTTTTTTTTTTTTTTTTTTTTTTTTGGTTTTTCGAGACAGGGTTTCTCTGTGTAGCCCTGGCTGTCCTGGCACTCACTTTGTAGACCAGGCTGGCCTCGAACTCAGAAATCTGCCTGCCTCTGCCTCCCCAGTGCTGGGATTAAAGGCGTGCGCCACCACGCCCGGCTTCATTTTTTTTTTTTTTTTTTAAGGAACAAAAGGAATGGGTATGAGGAACCACATACAGGTGGGAAATGGAAATAAATACAATGTATGAGCATTCTGTGCCTACTGTAACAAATCTCTGTACTCTCAGGCCCTTAAAAAGAAGTTATCAACTGGGCACGGTGGTGCACACCTTTAATCTAAGCACTAGAAAGGCAGAAGGACGTGGGTCTCTGTGAATTCCAGGTCAGCCTGGACTACAAAGCAAGTTCCAGGAAGGTGGCTGGAGGGCTGTACAGGCCCTTGGTATTGTTTGGTTCTCCTGTGTTTCCAGCTTGGAAAGGTTGCTGGTCTTCCTTGGCACAAAGCTCCCTTCCTCCATCTTCAAAGCCAACAAGACCAAATCAAGTCTTGCTTGTACTCTCATTGTTTTGACTCTGTTCTTCACTTTTTATGATCTCTAGGATTGGGCTGGAGTGAGGTTTAAAAGCAGTTATTGCTCCCACAGAGGACGCATGCTTGGTTCCTACCACCTATGCTGAGTGACTCACTGATGCCAGTAAATCAAGCTCATGTGCATACACACACACACACACATGAACACATACACATATACACACACACATCCACACACACACATACACACACACACACATCCACACACACACATCCACACACACACATACACACACACACACACATACACACATATACACATCCACACACACACACACATCCACACATACACACATACACACACACACACATCCACACACACACATCCACACACACACATCCACACACACACACACACACACACATCCCCACACACACATCCACACATCCACATCCACACACACACACACACACACACACACACACATACACATACTTTCAAAATAAGATATATTTTTAGAGGCTTTTATGATCACATTGGGACTATTCAGAGGATCCAAGATTAATTAAATGAGTTAACAACCCCATTTTCACTTGAAATTTGAATACCCCCCTTATTATATAAGGTGACCTACTTTCTGTCTTCATGACTGGACTATGGACATCTTTGGGCACTATTATTCTGCTTACAATGTACAACTTCCCTAGAAAGTGATTCAGTAATGTTTATCAAAACTTTTAACTTGGCTCACTGTATTTCTGCTGCTAGGAATTTATCCCAAAGATATATTTTCCCAAAGAAACCACAAGGATGTATGCTGAATCATTAAGATTTAAAAAAAAAAAAGATTTATTTATGTCTATGAGTACACTGTAGCTATCTTCAGACACAACACAAGAGGGAATTGGATCCCATTACAGATGGTTGTGAGCCACCATGTAGTTGCTGGGAATTGAACTCAGGACTTCCGGAAGAGCAGTCAGTACTCTTAACCGCTGAGCCATCTTACTAGCCCCCATTAAAAAAAAAAAAATTAAAATCCCACAACCACATGGTAGTTCACAACCATCCGTAATGAGAAAGAAATAAAAAACCAAAAGACTTATGAGCCAAGCAAGTGGGGGGGGGGGCAAGTGGGGCCAAAGCAAGAGGGAGAAGGGAAGGGGGAAAATGGGAATCAACCAAATGTTCATAGGTAGAGTCATATTCAAGCTGACGGATATTAAACAGCATTAAAAAAAAAGAAGAAGAAGCAGAGCTGTTTTAACAGTAAACAGCCTTTAAAAAGAAAATAAATATGTGGTACAGAAAATATGTCTAATACACTACCATTTCAGAAAGACTGAAAATACAATGAGTATAAATATGGGTAGAGCATTCCTGGGGTGGTGGGAGGGTGGACCTTTGAAAAGTCTCAGAGTAGTTGAAGGGAATCTCGCTTTTCCTTTAGTGCTGTTCGATGCTGTCAAATGCTATTTCCCCCACAACTTCTATTACTGAATCAAAAAGAGAAAAAAATTAAAACAATTTTTTAAAAAATCAGAAGAGAATAGAAAAGAGAAGTTTGAAAACTGGGGAAGGCACGAGCCCTCGCTCCTCCAACTGCTGTGGCCTTGCCTACGGATTCCATGGCACACAAACACCATGCAAATGTGTCTTCCCTGTCTACTTCCAGGGCAGGGGATTGTGGCCTGTGGTCTCCAGATGTTTCAGGAGTCACACCCCCTGAAGTAGTGGGCAACCTTTCCTGTATGTTCAGACATGTGTTGTTCCAGAAGAGAGCCTGCTGCCATGATCAGAGAGCTGCAAAGAATTGTCACATCTGGGTTATAGGACCACTGTTGAGTGCTCAAAGAGCTAACAAACAGCTCCTGTGTGAAGTATGTGGAGTAGAGAGGCCACCTGGGTCATTGGACAGTGTTAGGAGAGAGGCCGTCTCTGTTCCATCACGTTGATAGCTTCTTAGTAGAACTTGATGTCTCTCTGGAGGCCATAATAATTGATTGAAAGACCCTTGAAGCATTGTTGCAATCCTTTTATGTCTGGACTCTGTGGGCTGATTTGTTAGGCCCCACTGTCTTCCGGGCCAGTGAATTATCCTGTGGTAAGCATAAATAACAGCAGAAAGCTGAATAATAATAATAATAATAATAAAAGCTATTATCAGTATTTGTGAGAAATGCCTGCTAGGAAGGAAGGAAGGAAGGAAGGAAGGAAGGAAGGAAGGAAGGAAGGAAGGAAGGAAGAAAGGAAGGAAGGAAGGAAGGAAGGAAGGAAGGAAGGAAGGAAGGAAGGAAACCAAATTAATGAGACAACCTGATAGATAACCAGCAAGCACCCTTCTTCCATGGCCTCTGCATCAGCTCTTGCCTCCAGGTTCCTGCCCTGTTTGAGTTTCTTCTCTGAGATTCTTCCATAATGAACAGTGATGTGTAATTGTATACTTTGGGCCTGGAGCAGAGAAAAATTTTATGAAGAAAATGGGTTTCTCGTCATTAAAAATCTGATATCTGGTGATATTCAACGTTTTTGAGCTGAGTTTGAAAGAATCTGCAGAAAGGAGGTGAAACCAACAGGGTCATTGTAATGAGAGCCATAACCCTTGCAAAACGGGATTTTATGCCAAGCGAAAGAGTGGTTATGAAGATCCAGGATTTACAAAAAGATGAGGAGCTCTTTAGATACTGTGCCCTCACCCTAGATTCTGAAATGTAGGGTGCTTCCTGGAACCAATATTATGACTCTGCATGGGATACTGATAAACTTCCAGATTCTGGCTAGTAGACGCCCTGCCCCCGCCCCTCCCCACCTCCCTGCCTGCATCCCTTGCATCAGAATCTACACTATTTCCCATTCCTATCCAGCGATCAAATTGTGCTTGGGCAGCCACGGTGCTCATTGACAGAAACAGTTGTCTGGTTGTGCTCCCAGGAACCCACAAACACACTCTGAAGCTACATGATTGCCTCAAGTGGGAGGGAGGAGTTAAAAAATGTACCATGGCATCCAAGACTATGAGCAGAACAACACCCAGGTGTACGCTGCGATGGAGAAGGGCGACACTGTTTTCTTCCGACCTCGGACAGATGTCCGAACAGAGCTCAAGGATCCCATAAAGCGATTTCCTGCCACTGTCAGTTCTGACTGCAAGTATATCAACAGGAAGGGCACCAGTCAAGAAAACATCACCAAGGGAGTTGTCAAGATAACGGAGAAACAGTACGGAGTTGAAGGAATCCTGGACTTTAAGGATACTTGGGTGTTTCGATGCCGACTTGTGAAAGGAGATAGAATAAACCTTTGAAACAGCCCTTCAAGTGTGAGGTTTGGCGGTGAGAGTCTGAGACAGGAGAATAGAGTTTTCAAGTGCAGCCTGGGCTACACAGCAATGTGCTATCTCCTCCTCTTTCTCCCATAAACAAAAGTGAAAAGAATTGGCTCTTCATTATAATTCTTTTAAAGAGAACATCAAAGCAAAGCAAGACATCGAAGGAATTTTTTTTATTGAGATGTTATCTTTATCACCTGTAAAGATCAAGACACATGTATTTGGGATGCATCAATTTAATTAGTGTGGGGCTATTGCTTTAATGGTGTGAAATATTATTATTTAAAAAAATAACCTGGGGTATAACTAATAAAGGTGACTGAGTATAAAAAAAAAAGAAGAAAAGAAAAGGGCTGGAGGTCTCTTCAGATTTGAACTACAACTGCTGGTTCACTAGTGTGGTTTCTGCCTTTCTAGAAGACTGCTCTGCAGCTGCTGGGTCTTATTTGGTGTTTGCCGCACCCCTGTAGAACTCCAGGTTGGGCAGACTGGTAGGCCAGGTTGATGTTGGTGAAATGCCTCCACACCTGGGCTGTCAAGGTCTCAAATAGGTGCTCTACCTCCTCCCGCAGCTGGACGGACTTGGCCCGCATAGTCTGAGCGTGTCTGATGTTGTTATTGCTGAACTTGGCCCAGGTTTCAGGAACGGAGACCGTTTCGTCAAACTTCTCCATGCCACGGAAGAAGTTGATGGATTCAGATGTGTTTTTTAGGTTTAAACATCTCTCGTCAATAGACTGTGCAGAGCTCTTGTCTGCGATGTCTTGCTCAAGGGCATGTTGAACATTTCGATTATCTTGCATCTGGGAATCAATTCGTTTAGCTAATTTTCTCATCTGATCTTGGCAACATTTTAGTAAATCTGCTTCCTGGAGAAGGTTTTTCTCCCAGTTGTCATGGACCAGGTTAATCCCGATCCTTTTCTCCTGACTGTACAGATAGTCCAGGGTCACCTGCAGGGGACAGTTCACCTCCTTAGCGGCGCACTCCAAGCGCATCTTGAGGGTTTTCAAGTTGTTGATCTCCGCCATCAGCATGTCCCGCTCATGGCACAACCCGGACTTCCAGAAGCGGATGTCGGAGAGCCTCTGGCCCAGGTTCCGGAAGGTTCCCTCTTGCATCTGGCGTGTCAGCTGTTCCTTATCCTGCATGATCCGCAGGGAGTCATCTGACAGCCGGCTGGCGCGGAGCCGCGATGCCTCTGCAATACTGATCAGCAGATCATTAGAGCGGTCCCATTCGCGTTGGGTATAACGATTGGAGTGCGGGGAGTGGAGCGAGGGCAGAATTGTGGACAGCCCCTGGTCGCCTGCGCTATCCTCCTGGCTTTTCTGGGTGGTGGCGACCTTGTAGAAGACTCTGGGTCTCCACGCAGAGCGGCAGCGGGGCAGGTGAAAGGATTGGTAGCACTCCTGTACCTCAGGGTCCTGCCCAGCAGGGGGCGGCCACTGCAAGCCACAGTCTTTCTTGGAGCCACAGTAACTCGCTGTCTGAATGGTTCCAAGAAATTCCATCTTTCCCCATCAGACCCACGCGGGCAAAATTTTGCCCAAGGGGTCAAGGCTTCTCAGGAGCTAGGAGCCGCGGGGCTTCTGTGACTCAGTGCTGGTGTCATAAAGCGCGGGGAAGGGTCTTTGTGCCAATTCAGCAATGATGAGTTTGTAGAACACTAATTTTGTTTGATTTTTGTGCACAACTCCCGGCCTTTAGAAACAAACAAACAAACCCAAAACTATATCTTATGTCTATCCTTTTCCAACGTCTTTCTTTAAAACTCTAACATTTCAGCTTTTGCACAGTTTAATATTTCAAGAAGAAATTGTACCTTTCTTTTACTAATAATGAATAAATAAATGAACTCTTCCCTTGTTTTTAACGAACCGTAAACATGACATATCTTAAAAATGACTAAAATTGCATCCTTTGGGGAACTCTCCCAAAAGGATCAGGCTACTACTATCTATATGGACCCACTGAACAACTTTAACTACATCACTATGGTAGTACTACATGCGCACTTGTATTATTCAAAAGATGGATCTGGAGGCATTTAAGACTAAAAAAAAAAAAAAGAAGAAGAAATTGACATTAAGTTCAATCAGAATACTGGTGTTGCATTGTCTAATATAGTGGCTACATATAACTAAGTTAGCTAAAGCAAAATAAATAAATAAATAAATAAATAATAAAGTCTAGCTCCTCGCTTGCTCTCGCCACATTCCTAGTGCTCAGTAGCTACGCATAGCTAGTGGCTATTACGCAGACAATGCAGAGATTGTTCCCATCATCAGAGAGTGTTTTAGGTTGCAATATTGCTCTAGATTTCACTGCTCTTCAAGCAGTTATGGGAGCTAAGCATGTTTTCATTATGTTTTGCTTTGTTTTACAGTGTCAGGGATAGGACCTAAGTCCTTGTACTCTACCACTGAGCTACACGGCCAGCTGAGAAACACACTAATGGCACCACGAAAAAGGCATCCTGTCACACATATGACGTTGAGCTTTCTACATGACAACCAAAAGTCAATGGCATTGTTAGAACAAAGGAAGAGTTGGCAGTAACTGGTACAGATCTTAAAAATACCAATCACCAAATATTATAGGTGAGCTATTTTTACACCTTGATTTTAACAAACCAACTCAGTGTTTGAGAATTACAGGACATTTTTATAATGCTTGGAGATTGACTATATAATAGCCATTGATTAATTTTGGTAGGTATGGAAGCTTTTTTTGTCTGTGTGGGGCGAACATTAACTTTGTTTAGAGATGCATATTAAGATGTTGCATTACCGTTTTATAACTGTGTAAGCACGTGCCTGCCAGAGTATGAGAGTCAGGCCTCTCAGTGGTGGGCAAGATGAGGCAGCAGGTGAGTGACCTTACTGTCCACTTTGCTGTGTCCACAGTCAGGAAGCTAAAAGAGAAAGGCTGGAGCTATAACCCCATTGCTAGCCAGCTTGCCTTGCCCAAATGAAGCTGTAGGTTCCTCCTCGATGGTCCCTGGGATGGGGCTGCCCACATCCAGTATGAATCAATAAAGGCTGATCATCATAGGTGCATAGTGGTAAAATGACATAATGCTTAGATCTTACTTTCAAATATTTCAAGAAGCGAGTGTAGCAAAATCCTCACCATGGCTGAGTTTGGGTGATGGAGTTTAGGGATCTCTGTAGCTCAACATTTGTGTGTTTAAAATATATACCTTCGCTGGACATGGTGGCCTTTAATCCCAGCACTTGGGAGGCAGAGGCAGGCAGATTTCTGAGTTCCAGGTCAGCCTGATCTACAAAGTGAGTTCCAGGACAACCAAGGCTACACAGAGAAACCCTGTCTCGAAAAACAAAAAACAAAAAACAAAAAAATATATATACCTTCCAATCTATAAGATGCTTAAATGGAAACACTACCACATGCTTACATGGGCTTCCTGTCCTACCATAGCTCATAGCTTAAAGGGATTCTTGGTGACGTCAGTCTGAAATCTTTCATATCAATCTCTCATTCATATAAAATGAAAATATGGTTATATATTCAATGAAAATGCAGACAATATAATTACCACGGGGTATAATTAATACCTTGCAATTATTTCAGAAGGAAATCCATAGAAAGGGGATACAGCCCTGCACTTTAAGAACAGTGTTCTCAATAAAAATAGACAGCACATTATGCTTTATTATTTTTAGCCTTATGAGATATTTGGGTCTATAAACATCACATTTATCTACCCCTCATTGAAGTGTATTCTGAAGGTTGGGGAGACAGTTCAGTCAGTAAGGTGTTTGCCAAACAGCATGAGAATCGGCGTTCAGCCCCAGAACCATAAAGAAGCTGCCACAGTGTGCAGTGGCATGTGCTTACCAAAGTCCCCACCACTGGAAGGTAAAGTCAGGAGGATCCCCGTGGTTCCCTGCCAGCGAGGCTCACTGAGCTGGCAAGCTCCAGACCAATAAGATCTTGTCTCAGAAAGCAAAGTGAAGGCTCTGGAGGTATGATGCCTGAAGAGTACCACACGCATACACATGTGCATACAAACACACATACACACACATGCACAAGCAAAAGGTGAAATTAAGCCTCGATTTTTTTGTTTGTTTCGAGACAGGGTTTCTCTGTATAGCCCTGGCTGTCCTGGAACTCACTTTGTAGACCAGGTTGGCCTCGAACTCAGAACTCTGCCTGCCTCTGCCTCCTGAATGCTGGGATTAAAGGCATGTGCCACCACACCCGGCTAAGCCTCTATTTTTGGCTATCGTGAAAAATATACAATTAACTCTCCTTACTCATATTTCCTTGTGCCCCTAAGAGTGCTCATGAGAAAGCAGAATCATTAACTTGTAAGTCTTCTTTATTTTTCAGAAACGTTTCTAATGAAAGGGCAAAAGTTAGAAGTTCATCTTAACCTTCAACAAAATGAAGGATGGCAATCAATTACAATGTCAGAAAAGATAATAAATTTACAAAAAACTAGTGGTCTCAAGCCGGGACACGGTAGCACACGCTTTTAATCCCCACACTTAAGAGGCAGAAGTAGGCAGATCTCTGAGTTCAAAGCCAGCCTGGTCTACAGAGTTCCAGGAAAGCCAGGGCTACACAGAGAAACCCTGACTTGAAACAAAGAACAGTGGTCTCAGTGGCCAAGCAGAACCTGGCAATCTGAATATTTAAGAATACATAGTTCTCACCCAGAGCTATAAAAGAGACCTAGTCTCAAAAAACCAAAACCAAAACAACAAAAAGGAATACTCAGTTGTTCAGATCTCCTTCCCCCTGCCCCAGTTTTGGGAATGCTTCCAAGGAAAGAGTAAATTAAAACCAAAAGGTTTTTTAACAACTTTGAAGCCATTTGGAATCTGAGCCTACACATGGGATCTATTTTATATAACTGCATTTGCATTTGGTTTTGTTTATTGGGGGGGGGGGTTGTTTGTTTGTTTTTTGGTTCTTTGTGTAGCCCTGGCTATCCTGGAACTCACTCTGTAGACCAGGCTGGCTTCGAATTCAGAAGTCCGCCTGCCTCTGCCTCCCAAGTGCTGGGATTAAAGGTCCAGCTCTGCATTCACATTTGTGAGGCAGACTAGTGCTGCTTGGTTTTGAGCTGGACTTCCTAGCATTTTGTGATCTCAACACTGGCACTGACAACACACACAGCGGCTGGGAATTTATAGAATATCCTGTTTCGGGAATATTATAAAACTTCATTACCATCCCTCGCTAAGGTCAGCTACTTTCTGCCCCAGCAGTCTCGCCGCCTCTAGACCAGCCCCTGGTAGCAGTCTTCCCAGCTCTGATTTGCCTGCCTAAGAGCTGCTTCTACCTTCTCAGTCATCTACCCACTGTGGTCAGCCGTCCCAAATCCCCTTAACCCAGTAAATCAAAACTCTAGAAGCTTATAATCTGACGGCAGCTTTACATATCAATACATTCTCAATTCACAAGATGTCCACACAATAAGTTCAGAGTCAATTGATATTGATATAAATTGCCCACCTAGATAAGACAAATTGTCCTGTAATTATCTGTCCCTTATATGAAATTCATAGCTACCTGTGGCTATTTAAAGCCACCCGACATCTGGATTGTCTTGGTCTTCCTTCCTTCTCCTCTCTGTCCCTGTCTTTCCCCCCACCTCCCGTCTTTGAAACTCTAAGCTCTGCTTCCCTTTTCCCTGTCCAATCACAGGCTTCTTGTTGTATTAACATTTAAATTAATTGGGGGATAATTCTGCTACACTATCTATACTATCCTCTGCAACTGGAAAGTCACTTCTTTCAGAAAAAGGTAGCCTTCTGATTAGTAGGCAAATCACAGCATAAGCCAATCTGTAACAGATATAAGGGAGTATGATGAGTTGTTTTATTCTTTCTTAAGTATTTATGGCTCGTGAGATGACTCTGTGGGTCAAGGCACTTGCCGCATGAACCTAGCAACTTGAGTTCAATCAATGGAACTGAACTTCTGTAACGGAGGAAGGAAAGAGCTCATTTCACCTTTGACTTTCACCTTTGACTTTCACATTTGCACATCTTGGCATACACATACATACACACACACACACACAGAGAGAGAGAGAGAGAGAGAGAGAGAGAGAGAGAGAGAGAGAGAGAAAGAAAGAAAGAAAGAAAGAAAGAAAGAAAGAAAGAAAGAGAGAGAGGATAATAATTTTAAAAATCACTATACTTAAGTCAGCAGTGGCTCACAGTGAGACTTCTCATCTGTCACAGTCAACTCCTTCATCGTTTAGGGTTTTAAATATGAAATGTCCCCTGACCGGCACATGCGTTGAAACCCCTGAAATACCAGTTGATTTCACTGTTTTGGAAGCCTGTGAACATATAGCCTAGCTAAGAGAACTGGGTCCCTGGGAGAGGGCCCTGAAGGTCATGCGTGTCTCTGGTTCCAGTGTAAGCCATCTGCTTCCTGTTCTGCCAAGATCTGAGGAATGGCAGCGCCATGCACCACCACTGCGTGCTGGTTCAATGTGATGGTCTGCTGCCTCCAAAATGGAACCAAAATAAACCCCTTCACCCTTCAGTTGCTTCTGTTGGGTATTTTCTAACGTCGATGAAAAAGTAATCCAGTCATCTGTCAACAATATAAGTCTTTATGTCTCTCTCCTGCCTCATTCATCTCTATTTAGGCCTGTTTCCATCCATCCTTTGCCATTCCCATTCATTTATTCACTGCATATGTACTCAACAGGCACAGATCTGATCCTTACAGGTATGAATAAGAAGCTCCACGTGTGGCCATGTGGAGCTTACATTCTAGTGAGAGAAGAAATAAGAACGGAAAAGATAATACAGTGAACAGCAGGAAATATCTATACCTATACCTATACCTATACCTATACCTATACCTATACCTATACCTATACCTATACCTATACCTATCTATATCTATCTATCTACACACACAAAGTGGTAAGATGGGGGAATCACAGGTTAGAAAGGGAGTAAGAACGTAATTTAGACTCAGTGGCTGGGCTGGGCTCTCTAGGTGAATGACATTTGACCAATGAGAAGCAGAGTTGAGGTGGACGGGTTTCCCTAGTGATTACTATCTTTGTCAGTTTGGGAGCCGGTACCTGTGAATCTTATAGCTTTTTGAGTCTTAGAACACACCTCCTTTTTTTGGAAGAAGGGAATATTTGAATTCTAAGAGAAGAGCTCACGTTTGGACATGTCAAATTTTAAATGTGCATGATACATTTAATGATGATGTCCAAACTGCAGGTACATGGTATGAGGCTGAAGCGTGGGGGTTTAAGGTCAAGGCTTAGATTCCAACTTGGGAAATGTCTATACCCAGACGTTGTTGAAAGCTACAGTAATTGACAAAGTCCTTCCCCCACACATAAAATCTGAAGGTTTATAACATTAGGGGTCAACAAGAAGAGAAGAGAAGTCAAGGAGAGCATCTTAGCAGTTGACATTGCTCTCTGTCTACATTGACATTGTCTACATTGACATTGCTCTCTGTCTACATTGACAGAGAGCTGGTTTCTTTGCCGGGTGGAGTGGAAACGTAAGGGTTCTTTGGAAAATCGGTTGGATGGCGGTTTGCTGGGGCTGCCTGGTGAAGGGCGTTAGGCTGACTCACAAGGAGAAATCGAATCTGATGACGGTGTAATTGAACAAGGTTGTGTTGCTGCTTTAAGGGCTTGGGATTTGGTTGAAGAAAACTGTGTGTGTGTTGGGGGGGGGGCGGGAATCTACCTCATTTACTAAAATAATACAGCGTTCTGGAGAAGCCGTCACAGAATTCTTACAGAAGTTGAGTTTAGCTGTGAATAGAGCCATAAGAGACGCTGAAACCTGTAGTAGGAAATATTTTTAAAAGCATCATCCCACACTGGCGCAGGCTACTCTCTGGCGATCTCTCTACTTCCATGGTGAGCCCCGTGTAGCAACTGCCTATCTGGCTGTTCTCTTGCGGCAGATCCTGCTCACATTCCCAGCCATCCACCCCCTGTGGTCAGTGGTCACACATCCTGGTAATATGGTAAAATCCAAATTCTAGAGGCTTGTGATTTATCAGTCAGATTTATATCAGTAAATTCTCAACCCACAAAAGGCCCACACAATGAACTCAAAACTCAATTGATACAAACACAAGCTACCCACCTAGATGGGGGCAGACACACCCTAATTATTATTTAATTATCTAAGAAATCCCCAGTACTTATGGCTCCCAGGATTGTGTGGTTCTGGCTCATCTTCCTCTCCTACAGGTTCCATCTTCTCTCTTCTTCTTCTTCACTTCTTCTCCACTCTCTGTCACTCTGTCTCTAAAATTCTCAGCCCGCCTTCCTTTTCCACTTCCCAAGCACAGGCTCTCATCTTATCTTGTACCTGCCTTCATCTGTATATATACAGCAACCCACAGAAACCAGACAGTCATTGATAGAAATTTTGGCATTTGAAAATGCAAACACTGAATGTAAGAGAGCAATCAGACCATTGAAAGCATGAGGAGCCCCCAGTAGATGAACGGATAAGGGAGACAATTGGTGCTGGTTCTCAGGAGTATAATGTCAATATCATAGGGTGAACCACAGCTAGAAATATCAGGAATCAAAATGCTTGATGTTTTAATTGTGGTGAATTTGATCATCCCTCCCCCTCAAAAAAAAGTAAGGCTAAAAGATTTGGAGCTCAAAGTAACATTGACACTAGGGAATTTGGTAATCGTAGGGGAGAACAAGCAAGTTCTGGTGGCTTTGAGCCACAAAGGCTTCCAGGGTATTCTAGCTGCTGTGGAAAGGGTAAACATTGGTCAACGGACTGCTTGTCTGAGATACATAAGAGGTAACCTCTTGTCATCAGGAAAGGCACCGAAGGGCCTGTCAGCTCGAGGCCCAACAGCAAACAATACGAGCCATTTTCCTTTGGTCAGTCAGGAGGTATCAATAGGCAAGAAAATCAAAATCAGGTATTTCTGATCTTATGCATGCTACAGAAGGAAGTGCAGCTTTGGATCTAACTACAGACACCTTTTTTTACATTATCCCCAAAAGTTGAATGTTACAAGTTAACCACTGGTGTGCATGGTCCCTTCACTTCGGGGAGAGTGGCAATCATCTTGGGAAGGAGTGGATTAACTTCTCAGGATTTATTGTGCATCCAGGTGCAGTAGATGGGAATAGCAAGGAAAAAAATAAAAATTATGGGGTATGTGAAAAAGGAGATGCAAATTGATCCAGGGGATAGAATTGCTCAGCTCTTGTTTCTTTACATCAAGGGCAAGGCTGCTCCAGTAGAAAGGACAGGAGCTTTTGGGAGCACTGGAAAATGTGTGTTCTGGCAATCAATGGTTAATGATCAGAGACCCAAATTAATGATACAAATGAATGGTGTTGACATAGAAGGTTGGGTACAGGAGCTGATGTTAGCGTACTTTCCCCAAAGTCTTGGAATCCAGATTGGCCACACACAATTTATAGGAATTGGAAAGTTATCAGGAATAAGACAAAGTGTCCAATGGGACCAGAAAGGCAAACAGGGAAGCTGATACCTTTTGTGGCTGACATACCCATAGACTTATGGTGAAGAGATATTTCACAATAATGGGGTTACTCAAATTAATATTTCTGCAATTCCAGGGAAAACAAATGAAGGATATAGAGGTGATCTTGGTAGATCTTGGGAACGGTATTGATGCAGGTGATAGAGAACAATCACAAGCTGTGCCCATGGTCAAAAACAGGGGCCACCGAGGACATACCAAGAGCTTTGCCCCTTAAGCGGTTATCCAACCAGCCTCTTTGGCAAGAGCAGCGGCCCATAATAAAAGAAAAATTGCAAGCTCTTGAACAACTGGTACAAGAGCAGCTGGCGGCTCAACATATAGAAGAGTCTACCAGCCCATGGAATTCTCCTGTGTTTGTGGAATTCTCCTGTGTTTGTTGGGAAAAAAGAAATCAGGTAAATAGAAGATGATAATGGATTTAAGAGCAGTTAATAAGGTAATTTTACCATCATTGTTACCAAAATCATGGCCTATAATAATAATAATTGACTTGACTTGAAGGGGTTTTTTTTTGGTTTTTGTTTTTGTTTTTGTTTGTTGTTGTTGTTGTTGTTGTTTTGTGTGGTAGTGCATGCCTTTAATCCCAGCACTTGGGAGGTAGAGGCAGGCAGATTTCTGAGTTCGAGGCCACCTGGTCTACAGAGTGAGTTCCAGGACAGCCGAGGGCTACACAGAGAAACCCTGTCTCGATAAACAAAACAAAACAAAAAGGTTGTTTTTCCTCAATACTCTTGCATGCTTGCATGAGAAAGATAAGGAAAGGTTTGCTTTCTTAGTATCTACTTCAAATAATAGTCCTCTACTAAAAAGATACTACTGAAAGATACATACCACAGGGAATGGTAAATAGTACAACTTTATTTCGTGCAATAACCATTAGAAATAATTTGTAAACATTCCCTCAAGCTATCATTTATCATTATATGGATGACATTCTGTTGGCAGATTCTGGCAAAGATGTTTTAAAAAATATGTTTAAGTTAACACAAAGAATTCTGCCATGCTGGGGGTTACAGATTGTTCCAGAAATACAGAGAGGAGAGATTCACTTAGTTACTTGGGTTATAAAATCAGTTAACAAAAAATTTGACCACAAAGGGTAGAGATCTATAGGGGACCAATTGCAAACTTAAATTTTCAAAATTAATGGGAGATATTAACTGAGGCCTACAATGGATTAAGCATATATGAGTTAAGTAATTTGTTTCAAATATTAGAAGGAGATTCCAATTTAGACAGTCCAAGATGTCTAATGGTCAAAGCAGAAAAAGAGTTAACTCTTCTAGAACCAAGTCTGCAAAGAGTAGTGTGTGGATAGAATTGATCCTAAACTCGAGTGTATTCTACTCATTTTACCTTCAACTCATTCTCCTACTGGGCTCATCATACAAAAGGAAAACAGTATTATAGAATGGATCTTTTTAGCTCATAAAGTAAAAAATTGAAGACATACATAGAAAAGATTTCTGAATGCATTATAAAAGGCAGAACGTGACTGCATCAGCTGGCAGGACCAGATCCAGCTGGAATTGTGGTACCTCTTACAGATGCTGAGATTAGGTCATTATGGGTGATTAATGAAGATTGGCAAAAAGCTTGTAGTAATTTCTTAGGAGAAATTAATAATAAATATCCAAAAAGCAAACATATACAGTTTGTGAAAAGAACTAATTGGATTCTTCCAGGTATAGTAAAGAGAACACAAGTCCAGAGACACCAACATTTTATACTGATGCAAAGAAGAAGAGGATGGCAGGTTCTAAGTCAGATAAAATAAGCAAGGTGATCAAGTCTGTATACATCGGTTCAAAAATCAAAATTCTATGATATCCTTACGATAGTATTAGATTATTCTGAACCTCTTAACATAATTACTGATTCTTTATATGCAGAAAGAGTTGTTTCCAATAGAGACTTCCGAATTTATGCTGGATAACTTGGAATTAACTTTGCTATTTATACAATTACAACAGGTCATCAGAAGTGGAAATTATCCATTATATATTACTCATATTTGACCTCATACAGGTTTGCCTGGTCCATTAGCTCAAGGAAATGACAAAATTGACCAACTACTAGTAGACAATACGTTAGCAGCTTCAAAATTTCATGAGAAACATCATGTTAATGAAAAAGGTTTAAAGAAAAAGATTTTCCATTACTTGGCAACAAGCCAAAAACATAAATTAAAAAAAAAATGTTCTACATGCTCTTTATACAACCAAACTCCATTATCTACTGGCGGTAACCCTAGAGTACCAAAAGGAATGACATCTGGCAGATGGATATTTTCCATTTTGCAGAATTTGGAACGCAAAGGTATATGCACCATACCATTGACATGTCCTCAGGATTTCAATGGGCAACTGCTATAAGGTCTGAGAAGGCTGATTGTGTAATTACATGGTTGTTGGAAATAACGGCACTTATCATGGGTATACCTACACAAATTATAACTGACAATGATCCTGCATATGTACCCAGTAAGATGAAGCAATTCTTTGCATAGTATAAGCATGTTATTGGTCTATCACATAATCCCATAGGACAAGCAGATAGAGAAAGAGCCAACTGTACCTTAAAAGAGATGCTTATTAAACAAAAAGGGAGAATAAAAACCCTCAGGGACAGACTAAATCATGCTTTGTTAACTCTCAATTTTCCTAATGTTGGTAAAAAAAAAAAAAAAAAAAAGGAACAACAGCAACTGAGAGACACTGGGTTACCAAAAAAACTGAGGAACTAAGCCAAGATGGAGACATGGATGTGGTTATGCTTATGTATCTACAGGGAATGAAAAAATATGAATACTTTTCCATAATAGATCAGACCAATAAAACTTGTAAAAATCAGATTTGACCAAAGAATCCCTCTTATTACTGGAGACATGAATGTCTTCACCAAGAAAATAATCCAAATAATTCACAGACTGTCTCAGTTACTGATAGCTCCACAAAAAAAATGCACACAAATCAACTTCAAAAGGGCTAGCCCAAGTGATCAATCACAAAGAGACAAAACATAGACTGGACAGACAATACAGAGACTGGATTGTTGTGGGAAATATTTTAAAAGGCACTGTCCCGTGCTAGTGCCAACTACTGTCTGCCCTGGCAATCTTGCCACCTCCATGACTAACCCCAGGTGGCAGACTAAGGCAGACTCCTGAAGGGATATTTAGCTGAAGCAGACACAGGAGAGAGGATTTTCTGCTAAAGCATGTGAAAGCACACGTGATGAAGGATTCTTTGCGAACAACGTGTACGTATTGGTCTGCCTTACATTGCATAGTTGAACTGCATTTGTCTTCATTTCCATAGAGAGAAATGCACCAAAAAACCTTCTGGTTGTGGTGCTGCAGTTTCTTGCTGCTTCTGAGGAGTTGGGCTGATTGGCAGAGTGAAGTCAGCTGAGACAGATGCACCGGACTGAGGCAAGACCCGTGGAGGACACAGGATGTTTGGAAGCTATAAATAAAACTCCAGGGACAGTGATGGGGCTGAGCTTGGCTTGCTTATAGAGCTATCTGTGCAATGCTGGTGGGTCTCAAGTCTTTGCTGATCTTCACTTTCTGGAGAGAGGCACAGCTGAGAACTTCTAGCATTCCTGCTGGTTTCTCCTGCTGCTTTCTCCTGCTGAAGCTGGAGCCTTGCTATCTCTGTTAGGCAGTGCTACCGCTGCTGATTCTTATTTGCTATCCCAACTCTAGCAAACTGGACTGCTGGTGTAGCCGTAAAATGTTTGCAAGCAGATCGAGCTGCCACTGCTAACCTGTGAACTGAACTGCCGATTTCCAGATGACACAGACTGGAGTTGCTCCAAAGAACCTTTCTAAGCAGGTCCACTTCCCCCATATCCTTTCTTTTCCAGTACCTCTGGAGGGTGGTGGGCCTTACATAGGAAGTGAAAGCATTGGAGAACCATCATTGAAAATAGGATTTGAAAAATTAAGTTTCCAGCCAGGCACCACTCAAAGCACTTTGTGGTTTCAAATAAAGAGGGGGAAATAAACTGTTTTCATTTTCTCTGACCTGTTACACTTCCCCCTTGACATTTACTACCTGACTGCAACAAGGGTTGCATGAAAAGCTTTTCAACTTTTATTTCTGATTATAAAGTTATACACTTGTAGAAAAATCTTCTACCAACTGTAATATTCCTCCTTTTAAATTTACTTAATAATTTATACCCATAAAGACACAGAAGGTGGGAGCTGTGGTAAAAATCTGCTAACTCATCGATGTAACTTTACTTTCTTAACAAAATCTCTATTTGCAAGCCTGATCTTACAACTCACCTGCTAGCTCTTTAGAAATCTCTTTCTATCTGTGTCATTTTACTGAGCTCATCTTCCTGTCTCTTGAGCTCCTCCAAACGCAAGAGAGCTCCTTAGCTCTCTTTCCTAGAATACTGTTTTACCTGCGTCCTCTGTTGCGTCCTCTGTGATTTCCAAGTCCAAAAAGAGAATCCCTATCTCTTACCCAGAGCTTCTTTCAGGAAGGCTCTTCCAAGCCATGAGAGAGCGCGCTCAAAGGTCCAATTGCTATAAAAGCAGTCTCCAGCTCCTCCCCCTAGAACTTGGCAGGCTGAACCACGTCACTATCATGGTGGGGGCTCCAAGCCAAGTGAGTAGGGGCTGAACCACTCCAGCTTTATGATGGGGCAGCTCAAGGCCACCCAGCCCACTTCGCCTCAGGTCATAGAGCAGATTGGGTCACAGAGCAAAGACCACTAGACCTCTCCCAAGCAACTTGCCTTACAGTAGGCAGAAACTTTTTATTCCTTAGCATGCTTATCTATTGAGACTTTTAGCGGCACATCAAACCGTATCTAATTAGGACACACCCAACAGCATCTAACAAACAGTATCTGTAACAATATGGGTGTTCTATAAGCAATCATCAAATATCCTGTAACAATCAGCACATTACGGGAAGGCTAAATAGAAATCAAGACCTTTAGAATTTTCCATCCCTGGCCTTAGCCACCAAAGTGATTATTACACTTCTTCTAGCTCTTCCAAGACTTTTGTAAAAGTATCTTTTTTTTTTTTTTTTTTTTTGGTTTTTCGAGACAGGGTTTCTCTGCGTAGCCCTGGCTATCCTGGAATTCACCAGGCTGGCCTCGAACTCAGAAATCCACCTGCCTTTGCCTCCCGAGTGCTGGGATTAAAGATGTGCACCACCACGCCCGGCGTAAAAGTATTTTTTATTCTCCTGAATAATTGTCATCTCTGAGGCTTACTGCCATCTGTTAACCCAGACCTAGTCCTGGAAGCTTCCAGCCTCCAGACAATCTAATCTAAGCTGAGAATGTTTTCAGCTTCTGAGACTTGCTGCTGAGAAAGCTCACTCTTTCTAGTTCTTTCTGAGCAGTGGCTGGCTGGTTCAGGACAGTTGTTCTGGCTCAAACACTTCTTCAAGCTAACTGACTCAATTGGACTTCTCTTTCAACCTCTGACTCTTTTGCTCTGCTGGGCCTCTAACTCTGGCAATATGCTCTAATTTTCTAGCTTGCTCTTTCTCTGCCCTGCTCCTTAAAACAAACAAACAAACAAACAAAAAAACCCAAATAAACTGTAACTTCTCACTTTACATAATCTAATTCTGTAATTTGGTTTCTTTAACCCAGTGAGTGCCCCTTCTGTATAGCCCAGGTTGGTGGTGAACTTGGAATCCTCATGTCTCAGCTTTTCCCAGGATTACAGACTTGTTCATTTCAGAGATATTTCCACATCAGCACGCTGAGATCTACTCTTCCATTGCTTCTACTTACTTATTTTTAGCTTTCTTTTACCACCCCAAAACCATCTTTGTATTAGATACCGCTGTAAAAATACTGTTGGGTATTTTCCTAATCATGAAAGAGCAGAACTGAATCACATAGGCTTTTCATGTCATCCCTCTTCCTTAAATGTTACACAGCATGCTTAACAGCATTTTTCTCATGTATCGCTCGACCATTAGGATTAACGAGCCTTTAGCGTTTGCCAGTCAGGGCTAAGGCAGATGACTCAGTAGGTAAGAATGCTAGCTGAGCAAGCACGAGGACCTCAGTTCAAATCCCCAACAAGCCCACACCTCTAACCCTAGCTCTCTAAGTGGGCTGCGACAGAAGACTTGGTGTCAGTTCTCCGCGCTCAGTGAGAAGAAACTTTGTCTCAAGGGAATGCTGTGAAAAATGACAGAGCGGGAGAACTGATGTGGTCCTCTGGCCTACCCCTGTGAACCTCACCCCCCCCCCTCAACCCCCTCCACCTACAGTTTGCCAATCATCAAGCAAAGCTTGAAAGACTGATCACTGTTGTCTTATCTGATCGCGAATAGACAACAAGCCAGATTGTTAAACGTGCAGGTTGTGAAGTTAGACTTTCCTAGTTCCTAGGTGTCTCTGTTTCCCTCTCCCTGGTCCTAAAAACTAAAATCAGGGCCTTGCCTGTGTTAGTTAGATGAGCACTCTACTGCCAGGGTACATTCCCAATCTTTGGGGTTTTCTCTTAAAATGTGTTCTCGGGCTATGGTGGGCCATTTCGTCTCAAAAAGTAAAGGGACAGTGAGCACACGGATCTTCACGATTCTAAAAAGACACGAGGAACAGAAAGCCCTCTGATGTGTCTACTACTTGTCTCAATTCTTTACAAATGTGCTTGCCCCAGTATTTTATTTTTAGTGTCCTCCTCCGCTGTAGCAGGGTTTGAAGAACAGTCTTGTCGCGGGTAATTTGAAGTTAAAGGAAAGTTGGCTGTGCTTTCTAAATCGGTCCCCCTCGACTCCGACTTAGACTGCTCTACACGAAGGAGCTGCAGTTTAGAAACAGAAGAGGGACAAGTCAGAATACCCTTTGACCGCCCGGATCCGAACCTGCAGAAACCCTAGTTAGCTTCCCTGGACTTAAACTCCAGACGTGGCCACGCCCGGTCACGCCCACCGGAAATGACGTCCCGGCCGGCTACTTCTTCTTCCGCAGTCCGCCGGCGGCACAGTCCAGGCCTGCTCCGGGGGTGCATCGGCTTCGCCAGCGGCAGAGGGATTCTGGGTAACGACCGTGGCCGGCGGGGCGGCTGGCTCCGCCCAGCAGGTTCCACTCACGCCAGGGCCGTTGGCACTGGCGGTTGTCGGGCCCGGACCAGTGGGACATGGAGCAGCCGTGGCCGCCACCGGGCCCCTGGAGCTTCCCGAGGACTGGCGGGGAGACCGAGGAGGAGAGTGACTTAGACGTGTCCCCCTCTTCGTCCCACTACTCTCCGGTACCGGACGGCGGCGCCCAGGTAAGAGCGGCCTGCGTTCTGCCGGGGGCGGGGGATGGGAAACGTCTGTGGGCATCGCGGGGGAGCCTGATGCCAAGCCACAGCTCTGGCAGCATCTTCCGCGAGAAAAGGAGGCGATCACGCGCGCATTCCCGACCTCCACGTCCACGCACACTTGTCCCTGCACTGGGGCTGGTTGCCCCTCACCTTTGCAAGAGGTTCCTCCTCCCCCTCTCTGCTGCTGTCTGCGTGGAGCTTTGGGGGCCGCTCAAGTGTATAACATTGACCCTTTGTCCTCTGGTGCGTGCTTTCATCCGAGCCTTTATTACGAGCTCCAGCTACTTTGTGCACAGTTGATAGGAACAGAGAGTGATTGTACTTCTAAAATAGTACACCGAGTCCTGACATAAACATCTCACGTGCTCTTTGCCGCGCTGACATCTCAGCAAATTCTGTAAGCCTTGCCTTTGACGCTGGCACACACCTCCGTTTCTATCATTGGTCCTTTGCTGTATTCATAGTTTGATTCCGCGTCAGTCTCCGGTGAAAACATACAGCCACCGAATTGGCTTTTCTTTCAGGCTTCTTCCCGAAGTTTCTGATAGTACATGTGTTTTTCAACCCAGCTTTCTTGCCTCGGAAACTGTCAAGTGTGATATGCCAGTTATGGCTTTTATAGGGGTGGTGTGCTATGCTACGAACATCACCTTCTCCCGACTTCTCACCTGGGTGTGTTTTGAACCAGATTTCAAAAGCATAGACTGAACAATAATCTTTTCAATGAAATTGATTGTAGGTGTATGATTTCCAGGCATTTTTGCAAAAATGTGGTCCAATATTATAACAGCTTTTCTTAAAGATGACCGGTTTGAATTGTCTGCCGGCAAGTGTGGGCCAATTCTGCCAGTCAGCGGAGTTGATTGGGCTCACCCACAGTATGCTGTTTCATAACCACAGACTATGGTCAGCCAACTACTCATAGGGAAAGTAAGGGAAAATGAGAATTGATGGGTCAGTAGTCACCTAGTTACGGGTCACTAGTATCATCTGTGTATACTTAGTATTGCCGAGGGAGAAAACGAAAAGTTGCTGGTGTCAATTTGGACAGGCAAATTGAGGAAACCGCCTCAATTTCAGTGCACTGTGCTTGACTCGAAGAAGTAATCCAAGAAACCCAGCATTTTAAAACGATTTTACCTGTGCATTTGTTTAGGTGATGGAGGTTAAGGAGGCTTCTATTGCCTTCACTAAAGGAGATCTCCCAGGGTCATCTAGTTAGACAGTGCAGGGTCCCCACTAGAACTCATGACTCCCAGTCCACTGTTCTTTTCAGGACGCTTCTGCACTGCCTATCCAGAGAAATACTATAGCATTTTATTTGGATGAGAAGGCTTTTAAATGGTGATAAAGTTTACAAAGTCATTACGTCTAAGAACATATAATTATTACAAGCCTACTTATATGTTTTGCTAGCTTTAGGACTTAAATTTGGGGGGAGGTTAGAATATTTAAAAAAAATTTTTAATCAATCAACAGAATTTTAAAAATTCATCTTAAGTTACTGGCTTAATTTTTATCAAATATGAGAGACAGAGAGCTATCTCAATATAACATGATGTGTGAAAAGGCAAGCCAGAATTTGAGGATTTAAAAAAAGATAGTTGTATTTTTTTAAAGATTTATTTTATTTATATGAGTACACTGTAGCTGTCTTCAGACACACCAGAAGAGGGCTTCAGATCTCATTTTAGATGGTTGTGAGCCACCATGTGGTTGCTGGGAATTGAACTCAGGACCTCTGGAAGAGCAGTCAGTGTTCTTAACTGCTGAGCTATCTCTCCAGCCCGCTTTTATCTTTTTTTAAATTAAATTTTCATACAATATATTTGCATCTTGTTTTCTACTCTCCCAGATCTTCCCCAACTCTCCTCATCCCACATTATGTTCTCCCCCTTTTAAAACAAACTACCCAAATGAAATAAAAATAAACAAGCAAAAGGCTAGTAAGACTAAATAAATAAATTTTTAGAATAATTAAAAATGCTAAAATGGAGCAAAAAGTCCACAAAAACCCCACAGAGTTCATTCTGTGTTGGCTAGCTACTGCTCAGCATAGCACCGCCCGCTCTGGAGTAGGAGCGATGGAACTTAGTGATTTCCCCTTTCTAGCAGGTACCAACTGCACACTGCTTCTTGGTTAGGAGTGGGCCTGTGCCCACTTGGCCCTCTCAGTGCTGGGATCCTGTGTGGCTGCTATTTGAGAGCTTTTGTTGTAAAGTTGCTCCAGTAGACTTTAACCATCATAGTTTCTTTGCAGAGTTTTTGTTTACTAAAATTATGGCCTTTTAAACTTTTATATGATCACAGAATAAAATAAGAGTTGATATGGGCTCAGAATGCAGCTCTGTGGAGAATGCGTGCCAAACATGGGCTCACGCCCCTGGGTTGCTTCTTTTTCTTAAAGACCCAATAGTATACTTAGTCATCTCTGTCCATGTTGGTCAGTATGACCAAATGGTATATGATAGTCTATGGGGAATAATTTAAATATACATAATTCTGGTAGTTGGCTTGATTTGAGAAATATTTGCTTTTGTATAATTAGAAAGGGTGAGATCCTGCACCCCACTTCTAATAATTGCCTTTATTGGAATAACTTTGTTTTTTACAAATTGTTTTACAGCTTCATTTTTCTCCTTTTTCTGGCTTTCTCCCCACTCCCCCCACCCCCCTTGACATAAAAGTTTCTCTATGTAGCCCAGCTATCCACTCTGTAGATGAAGTTGACCTTGAACTCACAGAGATGCCTGCCTCTGCATTCCAAGTGCTGGAATTAAAGGTGTGCAACAGCATTGATAATTTTTCTTTTTAAAAACTCAATTTATTATTTTATGTGTATGAGAATTTTGCTTGCATGCATGTGTGTGCATCCCATGCATTCCTAATGCCTGCCAAGGTCAAAAGAAGGCATTGGATGTCCTGGAGTTGCGGATGATTGTGAGTCACCATATGGGTGCTGGAGATGGAGCCCAGGTCCTCCTCAGGAGTAACAAATGAGCTCAACCACTGAGCCAGCTCTCCAACATCTTCATTTTCTAGTGTATCAAGAAGTAAAAATAAATGTTTTACTTGTTGTTTAGAGACATGGCAGTATATGGGCTTGAAACCCAAATAACTACTAAATAAGGAAACAGGAGAGCAATGTCCACAGACAGCCAGTAGAAATCGCAAATGTCCTAGAAAACTCAGGTTTACTCCTGTGCCAGAAGAGTTTGTTACTAAATTCTAACTCCTTACAAAGCCTGGAATCAGGGGAAAAAATAAGTATATATTAATGTTATAGTTATAGTATATAGCAATGTATATACCTTGGGTTTGGAGAGAGTGAATAAGAACAGACTTAGGGATTGGGCAGGAATCGGATAGAGGATAGAGCGTTATCAGTGAAAAGGGATAATAGGGTTCTGAGGGTGGGAAGAATAAGCCAGTAAGTAAAACTGACAGGAACTAAGGGGTCTGTGCTTTATAATAGACTCTTGGAAAAAGCATGACTGCCCCCTCTTTTTGAAGCATCATTCTAGTAGTGAATGGCTAATGAAGAACAAAAGGTATGATTATATTTATACAGTTGAGATGTAAATTTATAAAGGCTTCAATAATGATACAGTTCTGGCAACAGATTAAGAACAGTGATTCTTAGTAAGTAGTATGAAGTACATCTAACCAAGAAATCCTTAAAAAAATGCCCTCCACTTTTGTTGTTGAGACAAGGAATATAAGGAACTAAACACCCATTGCATTTACATGAGTAGTTATAGAAATATTGAAAGTGATTTCTCCTGAGGAGAGCAGAGTCACCAGTTGGCACTTTTCGATTTCACTATCACTGTTTCGATTAGGATTGAGGTAAGGTGTGCCTGTGTGACATAATCATTTAAGTAGCATTTTTTATTAAGAACTCTCACATCGTCACAGATTATGATGACACAAAGAAACTAGGAGCCATTAAATGGGTTCTTTGACGTGAAGACCGGTCACTGCAAGAAGATCTTACAGGTCAAAGCTCTGGTTTTCAGGATGAGGAGCCATGACTGAAGCACTGGATGTGAGCTTTGCTTTGCTTTCCTCCTCCTGGGGAAGGAAGGATTCTGGAGCCTGCACAGCTGATGTGTGTTGTCATCGGTCAGCTCTGTGAGAATCACTGGCAATTGCCAGCCTTTGTAGTGTTAGTTATCAGGGAGAGGTATCGATGAACAAAGAAGCTCAGAGTTGAACTGATGGATGCAAACTGCAATTGTAGACAAAGAATACAGATATGCTGTGTACCAAAACGTCCTACAGAGACCCTTTGATGGGAAACATTGAGCACTGTCATTGCTGCTGCCTTCTTTCCTTACTAATACAGTTGTTACTTTTTATTTAGATGTATAGCCACGGGATTGAGCTGGCTTGCCAAAAGCAGAAAGAATTTGTGAAGAGCTCTGTTGCATGTAAATGGAATCTTGCTGAAGCCCAGCAGAAACTTGGCAGCTTAGCACTGCATAACTCTGAGTCCTTGGATCAGGAACATGCCAAAGCACAGACCGCGGTGTCAGAACTGAGGCAGCGGGAAGAAGAATGGCGACAGAAAGAAGAGGCTCTGGTCCAAAGAGAGAGGATGTGTCTCTGGAACATGGATGCCATTAGCAAGGATGTTTTTAATAAGGTATGATCTTTGTTGGACCATAAAAAAAGAGGACAGGGGCTGGGTATGTGGTCAAAGGTAGAGCATGCAAGAGGCCCTGGGCTCCATTCCTAGCCCTGCAGATAAAAATGAAGAAGGAGAACCAGAAGTGTCTGTAAGTAACTGTTGCGAAGCACCAGAGTCCTGCTAAACAGCCAGCATCTCCAAGTCTAGCTGGGAAGAGGGAGGCAGGTAGGAAGACCCCAGCTCACAAGGTGATGTGATGCACAGGCCTGTGTGCTGAAGCTGAGATGTGAGTACTTCCTGATGTGGCTGGGCTGTCGGCTTCCTGTCGGTTTTGTAACACATGCAGTTACTGAATTTGTAAATAAAATCCTTCAGTTTACCAGCATGGATTTAGTAAACTCAGGAGAATCTTTTTTTTTTTTTTTCATTTAAATTTTATCATACTGGATTACATAAAGCCATTTTTGTGCAAGTATACAGTGCACTTTGAGATGTCCAGCCCCTATGCCCTTCCATTCTCCCTTTCTCACCCATTCCCTTCCTGTTAGTTGCCTTTGTGCCCCTCGATAGTTTCACATACTTCACATACTTCTATATTGTGTTCTCTAGGGACTTTGTGCATCTATAGAAATAGGATTATCTATATTGTCTGTTCTCTAGGGACTTTGTGCATCTATAGAAATAGGATTATGTCCAGGTGCAAATCATTTTTCTGCAAGTCACATAATCTCATATTTTTTGTGGCTACAAAATATTCATATGTGTGTGTGTGTGTAGTGATGTACATTTAATCTTACTTTGGGCATCCATGCATCCATGTTAGTCCTATAGCTAATAAAATAATGATGCAACAAATTTTGATGTGTAAGTATCTCTGATATGTTAACTGCCAGTCTTTCAGGTAAATACCCAGAAGTAGTATTTGTAGCTGGGCCATACGGTGGTTCTATTTTTAGTTTCTTGAGAAACATACATACTAACATTCATAGTAGACGGGCTCTCTTACATTCCTGCTAGTGTATAAGTGTGCCATCTTGTCGGCAACCTTGAGCATTTGTTATTTGGTTTTGTGGTGACTCCTATTCTGATAGTGGCAAAATGGAATCTCAGTGCAGTTTTGATTTGCGTTTCTTGGGTGGCTGATAGCAGACATTTTCCCGTATATCTATTGGCCATTTGTATTTAATGTTTGAGGATCGTCTGCTCACAACATTAGCCCATTTATTGAATGGATTGTTTGATTTCTCATTATTTAGTATTTAGCTTCTTTGTGTAGTGTAGTAAAAGATATTAGGGTAATGAGATGGTCCAGCAGGTCAGGATGTTTGCCACCAAGCCTAATGACCTGAGTTTGACCCTGAGGACCCACATGGGGAAGGGAGAGGCACTTGCAAGTTATCTTCTGACCACCACACATACTCTATGGTATGTTAACCCACAAATGTTCACACACACACACACACGACAGACATACACATCTGTACTCATGCAAACTAAAGAAGTAAATGTAATAAAACAGTCAATCTTAAGCAGGTATTAGAGGCACAGCTGACAGATGTTCTCTCACTTTGCAGGCCATCCTTTGGTTTTTGCTATGAAGCGACTTTGCATAAAGTCTCTGGTTAATTGTTGATGTTCTTTCTTGAGTGACTGGAGTCCTGCTGCTCAGAGTCTCTGCCTATGCTGTTATCGTGAAGCATTTTCTGGACTTTCTCCTTTAGAATACTGGAGTTTCAGGTGTCACGTTAAGGTCTTTGATGCATTTGGATGAGATAAAGATCCAGATTCTTCTGTGTGTGGCTATCCAGTTGGCCACTACCACCTGAGGAAGCTGCCTTTTCTCTGATAAATAATTTATCTTGACATCTTTGTTAGCTGTGGCTCTCTTCTACACAATTGAATTGAAGTCAAGTACATTGATACTTCTAGTATTTTCTTTTAGCTCAGCTTGTTTAAGCTATCTGTGGTCTTTTATGGTTCCATTTGAATTTTTTTCTTCCTGGTTTCTGTGAAGACACACCTTGGGATTTTGATAGAGATCACATTGAATCTGTAATTGGTTTTGGTATCATAGCCATTTTTGCAATATTAAATCTTGTCCATCAGCAATGGAGATCTTTGTATTTCCTATTTTTTATAGTTTAGTGTTTTTACTATAGATGTTTTTCACTTCCTTGCTAGAGTTAGGTTTATTCCAAGGTCTTTTGTTTTTATTTGTCTATATTTAAGGTAATCATGAATGTGATTTTTTTTATATATTTCTCAGCATGTTATTAGTTTATAAGCTACTGATATCTTTGTTAGTTTTGTATCCTATCACTTTGCAGAAAGTGTGTATCAGATAAAAGATTTTGTGGTGTAGTCATTGAGGTCTCTGGCCTGTAGAATTATATTATTTACAAATAATATATTCACTTCTTCCTTCCTATTTGTATCTCTTTTGTCTTGCTGCAGAAGTCATCAAGCACCATGTTGAATAAGAGTGAAGGAATCAGGCACCTTGTCTTGTTTTGGGTGCCAATCTTGTCTTTTAAATAACGGTATTGAAACATTGAATCAGTCCTTTAAATTAATACTCTAGAGAGTAGAGTCTCTTAAATAGTACAGTACTTCTGCCAGATTGATCGGGTTTTTGTTGTTTTAAAGACAATCAGTTTTGTTTTAGTTTAAGTTTTACTGGGGATCTCATGCAGCCCTGGCCCGTCTGGAACTTTCTTAGGTAGCCCAGGGAGACCTCAGACTCAAAGATCTGTCTGTCTGCCTCTGCTCCCCCCCAAAAGACATGTGGCACTGTGCCCAGGGATGCATGCCTGAATCTTGTAAAATATATACCAGATTCCATTACTCCATACCAAACACACCAGAAGGGAAGTACTTTGTTAATTTTGTGTGTGTTTCTTCCATTTTAAATGATATGTTCAATCTGCTATGAACTTCATCTGTATCTCTGCTTTTTAATGCTTCTACTAATGTTAGTAGAAAATTTTAAGGTATATTTGTGGCTCGAACAGTATTGATGCAGGTAACAAAGTACAAGGTGCTTTTATTTTGAAATGCAAGCTGGCAGGGAGCTAGTTTATTCATTTCATTTTTGGCAGTGATAATATCAATGTATAAGTGTATCGGAGAATACTTTGGCAAACTGTTCTGTTAGTTTTGCTGGTTAGATGAGAAACTTCTTGGTCTGTTTTATGACTTATTTCACACATGCAAAGTCTTCCTTACTAGAAGTTGGTACTTAGTTTTAAGGAGGATTAAACTTTTTTTTTAGAAATGCAATCAAGCTATATTTTTTGTTTTATCTCTTCTCAAAGAATTTATAGTAAATATATTTGACTTTTTATCTATTTTTTTTCTTCTTCTTTTCTCTTTTCTTTTTTTGAGACAGGGTTTCTCTGTATAGTCCTGGGTGTTCTGGAACTCTATCTGTAGACCAGGCTGGCCTCGAACTCAGAAATCCGCCTCTGCCTCCCAAGTGCTGGGATTAAAGGTGTGCGACACCACTGCTCGGCTATCTTTGACTCTTATGTGCTTGGATTATTGAGTTTGCGTCTATCAAAAAACCCAAAGAGTAGGCTGCAGTTGCAAGTATTTATTGGAAATGAATAATGCAGATGTAAATTAAATTATACATGGAAAGAATCTATTCTTGTCTTTGATAGGGTAATCAGGTTAAAAAAAGATTTCATTGAGATGTTTTTCTGTGTGATATCTAGATAAATTTGTATTTTAAAACTAATGAAACTACCAAATGAGAATGTTTACATTTTTAATGATGAGCTTAGCAGATTAATTTAATGATGTATAGTGCTTTGCCATAATTCTTATAGCATCATGTCTATAGGAAAGATTACTAAGCATTCAATATTTGAAGAGTTTTAGTTAAAATATTGATTTTAGTCACTTAATTTTTGTAGAGTTTTATTAATCAAGATAAAAGAAAAACAGAAGATGAAGATAAATCACAATCATTTATGCAGAAATATGAGCAAAAAATCAGACATTTTGGTAAGTCCACTACTTAAATTTTCTTCTTTATTGTGTTAGAGATCATTGGTATGTGTGTAACAACGGACCTATAAAATGAGGGCCCCAAACTACTCGTGGCCAACCTGCTTATGCTGTGCTTCTGGTCGTGTCACAGACCTGCTTCTGACCTCTCTTGTGTCAGGTTGTGAAGAGAAGTACTTCATTAATGACGGTATCACTTTTTTGTATTTCTTTACTGTTCAGGGATTTTCTTTTTTGATTCTTTTTTTTTAAACATAAAAAGGTTAGCACTCGTTTACAAATGTATCTCATCTATTTCATGTGCAGTGGGAGAGATCAGGTGCACATGCATGGGGGCAGGGTACAGCTTGCTGGAGTTCCTTCTTTTTCATCATGTCGGGTGGGGAGCGGGTTCTTTGTCCACCAAGCCATCGCTCCAGCTCCGATGCTCAGTTCCTCTTTCAGGTTTGCATATGATGCTGTGTAATTTGGAGTTCCTTGTCATGTTACTCAGATAATAGGACAGAAATGTACAAACATCTAAGCTCTTTATATATACGTGCTTGTGCCTGTATAAGTATATACCACGTCTATAGGAGGGCCATGGAGACCACAAGATGGTGGCAGATCCCCTGAGACTGGAGGTCTGGGTGGTTGTAAGTCACCCCAGTGTGGGTGCTGGGATCTGAACTTAGGTTCTAGAAAAGCAGGAAGCACTCATAATGGCTAAGCCATCTCTCCAGTCCCAGAACTAGCTGTTTCTAATGGGTGAAGGGGGTGAACTTGGTGTAAGTGAAGGATTCCTAGAGGAGGCAATGTCTGGGTTTGTTTAGGAGGGGCAGATTTTCAGGATTTTCCATAAAGATTAGGCAACAGCATGAGAAGTGCAGAGTCAGAAAATATATGCAAGGTGTATTCTGAGGCCTAAACAATGTGATGCTGTAGGACTGAAAATGCTCTGTGGAAGTGTGAGGAGCTGAGGTTCACACTTATTCAAATATCATGTGAATGAACAGACATGGCTCTTGTTTATGTTTTGTTAATCAGTGGCATGTTGAAACCTTTTCCCATTTGTGTTCTCTCAAAGTAGTTTTGCTTCAAAAGGAGAAATTGTACATTTAACTCAAGAATAGTACCCAAAAAAGCTGGGCATGTTCACACGTGCTTATAATCCCATCACTGGAGAGGCTGAAGTTGGGGGAATCGCAAGTTCAGGGTTAGTCTGGACTATGAGACTCTGTCACAAATAACCAAGTCAAAACAACAACAACAACGACGACGACGACGACTAGTACCTGAAGAGCTAAACACACAAGTTCACATTTCTACATATGTCATGTCGTCTCATACATAGAAGTAAGAGGAATGGGCATCCCTCTTTTGGGTAGATTTTAAAGTCTTTAAACCAGGAAGGACAGAAGGGATAGAAGCAGTAATTTGCAGATGAGTCCTGTGTTGTCAGTTTCCATTCCTTCCCAGTCCTTGTTACCACAGCCCATGTGTCCTCTGCGGGAGAATGATGCGCCGGCCGCTTGTACTTCTTTCTAGACACACAGAACATTTGGTAGAAGAATGGCACTAGTGCTCTTGGGTTTTGAGTTTGGTTTGGTTTTGGTTTTTGCCCACCTGGCATTCCATGTGCCAGTTGTTTTGGAGCCATGCCACCGAGTGAGAGAGAAACAGTATTTTCTTTTGTTGTAGAATGAGTGCTTCAGTTAAATGGCAGTTCTGTGTGAGAAAACATCCCAGTTAGTGGACTAATTTCCAGTTACATGGGATGATGAGGTATCAAATGTACGTTTACAAGTGATAGCACAGTTGATAGTGGTCTGAGATAAGAGTCTGAGGGTTTGATGTGATTCAACTTTGGATAAAGCAAATATCTCTGCTAGTGTGTGGTCATTTGTAAAGGAAAGAAGTATTTGCCAGACTGATGAGATATTTTGATAAACTCCTTAAAGGACATCTGTAATGGCAGCTATAATTAAAGCTTCCAAGTGAGACTTTCCAAACTTGGATTCCATTCTCATCTCTTGAAAAAGAGGGCCTGGTAGATGGGGACTGTCTGTGTAGGCTGCGGGGACTCCACACCATGTCTCAGGTGTGCCTGTGTTCTTCTCTACTCTCCATGAGTCTAGTGATGGCTCTTTTTCCTGTCCTTTACCCTTACACTTAAATGAAATTTACCAGTTAATGGTTGCAGTGTTACGGATTATTGAAATCTGATTTTCCTTTACATTTGTGTTGATTAGTGCTTTGGAAATATAAAATGCTGATTTAGACTAGACACAGAGCTCATTTATTTACTCTTAGACAGCCCCCACAGTTGTGTGTATCTTTAACATCACTGTGGTCCTATGGCTGCTGTTTGAATTGTGCAGTGGTCTTTCAGAGCTCGATGTTTTCCCTTTCAGCTGGAGTTAGCTTGGATTCTGCATTCTCTGAGTCTATGCAGGCTGGTCACTTCTCTGAGTCTATGCAGGCTGGTCACTTCTCTGAGTCTATGCAGGCTGGTCCGCTCTACGGAGGAAGATGCCGATGTATATGAAGGGACCTGCCCAAGCTGAAGCTGAGGTCCAGACCGAGTCTGTTTGGGTCTAGAGTCTGATTCCCTGTCCGTTAGCCTCGGCTATGTTCCTCTGTTTACAGATTTTTAAGTAAGGGTCATTTCAGATAGGTTCTACTCTTGTAACTGTGGGTTCTCTTTAGATATCTTCCTATAAAATCCCACACGGTTTCTCTTACGACCTGTATGGACTACTTCTTGATTTCATACTAATTCAAGATCTAATTTACTTAGATACAATCCATGGCCAGTCTCAAGTCCTAAAGTCTTAGGCATTAAAAAATAAAAACTTTGGCATGTAATCTCACCTGTGTGGCTGTGAACAAGTGTTACTTATGTTTTTCATATTATCTTTAACTCGGAATCCAAATGGAAGGGTTTTGTTCATTCAGTTATAATGCTGCCTTGTTGAGGTAAATAGATTATTGGAGATAAAAACAGAAGGGATTGCCTCTCTAGAAGTGTGAACAAGCCAGCAAAGGGACCTGGTATGTAGCTCATTTGGTAGAGTGCTTGACAGGTGTGCCTGGAGCCCTAGATTCCATCTCTCAAACTCTATAAATCAGGCCTGGTGGCTAAGGTCCTATAATCCCAGAAATGGAGAGAGATAGGAACAAAGCCAGCCTGGGTTCTCTGGGACCTTCTTAAAAGAGAGTATGGGGGAAGGGGGTGGGCCGAGGCCATGCATAGGAATCATTTTATGTCTTTAGGTATAAGAAAAGAGGATTGTGCTTTTATCAGCTCTGACTTTCAGCATTCATTCATTCATTCTGCAGGAAATAGTTTAAAATAAATTTGCATAATCACTCAAATGACCCAATTGTCAGAAAAATATGGTGCACACTTATAATCCTGGCACTGAGGGGCAGAGATTGAGGGATTGTTGAGTTATATAGGGAAACTCTGTCCTCCTTGGGATTTTTTTCTTAATTAAAAAAAAAAAAGCTGAAATTACCTACAACCCTTTTCTAAAGATAGTGTATTTTTAATTGGTTCCCATGTGTTGCTGTGTATTCTTAAGTAAGATATTTGTCTTTGGTTTTGATGACATGTTTGCATGTGAAATTTAGTATGTAGGAATTCATTTTGTGTTGAAAGCAAAGTTTTATTGTCATACTATCAAGAAAGTCCTGTGAAACACCATGATGGCTTAATCACATCCGTGCTGTTGGCTGCTCCGTGTAAATCTAAAGTTTGAAACTTCTGGCGTTGCAGTACTCAGTACATGCAAGGGTAACCCTGAGCAGCACATTGCAGATGCTGTGTGACTCAGTCATCTTTGCTTTGCTAAATTAGGTAAAGATGCAGACGTACGACTTGGTACTATTTGGAGTCATTTATTATCTTGAAATAAAATGGCAGCCTTTGAAATATGTTCAATTAGTTTTTAAAAGAATGGTTGTTTACTGTACACAACTGACCAGATGACAGCATTAGTGAATGGCTAGTATGACTAACATGACAAGGGTATCAGTGATTACAGTACCGGCTAGTGTTTCCCAGCCAATAACATTTCCTGAAGTGGTAAATTTTACTATATCCTGGACACTTTAAAAAATAAGTTAGAGCCGGGCGTGGTGGCGCACGCCTTTAATCCCAGCACTTGGGAGGCAGAGGCAGGCGGATTTCTGAGTTCGAGGCCAGCTTGGTCTACAAAGTGAGTGCCAGGACAGCCAGGGCTACACAGAGAAACCCTGTCTCGAAAAACAAAAAAAAAAAACAAAAACAAAAAATAAGTTAGAGATAATATAGGCCTCAAGCCTCATGCATAATAAGCAAATTCTTTATCACTGGACCATGCCCTAGTCTGTTTATTCGCTTGTTTTTGTTTTGTTTTTGAAACAGGTCTTGCAAAGTTGCTCCGGCTGTCATTGACCGGCCTTTGTGGCCCAGACAGCCCTTACATTTGCAGTCTTTGCCACAGCTAGGCAATGGCAGAGATTCTTACTCATCTCTTTATAAAACCCAAAACCATCCTGTTCTCTTAGTAAATGGTACTGAGTTGTACAAGCTTTAGGGGAAGATCAAGTGTCTCAGTGTACGTGGAACTTTGGGTATTCCTGTAAGCAGGAGACATCAACTGGCCACTCTTGTTAAGCCGGACTAATTATCTGAAATAAATCGTGCTGGCCATTGATTTTAAGAAGTTCAGCTTTCTTTTATTTATTTATTTATTTTTTCGGTTTTTCGAGACAGGGTTTCTCTGTGTAGCCCTGGCTGTCCTGGAACTCACTCTGTAGACCAGGCTGGCCTCGAACTCAGAAATCTGCCTGCCTCTGCCTCCCAAGTGCTGGGATTCAAGGCGTGCGCCACCACTGGAAAAACCAAAAAAAAAAAAAAAACAGGAAGAAGAGGAAGAAGTTCAGTTTTCTCAGCTTGCCCTGTCATGTATCACATTGGTCTGGAACTGAATTGTCTCTAAAGAGTAACATTTAAAATCTGTGTCTTGCCTCACAGGAAGAAAGGAAATATTTGACATTCGTGATTGAATTCTTTTTTACAGGTATGTTGAGTCGATGGGATGACAGTCAGAGGTTTTTGTCTGACCACCCACACCTCGTATGTGAAGAAACTGCTAAGTATCTTATTTTATGGTGTTTCCACCTAGAAGCTGAGCAGGTACTGTATTGAACCTTGAATGTCTGCAAACCTCAATAGACTCCTAATTTTTATTTTATTTTCTTCCATTATTTACCTTAAATGAGAGGAGGAAGGTTCTTAGAAGGAATTAGAAAGTTTTATTGTTTGTTTCCAACCTTCGCACTCCCTGCAGGGTTTGTGCTCGCTTGCCTCGCTCGCTCACTTTGCCGCCTCTGATCATCCTTCCTGTGTGCTGTGAGCACTCCTCTTCTCTTGCTTACTAGTTAGAAAGTCATGCTTTCAATTGTCCATAAAGCAGTCACAATTTGAACTCTGCCAGCAGTAGGTAGTTATTCTGGTCCATGTAATAGCATTAAGATGTTCACTTTATGTTCACAGAATATTTTACTTAACAGTAAAGAGAATAAAATTAAAAGTACTCTAAAGACACAAAGTTTGCGATCAGAGCCAATTCCGTCTCTTTGCAGAAGTGTTTTAACTTCGGTGCCTGCCCGTGTTTTTCAGAAAGGCGCTCTGATGGAACAGATAGCACACCAAGCCGTGGTAATGCAGTTTATTATGGAAATGGCCAAAAACTGCAATGTGGACCCAAGAGGCTGTTTTCGTTTGTTTTTCCAGAAAGCCAAAGTGAGTAGTGACCTGGTGCTGTTAAAGGAGAAGGTTGGGCAAAGCTGAGCTTTGTCCTGGGCTCATTAGCAGGCTGCTAACGTTGTAGCTTTTCTAGTGAAAGGAAATGCCTAGTGTTGGCACTTACACTATATGTAAGCTAGTATAGAGATTACGTAGTGTAAATATTTATGATGCAACATAGTTGTATTAGTTAGGGTTTGCTTTGCTGTGAAGAGCGGTCATGACCACATAAAGGAAGACATTTAATTGGGTCTGACTTACAGTTCAGAAGTTTTGTCTATTATCCTTCTGGGAACATGGCATCATGCAGGCAGTCGTGGTTCTCCATCTTGATCTGCAGGCAGCAGCAGAAGATTATGTACCACACTGGTGTACCTTGTGCATAGGACACCTCAAAGCCTGCTCTTACAGGGACACATTTCCTCCAACAAAGCCACATCTCCTAATAGAGCCACTCCCTATGGGCCAAGCATTCAAACACTTGAGTGTGGGGGCCATACCTATTCAAATCACCACAATAGAATTGAAATTTTCATGCTGATTGGCACTTAAAGGGTAAGAGGCTATACAGACCTTATATTTAAATGGAAACACATTCAAATTCATGTGACTGTTTTGAGTACTTCATCTTTTACCTGTTTACTGTATAAGGAGTATTTACTACCACAAAGCCTGGCCATTTCAATTGTTAGGATGCAGGGTTGAGCAAAACAGACACAGCATCCTCCACAGGTACAACTCACTGTTTAAGAAACCAAACTTGTAGCTGATCGGTGTTGGCAGCAGCAGTGGCGTTGGCGCATGCCTTTAATCCCAGCAGTTGGGAGGCAGAGAGAGGTGGACCTCTGAGTTCAAGGCCAGCCTGATTTACAGAGGGAGTTTCAGGACAGCCAGGGCTACACAGAGAAACCCTGTCTCACAAAACAAAACAAAAAAAGCAGAGAAGAAAAAGAAAGAAAAGAAACCAATTTTTTAAATGAAAAAGAAACTGTAGAAATGAGGCGAGTGGATATGAGTTGCGTTCTGAAATCGGCTCGGCGTGGGCTGCAGGAGTGAGAGCCTGCTGAGAGACAGCAGAGGAGGCAGGACAGGGAGGAAGAGGGAAGCCAGCAAACAACCAAAACACTTCACTTCGTATTCAAGGGATGACTTTCAGAAAGCACTGGGGGTCATGGGATAATATGTGGCTAATATCTATCTATGGAACATTTGTAATAATCTAAGAAAATGTTTGTTACAAGTTTAAAACAAGAGATGCATGTTCATATAAACATAAGAAACTAGATATGAACAGAGAGATTACTGTTTTGTGTTTTCTGAATCACTAATAATTAGAAATTTCCTAAAAGGCCAAGCAGCAGAGCAGTGAGGATCTGGGTCTGCTAGTGGAAGCGCACATTAGGGCAGCCCTTTGGAAGTACTGTATGGGACTGAGCAGTGCGCGTCTGGATGGAGAGCAACCCCATCGCAAGGGATGTAACACAGCACGTTCTCAGCGAGTGCGCAGGAGCCCTGAGAGTCAGAAGACCTCAGGAACACTCACCTCCATATCGCTGCAGTGAGATTAGTGGCGACCTGATTCTCATTCACTCAGGAGATGAGTGTAATTGATGCTGAGTCAGATGAAAGAACCTGTTCTCTTCTCTTGTGGAGATGAAAAGCAGATATCACTGTCCTACCTTTACCAGGAGAGGGGGTGCTTTAGAGAACAGTTTTGTCTTTTAACTACTATGTGTTGTGTGTGCACAGACTTACTTATATATGCAGTGTGGAAGGCAGAAGTTGATGATGAGTATCTTCTTTTATCATGCTCCATCCTATTTTCCAAGACGGGGCCTCTCAGTGAACTTGAAGAGCCCACCATTTTGGCTAGGCTGGCAGGCCTGCAGGCTCCAGGATCTTCTTGTTTCTGGCTTTCTTTCCCTCCTCAGTGCTGGGCTTACAGATGTGCCATTGTGCTGGGATTTTACATGGAACTGAGGAGCCCAACTTAGGCCCTCATGCTGCAGAGTATGTGTCACTGTTGCCCAGACTTGTCACATTCTCAGACTTTACGGGTCACTTTCTGAGTCTCAAGTAGTCATATTTAGCTCTGGAAACACAGTAGTGTAAAATTAAAGTACACTGCTAGTGGTATCGTGGAGTAGACTTGTTCCTGGGTCTTTTAAGTTTGTATTTCAGAATTCCAACACAGTAAATATTGACCCATGTAACCCACGTAAAGAGAGATTGCTGCGTGCATGAGTATTTAGAGTGTAGGTGAGGCTTGAGAGTTATGTCCCAAGCAACTCCTACGTCTGCACTCACTGCTGTGCTGTTTATAGATATCGCAGCCTAACCCTAAGAACAATCATCATTATAGATGAAAAAACAATGAATGAATGAATCAAGCTAGTTGTATAGCCAGCATCAACTTTAAATATATATTTTATAAGGATGGTAGTTTTAAATGTTTTATATTTTAATAAAGCATTTATAAAGGCAGAACTGCATATACATATTTTTGCACATTTTAACATATGCAACCGGAAGTTAAAAGGAAGTATATCAGAAGTTTAACTTTGATTATTCTTGAGTATAGAATTATTTTCATTTTTTTTCATGATACTCTACAATGAACATTTCCTATTAGAAACAGAAAACAAAAAATGAATTTTATTTTTAAATGTAAAAAGATGGTTACCTTAAATGCTATAACCTCTTTGAAGTTGTAGTCTAATCTTACAGTTTCCTTCAATCTCATCCTTCAGTTTCCAGTAGACTTTTAATGAACAAATGACTGAGTTATAATTTTAGCTAGGCTTATGCTAACTAAATTTTTACTTGATTCATCGAAGCAATAAAAAGTATACCTTTTGGTGATACCTTATTGGATGTGATTCAACTGATACTTAATTTGGTAATGGGACATTGCCACGCTATGCTTTGATATTTATCTTTGATAAAACAACTGACAATGATTAAAGTCTTTAACCTTAACAGTTTTAATATTAAAAATTAGGCAATAATGTTTGCAGATGTTTCTGCAATGTTTAAAGCATTTTGTACGGATTTGCTTATTAAATCCTTCTGTGTTGTAGGTTACTTCTTTAAACAGTCATGTCTCTGTTGATTTAAGCCTGTAGGCCTTAGGGTTACAGTAGAGTGTGCAGTCTGATGCCTTTGACAGCGTTACTTTTGGATGTGGACACTGCACAGTAGCATGGATTATACTAGTACTAGCTAGTACTAGAATATGATGTTACGCCTAACTGAGCAAGTTATTCAAGTAGATGGGATATCCCAGAACATAATTTTCATTATTTATGTAACCCTGAACTAATCTATAATTTCAACCAAGTTGTACAACCTAAACTCCCTTTACAAGGTCTTTCTAGCTCCTGAACTGAAAGCCAGCATACAGGGCGTGCACCCTGCTAGTTACACGTAGAAGAAATGTCTATAAAATGAGGCCTCTGTCAGTATAGAGGGGCTTTTCATGGAGAACTTAAGACTCCTACATCACTGAATGCCAGAGATCCCTTCCTTCCCTCAGTCTAAGTTATCATACTTGTTTGTTTCCAGATGCCACAAAGACACTTGCTTAGCTAGGGCACTGAGATACAATAATTAATTTGAATGCTGAGTTTGTTTCTTAGGACATTTACAAAGAGAATTGTACTGGCTGGTTTGGGGTGTCAACTTGACACAGGCTGGAGTTATCATAGAGAAAGGAGCTTCAGTTGGGGAAGTGCCTCCATGAGATCCAGCTGTGGGGCATTTTCTCAGTTGGTGATTAAGGTGTAAGGGCCTATTGTGGGTAGTGCCATCCCTGGGCTGGTAGTCCTGGGTTCTATAAGAGAGCAAGCTGAGCAAGCCAGAGGAAGCAAGCCAATAAGTAACATCACTCTATGGCCTCTGCATCAGCTCCTGCTTCCTGACCTACTTGAGTTCCAGTCCTGACTTCCTTTGGTGATGAACAGCAGTATGGAAGTGTAAGCTGAATAAACCCTTTCCTCCCCAACTTGCTTCTTGGTCATGATGTTTGTGCGGGAATAGAATCCCTAAGACAAGAATCTAAAAAGGCCTGAGGTGTACTAGATGGTGATATTGCTCCACTTCCGAGAGTTAACTTGAGAGGCTGGTGCTGCTGTTTTGCAATGCTAGGGACTGAGCGAGGGCCTTAGGTTGCCAAGCACAAGAACTTGGCTTTCCTCTTGCCTTCAACTCCTGAGTAAGTGATCTTATTAACTGTACCACCAGCTAACTCCTACTTTGTGTGTATGTATATGGAGTGTTGTCAGTGTCCCTGTAAAAGAAACAGCGTGTGCTGCTCTGCAGGGAGACTGCTGGCTCGTGCATTTGACATTCTTTCCTGCCTCTGTTCCAGCTCTGCTGGGTGCTTCTCAGAGTTGAGTGTGGTTTAGCTCATTCTGTTTGTTTTCATGTTCTAGGCAGAGGAGGAAGGTTATTTTGAAGCATTCAAAAATGAACTTGAAGCTTTCAAGTCAAGAGTAAGACTTTACGCTCAATCACAAAGCTTTCAACCTGTGACGGTTCAGAATCATGTTTCCCATTCTGGTGTTGGATGCATGGGCTCCTTAGAATCCTTATCACAGGTAAGCTGGGAAAAGGGATATTGATTTCATAAATGTAGTCACATAATTTTGTTCTTTAGGACCACTGTTGAATAATATTTTGTGACCACTTAAAATTTTCTCACCTCAAAAAATAAGTGTTGGCCATGGCGGAGGCAGATGAATCTCTGAGTTTGAGGCCAGCCTGATCTCTGTAGTGAGTTCCAGGCTAGCTAGGGCTATGTAGAGAGACTTTGTCTCAAAAGTAGTTAGTTGATTGATTGATTGATTGATTGATAACCCTTAGTCTTATTTCATGCTTTGGCATTTAGTTTCTTCTATTAGACACACCATATTCTCTCATTTTAATATGTAAAGGATAAGCTGTACAGTCTTTAGGTCAAGTGTCACTACCTATTGGTCATTTCAATTAAAAACTCAAGGTGGCTCCCCATAAACATGTCATTAAAACAACACTGTTGGCAGTTTGTTTAGCTTGAGGCTGGCCATGTGAGTGGTGGCTAAAGGGATCTGTTGCACGGCTTTTTCGTAGTTAATACCTTGTTAAGTAGCTCTTTTTGTATGTTATCTATCCAGTTAATGGTAGTCATAGTATTGAGAAAAAAAACAGTCACTGAAAGGAAGAGGGAGCCGAGCACTAGTGTTGCTGATAGAACGTTTTAGAGCTGTGAGATGTTTCAGACAGACCCTGCCCATTGTAACTTTAGAAGTAGCAGTTTAATAGAGCCCAGTTATCTCTCATTTCCAGGCTCCAAGATTTTAAGAGCAGCTTTAGCCAGTTTATTGTGTTGTCTACACTGGGACATGGGAAGTGTCATTCAGAAGACAATATGAGGAGAGTCCTGTATTTATCTATAAGCCTCATAAAATGGTAAAAAAAATTGACATTTTCAATTTCTTGACCTTAGGTCACTATAATTTTACCATTTTAGTAACATGTATTTAAAACAGCTCTTAAATTTACATTAACCTTTAACCTAATATAGTATATAAAGTAGTAAAGAATGCAGATGATCACATTTAACACAGCCAGCAACATGTTTAAGGATATAAATATCTACATTCTGGCTTTAAATAATTACTAGTGTTCTCTTTTAATTAGACACATTAGGAAATGCCCCCTAAAGAATGTCTGCCTGCAGGGCTCCTCTTTATTTTTAATTTTCTAAGATTTATTTTATTTTATATGTATGAAAATACTTTGCCTGCATATGTGTGTGTGTGTGCACCACATGTGTACCTGGTCCCCACAGAGGCCAGAAGAGGGCTTTAGATCCCCTAGACCTGTTCCAATGGTTGTCAGCTGCTGTGTGGGTGCAGGAATTAGACCCTAGACCTCTGTAAGAGCAGCAAGTGCTCTAAACTGCTGAGCTGTCTCCCAGCCCCCAGTCAGTTCTTTAATGCTATTTAAATACAGTATTGAAGCAGCCCATGAGAAAGCAGGTTTCCCAAGGGAGTCTTATGATGATGTTTAGAGCAATAAATATATCTAAAATTAGTCATCTGGTGCGTCCAGAGGAACAAGAGATTTGTAGGGTGTCATTGGTTCTTTACATAAAATGAGAACATTAAAATACAAGCAGCCTATATTATCAGAAAGATGCTTCTGGTTTGTGAGAAGTAAATTAAAAGCTGACACCAGTGGCCAGGCCTCCATTGCCATTTGTGGTAGAGAAGGCTGGAGTCATAGAATTTTGTCATTTGCATTATTTCTATTATGGGGAATCTTCATAATGAATCAAGAATAATAGACCAGTTGTTCCCTACAGGGTGAGAATTTAAGCTTCCTGACTTAGACAGCCTCAGGGGAGGTGTGGTGTTCAGGAGTCTTTCTAGTTACATAAAACTGTGACTAGATGAAGGCAGCGGGGCTAGGAGAGGCCACCTGAGGGACCAAGATGTCTGAAAACAACAATATTACTACATATTACTACAATAATGGTATACCATTTTTATATCACTTTATGAGTTATATAATATGTTATGTATCATTTAATCCTTATAAAAATGCTATGATTATATTAATCCATGTTTTCAGATAAGTAAATTGAAAATTATGAGGTTAAATTACTTTGCCTAAAGCCAACACAGTAAGTGATGGGGCTGTTACTCTAATTTTGACTCTCCTTTCCCACTTTCCCACTCTTGAGTCTTGTGAGTCATACATGAGCAGCAGTCAAGCGCTCGTGAGAACTGTGTGCTGAGAACTGCGTGCTGAGAGTGCTGGTGGGCACACACAGTCAGGAGGCTTTCAGCATCAGATAGGGTAAGGATGCTGATTCTCCATGACTGGTGGGTCTGTGAGCTCTGGAGAATCTCTTCAGCCAATACTTGATACTCAGAATTCTGTCATGATAGAGTTACTGTAAGTTTGATCTTGAAGGACCCTGAAATCTAAAATGGGTGTCAAGAAAAAGGACTTAGGACTACTTTGTGGAAGTAGACTAATATAACAGGAGTATTGATTGTTTTATAAAGCTTAGAATTTGGTAACACTCTTGATTTTAGTTTTCTTACTAGTGAAGAGTCCTGTGAAACACACTGTCCACACCATCCTTAGCCTGGATGAGACTCGGCGCTGGCTCCTGGGAGAAAAGGAGCAGTTGCTTCATGTTCACTCTCTGGCCTTTTCCTCCTTGAGTAATACCAATACTAAATAGAAACATTAAAACACAATAAAAAGGACTGGGAAATAATCAAATTCGACCTAGCTTTTGCCTTTTACTGAAGAAACTGCAGTGTGGCAGGGTTTCCTCCCTTTAGTTTTTGTTTGTTTGTTTGGGTTTTTGGTTTTTTGGCAACTTTGACTGTTGTAATCAAGGTTGGTCTTGAACTGCTAGATCCTCTTGCCTGCTAGAGTTATGGGAGAGTCATTGTACTTGGCTTGGAAAGCATTGTACTTTATTAGGATTAAGACAAAAACAGTTCCCCTGTGAGATGAGCCATTTACCATCACCTTTGTCTTCCCACTCTCGGGAGGCTCAGGCAGCAGGAGCTCAGACTAAAGGCCAGCCTGGGTGAAGGAGAAAAAGCCCATCTCATTTGGATAACTTTGTCACTAATGTTTATTAAAATACAAATGACATTAGGTAGAAAAAGTAAAAAAAAAAAAAAAAAAAAGTAGTTGCTGGAAAATGTTCAGAATAACTGAGTAGGAAAAAAGTCACTTCCAAAGGAGGCCATTGCCATGTAATGTCATGGGTTTTACATCTTAAACTCTTTTCCATGGAAAATTTAAAAAGAATGAATTTGATTTTGCATTAATTAGACAATATTTTATGTTATCTATTAGCTTTAGAAAATAAAATCTGATTTTCCTTTAGTTTTCTTTACTCAGTAAGTGTATTTTGCCTTCATCTAAATGTTTTACATTTATAGTTCTTAACTCTTGTAATTAGATGGTACTCTTAAGAATACATTGCTGGCTAAAACCTGTACTTTAACAAATGTAGTTTTGAAATTTTATGTGTCTTGAGTGTTTTGCCTCAGTCTGTATCTGTGTGTCATGTGCATAAGTGCCCACGGAGGCCACCTGTGTGTCATGTGCATAAGTGCCCACGGAGGCCACCTGTGTGTCATGTGCATAAGTGCCCACGGAGGCCACATGGCAGCTCTCAGGTCCCCTGGAACTTGAGTTTCAGATGATTGTGAGCTGCTATGTCTGTGCTAGGAACTAAACCCTGGTCTGCGGGAAGAGCAACCAGTGGTCTTTACTGCTGTGTCATCTCTCCGGCCTCCTAAAGGCATGCTTATTAAATGTAATGCTTATGAGGAAGTTTTACCTTGTATGGTTAAAGAATTCAAATTATAGTTTTGTTAAAAGAGATAAGAGAGGTATCTGTAACATTTCTGTTCCTGTATATGCACTCGGTCTGGATAAAGAATAACATTCTATCTTTAGTTCTTCAGGTTTCGGTCTGTGTGGACTCCACAATTCCACTTTCTTTCCTAGTATGCTCTGCTGCAGAGGAATAGAAGGTGAAGCCGTGTGCGCAGTTGCATGTGTGGTGTGAAGCTGCTTTTCAAGTGTTGTTCCCCGTCTGTCTTTCTTTCTCTCTCCCCCAGAATCCAGATTCTCTTCAGTGTTGTACCCCTGCCCCTCTGTGCAGTGTAGACTCAGTGGTACACAAAGAAGATGACGACAGAATGATGGACACTGTCTGACTCAGCTAGACTGCTGAGCCCAAGGACTAGTTTGTTACAAGAAAGGAAGAGCCTGGCTATTTTCTTGACACTTTTATGGGTGCTGCACTTTATTTTTGTTTGGTTTTATGGGAGGGAAAGAGTACTGAAATGTTTTGCAACTTTTTTTTATGTGCTGCTAGGGTTTTTGTTGTTGTTGTTTTGTTTCTGAAGGGAGGAGTGGTAACCATATGTGGCAGGAAGTCAAACTGGACGGACTCTCCCCCACCCCTCAGTTACTAAATTTGCCTTTAACTGTTCTTATTTTTGGAATCAAAGTATGAAAATCTGCACAACGCAATGTTTACAAGACTGGTTGACTGAGGAGATGTCTGCTACACGGTCTTTTTCTTACATGGATATACATGTCCTACTTCGCGGAAAGAATTCAAGATAAAAGTATGCTGTGTCCCACTGCAAAGTTCAGCTGTCAAATCTGGTATTCATCACATTAAAAGCAATAAATCCGCAGTGGTAACCTACTTTACTAATTAGTAAGCTGGGTGGCACAAATTGCTATTTTAAGACTTTACATTTGTATTTTCGGCACCACCAGTTAACTCCTTGGCTAGTATAAATTCGATATTAAAAACATTACATTTATCCCTAAAGTAGTCTCAAAACTGTTCAGAAGTTGACTTTGTCCTGATGACTGTTTAAATATTAAGCAGGCAGTGAGTGTAGAAAACGATACAGTTTTCTGTTTTTCCAAGAAGATAAAATGCAAGCTTACTCTAATCTACTTGACATAGTCCGGGACCTCTCAGGGAGTAAGTTTTAAAAGAATAGTAACGGCCTGTAAGAACAAACAGGAAGAGTAAGGTCCTTGTCCAATCACAGTCACTGTGTTCCATGTGGCGAAGCCTTGAGAAATGGAGAGCTGAGCTGCCAACCATCCTAAGGATTGTAACAGTCCCTTCAATGGCGGTGATGGGTCTCACTATCTGCTACTCGCTTCTAGCTCAGTTACTAGAGGATGCTTCTGAGTTTTACTTCTTCCTGTGTAATTCATTGCAGATCCACCAGGATGTTTGATTATTCTTTTATTTAGAATTAGATGACAGTGCCAATTATGATATCCTTATTATTTGAGGATTAATCTTCCAGCATACAGGAGCACTAGCTTTGGTTATTTTTGAGTGTGATTTTTGGCTCAGTACCCACTTCAATTTGTAGCAAATATTTGGAAAGTGGGTACCTGGGGTTTGGAAATGCAGGTCTCAGTTTGAGTTAAGAAATCATGCTAAGGGGCCATGGGGGCTCAGAGCTGTGGCCTCCGCCTCAGCTGTCCTTTTCAGCCAATGGGGCACCTAACTCTGTGGAAATGGACTGGAATTGTTGAATCATACTCCTGTAATGTCACAATCTTCCTAGTTCCCAGAATAAAAGTCTTTTTGTGCTTTTGATATAAATATATATACTCTATAATAAAATGTCTGACTAATTTATATGGCAGTGCTCACTGGCCTGTAAGTTTCATTTAAATCAGTGACCTAGTCATTGAAGTTATTTGTTTTATTTTTTTCTCTCTTCCTTTTTCTTCTTGTCTGGAGCATGCTCTGAGTTTCCCTCTGATACCAAGTGGACAGAATATAACATAGTAAATCCCTGATTTCACAGAAGTAGCACTTGACTGACCACTTTCCACTTCACTTCTGCCCATGACTTGTCTATGGTCACCCAAGTGGCCGTAGCTTTCATTTTGTCTTCTATAATTTAAAGCTCTTAATGGCCAAAACAACAACAACAAAAGTATTAGCAAAGTAAGTATATAATTTTAAAGTTTATTTTGGTTTTGTTTTCTAAGACAAGAATTAAGAAAACTTTTTTAATACTCGGCTGGAACTTTTTTACCAAAGGAACCACTGATGGATGTCATAATTTGCACTTAAGGATGGGAACTTGACCACTAGCAGGACTTTAGTATGAAGGTGATATGTTAGGCTGTGTGTGGTAGTGCATGGCTTTAATCCCAGCACTTGGGAGGCAGAGGCTGGTTTATCTTTCCGAGTTCAAGGACAGCCAGAGCTACATAGAGAGACTGTCTCAAAACAAAATGACAGTCTATTGGAGTCCTTCTATTTCCTTGATTTGAATGCCCTCTTAGTATTGAGCTAGCTATCTCCAGCAAGAATACTCCTCTCTTTTCTTAATAAAGAATAATACTACTTAGCAAATAGATAACTCATATTTCAAGTGAAAAAATTTTCCCTATCTATGAGAAATTCAAACTAATCAGTTAATCAATGAAAAATAGTTGACATCAAAGTTATTTAACAAAGACTATTGTGTTTTTTCTTTTGATTTTTAATTTATTTATCTGAGTACACTGTAGTTGTCTTCAAACACACCAGAAGAGGGCAATGGATCCCAGTACAGATGGTTGTGAGCCATCATGTGGTTGCTGGGAATGGAACACAGGACCTCTGGTAGAGCAGTCAGTGTCTTGACTGCTAAGCCATCTCTCCAGCCCCCAAAGACTGTTGTTTTAATGAAATAGCTGAGGGCTTAGAATGGTTCAGTTGGTAGAGCTCTTGCCTAAGATTCAGTGAGCCCTTGATTGCATCTTCAGCACCACATAAACTGGGCATGGTGGCACATACCTGCTGCCTTAGTGCTGGGGATGTGAAGACAGGAGGGTTAGAGGTTCAAGTTTCCCTCAGCTACATAGCAAGTTTCACAGCCAGCCTTCTGCCTAGATGAAACTCTGTCTTAGAAGGAGAGAGACAGAAAGAAATAGCTGTAACTCCATGTGTCCTAAGAGCTGTTGTTCCATCGAATGGTAGTGGAGAAAATACTGGTTAGAATTATTACTCTGAGATTCGCTTTTAATTACATCATCCATGGTTCTTTCAAAATTTTTGCCTAAGGAACTTATAATAGCCTTTAATTTCTCTTCAGAAACATTAGGCCTTTTTTAGACTAGCATGCATATTATTTTAAAAGTGAGTAAGAGCTCTTGAGATGGCTCACTTGGTAAAGGTGCTTGCTGCCAAGCCTGCCAATCTCTGGGACCTAAATGGTGGGAAGAGAAAGCCAGCTTCCTCAAGCTTCATCAGACCTTCATATATGTACAGAGCATACACACACGAGTTTTATCTTTTAAAAAATGTATTAAGTAAATTAACATGCTTCCCCCGAGAGCACACATCTCTGTTAATAAGTGGTGCTCCTTACAGTGGAAATGTCAGCAAGGTGTTCTCAGAGAAAAGTCAAGTCGACTTACTGTTCTCAGAGGGAGACACATTTCAGTTCTTAAATTGGTGAAGAGCAAAAGTGGTACTTGTCTGGACTGGGGTGGGTTTTTACTTCCATTTTTCCAGCATACCATTCACATTTTAGCAAGAAGATCCTTACATCCTGCAGCATTCTGATTCCCCTCTATAATGGGTGGTGTTGTACTATTTCATAGCTTGTCCAGAAAAAACTGATCTGTATTAGTTTGCTTACAGTGTCATTTAATGGGAAATTACAAAGAGAATTAAATTTTGACTATAGATTGGTGCTGTATACAGAGAACCCCATGATGTTAGGGAGCTATAAAAAGTAGGGGCTATGGGTGGAGAGATGGCTCAGTGCTTAAAAATGGTTAAAAAAAACTCTGGCTGCTCTTCCAGAGGTCCTGAGTTCAGTTCCCAGCTATCACATGGTGGCTCACAGCCATCTACAGTGGGATCTGATGCCCTCTGCTGGAGTGCAGGTGCACATGCAGATAGAGCACTCATACATAAAATTTATAAACAAATTTAAAATTTATAAGCAAATCTTAAAAACTATTAAAAAGGAAAAACCAGCAGGGGCTAGAGAGATGGCTCATTGGTTAAGAGCACTTGCTGCTCTGGCAGAGGCCAGAGTTTGATGTCCAGCACCCCTGGCTGATGGTTGACAAGCTCCTGTAACTCCCATTCCCTCCACCACCCTCCCATAGCTTCTGCAGGTACCCATACATATGCACAGAAGCAAATAAATAATAAAATCTTTTTTCAAAAAAATTGTAGGGGAATGCTAAAACCTTATTGGCTTTTACTAATACTTTTTAAACCCACCTAGACGATCTTAATTGTTTAAAATAAAGTAAAATAAAATTGAATCCAAGCTGTAGTTATGATTTTGTCAGTGAGAAGGTAACAGTGCTCCTGCCTGGGGCCTTCAGCTCCATGCATATTCCATGGGACATGAAAATAAAACTCTCACTGGCCGTCACAGCATTTTGCTGCTTAGCAGAATGTATGCAATAATGATCCTTTTTTTCTTTTAAATGTTGTGTGTACACGGGTGTTTTGCCTGCATGTGTGTCTGTGCCTGATGCCATAGAGGCCAGACACATTGGGTTCCCTGGAACTAGAGCTACAGATAAGTTCTGAGCTGCCGTGTGGATGCTGGGAATCAAACCCAGGTCCTCTGGTAGAGAAGCCAATGCTCTTCTTGCTGACCCACCTCTCCAGCCCCAGCAACGATCTTAATCGGTGTCTGACATAAGCCTATCCGGCAGCAGAAGAGAAGCGCCTTTTGTTGGTTTTAATAGAAGCCATACAAGTTTCCCAAATGGAAAATCTTGGTTGATCTGGTCACAGGGGAACAGTTTGTCACTTCATGTTCTCTAACCCTCTTTAACCTCCATGTCATGTAACAGCGTCTAGAAAGTCTGTTGACTCTTTCTAAAGCCGAAGATCAAAATGGAGGCAGCCTGGGTACTGTTTGAAAACCATTTATTAGAAAGAAGCCAGTGAGACATTGTGGCAGCAGACAGGATGGGGGTTTGTGAAGGGCCAGGGGTAAAGGGCAACAGCCACAGTGCTGAGATCGCCCGCAGATCAGGCCTAGCTTTAGGTAATTCACAACAGGTTTTAGGAAGTGGTTATCAGCATCCAAATAAGGCAGTAGAGAAACGTTGACAAAGGACAAAGTTGTTCATTGTAATCCTAAGGCCTAGTCTATTTGAAAGATCAACAGTGAAATTTAAAAATCAAACATTCCTTCCCGCTCCCAAATATATAACAACCATTTGCTGTCTGAAATAAAATAGGCCAAAATTTCAAAGGCTTGAACAAAGGCTTGATTCTTTGATTTAGCACCAAGTAAAATAAGAGAACATCTTTCCTGAAAGGGGGAATTGTCTTTTCATTGATCTTCTCATATTTTTTCCCTTCAGGCCACAATATGTAAGGGCAGGTCCTTGCCCCACTAAGAAATCTAAAGTGACTGACATTTGGGTTCTTAGGGTTGGTTTAATGGTACACACCTGTAATTTAAGCACTCAGGAGACTAAACCAAGAGGATTGAATGTGAGGCCAGTTTGGACTACATAATAATCCAAAGCCAGCCTGAGTGTGGTGGTGGTGCACACCTTTAACTTCAGCACTTGGGAGGCAGAAACAGGTGATCGCTCTGAGTTTGAAGCCAGCCTGTCTACAGAGTTCAGGACAGTCACAGTGATATCCTGTCAAAGCAACAGAACCGAACCACCACCACCAGCAGCAGCAACAGAGGGGGCTGAAGATAAACCACAGTATAGGGTGCCTGCCCAGCACACAGGCTGGCTGGATCCCACTGCTGTAAGTAGAAGCGGAGGCTGCTTAGATGGTACCAGAAGAATCGTTTCCCCTTAAATTAGGGTGGGAAGTGGTAGCACGCAGTGATCCCAGCACTTGAGAGAGGCCGAGCGAGACAAGAGGATCTTTAATTTAGAACTTCAACACAGGTATAATGTTCTTAAGGGAACTCCCTTACAGTGCTTTTGAATCCACCATGCAAAATCCTATGACTACACCTGTTGTGTAGTGGATTAGTCAGTCTTTCTCCTGGGGGGCTGTCCCCAGCATGTCCCGTCTAGTTGCACAGTGGCAAACTCCCATGGGTGTCGTGTCACCCTTTAGTTTTCTCTTTACTGTCTTGCTCATCAAGGCAGACAGTCCATTTGGATCAAAGAGGGAAACAAACAAGCAGGGCCTAAAACTTGGTCCTCACGCTGAGTGACACGGGAGAACTTAGGACTTAATGCCATTGTCAGTGCCAGTGCTCCTCCTAGAACTTCAGTCAGTTAACCTAAGTCATACACCTCGGTCCATAGCCAAGTCACACGTCCCTACATGCCAGTGGCTGCATTTTTATAGCAGATTGGATAAGTAGAGGACACACAGCATGGTGGCCTGTGCCCTGGCTTTTCCTGTAAAGGTAGCAGTGAGTTTACATTTAGCAACATCTGTAAAGCCTGTTGCTTTCTTTCTGGAATCTATAGACAGTGTCTTCTAATACCACATCCCTTCAGGCCAGAAAACATCTTCCTGGATTGCAGTGGGCATTGGTTTATTGAAAAGCCTCGAATGAGATTATCTGCCTTGAGTGGTAATTTTTTTTTAACTTTTCCAGAAAAACATGAAAATGTGATCAACCACTTTGACTAACTGAACAGAAGGTTAGATGGTCACCAGTTGCTCGCTTAATTGTGCTCTCAGTTAGTTTGTTTCAACATGTCTGACGTTTTCGAATTGCACGTCCACAGAAGACAACCAGGGCCTAGATTAAACATATGAGGCTATTTTAACAGATCAGGCTAAGTATCTGACTCATTTGGCTTAGCCATTAGGAATAAATCATAATTTTTAGAGAAGTCTTAGGAAAAGAGCTTTGAAATACAGAGGCAAGAAGAGGTGAGGAGGCCCCGCCTCATCCTGCCAATTGCTGTCCTCTTCAGGGAGTAACAGAGGCCTTTTGGGTAGTTTCTGGAACTTTCGTCTGTAGGAAGGAGTATACGTGGGGCCAGATCTTGTTGGTTTCTGTTCCGGAGAATGTTTCCAACACCCCTTTTTTCCTAAAGATGAAAAACAAAATAGGTAGGTAGATTATACAGGTCTGACTGTCCTAATGCGCTTTCTCCAGACAGTTTGTAAGGTTCATGTGAGCTTAGAAGTCCTGATGTGTATTTAGGACTCTGATCCAGGGGCAAGAAACTTGACTGGACAATGCAAACTGTAGACTGCAGTTCATGTTTTGCCTTCTGGCATCAAGAAAGGGGCTCTTTAAAAGGCTGTCAGCTGTCATACTGAGACTTTGTTGTTGGTTAAGCCTATACTAACACTTTACAGCGTGCCACAAGTCCAGATGCTCCCTCCTGCTGGCAGATACACTTGTCTTCTGGGAAGGTACTCAGCCTCAGTCCCCAGGTTGGCGGATTCAAAACAGGGCCACCAGCCACCAGGACATCACCTTGGCCTTGCTTTGTCTCTAACACTCATTATCCTATCTTTGACCGAGTTCTCTTTTCTCCACTGTTCTGCCTTCCTGTCCTGTTTTTTTCTGTCAGGGTTCTCTGTTTATTCTTTCGGGTTATCTGACTTGTCACTATACAGACCAATGGTTGAATATTTATTTTGTTCCAGTGATCAATAGGGGAACGGATGAAGAGTGGTGCTCAGAATCCCGGGATTTGCTTCTCAGAACCACCTTAAGGTTCTGAACACCCCTAACCCACACACATTTCTTGGGTGTACACACTGGTTCGCAAGTCACCCATGGGCCAGATAAAGAATGCTTGATTTATTACTTTCCAAAACCAGGCTGGGATGGCTCTGCTGCCTTTCTCACTGGGCTTTCACTTGGACAGAGGGGTCCCTTTATTGACACCTTGTAACATTTGTGTGGTTAACTTAAATAATAGCAGCTGCTTTCTAAGTAAACTCAGTAAGCATTGCTTACTGAGAAGAAATGCAAAGGGGTTATTTGCATAGTAGTCGCCCTTTAGCATGTAAAGTCACTGGCAGTTAGAGCTTTCAGAGAGAGCAAGCTTTGAAGGGGAAAGCCTCAGAGTGACACTTTAGTCCTGAGCACTGGGGCCAGGAGTGCACTGTTGCCTGACTGTTCGATCCTTAAGATGTACCACGTGAACATTTGCCAATTATGATTGCTCTGCAATGGAATGGAACCAGCTACAAAAAATTAGCCTTCTAAAGAGTAAGAACATCTCCAATCAGATGAACATTCCAGGCTGGAAAGAATAGGGCTTTAAAAAAAAAAAAAAAACAAAAAAACGTGGTTTAAAATAACAATACTGGCTACTATGTAGCTTCTTTTTAAGGCTCTTCCTGTTTTCCTGTAAGCCCAGAGGTAAATGCATGGGATCTTAGGCAGAAAAGCTCGAATTTGTATGGAAGAAGTGGCAAGAGCCCAAAAAGAAAGACACCCTCCACCCAACCGTGGGCTCCCCAGTCGCTGGTTTCTATAGTTTTTCTCAACTTTTGCCACATTTTGACAGAACTAATCCCTACGGGTACTTCCTCTCTTCACAGACCCTTAGTGGTGCTTTTTATCTGCCCAGACAAAGCATTCTCTGTTCTGTGTCCTGTGAACAATCACGCTGACCACACTTGGTACATGAGGTTCTAGTGAGATTGTTCCCAAGCCTCACAACAGTGCGTGGCTGGAGCTAACCACCATCAGCCCCATGACTTTAGCTGGGCCGTGGGGAGGTGGGGCGGACTGTCCCTACTGTTCAGTTAACTGAAGCTGGCAGGAGCTGAGCTAAAATCAGAAGACACTGCAACCTCTGGTGACTGAAGTCCCAGGGCCACCCGGCTGTATTTGGAGCCGCCCCACCACCACCACCACCATTTGCTTAAGCCAGTGTGAGCAGTTTCTGATGATAATAGGCACATGTTGTATCTCACTGCTGATAAATCTTGTTCGCCCAGTTCTCATTCTTGGAGGCTCAATGGAACTGAGTCTGATTGTCTGCATGGACAAGGACCTGGCACAGCGCCAGCAGAGCACCCAACATCGATTCAGTAGCCGAGGATTCCTCAAGCCTTTCCCAGGCGTCTCACTTCAAGTCTCTTCTGGTTCTCTAAAGCAATACACTATATACCGACTGACGTAAGTAAGGAGTCGGTGACACGGAGATGAAAAGCCTTGTCCTAGAGCTGCCAGTCTTCAGAGACAAACTTGACAGACAAACACAAACTTAAGTGATGGCTGCTGTAGAAAGTGAATTGGCAACTCTTGTAATTTCACCCTCCAGAAATAAATTATTAGAAGTATTGGGACAATTCAGAGGCTGGCTATGAATTTTCCTGCATACTTATCCCAGTGCAGCAGTAATGGCCACAACAACAGCTAATATATGTCCAGTGCGTATTGTGCACCCGGGACAGCTCACTTTCAAGCCTCCAGCCTCACCCACGTTTCATGAGAGAGAAATGAGACAGAGATTAAGCAAGAAGTGAAGGCCATGTTTGCTAAATACCAAGCTGGGGTTTGAACCTAGGCCTTCTGACTCTGGCATCAATGCTAGTTTTGCAACCGCTGGTACTGCTTTGTACGGCAGTATCGTTAGCAGGATACAATGAAAACAAAGAGCAGCAGGCATTTCCTGGAAGAAGGAAGGGCAGAGGAGACCAAACTGCTTCTTGGCCTGAGTCAGGTATCAGCTCTAATAGTTCTCATCGTCTCTAAGATACAGCTGTCCTTGTAGAGCAGACAAAAATGTAAGCTTTCAAAGACATTTGACCACATACGTGATCCTAAGGCTTGCTGCCATCTGAAATTCTATGCTTCAGCGTCCTCTCAGCACACTTGGTGGGCACTACTGTACCTGGTGCCCAAGCACTGCTTCCAGCCATCCACTCCATGACAGAATGTGGGTGGAAATGGAGCCTCCAAGCCTTGGATGTGGACTAGTCTGTACCGACCCTCCCAAGCCCCAGGACTGATGTTGAAACTGGCAGGAGCCCAGCCCTGCAACAGTAAGTATGAGGTGTCCTGAGCGTGGCTGTTCTGTCTCATATGAATGATGTTCAAAGCAAAAGTTTGTTTACTTAATAAAAGGTCTACTCAGCCCTTCACAAAAGAGGATGACATGGTCTTTCTGGCAAAACCAGCAACCACGCAGGAATGAGGAGGACAAAGCCGGTACACAAAAGCAGGCGAACCTAGGAGACTGAAGCCCTGCCTACTTTCTAGTCGTCTTTTCTTTACAGAAGCCTAGAAATGTCCTTATTGCTTAAACCAGCTGGGATCAGGTCCTCTTGTAGCTTAGTATTTCAGCTGTGAAGTATGGAAAGTCAAAACCTTGCTTGTGCAAGCTGAGAAAAGCAAGAACTCACTGGTAATACTGCAGGACTGGCTCTGTCTGGGCTTCATAGGCCTTTAGTCTCTTGATCACTGTCTCTGGTTTGTCATCCTCGCGTTGAATCAGAGGTTCTCCTGTCAGGTCATCAATGCCCTAAGCAGCAAGCAGAAGAATGTCAGCTCGGCAGGACAGAATCCATTCAAGCAGATCGCTTCTGTGGTCAAGCACCAATCACAAACCTGTGCTCAAAGCAAACAGGATCCAGTAAACAGGATCCAAACTAAAGGCAGAGCTTTGCAGCTGTGATGAGACTCCAGAGTCATTTCCATAGTGCTGTATGGTTTGGATTTGGAAGCCTCTTCCTTCCCCCATCCCTCCCCACCCCCAGGCCCAAGTCCTCAAGGGTTGGCTCCCAGACATGGGATACTGGAAGAAATCCCAACTGTGAGCCAGTGTTGCAAATCCTCACAGCCTCTGCCCTTCACTCACACTCTGGCACAGAGTAAAAAAAATAATATATGCTTTTTTTCTGTGTTAGGTTTCTCATTGCTGTAATTAATACCTGAGAAACACAACAAGGAGGGGGGCAACTGTTTATTTGGGCAGATGGTTTCAGAGGGTCCAAATCTTGGCTGCTTGGGCTCATTAGTCATGGTTGGAGTGGGTGTGGGGTGGGGTTTTATCACAGGATGCACAAGCAGCAGAGTGGAGAAGGGACTAAGGGTCATTCATAGGTTGCAGATGTCCCAGTGACACACTTTTTCCAGTTGTGATGTACCTCAAACATTATGCCACCATCTGGAGACCAAGTGACACCACACTGAGCTGTTGGGGCCATTTCCTATTCCAACCTTAGCACTTCTGAATGACTAACAAGCCTATTAGCACAGGAACACCTCTTACCACCAGACTGCAGGAGATAGGACCCGTGCAGTAATCTTGGTCAGATAGGATGAGAAGTTCACAGCTATGCCTGTTAGAGTGGATGTCAGCTCAGCTCGCTACAGTCACTTACCACAGTCTTGGGAGGGTTGAATTCAATGTTGTATACTCGACCACTGGCAGGATGTATCCATCGAGCAGTAAGGCGCTGTTTAATGACCTCAAAGGGCACGTTGAGATTTATCACTGTGTCTATCTGATAAACTTTATCCAGGGCTTCTGCCTGTGGAAGTGTCCTTGGAAATCCTTTATATGAGGCAAGAGAGGAGACAGGCCAGCAAGAAAGAAAAAGTGTTAGGCAAATTGAGCCCAAGGAATGACACCAGGCATGTTGACCAGGGCCGTAATATAACTGAAATCAAATTTATTGTCTACTTGACTGGGCTGTAGAGTACTCAGGTATTTGGTCAAACATTCTGAGTGCATGTGACAGTATTTCTGTATCAATAGCACATTGCCCTCCCAGGGTTCTCTACTCAAGCCTGAGTAGAGAAGGGAAGACGGTCTGCCTGCCATCTTACTAGAATCTCCGTGTTTCCCAACCAAACTGAACTCCAGTCAGGGTTGATGGCATGCCTGTAATCCCAGCACATAGGAAGTGGAGGCAAGAGGTCCCAGAGGTCAAAGCCTTGGCTATACATTAGTGGGGTTAGTTAAGGGCCAGTCTGAACTACAGGAGATTCAAAAACAAACACAAGGAGCCAGAGAGATGGCTCAGTGATTTAAGGCACTTGCGGCTCTTACATAGGACTCAGGTTCAGCCCCTGGCCCCATATGGCAGCTCAAAGCCATCATAACTCTAGTTGGAGAGTTCTGATTTTACCTTCTGGCCTCTGAGGGCACCAGGAACGCACATGGTACACAAGCATAACATGCAAGCACAACATTCAGAAAACGCATCTCAGGTTAAGACTCATCTCAGGTGAAGTCAGAGTTCTAGGCTTGGTTCTCTAAAACAACAGCCAAATACAAGACCAAAAAAATGCTACAAAATAACAAAAACCACCCAAACACAAAGTACCCTCATCGTGTGGCTCACAACCACCTGTAACTCCAGGTCCAAGGGATCTGACACCTCCTAGCCTCCAGCAGCCCACACACGCACAAAATAAGGCAGGAATGGTGACTGACTCCTTTAATCTCAGCATTCGGGAGGTAGAGATGCAGACTGATTTCTGAGTTTGAGGCCAGCCTGGTCTACATTGTGAGTTCCAAGCTAACTAGAGCTGCACAATGAGACCCTAGCTTAAAAAAAACAAAACAAGAACAAAAAAAGGATGAATCAGGAGGACACTGTCAGTTCCACTCAAAACCTCAGGAGGCTGTGTTCAGAATATGACAGCAAAGTACAGGGCAACATGGCAGCCTGTAAAACAGTTCTTGCAGTGTGAACATCCCTAACCCAGAAATCTAGATTCGAAGACATCATAAAATGTCTGATTTGCGATTTAGGGTGTTCCGAAATGTTCAGCCGGTAAAGTCTACACAGCCCAAACAAAGTATGAAAACTCTGATAGGAAACGTGTGCTCTGAGGCATTTGAGAAATAGGATACTTGGCCAGTGCAGCTAAAATAGTTTAAACAATGTGGTTGAAAAATAGAAAAGCAACTAGAACTGATAGCTGAATCCCCAAGTACGTTGGGGAATTTGAAATAATATTCTGATCCAAATATTTTACTTTGTAATGCTATGACTCGGGACATTGTGTCCAGAACACATGGAAAAGCTAACACTGACAGAAATAATACATTTTTTTCAAAAGTGATAAAGGTTAAAATGCATTTGCGATGATTTATTGGAGCTAAAACCACATCTTGCTAATAAGTAAGCAGGGAAGCTTTGTTCACGACTTAGACCTTATAAGGTGATAAAATAACAATTAAGAAACCTGGGTGGAGAGAAAATTGCCTCCAAAAGAAAAGACGTTCAAACTGTAACTTTTTATATAGCCCCAAGTTGAGGGGAAAAAAAACAAGTGCCTACTCTAAATTTTGTAATAAAATAAGTCATCTGAGAGAAAAAAATGCAATATGTTTAATAAGAATAATAGACTATCAATCCACAGAATGCTTTCATATGCCAATACATATTTTACAGGGACCATTTCTTTCAACTGCCCTAATAACCATAAGACAGGTGCTGTTACTATCCAAATTTACAAATGAGGAGAGGTGACAGAGCAGCAGCAAACGCCTTGCTTTAGCTCCTAACGTTGTGCAGCAGTGGCAGTGAAATGTGAACACTGGCTGCCTAACCTAATGCCTAAACCCTTGTAACCAAGGAGCTTACACTGAAAAAGGCCTAACAAATACCTCCCTGTTGGCCCAGTTCTTATTACAATGCCCATACTGCTGCTCTTGCAGAGGACCCAGGCTTGGTTCCCATCACCCACATAGCACCCACAACTACCTGTAACTCCACTTCCAGGAGCTCAGACACCCTTTCTAACCTCTAAGAGCATCCCACACATGATATACATACACAGGTTCAGGCAAAGTGCTCTACACATTTTTTTTAATGTTTATCTTCAATAAATCAGAACAAAACATCCATTGGGATAAAAGACCTGAATCAAAATACCCTGTTACAGGAGAAGAACCATTCTTTTATATCATCATTCCAAACATTGAAAACACAGCTGCACCCCAAGCAGTAGCCAGGTCAGCCTTGGTGAGCTGAAGTACATGTTATTGAGCCTATGCATAAACTCAATCTCTGCCACCATGGCCACTTTGTTCATGTGCACATCGGGCAATAACAGAGATATGGAAAATGTAAATACACACACACACGTATTACAAGGGCTTTTAGACTATGTTCCAGCTAGTCAAACAATGGCTGTCAACCAAAGGAAGGTCCAATAATCCAATAGTTGTTCAGTTCATGAGGCTAGATGTCTCACTCTTCAGTTTATGCCAACTAGGCTCCAATGCTAGTGAAGGAATGGACTTGCCAGTGGGAGAGCCAGGGCAAGCAGGCAAAAGAGAGGAAGCTTCCTCCTCCCATGTCTTTTATATAGGTTGCCAGCAGAAGGTATGGCCCAGATTAAAGGTGGATCTTCCCACCTCAAAAGATCTGGATTAGAAGAGGGTCTTCACACTTCAAATGAAGCAAGAAAGAAAAAAAAAATCCTTTGCAGGTATACCCAGCCACTTGGGTTTTAGTTAATTCCAGATATCATCAAGTTGACAACCAGAATAGGCATCACATGTCTACCCTTTCTCAACTTTGCATCATGTTTAATTTCCAAATGAAAACAATAACCAGGTCATAATAATGCCTAGACATAACTATCCCACAAACACACTATATATTTAACCAGGTCATAACTAACACAATATAACTATCCCTCACACAACTGCAAACACATTCTAAATTTAGAACAGGTGACAAATGTCCCTTAAGGGACATTTTAGTATCTTAAAACTTAAATGTGATAACCAGTGGTATTCTCTTAATGATGTTATATGATAAAATGGAGGAAAGAAAACAAATATCTGTACAAACATTCTTAATAAAATTTTATGGGAGCATTCATGTCAGTTATAATCCTCACTTCTGTAACTGGTCACGTGGCTTTAGCAGGTATTTATTACCACTTCCCTCTGCCACCCATTCTATCTCCTCCTCCCTCAGTAAGCACCTCAGCAGGTCTTGGCTCTTTTCCTGGAGTAGTGATCCATACCTCCATTCCTGATGGGTCTGTTGTGCCCTTTGTCATCCTGCCTGGATTAAATTGTTGGACTTTCCCCTTGGCTTTAAATACAGGACATGATGGCACCAAGAGAGCCCTAAGAAGGATCTCCAGCATTCCAGACATTTTTCTTACCTCTATTGTGGAGAAGCAATCCAATTGCCCCATGGTAATCTGGATCAGTCACCCCTCCTAACACAGTTCTTTAGCCTGTTGATTTAAGGACATCAGAAACCCAAAGTGGCCAGGGGGGAAGTCTGAGCTTCCAGTTCAATGGAAGGCTTGTTTTGTCTCCTGGCAGGAGCACTCCCCCTTCTGGAACCAAATCTTCTAGGCCAGGAGAACTTAAGATCATAGGAACAGGAAGCAAACATTTTCCTAGTGGGTCACTTGGGGTGATAGTGGAACTATCCCCTTTTCCACCCCTTGATTCCTGGGCCTGTGGATCCTGGCTATTGGGACTCCTAGCAGAAAGCAGCTGTCATCTCTGCAGCCATCTCGGGCTATTTACTTACAGGTGCTACTTTTCCATCCTGATGAGAGACTTGTTTTCCTAGCATGATGTTTTTGCAAGAAGCCCACCACAGATGAACACATCTTGTTTTTCTCCTATACATCCTGGACCTGTGGCTAAGTGTCTCCAGCTGCACTCCCCAGCAAGTGCATATATATCCATCGTTGCCTTTCAATAAACAAGACTCGAGCAGATAGCCTGTGTTGTCTCCATTCTTCCAGTCTCTTGCCCCTCAGACCCCACTCTCTCTTGCAGACCCTGTTGACTGACCCGTGGACTGGGTCACCTGGCTATGGGAGAAACCATACCACATATTGGACACTGATTCAAAGCATATACTGCCTTCCGGAGAACCCAGCCCAGCCACCTAGGCTGCTGCCACCTAGCTGACGTTGTGTCTTCAAAAGGCCATTCCATCTTTCTATCTTCCTAGTCGCTTCAGGATGGGGGGAAGCATGGATTCCATGATTGTGAGCCCACTAGTGCACTTCTCTGCCTGTGAAGTGAGCTCCTAGTCTGTTTGGAATACCATTGTGGTGGGTAAGGATTCTATCTGTTTGGAATACCATTGTGGTGGGTAAGGATTCTATCTGTTTAGAATACCATTGTGGTGGGTAAGGATTCTGTCAGCCTTTGGATAGTAGTTGTGGTGGAAGCATTGCATGCAGGAAAAGCAAACCCATAACCAGAATAAGTATATTCCTGTAAGAACAAAATGTCCTTTCCACAGAGGAAGTGATCCAGTGTAGTCAGGCTGCCACCGGGTAGCTGTCTAGTCACCCCTGGGAATGGTGCCATATCTGAGGATCAGTGTTGGTCTCTGCTGTTTGCAGATCCGGCATTCAGCAGCAGCTGTAGCCAGGTCAGCTTTGGTGAATGGAAGTCCATGTTGTTGAGACCAAGCATAACCCCCATCTTTGCCAACACGGCCACTTTGTTCATGTGCCCATTGGGCAATGACAGGGGTAGCTGGGGAAGAGGTTGACTGCCCACAGAACGGGTCATCTTATCCATTTGATTATTGAATCTCTCTGCTGAAGTTCTCTTTTGATGAACATTTACATGGGACACAGTATCTTCACACCCTTCATCCATTTGCAGAGATCTAGCCACATACTTCTTCCCCAGATGTCTTTCTCACCAATCACGCCTTTTTCCAATCCATGACCATCCAGCCAATCTGTTGACTACAGCCCATAAATCAGTAAACAATCATACATTTAACTACACCTTCCAAACAAAATGTATGACCATGTGTACTGCCCTAAGTTCTGCCCACCGTGAATATTTCCCTTCACCAGTTTCTTTTAGGGTTGTCCCAGAAAAGAGCTGTCATGCTGCAGCTGTCCATCTCTGGGTGTATAATGTGTCCAGTTCTGCCCCTATAATGTGCAGAACCAGTGGTAAACTAGGCCCTAGTCTTTTCTTCCTTAGTCAACCAATCATATGTCATACCCCATGAAGCAACAGGTGCACGCTTAGCAGCAGGCAGCATTGTTATGGAAGTAGAAACCATAGGCATTTGGACAACTTCTTCATTTAACTTGATTGTGCCTTCAGGACTGCTTGGGCCAGATGACATATAAACCACTTCCATTTGATAATGGCTTGCTGCTGGCTGTGCATGTCCTACTTTATGACCTGGTGAATCAGATAACACCCAGCTCATGATGGGCAGCTCAGGTCACATGGTAACTTGGTGGCCTACTGGCAAGTGTTCAGTTTCCACTAAGGCACAAAAGCTCTCTCTCTCTCTCAAAGGGGGAATTGTTGTCTGAGATGATGCCTTGCTCTAAAATCCAAAATCTCTTCTGTGATTCACCTAGTGGGCCTGCCAAAGCTCCAAACAGCATCCATATCTGCCACCAACACCTCAAATACCATCAAGTCCAAGTGGTGGAGCATCCTACACAGCAGCCTGGACCTGCTGAAGAGCCTTCACCTGTTCTAGGTCCCATTCAAAGTTAGCAATTTTCTGAGTCACTTGGTAAATGGGCCAGAGTAACACACCCAAGAGAGGAATGGACTGTCTCCAAAATCCAAATAGGCCCACTAAACGTTGCACTTCTTTCTTGATGGTAGGAAGGGCCAGGTAAAATAACTTACCTTCCACCTTAGAAGGAATATGTCTGCATGCCCCACCCCACTGGACTCCTAAGAGTTTCACTGGTTGAATTTATTTCCCATCCTCTGATATGTATGTATGTTACCAACAAGTCCAAAGTGGTTTATTGCAGGGTATTTAATCACACTGAACACTAAAATTGTTATTTACTGAAAAACAAAAAATCGGACTGGTGAGATGGCTCAGTGGGTAGGAGCACCCGACTGCTCTTCCAAAGGTCCGGAGTTCAAATCCCAGCAACCACATGGTGGCTCACAACCATCCGTAACGAGATCTGACTCCCTCTTCTGGAGTGTCTGAAGACAGCTACAGTGTACTTACATATAATAAATAAATAAAATTTAAAAAAAAAAAAGAAAAACAAAAAACCAACTTTCAAGTTGTAGTGTGGCTTAGCCCTTAGCACACACCTTTAGTCCTTCTGGCTGGAATACAGGCACACCCTTAGTATACACTAATCTCAAACAATGAAGGTAAATTAGTAGAAGGAAGCACCCTTGTTTGAAAGTGATGTCTAATTGAGTGGCAGAAAAAGTGATGAATCAGAGAAAGATTTAACAGAATGAGTCAAAGATAGGATATGCCCAATGAGAGGGGAATGGGGGGGGGTGTTAATGTGGAAAGAGAAGCTGCTTAAGAGAGCATTGCAGAGAGAGAAAAAAGAAGAGAAGGAGGCAGTCTTGCCCAAAGAGTTTTACAGAAACAGGGTGAAGACAGAATGAGCCAGAAGGTTAGAACATATTGCCAAAGTTACTATGAGGCCAAGCAGAGCAATTGAGAAGAAGCCCAGAGAAGCCAGAGTTGAACCAGCCAGCCAGAGATCAGAAAAGAACAAGAAAGGGGTGAGCTTATTCAGCATGAAGACTCAGAGGCTGAAAACATTCTAGGCCTATATTAGATTGTACAGAGGCTAGACACTACCAGAACTAGGACTAGGTTAGCAGACAGAGGCAGTAAGCCTTCAGAGATGACTATTATCAGGCACATAAAAGTTATTTTTATGGGCTGGAGAGATAGCTCAGTGGTTAAGAGCACTGACTGCTCTTCCAGAGGTTCTGAGTTCCATTCCCAGCAACCACATGGTGGCTCATAGCCATCTGTAATGAAATCTGATGCCCTCTTCTGGTGTGTCTGAAGACAACTACAGTGTACACAAATAAAATAAATAAATCTTTTAAAAGAATGATTTTTACAGTGGTTGCTACCTCCTACTCTCTTGGTTTAATCACCAAACTGTTGTAAACCAATAGTCACATTTTATGGATGGGACATACAATCAGGGTCCCTTCAAACTAAGTTATGACACATGGCTGGAGAGTTCATCTGTCCTTGGGGTAAAACTATAAAGATAAATGGCTAGTCTTGCAAATGAGAATAGATTTCTTCTGGTAGCCCTTACAAATGGGTGCAAAGAAAAAGACGCATCTGCTAGATCAAGAGCTGCATACCATGTACCAAGAAATGTCTTATTCTGTGTACTGGATGGTTTTGTGTCACCTTACACAAGCAAGATTCATCAGAGAAGAAGGAGTCACAGATGAGGAAACGCCTTCTTGAGATCCAGCTGTAAGGGCATTTTCTTAATTAGTGATCAGTGGTGGAGGGCCCAGCCTATAGTGGGTGGTGCCATCCCGGGCATGTGGTCCTGGTTCTATAAGAAAAGCTGGGCAAGCCAAGGGAAGCAAGCCAGTAAGCAGCACCCCTCCATGGCCTCCGCATCAGCTCTGGCCTCAAGGTTCCTGTCCTGCTTGAGTTCCTGACCTGACCTGACCTGCCTTTGGTGATGAACATTGATATGGAAGTGTAAGCTGAATAAACCCTTTCCATGGTCATGGTGTTTCCTGGAAGCAATAGAAATCCTAAGACAGTCTGCCTAAGTAAGGACACCACATCTGGTACAACAGCTGCAACTGGAGTCACTACTTCATTTAGTTTTTGATAGCAGTCATTCTCCATAATCCGTCTGTCTTCTGCACTGGCCAGATAGAGTTATGGGACGTGTGATGGGACCATCACCCCTGCCCCTTCCTAGCCTTTGATGGTGGCACCAGTTTCTGTTATTCCTCCAGGGTGTGTTACTGCTTTTGATTCACTGTTTTTCCTGGGAAAGGCAACTCTACCATTTACCCTTTGCAGCCATAGCATTCCTCAGTCTACAGGTAAGAACAAGGGGCTCTGGGTCTGCAAACTGCCTCAAGTCTGAAAACTGGTTCACGGTCCAAGAGTCTCTTTTGCCATCAACCAGTGTAGCCTTTCTTATTGGTTTGAGAATTTTTCCAATTATACAGATCAAACGAAAATGCAGTAGGTTTCTTACCTATTTCATACCTGTAAACCCTGTGATTGATTTGCCAGCACCAAAGGTCTATCTGAGTCATGCCTCCATAAGTCACTTTGCCTGTGCTGGTCCTAATAGGTCAGCCATTATGGGCATTGCTTTGCCTAGGCTGCCCATCACAATAACTATGACCACCTTGCTATTGGCCACTCAGTGCTGCTGCCTGACTGCTCTTACTTTGGGTCCCAGTTAAGTCCACTGCATTTAATTCATACAACTCAGCAACAGCATCTCCAGCCCTAAGGTCTGGCACAAGGAAAAGGGCAACAACAAACCTCTTCAAATATGCTGGCACCCCTCTCACTATTTTGCAGCTTACAGGATTGGTGAAGGGCTTGTCTTCTGGGCCTTCCCATTGTGAAGGATTAGGTTTTATACAGTGTACCCACTCTAGCATTCTAATTTCCCTGAGACTTAAAATCTTCTCATTGACACTAGGCCAAAGGCACCTCTAACTTCTTTTTAGTAAGCTATTGTTTGAGAAACGCTGCAGCCAGCCATTCAAATAAATGTTGACACCCTTTTCTACTGTGCAAGCTCCCATATTTAACCTAGAATCTCTCACTCAGAGGGCCCATGCCAACAGGCTCAGCCTGATCCAGTGTTATGCTCCTTCCACCATTATCCCACATGCTTCAAATCCATTCCCATACATATTCCCCAGCCTTCTGCTTGAATGAATTAACAGGTTCATTAAGGTGTTCAGTGGTATGGTGTACCTCCTCACAGACTACACTTCCTTGTATCTCCAGGAGTCTACTTAGCCTTAAGTCTGGTTATAGGCCTAGCTATATAGTTGTAGGCCTAACCCAGCTGTGTGGGTTTTGGATAATTCCAGATATAGTCAAGTTGACATGCAAGAATAGCCATCACAGTTTCTCTCTCTCTCTCTCTCTCTCTCTCTCTCTATATATATATATATATATATATATATATATATATATATAATTTAGGTAATACGTTTTACTTCCCAAAAGCTTATGTGTTGAAGTCTTGGTCCCCAGTTGGCAGATCCAATCATTGAGAGATGGCTGTGATTTCATTCATGACGTAATCTAGGTGCAGTCAATGTAAGAGGTAGGACCTGCTTGGTGTCACTGCGGTCGTGCCTTTGAAGGTTGTACTGTCCCTAGCTACTTCTTGTTTCATCAGAGCTTCCTGGACACCACGAAGAGAGCAGGCTTGACTCAGTCACACTCTCAACAGGGCCCAGAGACAACGGGCTGCGTGCCACATGGACTGAAAACTCTGAGCCAGGAGCCCAAATAAATCATTCCACTTTCCAGTTGTGAAGTATTTGTCACACCAGAAAAAAAACAAAAAAACAAAAACCTAACAACCTAACTAACATACTATATAAAGAAAAACAATATTAGATATTACTTCATAGGGAGAGAAAAACTTATATCTAATAGTGAATGGAAGTTTATATATGTTACATGTGTGTGTTTATCACTGTAGAGAATGCCTGTTTGAATTAATAAGAGGCAATACAAAGCAGTGCCGGGGAAGGGTGTGATCACTGAGGACTCCCAGGCTGCTTCTCTTATACATTTTCATCCGCTTCAGTTTTTCTAAAGGAAAAGGCATTGTTCCAGTACAACAATGAAGAAATAAAAAACAAATATTCCACATTCCAGGCCCTTCCCCCTGGTGCCCTGTCTTTGGCCCAGTCCCCAGATATACTCCCTTGGTGGCCATGGGTTGCTCTCTTGGAAAGTTTGCCGCTTCCCTGTGCTGGGCAGCGTCTATACTCAACCTTCAAGCACCACATTCCTTCAGCTAAACAGGCTGCCTATCACCAGGAACGCTTCTAAATCCCAATATCTCACAGAAGCAAGGCTTCATTAAACCCGAGAATAAAATGTTGACCTATGTATCCATAGTTTCTCTCAGAAAAGGAAGCAAGCAGCTACCTGCTCAAACACAGGTTTGGGTAGAGCTCAGTTGGTAATATGCCTGCCTAGCATGCAGGCAGCCCCGAGGAATCACAACACCACATATGGCCACCCCTTCCTGTGATGCCAGCACATGGGAGGCAGAGACCAGAGGATCAAAAGTTGTAGTTCACCATGAGCTCCATGGCAAATTGGAGGCCAGAGTGGGATACGTCATACCTTGTCTCAAAAATAAAATAAGTTGGTCGGTTAACTAGTTAAATTTTAAAGACAGACTCATAGGTGACTGGCTGCCCATTGTCCCAGCTGCTCATTCTCCTGCCAGCACTCATTACACCAACTGCAGAGATGCTCAGGGCACTGCACTTCACTTACCATCCAACAGCCAGCTACACTGGGTAAGGGTTTTGAGTTCATGAAGGGCCAGCCGAGTCATGACATCATCTGGGATGAGCTTTCCTTGGTCAATGAAAGTCTTGGCCAACACACCGATTTCTACAACAGAGGGAAAAGCCATTAAGTGTGTTTACTGTATCCCATTTCAGGTCTCAGGAATTAGATATCTACAGGATGCTTCTGGACCCCGGGTCCACGGTAAAGTGTGCAATCAATGGCTTTTTTGCTATAAGCAGAGGCTATGATGGACATGTAGTACCAGCAGGTGGGGGGAGGAGGATGAATTCAAAGCCAGCCCTGGGCATCTTAATAGGTTTGAGGCCAGTTTGTGCTACAGAAGACCCTGTCTTAAAACAAGCAAACCAAAGAGAACCAAAGACAGTGGGATTACCCCACACTCAACACCCATGTGTTCTTCAAGGCCTAAGCTATTCAGAGCTCTATAATGAGATTTTATCTCAAAAGAACAACAAAACCAAAATGGAAGTGGTACAGTCAGAAGGCCAAGGCAGAAGGATTTCTGCAAGTTTGAGGCCAACTTCAAATACACGGTGAGTTCTAGACAGCCACAGATACATAGAAAGACCATGTCTCAAAAAATACAGAACCAATAAAAAAACAAACAACAACAACAAAAACCTAAGAAGCAGGAAGAGGTAAGGGTGTAGATTTAGCTGAGTTTTAAAAGTGTTTGCTTAGCGTGAGTGAAGCCTTGGAGTAGCTCTCCAGCTTAAGACTGACCGTGGTAGGTGAACAAGCCTGTAACCCCAGCATCGGGGGTAGTGGAAGCAGGAGGGTCAGAAGTTCAAGATCACCCTCAGCCACAGAGCTCAGGACCCACCCAGGCGACAAGGGACCCCGTCTCAAAAAGATTTTTTTTTTTTTTTTTTTTTTACAAAAGGCTTTTCTTTTCTTTTCTTTCTTTCATTTTCCGAGACAGGGTTTCTCTATATAGCCCTGGCTGTCCTGGAACTCACTCTGTAGACCAGGCTGGCCTCGAACTCAGAAATCCGCCTGCCTCTGTCTCCTGAGTGTTGGGATTAAAGGCATGGGCCACCACTGCCTTGCAAGGCTATTCCTCATCATATAGGGTCTACAACTATTATTTCATTTTCCTACAGCTTCTAAAAACTTTTGGGAGGCAAAGATTACAGAAGGGCTAAAGAGGGTGGTGGCTCTGTTGGTGAGCGCTTGCCTGGAAGGCATGAGGGTCTCAGTTCAGTCCCCAGAATCCACACAAAACAGAAGCTGCTGTGGTGGTTTGGGCACGTGATACAGAAGGGAGCCAGCAAGAGCAGGTGGATCTCTGGGTTGCTAGCCAGAGAGCCTGCCTCACTTGGCAGGAGATCTCACCCCAGGCCAGGGAGAGGCCCCACCCCAAAGAAAAAGGTGGCTGATGCCTACAGTATGAATTTTAACCCAGAATTTATCATTGCAATATCAGCTGCCATTTGACAAGCAGACCATCAAGTTTATAAAACAATGGCCGGGTGTCTGAGAGTGTTTTCCAAACTTGTAGGCAGCCGCGCCCTAAAAGATGGCGCCGGCCTGCAGTACACGGCGCCATAAACAACGCCATTGGGCAGGCACTAGCCCAAATGTGGCGCTAACCCCACCCGAGGAGGTGCATACGAATCAAAATGCCGACAGACTGACCAATCCCAGGAGGACACATAGCTCTCCCCAGTGCTGGGGTGTATATAAGCAGTCCTCCCGGGGTTTCCAGAGTTCCCCTGTAGCATGGAGGTGTTCCTAAAATAAAAAAGGCTGTTGAGAAGAATCCGACCGTGTTGCGTTTTTTCTTGCTGGATGAGTTGAGCGCAACACAAACTCATTAAAGTAACTCTTTTTCTGGTGGGGGTGGGGGGTGCCTGGAATTGTGGATCTGCTATTCAGAGCACTCAGTTCACAGCACCCACACTGAGTGGCAAAAACAAAAAACAAAAACAAACAAACAAAACACCCCAAACACTTGTAACTCCAGCTCCCAGGGATTCAGTGCCCTCTTCTGGGCAATAAGGGAATTGCATTCACATGTACACACACACACACACACACACACACACATAAAAATAAAAATAAAAAATTAGAATAACTAAATAAAATAGACTTTAGAAAGGTCCATGTACATAATATATGTAGACCTCATTTGTCTCTTTTGACTATTCTTTTTAAAGAGGGCCTCAGATCCCCTGGAACCGGAGTCACCAATGGCTGCCATATGGAGCTGGGAATCAAACTGGTCCTCTGGCAGAGCCGCAGTTCTCTTACTCACAGAGCCATCTCTCCAGGCCCATGAATGTTCCTTTAAATTTCACCCTAACCCTACATAATTATTATAATTCTTCCAGGAATTGAGTATTTCATGAGAATTACATTAAAAAAAAAAAGTAACAAACACAAAAATCTCCCTGGGCCATGGTTCCTCCCTCCAGCTGCTATACGCCCTCTCCCCTCAAAGATGACACAGCTTGGAAGGCTTCTTCTTCCAGACCTGTCTCCTGCTTCCTCCTCGCTGTGCTTCAGGACAGAATTTCTCCCAGTTCCACGGGTCTGGCAGTGGCATGATGCTTGCCTTGCATGCCCATGGTCTGTCTTCATCTTACCTCTTCCCTGGCCCTCAACCCCTTCCCTCCAGGCATACCCCTTACCAGGAGACTAACACAATCTGGCCCTCCTAACCTCTGCACAATTAATTCCCTTGCTCCTTCTTTTGATAGATAATCCGATTCATAATCATGTGGTATGCCCAGAATAAACAAATCAAAACACACGGATATGTGTTGGGTGGCCAGACGTTCATGAGCCAAAGCTCATAAAATCTGATGCCCAGAGAAACAATGTTGAAACCTTTGAGAGGTTTGGTCCTAAGTCCACCCTCATACAGAGATGAAGGATGTTGGATGACTTCTAGGTGACTGCTTATTGTGGTTTCTCTCTTCTTCACTCACCCACTTGCCTACAAGGTATAACACAGCACAAACCCAGGTACAGTCCTGAGATTGTAGGACTTCCAATCCCAATAAGTGTGCACTACATAAACTTTGTTTTTTTATATATATGAATTATTCAGTGTCTAGTCTTTGATTACACCAATGAAAACAGACATTATTTTAAAGGACTTTGTCTTAGTGTTTCCATTGCTGCAAAGAGACACTATGACCCAGGTAATTCTTATAAAGGACAACATTTAATTGGGGCTGGCTTACAGGTTCAGAGGGTCAGTCCATTATCATCATGGCAGGAAGCATGGCAGTGCCCAGATAGGCATGGTGCTAGAAGAGCTGAGAGTTCTACATCTTGTTCTGAAAGCCAACAGGAAAAGACTGTCTCCCATGTGGGTAGAAGGATGGTCTCAAAGCCCGCCCCCACAGTGACACACTTCCTCCACCTAGTAATGAAACACCCCTAATAATGCTACTCCCTGGGGCAAGCATATTCAAACCACCACAGACTTATGGTAAGACATCCTCGACTTCCTAGGGAACCAAAAGTTCTTTAGGCTTCCATATGCCACAAGCTCCTCTCTCTGTCTCCCCTCTCTCCATCTTCTGAAACCATCATGTCTACATTCTGCTATGGACTGAGATATTTCAGTCCCAAGTCCATATACTGAAACACTAACCTAACGCCTAATGTTTCACTATATTCATAGACTGTATTTACCTCAAGAAGAAGGTAATTCAGGTTGAATGGGGTCATAAGGTGGGGCCTCAATCTGACAGGAATTGTAAACTCTGAGGAGACAGTGGGAGTGCCTGACAGAAGAAAGGTCGCCCGAGGAGAAAGTCAGAAGGTGGCGGGTGACCTGCCTGACAGGCAAGCCTCGACAGGAACCAACTCTTCCAGAGCCTTGATCCTAGACTTCCAGGCTCCAAAAACAATGCTATTCCAGCCTTCCAGTCTGATGTGCTGTTATGACAGCCACTGTGACTAACATATCCAGATGCCTGCCTGACCCCATGCTCCTACTCCCATTGTGAGCACCTTCAATGGAATCTCATATTCTGTGTGTCCACCTAATGGACCCACAGATCACTGGGTGGGTGGATGGATATGTGATCAGACAGACAGACAGACAGGGGTCAGGATTCTCCTGAGTTCTAGCTGTGGTGTGTTTTTTTTTAAATGATCTATGAAGGGGGTGGGACATGTGTTGTGGGGGGTGAAGGAGAACAAAGAACAGTGACATATGCATAAAAACACCAAAGGAAACACATTGTTTTCTGTACTAAAAATGAAAAAAAAAAAACCCTAACAATTTAGCCTAAGCTTATTTTTTGTAGTAGCAGTCATAAACCAGTCTTTTTTTTTTTTTAAAGATTGCTCTGAATTATTTAGATACAAAATAATGGAAAAAGAGAAGCTAATTCAAACATCAACTGAACATTTTAACATATCCACATAATACAAAAAAAGTAATGAAGTCCTAGTGCTATAATATGACAGAATCCTTGAAAGCCTAAGCTGGGAACAGTGCCATTCACCCCAAGTTTCAGCTACCCAGGAGGCCGAGGTAAGAGGGTCACCTGAGCCCAGGAGTTCCTATCTGCCTAGGCTACACAGTGAGACACTCTGAAAACAGCAGATACAGCTTAGGGTCAAAGGCTCTTATGACTGAGCATTACAACCTGATTGGACCCACGTGATAGAGAGTGACAATCCACCCACTCTCAAGTTGTCCTCTGACCTCCACATACACAGTGTGGCACGTGTATGCACACATACACACACACACTCACACACACATACTTGGAGGGAGGTAAGAGGCCATGCCTCAAAACTCTCCTCCTTAGCATTCCCCAAGTAGCCCTAAGAACATGCTAGAAGTAAATATGACCATGCTAAGTCAAAACCCACAGACCGTCATTTCATTTCTGCAACATGTCCAGAATGTGGGCATTGAAATATACAGCAGTGTTGCCAGAGGCTTGGGTGGGGTGGGTGGAGATGGGAGTGTCTCTTAGGTATGAGGTGTCTTTTGTGGGTAATAAAAATGTCCTAAAATCTGTTGTGGTAACAGTTACCCAACTCTGCGGCATACTTATGCGCTGGATTTTACATACACTTTAAATGTGGACGTTGCATGAATCATCTCAACAAGGCAGTGCTGGGGAGAGATGAAGTGAACTCCTGGAAGGCACGCTGCCAAGGGTTCTGAACATTACGGACCTGTGCTACCACTTACAGAAAAACAGTGGTTCTCAGCCTTCCTAGTGCTGTGACCCCTGGATACAGTTCCTCATGTCCTCCTGGTGACCCCAACCATACAATTATTTTTGTTGCTTCTTCATTACTGTAATTTTGCTACTGTTAGGAACTGTAATGTAAATATCTGTGTATCCCAATGGTCTTAGGTGACCCCCAGTGAAAGGGTCACTCAACCTCCCCCAAGGGGTCTTGACCCACACAGGTTGAGAGCCATCATACTAAGGGAAGACAGATTAGCATCAAGTCATGTGTGCATAAATGTTTGTTTGTTTGTTTGTTTGTTTAGTTAGTTAGGTTTTTAAAGACGAGGTCTCTTGTAATCTTGGTTGTCCTGGAATTCGCTTTGTCACCCATAAGTTGAGAACCTGCCCACTAAGGGAAGACAGATTAGAACCAAGTCATGTGTGCATGAAAAGAGTTTTTAATTTTTTTTTTTTTTTTAAGATGAGGTCACTCTGTGTCGTCTTGGTTGTAGTGGACTTGCTCTGTAGACCAGGCTGACCTCAGAGTTACTGAGATCCACCTGCCGCTGTCTCCCAAGTGCTAGAATTAAAGGCATGCGCCACCACCACCTGGCCTGTGCATGAAACATTGTACAAAGCTCTCATGGCTAAATATTCATTTAGATTTTTTTTTTAATTTCAAGCCACGTAAATGTGTTGACTATTACAAATTACCTTTATAAAAACCACCTGTTTTACCCTCAGTCTGAGCTAGTTCTCCACACTTACACTTCCCAAGATGACCTACTGAGTTAGACTCTCCCTCCATACAGATGATAGCAAAGGAGATATAAAGGGTTGGCTCTCTAGTCTGGCGTTACAGATGAAGCACCCACCAAGGAGCTAGACTAGATTCTGCGCTCACACGCTGAGGCTACTATGGCTGCCATAGATGAAGTATTTCTATTACTATTTCCCTTACGCAACACACCTTTTAAATAAGTAAGCTAAAATGTTCATAAAATAATAAGTTTTTTTTTGCAAATGCACTTTGAAATAAATTTTTTAAAAATCTACCTAAAATTACATTATGAACCTCAATTCTGGAAGTCCTGATCTGTGGGGGAAAATGCATAATTGACTCTCAGGGCCTGGGTTTCCACCCTGGTACCTCAGAAAATGCAATTTATTCCCATTTTGGTTTTTGTGTATATGAGAGGGATTTGAATCGCACCCTCGTCTAGGCCCATACTAATGACCCTGTATCATCCACTTCAGGATATGTGCTGCTCGGGTCCGGTGAACACAGAAAGGCTGTTTATCACTACGGGAATTCTTCAACCTCTGTGGAACTCGGTTTTCTCATGAAAGGAATGAGAGGATTAAATTTCATTTAAACCACGTAAGTCTCGATTGTAGTTCTCTGACTGCTCGGTCCTGATTGGTAGTCTAAAGTCTACAGGTCAACTGCTGTCAACAGGGCAACTGGTGTTTCCCGAGTCATTCTCAACTCTTCCGAGATGACTGTTTTTCTCACATAGACTTTTTATCTTAACAAATACTATTCACATCTTGCATGTTAAACCCAAGTAGGAAATAGTGATGTGATTACTGCTGGAAGGAATGGATGCTATCACCATGGCCACCGAACACATGCTAAACTGTATGGTCAGGGTTATAAAGAACACTTACTAAATGATGAGGAGTTTCCAGAAATTCCACCCCTGGAATTTACTCAAAGGAAAATAAGCAAAGTTGCCGCCAGCTCTTCTGATTCATAGAACTATTTATTATAGCAAAGAACAGTGAGGAACATAAACCCCGGCTGATAGGGGTCCAGGGTACAGTGCTTGATTCGCATGCACAGGGCTTGAGATTCAGTTTCTGGCACTGGAAAAAAATGGAATAGCCGATATCGGGCAAAATATAAATGTCTTGTTCAGTCTTGGTGAAATTAAATCTGAGATGATCTATAAGCATGCTCACAACTCATGAGGATACAAAGCACTAATAACAATTGTACAACTGCATACAAGCACAACAGAAAGGGAAAGGAGAACACCAAGGGGTTAATCCATGATCTCCAGGTGAGGCCCGTCTATGCAGGATGTCAGTTCTCCTTCTGTATTCTTCCGTCTTTCCCTCCTCCCTTCTCTCCTTCATTCGTTCGTTACTTTGTTCCTTCCTTCCTTCCTTACGATTTAGTATCAGAAAACATGAAGCACTTTTTCAGAATTTGTTTTCGGGTTTGTTTTGTTTTGTTTACGATTACACCTCCTTTGCTTCATTCTGTGGGAAATATCTAATCCATTCACAAATATTTATTGAGAATATATTCTCAATGTATAGAGAGAATATAGACTATATTCTCAATATAAATTTGCAAAGGCCCTACATGGGACCGGCCAGACGCCACTTAGTAAAGACTACTCTACATGATAAACCATTAACATCTGTGGGAACAATCTCACGATGCCTCCCAAGCTTTGTGTTCTGCCCTTACTAAGGGATTGTTGTTACTTCTTTGAAGAACAAGTGGCCCCGACATCCCAGGACCTGCAGGATTTCAAGTATCAACTAGCTGAGCCAGGCTCCGTGGAGAGCATCCCAAGGGGCCTGGCTGGGGCTTCCCTCTGAGATCTGTAACTTTTCCCAGCTGAACAAAGACCTAGCTGCCTGTGTGGACCTTGAACTTTGACCTGCAAAGACTTCTCTCATGAACTTTATTTAGTTCTAGCAGAGCCAGAGCATTTGCAATTCCAACCCTGATGAAACTGAGTCAGGAGGATTACTCCAAATTCAAGACTAGCCAGAGCAACTGTCTGAGACCCTGTTAAAACAAAACAAAAACAAAAAACCTACTTCCAATAATGAATCTTCAAAGTTTGTATTAAGAAAGTATTTGTCTTTCTGTGTCATAAAAAAGAACTGACCATTAAAACTGCCGAATGGGTGGCTGAACAACTTTGTGTGTTCAGCTCCTTGGTCTCTGTAGTCTCTTTCCATGTTTCAGAGATGCAGTCCTGGGCACCCTGAGGCTTAACAGGGGTTAACGTGTAACTCGAAGCATTGTTTCTTCATTTTTTCATTTTTCAGAAATGTATTTAAATACCCTTTCATTTACTCTTTTCAAATGTTGTGTTTTCCTACCCATGAGCATTCTTTGCCACCCACAGTCAGGCCAGCTCTGAGTCGGGTATGCAGGTCACCCCTAAAGACTTCTTCTGTACTTTGGATAGCAGCAAAGTCTTCAGGACTTGGGACTGTTTGCAGTAACTCACATTGCAATCTGTTGCACTAAGAACATTTAGCAAGAGTCAAACAACTTAACCTTTCGATAAAGTTTAATTAGCTGCAGCCTTTATTATTTCTTAAGGTCAACATTAGACGAGAACAAAAACATGCTTGAGGGGTGCAAAGGATCGAGCCAAAGAAAAGGAAAACAGTGGGTTTTCACACACCCCCACCCCCACGCACACACTTGAATATCAATGTCTTTTAAACAAACAAAAAACACCCTTTCCTAGAAATTAGCTATACACCCACCAGGAGGGAGTGGACAGGTAAATAAATCGAGGTAGATTGAGCAGACACATGGTAAGCAGTGCAGTGGGGACAGGACAATGTCTCCATATGGGATGGTGGGCTGAATGCATTTGTGCGAAAACACCCATGTGGAGTAAGTAGATGGTAACTTGATACACTGAGGTTGTACTAAAGAGCTTTACCCAAAGACATTTCCAGAAGGAGATAGACTGTTTCTCTCCGAGGCTCTGGGCTGAGGTAGGGACTAAGAGAAAACTTTGCTTTTTACTCTATGTATTTCCATCTTCCCTCCTCTCCCGGATCTTTACTTTCTTTTTTTAAACCTTGAACAGGTATTATTTCTGTGTTAATAACCTTCAAATGAATTTTCAAAATAGGCACTGGTTTGTAATTGAAGGTCAACACTATTGTGGAGAAACACATCTGGTGCAAGCTTTTTAAAAATAGTTTAGCTGTTAGTTGGCTGGCGCCTGGAATCCCAGCACTCACTAGGGAGGCTGAGACAGGAGGATGTCAAACTTAAGTTAAAGTTATCCTTAGATACATCGAATGACACTGTCCCAAAAAATAAATGAAAAAAAAATGCTTTTCTTAAAATAGAACTTACCACAAACCCACCCTTTGTAAAGTGTTGGCTAGCTTTTTTGTGCTGAGTTAGAAGACTTTGGGAAGAGAAACACAGCAATCGTTTATGTAACTGTTACAAGGACAACTTTAGTGCCTAAGAAATGTCTGGGGGCATCAAAATCTAAGCCAACTTTGTGACTGCAATGAAAATAAGTAATACTTGACCTTGCAGAGAGAAAGGTCAGAATTACAAGATCCCATGGAGCTTACCATGAGCGGGAGGGGGTGTAGGAAAAAAAAAAAAAAACAAAAAAGAAGCTAACCCTGGCAGAGCCAAAGCCTGCCTTCTGCATACAAGGACACGTGGAGAGACAGGCACAGCTCCCCCCCCCCCCCCCCCCCCCCCGGCTGGACCCCCACCGCAGCTGCCAGCTGTGCGGAATGAGCTTCTAAAAACAAAGCCAAAGGCTTTCCTTCAGTCTTTGAACTTCCTAGTCCTTTCCTTCCCCCTCCCCCCATCTACCCGAAGCTGCCCACGGAGGCCAGAGGATTCGGGGCGCAACGGCTCTTTCCCCAGGCGAGGTCGGGGAGCTCTGCACCCGCGTCGCAGGACCCTCGACCCCGGCCCGCAAAGCCCAGCCGGGACGATCGCACGCCGCCAGCCCTCGGTCTCAGCTCCCACCTGTGCCCTGCAGCATGTTCTGGCGGAGCAGGTCCCCGCTGGAGAGGTGCTTCAGCTCGAAGTGTTTGGTGATGCGTGACGACACGGTGCCCTTGCCGGAGCCCGGGGCCCCCATGATCACGGCGCGCAGCAGCCGCCCCGACGCCCCCATGGTGGCTGGCGGTGGTCCGAGCTGCGCAGACGCTGGTCTGTGGCCTGGCCTGCGCGCTCACAGGCTCCGCGGCCCTGGAGGGCTGGCAGCTGCAAGCGGGCGGTGGCCAGGACGCCCGGCTCTCCCGGAAGTGAGCGACGGCCACCGGGGCCGCCCCGCCGGCTGCTGCACCGCCCCTCCGCGCCCCTGCACCCCACTCCCTTGAGCTCCACCCGGCGCCTCTTGGCATCCCCAGACCCTCGTGCCCTGTGCTGCCTGGTCCCAGCCTGCAGGCTGCGCCCGTCTGCATTCTCCCCAGTGGACAACCTCTGAGCAAGCCGTTCTACTTCTAGTCTCCCGCTGGCATCTCTGAGTGCCTGGATTTCTTTCTTTCTTTCTTTCTTTCTTTCTTTCTTTCTTTCTTTCTTTCTTTCTTTCTTTCTTTCTTTCTTTCTTTCTTTCTTTCTTTCTTTCTTTCTTTCTTTCTTTCTTTCTTTCTTTCTTTCTTTCTTTCTTTCTTTCTTTCTTTCCCCCTCTGTGTTCATCTTTTCACCCTTAGTCTTTTCTAAGAGCCAAGTTATGTCCTGCTCAGACCCAACAGGAAGCAGCATGCCCCCATGTTGTGTCCCCTCGGCTCCCCTGGTTCACCAGGTGTTCCCCACCTTTTCACACCAATCCTCCCTTGACCTTCTTCCCTCTGCCTTTTCACCCCATTTCCTTCTCCTCCAGGGGTGACCTGGAACCCTCCTCACTGAAGTTTTCATCAAGTGAAATATGTGTCTCATCTCCCTAAATCCACTTTCAGAACCAAAAATAGCGGTCACTGTTAACTTTCGCAGAGGTCAAACATACTAGCTCCTTCAGAAATGCATTCATTTCAGGAAGAGCTACCCAGTGCCTACCCACTGTACTTAGAGGCCTCCGAGAATGCTATGCTGAACAAACCCGAGTTTCTACTGCTGTCGGTTTGTTTTCTTGCTTGTTTGTCCAGGGGTGAAACAGTACTGTGAATAAAAACAATAACAAGCCAGCAGGCAGCGGTGATAGACGCCTTTAAACCCCGCACCCAGGTAGAGGCAGGCAGATCTCAGGATTCCTGGCCAGCCTGATCTACAGAGTGAGTTCCAGGACAGCATGGGCTACACAGAGAAACCCTGTCTTGAAAAACCAAACAACAACTAAGCAGAAGGTGTGGGAGGGAGCAGTGATGCCCTGGCGTGGGCTCTGAAAACTGAAGTACAGAGGGAGAGTGAGGTACGAACGGATGCAGAAGAGAAGCGATTGAGTCTTATTTTATCTGTAAAATGGACGCAGGAGATTAGTGTAGAGTAGAACGGTGTGTGGATTGCCTATACAAGACCAACTACAGGAAAGTGCTCCGTAAACGTTGCCCACTGTCCGCCTGATACGGTTTCCTTGTGCCAGGCACGGGGAAAACAGAAAACTGTCTCTAAAGGAAACACCATGTGTGCCCCCTCAGAGGCTGCCAAATGACTGGTTCAGAACTTCTTGCAGTTTCCAAGTAATTATTTCGGGGGTGATGGAGAGGGTGGCAAGGTGGCAAGGTAGGTTTGCTTGCTCAGAGAGAAGACGTGGTCTCTGTGGCAGGGTGAGGCAGACATCCCTGTACTTAAAAAAGCAAATGAGTGGCTCTCCCGTTGTTATTGCTGCACAAGAAGGAGTTAGTAAATAAGTAAATTACACAGTCAGTGCCTGTGTGTGGAGTTAGGAGGAGAGCATGAGGGTACCCCGAGGAAAGGAAGGGAGGGAGGGAGGGAAGGAGGAAGGAAGGGAGGAAGGCAAGAATGGAAAGGTCTGGGCAAGAGCAGGTTACGCAACACCAGAACCAGAAAACCTGGTGGTGGAGAAAAGCATTTCCAATCTCCGCAGTCGGGAACATTTGTGGTTTCAGCCTTGAAAATAGATCTTTGGAAATTTCGATTATGGGGGTGGGGTGTTCAAACAATCTTGGAGCAGCTAAGAATCCCCCTCCCAACACCACAGCAAGCAAACACACAAACCCGAACAGAGAGGTCCATTGCTTGTTCTCTTGGAGCTAGCGTTCGTTCTACTGGGGAGAGAAGGCAGAAGCAAACACATGAGTATGTAAGACGTAAGGTGCTTAGAGACTTAGGGTGGGAGGCAGCAGGGTGTGTGGTCACTTTAACAGGCCCACGGGAGCTGGCCAACTTCGGCTTCGCTCAAAGCTGTTGATTACAGAGGAGTAAGAGGCTGCCAAACTGGGATGTCTCTTGGCAACAGGGCCCAGGGCAGTCATTTCGACACACACAGGTAGTTATTTGTGTGAGGTTTTGTTTTCCTGTTTAAGTTACACTATTGATAATATTGGAACACAAAGTTAATTTGAATTTTAATCTCACAAGGGTGCCTGAACTACCCATGGCCAAATGTTTATACAGGTCCATTTGTATTGAAGAAAGCTCAGAGGAGTGCCCTGTGTGTAGTAGGCAGTCAGTCAGTAAATGCCTGTTGGTGAGACACTAAGAAGTACTGTTTTGTCACATTAAACTCCAGAATATTTTAAGTCCTTAGAATGGACAGAGTGGATCAGGGATTATAGGTATGTGGCGTAGGTTGAACTGTCTCCCTAAAAATGTGGGGGTGTGGCTGGCACTAGGTCTCAGTGTGTGACCTTATTTAGAGAAGAGCTGTTACAGGAATAGTTAGGGAGGTCACGTTGGGGTGATCAGTCATCGTCTTTACCAGATGTGATATGAAGACACGAATAGTGTGTGGTAACAGGCCAGAGACTGGAGCTAAAAGGCTGCAAAAAGGATGCCTAGAGAAAGACAAGGCACTGTTCTCTCTTAGAGACCTGATGAGAACTCCCAACCCTGCTCATTCCTTGTGTTTGGCTCAAAGTTTCCCAAACTATAAGAGAAACCATCCCTTCCCTTTAAGCTCGACATTCCTGGCTGTTTGTTATGGCAAGGCCTGGGAAATGAATATACTCTTCCAGAAGTCTGCCTGTGTGCGCATTGTCTCAGCATGAGCTAGGGGAGTGAGAAGGGAGGCTAGCTGGAGTCAGTGTCTGGGAATCCCTGACTAGCATTGGAGTTGGGAAAAGACAAAAGAACCCGGAAGAGAAGGGCGTGTCTGGTACCTATTGCAGTAGAAGTGGCCCAAGCCTTTGTTGGCTTAGTACACACAGCGTGATTTAGCTTCTCACACTGGTTCCCTATGACTTACTCACTGGGCCGGATGGCTAGAACAGACTGGAAAAGTGGGTGTTTGTCCATCTGCTCTTCAGTCTCCTGATCTGCAGATCTAGGGCACCGGGTTCCTGGAGGGGAGTGTTTTATGTAAATCCTTATATCTCTTCCTGCCTGACTCTTGTGACACCTCATTGGCCAAGCAAGTCCCATGACCAAGGCTGTGTGTGTGTGTGTGTGTGTGTGTGTGTGTGTGACACTTTATAAGAAACCAGTAGTAAAATAATCTAGCTTAGAGATTATTAATTACCAATTACAACTTAGCCAATTATCCCAAAACTTAGCAACTTAAAACAATAATAGCTATTATCCCATAGTTAGCATCCATCAGGAATGCAGACACCAGCGCAGCTCAGCTAGGGGCCTGTGGCTCACGGTCTTAGAAAATGCTACCGCAAAGGTATTGACTGGAACTACTATCTTCTCCAACCTCAACCCAGAGAGGATTTACCTCCATGCTCCCTGATGTTGCTGTTGGTCAATCTCAGGTCCTTGGTGATTGTTGGCCAAAGAGTGCTGCTTCAAACCTAAAACGGGAACTGAGGATGTAGCTTGGTGATAGAATCTTTATCTGGTGAGGATGAGGGCCTGGATTTGACTCCCAGCAGCACAACAGACAAGCACACACCTAAACAAAGGAGATGCATTGCTTGAGCTAACATTCCGCTGGGGAAAGAAGATGGACACAAACATAAAAATACATGGAATGGCGGATGTTCAGTGGTGCCACAGAAAAAAATATAGAAGGAGAGGAGACGTGGGTGTTATGAAACGAGAATAGGAGGTATTGTCACACAGGTCAACATTTTGAGGCTTGAGAACAAGCCATCCAGATAACCGGAGGAAGAATGTTCTGGAGAGAGAAAGGAAAGATCCGAAGAGAAGGCGCTGAGGGGAGGAATGCCGGGAAAGCGGTCTGAAAGTCCCGGGTCTGGAGTAAACAGGGGAGGAGATAACTGGAGAGCGTGGGAGGTCGAGAGCGTCCATGTCCCACAGGGCCTTATCAGCTGCTGTGGCCAAGTGGGATTGTCTAAAGATGGCAGCGGCTCACACCCAAGTTAGAGACTCTGTGATCTTCCCGAGTGCTGTTTCGAGTGCTGTTTCTGCGTGCTGTTCCTGTCACTTCCCCACCGAAGAAGCCAGTCTGTGTTGTGTTCCCTCAACCTCTGAACTGGGTAGGCTCTTGTGACTGTTCTAACGAGCTGAGTAAGGGTAGGCCCTGAAGAATGAAGCAGCTCTGGTTTTCTGACTGTTGGCTGCAACACTCAATTTGGAAACCTGCAGTAGCTGCGGAAGGCATCTGACTACCCTGGGACACAGCAATGTAAGAGCCTAGCCCACGTGGAGAAGCCGCTTAACGAGAGTAATACACAAACCACCTCTCGTTTAAAGCCATCCAGCTGAACCCTTCCCAAACGACCCGTGATAAAAGAAAATGATCGGGATGGTTTTAAGTATTAATGTCAGCAAGAGTGCAGCCACACAGGTCGTGAGAACTGGGTAGCCAGATGCGACAATACCCACCTTTAATCCCAACACTTGGGAAACAGAGGCAGGCGGATCTCTGTGAGTTCCGGGCCAGCCAGGACTACATAGTGGGATCGTGCCAGACAAGATGTGCTCCTGGGACAATAATGGAATAATTGTTGTGGAAGGAACCAACTATTTAATGTTTGATTTTGAGACTAACTCTACAAGGAGGGGATTCATGCCTGCTTCTATAAATCTGGTCAAAAGCCCATGGCCGAGGAGGTTATAGGCCCTACTTAGGGAAGCTACTGCTGCTCATTTGGTAAATGGACATGTGATCAAACTGCCTTCTAAGTACGCTTGTACTCATAGATTAATGATGCTCTCACCATTGGTCAAAGAAGTGTCTTTGTGCAGTAAGCAGCAGTCCATGCCAGCACGAGTAACTACTTAAACGTGCTGAGGAAAGGTGTGTTGGGTGCTCACCTCTAATGATGACCTCCTCAAGGCTCCAGGAACATCGTGGAAGACAGGAGAGAAAGCACGTCGCAGAGCTGGAGGGTGGGGAAGAATGCTACAAAACGCTGCCCTCTGGACACAAAGTGACCGTTGTACTCACAAAATGCACAGCAGCTGTGCTTATCTGCGTAAGACCTGCTCAAGATTAAGCCAGTCACAATGAGCTGGGGGAGGGGTCATAAGCTTCAACCCCAGCTAAGAAACTATTAACAGTTAATGCGGGGGTGGGGGAGTGCATGTGGTGGGGTGGAGGGTGGGCAGGGACTTTCTTTTTTTTTTTTTAAATGTTTTTTGAATTTATTTATTTATTTACTTATTTCATGTATGTGAGTACACTGTAGCTGTCTTCAGACAGTCCAGAAGAGGCATCGGATTCCATTACAGATGGTTGTGAGCCACCATGTGGTTGCTGGGAATTGAACTCAGGACCTCTGGAAGAGCAGCTGGTGCTCTTAACCACTGAGCCATCTCTCCAGCAAGGGGCAGGGACTTTCTAGTAGGCTGTTGTCCATACCTCTGGTGAATGGCCCAACCCCCAGGCATTTTCGGGCAGTACTAATTGAAGTCTGCGGGGGCCATGAAAGTAGGAAGGGGACATGTTAGTGGTAGGAGCCGGGAGAGGTGGGAAAGGGGAGTTAGTTGTTCTAAGATACATTCGAGATTCATTGTAAAACATCTATAACGTCATCAAAGCACAGATTTAAAATCTTCTCCCCGCCCCATCCCCCTTTTTGAGATAGTTTCTCTGCGTAGCCCTGGCTGTCCTGGAGGCAGGTTTATCCCTGGATATTGCTGGGCAGTCAGCCTACTTGCTACTTGCTGAGCTCCCAGTCTCAAAAATAAGGTAGACACTGTCACATAAGTGATACCTGAGGCTGTCCTCTGCTTCCATCATGTTCCTGCACAGACGTGTCCACGAACACACACACACAAATGCACACACACATGTACACACACACACACACACTTGCACATACTTAAAATGAAAGGTAGAAAATGCTCTCTTTGGGGACAGGCTTCTCTGAAGATGGAATTGATACGATGTAGAATCAGAATTCCAGGGATGGGAGGGACAGAGAATGTATACATCAAAGCAGGGGAGCAGAACAGAGGAGGCAAACCCCAAACGCAACAGAAGGGGAACCCAAGAAATTAGAGAACTTTATCTTAATATTTACCTGAAAGGATAAATAAGTAAAAATACATAGGCAATTACTAAAATATACAAAAATGAAAAGAGGTTATGAAAACATTAGGAATTCTGTAAGATAAGGTAGTGTCGGCACACCTGACACTATTTTGTGAGGCTATAACATACTGCTTGAAACTAGATAATTTATAATGAAAAGAAATTTGTTGTCTCACAAATCTGGAGATTGGGAGCTTCAAAAGAAAGATGCCAGCATCTGGCCTGGGCCTTCCTTTTATATCTTGCTCTGGTAGAATGACTGGCAGTCCACACAGCAGTTGCTCTTTATTAAGACTTTAAATTCACCTAGAGAATGGGGTCCCGCAGCCAAACCAATTCCCAGCACCATCACAGTGGCAATTAAATCCCAATGTGAGTTCTGTGGGCAGAGCCCTTCAAACCATGGCACGCCGTCTGCGTGTTCTGCGCCCTTCTGAAAGCTCAGGTCCAAAACGCATTCATTCCCACCTAAGTAGCTTCAAAAGCCTCAATTCATTTCAACTTCAGCTTTCCCTCCAGCTCTGATCCTGTGAAATCAGACAAGTTACAAGCTTTCAATGCTCAGTACTGAGGCAGAGATGAGGTGAGTTATTCTCATTTCAAAAAGGGAAACACAGAAAACAAGACAGGGTCAACAGGTTCCACGTAAACCCAAAACCCCAAAGAGCAAGCCACATGAGATCTCAAGGCCTAAAACTAATCTTTGGCTCTAGGTCTCACTGTCCCACCATGGGACAGCAGCACATTGAGACTCTGGACGGCTCTTTTGGGTACAGTCCGCACACCTCTCTTGGGCTGGAGTCAGGACTGTGGCTTCTCTAGGTAGTCATTTCCCATCCGTGGGTCTGTAGGTCTGGGGTCTCAGAGAGCGGGTCTGATTTCACAATCCCACTATGAGTTCTTCTAGCAGAGGCTCTAGTCTGAGATGCTGAGGCAAGCTGGAAAGACAGACAGAATTCAGAGACCATGAGAAGGGCCCAAAGCTCCTGGCTCCAAAATCTGGTCTACATTTCTCACTGGCTAAGAGTCAAGAACCACAACACAGCTGACCAAGTCAGGAGGATTGCCTCCGAGGCAGCCATGCTTTCTCCTCAGAGAGATCTCCAATAAGAAAGTTCAGAAAAACAAATGCACCACTGCTGGTTAAGGCCAAAAATATCCTGTGACCTTTGAGTTTAACTTTATCAGCGTTCCCCATGGTCCTTAAACCTGAAAATCCACCCCAGAAACCTCCTCGGGATTGCATTTAAATTAGGAAATTCTTTACGATAAAAGGAGGATAGAAGCCAGTTCATTTTCTACCTTAATTTTAAAACTTTACTACGTTTTAATACCTCTTAATCTTTGAACCTGGTTATAAGCTGGTTGTCAATTACATCCTTTGAGCAACGTCACTTCCAAAACCACAAGATCATATACATATGCTCAGATACACATAAACACATACTTAAGATGATCAGAGACATATATTCAGATATACATACAATACTTAAGGTGCTTCACTCTAAATGCTCATGCTTAAATTTAAAGTGCATACTGCCATTGCCTAATAAATCCGACTCTGTTTCGTGCTGACTCATATTGAAACACTTGGGTTCAATCCCTGAGACCCACATGGTGGAAGAAGAGAAGCGAGTCTTAGAATTTGTCCTCTGATCTTTGAAATGTTGGTGAGGAAGCTCTGCCTTGACAGCATTTGCAGCCTGTGAGCCTGCAGGATTGGCACCAAGTGGCCATAGAGGTTTGCCATGTGTGTTTCTGCAGTTGTGGCTAGGACTACATGTACCCCAGCTGGTCCAGGAGACCCGGCTCAGAGTCATGGCACTGCCTTGGGCAAGGAGCCAACCATTCTACCCACAGGAGCTTGCTCTGGTGAAGCTGTGACGGGCAGGGCACTGGTCACCTCTGTGCGACTGTGTGTGTGTGGGGGGGGGTGGAGGGACACTGGTCATTCTCCCAATGCAGGGGGGCTTAGCAACTGCCTTCCTTCTAACCCTGGCACAGCTCTTGCTCACCCCAGACCCACTTTTTTTTTAAGCTTACTTTTCCATTCCTCACTTGACTAGGCTGGCAGTTTGCCACATCTCTATGGCCTGCCTCTTTTTCTTTTCTTTTCTCTGGCTTTTTAAAATTATTTTATATATTCACTTTACATTCTGCTCACTGTCGTCGTCCCCCCCCCGACACACACATGATCCTTCCCCCTCTCCCTCTTCTTTTTCTCTTCTGAAAGGATGGACTCCCCCTCCCATCCTCTCACCCTGGCACATCAAGTCACTGTGGGGCTAGGCGCATCCTCTCCCACTGAGACCAGACAAGGCAGTCCAGCTAGAACAGATCCTACAGTCAGGCCACAGCTGGCTTGTCTCTTATTAAAAGATAAATTTCCCCCAGCGATGGTAGCCCACACCTTTAAAATTTTTATGTATTTATTTGTTTGTTTGTTTGTTTGTTTGTTTTGAGACAGGGACCACACCTTTAATCCCAGCACTCAAGAGGAAGAAGCAGATGGATCTCTGAGTCTAAGGCCAGCCTGATCTAGAAAGTAAGTCCCAGGACCAGCTAAGGCTATGCAGAGAAACTCAAGCAAGCAAGCAAGCAAGCAATAAATTCCGTATTTAAATTGCTTTTATTTTCCTCTGTTTCACCTTATGAAGTTAAAAGAAGTTACACAGCTCCCCAAATGACTGATGACTCTTTTGGCCGATCCTGGGACAGAGGTGCAATTCAGCTAAGTTCTTTGCCACTCGATAAAAAGATGGCACATCCTTCAGTTTACAATATGCCTTAGTGTGTGGCGCCTCGTCCAAGTAGTGTCTCCTGTCCGTATTTCCACTTAATCTCTGGTCACAACCATTTAAGGAATCTCCAAGAAGAGTAGAAGTCCCCGACACCCTCCTCTTATACTCAGGTCTCATCACAACCATTACAGCAGGACAGGCTTTTCCTAGTGTTCACCGAAACAACCCAGCCTCCACCATCCAGTTCCACTCGGTGCGTGTCCGCTCCGTGGTACCTCTGGTCACCTTAGTCCATCCATTTCGTGCCTCCATCATACAGAATCTGAAACTGGGCTGCTGTGACTCAAATATTGTGGTGGCCCACAGCTCTGGAGGCAGGGAAATCCAAGATTAAAGTGCACAGGACAGATAGTGCAAGGGCAAGGTGGTAGCAAAGAGGCCGTGGGGAGCACTGGTTCGGAAGCCCTTATAAAGGCAGCAAGCGCATCCGGAGAGCGGAGCTTCTATGGGCCAGCAGCTTTGGCATTTCCTTCCCCCAAAAGCCTGTAATCTTAGCACAGAGAGGCTGATGGAGGGCAATCTGCATCCAGCTTGTGCTACATGGCAAGAGCCTGTCTCAAAATAAAATTAAATGGTGGCGCACACCTTTAGGAAACCAGGACTTAGCAGAGAGATCCTGTTTGAAAAAAAAAAAAGTTGTCATGTTTTTTTTTCCCCCCTGGGACAAACAGTCAACACACATGAATAAAGGCATAGGAAATTCAAAAGTTAAACTTAATTAAATCTGGAAATTTAATATGTGATAATGGCAGTAATATATCTATGGGGCGAGGAGGCCTTAATAAACCTCGAGTGAAGGGGCAACTAACAGAAAGAAGCGGGGTTTTTTTGGGGGGGGGTTGGGGGGGTTGTTTTGTTTTGTTTTTTGAGAAAGGGTTTATCTGAATAGTCCTGGACTCTGTAGACCAGGGTGCCCTTGAACTCAGAGATCTGCCTGTTTCTGCCTCCTGGGTGCTGGGACTAAAGGCGTGTGCCACCACCACCCAGATAAAGAAGTAGTCTTATCTCATTCTCCATTATAAAATGAATTCCAGTGAATCAAAGACTATATATGTGTGTATATATATATATATATATATATATATATATGTGTGTGTGTGTGTGTGTGTAATATGTATGCAGGTGATTGTGCACACACAGGAACATGTGAGGAAGAGGGCATTAGGTGTCAAGCTCTATACATAGCCCTTTGAGAAAGGGTCACATGCTGTACTTGGAGCTAGGCTGGGTCCCAGCAAGCTCTAGCAATCCTCATGTCTATACCGGCTGCAGCTCTAGGATCACAGCTTGCATGTAGGTATGCCCAGGTTCTTATGTGTGTGTGTGTGGGGGGGGGGAGACTAGGATTCGAACTCAGATCCTCATGCTTACATAGTGTTTGCTAACTGAGCTATCTCCAGAGGCCCCTTATTTTTTTTAAGACATGAAATTACATAAATAAGAAAAGCTAATGAAATAAAATTTCTAGGGATGGGGTAAATGGTCAAAATTTGAAGTATAAAAACCAACAGAACAATATAATTTTTTATAGCAAAATACATCCTAAGCAAAATCAAAAGACAGGAAAATCTGGAGGAAAAAAAATTCCAATGTATGTTATAGAAAAGGGGTTAAACATCCAGGGGTGTGGTCCTAGTAGGGGCCATTATCGTTTTCCAACCTCCATAGAGTAAACAGTCCCACCACAGGCAACTGTGACTCAACACCAACTCTACTGGTGCTGCAGGAGCTGGAACAAAGTCTCTGAAACTGTAAAAGTGGCCCTCGTGCTCTGGCACGCCGGGTCCAACACACTGCTGCTGCTGGCTCTAAACAGGGCTTTAAAACCTGGGAGAAAAGAAAAGGGAACACAGCTGTGGAAAGCAGACCAGAGAGACAAGCCACCATCTACAATCCAACTGAAGAAAAGGAAGAAGAGGAGAAGGGGAAGAAGAAGACAAGCCAACAATCAGGAAGGAAGGAAGGAAGGAAGGAAGGAAGGAAGGAAGGAAGGAAGGAAGGAAGGAAGGAAGATTTCTTGGGGGTGAGGGTAGGTCAGTTGTCAGAGGGCTTGCCTACTGCGCATGAAGCCCTGGGTTTAATCCTTAGTGCCACATGAAAACTGGGCATGGTGACACACAGAAATAAAGGGGGTCAAAAGTTCAAGGGTTACAACTGGAAAAGATAAACTCTGTGGTTAAAAACACTGGCTGCTTTTCCAGAGAAAGAGGACCCAGGCTCAGTTCTCAGCACCCACATGGTGGCTTACAAACATCTAACTCCAGTCTCAGAATGACCTAGAGCTCTCTTCTGGGCAACTTGGCACTGTATACACAAGGTCCACAGACTTATCTTCAACCAAAAGGCCCATGTAAATAATAATAATAATAATTTAAAAATAGGGGAGGTTCAAAGTAATATTCAACTACAAAGAAAGAAATGAAGGAAAGAAGGGAGGAAAAGAAAAAAATGAAAGATTAAAAATAAGCTCATATATATGTATATATGGAGTTCCATATCTCTATATGGACCCAGATGGCTCAGTGGTTAAGAACACTGGCTGTTCTTCCAGAGCATCCAAGTTGGTTTCTGAGCACCCACATTACATGCATGCCTGTAATTCCACAATTATATAACAAAGAGTGCAACGCCCTCTTCTGGCCTCCAAGGGTAACCTGTGCACACGCTCATATATGCACATAAGTAAAAATAATAAAAATAAATATTTTTATTTTTTATTTTTTTTGTTTTTCGAGACAGGGTTTCTCTGTGTAGCCCTGGCTGTCCTGGCACTCACTTTGTAGACCAGGCTGGTCTCGAACTCAGAAATCCGCCTGCCTCTGCCTCCCGAGTGCTGGGATTAAAGGCGTGCGCCACCACGCCCGGCTTAAAAATAAATATTTTTAAATGGTGCTCAGTTGTGTTCATGATAAAAATAAATGCCAATCAAACCTATAGTTGAGTAATGATAGAAAAATGGGAAATTATAGGGACATGGGAAGAAAATAACCTTTACTATGGAGGTTTGTTGAAATTTCTCACCAGCTGAGAATCAAGAATTCCAGCCACCATTCACCTTTCCGTTGAAATCTAAGTGTACTATTTCTTGTATCTAAAAGTATTTTCAAATGAAATCGTTGAAATAGCAATGAGCTGCCTGTAGACTGTGAGCCTGTGTAAGCTGCGAAAATGACCCTTTTCTCTCCCAAATATTTTCAGGACCGCTCACAAACCAGACAATGTCGCAGTGAAAACATTTGAACTTCCCAAGCAACTCTTTTACCTCAGCAGCTGCGATCCTTTCCAGAGCCTCGGGGAAACAACCCTGTGGTCTTATTAAAATTCCTTAGTGACGCCTTAAAGATAATGTCAAAGGTCACCCAAATCTGGCCAATGAAATGGCGCAGCAGACGAGGAGGCTCTCTCCTGTAGTCTGAAGACCTGAGTTTGACCCCCGCCACCCCCCCCCAAGATCCGCATGGTGGAGAAAGAGAGCCCACTCCTGCCCCTTGCACTCTGACCTCCACACACACTTCAGCACACGTGCACCCCCACCCCTCTCCCCACTCCCATCCCCACCCCTACACATTAACTTTTTTTAATCACCAAACTCCTACACATATATAGCTGGTATAAAGACAATGACTTCTTTCAGAAGGAGACACCCACATTCTTGGGTGTGTCTGTTTCTTTCTCTGAACTTTCTGTTACCCCCCCCCCCCCACACACACACACAACACTTGTTTTAATCTATATTTAAAAATCTCTTCTAGGGCTGGGGATGTGGCTCAGTGGTGAAACGCATGCCTAGCCTGTGTGAAGCCTTAGGTTTTCTCTCTAGAATGATGGGGGGAGGGGAGTAGGGGAGGGGAGCGTCTTTTAATAAACTACGGCTCTGTTTTGAATAGACTCATTCTGAGATCGTTTTCTGCAGCTTTACCTGGGAGGAGAGAGGCCTCTGAACACCACTGCCCAGGCTACAGAAGGCAGGAGTGTGGACCTGCTGCCACTCACAGTGAATTATACAGTGAATTATGTCAGCTTAGCACAGACCTGAAGTGAAGGACGCCGTGTGAAGAGAATGCAGTGGAGAACGCATGCTCATATTTTATTAAGGGAAATGAAAAATGGTACAATACACAGAGAGGGAGATTTGACAATATTTAGTACGATTTCATAGGTACCTATCTGTTAATACAGAAATCCCATTTCTAAGACTCTCTTCTCAAAGATATTCTAGCAATCTCAGCACGCTGGTACAGTTTGTAACTAGCACTCGGGTGACTGAAGCAAGAAGACTGAGAGCTCAGGGCTAGCCTGGGCTACATAGAGAGTATGTATGTAGCCTGTTTCTGAAAGATAAGAATCTTGGCAAAAACAAAAAACAAAATAAAACAACAACAACAAAAGCATCTTTAAAACAAAAGAATTCAATGAACAATGCTTGAGACAATGGGAGACCTGGGGAGGGGGTGGGGGGAGAATCCCCAAATCTATTCATCATAGATGGCTCTGAGTAACTGTGACAGTTTGTGTATGCTTGGCCCAGGGAGTGGCACTATTAGACAGTGTAGCCTTGTTGGAATAGGTGTGTCACTGTGGGCAAAGGTTTAGGACCCTCATCGTAGCTTCCTGGAATCCGGTATTCTGCTAGCAGCCTTCAGATGAAGATGTAGAACTCTCCACTCCTCCTGCACCAAGCCTGCCTGGAGGCTGCCCTATTCCCACCTTGATGATAATGGACTGAACCTCTGAACCTGTAAGCCAGCCCCAATTAAGTGTTGTCCTTATTTAAGAGTTGCCTTGGTCATGGTGTCTGTTCACAGCAGTAAAATCCTAACTAGGACAGTGATCTATTTATGACCTATGAAAACAGGTAAGAAACATCCCTGTGTACCCGTGTATACCATATATACTTAAAGTAGTAAAACTGAAGAAGAACTAATGATCTTGGAGAGTGAGACTGTTGAGGACCAGGCACTGGGGAGATGTCTCTGTGCCTGTCTGGGGGTGGGAGAGCAGCAGCTATACAACCTGAGGGCCTGAGTTCAGAACCCTAGCACCCACTGAAAGAGCAGGTATGGCCACTGGCACCTGCAGCCCCAGCACTGAGGAAGGGGGAGTGAGGCGTAGAGACAGGGTGATCCTGGGGCCTGCTGTCCAGCCAGCCTAGTGAAAACCACAGTTCCAGGTTCAGGTTCCTTTATCTTAAGGGAATAAGGCAGAGAGCAAATGAGGAAGTCATCTGTCACCTGACCTCTCCCAGTTGGCCTGGCCTTTGTGCACCTATAAGGGCATCTTTATACACACACACACACACACACACACACACACACACACACACACAAGCACACCCATCTACACACCCTCACATACACAAAGACTGTTACAGACCCGAGCAAAATATCTTTGAAAGCCATGCACTGCCCATCCCTGTGTCTGACCCAGGATGTATTCTTAACAGACCACTAGTTTCCACCAATCCAGAAGTTAGGATGTTAGCGGACCACATCTGGGACCCATAACAAAGGTTCCCTGCTTTGCTGTAGCCTGCCTAACTGTTGTCTCCACCAGTGTATTTGGTAACTGCCTTGACTTATGACTTTGTTCCATAATTAATACATCTCATGTGGCCCTTTGCAGTGGGATCTATCTTTCTGGTCTGCTTGGATCCGTGTTCCTGGGCTGTGGTCACCCACATTTGGCTCCAGAATAAACTATCCCATTTGAGGCAAGAACTGTGTTTTGTATCAACAGCAGAAGAACAGAGTGAGAAGTTTCTCCATGCCTCTTAGGGACAAAGAGTGGACATCCAGAAAAAGTCTGTTTTTGACTCCAAATAGCACCCACGGACATATATCTGTGGAGAAAGTTACACAGATATAAAAGGAATTCCAGGGGCTGCATCAGATCAGCTGTGGGCATGGTGTGATGTCATATAAAGAACGGGCTAGTCTGGGGCTCAGCAGGAAAGCTATGTTCATTCCGAGCAAAGCAAAACCAATACAAAACAAAAGGACTTAGGCGTCCAGGGGTCTGGCTCAGTGGATGAAGACGCTTGCTGACAGCAGTGATGACCTGGGTTCAACCTCCGGGACCCACGGGATAGAAGGATGCTGAGAAGGGGACCTATAGGACCTATACTTGTTGCTTATATTCAAAACCAAGTCGATTCAGGATATGAATGGGAACCCAGGGCTCACCTGCAGCCAGAGTTTAAAAATAGGGCAACAACATTCATATCATACTCACACCCCCATCTTACACTAGTAATCAAACCTAAACCTTCAGTTGCCTACAACTGCTCTGGGATTTTTGGCTGTGGATCCTCGTGCTACCTGCGGAAGTAGGGGAGTCCCAGGCCCCATTGCCTTTATAGATTTTTCGGCTTTTCTCTAAATTTACTTTTTCCTCATGGATTTCTTGTTCCTCGGAATCACCTAGATGAGTCGTTTTCACCCTTCCTAACGTTGTGACCCTTTAATATAGTTCTTCATGCTGTGGTGATCTACGACCATAATTTTTTTTGTTGTTGTTGCTACTTTATAGCTGTAATTTTGCTACTATTATGAATGGCAATGTAAATATCTGTGTTTTCTGACGATTTTAGGCAACCCCTGTGAAATATCCCCAAAGGGGTCGTAATCCACAGGTTGAGAACTGCTGAGCCAGCCATCCTGTTTAAAATACAGGCTCTCAGGACCTATTCTAGTCCATTAACTACAATCTTTTTAGAGGAGAGTCTAAAAGTCTGAACTTCATCTCAGGATGATTCCGGCTTGTGCCTCGTTTTAAGAAGTACGGCACTAGACAGGGCAGTGCTGATATTCCTTTCACTGAGGACACAGCGCCTGGCACTTCACCACACACCTGACTGCTTTCAGAATGAATAGGTGGAATGAGCTGCCCCGCCCCCACTCTACCCACGTGGCGGTGCCCGGCCAATGAACATTCAGTTGCTAAGATTCCACCTACCGGCAGGTGGCGCTGAGTCGACGTAAATGCCGTCCCAGGAAATGTTTTGCTGGAAATTCAAGCCTCAAAGGCAGCTCAATTGGATTATATTTTTTCGTATTTACTTTGTCTGTAACTCTCACTTGTATGAGTAATTTGGTTTCTGATGGCATGCTTTGAATGAGAGAAGCCAGGGAGCGCAACCTGACAAGACCTGGGAGGTAATGAAGGGACTGGATGGACACTCCTAATGGTCCTAGCTTTCATTCTCTATGAGCAAGCGCCGTGTGTTATGAAATTACTCAAAGACACAAATGAGTCTGCCATTTCAGTAAGAGTGCAGCTAGCCTGTAATTTCTGTTAGTCATCTACTGTTTCCTTTATGGGTGTTTAATTGGACTAACCTTTTAAAACCATTTCCCTCACAAAGCTGTCTGAAGGGCTGTCTTGGCAGTCTTTTGAGATGTGGGAAGTCAGCCCACAGTTAAAGGCTGGGGCTCCGTAGCCAACGCCTCTTCCCCTTCCCCCAAAGGGCATCTGCGTGCAAGTGACTGATAGGGCTGGCCTGAACCAACAGCCAACTATCAGGCAAGACCATGGCCCCAGCTGAACTGGTTTCTTCTGCCAGCAGACCTTCAGCCAGGGGCCCTGAAGGAGGAACCATCCTGAGGCGCTTGCCGTCTTCCCAAGGCTCCAAGCCCAAAGCAGAGAGAATTGGGACTTGAAGGAGGAAGCAAGGAGTCTACAGCACAGACTCCGTGCACAAGAGGGCGTAATTCAAGGGAATCACACAGTTTAGGTCACACCATAGCATAGAGTTCCTGGGAAAGAGAGGAGTGCAGGGAGGGGAGGGGTGGAAAGGGGAGGAGAAGGGAGGGGAAGGGAGGAAAAGGAGAATCTACTAAATTAAATGCTTTAATGGCTGGGTGGTGGTGGTGCATGCCTTTAATCCCAGCCCTTGGGAAGCAGAGGCAAGTGGATCTCTGTGAGTTCAAGGCCATCCTGGTCTACAGAGTGAATTCCAGGACAGCCAAGACAACACAAAGAAACCTTGTCCCAAAAACAAGCAAACAAACAAATACTGTGATGACTAATACCTTGTATGATAATTTTTTTAAACAAATACTATAAAATAACAAAAGAATGGATACAGTTTCTCATTTTCTTCCTTGAATAACCTGGTATACAGTTAGATAGGAGCCAAGCAAAACAGGCAGCCAGAAGCCAGTGTGACCCGAACTGACTCACAGGGAAGTGTCCTGTTTGGAGGTGTCTGGTATGAGCATAGGAGCCCAGGTGGGATGAAGACTGCATACAGATGTGTTTGGGTTAACGGGGGCAGAGCTTCCCATTCCTGAAGGGCTAACATGCAACTAGAGAGAAAACTCTAGGGAAAGCTGCATGGGGAAAGCCCAGAAGCATCAAGTCCACTGCGCGTGCATGGAATAAATCTAGAGGAATGCCTGAGGCCTTACATGGTCTCGTCCACATAGCCCCAGTTTTCTGCACTGGAAGGGAGGGAGATCAGCTGTGTTCTGGTTTTCTAAACAGAATCGTTAAAAGGACCAAGATCCCTTAGGTTAAACGAATGGCTGACTGTAAGACTAAGAAAAGTAGCTGGGTCAGGTTCTTCAGAGCACTCAGGCAGGATTGCAAGTGCAAGGTCTTCCAGGACTGTAGTAGGAGACCTTGTCTCAAAGTGAAAAGTAAAACAGAGGCTGGAGAGGTGGCTCAGAGGTTAAGAGCACTGATTGCCCTTACAGAGGTCCTGAGTTCGATTCCCAGCAACCAATTCCCAACTCAGGACCATTCGTAATGGAATCAATGCCCTCTTCCGGCATGCAGGTGTGTATGCAGACAGAACACTCTTTTATGTTAAATAAATAAATCTTAAAATAAATAAATAAATAAGACAAGAGCCAGAGATATGGTTCAGGGTGGGAGATCTTCAAGCACGCATGAAGCCCTTGGTTTAAGCTCAGCTTTGTAAAAATAAAGAAAAATTAAATAAATCACCAGTACCGTAAGTAAAATAAAATAAAAATGAGCCTGGAAAATCTTGTGCCAGAAAGTAAGACAGTGAGGAGAGAAGGATGCTTAAACTAGCTTAAACTAGCCTCAACTCTCTTTTTTTTTTTTTTTTTTTTTTTTTTTTTTTTTGGTTTTTTGAGACAGGGTTTCTCTGTGTAGCCCTAGCTATCCTGGAACTCACTTTGTAGACCAGGCTGGCCTCGAACTCAGAAATCCACCTGCCTCTGCCTCCCGAGTGCTGGGATTAAAGGCGTGTGCCACCATGCCCAGCTTAGCCTCAACTCTTCCTGCTGGCCAAAGCTGGGTTAATCTGAACATCCACGGAAGTGATTTTGTAATTTACAACCAACATTTATATGAAGCCATGTAAGGAAATAGAGAGACGTTTTGATTTATAGTATCTAAGTTCATTTACTACAAAAGGAAAAAGTGATTTACAATCAAGAAGTCTGGTGGATGTCACCTTAATGACGTCATTGAAGTACAAAGCTCAGTGGTCTGACCTTTGAGAACATGCTCACTTCTTTAGTGGTTCAGACACAGAAAGATATAGCACAAGAGTCTAATCATGATAAAATTCCAAACTGTGGTCTCAAAATGATCAACGTCAGGAAAGACCAGAAAAAAAAAAAAAGTTAAGGACTTTTCCAGATTGAAGGAGACTAAAGGACAAATGACAACCCCAGCCAGTGTGTGATCCTGAACTGGTGTCTGCGCTGTGACATATGATAGGAACAGTAGATGGGACCAGAACGAAGCAGAGCTATATCACACCGGTGCCTGGCTGTGATTTTCTCGAATTTTCGTAGAATTGACACAAAAACAGAACTCTTGCCTCAATGGTGGTAGATACAGTTTGTGCTGAACTGACCAGGACCTGGGAATAAAGACTCAGGTTATACCAAATCCCTGTCCCACTTAGAAGGAGTTGCATAGTTTGTTTGTTAGCAGAACAAAGAACACAGTCATACATAAATCAAGGCCCATTTCAAAGGTATTGGTGCTCCGTTAAATAGGCAGTTACATCCAAGCCTGTGGTCTTAGCTGCAGGCCTCAGATGCAATGGATGAAACTCAGGGAGACCGTGACCTAAGGGACCTAAGGGATAGTAGGGAGCCTCCCTTCTCACAGCTCTTTGCAGGGTTGAGATCCAGGGACATCCCATCCCCTTCCTTATAAGGTACAACAGTGAAGCCCTTGGTTTCTGTTCTCCGGCTCCTCTTCTGTCTTTCTTATCTCAGTAACTGGCACTGCCTTTTGCTCAAATTGTTTACTAGAACACTGGGCGTGGTCTTCAGTTCAGCTCTTCTCACTGGCCACTCAGTCCATCAGCCAGCCCAGTCAGGTCAGCCTCCCAACTCTGTCTTCACTATGACCTTCTTCCCCCCTCCATGTAGTTTAAGCTGCTGCATAGAGCGTTGAAGCAGTCTTTTTCTGCTGCCGGCCAAGCTTGTCTGTCTCTCTGCCTTTTCCACACTGCACCTCACCCAGCAGTCAAAGTAGGCAGTCCCTCGGATTCCTACCGCAGTGCTCTGGCTCCAGACAGTCCAGAGCTCTTGTTACATATGTATCTTATTGTGATTTTCTTCACCTTGTTTTCCGACTGCTGGACACCGGTGGGACAGCGATTCTTGGCTGTTCCCCTTCAATCTCTCTGGCTTACAAGAAGAGGTAAGTTAACAGGTTTGGGCTTTTTGTTTTGTTTTCATTTGGATTTTTGAGACAGGACCTCTTTATGTAGCCCAGGGACATCCTGGAGCTCTATATCCTGGAACTCACAGAGATTCTCTCACCTCTGCCCCGAGTGCTGGGATTAAACGTGTGCCACCACGTCCAACAGTGAATAGATTTTTTAAATATACATATCAGGCTAAGGAACTTTCATTTGAGTCATCAAACAACGAGGACCTGACACATATCAGAGAAAAAGATGAGGAGGCTGAAGAACATGATTTTGGTCTCCCTTAAAAAAAAAAAAAGATTTATTTATTTAATGTATTGAGTACACTGTCACTGTCTTCAGACACACCAGAAGAGGGCATCGGATCCCATTACAGATGAATTTGAGCCACCATGTAGTTGCTGGGAATTGAACTCAGGACCTCTGGAAGAGCAGTCAGTGCTCTTAACCTCTGAACCATCTCTCCAGCCCTTGGTCTCCCTTTATTGACCATTCTCCAGTTGACATAAAATTCTAGAAGTCAGGCTGGGATCGCATAGAGAGCATTTCAAAGAAAACGCCACAGACTTTCCTGTCTTTTTCATATTTTGTGCCTGTTGCTGGAGGTTGACTGTAGGGCCTCATTCATCTTAAGGTGCACTCAGCCCCCAGCCACCCCTTCATTCCGCCCCTGAACGTCCATCTTCTTGAACACGATTAAGTTGGGTAGACCAGAAAAAATGTTGTGTCTTCTCTTGATAAAGACGGTGCATCGAGGAGGAACCTCCCATTGAAGGGAAGATGGGCTCCATTTTCAGATACTTGGAGTCTGAGGTGACTCAGATGTTCCCTGTGGAGTGTGGGCACTGGGTGGTCATGCACCTCCCTTCTAATGCCCTTGTTCAAAGGTCAACAAGTTGAAATGAGTCCCACAAGTCTACCAGAAAGGAGAGCCCTAAAGTTCTAAAAATCCTAAAGCCTGTTAAACAAAATATAAGGACATAGCCAAAGGAGTTCTGAATTATACATTTTAAAATTAGGTATGACCATTAATAGGTATGCTATTTAAGAAGTATTGTCATGTTAAAATTTCTACTACCTCCCCTTTTATTCTTTCCAACTTATGTTGCCTCTATTTTCACTGGAGCATTATCAAGCTCCCAGTGGCCAGCCCCTTAAAGAAAACTGAGTCCTACCCCACCCCTAATCCTGGAGCTGTTACACTTTGGCATCTTTATCACAGTCTTTAAGGATTCTCTTCAATAGCTTCTGGTCTAGACTGTTTCTTTCTTTTTTTTTTTTTTTTTTTTTTTTTGAGCCTTCAATGTCTCTCATTCTTGGTTACAAATCTTCAGTCATTGATACTGCTGCAGAGGAGCTTCGTCGCCCATAGCCGCCCGTGGCTACATAGATCATGGGACTTCTGCATGGTTCCAGGGCGGGCAGCTTGGATCACAGACATCTACCTGGTCTCCGGCAGCAGCAGGAACCATGAACATCAACAAGGCCTGCTGCGGCAGGAAGAATCGACATGGCCTCTGGAGGTGGCTTGGACCACGGACGTCTTTCAAGGAAACTTAATCCAGAAAACGGAGCACTCCTCTCGGACAATCTTGTTGTTCAGAGTCAGTGCAGTTGGGCCGTGTGGCTGGGGGCAGGACCTGTGTGAAATCTAGGCTGCTGCACAGCACTCTGCCCTTAGCTGCCCTGTCAACCATCCTACCTGCAGCACGAGGGCAGTGAGGTAGCCCTGGATATCATCCCCACAGCAGGGCGAGCAGCCAGAGAAGCTCCAGCTGCTATAATGTAAACAAATAACATGTCATAAAAAAAGAAATAAAAGTAATTTTTAAAAAAGTATTAGCTGGCTAGAGACTAAACTGGATGTTCAGGGTGGATTTTAAGCGCACACACACACATACACACACACACACAAAAATCATATTCTGGCTCGGTGTACTTCAAATTAACAAGAGCAGCCAGAAGCAGAACTACAGAAGCCAGAAAACAAGGTTAGCACATTTCGAGGCTTTCCCACAGCTTTGACCTGGATTTTGACGGACTTTGATGGATCAGGTCTGTGTTTTTATTTTGGCAGGTGGGGCTGTCTATGGGCTGAGTTTTATGGCCCAAATGGCACTTCCATCATGGAGTCAGTTGTGCCAAAGTCTGGGGGCATAGTAACTTCTGGGGCCCTGTTACATTCCCCACTGGTCTTAGAGAATGAGTTAAACCACAGGCTTATCCGATTTTAGATGTAGGAACCTGTTATTAATCTGATTAGAGTGAGAATTAAGGGCCCAGCCATTGCTGATAGCAGAGCAGTTAGCCAGGGGACCGAGAGGACAGAGGCTGGTATCAATTATTTCCCCAACCATGGCAAGATTTTCTCAATTGCACTTGGTCAATTAGCATGAAAACAACAGGTTTCTCGAAAAGTCATACCTAGGGTTTTTTTTTTTAACCTTGTGAGAAGTCTAAGCCTCTCCAGTTTTATAGGACCATTTCTGCGAGGGAATCTAACTGTTGTTTTAATTCAGAAATGGAGACTTTTAATACCTCTAGGTCCTGTTCAACCTATCTGTTTAGTTTGGAAAACATCAGAAGAGTCACATTTAGTCAAACCACTAGTACACACTTACCAAGTAGCCTCAGAGGCCCAGTAATATTGTTGTTATACATATAAATTAACCCATAAGGTAGACTACCAGGCGTCAGAATAAGGGGAAATGCCTATGTTAAAAGTTCTGGATATTAGACAAGTTTTAGCCCCTTGTAAGTCCCTTAACATTAACTTGGGCTGCCCCCAGCTTCTTTGAGTTTTGTTTGTCAATGGGCTGACTATCTGGTCAGTCCCTATTCCTACGTAGTAGAGGGACTGAGTGTCTAAGCATAACCAGCAATTCTAGCTGGTGTCTGGCTGGGAATGATTAACTCGATCCCCAGGGTCCCTTCCTGTGGCATAAAGTCTGATTCATTAGTTTTTTTTCTCATTTGCCAAAGGCCAGGATCTTTAAATGAAATTTTCAGGAAGCCTCAGTTTTACAACCCCAATTTTTGCAGTGGAAACTCCCTTGTTTCTGGCAAGCAGGGGCCCCCGTTGAAGGGCATACATAGCATTGTAAACTTTGTATTTCTATCTCAAAATATAAATTCCTGTAATCTTTTCCATTCTGTATACATCCAGACACTTAGAGTAGACATCGGCAAATCAAGGTCACACTAGCTAACCCCTTCACTGTACCTGCCTTTCTCAGGTTCCAGTCCAGGCCTGAGGACAATGAGTCTTGGACCATGACCTTGCATTCATATCCATGGTGCAAAACTCAAGACTCAGGAGGAGGGAGACGGGCAGGGAGTGGAAGGGCCTGGGCCTCCATTAAACCTTAATTGCAATGGGCCCATAGTCCAGAGACAGTCAGTTTGTCCACTTGGCAGCAATTGCCCGTGGCTTCTTCTTTCTTCACCTGGGTGTGGCAGACCAATGGTGTAGTGGCAGCCATCTTCACTGTCGTAGGAGTGAAGAGAATCATCGTGCAGGGTCCTCTCCAGGTTAGCCTCACACCCTCTCGGCTACTCATTTGATCCAGACGTATCATCGGACTTGAACAAGTGGAAACTGCTGGTGAAGTTGGAGGTTGGCTGGGTCTCTCAGATAGTTAATGAATAGCTTGTATGGGGGGCACTGGTGGGCCTGTAGTGACTTGAAAAAGGAATGGTTAAAGAATTCTGCCAACTCATGGTTTCTTAGCCTGGGAAGCAGTGGGAGATGTCTTCCAAAGATAATCTCAGAGGAGGATAAATCCCTCATTATATGGGGTGCAGTGGGCTGAAGCAAAGCAAAGGAAGGTGGCCTGTCTATCCTTTGCTGGACTCTAGTGAGAGTTTTGTTAGGGTTTCTTTTTATGTTCTGTTTATTCTTTTTGCCTGGCCAGAACTCTGAGGTCTATATGTACAACAAAGCATTTAATCTGTGTCTAAAAGCTTTAGCTATTAGTTGAGAGGTTTTGGTTATGAAAGCCAGGCCATTGTCAGACCCCATTGCTGGGGGGAGGCCAAATCAAGGGAACAAATCCTGGAAGAACTTTTTAGCTACAATTTGAGCAGTTTCAGTCTTGGTGGGGACACTTCTAGCCATCTAGAAAAGGTATCTAGAAAAACTACGAGCATTGGTGAGTTTCTGTCTGTTGGTTTTAAAGTTTTTCAGTCTTTTCATACACATTGAAATGGTTTTAGAAGTCCATAATAAGAGACAATCTAGGAAAATTTTGGTTTATTAGTGGAAAGTAGGAAGAAAAAATGAGATTGTGATAGGGATTTATGTGTCTTCTAGAGCAGGCTGGATCTTGATGAAGTCAATTTTCCCAGAGTTCACTGGGGTGTTGACCTCTCATTTGGACCCCTATCTGGTAAAGGGCTTTTTATTTTTGATTCTCTTGAGCACAAACCTGGCATCTGGCTGAGACACTAGACTGTTCAGTCTAGGTATAACATACCTTGGTCTGAGCAACACAGAAAGTTTTTTGGACCCCAGATGAATAACCCGGTGAAGGTCAGTTACCAACAGTTTTGCCTGTTGTTTCTGGGAGAGTGCTCTTTCCCTCTGGTGTCCTCCATTAACCTATGGGTTTGAGCTATCCATTTTTTTCTTTACCATAGAGTCTCAGGCAGTACCAGGACATGGTATATTATCAACCTGCCCAACTGGTCTTAGGGCTGTTCCTTGTGTGGCCAGGTCAGAAGCCCAGCAGTAGAGGATAGCAATTTATAGGGGAAGCCAGATGGCCTTTAGGAGGGCCAAACAAGATTTTTCTGGGTTTTGTTGTTGTCGGTGGTGGTGGTGTTTGGTTGGTTTTGTTTTGTTTTGTTTTGTTTTGTTTTGTTTTGTTTTGTTTTGTTTTGTTTTGTTTTGTTTTGTTTTGTTTTGTTTTGAGACAGGATTTCTCTGTGTAACAGCCCTGGCTGTTCTGGAACTCACTTTGTAAACCAGGCTGGCTTTGAACTCACAGAGATCTGCTTCCCTCTGCCTCCCAAGTGCTAAATTTAAAGGCATGTGATGCTACTGCCTGGTGAGCCAAGAGGTTTAGATATCTTTTTCCCAACAGTGAGAAGCCCACTTTATCATAGATCATACCATGGACATGCCCAGTAGTCTGATGGCCTGTGTATAGTCTGGTGGACTTACCTTTTCCCCACTGAGAGTCTGGGTCAGGTCAGTCAGTTCTGCCCTCTGGGCTGAGGTACATGGCTTGGGCTCAAATAGTTTCCACTAAAGTAGCTATTGATGTTCCCAGGTACCTGGTATCTCCTGACAGTCATGGATGAACAACTGTGTCATCAGACAAGAGGGTAGCTGAATTTATGACAGGGAATGGGCCAGGAGTAGGTTCTGGTACTGGGTCACACAGATGTTAGATAGATAGGTGTTCCTCAGAGGGGGGACCTCAACCATGCTTTGGGGTGCTGTGTGTATATGATCTTGACCCAGAGTTAACTCGTTTGCTTTTCTTCATTAAACTATCAATAGCCATCACATTTCAGACAGATGGAGCATCCTGTAGCTACAGGGTCCAACCCCTTAGACAAATTTGTCACAGGGTGGTGTTTCCATGCCCCCAAAGTTTGGCTTAAAGCCACTTTTGTCTTCTGTTTCATGGACAAGTACATAAAAAGGTTTTAAGGAATCTAGGAATTCTAGGGATGGAGTGGAAGTCAGAGCTGTTTTTAAAGCCTCAAATGCCTTTTGTTTCGTCTGAGTCCCAGTTCGGGACTCAAAGCCCTGCTTTGTGCTGGTGTCTAGACTCTTGTTACTTCCCTAAACGCTGGTATCCAGAGGCAGCCAATATCCAGCTGCACCCACCAGCTCTCACACCGGCGTCTTATTGTTTGGAGATGGGGTCTGAAGGATGGCAGAAGTCCTGCTCTGTGGCAGACACTGTTGGCTTCCCCTTAGCTGGTTGCCCCAATAGGATGCCTTTTACAAAGCTGGGCTTTCTTACCTGGCATTCTGTAGCCCTAAGGTTGGCTGTAGGAGTAGCCTTAAAGAACCCCACCTGATCGCAGCTTCACTTTGCCACTCCTAACCAGGGATACAGACTCCAAGCTACAGGGGATGAAGCACTTCTTCCTTCCTTCCTTCCTTCCTTCCTTCCTTAGCTTCCTTCCTTCCTTAGCTTCCTTCCTTCCTCAACTTCATTAGCTTCCTTCCTCCCTCCCTCCCTCCCTCCCTCCCTCCCTCCCTCCCTCCCTCCCTCCCTCCCTTCCTTCCTTCCTTCCTTCCTTCCTACCTTTTATTTTTAAACAAGTTCTTATTATGTGGTCCCAGCTGTCCTTGAACTCTTGATCCTCATGCCTCAGCTCCTCTATGCTGGGATTCCAAGTCTCATGTTGTTCTTTCAGTTACAGAGTTGTGACCTGGACCGTGCCTCTGGATTTCTTCACAGTTAGCAATCTTCTAGTGTCTTCAACTACACTGAGGTGTCAGGTCTCCACAATCTAGAGCTGCATTAAGGATTCTGTTAGGCTAGGCCTATGGTTCTCAACCTTCCTAATGTGGTGCCTGTTTAAAACAGTTCCTCCTGTTATGGTGACCCCACCACCACCACCATAAAATTATTTTCCTTGCTACCTCACTATTATAATTTTTTCTAACTGTTATGATTTGTGATGCAAATATCTGTGTTTTCTGATGGTCTCAGGAGGCCCTTGTGAAAGGGCCATTCAACCCCCAAATGGATCTCACCCCACTGGTTAAGAACCATTGAGCTAGACAGTGCTGGGTTACAACTCCCACATCTCTGCATCTTGAAACAGCCAGGATTCATCTCTTACTCTGCTTCTATGTCCATGGTAAATTGTTTGCTGCACTAGGGTGGGTTTTACTGCAGGATCCAAGCTAATGGAGCAGCTTCTAACCAGAAAAACACTGGTCACCGCAGCGGAAGGAAAGTTTTTCAGTCTGCAAGTGACACAGGTAACTTCTGCTCATATTTTAGAAGTTAAAACAATGCATGGTCACAGTCTTAGTCAGGGATCTCTAGAGGACTAGAACTAATAGGGTGAATCAATATATAGTAAAAGGGGATTTGTTAGACAGACCTATAGGCTATAGTGACCTATAGAGCCATGGCGACCTATAGGCTAGTTCCAGGGGGTCCAGATATGGCTGTTACTTGACAGAAAGGCTTCACAAGGCTGAATTTTTCAGCTGGCCTTTAGTATATGTTGGAATCCCAAAGAAATAGGTTCTAATACCAACAAAGGAATGCCTCAGCAGCAGGATAGATGAATTTGCCTGGAGGAGTATCTGGGAGGTTTCTCTGTTCCCCTTTGCTCCCAGATCTCTGCAGAGTGTTTCTATGCCCACTTTATCCCCCATAGCTCTCAAATAAAAGGCACAGAGACCTGGTGTTTTTATTAACAAGCTGCTGGCACTATGCCCGGCAGGTTCTGAGTTATTTTAACCCTCTAATCTATTAACACCCAGCTAAATGCCCTGTTGCTTGTCATCTGAGTCTCGCTCTGGCCTGCTCTGTGCTCATAGCTGCTCTCTCAAGGAGACCTCATCGCAAATCCTCCTGGTGTCTCCATGTGGTCTCTCTTACACCTTTCTTCTCTCTGCTACTCTCTCTCCCTACCTGGGACCCTCTCACTGGGATCCAATCAATGTCCCACTTCTACTGTGCTCTCCTGCCCAGTCATAGGTTGATCAGCTCCTTACTAACCAATTAGACATGATGGAAAACAATTTTTACGTAACACTGAGACCAGAGATGCTTGGCTATGCCATCGTCCATACTGTAGCCAGATGTTTAGGCACAGAAATCAGCATCTGGATATCCAGCACACAGGACCAACTCCCCGGTGTTGCCAGGGAGGTGAGGGCAGGCAGACAAAAAGCAAAAGCTCCCTTCTTCCAAGTCCCTTTATGTGGGTTGCCGCCAGAAGGTGTGGCATAGATTTAGGATGAACCTTGCCACCCCAGATTTAGGGTGAGCCTTTCTCTGTCAAATGCTCTAATCAAGAAGACTCACAGATGTGCCCAGCCGCTTGGGTTTTAGTTGTGAAAGGACAATATAAACGCCATTTGTCTCCATTTAAGGAGCAGGCCTGATTTAGAAAGAAGCTCGGGGACAGATGTCAAATTCAGAACAAGATCATAAAACCCCTTCCCAAAGAACGGCCTGAGGATAATCACAAAAATCTCAGGACGGGCCATCTGTGCTTTGAAGCCCTCTCTCATCCTACGGTTAAACGTACAGGACATAGGAATGCAAACCACTGACCACCTGTGACCCCCCCAGCATCCACCAATGAAATTCTACATTACCCAATCCTTCTATAGAGTTCCCCTGGTTCCCTATAAAAAGGCCTGCCTTTGTCTGGGGTTACCATTTAAAAAAATAATAAAATAAAAGATTGACCCCCCCCTGCCTGCTGGTTCTTTCTGCAGAATAAACACTCTTTGTCTTTACCTATTATCTGTGTCTGAGGTTATCTGTGTCTTCAGCAATTTTCGGACCCATAAGATTGATTCCAGGTGTAGCAAGCTGACAAGCAAGATTGATTAGTTGTGCGTCTGGAGAGCTGGCACCGTAGGAACAGCGCTTGATGTTTTTGCAGAGGACCCAGGTTTGATTCTCAGAGTTCACATGGTGGCCTAGAACTAACTCCCTGGAACTCCAGCTCCAGGGGGTCCAACACCCTTTTCTGATCTTGATTACCAAGTATGCATATGCTGTTCAGACAGAGATGCAAGCATACACTCATACACATAAAAATTTTTTTTTAAAAACCCTGATGAATAGAACTTTTGAAACATTTCATTGGGCTTTGGAACAATTTGTTCTTTGTTCTCTCAAGTAATTTCAACATTATTTCAGTTAGAGGACAGAAATTGTAATCCCTAGGGAAGGTAGTCTTAACTCGATATTTATGGCGGAATTCAATTTTAGGAGGCGGAAACTAACAAGAATCCATGTGTCATGGATTTTTTTTTAAATAAATTTTGATTTCTTTTAGGTTATGAGTAGAAGCTTGCCCATTTTTACAAACTCTTTGAGGTTTTGCCCTGTCCCGTGCAGCTGTGTTCAGACACAGGGATGCCTCTCTAGCCTGCATTCAGTAATAAAGATGCACAGAAAAGACCCATGGCCAACTGCCTACTTGGATCATACAAGTACAGGAAGAAGAGAGGATAGAGCACCTTTGCTGCAGAAACAACCAATCCCTGTTCCCAGAGAATTGTAAATACTTTTTTTCTTAAAATGTATAAAACATATAACATGGGGAGTGCTGTCTTGAATTATTATTGTTCTAGTTAGGATTACCATTTCTGGTATAAAACAAACAAACAAACAAAAACTATGACCTGGGGCTAGAGAGATGGCTCAGCAGTTAAGAGCACTGACTGCTCTTACAGAGGTCTTGAGTTTAATTCCCAGCAACCTTCTGGTGGCTCAAAACCATCGGTAATGGGATCAGATGCCCTCTTCTGGTGTGTCTGAAGACAGCTACAGTGTACTCGTATAAATAAAATAAATAAGTCTTTAAAACAAAACAAAACAAAACAAATCACTATGACCCAAAGCAAGTTGGCGAAAGAGTCAGAGACAGCCCACTCCCACTGTTAGGAGTCCCACTAAACCTCCAAGCTAGACAACCATAGCTTGTATGCAGAAGACTTAGCGCTGACCCGCGCCGGCTCCATGAGTGTTGCTTCAGTCTCTGTGAGCCCCTATGGGCCCTGTTTTGTTGATTCTGTGGTCTGTGTTCTTCTGGTTCACCTCAAACCCTCTGGCTCCCACAATCCTTCCTCCCAGTCTCCTGTGCGATCCCTGAGCTCTGCCTTATCTCTGGCTGTGGATCTCTGCATCCAGTCCCATCAGCTGCTGGAGGAAGTCTCTCTGATGAGGATTGGGCTAGGCACTGATCAATGAACATAGAAGAATATCAGGAATCATTTTACTAACTTTTTTTTTATCAGTAGTGTTTGGTTCTACCCTAGGTCTCTGCTTCCGGTTCAGCTTCCCATTCCTGGCTCTCCCGGTACTGTCTCCCTCTCCTACTGTGGGTCTCAGGTTAGATCAGTCATTGGTTGGCAACTCCCACAAGCTCTGAGCCTCCATTGCCCCAGCACATTCTGCAGGCAGGATAGGTTATAGGTCAAGGGTTTTGGTGGCTAGGTTGGTGTTCCAGTCCTACCACTGGAAGCCTTGCCTTGTTACAGAAGAGGGCCAGTTCAGGCTCCGTATCCTCCATTACCAGAAGTCCTTGCTAAGAACGCCCTCATATATTTCAGGAAGTGTCCACTGAATTCAGTTTCCACATTGCCCTCTAAATGCTCCTCTATTCTGGTCATCTCTCCCCATATTCTCTCCCTTTGTCTATCCCTTCTCCCTCCTGTTCCCACTTCCGTCTGCTCTCAGCCAGCCTACAAAATCTATTGCCCCTTTGAGGGAGTTCCATGCATACTTGCCCCCGCCTCCCCCGCCTCCCCCTTTCCCGAGTCTTCCTTGATACTTAGCCTCTCTGGTCTGTGGATTGTAGTGTGATTATCCTTTATGTAACAGCTAATATCCATTTATGAGTCCATATCATGTTTGTCTTTCTGGAGCTGTCAACTCTCTCAAGATGATTTTTTTTCTAGTTCCATCCATTTTTCTAACCACTTAGTACTACTCCATCGTGTAAATGTACCGCATTTTCTTTATCTATTCTTCAGTTGAGGGACATCTAGGTGGTTTCTCATTCCTGGACATTGTGAATAAAGCCACTATAAACACAGTTGAGCAAGTGTCCTTGTGGTAGGATGGAGTACACCCAATAGTGGGTCATGAGGTAGACTGAGTCCCAATTTTCTGAAGAAACACCATATTGATTTCCATAGTGGTTATACAAGTTTGCATTCCCATCAGCAATGGAAGAGTGTTCCCCTTGCTTTATATACTCATCAGCATGAGCTGTCGCGCGCGCGCGTGTGTGTGTGTGTGTGTGTGTGTGTGTATTTTTTATCTCAGTCATTCTGAAAAATAAAGGATGTTGAAATTTCTTTAAGTAGTCTCAACCATTTGAGATTTCTCTATGAGAATTCTCTGTTTAGCCTGTACCCCATTTTTAAATTGGATTATTTAGTTTTTTAATGTCTACTTTCTATAGTTTGTTTTAAATATGTTTTGGATAGTAGTCCTCTGTTGGATGTGGGGTTGGTGAAAATCTTTTCCCATTCTGTAGGCTGTCAATTTTGTCCTATTACAGTACACTTTGCCTTACAGGAGCTTTTCCGTTTCATGAGGTCCCATTTATTAATTGTTAATCTTAGAGCCTGCACTATCAGTGTTCTGTTTAAGAAGTTGTCTCTTGTTAGCAGAGGAGGCATTCAAGGCTACTCCCCACTTTCTCTCCTTTCAGGTTCAGGAGTCTTTAATCCACTTGGACTTGAGTTTTGTTCAGGGTGGTAAGTAAGGATAATTCTACATGCAGCTGTCCAGTTAGACCAACACCATTTGTTGAAGATGCTTTCTTTTTTCCAGTGTGTATTTCTCACTTCATTATAAAAAAAAAAAAATCAGATGTCAATAGGTGTCTGGGTCATCAATTCAATTCAGTTGATCAACCTATCTGTTTTTGTGCCTTTTATTACTGTTGCTCTGTACTACAGATTAACATCAGGGATGGGGATCCTCAGAAAGGTCTCTTATTGTTCAAAGTTGTTTTAGCTATCATGAGGTTTTTGTTTTTCCATATAAAATTGAGTATTGTCCCTTCAAGGTCTGTAAAGAACTGTATTGGAATTTTGATGAGGATTCTCTTGAATCTGTAGATTGCTTTTGACAGGATGGCCATTTTTACTATGTTAATTTTACCGATCCATGAATATGAGAGGTCTTCCCATCTTTTGATATCTTCTTCAATTTCTTTCTTCAATGACTTGAAGTTTTTGCCATATTAGTCTTTCACTTGTTTGGTTAGGGTTGCCCTAAGATGTTTTATATTATTTGTGGCTTTTGTGAGAGGTATTGTTTCCCTGATTTCTGTTTGAGTCAACTCCATTTTCTGTTTGTCTATAAAAGGGCTATTTATTTATTTATTTATTTTTATTGATCTTGTACCCAGCCACATCACTGAACATGTGTATCAGCTGTAGGAGTTTCCTGCTAGAATTTTAGAGTTGCTTATGTCATCTGCAAATCATATCTACAAGTAACAATACTTTGACTTCTTCCTTTCTAATTTGTATACCCTTGATCTTTTTCAACTGTCTTATTGCTCTGGTTAGAACTTCAAGTACTATATTGAATGGAGAGAGTGGACAGCCATGTTTTGTTCCTGATTTTAGTGGAATTGCTTTGAGTTTCTCTTCATTTAGCTTGATGTTGGCTATTGGCTTGCTGTATATTGCTTTTACTATGTTTAGGTATGGGTCTTGTAGTCCTAATCTCACTTAAGACTTTTATCATGAAGGGGTGTTGAATTTTATCAAAGGCTTTTTTTGGCATCTAATGAGATAATCATGTTTTTTTTTTCTTTAACTTTTTTTTAAAAAATGTGGATTACATTGACCGATTTTCATATGTTGAACCATCCTTGTATCTCTGCAATGAAGCCTACTTGATTATGATAGATGCTCTTTTTGATGTGTTCTTAGATTCTGTTTGTAAATATTTTATCAAGTATTTTTGCATCTATGTTAATAAGGAAAATTGGTCTGCAATTCTCTTTCTTTGTTGAATCTTTATGTGGTTTGGGTATCAGGGTGACTATAGCCTCATAAAATAAATTTGGCAAAGTTTCTTTGGTATCTATTTTGTGGAATAATTTGAGTAGTATTGGCATTAGCTCTTCTTCAAAAAGTCTGGTAAATTTCTGCACTAAGTTCATCTGGTCCTGGGCTTTTTTAAGTTGAGGAACTTTTAACGACTGCTTCTCTTTCCTTAAGGGATATAGGACTATGTCAGTTCCAGCAGTCTGTTCAATGATCCAAGGAGGGGATGTGCGGTCAGAGATTAATGTAAAGTGGCCACACACTCACACACACTTAGTGGATGAAGCAAGCCCAACAAGTTCCAACAACTTGGTTCTTTCTCTTAGTCTTTTTACACTACCTAAGACAAAAATTCTCTTTGTGAGAAAAAAGATTACCTCATAGCTACAACTTACACATTCTTCCAAAAACAACCCCTGTTGGGGTTTGGGAATTGCTACACAAACCACTCAGACATCCATCTCAGTCAAATAGGGATGGTTTATTGAATGCCACACCTCAAGACTGATCGATAAGGGACACAATTTAGACTCAGGAGCTGAACTATGACGCGAGTTAAGGTCCTAGAGGGCTTTTCAAGCCCGAGAGCTACAAATATTTGTGCCAAGTTATTCCATTCATCAGGACTTATGGATAGGGGTACTTCCTTTGGATCATGTCTGTGTTGTATACTTATCCTGTTCCCATTGGTTGGGCTATTCAAGTGTGGCAGGGGACTTGCCTTATCTAACATTCATGTCTTAACTTGTTAATCAGGATGGGACTTGTCTAACATCCATGCTTTAACTTGTTAACCAGGATGTCAGTCACCCAGGTACAAGTAAATCTCGTTCTGCCAGGTAGAATGTCAGTTCCCAGGGAGGTCTTGAGAACTTAAACTTTCCTTGACCCCTACTCAGATTAGAAGTCATATTCCAAAGAGTTTCTTATATCTCTTATGTTGGGGTCCATCCCAGATGCAGATTATAAAAGCAAATACCATAAAAGCTTGGACACAGGTGCAGGGATTGCCGCTGGGTGGTTGGTTCTGGTCCAGGCTTACTGTGGGTAACTATATAGAGCAGTACTACTGACTTCTATCATGATTGATTTCCAAGAACACAGAACATAGCAGACTATGTAGTCAAGTTGGGGAGGAGAAAGTTTCCTACTGACAGCAGAAACATAAGAAAGTTTTCTTATATGCAAATTGATTCATTCTTATCTCCTCATTGATCTTATGGCCTGTGTGGCCTATGGTTGAGCATAGGGGCTCCACCTAAGTTGGGGGCTGAACTTCAGCTGAGGGCAGGCATGGTCTCTTGCTGAGCAGGAGTTCTCTGACCAAACTGGGAGTTGGGAGTTCTGGCAGCCTATATGGCCTCTGATCTAGCAGGGAGTCTCTGTGCAAGTTGGAGGCTGGTGTGTGGCCATGAAGAGGGAGGAGGGATTGGGGATAGTGTTGGGCTCAGACATCAAGAGAGTGGACGAAGTCTGTGGGTGGGCAGCCTACCTGGAGGTCTGGTGGCTGCTGTGGCCTCTGGTTCAGCAGAGTGTTTTACCCTGAGTTGGGGGCTGGAATATGGCAATGAGGAGCAGAGGAGGATTGTGATATTTGGGGGTAGGAACCAAGAGAGTGGAGAAGGTCCATGTGTGGGCACCTGGAAGGCATGGCCTGCAGGGATGTCTGCCCGGGGAACCAGGACATCAGGAAATGATGTGGTAGCTGGACAGCCTAGGTTCTCTAGTCATTCCTTTTTCTTCTCTTCTTTCTCTTTTATCTTCTTTCTTTCTTTTATCTTCTTTCTTTTCTTTTTTCTCTTGTTTCTTCCCTCCCCTCCCCTCCCCTCCCCTCCCCTCCCCTCCCCTCCCCTCCCCTCCCCTCCCCTCCCCTCCCCTCCCCTCCCCTCCCCTCCCCTCCCCTCCCCTTTCCTTCTCTTGTCTTTTCTCTTCCTTTCTCTTCTTTTCGAGATAGGGTCTTACAATGTATTCTGCCGGTTTGGAACTCTCTATGTAGACCAGGCTGGCCTCAAACATACAGACCCACCTGCCTCTGCTTCTTGAGTGTCCTATATCCTATCCCTCTTCCCATAGACTGGCCTAGCTTTGAACTCACAGCAATTCTCCTATCTCAGCCTTCCCAAATCTGGAATTACAAGTGTGAGCCACCACACCTAGCAGATTTGGACTATGTTCAATCAAGAAATAATGTTATCTGTTAGGGTAAGGTCCAATGAATGACTTTGGTCGTATGAATACTTAATAGTCATACTCTTGATATATTTTATCCCTTATCAAACCAATTCATGAATAGTTAAAATGTGTTGTACTTCTGATTTGCCATCTAATAAAGAGATGTTTCAGAAAAAGAAAAAATGGCTCTGTATAAAAGTATAACTGTGACAATTTTTTTTTGTCTTTCAAATTTATGTGTATGTGCAAGTGTATGCCACACATGTGTGGGTGCCCATGGAGACTGGAAGAGAGCACTGGCTCTCCTAGAGCTGGAGTTACAGGCAGTTGTATGACATTCCACTTGGGTTCTGTCAATCAAACACAGATCCTCTGCAAGACCTCTTAACCCCCCTGAACCATCTCTCCAGCTATGCTCGTGGAAAAGTTCAGTAGCGGATCCCTCATTTCCCTGGAATGGATTAGATCCCCCCGATCTGAAGGATATATAGCAATTCTCCTTCTGTGCACCTCCTCTTGTGGCTTTGGAACAATTTGTTTGTGTTCAGTGAGGATCATTGTAATGTGGCTGATGCCCCGGGGTTAATCCAGCTATGAGCTCTGTAAATTTGGTAATGCATCTTAGGTGATAGAATCAAAGATAAAAGCATCATCTAAACTCTTAAGCTCAGCATGACTTTCTGCATTTTAAAGCATGTGCAGCAAAAATTCAGCACTCTTTTTGTGTGCCACCACACCTTTAATCCCAGATGACCTTAAACTCGGAGATCTCCCTGTCTTAATCTTCTGGAATTTGTAGCCACTATGCTTCAAGATCTCCATACCAAGATCCAGATCAGAAACTTCTATCTCCCAGCCTCCAGATTAGAATCACAGGTGAGCCTTCCAATTCTGGATTGTAGTTCATTCCAGATATAGTCGACAACCAGGAAGAGCCGCTACACATACCTACCAACTCTACCATTGTTTCTTTAAAATGACATCTTTCAGGGCTGCGAAGCTGGCTCAGCAGTGAAGGGCATTGACTGCCCCTCCAGAGTTCTGTTCCCAGCAACCACATGAGAACCCATTGCCCTCTTCTGACCTCTGAAGGCACCAGGCACACACATGGTGCACACACATGTGCAGGCAAACACTTATACTGCAGAGGCAGGTGAATGAGGCCTGCCTGTCTTGTCTCAGGAAAAAACCAAACCCTTTCAGATACTCGGTGGCTTTTCAGATATACATACACTTGAAGGTTTGAGCAGTTTTATGGGTGTTCTTAAAGTGAACACCGATATTTGGACTTCTTTATTGGCTTGGTTTTGTAGGGTTTTTTGGTTACAGATAATAGTGAGCACCATCTTTGTAGGGCTGGGCCAGGCCTCTTACAGGAAGAGCTGTTCTTTTTCTTCTCATCCTTGTCATAATAGACATGACCTAATAAATGTGACTCAATGCCACATAAAGACTAGCAGAACCCACGATGTCTGTGGCAATGCGAAGTGTAGCAACGTCTGGAGATGAAACAAACACTCACCAAAGCAACGATGATGTTCCAGGGCTCACTGACTTAGCTAGCAAATGTCGTAGCATTTGTCATGTTTCTTCTATTAGACTGTTCTTTTCGTGGTTTTATTAATGTTTAACCCAGTTGCGCACATTATCGAGATAAAAACCACATAACATAAAATTTCCCAATTTTTATGATTTCGAAGTGCACAGTTGAGTGGTTTAAAAATGTGTATTCCCAGTGTTGTGTAACATTTATGGTTTTCTTAATTCTGGAATAATTCTGACACCCCAGAACCAACTTCACACCTCCCATCTCTCTCAATGTATCCTCTGGGAACTACTACTGCTGTATTTTCTTTTCATGTGTTTGTTCTGTTCTGTCTGCTTCCTATAAGTGGAATCATAAATCTTGTGGCCTGTTCTATCTTGCTTCCCCACCCATCTCTTGCCTAAGGTTTTCTAGATTCATCGACGCTGCGGATGTGGCAAGACCTCATTTCTTTATCATTATACTGGACAGCCCCTGTCTGTTCACTAGGAGATGGACATTTGAGTTGCTTCTACATTCTGGTTTTGACAAATGACATGTGTGGTGTTTGAGATTGAACCAGGGTCTTGCACATCCCCCAAAGTTGCTCTTCCACTGAGCTGAAAGCCAACCTTTGACTCACACTGCATCTCAGATTAGCCTTCAACTCAACTCATGATCCTTCTGCCTCAGACTCCTAAGTGCTGAATGATAAGCATATGTCACTGTATTCTGCTGTTTTGTTGGTTTTGTTTTGTGCTCTTGACAAAGTCTATTATGTAGCCCTAGGTGTCTTGGAGCTTGCTACATAGACCAGGTTCACTCTGAATTCACAGAGATCCACTTCTCTCTGCCCCCAAGTCCTGGGATTAAAGGCAGGCACCACCTCATTTGGCTGTGTTTAACTTCTTAAAGAAATACCAGGCTAATGTCTACATTAGCTACACTATTTTATTGTCCCTTCAAGGGTGTCTGAGTTCCAACTACTTTGTATCCCTGCCAGTGCTTATGGTTTCTTTCTTTTCTTCTTCTTCTTCTTCTTCTTCTTTTTTTTTAAAGATTTGTTTATTTTCTATATGTGAAGTACACTGTCACTGTCTACAGACACACCAGAAGAGGGCATCAGATCCCATTACAGATGGTTGTGAGCCACCATGTGGTTGCTGGGAATTGAACTCAGGACCTTTGGAAGAGCAGTCAGTGCTCTTAACTCTGAGCCATCTCTCCAGCCCATGGTTTCTTAATGTTACATAGTAGGTCACTTACTAGATGTAGGCATTTCTGAGTGTCGACTTTCCTCTGAGTACTTGTGTTCTCTCTCATACACAATAGTGTGTTATTTAATGTGAGACGTGGTGCCGTTATATAGCCTAGACTGTCTTCAGCCTCCTCAGTGCTTAATGACAGGCGTGAACCATACATAGTGCCGGGCTTATTAGGTTGTTTTAGTCCACATCTATTTCAAAGTATTTTCTAATTCCCATCATATTTTTTTTTCCTGACTGATTAATTATTTAAAAGTGTATGGTTGGTGAGTTTTTTTCAAATTTTCTTCTGCTTTTGATTTCTAATTTCAGTTTATTACTGAGTAAAGTATTGTTATCGTTGAGGACACATCATGACCACCACATTTAATTGGGTTCAGCTTATAGTTCAAATAATTAGTCCATGATCATCATGGCAGGAAACATGACAGTGCACAGGCAGACATGATGCTGGAGAGGTAGCCGAGAGTTCTACATCTGCATCTGCAGGAAGAGTGACAGTGGGCATGGCTTTAGCATTTGGAACCTTAAAGCCTACTCCTGGTGACACACCTCCTCCAACAAGGCCACACCTACTAATAGTGCCACTCCCTATGAGACTATGAGGGCCATCTCCATTCAAACCACCACAGTCATCATTAGAAAAGATACTTTGTGTGTGTGTGTGTGTGTGTGTGTGACTTCTTTATTTTTTACATTATTGAGCAATGGTTCTTGCTCCACAGAAGGTTTATCTTGGAGAATATTCCAAGTATTAAGAGGGATACATACATACATACATACATACATACATACATACATATTATATATGTGTTGTAAATGCATTTTCCCCATAGGATAAAAACCAGGGCATGTACAGTGTGCTCTATCACTAAACTATTCCACCAGCCCTACTCTATCACAGTTGTGTGAAGCATTCTACATTCTCATGCATCTGTTGGTTCTGCTTGGTTTAGTGTATTCTTCATTTCTTTGACATAGAGTCTATGTGGCCCAGGCCAGCCTCAAATTCACTATGTAGCTCAAGATGACCTTGAACTCATGGTGATCCTCTTGTCTCAGCCTCCTGAATGTTGGAAATATAGGTAAGAATTACTAAATCAACTTCCATTTTCTTATTTGTTATAGAGAATAGAAATTTCTGGATCCAACTGTCTCTTTGTTTTTCGAATTCTGTATCCTTTCGTTTCATGAGTTTGGGAGCTCTGTGGTCTGTTGACACATACGTATTCTAATTGTTACGTCTTTTTGAAGTGTTGATCTTTTATCTTTACATGTCTAATCTAATCATGGAGTCCTAGGTCTGGGTAGATAACATGTCTTATTCTGTAAGTTTCTATGTTTAAGTAGAGAGTTCTATGAATTTGTGTAAGTGTAGGCATGTGTATGCCACATGTGTATGAAGGTCAAAGGTCAACCATGGGTATCAATCAGTCTTTGCCTTCTACGTTGCTTGAGACAGGATCTTTTTGTTGCTTGCCATCCTGCGCTCGTGAGCTTCTGGGGAATTGCCTGTCTCCACTGCAGGAGTTCTGGAAAACAGACACATGCTATTGTGTCCAGCTTAATGTGTGCTCGGGATTGGAACTCGGATCCTTACCCTTACACCACAAGAGCTTTATCCACTGAGCCATCTTCATCAATACATTTTTGTTTAGCACAATTACTCGACAGAAAGCCACATGTTTCCTTTTGTTATGTTATCTGTATTTCTCTTAGCTTCCCCTTCACTCCTTAAATTAATATCTAATTGTTTTACATTGATATATATTCTATCATTTTAATTCTTTTTTAAGATTTATTTTTTATTAATTATTATTATTATTTATTATTATTATTATTATTATTATTATTTTGCTTTTCAAGACAGGGTTTCTCTGTGTAGCCCTGGCTGTCCTGGAACTCACTTTGTAGACCAGGCTGGCCTCAAACTCAAAAATCTGCCTGCCTCTGCCTCCCAAGTGCTGGGATTAAAGGCGTATGCCACCACCGCCCGGCAATTTATTTTATTTTTATTTAAGTACACTGAGCTATCTTCAGACACACACCAAAAGAGGGCATCAGATCCCATTACAGATGGTTGTGAGCCACCATGTGGTTGCTGGGAATTGAACTCAGGATCTCTGGAAGAGCATTCAGTGCTCTTAACCACTGAGCCATCTCTCTAGCCCTCCCATTTTAATTCTTTTGGCATTTACTAATTTTGAGTTATTTTCTTAGTGGTTGCACTTGAAATCAACATGAACATATAATAACAACCTACTTCAAATTAATTATAACCTAATTTCAGGAGTATACTATATTAGTCAGAGCTCTAGAGAGTAACCGAACTTATATATTAAATCTTTGTCTCTACATAAAGGTATTTTGTTTTGCTTTGTTTTGTTTATGGTTTACAGGCTATGGTACAGCTAACCCAACAATGGCAGGCTATGAATGGAAAGTCCAAGGATCCAGTAGTCTCTCAGTTCATGAGGCTGGATGTCACAAATGGTCTTCAGTATCACTGGGATCGTGAGGAAGTAGGCTCTAATGCTGGTGAAGAAACAGACTTTCTAGCAAGGTTAGAGCAAGCAGGCAAAGACCAAAAGCTTCATGAAAGTCTTTCATTCCCTTCTATTAGGCTTCCAGGAGAAGGTGTGGTCCAGATTATATACCGATTAAAGATATGGATTCAAGAAGTGTCTTTCTACTTTAAAGATCCATTTTATAAGGAGATCAACCCACTTCAGATTAAGCAGAAATCCCTTAACAGTTATGTACTCCTGCTTTGGAGTTTTAGTTAATTGTGGTTGTAGTCAAGTTGACAACCATTGCATATAGACAACTTTACATCTACCATTTTCTTCCGCTTCTCTCTGCTGAAATTATTATAAACCACAGCTTTATTCACTGTATGCATATTAACAGATATTCATAACTACCATTTTCTTCAGTTGTCTTTTAAAAACTATTAGAAAAAAAAACACAATGGCAAGCAAAAATACACTAATGCCATTGTCATTACTTATGCCCTTCTGTCATCTGGTTTGGGGTGTCATCTACTATTATTCTCTCACTTCAGCCTGAAGAACTCTGATTTCAGGTAGTGTGGCTCTCCTGGTGACAAGCTTTCTTGGCTACTTAGATTTGTAGTAATTTTGTAGGATATAATTTTCTTCAATTTAGTTTCGTTTTGTGTATGGGTCTTTTGTCTGCATGTGTGTCTATGCATCACATGCATGCTTGGTGCTCCCTGAAGTCAGTAGAGGGTGTCAGATCCCCTGGAACTGGAGTTACACACAGATGGTTATGAGTCGCCATGTGGGTGCTGGGAATCAAACCTGGGTCCTCTGTAAGAGCAGTCAGTCTATCTTAATATAAATTTTATTGACAGATTTTCCCTCTTATCACTTTGGAAATTTTCCAGTTTGTGTTTGGTCTTGATGGTGCATCATGAGACAGCAGTTGTTTGTTTCAGTGAAGGTCTCCTGTAAGCCATAAGTGTCCTCTCTTTTGCCACTTATAAGGTTCTTTTCATAAATGTTGTCATAGTTGGATGGTGTTGCATCTTGATGCATGGCTCTGAGGACATTCTACTTTGAATTGGTTGATCTTTGATTTACGTATTTAATCAAAATTGGAAGCTGATGCCCACTGTTTCCTCAAACATCTGTTCTTCCCTCTTTTTTTTTTTTTCTTCACTCACAAGCTCAGTTATGTGTAGTTTAGAAAATTTTAAGACAACTGATAGGTCCTTTTTTTTTTTTTCTTTTTCTTTTAGCACTTCTCCAAGTATAGTCCATAGTTCAGAAACATCAATATCTCCTGGGAAATTATTAGAAATATAAATTCTCAGGCCCTAACCAGACATACTAAAGAAACTTTGGATATGAGACAGCCTGTTTTTTTGTTTTGTTTTGTTTTTTAAATAAACTTTTCAGGCATATATTAAACAGTGCAATCAAGAGGTACAAAGGAGAGATAGATCAGTAAAAGCTAAAGATTCCAAATCAGTGACTCTTAAACATCAGCATACATCAAATTCCCTTGAAGGGAGAGCTGGGAAGACGGCTCAGCAAGAAAAGGTGCTGGGCAGGAAGTCTGGTAACCTGAGCTTAATTCCTGGGACTCATAGAAAGGTGAAGGTGAGAACTAGCTCTACAATACTGTCCTCTGACTTCCACATGCATGTTACGCACACACACACACACACACACACACAGTTTAATAATTCTATTCAAGTCATATTTTTATTAACTCACTAAGTTTTGAGAATACAGTAAAATATTTCTCTTCTTATTGTCATGGAAACCTGTCTTATAAGAAACTTCTGCACCTGTCTTCATTGGATGCAAAGTGTTTTCTTACACACTCTGGACCCACCCTGTACTGGCTAGTTTTGTGTCAACTTGACACAGGCTGGAGTTATCACAGAGAAAGGAGCTTCAGTTGGGGAAATGCCTCCACGAGATCCATCTGTAAGGCATTTTCTCAATTAGTGATCAAGGGGGGAGGTCCCCTTGTGGGTGGTGCCATCTCTGGGCTGGTAGTCTTGGGTTCTATAAGAGAGCAGGCTGAGCAAGCCAGGGGAAGCAAGTCAGTAAAGAACATCTCTCCATGGCTTCTGCATCAGCTCCTGCTTTCTGACCTGCTTGAGTTCCAGTCCTGACTTCCTTTGGTGATGAACAGCAACATGGAAATGTAAGCTGAATAAACCCTTTCCTCCCCAACTGCTTCTTGGTCATGATGTTTGTGCAAGAATAGAAACCCTAACTAAGACAGAAATTGGTACCAGCATAGTGGGGTATTCCTGTGACAACCTGACCATGTTTTGGGGAGGACTGTGGAAGAACTTTGGAACTTTGGGCTAGAAGATCTATTCAGTATGAAGAATTCTGTGGGATGTTGTGTAGTAGTTTGGAAAATAATGTTGAGAACAGTGCAGAAGATGAAGGCCTGGCTTGTGAAATTTCAGAGGGAAGATTAAAGACTCTTTTCAGGGCCATTGCTATTTTGTTTGTGAAGATTCTGTAGTTCTGGTTAGCTGGGGGTGAAGAATCAGCTGTGATGAACAAGATACCAGAACTACTAAAGCAAAACCTTTGCATTACTGGGACCATTGATGCTGGTTAGCTGGAGCTAAGAAATTAGCGGTGATTAAGAAGAGACCAGCATCACTGAGGTGACATCTTCTGAGAAGTGTTTTCTGAAAGCACAAAGAGACTGTGTTCCAGAGATAGCCAAGGTTGTACCTTGTGCTGCAGCAGGACTTGGTAATGTGTAAGAGTCACCCAGATGGTACTGGTTTTGAAGGCATGAAGGGGTCACGCAGAGCAGCTGAGGCTCAGCACTGTGAGAGGCCATGGAAGGCCATTGGTGAAGGTGTAGCCTCAGTTGCATTTGATGGACCAGGACTAAAGGGGTCATGCAAAGGAGTTGAGGCTTGGCACCATGAAGAGAGCCTATGAGAGGCTATTGTTGAAGCCAAGTTACAGTGGAAGTCAGCAGCATTTTGGAGATGCCAGTACCATGAGATGACCACCAAGAACATCAGCAGCAGTGGACTACAGGCAGCTGGAGCCTAGAGGAAAAGCTGTGTGCTACAAAGAGCATGGCTGGAGAAGTGATTCAAGCCCTTGGAGGAGCCCAGAAGATCGTGAGTTGGATCCCAGACATTGGATGGTTGGAGATTGATTTTTGCTTTTGATTATGACTGTGCCCTGTTATTTTTCCCTCTTGAAGGAAGTTTTTTAGTGAAGCCCACTGTCTTAGTCAAGGTTTCTATTCCTGCACAAACATCATGACCAAGAAGCAAGTTGGGGAGGAAAGGGTTTATTCAGCTTATACTTCCATGTTGCTGTTCATCACCAAAGGAAGTCAGGACTGGAACTCAAGCAGGTCAGGAAGCAGGAGCTGATGCAGAGGCCATGGAGAGATGTTCTTTACTGGCTTGCCTCCCCTGGCTTGCTCAGCCTGCTCTCTTACAGAAACCAAGACTACCAGCCCAGAGATGGTCCCACCCACAAGGGGCCTTTCCCCCTTGATCACTAATTGAGAAAATACCCCATAGCTGGATCTCATGGAGGCATTTCCTCAACTGAAGCTCCTTTCTCTGTGATAACTCCAGCTCTGTCAAGTTGACACCCAAAACCAGCCAGTACACCCACCATTAAGAGACTTTGAATTTTAAGGTACTTTGTATTTTTAAAGATACTGGATATTTTAAAGGGGTTGAACTTTTAATATGTAAAGACTGTGGGACTTTTAAAGTTATTTAGATCTTGGGGATGAATAAGAACTAAGGGTTGAGGCTTACTAGTGATGTGTTTGTGTGTCAAGTTAACAAGGGGTCAATTGTACTGGCTAGTTTTGTGTCAACTTGGCACAGTCTGAAGTTATCACAGAGAAAGGAGCTTCAGTTGGGGAAATGCCTCCATGAGATCCAGCTGTAAGGCATTTTCTCAATTAGAGATCAAGGGGGAGGTCCCTTGTGGGTTGTGCCATCTCTGGGCTGGTAGTTTTGGGTTCTATAAGAGAGCAAGCTGAGCAAGCCAGGGGAAGCAAGCCAGTAATGAACATTCCTCCAGGGCCTCTGCATCAGCTCCTGCTTTCTGACCTGCTTGAGTTCCAGTCCTGACTTCCTTTGGTGATGAACAGCAGTATGGAAGTGTAAGCTGAATAAACCCTTTCCTCCCCAACTGCTTCTTGGTCATGATGTTTGTGCAGGAATAGAAACCCTGACTAAGAACACACCCTCATTGAGTACAAGGTCATTTACACAGAAGTGATGAAAGTCTATACCGAATCTGCCCAAACATAGTTTTGAGTAGTCATTGTAAGGGCTTGAGGACATAGAAACTCATGGTTAAACTGGAACAGAATAGTTCCAGACTTAGTCAGAGAAAATGAGCCTTGGGATCCCTGAAGACTGAGGAGGGAGGATGAGAAATGGCAGGAGGTGTGGTTTTTTAAGAAGCTTTGTCTATGTAGCAGGAAAAAATTCTTTCTCCCAATGTCCTGCGGCTTAGTCAAGTAGATTTTTTGTCCTTATAAGCAGAGAAGTGTTACAGAAGCAATCACGGAGTGAGACACATTTCATTTACCATTTAGTTAGGCAGAAGGTTCTAGGAACAGATTAATAAATTGCACAGAATGTAAACATAGGCGGAATTCTACAGAGCTGTGCTGTAAGCTTCTATTCACTTACAGTCCAACTTGTGAGCTATCTTGGTGTGAAGACAAAGTAAGGTCCCATATACAAGACTCTCAGTGTGGTACCTGCTGGCACTCACTCTGTAATATTATGCAAACATTTGTTGTGGGTTGCTAATTCGTTACTGCCCAGGGATGTGTAGTCGTAGCATATCTAAACTAAAACAGCAATGTCTGTACCACAGTGAATGATTTTCAGTTACTTATTATTGTGTAACAAATCACCCAACCCCGTAGCTGGCACTAATTTGTGGCTATGCAATGTGGGCAGGACTTGGTGAAACAGCTCATCTTTACCTCAGATGGCATTAGTGAAGGTGCTACCAAAGACCAGTCAGGGAGTCTACGGGTGATGAGTGAAATTATCTGCTGACTTACTTGATACCCTGTCTGGCACTTGATGATTCTGGCTACTGGGCCAGTTAGCTCTCTTCTATGTGGATTTTGCTGCATTCCAACTATGCTGAAGACGCTTCTTCCCTACCCCCGCATCCCCCCCAGAAGGTTTAGAAGTCTAAAAGAATAGCTTAGTAAATGGAGTTGTCATTGTGATTCTGCCATTTACTGTGTTGCTTACAACAAGCTCTCCCTCCCTCTTCTACATCTCAGTTCTCAGATTTTATAAGTCAGGACTTATTCTCAATTGCCCAGAAGACGCTGAGGCAAAAATCAGAGTGGACATAATTTATTTGAGAGTTATTTCTAGCACGTATCAGAGAGAAGCTGGGAAGGGATACAGGGAAAGAAGCCAGGAGATGCTTAACCAAGAGGATGCCACAGCCAGAAACTGGAGCTGAAAGGACACCCCAGAGTTACCTTCTGGATGCGCAAAGAGAGCCTGGGTATTTCCATGTCAGCTCAGGACAGTCATGGCTTGAAATACCTCAGTACTATTGGCCTGCAATTCCAGGTAGGTTTGAAAACTCTAGAAGCAGAGGTGAGACGCTGATGGAATAAAACTCAGAAGGTCTGCATTGAAAGCAGTGAGCCCTGAACGGATGTGAGCATTCTTTATTGAATAATATTTTTTTCTAAAGACTATTGAGTAATTAAACGAGATAGAATTAAAAAAGAAAATGAAAAATCCATTCCTGATGTGAAAGTACCCCTGGTGCTTTAGTATTCTTCACAACAGCGTTTAGAGGAGAGCCTAGGGGTCCTGGAGCTTTTCCAAAGAACGCTGCCTGTCAGATGCCGCTTAGCTATGTAAAGGCAGCCCTTAACAGAATGGCGTTGTGGTAAGTGGGTTAGCTGCCTCAGTGGATTTCAGGGCTGATCCGTAGACTCTTCACTGATGGCCACCTTTAGATGCTCCTCGGGGTTTCCTTGGCATTCTCACCCGCTTAGGATGGCCCCCTTTTTTCTTTCTCCAGTTTCTACTCCATCTTTCACTGTGCTTTCTGGGACTTAAGGTCTGGGGTTACAGCCCGTGAATGGCTGGCTGTAAACCTAACACTAAGACCACTGCATTCCTAAGTTAGTAGTCATTTGATTGTTTTTTTAATGAAGGCGTGAAACAGTACAATATTTAGAAAGGTTTTGTAGTGCAAGCTTGGATGACAGGACAGACGGAAGAGCAAGATCCCTATCCACCCATCCCCCGTGTATGCATGAGCATGTATAGACGTCTTGAAGTTATTGCAACTGTCCATTTTGAGTCATGCGAGGTTACAGATATGTCTTGACACCAAACTCAAAGAATATGAACGAAGGGGCAGCTGAGAAAGGGACAAAGCGAGGCCCCTCATTACAAAATAAGCAGTGGTCTCTTGTCTAAAGGCTCGGGTCCTAGTTCAGGCAGCCTCTGACAGCTTGGCAATTTCCCGGGAGTGAGTGAAAGATTGCAGGCTGCACCTCAGAGGATTTCGGCTCAGACCCAGACAAGGCGCCTACAACAGGGTAAGCGTGTCAATCCTGTTCTCTTCGGTGGCAGGAAAACGCGGGAGAGGCTAGCTAGCATCCTTGCCCGGGGCTGCTGTAGGTGCGTTGCTAAGTACCACCAGCTGTGGGCACCCAGGCGGAGCCATTGCCTCCTTTACCGCATAGGCCGCGAAAGTCCTGCACAGACATACAGACCCCCACGGCGTCTGGGCGCCCGGGTTTCCCCGCAGCTTTAACTGGGTCCCTCCAGCCGCGCGCTGTTGCTGGGGCCCGGGCACCGCCCTCTTTCACTACCGGCCAATGGCAACGCGGCAGGAGCACCGCCCAGCTACAGAGCAGACCAATGGCGACGCAGAGAGGGCAACGCCCAGATCCCCCGTGGGCCAATGGTAGTGTGCTTCGGAGCCCGGGCCGCCCCAGCCAGGCGAGGAGGCGGACGGGCGGCCGCTGGCTCCGCCCCGCTCCCCTCTGACCCGGTGTCTAGTCGCTCTGTCTTCCTGTTCTAAACCACGTGGACGCGTCGGGGGCTGCCGTGGTCCTGGTCGCGCTCCCGGGTCCGGGGCCTCTGCGGACGGCGCGCACATGGCGACCCAGGCGCACTCACTCAGCTACGCGGGGTGTAACTTCTTGCGCCAGCGCCTGGTCCTGTCCACCCTGAGCGGGCGACCGGTCAAGATCCGCAGGATTCGCGCCAGGGACGACAACCCGGGCCTCCGAGGTGACTTGGGAGGGGGCGCGAGGAGGGAGGACCCGGGGTCGTAGCCCGGAGTGGCCACTGGGCGCGTGGGTGGGATGGTGGTCGGGCGGCAGATCTGTCCTCGAGCTGCGCCACGCGTGGAAGGATGCCCTGCGGCTCCTGGGCACGGGTAGTAAACAGCTGCACGTTTTCCTGGCTAGCTTGTTGCTACGAATCGTAGGCATCGCCCACTCGCTTCCCTCTCTTGAGTCTCTTGCTTTCGCCATAAACCTCCCAGGAGAAAAACAGTTTATTGGACCAACATCTAGTGATTGAGTGAGTGGACGGACAGACATTGGAGAGAAAAGTACCACTGATTGGTTTGCCAATCTCATCCAAAGCGGTCTCTGAAACCGCTGCCCCGCTTGGACACCAGTTTTTGTCGCCATTATTTATCTCCTTCCCCCCCACCCCCCGCCCTCTCTCTTCGGAAGTGTGTTATAAAATTTTATTTTTAAACGATGCGCTTGTTTCTATTAGTCACCGATGTGCGCAGTAGCGAAGCTTTGTAATAGGGTTTTGTTTTGTTTTGTTTTTTGAACCAGAGTCTCATGTTGCCCAGGTTGGCTTCAAACTATGTATGTAACTGAGGATGCCCTTCAAGTCCTGTTCCTTCTACCTCCCCACCTCCCGAGTGCTGGGATTACAGGCCTGCTCCAGAACGCTCAACCAAGATAGTTTTTATGTCGTAGACCTAGTTGTCTTGACTTAAGGAAAAGGCAGGCCAGACAATAAACTGCAGGCTTCAAAGGTCTTATTGATTTATCTGTCTCACAAAGGTAGATAGATAGGTTGAACCCATCATTTGAACCCGCGTCTTGTTCAATGGCTTTGGTTTGCAGCTGTTCCCCTAGAATTTAGGTATGTGTTCAAAAGTGTCTCCTAGATCCCTTCTGATAAAGACAATTGAACCAATTAAAACCAAAAAGAAAAACCTGTCAGTAGCCTGAAAAGGGGAGGGGGGGCTGTAATTCGTTCAGGAGACCTCCTGGGTCAGGCTGGTATGTTTATTTTTGCAGATTAAAAAAAAAAAAAAAAACTAGAGGGCTAGACCATTTCATCATGTCTGAATTATATATATATATATATATATATATATATATATATATAATTTCATTACTACCACTGTAAAAGTTTTGTGCATGGTGATGGAAATAGGTTAGGAAAGAAAAAAAAACCAGAAGGCTTGTTACGGGAGTGAGTAAAGTCTGTCTTCCCTGTACTGCTGGAGAGAGCACTGGGCTTGGTGACACAGCCTTGTAATCCCAGCACTCTGTAGGCTGAGGCAGGAGGATCCCAAGTTCAAGGCCAGCTTGGGCCACACAGTGTGTCTCTGAGTTAGAGGTCAGCTTGGTCTAAACTTGTGAGTTCTAACCTAGCCAGAGCTGCATAGTCAGACCTTGTTTTGGGGGGGTGGGGGGATCGTTTAACAGAAACAAAAACTGAAAGCAAATAGTCAAGAACCTCAAAGTTTGAGGAGAGATGATGACTAAATTGGTTGTACTCCATTCTCTCAAATCTCTTACCCCCACCCCCTCTGCACCCCCAGTTTTAAATCTGGTCCTTGGGAGAAGTTATTGCTTGGGCTGCTGTGTTGTGTTTCCAACCCCAGATTAGCCTGGAGACCTTGCTTCTACTGTGACCACTGGGCACAAGGTTTTACTTTAATTCATTAATTAATTAAGGTACAAAGTGCTTTAGCCTGGAGACTTGGGCTTTCTTTCACAAATATGTTGCCCATAAGAGAGAATTCAGAGTTGACTTGATAGGTGCCTTCTAATACAGTATTTCAAGGTTTCTAGGAACTCACCTGTGGGTTCCTGTTTCTTTTCAAAAGCAGGATCTTGCCCTTGGCATTTTTCTGAAAAGCTAGGGATTCTGGTACCTGGGGAGGCAGTGCTAGCTGGTATTCTGTGGGGTGCCACTGTAGAACATAGTTTGCTTTGCTCCATGTCTTAGGGTTCTGTTGGTGTGGAAAAACAATCTGACCCTAGGCCATCTGGGGAGGGAAGGGTTTGTTTCAGTTTACAGTTGTAGTTGCTCAGGAAAGGAAGTCAGGGTAGGAGCCCAAACCACAGGTCAGGGAAGCTGCTGCTTATGGTCTTGCCCTTTTTGCTTTCTTATATTCTGCAGGACTACCTGCCCCGGGGGACATCATTCCTAGTGGGCAAGGGAAGGTACCATGGGCTTGCCCATACATAGGCCAATCTAATGGGTGTGTTTTCTGAATTGGAATTTCCCCTCCTCAGCTGACTCTGGTTTGTGTCAAGTTAACAGCAAAACCTAACTAACACACCTTCTCAAGGTACTAATGTCACAGAGACTGACACTTGAGGTTTTATGCTGGCTTAAGGGTTCACTGTTCGGTTACTCACAGAGGGACCTCGATTCACATCTCAACTTTAATTGGTAGACTTAACATGCCCGAAAATACATACGTAAGTTAAGTATGCAAAATATACACATATACAGAAACACATGAATGTGGATTTGGGGTCGTAGTTCAGTCCTCAGTAGCATCTTCCATCCCTGCCTGCCTCTTCCTGACTTAGGTAATGGAATGTGGAACAAAGTCAGAGAATACCCAGTACAGTCTTCAGCTGGAGTGCAAGTCCCATCCCCCAAAAGTGCTTCCTTAAACCCCCCAAAGGGAGTGCGTGTGGAGGAGGCTGCCTCAGGGCCATTCAGAAGTTTATTGAGCCTCATATTGTGCAAGGCTTTGAGGAGGGGAGTCTAGATAGACGTTGGTTGCATTTGCACTCCGGGAACTTGTCCTCTAAACAGGAAGAACTTGAGTGGAATAGCACGGTGAAGTGAGGAGAGTCTAATGTGGTAGAGGGACCCCGTGGACCCAGAACAGAAAATAGCCTGGCAGATGTAGGAAAGGCATTCTCGATGTCCTTCTGTTGTGACAGTGGGAATGGTGGCTGAGGGTCATTACAGGAGAATGCATTCTCTTAAGCCCCTCCCACTCCCTTTAACACTCTGTGTACGAGTCTGTGTACATGAGCACCCCACAGTGTTCCCTCAGGCTGTCCTTGGACCCAGGCATTCATCCAGTTGTATATGCATGGTAAAGTAGGGCCATGGAGTACCAGTGCCTGCCTTATGGGATTTCTGTGAGGACTGAACTCAATCCTTAGATGTAATGAGCAGAAGGAAAAAACACAAGCTGGTTTATTAAGATTCTACTGAGAACTGGGTAAAGTTGTGCTGTCTGGTGTCCCAAGTTTTTCCCTGCTGTCATTGGGAACTTTTAAATATTTAAATTATGTTGTTCTTTGAAGTTTCCCTTTTAAGTGCTGATTTCTACATATTTGCATATTATTGGTAGTTTCATCCCCTGGTATGCTGACAGTATTTAGAGACTTTTTTTTTTTTTTAGATGCCACTGGGGGGAGTTGTCAAGTAAGGAGAGCCCAAGAAATTGTTAATACCCTATGGACCCCACTGTAAAGAATTTTATTTTGTATATTAGCAATAAGTCTATTTAGTGTCAGTACTGGTACTAAACAACTCTGTTCTAGTAGACTTTAATAACTAAAGCTTTTTTTCACATAATTTTTTTATTGATTCTTCGGGAATTTCACATCATTCGCCCCATTCACCCTCATTTCCCAGTCCTTCCATATCCGCTCTCTACCCTTGTAACCTCCCCTCCCCGCCCTTGCAAAAGGCAAACAACAACATCTTATATCAGGGCAGCCTTCTGTAGCAGGCAACTTTCCCGTCTCCAGTTCTGCTGTGTACGTTATCATTTCGCTCCACTGTGTTTCCTGCCTCTCCATCACGTATTTGTTCCTTGTAATGGCATTGGAAGCCACAGTGTGTCCCACAGTACAGCCTTCTGCTCAAATAGCTTTACTTGCAAATACTCATTACAACGAGTCTTTGGTCTGGTTCAAAGCTTCTGGCATCTACTACACCATTAATACTGGACCCTCACCCAGACTCCTCTGGGATATCTTGCTGTTACCCTGAGTCGTGGAGGTCCTGTAGGTTTGGATCTGCAGGACCCACTCTTTCATGTGCTCCAGCAGCTCATAGATGGGGTAGATGTTGGGGTGGGCCAACTCAAAGTCCTGGATCTGGTCATCCCACCAGCTCTCCCATACTCACACCACTGGGGCCAGCTCTTCTGCAGCGCCCCTGCAAAGGGTGGGTAAAGCTTTCCTTTATACTCCAGATTCTTTTTTTTTTTTTTTTAAGATTTATTTATTTATTCTATGTAAGTACACTGCAGCTGTCTTCAGACACTCCAGAAGAGGGCGCCAGGTCTCATTGCGGCTGGTTGTGAGCCACCATGTGGTTGCTGGGATTTGAACTCTGGACCTTTGGAGGAACAGTCGGGTGCTCTTACCCACTGAGCCATCTCACCAGCCCCCTATACTCCAGATTCTTAAGAATAGCAGCAGGTATTACTAAAACAGCACAAGGAGCTAGACATGGTAGTACAGGTTCCGCTACCGTAGAGAAGGCTGACTTAGAAGCCAGTCTGGGCTGCAAAGGAAGACCCTCCTTGTTTCAGAAGTGGATGAAGACTCAGGTCATGCCCAAGCCTTGGGACTTCAGGCAAAGAAATGAATCTGTTAAATAAAACTGCCTTCTTCCTGTGCAGAGAGGTTTAAATAATGGGAAGAAATTGGATACCAAAGGCAGACGATCCTGGAGTAGTTCCAGTTAACTCTGTAGAGACACCTGGTATGGTGGCACACACCTGCTGTAACCCCAGCACCCAAAGTGGAGGCAGGAAGTTAGCTCAACGCCAGCCTGGGTTACATAGCGAATTCTGTGTCAGCTGGGCAAAGTAGTCTTAACACGTGTCAAAACACTAAACAAAACAAAAGCAACAGAAATGCAGTCACATGCAATTTATATTTCACTCTTGAATACAACAACCAATTATACTGCCTCATTCTATTCTTCATGTCAGAGAAAGTAATATTCTGTTGTTCCTGCCATTTTACTGAAAGTAAAACAGCCAGGGTAGCTGAGTGATGGAGGTGATGGGGCTTATTCATGAGGGCTCCGGCCTGAAGGGCTCATTTTTCTCTTACAGACGTTGGGTATGCTATGTTGGTATTATAAAGTCCCAGGTATCTCTGTCCCCTCTCCCTACAGGGTGTCTCTTTGTAGCCCTGGCTGTCCGGAATTCACTTTGTAGATCAGGCTGGCCTCAAACCCCCAGTAGAGATCCAGAGCTGGACTCTGTGACCACCCAATCAGATCTCTGCCTCCCTGGCCCTGCAGCACTTATGTAATCTGTAGGAGGAAGGCCACTCAGAGTCAGCAGTGGACTGGCACCATTCTCTCGGGACTTGAGTGGCCGTGAAGCCCATCAAGAAGACTTTCTGCCTTGCTCTGAAGACATGACGACTCCGTCAGTTTCTTACGTCAAAGAGTATTTTCCTGCCTTAAACGATGGCCCCTATCCTTCCTTGTGACATTTATCCTCCTGGCTCCAACCCCTCTTCTTACCTGCCTCCATGCTGTGCACACTCTGCCTCCATGCTGTGCACACTCTGCCTCCAGGAAACTAACAAATCTAAGGGAAGAGGGGGAGTGGCTCACAGGGCCCTCAGTACTCACACCCGTTGTCCTCATTCCTCCCCATCTGTCTCTGTTTCCAGTTTCGTTGGTCAGAAATGTAGATGAGTGAAAATACTGTGGGTAGAACGTCCGTAGCCATTTGGCAAGGACCCCTCACGGCAGCTAGCTTTTGATACAACAATGTTGTTCATACCTTAGCCAAAACCCATGGTATTTTAAGTGAGTTTAGGAGTCTGTTGGGCTACACTCATAGTTATCCTTGGCAGCATATATAACTTACAGGTTGTAGAGTGAACTTTATTCTAAGTTCTTTTTTAAAGCAAGTTTGATCTTTAAAAAAAAAATCCTGAATATGAAAATACCACTTTCTTGTTCTTTTTTTATTTGAAGAACATCTGGCTCGCTTCTAATTTTGAACTATTCTGCACAGTTGGTCGACTCTTTTGTTCTAACAAGTATGAGTGTTTTGTCTGCGTGTATGTCTATCACTTGTGTCCCTGGTCCCTCAGAGGTCAGGAGACACATCAGACCTTCCGGAACTGGAGTTACAAATGGTTTTGGGTCTTTATGTGGCTGCTGGGAATGGAAGTCGGGTCCTCTGGAAGAGCAGCCAGTGCTCTAACCACTGAGCTCACAGGCTGGTTTCTATGAGGACCTTTAGTCTCCCTTTTCTCGTTGTAAATGCTGGGTTGTAGGATAGTTGCCTCTTTGGTTCTTTGAGATGGTGCCAACTCTTTCCGTGTAGGTACTCTTTCCGTGTGGGTACATATCACTTTATGTTTCACCAGCAATGTACAAGTGCTACAGTGTCTCTCGGTCCCCACCAGCATTTGAAATGCTTTTCATTTTAATCATCCTGGGCCACATTTACTGTGCAGCCATTTGTCATTGTATTAATTTGCATACGCCACCATATATCTATGTCGTTGCCCATTTTTAAATATGACTATATTTATTCTTGTGATTTTTGGATGTAGCTCACAGGTAGAGCCCAGAATATTTGAGGTTCTGTTCTTTGCCCTCCCCCTCCCGCTCCCCCACGCCATGGTCACAGAGAGGGGGAAGAGATCAATAGGTCTTTGTTTCAACGAGTTTCTCTTATTTGTTCATTTAATTTCTGCTTATATCTTTATTATAATTTCATTCTCTGGTTTTAGGTTTATTTTGTTTTTCTTTTTCTAGGTTCTTGCGGGATTTAGATGGCGATGTGTCTTTTCTAATAAAAGCCTGCGGTGCTGCACCAGCCTGCCCCGTTCAGTAGTGCTTTAGCTGTCTCTATCCCACACATTTTGATATGTCGTTCTGGATTTCTCTCAGCTTGGTGTGATGTAAAATCTTCCCATTCACCCATGGATTGGATATTCACTAGTATGTTTAGATTATTTCTTGTTTCTTTGTGGTACTGATTTTAACTTTTATTATGGTATGAGGACATCACTGATTTTAACTCTTTTTAAATTTGTTGAATTTTTAAGTCTATTTTGGTATAAATTTGTGGTCACTTAGATGAACTGTCTATCCTGCTTTTGTTGCATAGAGACTTTCTGTTGGTTAGAGCCTCGACAATGATAGGTCAGCGCTAGTTGGGCACACCCTGCCCAGGAGTGCCTGGATGTGCGAAGCCTTGGCCCTCTCTAACGTCCATCTCACTTGGAATCCTGAAGACTTGGGTTTGCTGAATCCTTTACCACTCTTCCCAGTGAGGCCATGTGAATAGAGCTCTCTTTTCTGCTTTCCACTTTTAATTTGGCTCTTTTAAGTGGCTTATTAAGGATGGGTGACTGGATTTGACTTGGGTCCCCTAGTCCAGGAACAAAGGTGTCAGGGTACTCAGGACCTTACCTCACACCAGGTAAGCACTGCTCTGTGAGAAAGGTGAAGACAGCACATTCCCGCAACTTTCAGTATTTTCTTAAAATCATTCTGTTTTATGGTCTCTTACTGAATTTACATCCTGTATATAGAAAAAAAAATCTATTGTATTTGGAGTTCAGTACCACCTGGGTGTTTTAATGACTAAGGGAGATTTCTTCATTCTTGGACTAAGGCTTCTATTTTAAAAACAAACCCTTTGTTAAATTTAGTAAATGCACCATACCTTTCAAAACAGAATGTACAGCCAGGCGTGGTGGCACACGCCTTTAATCCCAGCACTCGGGAGGCAGAGGCAGGTGGATTTCTGAGTTCGAGGCCAGCCTGGTCTACAGAGTGAGTTCCAGGAAAGCCAGGGCTACACGGAGAAACCCTGTCTCAAAAAACCAAAAACAAACAAACAAACAAACAAAAAAATCAACCCAGAATGTACAGATGGGAATTTTATCGGGTGCTTTTTCACCAGTAGACTATGTGATTTCCCCCCTTATTTATGTGTTTAGTGCTGCAGTTAGTAGTAGCATAGTTATTCTTTTTTTTTTTTTTTTTTTTTTTGTGGTTTTTCGAGACAGGGTTTCTCTGTGTAGCGGCTATCCTGGAACTCACTTTGTAGACCAGGCTGGCCTCGAACTCAGAAATCCGCCTGCCTCTGCCTCCTGAGTGCTGGGATTAAAGGCGTGCACCACCACGCCCGGCTGTTATTCTTTTTTTTAATTAATTTTAATTTATGTGTGTTATTTGCCAGCATGTATGTCTATTAGACTATCAGATCTTGTGTCCTCTGGGAGGACATTCAGTGCTCTTAACTGCTGAGCCATCTCTCTAGCCTGTGACATAGATAGAAATTCATATGTTTCATCTTCAGTGATTTTTTTGTTTGTTATTAGAAAAGAGAGAGATTCACTCAGTCTGATTAAGGAACATCCTTCCTTTTGGATTGGATAGTTGAAGAATGCATGACGATGATATGTGTATCTGTCTTCTGACATGGTTGTTATTTGGGGGTTTTTGATCTGTTCTGCTGAGTTATATTAGCTCATACTTGAGGTTATTTTGAGTGTTTTTTGTTTTGTTTTGGTTTTGGTTTTTCGAGACAGGGTTTCTCTGTGTAGCCCTGGCTTTCCTAGAACTCACTTTGTAAACCAGGCTGGCCTCGAACTCAGAAATCCTCCTGCCTCTGCCTCCCGAGTGCTGGGATTAAAGGCGTGCGCCACCACCCCCGGCTCTTGAGGTTATTTTAAAGATTGATGCTTGCTATTGACTTGCAGGAGGCCTCTTCTTGTCTTCTTTTTTGTACTTTGGAATATGAAATTTACCAATAATTGTGTCTTTTTCTGAATGTTGAACTTTCCGAGGGCTACACCGTTATTCTTCTTACTCTTTGGGGTGAATCTTTTTGTGTCTTTTGTTTTGTGATTTGTGTGCTTTCTTAATTACAAATATAGTAATAGAGGCTAGTGTGTTGTTACAAAAGCTCTAAATCCCCGGAGGAAGAGGTAGAGGGCAGAGCTCGCCAAGCATGAGAACGGGAGTTTGGATCCCTGGCATCGGTGGTGTTTGTTGCTTTTATCTCTTTCACAGCTTCATATAAGAAAACCCAATCACACAGAACACTTGCACATATGAGCAAAAGTTGCAGGTTCACATTTATGTTATAAAAGTAATACTTTAGGGAAGCTCTTCTTATGGTTCAGGATTTAAAATAATTGGTATAGATTGCACACTTAATTCCCAGACCATAGAACATTTCCATTTCCCAGGAAGCCGTTTCCCATAAGCACCCAGTTCATCCTCATCTTGCTTTTTCTCTGTCTTAAGACCTGAGGGTGGTAACTTCTGCTTTCCTAGACCTTCCATGGACTTTCCTGATGTGGGGTTTTGTTTAAGATACTTTATTACACAGAGTGAGCTCCAGGACAGCCAGGGCTACACAGAGAAACCCTGTATCGAAAAAACCAAAAAAAAAAAAAAAAAAGATACTTTATTACAGCCTGTAGCTTTTCCTTTGTTCATAATCGAGGAAAAATGTCCTGTCTCCTTAAGAGTTATGCAGGTCAAGAAATGATAAAGTGTTACATAATCTCATATAAAGGATTTATTTTTTTCTTAGTGACTGGACATCTCCTAACTGAGAACTGGGAGTGTGTTTGTCATTTCTGTCTTTAGGACTTAGTGAGGAAAAGGGCAACACTAACTTACTTAACCGTTTATTGTCTTGCTTTCTGGTTATTTTCTAAAGAACTTGAGACCACATTGAATATGTTCCTTTTAACCCTTCTCTTAATACAGTATGAATGTTCCTTTGTGCCATGGAATAATTCCTTTCAACTGTTTTTTTTTTTTTTTTTTTCCCAGTTTTACTGGCATGGTTTTACTCTGTAGCCCATGCTGGCTTGGAAGTTATTGCCTCCTGCCTCAGCCTCTTGAGTTCTGAGATTACAGTCATACCCTGCAGCTCAGGCTTTAAAACATTCTTAATGACTGGAGGGTATCACAAAATTTGATGTTTTATCAATGATGTGAATTAAAGAATGATATGAAATCATTTTTAACTTTTAAATTGTGTGAAAAAGTAATTGCATTTTATGTGACTTTCTGTGCACTTAAAAACATATAGATGCACAGGGTGTGTTAAGGGACAGCTGACTCCATTTTGCTTCAAAGTTTAGAAAGAAGAAAGGAATTTAGTCTGGTTTCTAGGCTCAACTCTCTGAAACAACCAGTGTTACTAACTTTTGTCTTTTTCCAGGATCCGTTTTTATCATAACTGCTTTCTGTCTGTCTGTCTCTCTCTCACATACACACATACTCTTTTTTTTTTTTTTTACAGTCATCCACATCATAGTACTTCTACAGGCTTTCCTATTGTGCCTTGGAGGTGACGCATGCTAGTTGAGCACACTACTGTGGCTATGCTAGTCCAACGGCTATTTGTAGACATTTGAGTTAGAATAACATTAAATTGGAGCTGTTAAGTATAGTTCATTGAAATTTGCTTTTTTCAAGTGGATTTGAGTTTGAGGCCAGCCTGGTCTTCATAGTGAATTCCATGGCATATATACAATATTATAAATATTATGATATATAATACATTGCATATATAAATATATCATAAATATTTCTAAATAAATATTAAATCTATGATATGTAAATAAATATTTAAAATACATACATAAATATATAGTGAGACCCTGTCTCAAAAAAGCAAACAGGGTCTGCAAATTAGCTCCTTTTTATTTTTTATTTTATTTTTTGAGACAAGGGTTGTCTGTGTAGCCCAAATTGGCTTTAAAGTCCTGGTCCTCCTGCCTCAGACCGGAGTGCTGATGACCCTTGTTTTAAAGCATAAATCTGGGCCTTTAAGATATAAAACAGTGTTGAAAAGATTGTACCATGAACCTGTATGACCTCATCCAGGACAAGAAGTAGACCTTGCCCACATCTGCGCATGTCTGACTTTTCACAGCTGTCTGCTGTGTCTCTGGTGGCAGCTACACCTTGCCCTGAGTTACTCTGTGCATTCCCAAGCAGTACAGCAACACTGCGCTTGGTTTTGAAATCTTCAGCCCTCTGAAATTTGCGTCCCCACGGAGTGATCCTGACAAGAAGCTCCAGGTGTGGCAGGTGAACAGGCAAGGCTGGTGTGTGTCTTGGCTGAGGGTGGGGGATTGGCTCTGTTGGCAGGACACTTGATGGTCCTTTACACACCAGGTGATGGAGCTGTGCCTTCGCTGCTGGGAGCACTCTGGAACTCCTCTGAGACTGGCTTCCTGAGCCAGCCTGCCGTGACCCAGGGTGATCCTGCCTGGAGGGTTTTTGAGGTTCCGTTCTCTTCCTACTCATGTTCCTGCCAAGCAGCCATGGCTTCTGACTGAGGTCAAGATTAAGAGCACCCAAGGATTGCGAAACAAAATGACTTTAAAAGTCCCTCCCTCTCTCCTCTCCCTCCCCCCTCCTTCCCTCTCTCCTTCTCTCTCTCTCCCTTGAGCTCTTCCTTCTCTTCCTTCCTTTTCTTAATCTATCAGACCTATGGGACTTCTTGAGGCATTTGTTCAAGACAGCCCCCAGCACACCCCCACCCTGCACCACATCTCCCACCCCTCACCCCCCCCCCCCCCCGCACCACATCTCCCACCCCTCACCACCCCCTCCCCGTCCCCAGCTCATGCCTGAATTGCACATAGAATGGAGCTCCGGTTGTGTAAATGGTTTGTTTTCTCTTCGCCATGGTCTCACTGTGTCGTTCAGGGTGGCCTGGTGTTTGCTGTGTATTCTACACTGAACTTGAACCCTTGACCCTCCTGCCCCAATCTCCCCAGGGCTAAGATTGGTAAACATTTTTTCCCACATACAGAAATACGCACGACATATAGTATGCATATGCTTCTAAGCATAACCGCAGTGCTAGCTAGCATCACTGCCTTGTGCTTTCGAGTCATCATTAGGTAAGCTGGAGAAGCCTTGAACAGAATGCTGTGCATCCGATGATGGCTGAGATGACATAAGTTACCGGAGGGCAGGGAGAATATGTGACTTCAATATGCTGGATAAAGTTAAGACTCATATTCTGTCAGAACAGAAGAAAATTGTTTATTTCTAGAACTTTTCATTAAAAAAATTCAAGTTGTCATTGGCTGGTAGTAATTTAAAACAACATTTTACGTATTTATTTTGTGTATGCTCATGCAAAGGTCAGAAGGCGACTTGTCAGTCTTCCTTCCCTCCCACCCTGTGGGGACCAAGGATCAAACTCAGCCCATCAGTCTTGGTGGCAGGTGCCTTTTTCTTCTGAGGTCTCACAGGCCTAACTGGTATAATTAAAACTGGAAGGTTAAGCTGGTGCGGCGACACAGTCCTTTAATCCTAGCACTTGGGAGGCAGAGGCAGAAGTATCTCTTGAGTTTGAGTTCAAGGTCAGCTTGGTCTACAGAGCAGAGTCCAGGACACAAAACAAAGAAACCCAAAACTGGAAAATTAAATCACTGGTTGACTGTAGTCTACTCTGTTCTTATTAAAAAGATGTGTTGATTGGGGGCCCGGCCAACTGCTTGCAGAAGCCTTCGTTCTGTAGATAAGTTGGGATTTCCTACACTAAGGGCTTGGTTCTGAGGTGGTGAGTAGAGGAGAGGCAAACTGTCATGGTGTGGTTAAGGACATGGACCTTGGAGGACAGGCAGGCTCAAATCCTGGCTCCGAAATTGCTGTCATTTGAACAGGTTAGGCAAGTTGGCAGTCTTCAGTTTCAGCCTTTGTTCTGTGCAGTGGGAGTGGTGCCATCGTCTTATGATTATAAAGATTAAATGACAATTCGTGGCTGAGAGGATGCCTCCAGTAATAACTGTAAGCCCTAGTCACTGTTTTTGTAACTATGGTAAGCTTTAATGGCATCTTTCTGACTTTTGGCCCAATGCTCTTTGAACAGATTGCAGAATCTGCTATGAGAGGAGTTGTGGGGCCACATTAAGTAATGAGAGGGTAGATGGGAGCTGCTCAGGTGATTGGCTCTCCCTTTGGGGTCAGTTTATGTGACTTATGGGGTGCTAGTGTATTACAGGGGTGGGATCTGTCTGTCTAGGCAGTCTATCATCATGGGGAGGCATGACAGCATGCAACAGATACAGCAGCTGGAACAGAAGCTGAGAGCTCACACTTTGAACCAAACTGGAAACAGAGAGAATGAACTAGAAAGGGTGCAAGTCTTTAAGCCTGTAAAGCCCTTCTCTAGTGACATATTTCCTTCAAGAAAGCCACACCCCCTAAACCTCACCAAACTGGGCCTTAGGTGTCCAAATGCTGAGAGTACGGAGTATGAAGGGCAGGTGTCATCCAAACTGCCATGCCCTGGAGGTCTGTAATTAGCTTATCTTAGGGTTTTACTGCTGTGAACAGACACCATGACCAAGGCAACTCTTATAAGGACAACATTTAATTGGGACTGGCTTACAGGTTCAGAGGTTCAGTCCATTTTCATCCAGGCAGGAGCCTGGCAGCATCCAAGCAGGCATGGTTCTGGAGGAGCTGAGAGTTCTGTGTCTTGATTTGAAGGCAGACGGAATACTGGGTCTTCAGGCTGCTAGGAGAAAGATTGCAAAGCCCATCCCCACAGTGACACACTTCTAACAAGGCCACACCTCCTAGTAGTGCCACTCCCTGGGCCAAGCATATTCAAACCACCACAGTTGTTTAGAATTTCTTGTTTGTTTTGTGACAGGGTCTCATTGTACTTGGCTATTTTGGGGCTCGCTGTGAAAATCAGACAGGCCTTAAAGTCAGAGATTTACCTGTTTACTCTCTCAAATGCAGGGGTTTAAGTTGTATGCTGCCATGGCAAGCTTTTTGACAGGCTCTATGTGGGTGAGGTTAGCGTCCTGTGATTGATAGAGTGCTGTGTATATTTATTTTCTGTTGTTGGGTGTGAGAGTTGAACCTGTTCTCACCAATGCTTTCCCACTGCCCAGAGCCCTTAGCACGTGATTGAACTGTCAGCCAGTTCCAGAGGGAACCCCAGTGGTGACACCACAGGTAAACGTCTTCTCAGTACATTTTTAGAAATAGTGCCTTATGGAAGATTTTGTCTTTTTTCCCCTTCACAGATTTTGAAGCAAGCTTTATAAGGCTGTTGGACAAAATAACCAATGGTTCTCGAATTGAAATCAACCAAACAGGTAAGCTGCTCTTCTCTGTTCCTAAAAGCACCTTCGTGTACTACTCGGGCATTCTTCTGCTTCTCATTTGAGTGGTATAAAGACTGTATTGTATTTTTTTTTTTTAATCACTTTACTATTTTACGTTTATATAAGCCATCTTCATGAATGTTCAGGGAAGACCTTTTGAAATTAACCAAGGTAGTGCTAAGTGGAGGTTGTAATAAAAAGTTCATTAATACATTAGTTTCAAATGGAAGGACCCAGTGTGTTTATGGTATGATTATATATGTACAAACACAGGCATACCATACACACATAAACACACACACACACACGTGAGTACCCCACTCTGACATACTTAACACATACATAAACTCTCTGAAGTCCGTTTACCTGTGCAGTTGTGTTGAATTCTTACAGCAAACTCCCAGATGTACTACATTGCTGTAGGTACTAAAATCTACTTTAAAAAAAAAAAAATTGTTTCAAGTTTATACAAATATATTCAAGAAACGTGACAGTCCCTTTGGCCCCTTCCTCTTCTAGAACCTTCCTTGAGCCATGGCCCAGCCCCATGGAACTGGGCTTTTGATGGTCTGCTGCTGGTTGCTTCCTGCTGCCCTGGACCGAGCTCTGTGTTTTGTGGCTCACAGTTTAGTGCTTTATTGTGTACGTGGGTAGTCATTTATTTAAATCCTCCCTGTACTGAATAGGAAGTAGGACAGACATGCTTTGATGACTCTATGAACTATATACCCGCATTCCAGAAAGGATTTTTTTTTCCCTGAGACAGGGTTTCTCTGTGTAGCCCAGAAAGGATTCTTTAGCCTTTCCTGTATGTTGACTCTCTTATAAAAGAAGGCAAATTTGGGGCCGGGCGTGGTGGCGCACGCCTTTAATCCCAGCACTTGGGAAGCAGAGGTAGGCGGATTTCTGAGTCCAAGGCCAGCCTGGTCTACATCTACAGAGTTCCAGGACAGGACAGCCAGGACTACACAGAGAAACCCTGTCTTGAAGAGAGAGAGGAAGAGAGAGAGAGAGAGAGAGGAGAAAAAAAAAAGAACACACACTTGGATTTATAGGTGGCACTGGACCATGATGATATATGCTGGTCTCTGTCAGCATTCAGCCACACCCAGTGGAGAGCAGGTCTAGGGATGAGATGCACCTATGCCCCTTTCAGGTGGCAGAGAGGGTGTGGCCCCACTCAGCAGTTCACAGACAGGCAGGCTTGGGGTAAGAGGGAGATCGTTAGTCTGTTCTTCCTTATCCTTTCATTCAGTCCAGGCTCTTGGCCTTGACAGGGGCGCTGCTCCCTCAGAGTGGGTCTCCTGAAGCTAATCCTCTCTGGACTCCTCCACAGGCACAGCCCCAGTGTCTTCACCAGTCTCATGGGTTATGGTAAATATGATAAGCTGACAGGGATGCTTACCCATCACATGCCCCTTGTATACGACATTCCTTGTCCTCCTCTTCCCCCCAGCCCCCAGGATAATGATCAGGTCGCTTTGTCGGATTGATCTGTAGATGTAAGCAGAATGACATACCGCTTTTCAGCGAGTCTGTTGTTGTGACTTACTACAGTTTAGGAGAGCGATCCCTGCCCTCTTGCTGAGGAACGTTAGTAACTTTGGTCAGAGTGTGAACCTGGCTGGAGTTGTTTGGATTTAGTATTTAATATAGTAAAGTCTACTTATTTTATGAAATTTCCAAGAGACGTTTTTCACTTGTATGACTGAGTGAATTTCCTTCCTCTAGAGGTTTTATTTCTGGTAAGTATCCAGAGACGACAAGACTGAGCAGTAGAAACTCTCGTTTGTCCATCTACTCTGAAACCATCTAGGATATTCTAGTTGGTTCCCTTAAATATGTAAGTGTAGTGAGAATTTTTTGTTTGAATTATACAAATATGTGAAAAACTGAACTAGAATACTGATGAGTGTTCACTAACATAAAATCAGTTGAGATATTTCACTAACTAGTATCAAATTAAAATAGCTACCACTGATGGTATTGGATATCACAAGAGCCTGTGTCATGTGATCTCTGTGTTTGGTAAGTGGGGTGTGTGAGAGACCCCATTTGAGGGGAATGTACAGGCTGCTGCTATGCTGAGACGGTGGTCCACAGGCCTATCACCTGCAGTCTGAGTGTGTCAGGAAAGTGGTGTCTGTTTGGTACCTCTGTGTTCTACTGTGACTAGCAGCTAAGCTAGCTTAGAGAAGAGTTTATATATTGCAGATATTAAATTGTACCCACAGTTTATTATTTTCCAGAGGCTTGGTGTCAGTGAGTCAGCTTTTGAGATGAAGTGTAGACTCACAGGAATAGCATTTTGTGCTCCTTGGATGGATGCCTGGGCCAGGTTCCCCTTGGAACACACTACATTCATTGTTGTCTCCACACTTTGTTGTGTTCCTGCTCCATCATTTGTTGTTGTTTTGTTTGTTTTCCTCTTCGTTTAAGGAACAACCTTATACTACCAGCCTGGCCTCCTGTATGGCGGGTCTGTGGAGCACGACTGCAGTGTCCTCCGCAGCATTGGCTATTACCTGGAAGCTCTCCTTTGTCTGGCTCCGTTTATGAAACACCCATTAAAAATCGTTCTGCGAGGAGTGACCAATGACCAGGTTGACCCTTCGGTGAGTACTGAGGTCAGACTGTGGTGTGACGTTTCTTTTATCTGTTGTTACAGCGCGAGTTCTTAGAAGGAAGCTTCTTAATGAGCACAGCAGTTCTGTTTTCAGTTTCTTTTTCTGTTTACCTTGAAGCTTAGAGGTTAGTTCATCCAAGACACACAGATGAATCAAGTCCCGTGATCATCAACTTAGAGATGATGGGTAACGCCCATCAAAGCGCCGTTCTCTGTTGTGTCTATAGACCTTCAGAATAATGCTGGCTGCCCCATCATGCTCGACATGAGATCTGGCTCTGCTGGCTGCAGTCGGGTAGAGCCTCTCTCTAGAAGCCTGCATTAGCACCAAGGCAAGAAGGCAGCAGAGCGAAGTTTTAGGCAGGAAATTATCATCTCTGGGTATTGCCACAGTATAGTTTTACCTTGGCCATTAATTCAAGGAGTTTTCACCTAAGAGGTTTCAGACACAGTAGGCGTGAAGGCACGAAGGAATCTCTGAGTGTTGGTAGCTGTGGGGAACAGTAACTGTCTCACTGAACAGGTCACCTTCTGTAAATAGGAGGAGAATGGTTTAATACCCAGCGAGTTCTCATTTTGTTCACCATGGTTGTCATGTCCATGTTAGCATCCTGTGGGGAGGGAAGGAGTTCTCATTTTTGGATACTTTATTGACTAGAAGAGGCTTCGTGGCCGTGACGACCTCACTGAAGGGGCTCCTTGTCTTTATAGACACAAGCCACAGCAGCTTCTGAGGGTAGCTACAAGGTGCTGCAAGCTTTCTGACTGGGAAGGAGCAGCTCTGGCGACTGCTCCTGCTTACCAGTGGTTCCATATGGTTAATGTGTTCTTGGGTCGTCAATAACTTATCCTCAGTGCTGGGAAATGTAGCTACATGGACTTTTTGAAGAAGGCTCAAGCTCTGCAGCTTTTAACTGTGGGTGAAAGAATGCTATGCAACCTGTTTAAAATGTTAAATTTGAGCTTCTTGCTCCCCTCCCTTACATTGTCTCAAGATTATAGAAAATGGCTCTTTTACTTTATATAGGAAAGGAGGCATCTGCACTTTTAGATTGTAGGTAGATGAACTGTCTCATAATGGTAAACACAGGTTTGGGGTTTTAGCACTGTGCTCTGTTTCATGCCCATTCTATAACCGCTAGTGGTCATAAACACTATTTTAAACAAGTTTTTAAAAACAATTCATGTGTTAGTGTGAGAGAGTTGATCAGTTCCCTGGGAACAGGGCTTTTGTGTAGATTATGCTTTCGTAGTTAGAGACTGCCTCACTTTTGCCACCTGCCACTAAGATGACCGTGGTTTGACCTGATTAGCCTGGGTTACAACAGAGGTGGTTGGTCTTGGGTAAAGAGGACCGTCCTCGGCCTGTGAGATCTCAAGTCAGGCATCTGCTTTCCTCTGCTCTCCGTGGTTCTGCTTTCTGCATAGGGAGTCAGGGTCATGAACTGGGTGAACTAATTCTTCCCTTCCTCAAAGCCTTCCTTCTCTCGGGATGGTAGCTGGAGTCTGGAAGGCAGAAGCTGGCCTGTGTGGTGTGCAGCTGAGGAGTGTGTGTCTTAGTCTGAGGAGCCTTGCTATAACAAAGTACCTGAGACTAGGTAGTTGATAAGTTAAAACGTTTTTCTCTTCTGGAAGCTGGGAAATTCAAGAAATGGTGTACATTGTAGCATGGTGAAGGGCAGTAGCCTGGCAAGGCAGAGAAATCAAGCCAGACCTAACCTTCTCTCAGAAGCTAGTTTCAGAAATAACTGAGCTGCTTTCCTGACACTGTCCATAACCTATTCATGAAGACTGCATTTGCGTTACTAAGTCACCTCTGAAAGGCCCTATCTTCCAACGGCATTACAGTGACAAACTTGAACATGAGAAAGCTGTCAAGATAGAGCAGATAGGGAGAGTTACTACTCTCTGGGCTTTAGGGAAACACTGGAGTAGACTATCATCTAGGTTTGTATAAGGACAGTATGTAGTTCCCCACAGGACCAAATTACCCAACGACACATTTCTCAGAACTTCTCCTTTTGGATGTATTTACCTTTAATATTTAGTTAAATTAGCTAATCTTTAATAGTTTTGCCAAATGCTGCCCCCACCACACCCTGTCCATTCTGAATGAGTTAGTTCCTAAGCCTTGTGTATTATTTCTACTTCTTCTGCCCTTGGAGCCTTTTTGGAGGATCATTGAATTGAATCAGCCTGTTGGACTTGTGGCATCGTGGAGACAGCAAGGCTTGAAGCCTGTCTTAGGGAAGGAAGCTCAGATTCTGTGATTCTCCCCCCACCCCACTCCCCTACTGGGGCCACGTAGCTCATCAGAGCCCGAATTTGGGACAAAAGACTGGGTCTCTTCTGCTCATGGTGCCACTACTCTTGCTTCCTGTCCCAGGGAGCTCTAGATACAGAAGAGATGAACGGTCAGTGCTACTGTGATTACCATTGGCGGTTTCAATGCTTCATGCATGTTGGGGGCATTGTCCCCTCTAAGGCTCCTCCCAACTCCCCACGTAGACTCAGCACCTGTACCAGGATTCTTAGGTAAACATTGCGGGTTCATTGGCTTGCTCTGACCTGGAGAGGTACCAACTCTTAAGTGTTAAAGAATAGACTTGTTATGTATATTGGAAAAGGCTTGATAAAATAACATTATAATAATGTTTATTAATAAATTAATAGAGTAATGTTATGGGCGTGATACCTGTGAGAATGAGCAGAGGTCCCAGTGTGTTTTCTGTGTGAGTCCAGCAGTTTCTTGAGTTTTGTTTACCACTTGGACTTTTAGCTGCATGTTCAAAGTTTAATTCAAAATTCCTTGAACTAACTTACAGGTTGATGTTCTTAAAGCGACAGCGCTCCCTCTACTGAAACAGTTTGGGATTGATGGAGAATCATTTGAGCTAAAGGTGAGAATGTGTGAACTGCTGGCTGTATGCATCCAAGACATTTTTATTTAGTTGATTGGAAGAAGCAGGCGATATATGATGAGGCTTATTAACCAGTGCTTCAAACCTTGAACTGAGAGAGGCCTTTAACAGTAGCCCACAGTCGTGTTGTTCTTCTCCGGTAGGTCTGTTATAAACACGAACTGAGTCCCTCACACCTCACCACAGCTGTTGGTTAGCCAAGGAATAGAGCCACATGGAGTCTGGCCCTTTGCCGCGCTTGTCTGAATCATCCTGGTGTAATTTGTGTCCAGGAGCTCCTGAGACGCGACAGTGCCTTCAAAGCCCCATAGGAATGATTTAGCCTTCCTGGGCTGGGGTGTCAGGGTAACCCATGTTCTCCATGTCTGCTTTCTCCCATCCCCTCCTTACCACTTTGTGCAGATCTTGCGTCGGGGAATGCCTCCTGGAGGAGGAGGCGAAGTGCTTTTCTCGTGCCCCGTGAGGAAGGTCCTGAAGCCTGTCCAGCTCACAGATCCAGGAAAAATCAAACGGATCAGAGGAATGGCGTATCCTTTGCATTAAAGTCCTGATTCTCTTCTTGTCTCGTGAAGATGACAGCGCTACACCTTTTCACTGTTTACACTGTCAGCAACAATCTCACGAAAGTGTCAGTGCTGAAGCTGTAGTTGAGCTATGTTTTATCACGTGCCTCACAGTGACAAGATTGACTCGTTTTTCTTCACGTAATGCTACAGTGCCTGGGGAAGGCTACAGTTACAGTTAATTCTGTAACTGTAGCTCCAGTGTGACATGTAAATGACGGAGAGGGAGTGAGAGGGGGAGGGCTGGGGCAGCTGGGACACGGGCGGGGGTGACCAGTTGTCTGGAGGATTCTTTGGAGACTGGAATGTAACTGTGATCTACCGTGAAGTGTTTCACCTGTGTCCTTTAGGGCAAGATCACTTTATGCATCTCAGTTAAGCTTCTGAATGCTTCAAGTTAACTCACATCCTATTGTGCTGCAGATAAGGAAACTGGGATATAAAAGCTCTGTTTGTTAATGTCTCATAGCTGATAGGTACGAATGGGATTTAAACCTTGTCCATAATTTGGTGCCCAGCTTTTAACCTCTGCCTTTTTTTTTTTAATCTGCAGAAAAGCAGGGACATTTGAATGAGCCTTAAAGGATAGAAGTTTGTGAAGCAGGGCAAGAAAGGGGGGTGCTTCAGTGCAAAAAGTGGGTGTTTGTAGAGGAAGCTACACCCCACAGTTTTGGGGCACAGCTAGCTGTGTGGGTTGTTAAGACTCAAGCAGTCAGTGACAATTGATGAACACGATGGGGTGTGAATTTAACAGGAGCCAGTGAAGAAATGAAGGCCATATTGAGCAATTGGCCTTTACTTAAATGTCACTGATTTTCTTCTGAAGAGCAAATTTGCATATTAGGACAGCTTGGGTGGTCATGTAAGAACTTTTGTGATATTTTGGAAAGTATGGTTATAGAAGAAACTCACCTAGTGTCACCATGGTAACATAGTTATTGTACCCGAAGAGAGGCAGGGAGTGGGGTAGTGAGAGGTCAGGTAAGAGCTGCTGCAGAGGGTTGAGAGTCACTGGTTGGTTTTAATGCTTTTCACCGAGGCTTGTTGGTAAGGATATTTGCTGATGGTAGCTACAAAAGGCCAGCGTAGGGTGGAATGGGGTGGTTGTGAGTTAAGTATTACATTGCTGGATTTGATGGCTCCACTGAAATAAGTCTAGAGAGGACTTTAGAGTTGAGGATCTGCAGCTCGGGAGGCAAGATGAAGGCTAGAAGTGAATGCTGTGAAGTCAGCAGCCATGAGGAATGCAGAGCGAGGAGACTGGCGCCCTGGACAGCCATCAGAACTGTGAGTGAGGAGGGATGTAAAGAAGCCAGCACCTCCTGGACACCCAGGGCAGCCAGCTCCTGCTACAGCACTGAGGGTAGGGAAAAGAAGAAAGCCCAGAAAGAGCTCTTTTAGAAGCAATGGAGACAGACCATGTAACCAGTTCTGGATTGTGGGGTGAAGGACAGGTAAGTAGCTGTGTTAGAGTTGTTCTTTTCAGAATCTCCACAGGTAGAGGAGAAAGATGAGGTGATGGCTTAACAGGAAAAGAGTGCAGAGTACACTCTTTTTCTTTTCTTGTTTTGTTTTAATTTCATGTGCATTGGTACTTTCCTGGATGTATGTCTGTATGATGTCAGATCCTCTGGAACTGAAGTTATAGACAGCTGTGAGCTATCATATGGATGCTGGAGATTGAACCCAGGTCCTCTAGAAGAGCAGCCAATGCTCTTAACCACTGAGCCATCTCTCCAGTCCAGAATACACCTTTGAAGACAGGCTGTGGCTAGACAGCTGGCTTAGTTTACAAAACTCTTGCTTTGCAAACATGAAGGCCTGAGTTTGGTTCTCCAGAACCCACATTAAAAAGTCAAGTGTTGCAGTGGCATGTATGCAATTCCTTTTTGTTTGTTTGTTGGTTGGTTTTTGTTTTTGTTTTTCGAGACAGGGTTTCTCTGTCTAGCCCTGGCTGTTCTGGAACTCACTTTGTAGACCAGGCTGGCCTTGAACTCAGAAATCTGCCTGCCTCTGCCTCCCAAGTGCTGGGATTAAAGGTGTGCGCCACCACCACCTGGCTGTGTATGTAATTCTTATACTGGGGAAATATAGCACGTAGTTTTATGCTCTGCCCACCTTTGCTCCAGGAAATGACCAAGCTACCAGCCCCCTCCCAGCTTTCCTTGAATCCTCAGCCAAAGGGCACAGAAGTTGTTCAATTTCAACTTGCCTTTGGACACTATTGCTGGGTGTTGCTGTCTCCCACCTGGAAAAGTGTGCCCTTATCAGTTTCTTATCTTTCTTTCCTCCTGACGTAATCTTCAGCTGCTAAACTCCTCTGACCACCCACCTGAAGGAGCGGTCTGTGTGGCCACTCCATCTTGAGATCTTACATGGTTGCCTAGTTCTCCTCTTTCCAAGGCATAGCTAACTTTGTTCTCTCTCTTGCGTCTTTCTTCCTGCCTCCTGGGACCCAGAAGTCCCACAAGTCCCTTCCGCCCAACAATTGGCTCATGGCTTTCTTTACTGATGGATCAAGAACTAATTGGGGAACAGGACCTTCCCATCAGAACCACCCCTTACAGGGACACAGGATAACTGGGGCTTGTTACCCTGCCCACCAATTCTATCTGAGGAGCTCAGGTTTAATGAGAGTCTGGCCAGTTCCCAGTAGTGCTTTGTGGATGAGAGTGGGGTGGCTGGTGTTCCTCAGGTTATCTATCCTCTGGGACTCCACGGGTGTGAGCACACACATGAGCACCGTTACAGAACACAAACAAGAGAGGTCATTCATGATTTGAGCGTTTCTATACGTTAGAAAAAGTGAATTTGGGAGAACAGGAGTCTGAAGCAAAGTGGCGAGATCATTGAGATCTCAGTGGTGGGACTTACTGGGTCCACTTTGCACTGCTGCTCTCTGGTGTGCTGGTTGACTCTTGTCACCAGGCCTGTTGGTCCACTGAATGGGCTGTAATGAAGTTAGCTGAGTAGATGTGCAGTGTGAGCACTAGCAGGTGTAGGTAGATGGTATCTCCTCTTACTCAGCGTATGTTCACATTTACAGGCAAGCGGTAAGGTTGATTCAACGTAGAACTTTGTGGGGAGAGTAGAAAGGGTGGGGATGGGTTTGAAAGTTGAGATGAATCAGAGCTAAAGAGAGGGGCAGGGTAGGAGAAAGGCATGGCAGGAATGGCAGCTGTGTGCCGGCGCAGCGTTGGGTCGCTCGCGCAGCGTTGGGTCGCTCGCAACTGAAGACAATAAAAGTCCTGGGGTCATGAGGTCAAGGGCTCAGAAGAAGTTGGAATTTTTCCATGGTAGCAAGTCTGGCAGGAGAAACAGGGGAGAAGGCCTGCGTCCTCAAGGGATGGAAGCACCTGGCAGAGTGGGGAGGCCGTGCAGTATAACGGTGAAGAGCTGCGGTAAGCCGGAGAGTCAGGATGAAGCCAGAATGTGCCTCACTTAGTAAGGCGGTGGGACTCACCATTCTGGGGAAGGAAGACAGGAGGTCCAGAGATTGGAAGCCTTAGATTGAAGGTCAGACGTAGACAGAGGTGTGAGTGCTGGGAGGGAGGGACTGAGGGGTTGAATGTAGGGAATGCTGTTGGTAGTCTGTGTAGTAAAAGTGGTAAGAGAACTGGGTGGGACAGGTATTGTCTCCCTGGATTTCACTGCTAATGTTCTTTGAACCATCCCCCTGTGGAGTCTGAGGCAGGAGACACTTGTGAAGTGTCACATCTTCCCTCTTGACTGAAGCGGTGGCAAAACATCAAACTGGCCCGGGCCTGCCCATGGAAGCACTCACAGCATCCAATCTGAAGACTAAGCACTCCAGCATCAGTCAGCGGGACTGTCACTTAATAAGCCCCTCAAAGGAATGTGGGCTTTCGTCCGGCCTTTGACAGTTCTAGGATCCGAGAATAAAAGCTGACTTTGGAGACTCGGTAGTTAATTCTGTGGGTTTTACCTGTAGGGCTGGTTCTGGCTGGGCTGAGCTCATCCTTGTTTTGGAGTTGGGAACACTGTGGTTTTAACTGACACCCCACCTCCACCCCCACCCCAGTACTGCTATTCCTGCTTGCAGATCAATGGCCAAGCAGACAGGTCCTGGGCTGGAACTGGTGGGGGTGCGAGCCAGCTGCTGTGACTAGAGAGTTGGCCTCACTTACTGACTGCCATCCACTCTGAGGAGAAAGAGGGAGCACAGACTTCGTTTCATGGTTCTGATCCAGAGCGAGATGTGTGTGAAAGAACTTTGGGAATCCTGAGCGTGGTGGGGTTGTCTTGGGGTGGTGGCGCCTCCTGAGCTGTCCTACGGACAGTGGGTAGGATCAGGCCCCAGAAAGATGGCACCCACTCAGTCCAAAGGCTGTAAGACCTAGGGCTGTTTTGTCTCAAAGGTGTTCAAAGTACATTCTGGACAGAAGGGGTGGTGATGAAACCGGGTTCTTTGTGTATTGGAAAAAAAAAATCCTTTTTGCTCTTTCGCCATTTCGGATTTGTCCTCTGAGTCAAGTCAAATATTTGTCATGTGATTCTTGGTACAAAAGTGCTTTGGAGTTGTGAGGGATGAAACAGTAAATCCCGTGGCCTTATGGAGCAAGGACACCATGTGTCTGAGGGGAGATGTGGTAAGTTCAGTTCAGGTGCTGCCTGGAGGGCTTCAGGTGGGAGGCATCTGTGGACCGAGGCATACCTGGAGGCAGTTGAGGTTGAAGACTGACTGGGTGGAGGTAGGCGGCATAGGCAGCGGTTCCAGGTTGGGTATGGACTCACTGAGCAGACTGGAAAGTTCACCGCAGGATTCAGGAAGTTTGCTCTTTTGCTGGGTTCAGGTCCAGTCAAGGAGAAGAGCTAGCTGACAGGTCAGGCTCCATGCACAGCCTTTTGTTTCTTAGTTCTAATGAAAATCGTGTGTTGTTGATGGTAATGACTGTACAGCCCCATGGGAATGGGCAGCTCATATTACGTCGGAGTCCACGTGGATTTACCTTATGCTCTTTCTCCATTGCTTAGTCCTGCGTGTATCCCTCCAGCTCTCCAGCATACACTGCTGTGGGGTCAGGAGAGTCAGTCTCTGTTACAAAGTTAGTTCAGGGTTATGGGTTCCACCAACCCCTTTTGCTAATTTCTTCCTTCTCTAACGGAGTCCCTTGTTGTAGAGTACTGGGTTGCAGTTTCCACCAGAGAGTATCAAGTAGAGCCCCTCTGTCCTCACAGATTGATTCTTAAGTGATATGTTTGGGAAACCTGTGGTCTTTAAAACAGCAGTCACCTTGATCTTTCAGCAACGTTTTCTGCTTCCAACTCTCTGGGTGGGGGGAGGGACTGGGATTGGCTCAGGGTCAGCCACTGTGGTACCTGGCCTGGCCTTAGGTCAAAGAGAGGCTCCTTACAGTAGTCGGACTGTGCAAAGAGTAACAAAGTTGTCACAGTTGTCACTGGGAGCCCAACTGTGGCTGTGACGAGCTTAGGCATCTTCACACTGTGTGGAGTGGACAGTTACAGAGAAGCCTGGTTGAGAAGTCACGGCTGGGCTGTGGGACCTGACTTTATACCTTTTGTTCTAGGAATCCAGATTCCTTTTTCACCATGACTGTTTGAAAGGTTTTTTGGTTTTTGGTTTTTTGGTTTTTTATAATAATGAAAAATTTAGTTACAGAACTCTTGAGTTAAATAATGTGAGAGGGGAATTGTAAGTGCCAGCGTGGCACAGACTTGCTGACTTTCTGTCTGACTTTCTACTGTCGTGGCATCCCAGCATCATAACGTCCTTAACCCTGGGCCACAGGTACTCAGTTCGTGTATCACCTCAGATGGCAAACCGGATCGTGGATTCCGCGAGGAGCATCCTCAACAAGTTCATACCTGACATCTATATCTACACAGATCACATGAAAGGCGTCAATTCTGGGAAGTAAGTGCCTTCCAGAGCAGCCTTCAGCAGCTGAGCTCAGTGAGAATATGGCGACACTCCTTTCTCATCTCACTGCCTTCCAGCCTTATCTCCCTCAAATAAAACCACTGCATCCTGCAGTTATCCGCTTGGGTTAGGAGATCGCCTCTTCTCTAAGGGCAGCACAGCTGGTCCTCACAGCTCTTTCAGTCTCTCCTGATTTGAGCAAAGAGACCAGGGGAGGACTGGGAGGTTGAGTGTAAGTGAGAAGTTTGGCCTTCACACCCTCCAGTGGAAAGTGATGGTGTCAGAGGTCAGGGCTAGAAAGGATGTTTATACAGAGCTGGCCCTTCCCTCTGGGGACGGGAAGGTCATTAACGTTCCCATGCCTTTTATTCAAACACCAGAACATTCTTTATTTACACACTGAGCTAATGGTGTACCCTAGGATAATTGTAAATATTAACGTTTAAAAGGTGTCTATGTACGCTATCTGTATGTAGCAAGTCTGTACATGCTACGGAAACAGCAACTCCTAATGCTGGCCTTTTCTTTCTGCCTTCTTCCTCAGCTGTGGGCCTGGATTAGTGGGCCCACTCTTTCCTAGAGGGGATTGCCAAGGGCTGGGAAAGAGTGGGTAGCAGCGGAGGCTGCTGAGTGTTCCTGGATAGTCTGTTCTCAGATCCCTTGCTTTTCCAGAATGGGGAGAGAGGAATAGTGCAGGCCCGAAGGCCACGCTGCCTGCCACCAGCCATAGAGTAGCCGTTTATAGTACTGTTCGAACCAGCTGCCCTGGTACAGAGTCAGATTCTCAGATCAGTACCAAGCTCCATGTTAAAAATTATGTATAAAACCGATGTATTTCTCACATTTGTGTTTAGTTTTTAAATCCCAGGTTACAGGTTATGAATCGTTGTAAAGTCATGCCTGGGTTACTCCCCTATCAGAACCAGTGATGGTTCCACACGAGTAAGGGTTGCTGAAATGCTGTGGGATCCTGGTGGCCTACCTTAGCACTTAGACCAGCACCCACATTGGCTCAGTGTGGCCCATTTTGACAGCCATTACTTTCAAGAAGAAATAATAATCAAGCAGTCCTGGGTAGGTTGGAAAGCTATGGCAGCAACATTTCGCAAACTCCCGCTGCAGGTCTCAGGGTTGTCATGCTCCTCCTGCCACCATGCTAGACACACGGTTTCTACCGATTCAGAGGCATCCCGTGTGCTAAATTTTCTGTCTAAGGGTCGGTGATGTTAGGTTGTGAAACGTGAGTCAGGGGTGCTGGATCCTTGCTTTAAGGGAGTTTAAAACTGGGCATTAGGATCCTTCCACGTGATGAGTCCATAACGTGCTTGCAGAGCATCTCTGAGCCAGATCTGATGGTGCACAGTTAACCCCAGCCCTCTTTGGAAGCGAAGACAAGGATCGAGCATGAGGCCAGCTGGGGCTGCCTAGTGAAACAGTCTCTAAAAATAAAAGTGAATGTGACTCTACATAGAGTTCCTATGGAACTACTTTGGCCAGTGTTCTAGATATGGAAGACATTTGGTGAGCAATGTTGAACAGCGTTGGAGGCGGTAGGTCTGTGTTGCAATTGTGTATGGAACATTCCGTTGGGAAAGCTTCTCTAGTGATATATTTACTTTGCACTGGACAAGGTACATTTGAGGCATCAGATCTGGCAAATTTGTGGAGAAGTGCTTTTTCCCCCTTGTTTATGAACTGTTGTTTGTTTTGTCTTGTTTTCCTGGTTAAATTGTTGTTGCTGTGTTTTGTGAGAATGGAAACTCAGGTGTCTACGCTGCATACTTCTGGTTCCTGGCTGTGATAGCTTCCTACAGGTGCTTGCCTGTTGGGTCCCTAAGTCATCTGTGGTCCTGGGCAAGACTGTTAGGTTCTAGTTGTTGGGTGGTAGAGACACCACAGTGCCAGCCCACTGATGGTTCTCATGGAAGTGGGCTCTGAGTTCAGTGCTGTCTCCAGACAAAAGTACAACCTTGGGGCTCCTTCCCCCTTTCTGGCTTTATTCTTCTCATTAAGGGAAACATGGTATATCTCAGAGTTGTAGTCCCACCATCCCCAAGGTTGCAGTACGTTCTGAACTGGCTGTAGTTTAGGGTTGAATGGGAACTGGAGAGCTTCCGTAGACTCTGGAATGTGTAAGGCCTGCGTTTCAAATGTACTTTGCCACATTTCAGCCGAGTGGGCTGAGCGTGTTCAGCCTCTTACTCCCAGCATGTGCTCATTTGTAAATGAAGACAAGACTGAGCTAACACTGACCGTTATTTGCATGTTCGATACCTGGAAGTCTGTTGACATCATATTCTGTGATTGTTAGAAACTGTGAGAGTCTTTGTAAAGTGCAGAGGGAGGAAGCAAGGGTATGCAAACTTCCTCTCGCCTTGGTTCTTCTTAGTGTTCCTCGGAGTCTACTCCTCTAATGAAGAACACGTCTGTCTTCCCTGTGCACCCCATGTGTGCCTTTGCTTACTGGGTGTCTGCCCTGGCCTCCTAGGTCTCCAGGCTTTGGACTGTCGCTGGTTGCAGAGACTACCAACGGTACCTTCCTGAGTGCTGAACTGGCCTCCAATCCCCAGGGCCAGGGAGCAGCAGTGCTTCCTGAGGACCTCGGCAGGAACTGTGCAAAGCTGCTACTTGAAGAAATCTACAGGGTATGTCCTGGCTCTGCAGGAGCAGAGAAAGGAACAGTCAGGAAAAGACGATCGGATGTCTTTCCTTCTGTACTCCTTTCTGGGCACTTGCGCTAAAGAGCTAACCTGTGTTTGAGTATCAAGCAGTTTAGAATTAACTAGTTGAATGGGTTCATTGAACTGGTCCATGAACAAGTCTGCTCTATTGGGACACAGAACAGATAGCTTTTAATGGGGACGGAGGAGAGAAGGGAGTGAGGGTTCAAAATAAAGCAAGCAGGGAAGGTTAAGATGATGGCTGGCGCACTGACCTGACCTAAAGGAGTGTCCCCCACCCCCACCCCTCTTTCATCTGCCTCTGTCTCTGTCTCTGTCCCTCTCCCTCCCCCCACCCCCATACACACACACACACACACACCTCTCCCCATCTGTTTTGATTTTTCTGTGTGTTTGCCTGCATGAATATATGTGCACCACACACATACTTGGTGCCTGGGAAGGCCAGAAGAGGCTGTCAGATCCCCTGCAGTACGTGGCTATGAGCCAGTCTGTGAGTTCTGTGGTAAATCTGAGTGCTCTTCGTGAGCAGCAAGTGGGCTTAACTCCAAGCCATTTCTTTAGTCCCAGGACTACAGCCTCTCTCAGCTGCCCCAGCTGCTGCTCTGTGGAGATAGGGACTCACCTTCAGATTTATCAAGGTAGAAATCTGGATTTGTGTGTGGATAGAGTTGTGCCGTTTATTCTAGAGCATTGAAGACTGTTTAGGGAAGGCCAGACTGTCCCAGCATGGTGGAGGCTCTGGGAAGTGTGAGAACTTGGCATTGTTAAAGATAGACTTTAGCCAGTTACTATGTTGTGTCCGTAGTTGTGTGCGTAGGATGCAGGTCAGGCAGGTGACCAGACTTCTTCATGGCTACAAACTGTTGCTCACACATGCAGCAGGCACAAAAGTGAGCACACACTTGACTTTCCCACCGCTGAGGTGTCTGACAGGAAGGAGGAGATCGTGAGGGAAGAGAAGATGCTGGCAAGACACATGGTTGAAGAGCACAGTTGAAGACTGCTTACCTTTGTAGTCTGCTCCCCCCATCCAAGCTGATCCAAGCCAGCCTTGAAACCTATGCACTAGTCATGTGATGAACGTCATCATTCTACCTAATTAAAGATAGGAGCCCCTCCTGATACAGCTGAAGAGCAAGGCGTAGCCATTGTGCTTGCTGCTAGGAGCAGTGGAGCCAGGAAGTGAGACCTCCTTTAGGACACGGCCTGTCAGCAGTCTTGTGTAGCCCAGGACTGGTGCAGGGTTTTTGGTGCCACATCAGTTTATTTTTAATGACAGATCTAGCGCTGGTTTTGAGAGATAGGTGGTAGTTAGACGTCGTGGGTAGAAGGATAAAGCCATTGACTCACCAGTTACTTAATTCATAGAGCTGTATAACATTTCCCATCTCTGTGTTGTCAGGTAGTAGGGTACAGTGGTAACTGTCTGCCTCTGAGATTCTCGTTGGCTTGTGTAGGTCTCCACCTGACCTTGTGGGCTGCTGTGTCCTCTCTCCAACTATGGGGACACTTACGTCCCTTTCTAGGAGACCATGGGAGAACGGCAAACACCATGATCCAGAGGAGTTCAGCAGGAGCCCATGGGCACAGCTGGCATTTGGGTTTCCCACCAGTCACAGGAGGAAAACCTGTGTTGGATTAATTGAGGTCTTTTAAAAACTACTATTGTTCCTCAAGCAAGTTTGCTTTGTTTTAGTCATTAAGAAAACTTCCTGTTAGTGTCTAGTCTTTAATTACTAAAAGGCTGAAACACTTCATGCTATTTTGACTAATTCTCTGTAGGTCTGTGGTGTGACATGTAAGCATAAAACCCTCTTTTCTAAAGATGCTTTATATATGTGTGTGTGTGTGTGTGTGTGTATGTATGTGTGTGTGTATATATATATGTGTGTGTGTACACACATATATATATATTGTGAGTCTCTGACCCAGTTCCTTCTGCTCAGGGGTTACCATGTACCAGGGGTTCTGTCCTGCTGTCTTTCTACCTCTCCTCACCTCACACTCGAGTGGGAGCCGCTCTTGTCTTCAGCGGGAGATTCTTTCCACGTCCTCTTCAAACTCCCTCTCATTTCCTTCCATACCTGGACTCAGTCTCCTTCTGCCCATTTGCAGAGCCCTGCACTGGCTCCTCACCCTCCGAATAGAGCCTGGCGCTTTCCCAGTGCCTGTGAGCTGTACTCCTCCACTGCTCCTGTCTTCTTTCCAAGGCCCCTCAGCCACTTCAAGAGCCTGCTCCCAAATCCTACCTCAGCTGTGCCACCACTTGTAGCCCCCGCTCCCTCCACCATGTCCTGTACATGGACCGTGACATATTTACTGCATTAAAGTGTCCCTCCAGTACCTAGTACAAGTCGTCTGAGGATGGGGCAGAGTGGCTCCCGTGCAGGGAGCAGGAGAGGACACCAGCTTACTTTTAGGACTGGAGGAAAATAAACAAGAGCTGTGAGACATTGGTTTGGTTGGTCAGATTTCCTGTTTGTATGGAAAAGCAGCTTTTATCCTAAAGTTTGATGAATAAAATGAAAAAAATGTTTCTTGTTGTTTACTAACTTTAGAGGGATAGATTTTCATAAAGGCCTACTAAATCAAGAGTGACAGCCTGAGGGTGTTTACAGCTGCGGATCGCTTTACTGCCTGCCCTGGGTGCCTTTGAAAAGGAAGGAGGCCCCCTGTAAGCATCTTTTTTTTTTTTTAAAGATTTATTTATTTATTATATGCAAGTACACTGTAGCTGTCTTCAGACACCCTGGAAGAGGGCATCAGTACTCATTATGGATGGTTGTGAGCCATCATGTGGTTGCTGGGAATTGAACTCAGGACTTCTGGATTTGAACTCATGACCTTTGGAAGAGCAGTCGGTGCTCTTAACGGCTGAGCCATCTCTCCAGCCCCCCCTGTAAGCATCTTTAGCTGACTGCCTGTTAGACTCAGAGTCTAGCCTTGGACAGCAGTGAACCGTGCTCACAAACTTAAGTTTTCAGATATGTAAGATGGGTAAAAACTTCATGACATCCTCCTTGTACTCTGTAAAGTTGTATATGTGTTGACATTGTTACCCTAGAAAGAATAATCAGGAGTAAAGGCCTCTTTTTTAAAGACATGGTTGGAAATCAAGAATGAAAAAGGAAGCAAACGAAACAGCTGTGCTTCAGGAGGAGAGTTTTGAAGAAAACTCTGTTTTGCTTGGAAGACAAAAAAGAAGGAAAGACAACTTGGGGGTCCCAAGTTATAAGTTATAAGTAATAAGAACAAGCAGTCTGACTGTGGCACTTGGTGGTGTTAGGTTGCATGGGAAGAGGTAAGACGCACTTAGGAACATCCGGAGTTGTTTCAGAGCAAGATGGGCTGAGTGCAGGGAGACCTGTAAGAGCTACTCACTCTCTGTGTGCCCCACTGCTCGGAGCCTCACCAGATCCTTATAGGTCGTCTGCTCGGGAGCAACTATACCTCTCGTAGAGCGCAGGAAATGTCCCAATTAGGAAGGGAGAGCTCACTGTTATCCCCAGTAGATCTTGGGAACGTGACTTTCAGCTGTTACTCGGGTTAGCTGTTAGTTTAGCCTCGTTGGCTGTAGATGAATCTTCCTCAGGAGGCCATGTTCTGTCTGTTGCTGCTTGTCCTTCAGTTCACTGTCTGGAGGGTCTGGTGTTCTGAGGGCTTGTGTCCTCCTCCTCTCTCCCTGCTGGTTTGTTACCCTTTCTGGTTTGTACTATGATTAATCATCAGCGTGTTTGTGTTTACAGGGTGGATGTGTAGACTCGACTAACCAAAGTCTAGTTCTGCTGCTCATGACCCTTGGACAGCAGGACGTTTCCAAAGTCCTGCTGGGACCACTCTCGCCCTACACGTAAGCTGTTTTCCTTTGCCTCGCTCATGTGTTCTGTTTGTACAGAGTGACCCAGATGTGCCGTGTGTAGCCTGTGACCACAGCATTGTCCCTGCTTGTACTGATCTCTAAGCAGCCAGCAGTGGCCACTATTAACCTGATGTTTCTGTCTTCACACGTAGGTTCGGGCCTTGCCTTCTTCCCAGTGCACCTGCTGTCCCCACGTTCTCTGAGCTCTCACGCACACTGGGTGGCTCTCGTGTCTCTGCTTTATGATTTGTTTCTATTCTGGAGACAAACATGGAGCTTGAAAGCTTTTCCATCCTAATCTTCCTGCTGGCATCCTTTTTCCTTTTAAAACATTTTTATTTATTCACTTTACATCCCGCTCACCTGCTGCCTTTCTTATTGTGGTCAATGGGTTATTTTCTAAGAGCATTCCATATTAGCTGGCTAGAAGAGCCAAAGAGAGGCAAAATTCCTAGGGATGTTATCAGAGCAGTTGGAAGTTACAGAGATGCGTTTGGGCAGCTGGATATTAACATCTAGGATAAAAAACATGCACACTCCAAGAACAGTAGCTAGTTGGAAACTTGAGTTAAAGAGCGCCAAGCTCAAGACGAGTTTCTAGTCAGGGATAAATGAGCAGGTTTGGAAACAGGCTCCCATGTATGCGTGGGTGTGGGGGTGTGTGTGTGCATGTATGAGCGTGTATTCATGTATACGCACTTACATGCTCACAGACTTAGGTAGCTGTTTGGTCAGCGAGGGGTGGTAAGTGGGAGGGGGCAGGTAGATCTGAGACTGAACTGCCCTTTTTCGGTTATCATGGTACCGATGCTGTAGCTCTGAAAGGTACAGTACTGTGATAGCTGAAGAATGGTGGTGCCATCACGTTGAGGGGAGGGGCTGGCAGCCAGGCGCTTGAAGGATTCTTTTACTTTTAGAGTTGGCAGTGGGAGGTTTGTGGAACAGAAGATGGAAGGGAATATACTCTCTTAGCAGCAGGGGACACTGATGAGCAGGAAGGACCCCAAGAGCCACACGTTATCTCCTGATAAGGTGTGCAAAGTGTTTCACAGGACAGGAAACCTAGACTTGAGGAATCCTAATGGCAGGCCAACTACAGAAGTGCAGACTGCTCAAACAGAATGTCACCGGAGCGTTCTGGGGGGAGGTGGCAGCAAGCACAGCTCCCCAGGTGCGGGATCCCATCAGAGTTCCTGGAAGCAACTGGTGGTGAGTGACCATCTTGGGACGGGTTGGCCTTTTAGCTGGTCAGTGCTGTGTCCAGCTTCTGCTCTGGGCCAGCAGAGGTTCCATGGCTCTCCTGGAGTCTGGAAAAACCACTGTCTCCAAATGTGTGTGGCTCAGAGTTTGGGCCTTGGCAGAACAGCATGTGACCATGGAATATATGTTTTTATCTTTTTTTTTTTTTAAGTTACTTTTAGAGAGTCTTTCACTTCAACTCTGGGGCCTTGAATCATCTTTTAATGTCTGTAGCCTTTTGGGATGTGACTGTCCTTCACCACATAATCCTTTTGGTTTCCTTTCTTCATCCAGAAACCTAAAATTACCGCGTCTCCTGGGAGACTGTAGTCTGCTCCGAGTGGAGCTTTAAAAGTAGTCCAGATGGGAGTGTTCTGTGCCTTGAGATTTGGGTCTGAGGCTTGGACACGTGCTTCTTGCCCCGGGGCTTAGTACACCCCACCTCCTCTGCCACACACACACACCCCACCTGCCCCAAGCAAGCACAGATGGGGAATTGTGTTCAGCAAAGGCTTGTCTGTGAGGGGGACCCCTTTGCCCTTAATCTTGTGGAAGGCTCCAGTGTCTCAGAAGATGGAGGGTGAGCATAGGCCCTGACAGGCACAATTGACATCTTATCTGCGAATGAGACAGGCACCATGATGGGGCAGGGGGAGTATCATGTGCATATTCTTGTGCTAGTCACGTCATAGAGACACAGATTTTTGGACCTCACTTTCCTTGAGGAAAGCAAGAATATTCTTGGTGTGAAGAAGGCATGTGCATGCCTTCTGGCAGTTGGCTTTGTGTGAATGGCATCTTTGTGTGAATGAATGGCAGCATCTCAGGTACCATTTTTCTGGAGTGCCAGGATTAAGAAGTTTTCTCTCCCTGTTCAGGCCCTTGCTGAGAAGTGTGAGTTATGTGTCCCTCCTTCCCTCGCCTGCCTTCCCTGTTGCTATAGGAGGTTGCTGCTTCGGCTCCTCTGTACTATTTGAGGAAATAAGTCTATATGTGTGACCTTTTTGAGACCAGACAATGTTTCTCAGTTGAATAAATAATATTGGATACCATAGACACAAGAAGAGAACCTCTCTTTGTTTTAAATTTGAGTATTGTTGGCTTACAGTTTTAACCCTGGAAGCTTAATTTTACATTATAGTGAGAAATTATATTTTATTTACAAGTTGAAGTAACATAAAAAATATATCATACATTATTATATATCAATATATAGAGATGTATCAAATATCTTTATATATCGAGATACACAATATATATATTACAATATAATATATATCTATCATCAGGCACTTATAATGCTCAGAAATCCTGACAGATTAGAGCTCCAAGCTTCGCTTTCTGCCTGTGCATAGGCCTTGGTGTCCTCCAACCTGTCAGTACTTACGCGCTGTCTATGCTGCAGTGCCACCAGGGGAGGCTGAGTTGAGCATTTGTGAGTCTCTGTTGATGACATGGATAGTCAGGTGCTTAGCAGTATTCAAGGCACTATATCTGAGGAATTCAGATCCTGCCTTGTCACTCCTCATTTCATCCCAGCCCATCCCCCATCATGTCTCTTTGAGCTCCAGATGGTGAACTTCCACAGAGGGATCTCAGGCCTGAGGTCCACTGCACACTGGCTAGTGCGCATCTGTGTACAGTACTTTTAAAATGTACGACCAACTTCTAGCCACATTCCTTAACAAACTGTACACTCCTACCTATACTTCTGCAGAGCGGTGTAGGTAGTGTTTGTTTAACAGGCATGCACTGTGTCTGCCGTGAGCAGGACAATATTGTTTGATTTTTGGTTTTGTTTTTTTTCTGTTTGTGGTGCTAGCAATCAAATCCAGGCCCTTATGTTGCTTAGCCAACCGAGTGCTCTATTACTGAGCTAGATAGCCTCAATCCCCAGATAATCTTTTTTTTTTTTTCAGATTATAATAGAATTACATCATTTCCCCTACCCTTTCCTCATTGCAAACTCTCATATACCCTGCCTTGCTCTCTTTCAAATTCATAGGCTCTCTTTGTTTAATAATTGTTACTTTCATACATACATACATACATACATGTTCTGTAATACATAAATGCAGCTTGTATGAATATTTTCAGGGGTTGACCATTGGATAACCATTTGATGTGCCCTTCCCTGGAAGTAGCCATTTCTCCTGCTCTTCTTAGCAGTCCTTAGCTGCCTCTAGTTATTTGTATAGTGTTCAGGCCTCATGGACTTCCCACCTGCTTCCAGTTTAGCATGTCTGTCATGATACCTGTCCAGTTCATGTTTAGGTGTCATGTTGGTGAAACATATGGATGTAGCCTCCAACATTCGAGTCACAATCTCACAGCAAACTCACTGATTCTTTTTCACTTAAAATCATCCCACCCCCACCACCTTCCAAAATGTTCTTTGAGCCTTAGGTTTGGGAGTTATAGGCATATTTATCTGTTGGGGCTGGGCTCCACACCTCTACATTTTGATTGGCTGTAGTTTTCTGTGATGATCTCTATCTGTTGCAAAGAGACGTTTCCTTGATGTATGAAGACCACACTTAGCTGTGGTATAAGAGCAACTATTTAGAGTGTAGTTAGGGATTATGTATGATGTATGAAGACCACACTTAGCTGTGGTATAAGAGCAACTATTTAGAGTGTAGTTAGGGATTATGCTGGTTGTAGGTCTCCAAGATCCATGACTTCATGAGTTCTAGACATTTGTCTGGGTTTTCAGCATGAGGCTGATGCCCCTTTTGTTGAACGGAAAGCTAATTCATTTTAAATCTTTTTAACTCCTGTGGTTTCCAGCATAACCCTCTGTGAGTGAAAATGTAGGTGCAGTTGTGTGCCTCATCTTAACTGATAAGACATGTCACTTGCCAGGGTCACACAAAAGCGGGGGCTGGGGGATGGAACAGGTTCATTGGAGATTTTGCTTCTCTGACTGCTTTTAGCTTAAGAGCTGTGACCCATCACTGTCACTGGCTTCTCAGGACTTTGCTGATACAGAACATCATGCTACAACGTTCACAAGTCCTCATTTCAGCTTCTGCACACCTTAGACCATGGTGCTTTTTTTATAAAGTGATATCTGCTTATGGAGAGTGGTTGGCTGTGTGCCAGCGGCACAGTCAACCAGTTCTGTTTCCTGTTGCCTTGAACCAAGTTTAATAATGTCATTCTTGGAGTAGAGTTGAAGTGTTGGCATCAGACACACCACTGGTCTCAAAAGCTGCCATGTACTGACTGCAGGGAACCAGGGAACCATGTGACGTGGTTTTTCCTTGCTCTGAGATCTTGTCTCTCGACTTCTAGGACAACTCCTTAGACCTAACTTGTTGGCCAACCCTAACCCTGGCCCACATCCAGGTGACACAGAAACCTGGGTTGGTGAAACAGGAGGCAGGATTTTCTGTTCGTATCATCAGAAAGAGACTGACCCATCACTGCTTCCCTCTTCTTGTGCTTCCAAGGGCATTGGAGGGGCTGGGCCTGAGCCAGTCCAGGCCTGGCCATGGGGATTCTGCGGGCAGATGGTCCTTGCTTGTTGACAGTGACAGTGGGAACAACCAACCTTTGGAAGCACACAAGGACAGTTATCTCAGCTTCCAGAAGTCTCTGAAACCTTGTTAGATAGAGTGGGGGCTTTCATAGCAAAGTCTTGTTTGTGTTAACAGTGAATCACTTTGTTCTAAAGGGAAAGATAGACAGACAGACAGACAGACCAGTACAGATCCAGTTGTCAAGTGAGAAACTAAGATCATTTACTCAGAAGTTGCATCGAACTCCAGTTGCTTTCCCCAAGAGGGTCATAGGAAAAGCTGCTCCTTGATTTTGGATCAGATACCCACCCAGCCCTTTTCTCTTTTTCAAGACAGGCTTTCTCTGTGTATCCCTGGCTGTCCTGGAACTCCCTCTATAGACCAGGCTGGCCTTGAACTCAGTTCTACTTGGGGCTGCCTCCCGAGTGCTGGGATTAAAGGTGTACACCACCACAGCCCAGCCAATTTCACTTTCTTAAGGAAGCTGTTTGTTTAGGTTTAAGATGTAGGGAAAATGAGGCTGGAGGTGGAAGAAGGGCATTCTGAAATGTCCCTCAGTCCCATCTTCTGCTGGCTTGCTCAGACGGCCCGAGAACCTGGCAGAACACTGTGGAGAAAGTCTAACAACCTTCGCTTTTCCTGACTGTTCCAAAAGCTACAAGTTCCTCAAAGCTGTACATAAACAGGCCTGCACCCTCAGTCTGCATCTCCTCCACCCTCCTCCAGGACACCAAGCAAGCTCAAGTTCCCAGGAGTTCTGCCAGCAGGAGAGGGCATTTGGCTTTTTTAGCCCAGTTGAATGACTCAGAGTGAAGTGGCTGAATGAGGCCCAGAGGGAAGCTTGCCTCAGGCCTGTGTTAGTCTATGCAGCAGTGAGGGAGATCAAGCTGTCCTCCCCTCAGCCTGCAGAGAAGTGGGGAGGAAGGTCCTGGTGTTTTTCTCCGAGGCTGCCAGTTAGAAACTTGGCTCACAAGTGTGTGTGGCCTGTTTATCTGTGCGGTTTGTGTCTTTGTCTTCTTTTCCCTAAGACAAGATGTGGAAATAGATGGATAGATGGAGAAAAGGAGAAGGAAAAAGAAAAAAATGGGGGGAAGAATTCCCATGGTCAGTAAGACCAGAAAGCCAGCAGGGGGAGAGCTGACTTCCCTTAATTACCAAGATTGCTGAAGTCATTTCTCAGTTACCCCCAACGCTTCAGTTCTTAGTGTCTCAGTAGCAGGGAGAGAGTTTCATGTGTGCAGGCCGTCATTGTTGAGATACTTGTGACTTACCCAGAGGGTCAGCACTGTGTGACAGTCACTTATGTAGCCACTAAGCAGAGAACGCTGTAGAAACTCCATTAAGACAGAGAAGGATCAGATGGATGGGTGCTAGTGGTGAGAAAGGCTCTATGGAAGAATTTAAAATGGGCTTGCATTGTAAAGATGAAGAAGTCCTATGTTCTTACATGGAGGGTCAGCAAAGTAAATCTCACCTGAGCTATGGTGCTTAGCAGTTGGTCCCTGTCTTGTGACATGCCTACAGCTCACACAGAGGGTGAGTTGATCTGCTATGATCTAGTCTCTTGGTATTTTTCCCTCCTATGAGTGGATCACAGGGGAGGCACATTCACCACAGCAGGCTTCATCCTTAATTTCATCTGTAACTGACTAGGGTTGGGACCTGGGATTAGTACATTTTTTTAAACTCACAGATGTGTAGAAATATAATTTATGCGGCCATAAGGCTTACCCATTTACAGTGTTCAGTTTAATAGTCTTTAGTATACTCATAGAGTTGAATAACCACAGTCTAACTTTAGCACATTTTTATCACCCCGGAAAGAAACGCTGTGCCATTTGTGGTTGCTGCCCATTTGTCCCGCTTGACAGCTCTGTCGCAGTAATGGAGAGCTCTTCTGACCGTTGTCTAGAAAACAACATAACCCTATGTAATGATATAGGCCCTTAGCAACCACCTCTTTCATTTAGCACAGTTTACAGCGCTTGTCCTGTTGGAGCACATACAAGTGCTGGTAACACCCCATGAATAGGACCCGCCTTTTCTTTTGTCAGTCAGTGGACATTGGGATGTTCTGTTTATGCATTCTTATTGGGTGACAACACCACCGCGAGTGTGTGTGTGTGTTTGTAGGTGGTTTTGCAGGTTGTGTGTTTTCACTACCCTGGAGCACGTATCTCTGTGCTTGGGTTTGAAGGGCTGGTTGTTTTCTAGGCAGCCGTACTTTACATTCCTGTCATGGCGTGTGCAGTAGCTTACCCGCTGTTTCCCATCACACATGTCACTGTGCCTTTCTTAGTTGAGCATGAAGTGGTTTCTTCCTGCAGACTTGCTTTTCATTTCCCTAATGGCAGACGAGATAGCCTCTTTCCATTGTACTTGGAACTCCTGCCTGTCTTTTTAGTTGTTTTCCTAAATTACTGTAGAGTTCTTTGTTCTCTCATTGCTCTGATTTTGGTGTTTCTGTTTTAGCAACCATTAAACTGTTCGTTGTCCAAACGTAATGGCATTCGCCCTATAGTTTCAGCGTTTACAAAGACCTTAGAAGAGCTGGAGCTGATTCCGTGTGTTGGGAAGGAGTCAAAAGCCTCCATTCTTTGCTTGTGAATAATCGGTCATTCCCATATCGTTTGCCTGATTTATTCCTGATAAGGCTATTAACTTGGCCTGAAGTATGTGGGTTTTATTTCTTGACTCCCAGTTTTGTTCCACTGATGTGCCCGTCTAGAATCGGTATGATCAAAGTTCCTCAGGTACACTCTGTGTACTTTAGGCTTAGAACTATGTGGCTGGGGTGGGGAGGCTGCCTGGATCAGGAACAGTGTGCCACAGGTGTCTGTGTGATGCTTTATTGCAGATGAACACAACAGGGTTATTCACTTAGCAGTGTTCCTTCAGCTTGCTCCATAAGAGCCACGGGGGATGCTTGCTGATAGAAGATTTCTGGTCCCTATGCCCCGACAACATAGAATTCAGGAAAGAGGAGAGTGTGTGTTTACATGGGTTCTGTGATTCTAGGCATTTCTATGGGGATACTTCCTCTAACCCTTGGGACCCTATGCATTTAGTGAATGTTCCAGGTGAGCCCTCTGGCTTAACTGGGGTCACACCGAGTGTCCTAGGGCAGCGGTTGGAACCCCCTAAAGCTGCTTGACAGTGCACCTGAAGAACCTCTGTCTCAGGAAGGGGAAGGCCATGCTTTCTGTTGCAGGAAGTGGGAAGAAACAGCCTCATGAATCTTTCACAGCGTTCACTGTGAGCTCTTCTCTGGTACCTCAGTTAACACTTGTCTCCTGTTAAATATGCACACGGAAGCACACAAGCACAGGTCTCCCCCTACTGCTAGGCAAGGGCGGGCTCTACCACCAAACCACATTCGCAGCTTCCCTCCTCCTTCTCTGTGGCTTCATTGAAAATTCAACAACTGTTCTTAAGAATCCTGAACTTTCTTCTGTAGTCTGTAGCAGCAGATGGAGATCTGCATGGGGAAGTTCCTGGTTTCATCTTTGCTTTGACTACAGTGTCCCTAGCACCAGTAACAGAGCCTGACTTTAATAGAGACATGCAGAAAATACTGTTGAGTAAGTAGAAGGCAGTTGCTGGCGTTCAAGATACGAAATCGTCTTTGTTCATCTTTTTTACCCCATGGTGCTGTGACTAAGGGGAGAAATGTAATATGCACCACTCAAAATTACCTCCATATTTGTGACTGTAATAAGTATGTGGGACGGGAATGCTGAGTGTCTTACACTAACCTCTAGCCTGTCTCCAGCCGAACTTACCTTGCTGAGGTGTGTGTGCGCGCGTGTCTCCGCAGGCTGCTCCAGGCCTCTTGGGAAGCTGACAGGCTATAAATATTAAAGCCTTTTTGATTAGACAGTTTTAATTTCAATGTTTTTAGTCTCAGAAATTAAAATTTGGGGTCAGAGTTTCTTTTAAAATGAATGTTCTCATTATTTCTTTTTAGGATAGAATTTTTGCGGCATCTGAAGAGCTTTTTCCAGGTTATGTTTAAAGTTGAAACCAAGCCATGTGGTGAAGAACTGAAGGGCGGGGACAAAGTGCTAATGACCTGCGTTGGGATTGGCTTCTCTAACCTGAGCAAGACCCTCAAGTGATCCTGTGCAACGTCAGGCTCTGCTGTGCATGGACGAAGCAGAAAGATGCGAAGGACCACAGGGACCAAGTCCAGGCATGTCCATCCAGGACAGGCAGCCTCTTAACAGTATAGACTTTATTTCTTTTCCACTGAAAATACTGATTTGAAAATACAAGCTGTCTCTCCCACGTGGCTTCCAGCTGCTTCTCCAGTGACATTCCTCGGAGGCCCAGGCTGTGGGCTTCCCGATTCACCTGGGGGAGGGGCCCTCCGTGAGTGGCCACGCTGCTAGACAGTATCCCAGCACCTCTTCTTCATCTTTGGATTGTGGTGGCTTTGTGTAGGGTTTATGTGACAGTGTGACAGTGTGTGTAGAAGACCTCCAGTCGGACAAGCTAGGGTTGTGCCAGAGGTTGGGGCACTGGTTCCCTCCCTCGTCTTAGGAATCATTTGCTTGCATGGGCACATGCTATACCTCACATGGTAACTTGTGTTTGTGTGGGCCTGGTGGTTGGGATGGGGAGGGCAGACATGTCTTAAAATGTTTTCTGTATCCTAGGTGTGGCATAAAATTTTGTTTTTATTCTTCTAATTGCACTGTAGTGTAAATTATTATAAGAAAATTCAGAGTATTTATTTTTTATTTGATGTTTATAATTCAGAAACATTAGATCTGATTTAAAGATGTAACAGAATCTGAGATGTTATCTACGTATAAGCTAATATTCCAATTTCATGGATGCCGATAGAAGACATCAAAGTCCCAGGACAGCCACAGAACTTTGTAGCCTGGCAGGCAGCATAAACATATTTAAACTGATGTCTCTACTGCCAAGTCCTGCTGTGGAAGGGAGGGGCTCAGGTTGGTGCGCCTACAGTAAAATTTGTATCACAGGCAAGGAACACAGGTCCTTTCTCATAGCAAGTCTGTTCTTTGTTCCACTAGAGATACTATGTCACCACTCGAGACTGCTTACTGCAAATAGCCTTCTAAGAAGGGACTTAGGCAGAGACCAGCAAGAACGTGCGGCGATATCCTGGACCGTGGTGGACTCCCCTGCGCTCCGTGGATTCTACGTGTGATGGGTCTACAGGATCAGGAGCCACTGTTGTTCTCCCTATTGGAGGGTGTCTGGGTGGAAGTCAGGATGGCCTTGCCTCACTATCTTCCTCCAAACCTTTTCCTTTTCACTGAGAGCACAGTGCTGTTTGCTGCTGACTGAGGATGCCTTGCAGAAGCCTTGAGGGACCTGACCTTGAGGGACACCTGGACATGCTGGATGCGGCCCTGAGCCCAGAGCTTTCCATGTTAGTGTTCTGACTGTAGCAGATGGTTTAAAACGATGCTCACTCACCATCCCAGAGTCAGTAGGTCTGAAGTGTGGCAGGTGTGGTTAAGCATCTCTGTCTGGCCTCTCATAAGGTTGCTCTCAAGGTCTTAGCCCCTCAAGCTCTCAGGCTCTGGGAAAACGAAAATGCAGGTTTCGGTGTGTAGGACCGAGTTCCATCTTTTTGCTGGCTAACAACGGCTTTGATTGGTGGACTCTGCCAGCCTCCTTTTCATTTGACTTCTTTCTCTTCAAGCCGGCAAGGCTGTGTCAAATCCTTTACATCTAAACTGACTCTGACTTCCTCTTGGGGTACCTGATAGGGAAACATTACCTTGAAGTAACTTGTGGTATAGCACTCCCACTTGGGTACTCCTCCTGTCCTCAGGGTTAGCCAGTCATAGTACTATCTGAATTAGTGTTTGATTGGTCATCTTAGAATTCTGCCTGTCATAATTGAAGTCACTGCTGTTTGAAATCAGAGCTCCCCAAACAGACCTAAGTGGCCACATTGTTTTGAACCTGCCAGATTCTCTGATAGAGGAAGTTTTGGAAATGGTGCTGTTGGTCAGCATCAGGGAGCAGGTGGAAGCCTGAGCAGAGTAAAGGGGACACGTGTGTCTGTCTGTAGGGTACACAAGTGTCGGGTAGGTTCCAGGCCTCTGCCCCAGCTGCTCCTGGAGTTGGAACATTTGGGAGCAGTGGAGAAGATTATACTGAGCAGAAGGGATGAGTTATCCTCTTCGCACTTGGATAGGATGTTAGTAAGTAGGCCAGACTTGTGATTCTTCAGCTCCCTGAGTCCGACGATCACAGGAACGCATCCCCACAAACGCAGTGTTTGCTCAAACAGCCTGTTCCTGATCCCTTTGCAGTTTCCCAAAAGAAGCACTACCACTAGGCAGGAGTCGTCTGCCAGCTTGCTGTCTGTTCTGTGCTTGACTCTGCTACTCACCAGGGCTCATTTAATAAGAGCTTAGTTCTGCGTTTGAGTTCTGTATAAACAGATCTGATTTGGGAATTTGGCTTGCTTGTCTTGGCCTGTTCTGGTTTAGTTTCTGTTGCTGTGATAAGACCACCATGGCCAAAAGCAGCTAGAGCAGAAAAGGCTCTGTGTGTGTGTGTGTGTGTGTGTGTGTGTGTGTGTGTGTGTGTGTGTGTGTGTGTTGACTTAACATGTCCAATCATAGTGCATCATGAAGGAAGAAAGTTGACGCCGGATATGAGCAGGGACCGGGAGGCAGAATCTGAAGAACAGACCATGGAGGAGTGTGGCTTACTGGCTTGCTCAGCCTGCTTTCTTACAGGACTCAGAACCCCCAGTCCAGGGGTGGTACTACTCAGTGACCTGGGTCCTATGGCAATCATTGTCTAGAAAATGCCCCACAGACTTTCCTAATCTGATGGATTTATTTTTTAGTTGAAGTTTCCTCTTCCCAGATGAGCCTACCCTGTGTCATGTTGGCACAAAACTTACAAGCATGCTTTTCCTTCCAGATTACAGACCACTCTTATGTGCAGAAGGTAGGGGGAAACTGACTTGAAGCTTTGTCAGTGTGTGCAGTAGGAATGGGTTTAACTGGCTGAGAACGGAACAGGGTGGGTGAATAAATGGATTTCCTGGACCTTAGTCAGGATTTGAGAAGACTCGGAAATGCCTCTGTGTTGGAGACTTACAGATTTATTAGTGTGTGGTTATAGCCGTTCTGAGGGATGGGGATACAGCTCTGTGGTCTCTATGCCCAACCCAAGTCTCCACTGTAATTACTCCATTAATTGTAAGTAATGACGAGTAAGCAGAACTCCACATTCAGGTGGCCCTAGACTGTCCTTCACGAGTGACTAACAGGGAATGTGAGTGGGCAGCTCAGGCGGCCACATACTGTTGTTGGCCACATCTGAGATGTGAGTTGACAGGAATGGGTTATCAGAGACATCTAACAGATCTAACACACCATGCCTCTACTCAAACAGAAGTCGTTTTGTCAGGGTGCTGGGTGTAGGACCGCAAGAGGTCCTTGTCATATCTGGCTCATACCTGTCAGGAAAGTCTGACCCAACTCGAGGAGAGATTCCGATCACACTCGTTTGAAAACATCTGGGTGATTTCTGACACTGGGTTTCACAGACAGCCCAGGACATACTTTATTCTTCTCTCCACAATCCCCAACCCTTTAAAGAACCTTGTATCCAAAAACCATTATGATTGGCTGACTTGTTAGGTTTTCTCGGCTACGATTTGGGGAATTGATGTACTCAAACTGATGAAGGTAGACGCCCTGTTTAAAAGGAAGGTACTACTCAACCTGGTGACGGCACACGCTCATCTGATTTGTCTGTTCTCTAAGTTATGTGACTGGATCACCAAGGCTGGGACAGTAGCAGGGTAGCTGCTGTCTCTGTCTTGGAGCAAGAGCTGTCTCCCACTGCTCTTGCTAGTCTTCAAGGAAGGATGTGAGAAGGGCCCATGCTGAGTTTTGCAGTGGCTGCCTGTCTTGCTATGGGAAGGGAACTGACAAGCAACTTCAAGCTGTTTAGTTCCTGGAACTCCACAGACACATGCTTCCCGCCGTCATGAGCTCTGTGGGTCACTGCTGTCTTAGACCCACTACGCAATTAAAGGCATTGTGTCTAAGATTTATAAGCTATGAGAATGTTTGCCGGAAATCGGAGGGCTGCAAACTGCAAAGAGCAGGAACGCTTAAATACCCAGAAAGCAAGATCGGTGCTTTTGCAAGCTTAATTGTTAGAAATCTTGAAAGCGAGTGAGCGTTCACAGGCTCCGGAAGGGCACCGACTGTCAGGAAATTAAATCTCTCGACACCAAGCAATTTAAGAGGGAAAACTGGGACGTCTTAGAGATTCTGATGTGTGGTATGATAACTCTCAGAAGGCCTAGGAAATTAAACCGAACCCTTCACTTTTCTCTCCAAGCCTCCTCAGTTCTAGTTCCTGGGGGAGGCCCTGACTCCCAAACACTGGCTTCCTGTTTCCAGGCCTCCCTCGACCCTTTTCTTAGTATTCAGCACGCAGTTAATTGTCTTACCTCACAGAATTAAGCACTGGGTATGTCTTGTAATACTCTGTGTGCCCTTTTTCTTTCTTTCTTTCTTTCTTTCTTTCTTTCTTTCTTTCTTTCTTTCTTTCTTTCTTTCTTTCTTTCTTTCTTTCTTTCTTTCTTTCTTTCTTTCTTTTAAGGGAAGCCTTTGGTTCCTGAATTTCAGTAGAGTCTTGTTAAAACAACAAGGTTCAGCTTTCGACCTATGGCCAATTCCTAGCTTTGTCAGTACTCCTGGGCTGGCTCTGCATCCTTGAGACCTTTAGTTTCTTTTGAAATTCCAAAGCACCTACCTCACTGCATACCAGTATTAAGAGCATTTATTAAATACCCTGAGATCGGGATAGATAGTTTATGGCTGTTCAGTTCTTGGTGCCGATTCAAAGTAGCCCTTCATCTAACAGGTTAATGTCAACATGAGTCACAGGCCATATCTTTACATCCAGTCCTTGGATGTGCTTAGCTAACAGACCAGATACAAGTTATGGCACCTGCATGGAGCTTGAGGTCAAACTGTCCCCACAACAAGGCGACAGAGTTAAAAAGGAGGCCTACAGGCATCCCAGTGAGGTTCTCTGTGTTCCAGCCAGTGAGGGTGGGATGAGAGCCCTCACTGCGTCAGCAATGCCAGGTCTAAAGCTCCGCATTCACTCAGCCAGATGGAGCTGTAAGGAACCGCTATTCTCACCAAGAGAGAAAATGGCTGTGCCAAGTTTGAGATCGTGTATGTCAATATTTTTTTTTTCTATAACTAGTCTGGTGCCATGGGGAACATCATGTAATACAAAATATCATACAACTCCAAGAGTCAGGTTGACGACACTACATTTGAGTGAGCTAAAAGTCCTTTTGAGCCCTGGTCTGCTCATTAGGATCTAAACAAAACCTAACTACAAAACGGAAACTAGGCCTGATAAGTTGAGCCGCCGCCTTCATGAATGGTAGAATAGGGGATTGGGGTCTTGAACCCAGAAGTACCTTGACAGGAGTATGGATATTAGCTTGAACGGTCAGGTTTTGAAGTAGGAAAGAATGCAGCAGCAAATGAGAGATCAGACTGATTCAGACTTGCAAATTCTACCTGAGAAGTTCCCCAGCCCTCCCCAGGCTCTGGGGTAGCTGAGTCCAGGACACAGATGCCTTCAGAGTTCACTCCCATCTCAGCTCTGCTTTTTCTACTATTGTGTCCCTGCTCCTGGGTCGAACATTGTCTCTGGTCCATTCTCTAGCTGAGGTTGGTTTGATTTTTAATTCCCTTAGAATTGCATCTCTCATTGCTGAATAGAGCATTCTTAGGGCTCTCTGGGTCCTGTTCTCCTCTCTGGATGGTTTTATTAGTGTTACCCAATTTGTGTGGACCAATGAGAAAGGAAGAGATGACTCTCAAGGGAAGACCCCAGTGCTTCTTACAGAAGACAAAGGATCCTGGGGAAACAGAAGCAAGGCTGCAGTTGTAAACTGCATGGTCAAACCCCTTCAACACCCTCAGAAGGATACCCCGCAACAGCTCCTGCTAACCTCCCTTCCCCCCATCCAGAATCTTCCAGTACTATAGTAAGGAGTTGGTTGGACAAAATAAAACTAGTTTAACAATACATAACCCATAAACAAAAAGATGATATTCAGAAGGCTAATGTCCAGAGTAAATGTTGTGACCATTTTAGCCAGTGGTATTCTTGGATGGAAAGGGGAGCAGCAAGCATGAAGAAGTGACTGCAACCAGTTCAAGATGTGGAGCAGCATAGGAATTGTAGCTGAGGAGAAGGTCCGGCCTGACTGGAATAAAGAGCATCCGCATACAGACGTCAGCTCATAGCCCCCCAGTGGCTCTACCACCCTCAACCTCAGGAAATCGATTCAAGAATGGGAGGGGTGGCAGAGGGAGATTTCCGGGAATATAAAATGTAAATGGTTTCGGTAAAAAAAAAAAGCAATGAAGACATCAAGTGGGGCACTGAACGGGAGCTGAAGTGTTGCTCTTACAATGTAAGTCCTGTTTTACATTATAGTTGGCTGTTAAACAGGCAAACTTAGAACCTAAGGTACATCTCTCATAGCTGTTTTCCTCAGCGAGTGTCTTAGTCCGGGTTGCTGTTGCTGGAATGAAACACCAGGCCTGAAAGCAACTTGAAGAGGAAAGTATTCCTTTTGCTTATGTTCCCACATCACAATCCCTCAACAAAGGCAGGACATAGGAACTGGGAGGCAGGAGCTGTTGCAGAGGCCAAGGAGGCTTGCTCAGCGGGCTTTCTTAGAGCATCCTGGATCACCAGCCCAGGGATAGCACCGCCCACAATGGGCTGGGCCCGCCCCCATCAATCACTAACTAAAATGTTCTACTCCTATCATATGGAGACATTTTCTCTCTTGAGCTTCCCTCTTAGATGACTCTTGGAACGTGCTTATAGAAAAACACTAGCCAGCAATTAAAAATTAAATGTTTTTGCCCCATTCTCAAAGAAACAAAAAAGAATGCACGAGCACCTTGTGAGGTAGCTGCTGCCTGGAAAAGAGGCTCCGTGGAGGCCGAAGCCGTGATGGTAGCCTAGGGGCTTGACCCTGCTGGTTTGCTTTCTCTTACTGACCACAGCATTCTAGACTAGAACACTGGGCTGGGCTTGACTTAAGATCTCTAGACACAGTGTAGCACTTCCTGGGGGGGGGGGGGGTCATGTGGAAACATAGCTGGGCTTTCCCTGGAAAGGGATTATAGACAGAGGCCTGGAACACTTTGCAGCCCCCACCCCAGAAATGAGTCACATTCAGTTTCTGTAAGAGATGACTCAAGTCATGTAAGTGAATGTTCTGTGTAACATGGCACTGCAAACTCCTTGACCCAGGGACCCATTCCCATTCTGAGAAGAAAACAGTGTTGATGTCTGTGCTGGCTAGTTTTATGTCAACTTGTTACACTAGAGACATCTGACAGGAGGGAGACTCAATGGAGAAAATGCCTCCATAAGATTGGGCTGTCAGGCATTTTATTAACTAGTGATTGATGGGGAGGGCCCAGCCCATTGTGGGTGGTGCTATCTCTGGGCTGATTATCCTGGGTTCTATAAGAAAGCAAGCTAAACAAGCCATGAGGAGCAAACCAGTAAGTAGCTCCCCTCCATGGTCTCTGCATCAGCTCCTGCCTCTGGGTTCAAACTTTATTTGCGTTCCTGTCCTGGTTTTCTCCAAAGATAGACTACAATAAACCCTTTCCTCCTCAACTTGTTTTTGGTTATGGTGTTTCCTCACAGCAATAGAAACCATGATGAAGAAAATGTCACACCATGGTTTTTTCTGAAGGTAGAAATTTAGGGGTTCCTGGCATAGCAGTATTTTTTTTTTTAAGGAAAAATATATAGTCTTACATTCTTTGTTTTTGAGACAGGGTCTTATGCAGCACAGGCTGGCCTTGAACTGGGGATCTTCATGCTTCACACTCCCTAGTGCTAGGATTACAGGTATGCATTTAACCCTCACATTCTTGACTGAAATGTTTTTGAGAAGCTGAGTAATGTGCGGGACTTGAGGTAGAAAATCCAGGTTTCACTCTTACCCTCCCTATAATATGGAGAATCAGTATATCTGAGTTTCAAATCAATGGCTGCCCACCCCATCAGGTCTCAAGCCATATTCCCTTGTGTGGGCTTCCAGAAATTAAAACCTTCAGATGTGTGGGTAGGATGGGACTTTCTTTTTTCCACTTATGTGATTATTACAAGGACCCCAGTTTTTCTGAGAGTTGCATAGACAATTCCTCTCATCCTAATAGTTCAGTGTGCTCTGGAACCTACTTTGAGTCCTTGGCAAGATGGGGCCGGAAGAACTTAGGGAGAAATACTCGGAGAAGAGGACTCTGGAGAAATGGGAGGTCCTCTGAATATCTACAGTTGAACTAGGTCAAGTCTGAGCCTTCAAATGCTTGACCCGGGTTTTCCATGTTAGCACCTGCTGCAGAGATACAAAACTGTGCCTGTTTTTAACTGGGGATTGAAACCTGGGAACCTGGACGTGTCAGGCACGGGCTCTATCATGGAACCTCATCTCCCATCTCCAGCCCTTTTTACGCCCCCCCCCCTTTTTTTTTCTTATTGAGACAGGAGTTCCTCAAGCTGCCTCTGCTGTTCTTGAATCCCAAGTAACTAGGATGACACGTCCACACCACGACCAGCAAAGCTATGGCTTTGGAGGAGAGAGAACCTGGTTTCAGGGAATGGGAAGAGGGCTTGGGCCTTGTGAGTGGATTTCTGGAAAGATGCTCTTGTGTGTAAAACAAGCTCTTGTCGTGAATGCTGCTAGCCTGTTCTCTGGATGGGCTCTCCAGAAAAGAGCTGGGCTGGCTGCTCTGTTTTCTCTAAAATGGAGAGATCACATGGGTGCTTTTCGCCGCTGTTGATATTTGTGTACACTCTTGGGGAGCTTTCCTGACTAAGTGGGTGCTATTTTCAGTCCTGAGTTTTGTCTGTTGAGCATGTAGGATTCAACCAGCTCCTGTCCAGCTCAGGCTAGGACAACTGAAGCATTGAATGCCCTGCTCATTTTACCTCAAAGAGAGAAAGCATGTGGCAAATGCCCTCAGATGGAAGAAACGGTGCAGCAGGAACCTTTATTGCAATATTATTAAAGCAGCTTTGCCCAAAGAAGAAGGACGGGAACAAGTGGAGAGCGTCAGCCATCCCAGTCCCCTGTGGACCATTTGCTAGGATTGTATGCCCTGGAGTACAGGATACTCCTTGGTTATTTTGTGAAATTTCCCTTCCAAATGCTGAAATCCACCATGATTTCGATTAGTTACATCTCCATGATAAAGCATTACACAGCCAAGCATGGTGGGTTTGATGACTGTCATCCCAGCACTGAGTGTCTGAGGCAGGAAGATTGCAAACTCAAGGCCAGCCTGGGCCATCTTGTAAGACTGTCTCAAAAATAAATGAACCAGCAAATAAATAACAACCCACAAATAAAATACAATGGAACTATTCTTATGTCATCACGTACTTTATTGGGCAGTGGATTCTATCTGGTAGAAACAAGTCTAAGAATTTCGAGAACTTTAAAAGATGCTCTGACGCATCCTGAAAGAGGTTAGAGGGAGTACTATGACGTGATTGCCTCGCTAGCACTGCTTTCGGTACATTGTATCTATCTGCAGCTCTATTTAGGTACATTGTATCTATCTTCCTTGGAGCGCTTTTCTCCCCAGAGCAGCTCTGTGCTTCTTGTTTGCTTTGACAGTTGTGCGTGTCCCTGCCTTACAGACGTCATCCCCACAGACATGCTCCTAAACTGTAGTGTAGAAAAGCTCCGATTGCACAGCCTATGCTGAACCAGGGGCATGGATTGATGAACTGAGATCTGGGAGTACTGACCCAGGGCACGGGTGTCACTGCAGGGCATACCTTGGTGCCCTTTTGCAGTAATATTCTTTAGGTACCTATCTACTTAGAGATGAGAGGATGAACACTGTGAGGAAGGGTAGAAAGGCAGCTCTCTAATTTCTCCTGTTTTGAAAAGAAAGCTAAAGCTCTGTAATTCACTGTGCTGGTTGGTTTTGTCCCGTTGTCACAAACTAGAGCCAGCTGGAAAGAGGAAACCTCAAGTGAGGAATTGCCTCCATCAGATTAGTCTGGGGCCATGTCCTTTGGGGCATTTTCTTGATTAATGATAGATGTGGGTGGGCTCAACCCAGTGTGGGCAAACGGACCTAGATTATACAACAAAGTAGGTAGCCAGGCCTGGTGATGCACACCTTTAATCTCAGCATTCAGGAGGCAAAGGCAGGCAGATGGCTGTGAGTTTGAGGTCAGCCTAGTCTACAGAACAAGTTTAGGACAGCATAGAGAGATCCTGTCTCAAAAACAAAACAAAACAACAACAAAAAATAAAAACAAATAAAACAAAAACAAAAAAACAAATAAATATCCAAAGCAAGTTGAGCAAACCATAAAGGCAGCATCACTTTGTGGTTCCTGCCCCTGCTCTTGATTGGGTTTCTGCCCTGACTTTTCTTAATAAACTGTGATGTGGACGTATATGCAAAATAGCCCCTTTCTCCCGCTCATTGCTTCTGGCTGTGGTGGATTTCACAGCAACAGAAACAAAATTAGGACATTCTTCAAGTTTACCCAAACCCTTGAAAACTATGGTAGGATTTGAAATTAATCAGTGTAGTTTCTTTGTGTGTGTGTGTGTGTGTGTGTGTGTGTGTGTGTCTATAAGTGACTAATAACAGCTCAGAGAGACTCAAGCAAAAAGTGGGCTTCGTCTGTCAGCATCCTGTGTAGTCAATCTAAAGCCTGATGCAGTAAGAATATAAGATTTGATGGGGGACCAGCATGGATCAGGTGATTCGGTCCAGTGCTCTGAGCCCACATCTCAGAGTAGCGCCTGTCCCTTCCTGGTGCTTCCATGTTGAATTACAGAATCCAGAAGGGGACAATGGTGTGCTTATCTCTGTAACTCCCAGGGTCTGTGGCAGTGAGGTGGACTTGAGGGCATTCAAGATTATTTTCATTTGATTTCATTTTACTTGCTTCTTTTTAATTAGTATATCGAATAATGGGCTTCATCATGATATTTTATATGCCTTTGTTACCTGTCCTCTCCCACCCTCTCCCACTCTTCTCCTAACCCCCTTTCTCACACCCTCCTTGCCCCCTTGTCACATATATTCCATCACCTACTATTGTTTGGTACATGCTCTGCCTCTGCCCCCCATCTAGTCTTCCCCTCTTGGTCTGCTTTCTAGTATCATGATCTGTCCTACACACACACACACACACACACACACAAGTGGAAGCTGGGATCTATATCTAAAGGTATGTGTCTTTCTAAGTCTGGGTTAGTTTGCATAGTATAGTAACTTCCAGCTCCACCCATTTTCCTGTAACAGTGTTTTTGTGGTTTTTTTTTGTTTTGTTTTGTTTTTGTTTTTTTTCCTTTTTTTTTGTTTTTTTTTTCCTTTAAGGCTGAATACAATTCTGTTGGGTTTATGTGCCGCTTTTTCTTTACCCTTTCATTGATGGTCATCTAGGCTGGTTCTCTCTTCTGGATGTTGTGAATAGCATGGTCTAAACATGAATGTGGCCGGACTGAGCGATCATTCTTTGGGTGTATGCATAACTGGGTCATATAGTCATTCTTTTCAGTTCTGTTTAGGGGGAGGTCGACTGAAATAACAGACTGAATGATTTGACCCTGATCTAGGTGTTAACTTATTGGAGAAAACATTTGTGGGCTAGACTTGTGTCCTAGACACTGGTTCAGAACCTGTGGCACCAGGGTACCAATGGGATATGTAGTGTATAACTATACAGAGCTAAGGGTGACAGTGATTATGTGCTGAAATGAGGAGGAAATGGGAAAAGGAGAGATGGGGTGGGAAGTGTGAGTGAGAAGGCAAAGATGTGGGCTGGGTGTCAGAAGTATAAAAGCTATCACACAGAAGGTACTGACAACAGTCGTGACCTATACTTAGCAAGTCTGGTGGTTTGAGTATGCTTGGCCCATGGGTAGTGCTGCTATTAGGAAGTGTGGCCCTGTTGGAGGTAGTGCATCCCTGTGGGGGTGGGCTTTGAGGGTTCTGAGTGCATAAGTCCTGCCTCCTTCGGGGGACAGTCTTTCCTGGCTACAGATGCAGAACTCTCAGCTCTTCCAGCACAAGTCTGCCTGGATGCTGCCATGCCTCCCGCCTTGATGATAATGGACTGAACCTCTGAAACTGTAAGCCAGCCCCAATTAGATGTTGTCCCTTATAAGAGTTGCCTTGGTCCTGGTGTCTCTTCACAACAACGGAAACCCTAACTAAGACAAGGAGATACAAATAAACACAGCAGCTGAATAATTACAACACAAGTATAAGGTTAAAATAAGATAAAAACAAAATGAAACAGAAACTATATAAACTTAGCCACTGCCTGGGCAATCTCAGACATCAAACCATGTCTCCTAAAGGTGAGCACAGTTTGATGTTCTTCTTGGTGCGGACCTCACAGTACATCAAACCCCACTTTAATGCTGGGAAACCAATTAATGTCAAGTTTCCGGTATCAGCAAGGAGATTGTTTGGTTTTCTAAGGTGCTCTCCAGGCTAGTCTCTGTAGGGAAGTGGCTCCCCCTCCCTCCCCTCTGCACACTCACCTACTGAGGAGGCTTTCAAGTGCAATCAGCAGCTGCTCTCACTGAGAGGCCTGTCCTGGCTAGGTCAGCAGATGCTCTTGACAGGAGGCTGGAGGAGTTAGTGAATGGGGTTGTATATGGTCTTAACAAAGCAAAACCATTACTAACTCACCTTCCAGATCTCTCCTGCAGCTCGTTGAGACTATTTCCATCTGACCAGCACAGGCCTCAGTGTGGGTGCCTTTTATCCTGTGTGGGGAGTATATCAAGTTTTCTCTGTCTTCTATTAGCTTGCTGAAAAAGTCAGACAGCCATGCTGGGGGCTTATCTTGAGTACATCGCTCTAGAGGACAAAAAAAAAATGTATGCATGTGTGCTATATTTCCTGTGTATCCCCCATTCTCCTCCCTCCCATGCTCTGGGCTGGCCCTCTCAGGCCAGGTTGATGGG